>NC_064628.1:62363798-63613798 GCF_023864275.1 Schistocerca cancellata | reverse complement strand
ATTACAATAACGTCTCTTGTATTACTATGGTTATGTAATTAATTACACTTCGGTTTTGGATACTAATATTTAAAAGTGCTACAGAACTCATGCTTTATCCAATTACATACGTAAAGTGCTCAAACGAGACTTCAAATTATAGAAATCGGAAAACTGTGCAATGTAAACAAGCAAAAAAGTGTTTATAAAGAATACCAATTACAGAACAGGACATAAAAATAGATAACAAATGGAAATACATCACTTGCTAATAACTTTCAAGCCGTTTCTCAAGATAATGAGGTTCTTTGTGTTAACGCGTTACTCGATTGTAATTTTGGTAATTACATGCCAACACTTGCAGAGCATTTTCATTTTTTTCCGCCAAATATTTATACCTTCAATTTCTTTATTATACATTCAATCCATCATTTGTACTTAATTTGTAATGACAGCAGTCTCTTGATAATGATGACAATATACGTTCCTCCAAAAACATTCTACAAGTCTTCACAAAATATTCAGCCTTCTAGCAAATTGAGTCAAATGACACTTGCATGTGTATATCTATAACGTCCTAGGAAGCACCAAATCGTCCGACAACCACCCAGATCCATACAAAAAGGGTGGTATCAGACATTTCCTATGACTTTTGGGGAAGGCCGTTTCATTATACTCTCACTCTGTTAAGTTTCATTTCGTTTCTCCTCCCATTCTGGGTCCTTTTTTTGTCAAGCGGTGTATAATTTACAAAGAGGTGATTTTCTCTCCGATATTCTCCGCGTCTCTCGTTTATTTGAAAAACGAAAACACAGTTTTCTGTCCACATTTATCGGTATGTGTTGTAACCTCCCCGCAAAATTTTTTATGTCAGTAACCTCCCAGCAAGAATATGAAAGTCAATGTTAAGTGAAATGTTGTCTTCCAACAAAACTGCATAATAAAAATGAGCCAAGCGTAACCTCGTTGCAAAAATTAAAGAATAATAATGGCCCAAATGTAAACTCCCCACAAACATTAACGAATGAACATTGCTCATAAAATAATGTTAATTAAATAATGAATCATGAACTGAATGTAACATCTGAACAGCAATAATTAAACCTGATAAATTTTATAGGCACAGCAGCGCTGACCTACGGCCCTGTGAAATAATCAAACCTGATAAATTCTTACCTCAGTAAAACTGTATGTCTATCTGCTCTTATTTTTGGCACAGCTTCGTGCAATGCTGGCGTATATTTAATTCTGATTCTTGGAGGAAACGCATAGGAAATATTCTTTGAATTGAAATGAATCTTTTTCTTCAAAAAGGGTGGAAAAATTCTTTAAATTGAAATGATTACTTTTCTTTAAAAGATTTACTTTATAAAAAATTATTATTGCGCATCTCATGAACAAATTAATTACAATTAACAGATGTTGTTGGCTGAGCGCAATGCTGCTTCATTACCTTCTATAACAAAATACCTCGTCCTGAATCGTGACCAGAGATGGAGGGGGAGCACGCCGCCGACCCATGTCGACGTCCGCTCAGTACCACCGTCCACTCGCTACAACTACTGCCGACAGAGTGCAACTGCTCTTGCCGACTCACAACACGCTACTAGCACTGACTGAGTGCAACTAACAACTGAACTCTCGCGCGGCAAGCGCAGACTAGCAACGATAAATAACTCTCTGGTCAGAGATTCTGTCATGCCTCGCCATCGCTGGTAATGAATACATATGAAACGTACGCGTTTCAGTGTCTTTGCTATAAGAGGACTTCTTTTGGACGATCGAATCTAAACAATCCATTGGTTGGCCGATGCCGAATTAGAGACGCTGATTGTTAACGTAACGGTATGACTGGTGGGTTAATTTTTGTGCTCAAAGACACGGATAAAACATTTAAATTAAAATTTGCATCTTATCAAAGGGAAATGCAGAAAGACAATGATTAATACTGAGTGACCTGTGAACTGCGCACTGCGCTTTTATTCACGGATGAACTAAGACAGTTTTTGCGTAAGCAGAGCAAGGAAATAGCCGAGTCGTTGATGAAACAATGCGTGTGACCAGTATCAGGCCTGAACATATCGATACTGCTTTGATGTGAAAAGGTCTTCTTGTGGCGACAGTACCAGTTTTGGACGTTTATTTTTGTGTCTGTCAAGGATGTCATCAAGGCCGTAGCCTAGCTGGTGTTTCGTGGAATTGAAAGATATATCGATTTTCAATCATACGACGAAAAAAAAAGAAATAATCACTTTCAATAGTCAGCAAGGCCAACGATAGATTTAAACTGTCTATACGTCCATAGTACTGTCGCCTACCGCCCACCCCTATTTTAGCCAAGAACAATTGTTGGACTTGTCTGAGCTCAGTTGTTGCTTTGTTAATGAGTTCAGTTCTTACTTGCAGTTGAATTTAACGTAAACCATTTATTGTTTTCGTGCTGTGTGGCGTTGTGTTTGTTTTGATTATGAATAAGTTTGTAACAAGAAAGAAGAGGACAATCGATTTTGATTCATGCACTATTACAATAATATAACTACCTGTCCACAGCAGTTTTATGTTGGCACTGGATTCCTTATTTGGAAGCTGGTAGGACTTAGGGGTTGCAATATTTCAGTATTTGACAAGGCAGCGGAGCGGTCAATATAATTACAAGTAATTTTAAATTCGAAGCAGCCCATAAAAATGCACTTGGATTTTTCTGCGTGTCCAAAAAATAGCGTTGATCAACGAAAACATCGCCCAAACGGCGATGGTTGCATTGCTTTAAAAAAATTGCTCAAAATTCTATCATTGGTAGCCCAAATGGAAAAATATCTCCCAGTCTGGTCATCTGGCGGTAATCAGTTATGAAAACCACTTCCGATACGGAACAATGGGGAAGGGTTTGTGGAGAGAGGAAGGAGTACTGTATGACAGGACATTCTACAGTTCGTTCGCTATCTAAAAGATTTGTCAGCGATCTGCTTCAATTCTTCCGAGCGCACTGCGCTCTGCATTCCTCCCTCGCCCTTTGGTCCAAAATCTATTTACGCTTTTGTGATACTGAAGGCAGCAAGTCCAAACACAATTAATTCTTAAAATATGACTGCATTCATACACTATCAAACGATTAAATAAGCACAATTAAAGGAAAAACACGCAACATCAGAATTCAGTCTTTTGTTTCGATGCATTTTGTTTTATTTTAAAGCAATGCACAAAACCAGTTTTTCCATGTTCTCCATTGACTTTAGGTAGATCAGCGTGCTGGGCCGCTGAACTAGCAATCCGTGGATTCGGGATGCGAGGTGGTTTGAATCCATCCGGAAGAAACTATGAAAATGGTTTTCTGTGGTTTACCATTTTCAGTTTAGGCAAATGTCGTGGTTGGTCTATTACTATAGACCACAGCCAACTCCAAATGATTTTTCTTACATTGAAAGAAGTGCGAGATACATACATGATGAAATTTTAGAAAGTGTAAGGTGAATGATTCCGGATCCACTGCATTTTCACCACCAAATATTGTTCTGCCTCTCTGTCGAACGGAGATTTCTTTATTCCAAAACAGCTGTCGACAATAAGAACGGTGTCCCAAAAAATAGTGCTCGCACGTTGCCGATCACTACCTCAGGTCTAACGTAGACTGAAAGGAGAAGAGTGTAAAATGACCTTGGAGGGTGCAGGGAAACTGGAGCATGGCTGCTACCTAGTGATTTGCCAAAATATAGCACTCTTAAGTAACGAGATTATATCTCCATTTGGTGAAATCTCCGAGATCATTGTCAAATACAATGGTTTCCCCTTCTTTGTAGAAAATTTTAAGAATAAATGAAAAACATGCGTCCTTTTAAGGTTCTCTTTAACAAACTGGACCCTCTCTATAATAAAATCGTTGCTACGTCCTTAATGTCACATGTGAATTGTTGGCAAATATCATGTTGACTGAGTACGGTAATCGGCCGTAAAAGCTTTGAAATATTTAGCGCACCTCTTTTAAAATGGTCATAAGTTCCAGGCTATTGTGTACTGTTGAGTTAAACAATTTTCTCAGTCCGGAGTTCGTTAATGAGTGTAGGTGCAGCTTGTGTCCATACGGGGCAGACGTAGGGCATTACTGGTTTTGTAACAGGTAAATAAAAAGAATTTAGGAATGAAAGTAACTTCTATCACTTCTTCCGACGTTCAGAACTTGTGACTAAGAATATCTGTCTCCTCGATAAGAAGAACACGAAATTTACCGCCTTTCACAGTTTATGATAGGCTGAAAAGATTTCCCCGGTTTCTATAGAGGGTTCTTTTATATCGTGAAACAAGTCTTCCGCGTGACAGGCCCCCCAGGGCGAGATAATTTCCCGCCGAGGCGGCAGCGGCAGCTTGTAGTCGGCCGGTCCCCGCGGCGAGTAACACAATGGAGAGGCTATTTCCCGGCAGGAAGGCGGACACAGCCTCCTCCACTGCCCAACTTCTCTTCCGCGCTTAATAAAACTTTTCCGCAGACCGATTCAGACTTGGCGGGGTGTAAATAAAGCCGTCTGCGGCCTCCCACACTCACAGGCGGCTCCTGGCGTCCTACCCCTCTGTCCGGAGGCAACTTCTACCTCTGCAGGTGACGTCCGCTCGAACGACTCCACCGGCGAGATCTGAGACGTACTGCGACACAAATACTTAACTTCCGCCAGAAAGGAAAAACTCTTATAAACCTGTCGTAAGTCCCTGAAACTTACTTATATATCGTTAAGTGTCACCCAAAGTAAATTATTTAGCAGATTTTTCCTACGTTGTTGGTTGGTTGGTTGATTGTATGTATAGCACGTTCAACATCGATCCCATGAGCGCCCTTAATAAACAAATCTAAGACGACTTGTCCTATGTTTAAAATGGTACAAAATGAAACAGAAATCTGATCCACTCTCCTCCATTCTCACTCATCTCAACACTCACTTTCTCACACAAGCACAAAATATATGACTCGGTGTCAAAAATCCGTTGTTAGAACACTCAGTCCGTGGCTACACAGAATCTCAATATCCAAAAACTGTAACAGAGAACTCTGACTGGCTGTTGATTGGTTAAACAAGAGGATGATCTACTCACCCTGAGAACAGATCAAAATGTACTACATAATAACTTGTGTAAAAGAACAGACTGTTCAGTAAAAATATTAAAAACCTTAGTTTTTAAACCTTTAGCTGTGCGTAAATTAGGAATCAAATTATTCAATGAGTCTCTTGTCTCCTCAGCTGTTTTAACAATAGTAGGTCGTTAGACCGCTAAAGGTAAACCTTTAATGAAAGCAACACGACATGGCATGGGCTCGACTAATATCTGAAGTAGTGCTGAAGGGAACTGACACCATGAATCTACATCTACATCTACATTTATACTCCGCAAGCCACCCAACGGTGTGTGGCGGAGGGTACTTTACGTGCCACTGTCATTACATCCCTTTCCTGTTCCAGTCGCGTATGGTTCGCGGAAAAAACGACTGTCTGAAAGCCTCCGTGCGCGCTCTAATCTCTCTAATTTTACATTCGTGATCTCCTCGGGAGGTAAAGTAGGGGGAAGCAATATATTCGATACCTCATCCAGAAACGCACCCTCTCGAAACCTGGCGAGCAAGCTACACTGCGATGCAGAGCGCCTCTCTTGCAGAGTCTGCCACTTGAGTTTGTTAAACATCTCCGTAACG
Organism: Schistocerca cancellata; assembly: GCF_023864275.1. Lineage (NCBI taxonomy): Eukaryota > Metazoa > Arthropoda > Insecta > Orthoptera > Acrididae > Schistocerca > Schistocerca cancellata. Next base: position 63,608,145 of record NC_064628.1, on the reverse strand, counting down.
CTATCACGGTTACCATATAACCCTGTGACGAAACGCGCCGCTCTTCTTTGGATCTTCTCTATCTCCTCCGTCAACCCGATCTGGTACGGATCCCACACTGATAAGCAATACTCAAGTATAGGTCGAACGAGTGTTTTGTAAGCCACCTCCTTTGTTGATGGACTACATTTTCTAAGGACTCTCCCAATGAATCTCAACCTGGTACCCGCCTTACCAACAATTAATTTTATATGATCATTCCACTTCAAATCGTTCCGCACGCATACTCCCAGATATTTTACAGAAGTAACTGCTACCAGTGTTTGTTCCGCTATCATATAATCATACAATAAAGGATCCTTCTTTCTATGTATTCGCAATACATTACATTTGTCTATGTTAAGGGTCAGTTGCCACTCCCTGCACCAAGTGCCTATCCGCTGCAGATCTTCCTGCATTTCGCTACAATTTTCTAATGCTGCAACTTCTCTGTATACTACAGCATCATCCGCGAAAAGCCGCATGGAACTTCCGAGACTATCTACTAGGTCATTTATATATATTGTGAAAAGCAATGGTCCCATAACACTCCCCTGTGGCACGCCAGAGGTTACTTTAATGTCTGTAGACGTCTCTCCGTTGATAACAACATGCTGTGTTCTGTTTGCTAAAAACTCTTCAATCCAGCCACACAGCTGGTCTGATATTCCGTAGGCTCTTACTTTGTTTATCAGGCGACAGTGCGGAACTGTATCGAACGCCTTCCGGAAGTCAAGAAAAATAGCATCTACCTGGGAGCCTGTATCTAATATTTTCTGGGTCTTATGAACAAATAAAGCGAGTTGGGTCTCACACGATCGCTGTTTCCGGAATCCATGTTGATTCCTACATAGTAGATTCTGGGTTTCCAAAAACGACGTGATACTCGAGCAAAAAACATGTTCTAAAATTCTACAACAGATCGACGTCAGAGATATAGGTCTATAGTTTTGCGCATCTGCTCGACGACCCTTCTTGAAGACTGGGACTACCTGTGCTCTTTTCCAATCATTTGGAACCTTCCGTTCCTCTCAATTCTTCCGAGCGCACTGCGCTCTGCATTCCTCCCTCGCCCTTTGGTCCAAAATCTATTTACGCTTTTGTAAAACTGCTCGGCTGTCCGTAAATCCGTAAGAGTACGAGGGGGTGCAGATTTCTTCTGAACAGCACGTTGCAAGGCATCCCCGATATGCTCAATAATGTTCATGGGAGTTTGGTGGGCAGCGGAAGTGTTTAAACTGAGAAGAGTGTTCCTGAAGCCACTCTGTAGCAATTCTGGACGCGCTGGTTGTCCCATTGTCCGGCTGGAATTGCCCAAGTCCTTCAGAATGCACATTGGACATGAATGAATGTAAGTGATCAGACAGAAAGCTTCCGTACGTGTCACCTGTCAGAGTCGTATCTAGACGTATCAGGGGTCGCATATCACGCCAACTGCACACGTCCGGCACCATTACAGAACCTCCACGAGCTTGAACAGTCCCCTGCTGATATGCAAGGCCCATGGATTCATGAGGTTGCCTCCATACCCTTACACGTCCATCCCCTCGATACAATTTGAAACGAGACTCGTTCGACCATCAACATGTTTGCAGTCATCAACCGTCCAATGACGGTGTTGATGGGCCCGGGCGAGGCGTGAAACTTTGTGTCGTGCGATCATCAAGGGTACACGAGTGGGCCTTCAGCTCCGAAAGCCCATATCGATTATGTTTTGTTGAATGGTTCGCACGCTGACACTTGTTGATGGCCCAGCATTGAAAACTGCAGCATTTTGCGGAAGGGTTGCACTTCTGTCACGTTGAATGAATCTCTTCAGTCGCCGCTGGTCCCGTTCTAGCAGGATCTTTTTCCGGCCGCAGTGATGTCGGAGATTTGATGTTTTACCGGATTTCTGATATTCACAGTACACCCGTGAAATGGTCGTTCGGGAAAATCCCCACTTCATCGCTACATCGGAGACGCTGTGTTCCATCGTTCGTTGGCCGGCTACACCACGTTCAAACTCACTTAAATCTTGATAATCTGCCATTGTAGCAGCAGTAACCGATCCAACAACTGCGTCAGATACTTGTTCTCTTATATAGGCGATGGCGACTGCAGTGCCGTATTGGTTCAAATGGCTCTGAGCACTATGGGACACAACTGCTGTGGTCATAAGTCCCCTAGAACTTAGAACTACTTAAACCTAACTAACCTAAGGACAGCACACAACACCCAGCCATCACGAGGCAGAGAAAATCCCTGACCCCGCCGGGAATCGAACCCGGGAACCCGGGCGTGTGTAGCGAGAACGCTACCGCACGACCACGAGATGCGGGCCAGTGCCGTATTCTGCCTGTTTACGTATCTCAGTATTTGAATACGCATGCCTATACCAGTTTCTTTGTCCTTTCAGTGTAGATTGTTTTTGCATTACAGAGTTCCACTGCGTAGCAGATAAAGTGATAGCTCTTAGGAGTGGTGCATATGAATGTAACATTCTGATACAGATTTTTATAAAATCAGGCAACTTAGTCTCACCTCACCACCGTGGAAAGTTAAAAAAAAAAAAAAGGTTCAAATGGCTCTGAGCGCAATGGAACTTAACTTCAGAGGTCATCAGTCCCCTAGAACTTAGAACTACTTAAACTTAACTAACCTAAGGACATCATACACGTCCATGCCCGAGGCAGGATTCCAACCTGCGACCGTAGCGGTCGCGCGGCTCCAGACTGTAGCGCCTAGAACCACTCGGCCACTCCGGCCGGCGGAAACTTTCAAACTTGCTGACACTTTGGTAACAGTTCCATTCGCAGCCCAGCAGTTCTACCAGGATTTGGGGACGAAGGCAGATGATGAGACCACATGGAGGCACCAGCAGCAGTCTCAAATTCAAGCCTCCGTTGTGACACCAGTTTCCTGCACTACAAACAACTTCGGAATTAGTGCGACTGGACTGCATATCACCGCAGGCCCACTCCGTCGGCAAGCCAGGCTCTTCCCCAGGATACAGCGGGCCGTATCCCGTGCACGGCAACTGTTTTCCGCCATCACAATGCGCGTGCCGCCGCGCCGCACGCCAGTCGACGATGGGACGCAGTCATTCATCGCAAAGCTGGCTGCCGTAGCAAAATTCCCGACCGTCTTCTTGTGCTACTGCCGCAAGGTGTTCGTGGCAGGATTTCTTGCTGGTCAACTGGCCCTCCCCACGTGGAGTGGGACAGTGGTCGCTATTCCTCACCAATGTTGATTTCACTACTGGCCATTAAAATTGCTGCACCTCGGAGGTGATGTGCTACAGACGCGAAATTTAACCGACAGGAAGAAGATGCTGTGATATGCAAATGATTAACTTTTCAGATCATTCACAAAAGGTTGGCGACGCCTACAACGTGCTGACATGAGGAAAGTTTCCAACCGATTTCTCATACACAAACAACAGTTGACCGGCGTTGCCTGGTGAAACGTCGTTGTGATCCCTCGTGTAAGGAGGAGAAATGCATGCCATCACGTTTCCGACTTTGATAAATGTCGGATTGTAGCCTATCTCGATTGCGGTTTATCGTATCGCGACATTGCTGCTCGTGTTGGTAGAGATCCAATGACTGTTAGCAGAATATGGAATAGGTGGGTTCAGGAGGGTAATACGGAACGCCGTGCTGGATCCCAACGGCCTCGTATCACTAGCAGTCGAGATGACAGGCATCTTATCCGCACGGCTGTAACGGATCGTGCAGCCACGTCTCGGTCCCAGAGTCAACACATGGGGACGTTTGCAAGACAATAACCATCTGCACGAACAGTTCGACGACGTTTGCAGCAGCATGGACTATCAGCTCGGAGACCACGGCTGCTGTTACCCTTGACGCTGCATCACAGACAGGAGCGCCTGCGATGGTGTACCCAACGACGAACCTGCATGCACGAATGGCAAAACGTCATTTTTTCGGATGAATCCAGGTTATGTTTACAGGATCATGATGGTCGCATCCGTGTTTGGCGACATCGCGGTGAACGCACATTGGAAGCGTGTATTCGTCATCGCCATAATGGCGTATCACCCGGCGTGATGGTATGGGGTGCCGTTGGTTACACGTTTCGGTCACCTCTTGTTCGCATTGACGGCACTTTGAACAGTGGACGTTGCATTTCAGATGTGTTACGACCCGTGGCTCTACCCTTCATTCGATCCCTGCGAAACCCTACATTTCAGCAGGATAATGCACGACCGCATGTTGCAGGTCCTGTAGGGGCCTTTCTGGATACAGAAAATGTTCGACTGCTGCCCTGGCCAGCACATTCTCCAGATCTCTCACCAATTGAAAACGTGTGGTCAATGGTGACCGAGCAACTGGCTCGTCACAATACGCCAATCACTTCTCTTGATGAACTGTGGTATCGTGTTGAAGCTGCATGGGCAGCTGTACGTGTACACTCCATCCAAGCTCCGTTTGACTCAATGCCCAGGCGTATCAAGGCCGTTAGTACGTTGTTCTGGGTACTGATTTCTCAGAATCTATGGCCCCAAATTGGGTGAAAATGTAATCACATGTCAGTTCTAGTATAATATATTTGTCCAATGAATACCCGTTTATCATCTGCATTTCTGCTTGCTGTAGCAATTTTGATGGCCAGTAGTGTAAAATGATGTGTTACTTTTTGCAGCTGAGTGTCTGGGCCTACACAGGCCTGCCTGCTGTGCCGTCGCAACCCCCCCCCCCCCCCCCGGCCACCGTCGCCTTCTAACCTCCATCGTACCCACACCTCAACCAGCTGGGTTGGCTATAGTAGGTTCTAAGTGCCATATATCTTCTCGTTCTGTGAATATGTCCGGCACTGTTTACAACAGAATGGGCTCTGATTGGACCCCACAGCGTCTGGTGTCATTATACTGGACGGTTATAATGAAGGTTCAGTTACTCACAGATGTACAGTGTAAGCTGTACTTATCGTATTGCAGCGAAACTTGGTAGATTTTGTAATGCTGTAACACGAAACCGATTTGCGATGGAAAACGGTTTCATTTCGGACAACTTGTGCAAATCTGGCACTGTGAGAGCAACAGAGACGTATATAAATGTTTCCATATGTATTTGATTAGGAACGGGACATGGGCAGAAAAAGTAAAAAAAGCGAGAAAGACATAATGTTGATTTTATTACTATCAGCTGCTTATAGAATTCGTTCAGTATGAGCACTGGATGCGTCGACGAGATGATGCATCCTTAAAATGACGTGATACAAAGTAGGTCGGAGCAGTTCCGGTGGAATCTAAGCAACATGTTCTCGTATTCTGGCCTTCAGATCAGATAGATGCCGAACGTGTTCCTGGTAAACGCGTTCTTTTAGATATCCACAGAGCCAAAAGTCACAAGGATTCAGATCAAATGATCTCGCAGGCCATGCATCTCGAAAACTACTGGAGATAGCGTGGAAGCTTGCTTTAAGTATGTCTTTCACAGGGAGAACGACGTGAGGTGTTGCCCCATGTTGCATGAAAATCCTGCCGTAGTTTCCACACAGTTGCACTCTTCCAAAGCAGGAATCACTTTGTGTAGGAGATCTCGATAACGTGGAGAGGTCACTACACCTGGCTGTATTCTCTTCGAAGCAGAACAGATGGAGAATAAAGGTGCTTGTGAATCCACACTACACAGCCACATACGGCGGGTGCAATGACTTTTCCAGCACATCACGCGGTTTAATAGTAACCAAAATTCGGCATTTCTACACTCCTGGAAATGGAAAAAAGAACACATTGACACCGGTGTGCCAGACCCACCATACTTGCTCCGGACACTGCGAGAGGGCTGTACAAGCAATGATCACACGCACGGCACAGCGGACACACCAGGAACGCCGTGTTGGCCGTCGAATGGCGCTAGCTGCGCAGCATTTGTGCACCGCCGCCGTCAGTGTCAGCCAGTTTGCCGTGGCATACGGAGCTCCATCGCAGTCTTTAACACTGGTAGCATGCCGCGACAGCGTGGACGTGAACCGTATGTGCAGTAGACGGACTTTGAGCGAGGGCGTATAGTGGGCATGCGGGAGGCCGGGTGGACGTACCGCCGAATTGCTCAACACGTGGGGCGTGAGGTCTCCACAGTACATCGATGTTGTCGCCAGTGGTCGGCGGAAGGTGCACGTGCCCGTCGACCTGGGACCGGACCGCAGCGACGCACGGATGCACGCCAAGACCGTAGGATCCTACGCAGTGCCGTAGGGGACCGCACCGCCACTTCCCAGCAAATTAGGGACACTGTTGCTCCTGGGGTATCGGCGAGGACCATTCGCAACCGTCTCCATGAAGCTGGGCTACGGTCCCGCACACCGTTAGGCCGTCTTCCGCTCACGCCCCAACATCGTGCAGCCCGCCTGCAGTGGTGTCGCGACAGGCGTGAATGGAGGGACGAATGGAGACGTGTCGTCTTCAGCGATGAGAGTCGCTTCTGCCTTGGTGCCAATGATGGTCGTATGCGTGTTTGGCGCCGTGCAGGTGAGCGCCACAATCAGGACTGGATACGATCGAGGCACACAGGGCCAACACCCGGCATCATGGTGTGGGGAGCGATCTCCTACACTGGCCGTACACCACTGGTGATCGTCGAGGGGACACTGAATAGTGCACGGTACGTCCAAACCGTTATCGAACCCATCGTTCTACCATTCCTAGACCGGCAAGGGAACTTGCTGTTCCAACAGGACAATGCACGTCCGCATGTATCCCGTGCCACCCAACGTGCTCTAGAAGGTGTAAGTCAACTACCCTGGCCAGCAAGATCTCCGGATCTGTCCCCCATTGAGCATGTTTGGGACTGGATGAAGCGTCGTCTCACGCGGTCTGCACGTCCAGCACGAATGCTGGTCCAACTGAGGCGCCAGGTGGAAATGGCATGGCAAGCCGTTCCACAGGACTACATCCAGCATCTCTACGATCGTCTCCATGGGAGAATAGCAGCCAGCATTGCTGCAAAAGGTGGATATACACTGTACTAGTGCCGACATTGTGCATGCTCTGTTGCCTGTGTCTATGTGCCTGTGGTTCTGTCAGTGTGATCATGTGATGTATCTGACCCCAGGAATGTGTCAATAAAGTTTTCCCTTCCTGGGACGATGAATTCACGGTGTTCTTATTTCAATTTCCAGGAGTGTATATATTCACCCCACCCTGTGATGTAAAATGTGCGTCACGTTATAGAATACTGCCCGGCCACATTTCGTCAACTTCGATCCGTGCCAGAAACCGAAGAGCAAATTCAGAACGTTGCTGCGAATCAGGAGGTTCTGGATATTGTACGAGGACGAGTGTAAACTAGCCCGCAAAACTTTCCGTAGCGTTGACCGTGGGATGCACGGTTGTCATGACGATGCACGAGTACTGCCACTACACGGAGCAAGTATTGCGTCATCATTTACTGCACAGCAACATCGTCAGTAACTTTCACCGGGATACCACGCCTTCCTCGTCCAAGTGCCACGCCAAAGTCACCCGCGTTTTCGAATCTCATTTCATGTCGTTAAACCTTAAATGACATCAGGCCATTCCTCCGACCTTCCAGTCGGCGATGCTCTCTCAGTGCAGCACTGCAATAGCTGCAGTTCACATAAAACAGTTTCGCTAATAGCACGCGGTCTGTCTTCTCGATAGCCATACTGCTCATTCGCCGTATGACTTGCCAGATGACAGTGTGGATGGTATATCATCATACAAGCAGCGTGCAGTGCCGGATTTGCATATAGTGGCCACATTTGGAACTAATTTATTTACAGCGTAAATCGGTTTTGCATTAACGCATTAGCATATCTTCCAAGTTTCGCTACCATACGATAATTCAGCGGTTATAGGCGCTTCAGTCTGGAACCGAGCGACCGCTACGTCCGCAGGTTCGAATCGTGCCTCGGGCATGGATGTGTGTGATGTCTTTAGGTTAGTTAGGTTTAAGTAGTTCTAAGTTCTAGGGGACTGATGACCTCAGATGTTAAGTCCCATAGTGCTCAGAGCCATTTTTTTGACGGTGGTGTGCGTGCGGCACAGTTTAATGCACCGGTGCGATGCATGCGGTCGTCACAAGACATACGTGTTATGAGCTAAGCTGTGTGCAGTATGTCTGTTTGGTGATCAGGGGTCACTGTTTATCACCATCTGCCCTTTCCAGCGTACGACAGACACCCAGGATCTCTGCGAGAGTGCGGCAGAACTGGATGTGCCATCACAGTACATGCTCTGAAACTGACAGTTGTTTTGAGCACAATTATTATGAGCTACATTGCTGTTATGCGGCGTACGCTGTGCATGTTCATAATACAATAAGTATGCGTTTCTGACCATTGGTTCCCTGTCTCTATATAATTGGTTGTGGACCCACTGCCACCTGTTTAGATTTGACCCAAAAGGTTTGAGACACCATGGATACAGCGCCATGGTCCAGATAATGATACTGAAGGCCTTGTGAGTAGAACCATACTCATGTTGAAGACATCGTTTAATTCAATGTTGCAAATACATCACTGTTTCGCGCTCTTTCTGCCGCGCGGGGTTAGCCGAGCGGTCTGGGGCGCTGCAGTCATGGACTGTGCTGCTGGTCCAGGCGGAGGTTCGAGTCCTCGGCATGGGTGTGTGTTTGTCCTTAGGATAATTTAGGATAAGTAGTGTGTAAGCTTAGGGAGTGATCACCTTAGCTGTTAAGTGCCATAAGATTTCACACACACGTTTTTCTCTCTTTCTCCTCAACCCTATCTATGTTTTCTATGAGAGTTCCTAGATGACGCGATAATGTGCCTACTAGTCTTCAATCACTGCGCGTGGTCTCAGGTGTCCGGTCCACTGTAATAACAACAGACAAACTTGTGGAAGACAATGTCGCCGTTCTGCTAAAGATTGCCATTTAAGTACCCTGAGAATCTGTTGCGCTACACTACGGGCTATACTATCGTGTTACGATTGTAGCAGCGCGTTTCTGAATCAGTGCTGTCACGCCTACTTGAAACGCACGAGCAGTTCTCCAGAATTGCTCGTGTTAGCTAGCGTCTTGCATGTAGTGTCCTTCAGAGTTTCAACGGTATTTCTGAGAATCCTTCCAAAAAAAATCTGTGTTTTTCATTTGCTTTTTCTGTTGCTAATTTTACGTTTTTGTCTCGTCTCGCATAGCTTCTTATGTATTTCAACGATGTAACGAACTCCACAAGTTTACCACTGATTTCATAATTCGATTTAAAGGGTGCTTCCTCGTTCTTTGGTGCATTGTTCTGCATTTATCCTACACATTCACACTGAGTTTCCAATTAACACACCAAATGGAAGTACTATAAAAGTAGTTCTGTAATTCCACACACCATCATCGACTGACGATACTTTGCTGTTCGCACAAGCATCGTCAGCGAACAATCTGACAGTACTGATGACCAAATCTGGAGGGTAGGAGACGAGGTACTGGGAGAAGTAAAGCTGTGAGGACGGGGCGTGAGTCGTGCTTGGGTAGCTCAGATGGTAGAGCAGTTGCCAGCGAAAGGCAAACGTCCCGAGTTCGAGTCTCGGTCCGACACACAGTTTTAATCTGCCAGGAAGTTTCAAATCTGGAAAAGTGTTTATGTACGTTAAGAAAATTAGCTGTCCTATTACGTCACTCTGGCGAACATTGTATGTTATTCTCGTTTCTGTTGAATGCTCTATTTGGAGTTAAACGTACTGGTTTCTATCAATCAGAAATTAGTTTTAGCACATCACGTAGCTGTGAAACTATTGTGTTGGCAGAAGAGCCAACACCGTGTTGCTAGAGGAGGCCGAAATGCACGCTTTTAAGCTCATGCAGGCTGGCGTGGGGTCTGGAAAATGACAATGTAATTAATATAGCCAATAAGGTACGTTGCTGCTGGAATACTTAACTTTAATCCATAATTGGTGTACATCGCTCTTGACTGTACATGTTTTATAATCTCAATATAAACTGGTAATGGCGCCTTGCTAGGTCGTAGCAAATGACGTAGCTGAAGGCTATGCTAACTATCGTCTCGGCAAATGAGAGCGTATTTGTCAGTGTAGCTTCGCTAGCAAAGTCGGCTGTACAACTGGGGCGAGTGCTAGGACGTCTCACTAGACCTGCCGTGTGGCGGCGCTCGGTCTGCAATCACTGACAGTGGCGACACGCGGGTCCGACGTATACTAGCGGACCGCGGCCGATTTAAAGGCTACCACCTAGTAAGTGTGGTGTCTGGCGGTGACACCGCAGAAACTATGCATTACGATCGTATCTTGATTCTCGATTGATAATATGATGCTGTGTCCAACACCTTGCCGAAACCTAAGAAGTCGGTATCTGCCTGTTCAAATGCATACACTCACTTGCTCAAAAACGTTTTACACCATCCTCATGAGTTGCACAATTTGAATTTTTTGACGGGACATCTCTTTCCCAATATTATCCTTTCCTCAGGAAATCGATGTAATGCAGATAAAACTTGAACTCAATTTTCAGTGCAGTTCACCTTAGCACGCTTTGCGAACGTGACAGTGTGGTTTGTATATACTGTTCAGTGTGTTAACACGCCTCGAAGAATCATTCCAGGCTTAACGTGTGCACGAATTGTCATTTTTCAGTAGAAGCGTTGTCACCTCGGGATGTTTTTTCCCCACATGGAATTAACGCACACCGCAGCGACGCCGTTCGAACACTCAGCGCTATCGAGAGACACAAAACAGTGAATATCCTGCAGTGGTCGCCCACGGTCAACAACCCAGCTGGTGGCCCGTGCCTACAAATTGTGACCTGTAGGTTCGCCGAGAAGTTAACAGAACTATGCGTCGCCACGCTGGAGGAAATTGGGAGAGCTGTGTCGAAAATGGTTCAAATGGCTCTAAGCACTATGGGACTGAACATCTGAGGTCATCAGTCCCCTAGAACTTAGAACTACTTAAACCTAACTAACCTAAGGGCATCACACACATCCATGCCCGAGGCAGGATTCGAACCTGCGACCGTAGGAGGAGCGCGGTTCCAGACTGAAACGCCTAGCATCGCTCGGCCACAGCGGCCGGCCGAGCTGTGTCGACACACACACATTACACAACTGTCTCACTCTATCAAACTTGCGTCTAGGCGTGCAGCAACCAGCACCGTGACACACGAACAAGTACCGACGAGTGAATTCGCCTGATACACGGTGATCGACGTAGAAGTGTGCACAGGAAGCTAAAAAAGGTATTCAGTAGTTTGAAAGGTTGAAGTATGGACCTAAGCAAGAATAAAATGTCCGGTAAACACGGTCTCTGATAAGCATACCTGTAGAGCTATTCATTTTCGATACTCAAAACGCATCTCATCTAATGCAAGCTCTTTGCTATTACCATCTCTAGAATTCTGGAAACAAATTAAACAAGTTAAAACGACAATGAAAAGCGTTTCATACACTTATCAAAACACAGAGTGATTTCATTACAACTAACTGTATGCGCTGCACTTACCCCAAAACTGTGAATACGATTTACAGTAAGAATACAAGCAGATAATTACTGCACGCCGTATCCGCGGACAATAAAAGAGGGATGTGTCATCTGCTTACTAAATTTTGTAGATCGTTCGTCATAGTAAAGAGCTGGAAGTAGAAGAGATGTGTTTTATAGTAGCGAAGATGAAAAAGCGCTCACAGCTCTTAAAATATGTATTTGACGCGGAGAACACAGCAAATGCCATAATCCGATTTTCCGGGAACTTGGCTCAGTAGAAAAGGGGTCAAGGTAATCGAACACGAGACTCTCGCCTCATCCGCAGAAACTCGGCCGTTTCTGAGGAAACGACAGTTAGATTTTTCGAGGTATTTTGGAGGTACTCTATCTGCCTCTTATGTGAGGATATCCTCAGACGAACTGGCAGCACTGTGGGTAGCTTTGCGGCTTCTTAATTCTTCACACCGTGTTCGAAACCTGATTATTACTTTTATTTTAGTTTTTATATTTATTTACCCATGTCTGTTGAAAATTACTGCACCAATGTTTTCCAGTGTATATTGCATGATGTCCTTGTTCATCAACTAATTGTATATAAGATGAATGAATTTTATAAGAATGAGAAAATTATTTCAAATTGTTTTCAAATTTCTGTAGTGTATCTTGATTTATAATCAATTAGAAGCATCAGTTTTTTTGAAAAGTGATCCGTTATGCATGATCTGCAGTGAAGTTATAGCCAATGCACGAAATCTTCACCATCATTAACGACGTTTCTTCCCCGGATCAAACTCATACGAATAAATGTCACTGTGGCAAACTCCACGTGAAGCTCCTGGTGTTTGGAATATCTGTGTTTCGGATGCTTCTGTGATCAGTGTCTTACAAGGGAATGCATCAAATCTTCTTGAAGAACAAATATATGAATAAAATATAATAATTGACATGGGTATGAAACATCAGAATATGAAAATTTAAGAAGATTGTAACCCGAAACATACCATACACACATATATTAATAATAGTAGATGTGTGACACTTATTGTAAAAAGCTGTTGTAATTTTACAGTTAATACACCAACCTTGTATCTCCTAATTTGCTAAGAGACATTCGTGTAGTAACCTTCTACGGATATTGGTAGATAAATGAAAGCAATAAAAATAAAATAAATAAAAACAGTAACCAGATTTCGAACACAGGGCGCAAAATTTAGAAGCCGTGACACTAACCATATTTTTTTAAGACGCTACCCCTTCCTTATTTTTTCTTTTTTTTCTTTCTCACTTTCCAGATTATAAAGGAACATACACGAAAAGGTCTATTTGCCACCGCCACTTTGACCCTAAAGAAACTTAAATCTCTGCCACTACAGGCGGTGTCCGCTGACTACGCCTATCACAGTAATCCCACCTACTCTAAGAAAAGAGGAAACGGAAGGGAGAGGATATCAAATGGCTGTAACAGAAAAGAAATTAGAAAAAATTAACAGTGGAGTGAAATCCGTGAATCTGCTCGTAGCCGTGGAGAAATCCATGCTCGTCTTCTTGCAAATAAAGGGGAATACCGTTGGGTCCATAGTATCAAAAATCCAAAAACAGTGCATGAGGGCAGATCAGCTTCACATTGCACGGGCATTCCAACTACGTGGAGGGTCGTAGAAAGTACTCCAGAGGAAGTTGGTAAGGCGTTGCCTGTACAGGGTGTTACAAAAAGGTACGGCCAAACTTTCAGGAAACATTCCTCACCCACAAAGAAAGAAAATATGTTATGTGGACATGTGTCCGGAAACGTTTACTTTCCATGTTAGAGCTCATTTTATTACTTCTCAAATCACATTAATCATGGAATGGAAACACACAGTAACAGAACGTACCAGCGTGACTTATAACACTCGGTTACAGGAAATGTTCAAAATGTCCTCCGTTAGCGAGGATACATGCATCCACCCTCCGTCGCATGGAATCCCTGATGCGCTGATGCAGCCCTGGAGAATGGCGTATTGTATCACAGCCGTCTACAATACGAGCACGAAGAGTCTCTACATTTGGTACCGGGGTTGCGTAGACAACAGCTTTCAAATGCCCCCATAAATGAAAGTCAAGAGGGTTGAGGTCAGGAGAGCGTGGAGGCCACGGAATTGGTCCGCCTCTACCAATCCAACGGTCACCGAATCTGTTGTTGAGAAGCGTACGAACACTTCGACTGAAATGTGCAGGAGCTCCATCGTGCATGAACCACATGTTGTGTCGTACTTGTAAAGGCACATGTTCTAGCAGCACAGGTAGAGTATCCCGTATGAAATCATGATAACGTGCTCCATTGAGCGTAGGTGGAAGAACATGGGGCCCAATCAAGACATCATCAACGATGCCTGCCCAAACGTTCACAGAAAATCTGTGTTGATGACGTGATTGCACAATTGCGTGCGGATTCTCGTCAGCCCACACATGTTGATTGTGAAAATTTACAATTTGATCGCGTTGGAATGAAGCCTCATCCGTAAAGAGAACATTTGCACTGAAATGAGGATTGACACATTGTTGGATGAACCATTCGCAGAAGTGTATCCGTGGAGGCCAATCAGCTGCTGATAGTGCCTGCACACGCTGTACATGGTACGGAAACAACTGGTTCTCCCGTAGCACTCTCCATACAGTGACGTGATCAACGTTACCTTGTACAGCAGCAACATCTCTGACGCTGACATTGGGGTTATCGTCAACTGCACGAAGAATTGCCTCGTCCATTGCTGGTGTCCTCGTCGTTCTAGGTCTTCCCCAGTCGCGAGTCATAGGCTGGAATGTTCCGTGCTCCCTAAGAAGCCGATCAATTGCTTCGAACGTCTTCCTGTCGGGACACCTTCGTTCCGGAAATCTGTCTCGATACAAACGTACCGCGCCACGGCTATTGCCCCGTGCTAATCCATACATCAAATGGACATCTGCCAAGTCCGCATTTGTAAACATTGCACTGACTGCAAAACCACGTTCGTGATGAACACTAACCTGTTGATGCTACGTACTGATGTGCTTGATACTAGTACTGTAGAGCAATGAGTCGCATGTCAACACAAGCACCGAAGTCAACATTACCTTCCTTCAATTGGGCCAACTGGCGGTGAATCGAGGAAGTACAGTACGTACTGACGAAACTAAAGTGAGCTCCAACATGGAAATTAAGCGTTTCCGGACACATGTCCACATAACATCTTTTCTTTATTTGTGTGTGAGGAATGTTTCCTGAAAGTTTGGCCGTACCTTTTTGTAACACCCTGTATTTCGGATTACAGACAATGGCGCAATGACGTTCGTTCGCGTAAGTCCAAAGATCGGGAAGTACACACCATCCGGGAGCAACATCATGTGCGATGTAATTTGGCCACGAGTGGCACGTGTGAGGAGTTCTGCTGCTGGGCCACAAAAGAGGCGATGATCGTCCGCGTCCGGTACCTCGCCAGCGACGCAAAGCGGAGAGTGAGGCAGGTAGATTAGAGCGATTGGGTTATTTCTCGTTGTCAGTGACATACCACGCGGAGCGGGCAGTAGTGTCAAGAAAAGGGGCATTCACCACCCACTACATATTGCGTTCTGTAGTGTGGGTACTTCCGTTCTCTGAGACAGGGGGCGCGGGTGAGTTGCATCTCGGTGTAGACCGTCTTTCTCGACAACAAGCGCACAGGTGGTAAAGAGGCAGAAAGATAGCTGTGTTCCGGAAACAAAAAGAGCCCGCTGTCACAGAAGAGCGCTGGGATATTCGACAACAAATAATTGCATAGCCTTACGGTATAATGAGTTAACGAAAAAATATTTATTCGCAAAAACTCACAATGAGAAGAAACTAAAAAAACAACAGAGAAGTAACAAAAGCTAGAAGACTCCATAGTCTTACGGCAGAGATAAAAAAAACAACACATGACAAAAAAAAACTCTCGCGCACTTTTGATATCACTTTGCACCAGACATGAAAAATATCACTGCCACAAAGCCCTCCCCCCCCCCCCACCCTTAAAGTGCGGGGTCCCAGGGGTATCTCGATACTTGAATTTTATTCGACGTCCAGCTCTGGTGTGCTTCGGGTGTCTCGGGGGCGGTGACGTTGTTGTTTGTGGTGCTGATTCACCTTGTAACCCCCCCACAGAAATTATTTAAATTAGAAACCAAGAAACAAGTGTAACTTCCCACGGAAATAATAATTAAATGATTTTTTTAAAGATTGTAACCTCTGAACAAAATTGGCTCCCATTTATAATCTCTGTGCAGAAATGCATTCACATTTAATTTAACCACAAAATTCAATTCCTAAACCCGGAAATAATAAAAAAAATTCAGTAACCTGGTAAATTTTATGACGACAGCAGCGCTGCGCCTCGGCCCTGTATTCTGAATAAAAAAGGAAAAATTCTTACCTCAATAAAAACTGCGAATATATCTGCTCTTATGTAAAAATTTTTCGGCACAGCTTCGTGCAATGCTGGCCTATATTTTTTCTGATTCTTGGACGGAATGATCATACTTTGGAAATATTCTTTAAATTAAAATGAATGCTTTTTTTTAACAAATTACTTTATATTATAAAAATTATTATTGGGGAATTTTTTAAAAAGAAATTAATGACAGTTAATATACATTACTAGATATGCGCAAGACTGCTTCTTTACCTTCTACAATAATACTCATCCTCCAAAGTCCCGACCAGAGCAGACTGCCGACACGCGCAGGCACGCGCCGACTCCTGTCGACTACTGCACACTACTGCAGACTACTCAACACTAACGACAAGCAACAACTAACTACATACTACTCTCTGGTCAGAGACTCTGCCATGCCTCGCCCATCGCCGGCAACGCATACGTCTTACAACCTGTCTAGGACGATGTACTGAGCGGTGTTTCGGTATGCTCTGCGTCCATCATGTGTTGATGCACAGGCGTGCTGTCAGAGGTCGGAGAGGGTAAAACCCATGCTGGCTTGACACGTTCAATCGATACCTTTGTCGGAACACCATTGTACATTATGTCCACGGTATGCTTATTTCTACTCAGCACCTGGAATGGGCCCGTATATGGTGGTTGTAAAGGCGATTTAACTGAGTCTGTTCGCAACATTACGTGAGGGCAATTGCATAAGTCTTTGCGTACAAACACCTTACGGTTGCCGTGGCGAGAAGGTGGCGGGCAATGTATATTTGTGCAGTGATGTTTTAGCTGCTGCACCCAGTGTCTGAGGCCCTCTGACGCAGGTAGTGACGTTGGTACTAAATAATCTGCAGGAATCCGTAGCGACTCGCCGTAAACCATCTCGGCAACTGATGCACCAATATCGGGTTTGTGAGCTGTCCGCAGGCCTAACAACACTAATGGCAATGCTTCCGTCCATCTCTCTTGATGACACATCAATGCTGTTTTGAGTGTTTTGTACCATCTTTCGACCATACCATTACTACCAGGGTGATAGGCAGTCGTGTGGTGGCGTTGGAAACCGCACATGTTGGATAGCTCGAGGAACAACGTAGATTCGAACTGACGTCCTTGGTCAGTTGTGACATGAAAGGGGCATCCAAAACGGGCAACACACGTACACAGAAACGTCTTCGCAGTAGTTTCGGCTGAAATATCGACTATTGGAGTTGCTTCTGCCCATCATGTGCACCTATCTATGGCCGTAAACAAATATCTGTAACCCTCTGACTGTGGGAGAGGTCCAACCAGGTCCACGTGAACGCGTGCGAATCTAGGGGAGGTACCTTGAAAATCTCCAATATCAGCGCGCACATGTCGTCCTACTTTACTTTGTTGACAAGGAATGCAGGAACGTACCCAAAGGCGCGCGTCTCTTTTCATAGAATGCCACACACAGCGGTCTGTCAGCAGCTTGACTGCAGCGTTGGCGCCTGGGTGCGATAGTGTGTGGACACTGTCGAATGCCGTCTTGCGCAATATTTCTGAAATGAATGGTCTTGGTTTGCCTTGAGAAAAGTCGCACCACAGTCGTCTGAGAATATCCCATGGCAAAAGATACATAAAGTACAGGGCTATTACAAATGATTGAAGCGATTTCATAAATTCACTGTACCTCCATTCATTGACATGTGGTCACGACACACTACAGATATGTAGAAAAACTCATAAAGTTTTGTTCGGCTGAAGCCGCACTTCAGGTTTCTGCCGTCAGAGCGCTCGAGAGCGCAGTGAGACAAAATGGCGACAGGAGCCGAGAAAGTGTATGTGGTGCTTGAAATGCACTCACGTCAGTCAGTCATAACAGTGCAACGACACTTCAGGACGAAGTTCAACAAAGATCCACCAACTGCTAACTCCATTCGGCGATGGCATGCGCAGTTTAAAGCTTCTGGATTCCTCTGTAAGGGGAAATCAACGGGTCGGCCTGCAGTGAGCGAAGAAACGGCTGAACGCGTGCGGGCAAGTTTCACGCGTAGCCCGCGGAAAATTGGCTCATGCCACAACTGGAGACCGACAGCGCAGACTTCCTCTTTCAACAGGATGGTGCTCCACCGCACTTCCATCATGATGTTCGGCATTTCTTAAACAGGAGATTGGAAAACCGATGGATCGGTTGTGGTGGAGATCATGATCAGCAATTCATGTCATGGCCTCCACGCTCTCCCGACTTAACCCCATGCGATTTCTTTCTGTGGGGTTATGTGAAAAATTCAGTGTTTAAACCTCCTCTACCAAGAATCGTGCCAGAACTGCGAGCTCGCATCAACGATGCTTTCGAACTCATTGATGGGGACATGCTGCGCCGAGTGAGGGAGGAACTTGATTATCGGCTTGATGTCGGCCGAATCACTAAAGGAGCACATATCGAACATTTGAGAATGCCTAAAAAAACTTTTTGAGTTTTTGTATGTGTGTGCAAAGCATTTTGAAAATATCTCAAATAATAAAGTTATTGTAGAGCTGTGAAATCGCTTCAATCATTTGTAATAACCCTGTACCTAGAAAACCCTTCAAAAACTTCGAGCGTCGTTTCTTTCAGAAACGGTCGAATATCTATGGATAAGCCGAGACATGTGTTGGCTTATTTTGACTCCTCTTCCACTGAGAGAAGTTCCTGGGAAATCGGGTGATGACACTTGCCGGTTTTTCCAGAGAGACGATGTTTACTGCACATTTTTAAATCTTATTTTAGTGGTTACTAACCGTTCCCAAAAACGCGGAACACTTTACGCCCTGTACAGGTAAAGGCATAACAATAAAATGAAGTTAATAATAATTTATGCTTGTAAGTGCAGTAACTTTAAGTACTGATTCCTGAGCCCCTTCATCCATGGACAGACTGTTTGACACTGGACCGTGTTTCCACAGTGCAGATGACAGCTTGCGTTGGAGGATACTGTAGGCCAGGGATCCCCAAACTATTTTGGACAAGTGACCCCTTTTCCAAAATGAACTGTTACCTCAGACCCCCATGGCCAAATTACCTACTTTTAAGATCAACCCTCTTATTCATAATGGTCCGCTAACTTAAAACAGCTGCTACAGAGTGTTATTTTTCATTCTGACTTAGGTCAATAGAAGAAGAGAGAGTGAGAATTAGCAATGCTTTAAGTTAGCAGACTATTATGAATAAGGGGCCTATCTTTAGTTTTTTCCTGTTGATACACAATACCGAGGTACTAAGGTAATAAATGAGTACTTATATGAGTTATTATCGATCAAGCTCCGACGAATTTCAAAACGCAAATGAACTTTCAACCTAAGTGCAAGCTCGTTAAATAGTAAAATATCAGGAATATGTTTGGACTCGATCATGAATTCGTTCGTGTTAAATCGCGTAAGAGCAAGTCAAAACGCGCCTGAAAGACGTACGCTCGAACTCATTATCTTGCACAAACTTGTCCACACGGACTTGCCGAGTTTTTCATCTTGTACTAACTTGAGACTTTACATTACTACAACAATACTATTTCCTACAAAAATATTAATTATTTTTAGTACACGTAACACAACATAAACAATACAGTACTTACCGATCTTGAAAGTTTTAAATAAGAACTTGTGTTAATTTAATAGGGGTCGATTTTTAGACCTCATCGACCGCCAAAATCAGTTTTCGTTTATGTCGACTCCTAGGAAACCGATAACGACCCCAAGGGGTCGATATCGACCACTTTGGGAATCCCTGCTGTAGGCCGCGTGAAATGAGAACAGCGAGAAACTTAACATCAGGATTGATGGTCACGAAGTCAATGAAGTTAAGGAATTCTGCTACCTAGGCAGTAAAATAACCAATGACGGACAGAGCAAGGAGGATATCAAAAGCAGACTCGCTATGGCAAAAAAGGCATTTCTGGCCAAGAGAAGTCTACTAATACCAAATACCGGCATTAATTTGAGGAAGAAATTTCTGAGGATGTACGTCTGGAGTACAGGATTGTATGGTAGTGAACATGGACTGTGGGAAAACCGGAACAGAAGAGAATCGAAGCATTTGAGATGTGGTGCTATAGACGAATGTTGAAAATTAGGTGGACTGATGAGGTAAGGAATGAGGAGGTTCTACGCAGAATCGGAGAGGAAAGGAATATGTGGAAAACACTGATAAGGAGAAGGGACAGGATGATAGGACATCTGCTAAGACATGAGGGAATGACTTCCATGGTACTAGAGGGAGCTGTAGAGGGCAAAAACTGTAGAGGAAGACAGAGATTGGAGTACGTCAAGCATATAATTGAGGACGTAGGTTGCAAGTGGTTGCAAGTGCTACTCTGAGATGAAGAGGTTAGCACAGGAAAGGAATTCGTGGCGGGCCGCATCAAACCAGTCAGTAGACTGATGACCAAAAAAAAAAAAAAAAAAAAAAAAAAAAAAAAAAAAAAAAAAAAAAACTGTCAATAAAGGCAGTTTACTTCTCCACGCTCTAGTGTATGAATACTTATTTCCATTACTGTACTTCACATACTACCAGAATCGCTTTGGATTTTCTGCCAGGTTTCGAGACAAAGTTTCGTTGTGGTAAGTGTTATAGCCGTCTCGCATTGAAGTGCGCGCCAAATGTGGTCGTGTAAACTAGGCTTTACAGGGACTGTAGGCAGTGTGCGCCGAAACTAGACAAGCGCCACGCGACACCGTTCAGCTGTTGTTTGGTGGGGTGGGGTGGGGCGGCCCCGATGACGCGGCGCTAGACGGCGTCCCCCGGGCCGGGCGTCTGTCGCGCTCGTCGCTGCCGCGGGCGCAGTGCGCATGCGCGCGAGGGCGTCCCGCGCCGCCGGTGTTGTGTCGCGGAGCGGCGAGGCCTGGCTGTGCCGGGTGGGCGAGCGGCTATCGACCGGCGCGCAGTGGACGCCGGCGGCTCGCAGCGACACACGGCGCAGCCAGCAGAGGGAGCAGGCTCTAGGCGACGCGCAGCAGCCGGCGCGCGACCGCGGTGAGTACAGCACACACTCTGTCTCGGCAGCTGGCTACAGCGGGACTCGAGCCTGCTAGTGCGTCAGCTGCTCGTATCGTCACTGTCTGCCACACAGCTGAGAACAGCAGCTGCACGGTCAGAGCCAAGACGAGACGTCGCTGCGCTCAGTCTGATCGGTCGTGGCTTACCGTCACTACTACTTGGACCTCGGTACGTACCAGCGGGCGCCAGTTAATTTCCAGTAGTCTGCTTCCGGACATACGATGATACCGTTCGATAAGAAACTACTCTTTCATAAACAACACAGAAACGTGTGCTCATGTGTTCAGGAAAAATAAAAATTTAGCGACTGAAGTATACTGCACTGAAATCTTTGCGTTTGATTTTATATGCCTTACGATATACCGGGTAATCGAAAAGTCAGTATAAATTTGAAAACTTCATAAACCACGGAATAATGTAGATAGAGAGGTAAAAATTGACACACATGCTTGGAATGACATGGGGTTTTATTAGAACAAAAAAAGTATTGTTCGACGCGTGAAAGATCTCTTGCGCGCGTCGTTTGGTGATGATCGTGTGCTCAGCCGCCACTTTCGTCATGCTTGGCCTCCCAGGTCCCCACACCTCAGTCCGTGCGATTATTGGCTTTGGGGTTACCTGAAGTCGCAGGTGTATCGTGATCGGCCGACATCTCTAGGGATGCTGAAAGACAACACCCCACGCCAATGCCTCACCGTAACTCTGCTCATGCTTTACAGTGCTGCTCATAACATTATTCCTCGACTACAGCTATTGTTGAGCAATGATGGTGGACATATTGAGCATTTCCTGTAAATAACATCATATTTGCTTTGTCTTACTGTTTTATGCTAATTATTGGTATTCTGATCGGATGAAGCGCCATCTGTCAGGCATTTTTTGAACATTTGTATCTTTTTGGTTCTAATAAAACCTCATGTCATTACAAGCATGTGTGTCAATTTGTCCGGACTGCTACGGTCGCAGGTTCGAATCCTGCCTCGGGCATGCATGTGTGTGATGTCCTTAAGTTAGTTAGGTTTAAGTAGTTCCAAGTTCTAGGGGACTGATGACCTAAGATGTTAAGTTCCATAGTGCTCAGAGCCATTTGAACATTTTTTTGTGTCAATTCGTACCTCTCTATCTACATTATTCCGTGATTTATTCAGTTTTCAAATTTATACTGACTTTTTTATCACCCGGTAGTTACAGAACAAAACCGAAAAGAATCCAACAACTCCAATCTTCTTAAATTGAATCATTTGAGGAGGATTATTTTTAATTTGATATTAACTCTACGAATTACATTTTTTAAGGAGAGACATTTCACATGAATCTGATTGATGATAGGCTCGTTTCAATTGCAAATGTCCAGTTCATTTCTCAGTTCATTTTTCTCCAATGAAGCATCGTCTGCTCAGCTACAAGCGACTTTATAATTTGCGGGAAAAAAAAGCGATTTCTGGACCTGATCAGTGCCGTAACTAGCGTGGCTGTCGGTAGATTTGATTGTAAACAAGCGGTTCGCCCCTCAACCACTTTAAATAAAGCGCTGCCGCTCGCCCACCAGGTGGGAGAACCCTCCCCACTCCTCGGGCAGAAACTACTTGCTGGCGTCTCACGGCCCGTTTGACACTGCCTGTCTAGTAGAGAAGCGCCGTACTTCGGTTCTACTCGGATCTGTGGCGCCGAAGTGGAAACACTGTACGAGGGCGCCGCTGCTTCCCAGTGCTTAGTCTGCTTCATGAATCTATTAACAGCTCCGAAGTACCGACCCGATTATAATGTATTAATGTAAGAAGAATAGATGCTGAATGAATGAATGCAGCTTGCCGCTAACTTTGTGTAATGTCTTGTCTGTATAGACGTGTATCTGTTGCCTTTAAGATCCCTTCACTTTCACACATAAATCTATACAGTAAAGTAAGGGCCTCCTGTTTTGTCTTTAGGCTGATCCGTGATAAGACAGGCGAAAAATTAGACTAATGGAGGATTATTGGTATTTTCTCTAATTTTCATTCGCTCTCTCTCTCTCTCTCTCTCCTTTATCTACGTACAGTTTTTGATATAATATTTCATTACGTGAAATCAGCCAAATAGAATCTCTGGTGGAGCCCTTCGTCTTAGTATTCAGCGGCTGGCTTGCTGTAAGAGATCTTTACATTTAATTATTACTGCTAAGCGCTGCATTCAGTTGGGAAAATCAATCGTTTGAACAATTCGTTCCTTTCACGAAAGATTTCGCATTCCAGATGTGTACGAAGCCTTTTTGGACGATTTAACATAGACTCGTTGATTGCAGGCTCTCTTCGACAGAGCTGAAACTTCCCCACTAATTACAGGGCCAACGCGATCATCAATGATTCAGACAAAGAACTCATTCGTTCATCCACTCCAGAATAAAAGGGGTCACAAACCTTATTTATGAAGGAAATTGTATATTCAATCCATCTCCATTACATGTCCAGATTTCTGTTGGTTCCAAGTCTTATTTATTTTCCGTTTACAGTCTCTCTCTCTCTCTCTCTCTCCAAACAACCCGCTAGTGGCACAAATGTTAATAGCTCGCTTTAGCGAGAAGAAAAGCAAATATGTCTCTTTTAGAAACCCGTCAATCTTTCAACAGATACTTCCGAAGCTGTACTAGTTACCAGTCTCTAACAACCATGGAGAATACATATATGTATCTCTGTTATTCCAAAGAATAAACGTACTAGAAAATACTTTGGCGTCGACGAGCTGTCGGCGCATATATTACTAGAAAATCAGATCAGATACTTTTCCAAAGTAAATAAATGTGGATGGTTTGATTGACAATGATTAATTGTTGCGTGGTAGAGGGTATTTTTCTGTGGGGACATTACACGACGTTTCTCTGTAATTACTCTGTCACAGTACGCAGCTACTGACGTATTGACAGGCTCCCCAAAGCTGCATAATTATCATCTAAATCGCCTGGCAGAGGTTGCTTCCCACTGTACGTCGTTGTGAGGTTTACTCCAGTTCCATAGACGGATGAATGGAATGCTCGTTTATATACACTCAAGGCGTAACACCTATTTTATTTCCTGAACGGCGTTTTCACCAGTTGATAGTACGCGTGGGACACATAATTTTATTACTTAGCTAATATACCTAACCCGTGTTACATTCGAGATACTGGAACACGTATAGTTTTTGTAGCTTTGTAACTTTGACAAGCAATTGAAAAGACGAATACTGCGATGAAACGCTCGTTAATGTTCACGTTGAACCCTGTCGCGAAAGCATCTGAGTAGTCTCCTCAAATTACGAGGCAAGTATTAAAGTGAAAACACCGCTGAGCGGGTCTCTCATTCCATGCTGCGTCATCACCTATCCTCACAGAACTTCTCAATTAATGCAGTGCAATCAATCTGACAACATAAGGTAACGAAATGTAAACCGTTTGCTTAGAGAGCCACTCGTTTAAGCTGTCTCTCGATAGACCACCGCTTACTTTCAACACATATTCTTTGTAAGAGGCCGGTACGATTACTGCAGAGAAACAGAATTCAAGCGTGGGCTCCAATACCCAATTAAGCTCTAGGTCAAATGCGCGTATGAAAATATAAGTTCCAAGAAATGTTAATCTGTCAATTTTGACCACAGTTATTATCGTATTTCGTGATCACAGAAGCTACAATTTGGTGTTTCAATCGCGACTTTCACAACATCTCACATGTGGGTGCTATTACGTAAATGAAAATGTGCGTAATGTGGACATTCATCTCATCAAGATACCTTCAATGTGAAAATGAGGTTTTGTAACTCAGAATGGACAAAGTAATACAGTGCCTGTAATACTTCCATAGCATTTATCGTCAAATAAGTTTTATTTTAAGTAATAATATTAATTAATTATTGTTTCACTCTCACTGACAACTTCGATCATGAACTAACTGCCATGAAATTTATTAATTAGGTTTTGACACACGTACTAACATGTATTGCAGAACCAACTCCAAAAACTTTCATTTGCGTCAGTGGGTAAACATGAAATAAAATCATCATGTCTAATTAACATGTTTACACTTCTATATATTCGAGAGAGAGGGAGAGAGAGACAGAGGGAGAGAGAGTGATTAACAAGATTAAAGAATGTGAAATTTTCTGGGCCGTCCAATAGCATACTGTTTTTAAGTCATATATTCACTTTGTTTTTCATGTCACCCTCTTTCAAGTCAACACACTTTCACCAAGGTTTTTCCAGTTTGAAAATACCATCCTTGCATTGTGATTATGGAAGCTCTATAAAACATTCGTCCACAGCCACCATAATCTCTTCATAATTCGATTTAAAACTTTTTCAAGCAAAAAATTTCATTAAATTTAGGCATGGTTGGAAGTGAGAGGCTGCCAGATCCGGTAAACACTGCGGAAGCTCCAGCTTCGAATCGCCACTTTTTCAACGGGAAAAGTGTTTTTGTGGGGAGCTGCATTATCCTTACGTAGGAGGTCTCTTTTTTTATCTATGGATCCCCCCCCCCCTTTCTCAAGTTTTTTTTATTCTTTCTACTTGGTCGAGGAGGCTTGATAATATTCACCAGCTATTATTTTACCTTTCGAAAGAAAGTTAGAAAACTCTTTTACTTCTCAGGAAACGTTGTACATTTGGTTTCCGGCGATTGAAAGACTTCACCTTTATTGATTACAGTCACTGGTTTCCACCGACTACATGACTGCTGTTTCGTCTCTGGCGTGAACCGATGTGGACTTGTGTCTTACCTAAAGAAACTGGCGAAGAAAATCATTTGAATACTTTCGAAAGCATTTAGTACTTGCAGTACTGACTAATTCATTTTCACATTTGCGTTTGGTCGCATATAAAATGTGTGATACCCATCTTGCACAATGGTTTTAGGAAGTCTATCACTTTCATCACCCACAAGAAAAGTATGACCAAAATTGAATTTAGTTGGTCCATAACATACCTAATGGAGATTAAGGCGAAAATTCATTTTAAGCTTTCAACAACTTTGATTAATTTCCAGTGGTGATTGACCATTCAAAACAAAGAATTACAGTTTATCTATCTGAACCAAACATACACCATGCGACTACTTTGAAAACCATATGAACAAAACTGTTCCGTAGAGAAAGTTGACGCTTGACATACGTTATTGTGCAACACGTACCAACGAAACAATGTAAAACTTTTGTTTATTTAAATCGATCTCTGTGTCAGCGTGAGAGCTCGACTACAACCCCGAGAGCGTCCGACAGCAGAAACTGGTTCGATGACAAAAGTTTTCACTTTGATCTTAGAAATCTGTTATTTACAACTGTCCTCGTTTGTGCTTCTTCTAATTTTCGTTTCCTGGTAGATTGTAATTGTCTGAAGTAATATAAGATGCGGCAAAATATCCTGTCTGATTTAAAGTTCAAATAAAAACTGGCGGATCAAAATAAAGAAAATGTATTAAAATGAATGATATCGCTGGAGGGACGAGTTTTGCCTACTCGTTTTGCTTAGCAATAGATAAATAAAAACACGAAGGACTGAATAGGGCAATGAATACAAGCAACCGACATTAAATTGTTGAAAATTGTAATCTGTAACGAATTCCAAACATGTCGTGGACGGGTGAAGAACGTGCTTACGCTGATAAAACGGTTATTCCGTTGTCGCTGTGCAGCGTGCTTTCCGTAGACGCTTCCGTTTTCCTGCATGTGGAGCAGCTGCAGATTGGATATCAAAGTTAAGAGCAAGCGACGACATGGTTAAAAAAGGAGGAGAAAGAAACTCCTGAAAACATTACGACAGTGAGGCGTTCATTTCAACAGTCTCCAAAGAGATCCGCTATAAAATACGCAGGAGCTTTTCAGGTATCTGATCGGAGAGGAGTCGAAATTTGCAACACGACTTGCGATTTTATCCGTACATGATGGTCGTTATACAACAATTGTTTGAACGTGGTTGTGATAGCCCTGTGACGTCATGTGGAAACGTCATTGAAAATATCCCTGAAGATGTTTCAAGCCTTTTCAGTCGTGAAGCACATTTTCACTAATCAGAGTGCATTCATTGTCTTGAACTTCATGAGAAACCACTGCATAACGGCTGTGTTACTGTACGGTGCGCGGTTCTAGGTTCAAATGGCTCTGAGCACTATGGGACTTAACGTCTGAGGTCATCAGTCCCCTAGAACTTAGGACTACTTAAACCTAACTAACCTAAGGACATCACACACATCCACGCCCGAGGCAGGATTCGAACCTGCGACCGTAGCGCTCGCGCGGTTCTAGGAATCTGCGTAAATAGTCCTACTTGAAGAGGGACCTGTCGAAGAGCTCTCACGGGATCAACATTTCTTACACCAACACTGACTGCGCTGCAGACTGAGCTGGTATGGTTTCAGCAGCCACCGCTCCCAGAGGTCAGATTTCTGCCCAAGTGCCGAGACAGATGTCTCCTGGACGCTTGCTTTCGTCATGCGGCGACGTCCAGCGGCCAGCTCAATCACCCTGAGATTTTTGCCTGTGGCGGCATCTTAAGGCTGAGGTGTTTAAACATCGGCAGAAGCCTTGTCCAGCCCTAAGAAATGCAGTATAGGAAGAAATTGGTCTCATTCATCAAGAAATGGTCGATGCAATGATGCAGAATTTTCTAACTCACATCAACAAAGCACAGTTAGTAAAGGACACCACTTAAGAGACACATTGTTTAATAAATGAAAAAAAAATGCCTCTGCACAGTTATCATTCATGTTAATACAGTTTATTTATTTTGATCCATCTCTTTTTTATTTGAACTTTTAACTAGGGAGGATGGTTTACCGCACCCTGTGCACTTCCTAGTAGAGAAGTAGCGATTGAAAAGATCATCATTTTATAATGACTGAACTGAAGTGTACTCGTTCAAATTCTCTTTACACGTACACGTTCAATATCCTGTTTCTTATACAGTTAATTTATATTGTCGTAATTAGCTATAACAGATTTCCTTTTGAACTTTCATTACATGTACACACCAGTAGCAACTGTTTCTTCTGGAATCAAAGAATGTTCACTGAAGGTTATATTTGTCTGCATTGGCTACTTTCATCACTCATATCAACTTACGGATTTATGTGATAATACTGTGTTTATAATAATTCAAATAATATGAACCAAAGCGATCTCTTGTCGGAGTCATTCATTTCATTGGCTACTGGGAGGTTTGTATTTCTTACGATCACCTTGTAAATTAAGATTCAGCTTCTAATATCTTTGATACAACCTGATTTGAGGCAATACTTTAGCTGAAATAAGAAGTCCGGGTCTTTGCCATTATACTCAACACGTTAAACAGTTGGAAAGAGTGGTTTCGTATCTATTCATTAAATTGTTGAACTCTAGGACGACTCTAGTATTTCATTCACTCACTAATAACTCTTGTTGCAAAGACCAGAAGAGTAAAAGGACATGAATTTTTATTAATTCGTCTCTGGTAAGTAGACATTGGGTGAAAGCTTGCTACGTGGTATCTATGTTACAATCATAGGAGTCATTATGAAGTGTTTCTAAATTGCCCCTCAAATTTAAACAGGCAATCGATAACTGGAATTATGTATTAAAGAACAAGTTTAATTACAGCGTGAGTAACAAGACAGAAACGTGAGTGGTGTAATTATTCGAAAAGCTGCCAGATGGCAAAATGAGCCAGTCTACGGCAGAAGAATAGCCTAACATAAAAATTCACGGTTATTAGATTCGCAAGTGCTTCGGTACTCCCAGTGAGATATCTTTCTCCGTGTCATATTTGGCACTTACTAGGGATATGCAATATTCGCGAGAGCATATCAATACAGCGAAGGGTGATCATGGTATGCCAGATGTAGCAGTCTTGTTTAGTTCAAACAACGGCACAGTATTTAAATAGTACGTCAGATTGAGGCACGTGGATAAATGTCCGTGCGATTGCATGAACTTAGTAATTCGAAATTATCTACACTACCGTATCTTGTCACAGCTGTGATGCAGTCACGTATTTATAAGCGTGGTTGATGTCTGAGTCTGTCGATGTTTCTCCATTTCGGATAATATGCTCAGAAGCTCTAATTCAAAATATTTAACTTCCCCATGCATGTGTTCTGATGTTTTCGCCAAAGTAACAGCAGCCAGAAGCGACAACTCCACAACTGCAGGTGGCTGCTTTTACCAACTATTAGTGAATATAAAGAAACTGTAGCAGTGACTCGTAGACGTGAACGCCATTCTAAAATAATTTTGCCGAAGCTACAACCTACTTTGTAATGAAATACATGAACTTTTATTTTGTGCTTTTTGTATTGGTGCATTTCCGGCCAACTCGACTGCGACGTCTGCAGTGTTCCCAAAGATAATCAATTCCACTTCCTCAAAACAAAACGAGAGGTTTCTCATATATAGCATGAAAAGGAGTGGATCTAGTATATAATCGAGTTGTAGACCATTCATGATTTGGTCCAAAACAGAAAATGATACCTTGTCTTAACTGAGGGAACTGCGCGTAACGTAACTCTGCTTCCTCTCACTCAAGTATGAGTAAACCAGTTGGTATTTGTGTATCAAATTTAAATACTATATTTATTGTATCGCCCTACCAGATACAATTGATAGCGAAAACGCCTGCGAGCTACAGCGATCTTGGATCGATGCCTGTGGTACGAGGACAGTTCAATAAGTAATGCAACACATTTTTTTTTTCTGAAACAGGGGTTGTTTTACTTAGCATTGAAATACACCAGGTTATTCCCCAATCTTTTAGCTACACAACACTATTTTTCAATGTAATCTCCATTCAATGCTACGGCCTTACGCCACCTTGAAATGAGGGCCTGTATGCCTGCACGGTACCATTCCACTGGTCGATGTCGGAGCCAACGTCGTACTGCATCAATAACTTCTTCATCATCCGCGTAGTGCCTCCCACGGATTGCGTCCTTCATTGGGCCAAACACATGGAAATCCGACGGTGCGAGATCGGGGCTGTAGGGTGTATGAGGAAGAACAGTCCACTGAAGTTTTGTGAGCTCCTCTCGGGTGCGAAGACTTGTGTGAGGTCTTGCGTTGTCATGAAGAAGGAGAAGTTCGTTCAGATTTTTGTGAACAATTGTGACAGCACTACCAACAGAGATGTCAAGTTGAGCACTGAGTTGTTTGATGGTGATTCGTCGATCATCTCGAACGAGTGTGTTCGCACGCTCCGCCATTGCAGGAGTCGCAGCTGTGCACGGCCGGCGCGCACGCGGGAGATCAGACAGTCTTGCTTGACCTTGCGGCGATGATGACACACGCTTTGCCCAACGACTCACCGTGCTTTTGTCCACTGCCAGATCACCGTAGACATTCTGCAAGCGCCTATGAATATCTGAGATGCCCTGGTTTTCCGCCAAAAGAAACTCGATCACTGCCCGTTGTTTGCAACGCACATCCATTACAGAAGCCATTTTAACAGCTCCGTACAGCGCTGCCACCTGTCGGAAGTCAATGAAACTATGCGAGACGAAGCGGGAATGTTTGAAAATATTCCACAAGAAATTTCCGGGTTTTTCAACCAAAATTGGCCGAGAAAAAAAATGTGTTGCATTACTTATTGAACTGCCCTCGTACATGGAGGCGCAAGAAGGCTTTCAGTACCGATGCATTCTGCTGGAGACCAGGCTATACACACTGGTGCCCAAAATTAAAGCAGCGGCTATTTGGCCGACCCGCATCTAATTCACGATATAATCATACAGAATGTCAACAGATATCGTTACGATCGTGTTATGCACGGAAGATGGCATTCCGATCAACTGACAACCATGCCAGCAATGACGTCAGAGCACTTATCAAGCTGGGTGGTGATTGCAGGGTAGTCCTGTGTACACAGTCACAGACGGTGCAGAATGTCACGGAGAAGAGGCCTACAGACTCTCTGCTGTGGAGGGCCATAGGAAGAATGGAAGCAGGAGAATCGCGAACTGACGTGGTCCGGTGGCTTCATCTACATCTACATCTATACTCCGCGAGCCACCTTACGGTGTGTGGCGGAGGGTACTTATTGTACCACTATCTGATCCCCCCTTCCCTGTTCCATTCACGAATTGTGCGTGGGAAGAACGACTGCTTGTAAGTCTCCGTATTTGCTCTAATTTCTCGGATCTTTTCGTTGTGATCATTACGCGAGATATATGTGGGCGGTAGTAATATGTTGCCCATCTCTTCCCGGAATGTGCTCTCTCGTAATTTCGATAATAAACCTCTCCGTATTGCGTAACGCCTTTCTTGAAGTGTCCGCCACTGGAGCTTGTTCAGCATCTCCGTAATGCTCTCGCGCTGACTAAATGTCCCCATGACGAATCGCGCTGCTTTTCGCTGGATCATGTCTATCTCTTCTATTAATCCAACCTGGTAAGGGTCCCATACTGATGAGCAATACTCAAGAATCGGACGAACAAGCGTTTTGTAAGCTACTTCTTTCGTCGATGAGTCACATTTTCTTAGAATTCTTCCTATGAATCTCAACCTGGCGCCTGCTTTTCCCACTATTTGTTTTATGTGATCATTCCACTTCAGATCGCTCCGGATAGTAACTCCTAAGTATTTTACGGTCGTTACCGCTTCCAATGATTTACCACCTATGGCATAATCGTACTGGAATGGATTTCTGCCCCTATGTATGCGCATTATATTACATTTATCTACGTTTAGGGAAAGCTGCCAGCTGTCGCACCATGCATTAATCCTCTGCAGGTCTTCCTGGAGTACGTACGAGTCTTCTGATGTTGCTACTTTCTTGTAGACAACCGTGTCATCTGCAAATAGCCTCACGGAGCTACCGATGTTGTCAACTAAGTCATTTATGTATATTGTAAACAATAAAGGTCCTATCACGCTTCCCTGCGGTACTCCCGAAATTACCTCTACATCTGCAGATTTTGAACCGTTAAGAATGACATGTTGTGTTCTTTCTTCTAGGAAATCCTGAATCCAATCACAAACCTGATCCGATATTCCGTAAGCTCGTATTTTTTTCACTAAACGTAAGTGCGGAACCGTATCAAATGCCTTCCTGAAGTCCAGGAATACGGCATTAATCTGCTCGCGAGTGTCTACGGCACTGTGAATTTCTTGGGCAAATAGGGCGAGCTAAGTTTCACATGATCTCTGTTTGCGGAATCCATGTTGGTTATGATGAAGGAGATTTGTATTATCTAAGAACGTCATAATACGAGAACACAAAACATGTTCCATTATTCTACAACAGATTGACGTAAGCGAAATAGGCCTATAATTATTCGCATCTGATTTATGACCCTTCTTGAAAATGGGAACGACCTGCGCTTTCTTCCAGTCGCTAGGTACTTTACGTTCTTCCAGCGATCTACGATAAATTGCTGATAGAAAGGGGGCAAGTTCTTTAGCATAATCACTGTAGAATCTTAAGGGTATCTCGTCTGGTCCGGATGCTTTTCCGCTACTAAGTGATAGCAGTTGTTTTTCAATTCCGATATCGTTTATTTCAATATTTTCCATTTTGGCGTCCGTGCGACGGCTGAAGTCAGGGACCGTGTTACGATTTTCCGCAGTGAAACAGTTTCGGAACACTGAATTCAGTATTTCTGCCTTTCTTCGGTCGTCCTCTGTTTCGGTGCCATCGTGGTCAACGAGTGACTGAATAGGGGATTTAGATCCGCTTACCGATTTTACATATGACCAAAACTTTTTAGGGTTCTTGTTTAGATTGTTTGCCAATGTTTTATGTTCGAATTCGTTGAATGCTTCTCTCATTGCTCTCTTTACGCTCTTTTTCGCTTCGTTCAGCTTTTCCTTATCAGCTATGATTCGACTACTCTTAAACCTATGATGAAGCTTTCTTTGTTTCCGTAGTACCTTTCGTACATGATTGTTATACCACGGTGGATCTTTCCCCTCGCTTTGGACCTTAGTCGGTACGAACTTATCTAAGGCGTACTGGATTCATGTGAATCCTTCTGTCGTCTCTCGGACGAGGCGGCGGTTTATAGAGACTGAAACACCATCCCATAGACCAGCACAGGACTGACTATGTATGTGTGACGTCAGAAAGAATGGACCACTACTTGTCTGTAAGGGCACGACGCTACCGCCTTACTACTGCACTGCAACTGGTATCTGAGCTCGCAGCATCCACTGGACGTGATGTATCGAGGCAAACGGTTTACAGAAGGCTTCAGCAGTGGCCTTTATTGTTGGGGACCTGCTGTCTGTTTACCTCTGGCGTGTCTTCACGGAAGGGAACGTCTAGGGTGAATGGTCAACATGCCACCAGGACGGTCGAACAGTGGGACAACGTTCTTTACACAGATGAGTCCAGATTTGGTCTGGAGAGTGATTCCCGACAGCCGGCCGGAGTGGCCGTGCGGTTCTAGGCGCTACAGTCTGGAGCCGAGCGACCGCTACTGTCGCAGGTTCGAATCCTGCCTCGGGCATGGATGTGTGTGATGTCCTTAGGTTAGTTAGGTTTAAGTAGTTCTAAGTTCTAGGCGACTGATGACCTCAGAAGTTAAGTCGCATAGTGCTCAGAGCCGTTTGAACCATTTTGATTACCGACAGATTCAGATCTGCAGGGCACTTGAAACACGCTATCGGGACCCTAACATTGTGGAAAGAGACCGATATCGAGGAGCATCCCCAATGGCGTGGGCAGGGATTATGTTGACCATTCGAACGCATTTTCATGAAGTTGTACGTGCCAATCAGCAAGATTTAACTGTGTCAGGTATCGTGAGGAGATCTTCAGATCTCATGCGCGGTCGTTGCGAGGTGCTGTGGGCCCAGACTTGGTATTGATGGACGATTTATTTTTATTTATTTATTTATTGTTCCGTGGGACCACATTAAGGAGAAGTCTCCATGGTCATATAAGAAACATATTCAGGCGACACGTCATTAGTTTAAATAAAGAAAATCAAGAATATAACACTGGAATTTGCTTAATTTTTTAGCTCTTCCAGGAGCTCCTCGACAGAATAGAAGGAGTGAGCCATGAGGAAACTCTTCAGTTTAGACTTAAAAGCGTTTGGGCTACTGCTAAGATTTTTGAGTTCTTGTGGTAGCTTATTGAAAATGGATGCAGCAGAATACTGCACTTCTTTCTGCACAAGAGTCAAGGAAGTGCATTCCACATGCAGATTTGATTTCTGCCTAGTATTAACTGAGTGAAAGCTGCTAACTCTTGGGAATAAGCTAATATTGCTAACAGCAAACGACATTAAAGAAAATATATACTGTGAGGGCAATGTCAGAATTCCCAGAATATTGAATAGGGGTCGACAAGAGGTTCTAGAACTTACACCACACATAGCTCGAACAGCCCGTTTTTGAGCCAGAAATACCCTTTTTGAATCAGAAGAAGAAGAAGAAGAAGAAGATAGTGCTCGAGACCACAGAGCACGGGCGGTCGATGTTTTTTTTAGAAACTGAAGATACTGCATGCATGGCACGGCCTTCTCACTTTCCCTATTTGAATGCAATAGAGCATGTCTGGGATGCACTAAGGAGACGAGTTGCATCACGTCAACATACACCAACCATTCTCCAAGTCTTGTGAGCAGCTCTGCAGGAAGAATGGGCGTTATTGCCTCAACATGAGATTGATGACGTCATTCACAGCGTGTCCCGTCGTTGTCAGGCCCGTAGTAGTGCCAGAGGGTGTCACACCCCATACTGCACACATTCGCCAGTTGTCACAATCTGTGTGCAAATCCTTTAAGTTGGAAAAAAACAAAGAACGTTTCTGCATAACGTATGGAAGTTGCAGTTGATCGCGTTCTGTATTCTGTACATTGTTTCTACACTCATGCTCATATATTAAGGATAATGCTCATACATGGTGAAACAACGCTGTGTTGGGCGGTTTGCGGCTTAAATCACCTCGGGGTATGACCATGCGGTGCATTTGACCTGCGGTCGTCGCACGGTGGCGCTGGCAGCAGTCCACATACGCAGAGGTGTGTAGGTGCATGTCAGAGTACGGTGCAGCGAGTAGGTGTGCAGACGTTTTCAAACACGTTAATGGTGACTGTGTTTTGAAAATGGCTCAAAGAACGCAAATTGATGACGTTATGAGGGGTAGAATACCAGGGCGACTGGAGGCTGGTCAAACACAGCAGGTCGTAGTACGGCCCCTCCGTGTGCCACAAAGTGTGATCCCAAGATTATGGCAACGATTCCAGCAGACAGGAAACATGTCCAGGCGCTACACTACGGGACGTCCACAGCGTACAACACCGCAAGAAGACCGATATCTCCCCATCAGTGCCCGCAGACGACCACGGAGAACTGCAGGTAGCCTTGCTCTGGATCTAACAGCAGCCACTGGAACAATTGTCTCCAGACACACAGTCTACAGACGACTAAACAGGCATGGTTTATTCACCTGGAGATCTTCAAGGTGCGTTCCACTGACGCCTGGTCAGAGGAGAGCCCGTAAAGCCTGGTGTCAAGGACACAGTACATGGTCACTGGAACAGTGGTCCCAGATTATGTTCACGGACGAGTCCAAGTATAGTCTGAACAGTGATTCTCGCCTGGTTTTATCTGCCATGAACCAGGAACCAGATACCAACTCGTGAATGTCCTTGAAAGGGACATGTATGGAGATTGTGGTTTGATAGTGTGGGGTGGGATTATGATTGGTGCACGTATACCCTTCCATGTCTTTGACAGAGGAACTGTAACAGGTGAGGTGTATCGGGACTTCATTTTGCGCCAGTATGTCCGTCTCTTCAGGGGTGCAGTGGGTCCCGCCTTCCTCTTGATGGATAACAACGCCCCACCGAGCTACCATCGTGGAGCAGTACCTTGAAACAGAAGATAT
The DNA here is from genome assembly GCF_023864275.1 of Schistocerca cancellata. Lineage (NCBI taxonomy): Eukaryota > Metazoa > Arthropoda > Insecta > Orthoptera > Acrididae > Schistocerca > Schistocerca cancellata. Next base: position 63,572,485 of record NC_064628.1, on the reverse strand, counting down.
CAGGCGAATGGAGTGGCCTGCCTGTTCTCCAGACCTAAACTCCATCGAGCACGTCTGGGGTGCTCTCGGTGACAAACAATCTCAGTAATGTTTCCTTGTAGACACAATGCGAGTAGTGATACTAAGTCCTCCTTTCTTCTTTGTGCATTTGTAACAAAATGTATCATTTGCATTTCAAGGTATGTTGTACATTTCTTGCCAATTTGACGTGTGTTGTTTATACGCGTTGTTCATGCTGCATCGTTCCGAGAACGCTAAAGCCGTCGGCACACGGACCGTGCTGTCGAACGTTAACGTTGAGCGTGCCAAGTTCAACGTGCTGCTGAACGCTTAGGAACGATGCAACTTGTGCATACGGTACGTGGGCCGCAACGTGGTATACGCGACCGCAACGCACTCCAGCGGCAGTTGAGGGATGTTTCTAGTTCGTAAATCACACTGTTTACTCAACGGACGAGCGTAAAATTCCCACGTTAGCTCTGTTAAAACGCACATTTCTTCCATCGTCCACGAAAAGGAAAGTACCATGTCCAATCAATAAGGACACAGGCTTATAAAAGTTCCATTACAAACAATGCGTTACAAATATGGAGTACTTCTCCGCATAAGATAAACATTATTTCATCATTCCACATTTTAGTAAAGCCCCAAGGTCAGTCTTACTTGATCACTGTTCCTACCCAGTAGCAGAATCTTTGCAACATGTGAATTACGAAGCGTAAAAGAAGAAGGAGCAAAATATCTTTATATAAGTAGCGCAAGCTGTCCTTTAGTTTAAGCCAATCGAACAATCACCCCGCAAAAAAAGGTGAAATTGTATTTACATAACATCAAATATTATAGTCTATACTTATATTAAACTAATAATAAAGTATCAGAACCTAATAAAAACGCGAATGTTAGGAAAAAAAATTGGTTGTGTCAGGACGCGAACCACCGCCGCAACAATAGAACTCACAATGAGACAGGGACTCTATTCATTACGCTAAACCAAGATGACCCCTTTCGTATCTAATCATAGTATCTTACCGCTTTCTAAAAACCTTAATCGTAGATATGTTGCTAACTGAAATTTAACTATAAGAAATTGTACCAAGAACAGTGCGTTTTGGGTGGATCTTGAGTATGTAGCTCCCTTCAAATAGCCTACTCTCATCATACGCAAGTTACAATAATTCTTTTGCCACGAATATGACGTTCCTCATTATTTTATTGGAACGAATCACACAGTTAACAACGGGTTTAGCAGTGATTCTCAATTTTCTGGTGCTCGGAACCAGCAGCCGAGTCTCCTGGAGCGTCGGCCAGATTGCCGATAGACGCGCCGCCTGCGGGACCGCCGCTGCCCAGGAGGTGACGCTGTCGGTGTCGGCTTACCGCCCGGGGCAGCCGCTGACACGTCCCAGCCCCGCACACCGGATGCCTCGCGTGGCCGGATTCTCTACGAAAACAGGCTCGCAATAAGCCGGGGGGACTGCAACTCCTTCATTTCCCAGCCAGTAAGTCGCTCTCACGGGAAGGAAAGCGTCCCGGGACGAGATTCCTGTATAAAATATTCTTGTCATGCTAGCCGCGCTGTATCAGGTTAAGCATTCGAGATTTCGACGATAATCCTGTCGTATTCCTCACGCTGGACGGAGTGTAGACGTCTTAATTACTACAGTATGCAGACCTGTACTTTTTCTGGCGTGGACGTCTTGCTCTCCGACATTAAACAAATGAAACATGTGAACGAATGTTGGGATTGAGAGCCGGCCGCAGTGGCCGAGCGGTTAAAGGCGCTACAGTCTGGAACCGCACGACCGCTACGGTCGCAGGTTCGAATCCTGCCTCGGGCATGGCTGTGTGTGATGTCCTTAGGTTAGTTAGGTTTAAGTAGTTCTAAGTTCTAGGGGACTTATGACCACAGCAGTTGAGTCGCATAGTGCTCAGAGCCATTTTTTTTTTTTTTGGGATTGAGATATAGTTAGCATTCTTCAAGAAACAGAAAGGTTAGAAAGTTCAACAATCGCAAGGCGATCGGGTTATTGCGCTCCTTTCTCTCTGTCAGGCTACATGTAGCAAAGGAGGTACGGTCTTGGGCGGCGAAGGCATAATACCTACTTTCGGAATGCTCAAACCGATAACAAGAGATAATGCGTCCCGATAATGACTGTTTTGTTTGCAGAATGAGATTTTCACTCTGCAGCGGAGTGTGCGCTGATGTGAAACTTCCTGACAGATTAAAACTGTGTGCCGGACCGAGACTAGAACTCGGGACCTTTGCCTTTCGCGGGAAAGTGCTCTACCCAAGCAAGACTCACGCCCCGTCCTCACAGCTTTACTTCTGCCAGTACCTCGTCTCCTACGTTCCAAGCTTTACAGAAGGTCTCCTGCGAACCTTGCAGAACTAGCACTCCTGAAAGAAAGGATATGCGGAGACATGGCTTAGCCACAGCCTGGAGGATGTTTCCAGAATGAGATTTTCACTCCGCAGCGGAGTGTGCGCTGATATGAAACTTCCTTGCCCACGAAAGGCAAAGTTCCCGAGTTCGAGTCTCGGTACGACACACAGTTTTAATCTGCCAGGAAGTTTCGACTGTTTCGTTATCAGAACCCTTGGAATTTGCTACATTTCTCGTCAGTGAGGAAGCAGGTACATCGGCCAATAAATCTGAACTGTTTCTGAACGTTCTGAGCAGCACCAGCGGCACATTCAGAATTGTGATGTATAAAAATCGGTGACTGCTAAGAACAGCTTCACGATTAGCTATAAACTAGAATCTTGTCCCATTCATCAGAATACTGAGACTCCCCAATCAAGGAGGCTACCGAGTTAAAAATGTGTAACAATAACTTTTATCAATACAGCCGCCTCAGTCACAATACAGTTCAGTAGTAACTAGATAATTGATTTAGTTGACCGGAAAACATTTTCAGGTCATCTGAGGATAATTATTAGCCAAACGAAACAATTGGACTGTATTGCATTCATCACCATTAAAATTCGTAATGAAACTGAGAAATCAAAGGCAAACCGTTGTCATTCAAAAAGTTCCACGCGTCTATCAGCCAAGTTCAAGAAAAGATAATTTACCCGAGTCGTTATGATTTCCCTGTGTGATGAAAAGCAATCAACTGTGCTGCGCTGCTCACACGGTACTCCATGGAGGTAAACGTGTATATTACGAGGTGCATTCAAGTTCTAAGGCCTCCGATTTTTTTTCTCTGGACTGGAAAGAAATAGAAACATGCGCATTGTTTTAAAATGAGGCCGCGTTCATTGTCAATACGTCCCAGAGATGGCAGCACCGTATGGCAGATGGAATTTTACCGCCAGCGGCGACAATGAGAACTGTTTTAAATACTTGAAATGGCGACGTTTTCCTTACTTGAACAGTGTGCAATCATTCGTTTTCTGAATTTGCGTGGTGTGAAAGCAACTGAAATTCATCGACAGTTGAAGGAGACATGTAGTGATGGAATTATGAATGTGTCGAAAGTGCGTTCGTGGGTGCGACAGTTTAATGAAGGCAGAACATCGTGTGACAACAAACCGAAACAACCTCGGGCTCGCACAAGCCGGTCTGACGACATGATCGAGAAAGTGAAGAGAATTGTTTTGGGGGATCGCCGAATGACTGTTGAACAGATCGCCTCCAGAGTTGGCATTTCTGTGGGTTCTGTGCACACAATCCTGCATGACGACCTGAAAATGCGAAAAGTGTCATCCAGGTGGGTGCCACGAATGCTGACGGACGACCACATGGCTGCCTGTGTGGCATGTTGCCGAACAATGTTGACGCGCAACGAGAGCACGAATGGGACTTTCTTTTCGTCGGTTGTGACAATGGATGAGACGTGGATGCCATTTTTCAATCCAGAAACAAAGCGCCAGTCAGCTCAATGGAAGCACACAGATTCACCGCCACCAAAAAAATTTCAGGTAACCGCCAGTGCTGAAAAAATGATGGTGTCCATGTTCTGGGACAGTGAGGGCGTAATCCTTACCCATTGCGTTCCAAAGGGCACTACGGTAACAGGTGCATCCTACGAAAATGTTTTGAAGAACGAATTCCTTCCCGCACTGCAACAAAAACGTCCGGGAAGGGCTGCGCGTGTGCTGTTTCACCAAGACAACGCACCCGCACATCGAGCTAACGTTACGCAACAGTTTCTTCGTGATAACAACTTTGAAGTGATTCCTCATGCTCCCTACTCACCTGACCTGGCTCCTAGTGACTTTCGGCTTTTTCCAACAATGAAAGACACTCTCTGTAGCCGCACATTCACCAGCCGTGCTGCTATTGCCTCAGCGATTTTCCAGTGGTCAAAACAGACTCCTAAAGAAGCCTTCGCCGCTGCCGTGGAATCATGGCGTCAGCGTTGTGAAAAATGTGTACGTCTGCAGGGCGGTTACGTCGAGAAGTAACGCCAGTTTCATCGATTTCGGGTGAGTAGTTAATTAGAAAAAAAATCGGAGGCCTTAGAACTTGAATGCACCTCGTATTTCATTAGCGGCTCACCACATCAAAAAGACGTTGTCATCAGATTATATTACTCGAATGGATAATTTAGTATGATTAACATAGCATCTACTGGGATAGAGAAGGAAATATGTCAGTGTTTTGTGGAATTAGTTACTTTTCAGGGTTTCTTATCTCAGTCGATGAAAACGGAACCTTTTTAGGATCTCTTACTTGCCCGTTTGTTTGTTCGCCTATTAAGACACCTTTCGTAAACTATCAAGTTGAAATTTATATCAGTTCCTAAGGTCTACTGTCCCTTTGCGGTGTAAAATTTTAAGCTTCTAAGTCGGTGCAATCAAAAGTTATGACCATTTATGTCACATATTTTGATACAAACTCATCAAAACCTACGGAGTACAGATGAACTACTAACATACGGGTTGGTCAGAAACAGTCTGAAAAGCTTTTAAGGATGTTGCAGGGCAGATCGTGCTCAGAAATAATTGTGAAGAAAGCAATTCGATACGTTGCGCCTTTTCCGAGTTAATTAGCATTGAAGTCAGCCAATCAGGCCGTTGCAAGCGCACATTCAAGTGGCCCGACAGATACAGTTAGTGTCAGTTGTTCTCACAATGTAGACGACAGTGCACAAGACTTATGAACCTTGGGTTCCGATTCGATCCTTACTACCGTCTCATGTCCAACTTCTGTATCGCCCTCTTGTTCGGTTGTGTGAAACCAAACGAAGACACCGTCTGTTGAGGGCAGCGTGAATTAGACGCGCAACGGCCAGATTGGCTAACTTCAATGCTAGTCAACTCGTAAACGGTTCATCTTATAGAATTTTTTTCGGAACAATTATTTCTCAGCACAATCTACCGTCAAACAGCCTTACAGACTTTACAGACTGTTTGCTGGCGCCCTGTGTACACTTTTTTTTTTCACTAGCTGCTTATATTTTATGACCCACCGTCTAATTTCTTATGGTGGGTCGTATATTGCCACTTAGCCGCTGTGACTGGGTCCGGGGTCCGCAGTGACTGAAAGTAACACCATACCGGCTCCCGTCCCCACTCACACCGTTGCCCGTGTCCCGCCACGTGGAGGCGGGCTCTGTTTAGATCCATTTGATATCTTTTTTTTTTGTGCAGCATTAGAAAAACGTATAACTAATACAAAATCAAGTAAGATATTAATAAACAAAACGAAATTAAATATTTAGAAAGAAGGAAGGAAGAGAACTGAATAGAGAAGTTATAGGTATAATATTGCCCGTCACCTGGTTGTGGGCGGCGGCCCGGGTCTTGGAATGAACCTCAAGACACTGGCCATTGCTCACCATGCCTTTAACATCTACCATCCTAAAAACTACCTTAACTAGAAGAGATTAGGGTACGTTAAAGCTAGAAACTAAGACTAAGACCTCCATGTCCAGCCTACTAAACTATTTACGATATACAGTAGAGAGGTAACTGATTTTGTGCTTGGCTCAAAGTTGCTAATGAAAGGGTACTCGTAGTAAAAGTAATAAGGTAATGACGCTAACGGTTTGTGTTGAGCCTACAAGGCTCCTAGTAGAGTACATCAGGCGCAAGCACCTCCCGGCCCCGCCGACAACACGACCTGAACGGTGGTTTTCCCCGATCTACCATAGGTATCCGTCGGGTTGGGCTCAAAAGAGAGGAACCACAATTAAGATCCTTCCATCCAGGACGTGCGCCGCCTCTTACCAGGGGGGCGTGGGTCCCTTGAAGAGGTGCCCAACTTTAAGCTTCAGATGAGAAGTTCTTAGTATAGTGGAGGTTGAGGTACAGGCTGTGTAGGTTGGTTGTACAAACAGTTCACACTGAGCCAATGAGACTTACAATGATACGTGGTGTGGCAGTTAGCACCTTCCGGCCCCGCCAGTAACACAGCCTGAGCGGTGGTTTTCCCCGATCTACCATAGGTATCCGTCGGGTTGGGCTCAAAAGAGAGGGACCACAATTAAGATCCTTCCATACAGACTGTGCGCTGCCTCTTAACGGAAGGCGTAGGTCCCTTGAAGAGGTACCTAGCTTTAAGCTCTTATTGAACATGGAGATGCTGTTAACTGTTTATATATAAGGTGCAATCTGTTTTTAGGATTGTGTGTGACTTGTGCACCTCTTGTCGGTTGTTCCACTTTGTTCTTTGAATTTAACTTGGTTGACACTATGGATCATCCGCGCTGGACGCTTCAATATCTGTGTTGGTGTCCTGGTCTATATCTGTTTCTTCTTCATCACTCGTGGTGCTAATCATATCTGTATCCCCCTGGGCATCGTGACGTCTGTTTGGACCGACTTGCCTTCGGTAGGGTCTGTTGCGCAAGTATTCTATTTGTTGGATCTTCGAGATTTCGTCCGTTAGTTTGTTGAGTTCAGTCCACCTTTCCGGGTCGCGTATTATGGCATGTAGTTCGTTCTGTGTGTTCAGGCGATTTATGTGTACTGTGTATCTTATGTTCGTGCGTTGTCCGCAGAAGAAGACAGTATGTTCAGGGGAACCTTCTTCCCCGCATGTGCATCTATTAGTCTGCTGCAGACTCACGCGGTACAGGTGCGTGGGATAAGGGCCATGTCCTGTGATGAAATGTACCATACCGCGGCTGGGATCAATATGTTTTAGTTTTAGTCTTTCCCGGATGTCAGGGAAGAAGTTGTATACACGGCGGCCCTTATCGCTGTTGGCCCACTCGCTCTGCCAGGTATCCACTCGCCATGCTCTGAGTTGGCGTGTTGTCTCAATTGGTACACCAGTGATCTGCCGAACGTACAACCAGTGTAATATATACAGTCGCGACACTCACTGCTGTGAAAGTTGTTATCATTTGACAGTTCAAGTGACACTAGCGCCCCTAGCGGCCGGAAAGCTCGCCTTCCTCTGACGGCAGATGCGACGTAAAAATAATGTTTGTTTTTAATTCGTTTTGTACGTAATTTACAAAATAGTTAGTATATTTTTGCGTCACAAGTGTTAGGAGAACAGCGAGAGACATAAATGATCGTGAAATATAAGTAAACAGAGCACGAACTGTTGAATGAAGTGACATAAGCTGCAACATATTCTTGAAGAAATACTTAAGAAGTAGCATACAATCGCACTTATTCCACTGTAAGTAAGAGAATACACACTGTATATCCCACGTATGAAGTATATAGGTGCTCTTCCTTGTGTAAAAATGAAGCGACACGTCACTTTTCATTACGTTCTGCTTTACAGGAATCCTGCTTCCAAAATTACAATTTCCATCTTATTCTTTGTGCTATCAGGTTATCTCAATAAAAAGTATGACTGTTTTAAAACTTTATTATATCCCATTGATACATTTAACGAAAATAAAATTAAATGGATGAATCAGTCTTAACACTTCAACAACCCAAATGAGCCAGCTTCGTCACTTTTTTTATTTATTTTCTTGCTCCTACAGACTAAGTCTTGATTCCTGAATTTAATAATGTAAAAGACCCTCACTTTCACAGTCTTATTAACAGCAGCTTGGTTTCAGCACAGCACCCAAATGGAAAATCAACATGTTCACAAAGAAAGCACCACAATTACTTGTGTGAGCATATTCAGCAAAAGTCTCAAAATGAGTTAAAAATTCTTTGACATCTTCCGTACAAATAAATAGGCTTCCAAAGTTGCCTTCATAACTTTTAAAATGACAATAAACTTTGTCATTTGCATCTAAGTCTTGGCTGCCATCTACAAGTACTGTCCTACATTTATAACAGTCATGAACTGTAAGCAGTTTCTTTAATACAAAACCAAACACATATGCTGTTGCACTCCGAGGTCTGTTTGGACTTCCACATTTGGTAGTCTGATCACTGAACTCGTGTCACTGATGTCCAACAGTGGCAAAACAAGTAATTTTGACGCTGCTTTCAAAGCTACTATTGTCTGGCCCCAGTTGATCCCCTCACAATTGGAGGTAGCTACACTGTGTGAGTTCATTAATTTGCTTAAAGCACAATTATTAAATGCAGCACAAAACTGTCGTGGTGATGGGTTGCTACAAAAACCACCTTTATGCCTCATCACAGAGAAAACGTTTTCCAGTGGATCTTGATTAATTTTACGTGTTAATATATATAACTTGGTTCCATCCAAAACATCATCAACAAACATGTTCAAAGCGCTTTTGTTACCCAGAAGTCCTTTAACATGCTTAATCCTAGATGAAAAATCTTTCCCATCAACATCTACAAATTTCCATGACTGTATCCATGGCTTCAGTATCGAAAATATCGTTTACTTTTTGGCAAAAATCTACAGCAGCATTCGCAGATGATGATATGGTGCCACAAGTAACAAGTGTCTCAATGCCTGCTGATACTGCATGACTCAACACACGAACTGCAGAGCTTACCTTCATTTTTGAAAGTCTGGCAGTTGGACAGCTCTTTTAATGAGCTTGGGGGCCAACTTGTACTTCCTTTCACAATCATTTGAATACAACTGACAAATGTCCTTCCATGAAGCAGTGCCAATCCATCCTTCATCTGTTGTGTGGATAATGTTATACCTGAATAAATTATTATTTATGCTTTTTATCAAGTGTAGGGAGCCATAAAGAAAAGTAGATCTTATCCCTTCGTGTACTAAGCATGGATTAACTGGTGTGATACCCAGTCTCTGCCTCCTCTCCACAAAATTCGTGCCTTGGTCAGTCACGCATGTTTTTACAACCAAACCAATCTGTGTGAGTTTTTTGAAAACTTAAAAAAATATGTGCGTCAGATGGGTGACTCCTACTGGTCCTTTGGAGAAATAATATACTAATGGCTGCTTAAAATTTGAGAAGATGCCGTTAATCATTATAACTAATGCAGTATTGGCAACCACAGATGTACGTATGAAACCGATGTCTTCTAATCCAATAACACGATCCCTAGAGCTGTCATATATCAAATTTTCCATTAGTGACATCTCATCCATAGACAAATTAACAATTATATCAGTTTCTGGTAACTGCTGCACTTTCTGCTTTAAAAGATGAAATATGTTATTATTTATCCCACAGTTTAATTATATATCTTCCACATATCTTTGTAAGGTGCATACTGATGGAAGGCCAAAACAGTGTGATAAAAAACTGTGTGCCTGAGTACTATGATACAACAAATTATGTGCAAATAATTTAGTTTCATCTTCCCATCTCGCACCACGTTTTCCATTCAATAGTATACTGATTTGGCTTATCAAAAAATCGAGAGCATCTTTTTTCAAGTACCTCGAACCAATACTTTTTGAAATGAGCTTGTCCTTTTGTACTTGCGTCCTATGACGTTGTGGTTGCAGTTTTTCCTTACGATGGGCACTTTACTTGTCACGTAGTAATTTTATACGAAGTCTAATGATTTGCACGTTTTTACATTTCACACGATTTTCCAACACGCGAATAATTTCACGTAATCTAAGCATTTCATCTTCAAAAGATGTCTGTGTTGCAGATTCCGTCGTTAGTGATTTTATATATGTCTCTCGTGTAGGAACACTTGTGGTAGCAGCTTCTTGTGTCAGGAGACAGTTTTATTGTTTTTGCAGTAATACTTTCACGTTTGTATGGCATTTTTCTCTCCATCGTCACTAGTTGTGGCTTATTCGGCACGTCAAATAACGTACGACCTGCACTCCATACCAATCTCTTCTTTTCCGCGATCATGAACTGGTTTGACTCGAAATGTAACGCACAAAACTTCACATTATTGTGCAAATAAAGGACATCTTTTTGCAGCAGGTCCCGTCTTCTACCATTTATTAAACATTTCTTGCTCCTAAAAAAGAAAAACAAATTCAGTAATTCAATACAGTTTAGAAAAAAATCGTAAATAAAGAGCGCTCTAATGTGAAGTTTCATACCTCTCAGGGTCCTTAGGAAACCTGAAGAACGCCAAATGTGGTGTCTTCTTCCTATTATTACTGCAATTGATTGCGCTACATACGCTGCCTTTCGTAAAAACCATCTTAAAAATTAATATAAACGATACTGTTTACATTTACTGAATACCGTATTGAGCAGCGTGGCTTCTCCACCGCTTGGGGCGCTGTTGTCGCGGTGTATAACAAAAATCAGCGAGAGTGTCGCGACTGTATATACTAGACTGTGGTATAACTCCGTTTGTATGGAATCCTCAGAGCGCGAATACTGCTCGCACCTGTCAGGTTTTTTATTTATGTGAATCTGTCACACTCAAAGACATGCATATCCTAAACAATTATGTTACAGAATTTACCCTGTCTATTGTGGACCATCTCTGCAAAGTGTAAGTGACTCATAAAACGTTCTCACCCAATTTTGTAGCTTAAAATACTGGATAATGCCGTTCTCCTCCATTCCCACTCTATGTAAGTTTTACGGAATATTGTTACTGCTGCCTGCAAGAACAAGCCAACTTAATGCGTACAAATTGGCAAAGGACCTTCCTGCCAGATTAAAACTGTGTTCTGGAATGGGACTCGATTCTGGGATCTTTGCCTATCAGGTGAAAAGACCTTTCGGTAGTTCCAAAACCCATAAACCAATTTTGATATTCCTCGCATCTCTTTGGAATTTGGAGGTTAAAAGGAATAAAATTCAGGGAGCGAAAGGTTATCTACAACTTATACGAAAATCAGAATGCAGTTATAAAAATTGAAACGTTAGTTACTTTCATGTTCGATCAATTATTTCTACGATAAATTGTAATGGTGCGAATCGACTTATTTCACATACACATCACAAATTTGTAAATATGTTTACATGCTAAGCACAACATTTTTTAATATACAGATGTGAGTTGGTAATTCCTACACATTACTACAATAACATAAATTCTGCTACAGAATAGAAGGAGTTGTCAAGGAAAAGCTTGTTTTCAAATTTTTCTTTGCTGTCTTTAGACATTTTATATGACTGGGCAAGTTATCAAAAATTTAAGTTGCAGCATTCTACACTCGTTTTTGTGCTAAAGACAGATAATGTGGAGTAATGAACGCCATTTTTCCCTTCTGGTGTTGTAATATGTAAATCATTGTTCCTTTTGAACTGCAATGCATTACTTACAACTTCATGAGGGAATAAATAAAGCAGTAGTCAATATGCCCAACTCCTTAAACAGATATCTGCAACACGTTTTTGAGCAATGAAGACGTTCTTTTCTTAAAGACGAATTACTTCAGAAGAGAGGGGAGGTAGTAACCGAGGAAGTCAGAGAGGGCTGCAGCCAATCCCTCGCGTTATTCCATCTGTACATACGTAGAACAAGGAGTAAAGGAAGCCATGGAACTGAATACAAATTCCAAGAGATAAACAAAATTAAGTGTTGCCATGCTGGTTAGGTTACGGGACTGTCACTGCGAGGAATAATTAATTATTTATATTTTTCTGCTACCTGTCACATTAAAAAGAAATATAGGAATAAAAATTGTAAGTTTTGCAGATGACACTGTAATTCTGCCAGGAACGGCAAAGAAATTGCAAGGTAAGTTGAATGGAATTCTCAGTGTCTGGAAAAGCGGGTGTACAATGAAAATCAATAAAAATAGAACCCGAGGAAAGGGATGCGGTCGATTTAAACCAGGTGATGCTCGAAATTCCCTCACACCCTAAGCCCTTGAATTACAACGACGGTGTGATCGTAAGCCGAACAAATGGAAAATAAGAAAATTTGTTACAAAACACAAAAGAAACGTGATGGGGAAACGTACGTCTACTGTCTACTTCCCTCTTGTACTCAATTTTAACTGAAATATTGTGCGGCATTTTTGATAATGTAGCGTAAATCTAAAACAGCTGAAGTGCAGATCATTTGATAAAATCAAAAAGAAAATAGGAATAATTACTGCAAAATAACACGTTAGACAGTCCACTTGGCATAATTCAGTTGTGTAGCTACACTGAAGCGCCAAAGGATTTTCACTTTAAAGTTATTTATAATACCTTTCCTTCACTTAAAACTTTCTCGGCGTTAAAGTTAGGGCTGAAAAGAATAGAAGTACACTTCTTTTTCAGTTTACACATGAGAGTGAAACGCGTTTCTTTTTATTTACTTTCTTCAAATTAGATACAGGAAGCGTCGCTTGTAAGCAACTGCCCGTTGACCCATTAAAGAAAATTACAAAGAAATCTGCACTGGAAAAAAATGCCTGCTTTGCCACCGCCACTTTAGGCCTTGGCCTTAACAAATTGTGCAAAGCTATACCTCTTCAGGCGTTGGCGCTGCTCAAAAATCCCCCTTTCACTAACATCAAGTAGATGTGGGGCATTCTTCGCATTTTTTCCTAGTGTACGAATTGCCAATCTTGGTTGTAATGAATGGTTCCAGCAGGCATAACGTTACCCAAAACAGAAAATTAGGCGTCTTTGCAAACTGTAAACAGTTTGGTAGTGGTATTGTAAACTTTATTTCTGCAAAATTAGCCACGCTGTGGCCCGCATTCAATGGAACCAATAACGCATTCACAGCGTACTGCAAATCCACACCAATAAACAGCTACTGAGACAGTATCTTGCCCAATACAATTCTCCACAAACCAACATATAATGAGATAACCCCTTCCATAGCAGATCTTTACCCACACAGAAACACTAGTTAGTCAGCTGAAGCCTGCTGAACTATGCCGATCAAAAATCATGACCTCAATGCACTAACTCTTCGCACAATACTAGTCATCATACCCACTACCAGGAAACAACCCGAAACGATTTTCGCAATAAAATATTTTCTTACAGTAACCAAGATCTCCGCAGTATTCCACAGTTTATCGGGAATATCTCTTCATTCATTGCTCTTCTCCGGGGAACTTAAATTTATTCCTGCAATCGGAACATACTTCGAACAATTAAGCACCAATGCGTTAACGGCAAATTACCGTCCAATGATCACGATTTCAGGTTGGAAACTCCACAACAACTAGACGCGAACGCGACCCTAACCTGTTGAGAACAGGGCTATTAAGTGTACGTAGAACCCTTTGGAATCATTAAAACATGTAAACGAACGGCGACATCGTCACTTTTAACAATTTCGTTATTATTGTTTTCGGCGTTCGTTGACGCTTCTTGCGGCCAACTGTTCCGTGTTGGGTACTCTTTGTCGCTTCCGAAACTAGTTGTTGGACATAACTTCTTTGCCACTACCAACGCAGATTAGTTAGCAGCTATGCCGTCTCTCCGTTTAAACATATACAGGGTTGTTACAAATGAGTGAAGCGATTTCACAGCTTTACAATAACTTTATTATTTGAGATATTTTCACATTGCTTTGCACACACATACAAAAACTCAAAAAGTTTTTTTAGGCATTCACAAATGTTCGATATGTGCCCCTTTAGTGATTCGGCAGACATCAAGCCGATAATCAAGTTCCTCCCACACTCGGCGCAGCATGTCCCCATCAATGAGTTCGAAAGCATCGTTGATGCGAGCTCGCAGTTCTGGCACGTTTCTTGGTAGAGGAGGTTTAAACACTGAATCTTTCACATAACCCCACAGAAAGAAATCGCATGGGGTTAAGTCGGGAGAGCGTGGAGGCCATGACATGAATTGCTGATCGTGATCTCCACCACGACCGATCCATCGGTTTTCCAATCTCCTGTTTAAGAAATGCCGAACATCATGATGGAAGTGCGGTGGAGCACCATCCTGTTGAAAGATGAAGTCGGCGCTGTCGGTCTCCAGTTGTGGCATGAGCCAATTTTCCAGCATGTCCAGATACACGTGTCCTGTAACGTTTTTTTCGCAGAAGAAAAAGGGGCCGTAAACTTTAAACCGTGAGATTGCACAAAACACGTTAACTTTTGGTGAATTTCGAATTTGCTGCACGAATGCGTGAGGATTCTCTACCGCCCAGATTCGCACATTGTGTCTGTTCACTTCACCATTAAGAAAAATGTTGCTTCATCACTGAAAACAAGTTTCGCACTGAACGCATCCTCTTCCATGAGCTGTTGCAACCGCGCCGGAAATTCAAAGCGTTTGACTTTGTCATCGGGTGTCAGGGCTTGTAGCAATTGTAAACGGTAAGGCTTCTGCTTTAGCCTTTTCCGTAAGATTTCCCAAACCGTCGGCTGTGGTACGTTTAGCTCCCTGCTTGCTTTATTCGTCGACTTCCGCGGGCTACGCGTGAAACTTGCCCGCACGCGTTCAACCGTTTCTTCGCTCACTGCAGGCCGACCCGTTGATTTCCCCTTACAGAGGCATCCAGAAACTTTAAACTGCGCATACCATCGCCGAATGGAGTTAGCAGTTGGTGGATCTTTGTTGAATTTCCTCCTGAAGTGTCGTTGCACTGTTATGACTAACTGATGTTAGTGCATTTAAAGCACGACATACGCTTTTTCGGCTCCTGTCGCCATTTTGTCTCACTGCGCTCTCGAGCGCTCTGGCGGCAGAAACCTGAAGTGCGGCTTCAACCGAACAAAACTTTGAGTTTTTCTACGTATCTGTAGTGTGTCGCTACCATATGTCAATGAATGGAGCTACAGTGAATTTATCAAATCGCTTCAATCATTTGTAATAGCCCTGTACTTTTTCTATAAAGTGAGATGTCAAAACCTTTGTTTGTTAATGTCTATAAAAATTGTAATGAAGCGACCTCTGTCCTTTCATCTTTGCCTACAGTAATTCAGTTTATAGCGAGTGCCACTATTTGCAGGCTAAAGTCAGTTATACTGCATTTAGAATATTACATATTACACGTTTCACAGACATTAATTTGCAGTGGCCTGAGTAGAACTTATTTAGCATCTGTAGTAATACTGACTGTGAGAGGAATACTTTACTGTTACATTAGTTAATGCTTTGATTGAGTTTATACAGCAAAACTCTTTACTGTTCTCAAAAGTATTAAAAGTAGCCAGCCGCGCGGAGAGGCCGCGCGGTTTGAGGCGCCATGTCACGGATTGCGAGGCCACTCCCGCCGGCGTTTCGAGTCCTCCCTCGGGCTTGGATGTGTGTTTTGTTCTTAGCATAAGTTAGTTTAGGTAGTGTGTAAGTCCAGGGACCGATGACCTCAGCAGTTTGGTTCCTTAGGAATTCACACACATTTGAACATTTTTTTACAAGTACCGACGTTGGTCCAGGCTTTAAGTCAAATTCAGTAAGAAAATGTTTACAAATTGTGCTGCTGAGCTCCTCTGCTGTTCTGGAAATGAAACAACTTAATTTAAATCGTTACAGATCGTGTGCCATTTGCGCGGTTAGTTTCAATTAATATTTTCCGCGTAACAGCGGCGGCTGCAGCTCGTCAGCGATTATGCTCGAGCAGCTAAAAGTGCTGAATGCTGGAAAATATTAATGGAATTGACATGGAAGGGTACTTACAGTACTTAAATAATTCCAATAAATGTTCCATAATCGTATATCGAAATATTTAACAGATTTATACACACACACACACACACACACACACACACACACACACACACACACACACACCTGATTAGTCAAACGCATACAGTTCGATTATTAACATCGAAGGCAAACAGAAGAGAGAGC
This sequence comes from Schistocerca cancellata, assembly GCF_023864275.1. Taxonomy (NCBI): domain Eukaryota; kingdom Metazoa; phylum Arthropoda; class Insecta; order Orthoptera; family Acrididae; genus Schistocerca; species Schistocerca cancellata. The sequence goes on along the minus strand of NC_064628.1, from coordinate 63,556,531 downwards.
GAAATATGTAATGGCGCTAATTTGTTAATAACGAAAAATTAGCATGATCTCGGATATTATTATAACGTAACTGTAAGATACATCTTTTTAACACATAGTAATTCTTTCGTGATCACATTAATTACAGAAAATAATTTTTGATACATAAAATATATTACATTTTCAACACAGTGATTCATAGCATTTTGTGGGGCATTTTGTGTGTGTTTGTTAGAGAAAGGTTTACGTTATCTTTTATTATTCATCGTCCGTCAGGGCCTGTTATACGGTGGTCATTATGCCGAATGACAGTATCGCGCACACTACTTCTTACTTCTAGAACATTTAACAACAAAATATTAGGCACACATTAATAAAAAGTACACATCCCATTCATTACCGTGGAAAGATCAATTCGGGAATGAGCTGAGGCGACGTCTTGTCCTACTGATAATAACGGTAAATCCTTTTGACATGTTACACTACTCACAATGATAATTATGAAAATAACTTTTATATTGCATTATTAATACATGAAAAACGGCTGGTTTGCAAAAGAAGTCATGGATGTTTTCTTACACTACTCAACTTTTGTTTTCGTTTAACACCACAAACTAATTATTTATGTAACTGGAAAAGTTGGAACTTATTTAATATGAAAATTAGTGTTAATCGGAATTTACAGCCCTGGAGTCCAAACATTTTGATAAATTGTACATGGAGTTGCTAATAAGGTAGTTTTTTGCTCTGCTTTGGAATGCCTCGTGATTTCCAGTTTTTTCCCGATGTGCGATGGAACATCGCGCATGAACATGTAACTCCTTTCTAATTTTAGACAGGGATGAATGTATGGAAATCATTTTTACTTCTAGTGCTGATTTTACGAATTGCAAAATTCATCTTAAATTCACCGTTATTATTCACCACAAATACAGTTAAAGACTACGTATATCGGCAAAAAAGCGCAAGAATTCCTAGATCTCTGAAAAGGCTTGTGCTAATGTTTTGTTATCACCTTTATATGGTGTTCTTTGGACCTTCACTACTTTGCCGGAGAAGGTTATGCCATGCGACAGTGAGTGAAAAATGCAAAGTATGCGAACAATTACGCACCATCACTCGATGTAAAGCTTGTCTCCATATCTTGAACCGATTATGAAATATTAGAGGTACTGCTTTACGTGGTACAGCCACGCAGAGCATTTAAAATAGTGGTGCTAGAACGCACCCCTGGGGGACTCCAGACACTAGCTTTGTATCTGGTGAGTACACGCTCCTCAGGATGACATAACAGTAGTGACTCGTGCAGCTCTTCGGTAATATTAATTTTTGTTCTTTCACTAGTAGTCTTATCCGAATTTTTCTTTAACGGCTGCGCTACGGTAGAACATTGGCAGCGTACCTAGACAAAGCTATTCTGTAGACTGGCTCCATCCCTGTGGGCGTTGATGAGAATTTACAGCCAAGAATGCATTACCCGGCGCGGAAACTTTGCTCTCGCGTACAGTGCTTGTTTGTGTGTACGTGTGTGTGTGTGTGTGTGTGTGTGTGTGTGTGTGTGTGTTGGAGAGGAGGACGAGTTCCCCGAGTGCGGGGCCGTGTTTCCCCGTTACAAGCGTCCGCATTCCACCCGCCGAGTAAACAGAAAGCGGCCCCAGCACAATTCACTCTTAATTACACTCTCCGCGCTGGGACGCGTTTCTCTTTGCAAATGTTTTTCTCTACGAAAAAAGGACGAGAAACGACAATGTGCAGCCAAAGGCTAAAACCAAAATTATGTTAATAGGATTTTCCGCTGATACTCTCTAAAATGGAGCCACAGCAGAGCACGTAAAAAAATGTTATTTCGCAGCATGTTATCTGAAATTAAAAGCGACCACACAGTGGTGATCAAGAGATATTGATTTTAAATCGTGGTTATTCGCTGTATCCATTTGGTAGATTAAAAATGGAAGGACCGTATTAAACTAGCCGTAGCGAAGAATGAGATTCTTTGGAAGACTCCTAGGTAGAATAGTCCACCCAAGGAAATATCTAACAAAATTATCGCTCGACCGGTCTTGGACTACTGGTCGTCAGTATAGGAACTTAAGCAGATGCAGCTGATAGAGAAGAGCAGTACATTCCGTCATAAATTCCTTGCTGAGGTCGAAAGCATCACGGAGATAGTGCCAATGCCGGACCTTATAAGAGAGACACTGGGCATTACGGTGTGGTTTACTGTTAAAATTACAAGAGCTCACATTCTTAGAGTCTGCTAATATACTGCTTCTTCCTACAAGATATCTGTCTGTGGTGATTGGCTCTAAGTGATGAAACATGTGAGGTCATCATCCATACGTGTACCTAAAAGCACGCCATTAAATTTCGGTTACCCGATAAATCGCACAAATTTAAAGGTGTGAATGCAACTAAATACCTTGGGATTACAATTACGAACAACTTAAACTGGAACGATCACACAGAATAATGTCGCGTGGAAGGCGAACTAAAGAGTGCGTTATTATTACGAGAACCCTTATAAGACGTAACAGGTCTGTTAAAGAGACTGCCTAAACTATTCCTGTTCGAGCTCTTCTGAAGAACTGCTGCGCGGTGTGGGATCTTTACCGGACAGGATTGATGGAGGACATCGCAAAAGTTCACAGAAATGCAGCTGAGCCGGCCGGTGTGGCCGAGCTGTTCTAGGCGCTTCAGTCTGGAACCGCGCGACCGCTACGGTCGCAGGTTCGAATCCTGCCTCGGGCATGTATGTGTGTGATGCCCTAAGGTTAGTTAGGTTCAAGTAGTTCTAAGTTCTAGGGGACTGATGACCTCAGAAGTTAAGTCCCATTGTGTTCAGAGCCATTTGAAAGGCACCTGATTTTGTTCAAAAAATGGTTCAAATGGCTCTGAGCACTATGGGACTTAACATCTGTGGTCATCAGTCCCCTATAACTTAGAACTACTTAAACCTAACTAACCTAAGGACATCACACACATCCATGCCCAAGGCAGGATTCGAACCTGCGACCGTAGCGGTCACGCGGTTCCAGACTGAAGCACCTAGAACCGCACTGTCACAGCGGCCGGCTCTGATTTTGTACTATCGCGAAATAGGGGAGAGAGTGTGACAGATATGATAAACGAGTGGGGGTAGCAACCACTGAAGCAAAGACTTCTCCATTGCGGCGAGATATTTTCACAAAATTTAAATCATCTGCTTTCAATTCCGAGAGCGGAAATATTTTGTTGACAGTCACGGACAGAAGGCGAAATGATCATCTTGATAAAATAAGAGAAATCAGAGCACGCACGGAAAGATTTAATTGTTTGTTTTTCCTGTGCACTGTTCATAAGTGAAAAGGTAGAGAAAACAGTACGAAGATGGTTCGTATTCTCTGCGAGGCACTTAAGGAGGGTAGGACATCAAACGGGCCGCCTTGGAGCAGGAGAGTCACCACAGAACATTTTAATTTCTACTGTCTACACTTTCACAAATAAATTCATAAAACTTTGTCAGCATGTCCAGGAAGGATTCAAGATTCACATCCATAGAAGTGGAAGTTCAAAAACATAAAAAAATATATATATATTTTTTTACATTTGAAATTTCGTTTTTTCACTTACTATTGGCTGCATTTGTTGCCATAGGTACACTTTTCTTCATAAGTAAGAAACTCTTCCATGAATTTTGCACAGCTTACAAAACATACTTACAGGTGTATGAAGCTCTAGAACTTTTTTAATTTATGAAAAAATGAATAAGCTGTTACATTTTAAACTCCATCTTTAGAAAAAATATCAAATTTTATGGTTATTTATTTCAATTCTTACCACAGTTTTTAATAGATTTGGAAAATTCTAGAGTTTCATTCACTTGTAAGTATGGTTTGTATGCTGTGCAAAACTAATCGAAGAATCTCTCTTTCTTATGAAGGAAAGTGTATCTATACCAACAAATGCAGCCAATAGTAAATTAAAAAAATAATGAAATTTCAAATGTAAAAAAAATTATTTTGTGATGTTTTTGAACTTCCGCTGCTATGAGTGTGAATTCTGAATCCCTTCCTTGTCATTCTGACAAAGTTTTATGAATTTATTTGTAAAAGTTTAGACAGTGGAAATTAAAATGTCCCATGGTGCCTCTCCTGCTCCAAGTCGGCTCGTTTACCGTCTTAACCCCGTAAGTGCTAACTGCGCAGTAGATGTAGATGCATGTATAGATGCGTATATCTCTCGGACTCTCGGAAAGAGCGTTAAGGTAAAATTAGAGAGATTCGAGCTCATATGGAGGACTATCAACCATTTTTTTTTCGCGCACCGTTATCAGCTGGTACAACAAAGGGAGTGACAGTAGTACCCAAAGTACCTTCCGCCACAGAACAGTAAGATGACGTGCAGAATATAAGTCTAGATGTTGATGTAGATGAATCCAGCGACGTTCCGCACTTTCTAGCAGCTAAATAAGAGACGCCGCACCAGTCTGTAAACCGTCATGGCGGTGGAGACGCACAGCAGTATGGACGCTGTGAGCCACTGAAATCATTAGGTGGCCCAGCACTCACACAGATTCGCCGGAGCTCAGCCCAAAGCGCGCACATACCACTGAGCCGCGTGCGGCTCGCGGTCATGCCGTTTATTGCTCGTCATCTTGTTTTGTGGTTCTGTCGCCTCGTTTTTCTTTTAATTCGATTTACTGGTGTCACTAGGTTGCTGGTTTGCTTACCCGTGAGTGGCAGCAGCAGCGCCTATCGATAAGTGCACTATCTCTGGAGCGAACGTTAGTATTTCCGGGTTGTCGTCTATCGGTTAGAGTGGTATTACACTATCAAATTTCTTTGTCAAAGATTTGATCAAAGATGTGATCAAATATTCCGTCAAATATATTTGACAAAGATCTTTGACGTAGCGCTAGAAGGGGTATTTCACTGTCATCAAATTTTTCGTCAAAGTTCAAGATGGCTGACAACAACTTGTTATTAACCGCAGCAGTTGTACGTACCCCAATTGCATTGTCTGCACATGCGGAAAAGAAGTGGGGGAAAAATGGAACCATACATACGAGGTTGACAGTCTTAAAAGTCCTGGGATTACAACTTGATAATAAATTCAGTTGGGAGGAGCACATCCCAGAACTGCAGAAACGCCTTAACAAATCTGTTTGCAATTCGAGTGTTAGCAGACAGAGGCAACATAAAAATGAAAAAGCTTGCATACTTTCATTCCATAATGTCATATGGTATAATATTTTGGGGTAAATCTTCAAGTCAAACAAAAGTTTTCAGAGTCCAAAAGCGTGTAATACGTATTATTTGTGGAGTAAATTCACGGACGTCCTGTAGAAACCTCTTCAAAGAACTGGGTATACTAACTACTGCCTCTCAGTATATTTACTCCTTAATGAAATTTGTCGTAAATAATATATCTCTTTTTCCAACAAACAACTCAGTTCATATATACAATACCAGGAACAAAAATGATCTACACAAGGATTTAAAAGCACTTACTTTAGTTCAAAAAGAGGTCCACTACTCAGGAACACTCATCTTCAATAATTTGCCAGCAAACATAAATAATTTAGTTACAAATAAAGATCAATTTAAAAGGAGCCTGAAAGACTTACTAGTGGCCAACTCCTACTCCACTGACGAAATTTTTAATAGAAACAAATGATGTATTGTATTTATTCATACTATTAGTATTGTTATTTCAGCTTAAAAAAATTGACATGTTCCATATCCACGAGGATCTCCTCAGCACGGATCTATGGAACGAAAAACTAATCTAATCTGGGTGAATGCGTGGGTTTTACGACGACACGATAAAAGCATTTAACAAAACTTCTTACGTGAGCTTACAGTGGAAGACGTCAAGTGGTACATCAATTACTTAAGAATGGATGAGCATACATTCCTGTATGTGCTCAGTCAAGTGTATCCTCATATCACAAAGCACAATATTCACTTAAGAACTGCTACATCTTTAGAAGACAAGCTCACTGTAACACTCCGATTCCTTGCTACAGGAGAGGGTTATGTTAGGTTAGGTTAGGTCAGGTCTGGTATCGTCTCCAATCTTCTTATTTTATTTTTGTATTCAGGGTGCCTCACTTTGTAAAGCGCCTCATCAGCATCATACATCTCTATTAATTTTGTAGTTGTCGGCGCACACCAATTGTATTTACCGGCAATGTTTATAAAAACACTACAGACGACAGTACGCTGCAGCGATGCTAGCGCTCCATGTGGTAACATGTCACATTGCAGTGAACAGAAGACAAGCCATTTCTTTGATCAAATCTTCAGCGAGGCCCTAGATTTGATCAAATATTGGACGACATTTGACAAAGTTCCTATTACACCATCAAATATCTTTGACAAAGATTTTGGACAAAGATATTTGACAAAGAAATTTGATAGTGTAATACCGGCCTTACGGGAGTCGGGGACGGAGCGCCAGTGAGGCGCTGACAGCCAGTACCTGCCGACCGCTCGCCACACACATTAACTGTCCGACGGAAGGAGATTGGAGCGGGAACGAGCGCCGGTTGGTCGTCTCATTTGGCGACGTGTATTTGGTCCTTTGACCGTTTCTGGGCCTTGTCAGTTATCTCGCCGGACGTGGGTCGGTTCCTTCCTCGTGCAGAGATGTCGTCGCCGATGGCCAAGTGTTACGTACTTCTACACGGTTGGGTCCGAGCCAGTGTGCCCGGCCCGCCGTGTCTCCGAGTTCCGAACGGACACCTAGTTGAGTCGGGGTGGAGCTGCAGTGAGCTCCGGACAGCCAAGACTCGCCCGACCGTTGCCTACACTACCAACTTGAGTGGGGACGACCTCGGTTGGTCGTTCGGCCGGTCGTCTCATCGGACGACGTGTGTTGGGTCGCCGACCGCTTGTGGAAACACTCTGTTTCTCCTTGTTGTTCCATCGGCGTTTGCTAAAGTTATCGAGAAGGATGTATATACAAGGTTACTGCAGCATTTAAATTCACATAATTTGCTGTCAAATGTTCAGTTTGGTTTTAGAAATGGTTTAACAACTGAAAATGCTATATTCTCTTTTCTCTGTGAGGATTTGGACGGATTAAATAAAAGGTTGCGAACGCTAGGTGTTTTCTTTGATTTAACGAAGGCTTTTGACTGTGTTGACCACAAAAATATTACTGCAGAAGTTGGACCATTATGGAGTAAGGGGAGTAGCTTACAATTGGTTCGCCTCTTACTTTAAGAACAGAAATCAGAGGGTAATTCTCCGCAATATTGAGAGTGGTAGTGATGTTCAGTCCCAATGGGGCACTGTTAAGTGGGGCGTTCCCCAAGGGTCGGTGCTGGGGCCACTGCTGTTTCTTATTTATATAAATGATATGCCTTCTAGTATTACAGGTGATTCAAAAATATTTCTGTTTGCTGATGACACCAGCTTGATAGTGAAGGATCTTGTGTGTAATATTGAAACAGTAACAAATAATGTAGTTCATGAAATAAGTTCGTGGCTTGTGGAAAATAATTTGATGCTAAATCACAGTAAGACTCAGTTTTTACAGTTTCTAACTCACAATTCAACAAGAACCGATATTTTGATCAGACAGAATGGGCATATTATAAGCGAGACGGAACAGTTCAAATTCCTAGGCGTTCGGATAGATAGTAAGCTGTTGTGGAAAGCCCATGTCCAGGATCTTGTTCAGAAGCTAAATGCTGCTTTATTTACCATTAGAACAGTATCTGAAATAAGTGACACTTCAACACGAAAAGTAGTCTACTTCGCATATTTTCATACGCTTATGTCGTATGGTATTGTTTTTTGGGGTAATTCTTCTGATTCAAAAAGGGTATTTTTGGCTCAAAAACGGGCTGTTCGAGCTGTATGTGGTGTAAGTTCGAGAACCTCTTGTCGACCCCTATTCAAAAATCTGGGAGTTCTGACATTGCCCTCACAGTATATATTTTCTTTAATGTCGTTTGTTGTTAGCAATATTAGCCTATTCCCAAGAGTTAGCAGCTTTCACTCAGTTAATACTAGGCAGAAATCAAATCTGCATGTAGAATGCACTTCGTTGACTCTTGTGCAGAAAGGAGTGCAGTATTCTGCTGCATCCATTTTCAATAAGCTACCACAAGAACTCAAAAATCTTAGCAGTAGCCCAAACTCTTTTAAGTCTAAACTGAAGAGTTTCCTCATGGCTCACTCCTTCTATTCTGTCGAGGAGCTCCTGGAAGAGCAAAAAAATTAAGCAAATTCCAGTGTTACATTGTTGATTGTCTTCATTTAAACTTACGAATTGTCACCTGAATATGTTTTTTTTATATTTCATTTTATCTGTTTCTACAATCGTGTTATAATTTCATGTATTGACTCGTTCCATGACCATGGAGACTTCTCCTTAATTTGGTCCCACGGAACAATAAATAAATAAATAAAATAAAAATAAAAAGTGTTTACGTGGAACTGTGAGTAGCTTCTGAGACTTCCGCTGAGCAGATGAATGCTGTCTGCGTACTGGAGTAGCCAGTCGGTCGGTTGCGACAGAGCAGCGAGGAAGTCTCCGCGGCGTGACGTCAGGGAATTGATTAGATTGTTCGTTGGTTCGTCAGCCGTCCCTGGGTCGTGCTGCCACCCCAATATTTAGTGTTAGGCTTGGCTGCCTGTTTCATCTAAACTGTTGTTAGTTTTCTCCCCAGGCCGACCCTTGGAACACTTCTGAGCACCACTGTTCTGTTGATTGCAATTTTCTTTGGTCGCAAGTACTGTGCCAGGCCTTCAGCCATGTTTTAATTATGTCTGCTCTATGTTCAGAATATGGCCTTCAGGCGAACCTTATGTGAAGTATTTTAAGATTAGGCCTTCGGCCGTGTTTTATTTAAAATCTTGTTTGCTCTGTATTTAGGCCTTCAGCCACGTTTGTTTCAAAATCTGTCTGTTAAGGTTTCTGTTTAATTATCTTGACTTCTTAAAATGGCCTTGAGCCGTACTGTGTAAATGCTTATCTTACGGTTTGTCCTCAATTATTTTGAATAACTGTTTGGGCCTTCAGGCGTCAAGATAAATTTTGTTAAGATGGTTTTCTGTTGTACTGTGTACATGCTTGTCGTTAAAGGTCCTCTTTTATTATGTTGAAATATTATTGGGCTTTCAGCCGTTGATGATGATCATGATGATGATTTCAGCCGAATAATTTATTTAAATATTCCTTAATATGGCTTTTAGCCGAAATTTTTAAATGTTTGCCTTTAAAGAAATTCCTTTGCAGATCTTAAATATTATTTGGGCTTTCAGCAGAGAAGATATTTTAATTTTACTTAAGTAAGGCCTTCAGCCGTTTGTTTACACTCTTGTGCCTTAAGAAGAATTATTTAAGGGTATTTTAATTTTACTTAAGTAAAGCCTTCAGCCGTTCCTCTAAATCGTTGTGTATTAAAAGGAATTATTTAAACTTTATTATTGATAAGTTACTTGGGCCCTCAGCCTTGAATTGATCCTTGTTGTTTTAAAGAGAAAACTGTGCATTGGTTTTCGAGGAATAAAGTTCTGTGTGTTCTCGTATAAGTAACAGTAACTGATCTTGGCCCCTTTCCAACAACCTGATCCGCTCCGTCCTGCGAAAAAAATCCAGATTTCAGTCACTCGGCGCATTGTTAAGTTCTGCTGAACTTGCATGAGGTGACGCGCGAGACTAGAGAAGCACCCTCATGACGGTGGCACGCTCCTCAACTTGCTGCATCATTGTCGCACAGTTAGAGAACGATGGGTTCGTGCATTGTCGTGTTGAAAGTACAGGGCACATGCCGGGTGCTGCAGGCAAACAAACTGACTAGCAACATTGCATATTACGAGGCTCTATCACTCGCCGATTAGAAAAGGTGGCAGATGTCTCAACGGCTCCAACTCACCCCATGTAAACATACCCCACATGAGAAAACCTCCACCAGTACCGTGAATTGTGTCCGATTAACAGTGCTTCAGTATCCAGACACCGATTTACACGAAGCTGTACGACCTGAGCGTTTGGAATGCGTTGTGATGGCTCAGCCGCTCCCGTAGCTCATGGGAATTGGCCAGAGCTGGGACAAATCGGTAATCCGGAATGTCTCACTTGAAGTGTTTCTTAATCTATTTTGATGCAGCTTTGGACTAAAGGCGTGGTGCATTGCCTTGCAGAAGGTACAGGCCACGTATGGGGATTCTAGATCAGGGTCTAGCGTCCACCCAACAGTAGTACAGTTATCCGTGAAACCAACAGCGCAGAACACGGAATCAAAACCATGAATAACAATAGATCTTTAAAAACGCTTTAAGTCACTCACTTTGGTCCAGAAACACCTATTTTCAATTAACTTCCTGACAACCATAAAAAGTGTAGCTGCTATCGAAGTAGAGGTTAAGAAGTGGCAGCCGACTCCTCTACCCCACTGATGAACTGATTTCTGCTAGCCGTAACTATCACTGATTTTACGTGCTAGACGTATTCCTTACCCCTATGTGATTTAGACGGGACAGCGTAAAAAATGGCAACTGACTCAAATAAAATAGCTGAGCTCCTCCACATGAGTACAAGAAAGTTCCGCTAACTTTGAAGGTTGTAGATCCGATTAAATGCCTAGGTATTATGATTACGAACAACTTAAATTAAAACCAGCACATCGAAAAATTTTGGGAGATACCGAAACGACGACTTTGTTTTATTGGCAGAATACTTAGAAGATGCGTTAAATTTACTGTCTACATTACTCTTGTCCGTCCTCTTCTGGAGTGTTGTTGCGCGCTGTGCGGTGCTTAGTTGATAGTACTGTAGAATGACATCGAAAAAGTTCAAAGATCGGTATATTCGCAAAATGGCGGTGGGGGAGGGTTTTTTGGTTTGGTTTGTTTTGGGTGAGGAGAGCAGACAGCGAGGTCATCGGTCTCATAGGATTAGGGAAGGAAGTCGTCCGTGTCCTTTCGAAGGAACGATCACGGCATTTCCCTGGAGCGATTTAGGGGAATCGCGCAAAACCTAAATCAGGATGGTCGGACGCGGGATTGAACCGTCGTCCTCCCGAATGTGAGTCCAGTGTGCTAACCACTGCACCACCTCGCTCGGTGTGTCTGTGTGTGGGAGAGAGAGAGAGAGAGAGAGAGAGAGAGAGAGAGAGAGAGGGGGAGGGAGAGGGACAGGGAGAGGGAGTGTGTGTGTGTGTGTGTGTGTGTGTGTGTGTGTGTGTGTGTGTGTGTGTCACTAATACGGTATGTGAGTTGGAATGGCAATCATTAAAACAAAGACTTTTTCGTTGCGGCGAAATCTTTTTACGAAATATCATTTACCGATTTTCTCCCCTCTAATGTCAAAATGTTACGAGGTCCATTCAAGTTCTAAGGCCTCCGATTTTTTTTCTCAGGACTGGAAAGAGATAGAAACATGCGCATTGTTTTAAAATGAGGCCGCGTTCATTATCAATACGTCCAAGAGATGGCAGCACCGTACGGCAGATGGAATTTTACCGCCAGCGGCGAGAATGAGAACTCTTTTAAATACTTAAAATGGCGACGTTTTCCTTACTTGAACAGCGTGCAATCATTCGTTTTCTGAATTTGCGTAGTGTGAAACCAATTGAAATTCATCGACAGTTGAAGGAGACATGTGGTGATGGAGTTATGGATGTGTCGAAAGTGCGTTCGTGGGTGCGACAGTTTAATGAAGGCAGAACATCGTGTGACAAAAACTGAAACAACCTCGGGCTCGCACAAGCCGGTCTGACGACATGATCGAGAAAGTGGAGACAATTGTTTTGGGGGATCGCAGAATGACTGTTGAACAGATCTCCTCTAGAGTTGGCATTTCTGTGGATTCTGTGCACACAATCCCGCATGACGACTTGAAAATGCGAAAAGTGTCATCCAGGTGGGTGCCACGAATGCTGACGGACGACCACACGGCTGCCCGTGTGGCATGTTGCCAAGCAATGTTGACGTGCAACGACAGCATGAATGGGCCTTTCTTTTCGTCGGTTGTGACAATGGATGAGGCGTGGATGCCATTTTTCAATCCAGAAACAAGGCGCCAGTCAGCACAATGGAGGCACACAGATTCACCGCCACCAAAAAAATTTCGGGTAACCGCCAGTGCTGAAAAAATGATGGTGTCCATGTTCTGGGACAGCGAGGGCGTAATCCTTACCCATTGCGTTCCAAAGGGCACTACGGTAACAGGTGCAACCTACGAAAATGTTTTGAAGAACAAATTCCTTCCTGAACTGCAACGAAAACGTCTGGGAAGGGCTGCGCGTGTGCTGTTTCACCAAGACAACGCACCCGCACATCGAGCTAACGTTACTCAACAGTTTCTTCGTGATAACAACTTTGAAGTGATTCCTCATGCTCCCTACTCACCTGACCTGGCTCCAAGTGACTTTTGGCTTTTTCCAACAATGAAAGACACTCTCCGTGGCCGCACATTCACCAGCTGTGCTGCTATTGCCTCAGTGATTTTCCAGTGGTCAAAAGAGACTCCTAAAGAAGCCTTCGCCGCTGCGATGGAATCATGGCGTCAGCGTTGTGAAAAATGTGTACGTCTGCAGGGCGATTACGTCGAGAAGTAACGCCAGTTTCATTGATTTCGGGTGAGTAGTTAATTAGAAAAAAAATCGGAGGCCTTAGAACTTGACGCACTCGTATATTTGCGGCCACCAAGGTGATCGTCGTAATAAAGTAAGAGAAATCAGAGCTCTAGTGTAAAGAATTAGATGTTAATTTTTCCCGTGTGCTATTCGAGAGTGGGAGGGTCTCTGAAGCTGGTCAGCGTTTCGCCTGGCGCAGGCTCGTCGCACCGCCCTCTCTGTTGGCAGCCGCCTCAGCTTGCGCCTTGGGGTTAGGCAGCCCATCGCAACGAGTGGCGTTATTGCGTTCCAACACGAAGTCCATCCAGATACTGGCGCTAGTGGAAGCTTACTCTTAGAGTCAGTACTACGTTTTGAATGCGACGCGCTCGTGTCAGTCTAAATGTTGCGACTTTTGGGGACACCGTCTTACGAGAAATTTCGCAATTTGCGTTCAAATAAGGAAAAACATCCGAATTCAGTCACAAATCGTATTTTGTTTAATATGAAGTACGATGCAATTGGCGCTCTGGAGTCCAAACTCCAGGTTATTAGCATTATTACATCATCAGTTGTAAATAGCAGTTCCCTCAGAGCCTGAGAACCGGCGCACAGACCTGAAGTATGAGCAGTTTACTCTGTAAGACAAACACTTGGCTCATTACATTGGTTTTTCCTACCCATATAATCATTCGGAATACCAGTGTCGTTTACAGAAATATAAATTCTTCGTAATCCTTATAATTATAACATACACTGATATTCAAAATGCTGCATACAGAACAAATCAGTTTATTAGACTTGCATTGTGCAAAAACGAGCCGGCCGGAGTGGCCGTGCGGTTCTAGGCGCTACAGTCTGGACCCGGGCGACCGCTACGGTCGCAGGTTCGAATCCTGCCTCGGGCATGGATGTGTGTGATGTCCTTAGGTTAGTTAGGTTTAATTAGTTCTAAGTTCTAGGCGACTGATGACCTCAAAAGTTAAGTCGCATAGTGCTCAGAGCCATTTGAACCATTTTTTGCAAAAACGATTCACAATCCACTGGCAGACTTACCCCAGAACACGTCTGGCTACGTAGCTTTAGCTTCGGTCGAATGCAGAAGAGTGTTCCGTATACCAAACCGATACAATGAACCTTGTCGATCATGTCGGGAAGTCTTTAGCTTCTTCAGTGAAGCTCCGAAATACTCAGTGTGAACCAGACTCCACGGACAAAATTTCAGAGGCTGTTCAGGAATACTTTTTTATGTTGCTATATCTCATAGTCTCCGTTGGCTCGCCACATAGTAACAATGTGATTATGTTTTATTCTGTTTGTTACCCTAGTTATTTGTTTCTGTGAAAATACACTCCTGGAAATGGAAAAAAGAACACATTGACACCGGAGTGTCAGACCCACCATACTTGCTCCGGACACTGCGAGAGGGCTGTACAAGCAATGATCACACGCACGGCACAGCGGACACACCAGGAACCGCGGTGTTGGCCGTCGAATGGCGCTAGCTGCGCAGCATTTGTGCACCGCCGCCGTCAGTGTCAGCCAGTTTGCCGTGGCATACGGAGCTCCATCGCAGTCTTTAACACTGGTAGCATGCCGCGACAGCGTGGACGTGAACCGTATGTGCAATTGACGGACTTTGAGCGAGGGCGTATAGTGGGCATGCGGGAGGCCGGGTGGACGTACCGCCGAATTGCTCAACACGTGGGGCGTGAGGTCTCCACAGTACATCGATGTTGTCGCCAGTGGTCGGCGGAAGGTGCACGTGCCCGTCGACCTGGGACCGGACCGCAGCGACGCACGGATGCACGCCAAGACCGTAGGATCCTACGCAGTGCCGTAGGGGACCGCACCGCCACTTCCCAGCAAATTAGGGACACTGTTGCTCCTGGGGTATCGGCGAGGACCATTCGCAACCGTCTCCATGAAGCTGGGCTACGGTCCCGCACACCGTTAGGCCGTCTTCCGCTCACGCCCCAACATCGTGCAGCCCGCCTCCAGTGGTGTCGCGACAGCCGTGAATGGAGGGACGAATGGAGACGTGTCGTCTTCAGCGATGAGAGTCGCTTCTGCCTTGGTGCCAATGATGGTCGTATGCGTGTTTGGCGCCGTGCAGGTGAGCGCCACAATCAGGACTGCATACGACCGAGGCACACAGGGCCAACACCCGGCATCATGGTGTGGGGAGCGATCTCCTACACTGGCCGTACACCACTGGTGATCGTCGAGGGGACACTGAATAGTGCACAGTACATCTAAACCGTCATCGAACCCATCGTTCTACCATTCCTAGACCGGCAAGGGAACTTGCTGTTCCAACAGGACAATGCACGTCCGCATGTATCCCGTGCCACCCAACGTGCTCTAGAAGGTGTAAGTCAACTACCCTGGCCAGCAAGATCTCCGGATCTGTCCCCCATTGAGCATGTTTGGGACTGGATGAAGCGTCGTCTCACGCGGTCTGCACGTCCAGCACGAACGCTGGTCCAACTGAGGCGCCAGGTGGAAATGGCATGGCAAGCCGTTCCACAGGACTACATCCAGCATATCTACGATCGTCTCCATGGGAGAATAGCAGCCTGCATTGCTGCGAAAGGTGGATATGCACTGTACTAGTGCCGACATTGTGCATGCTCTGTTGCCTGTGTCTATGTGCCTGTGGTTCTGTCAGTGTGATCACGTGATGTATCTGACCCCAGGAATGTGTCAATAAAGTTTCCCCTTCCTGGGACAATGAATTCACGGTGTTCTTATTTCAATTTCCAGGAGTGTACCTTTACAACAGTGAAGAGGACTGTAATATGCAAACTGAGTGAGTTGGCGCAGTGATCAGCACTGTGGGGTTGCATTCAGGAGGACGACGGTGCAAATCCGAGTCCCGCCATTTTTCTTTTCTTTTCCGGTATTTCCCTGAATCGCTTAAGACAAATTCCATGATGGTATCTTTCAAAGGGCTCGGCCGATTTCCTTCCCCATTTTTCCGTAATCAGAGCTTGTGCTCTGTCTCTAGTGAGCTCGTTGTCGACGGGATGTCAAAGACTAATCTTACGTCAAAACGTGCAACACAAACACCGAGTAATGCAACAGCCCTCCGATGTACACTACTGGCCATTAAAATTGCTACACCAAGAAGAAATGCACATGATAAACGGGCATTCATTGGACAAATATATTATACTAGAACTGACATGTGATTACATTTTCACGCAATTTGGGTGCGTAGATTCTGAGAAATCAGTACCCAGAACAACCACCTCTGGCCGTAATAACGGCCTTGATACGCCTGGGCATTGAGTCAAACAGAGCTTGGATGGCGTGTACAGGTGCAGCTGCCCATGCAACTTCAACACGATACCACAGTTCATCACGATTAGTGACTGGTGTATTGTGACGAGCCAGTTGCTCGGTCACCAATGACCAGACGTTTTCAGTTGGTGTGACATCTGGAGAAAGTGCTGGCCACGGCAGCAGTCGAGCATTTTCTGTATCCATAAAGGCCCGTACAGGACCTGAAACATGCGGTCGTGCATTATCCTGCTGAAATGTAGGGTTTCGCAGGGATCGAATGAAGGGTAGAGCCAAGGGTCGTAACACATCTGAAATGTAACGTCCACTGTTCAAAGTGCCGTCAATGCGAACAAGAGGTGACCGAGACGTGTAACCAATGGCACCCCATACCATCACGCCAGGTAATACGGCAGTATGGCGATGACGAATACACGCTTCCAATGTGTGTTCACCGCGATGTCGCCAAACACAGATGCGACCATCATGATGTTGTAAACAGAACCTCGATTCATCCGAAAAAATGACGTTTTGCCATTCGAGAACCCAGGTTCGTCGTTGAGTACACCATCGCAAGCGATCGTGTCTGTGATGCAGCGCCAAGGGTAACCGCAGCCATGGTCCATGCTGCTGCAAACGTCGTCGAACTGTTCGTGCAGATGGTTGTCGTCTTGCAAACGTCCCTATCTGTTGACTCAGGGATCGAGACGTGGCTGCACGATCCGTTACAGCCATGCGGATAAGATGCCTGTCATCTCGACTGCTAGTGATGCGAGGCCTCTGGGATCCAGCACGGCGTTCCGTATTACTCTCCTGAATCCACCGATTCCATATTCTGTTAACAGTCATTGGATCTCGACCAACGCACCGAGCGAGGTGGCGCAGTGGTTAGCACACTGGACTCGCATTCGGGAGGACGACGGTTCAATCCCGTCTCCGGCCATCCTGATTTAGGTTTTCCGTGATTTCCCTAAATCGTTTCAGGCAAATACCGAGATGGTTCCTTTGAAAGGGCACGGCCGATTTCCTTCCCAATCCTTCCCTAACCCGAGCTTGCGCTCCGTCTCTCATGACCCCGTTGTCGACGGGACGTTAAACACTAACCACCACCACCACCATCGACCAACGCGAGCAGCAATGTCGTGATACGATAAACCGCAATCGCGTTGGGCTACAATCCGACCTTTATCAAAGTCTGAAACGTGATGGTACGCATTTCTCTTCCTTACACGAGGCATCACAACAACGTTTCACCAGGCAACGCCGGTCAATTGCTGCTTGTGTATGAGAAATCGGTTGGAAACTTTCCTCATGTCAGCACGTCGTAGGTCTCGCCACCGGCGCCAACCATGTGTGAATGCTCTGAAAAGCTAATCATTTGCATGTCACAGCATCTTCTTCCTGTCGGTTAAATTTCGCTTCTATAGCACGTCATCTCCATGATGTAGCAATTTTAATGGCTAGTAGTTTAGAATTACGGTGATATGCAGTGTCTGCAGCAACAGCTCAGCTCCCCCGTTGCCTTCAGTGAACGTATACACGAGATGCATATCGGCGAACTCTTCATCATTTAACCAATGTGTACTGCTGTGTCCTGAACGGATACGGGCAGCGCAGAATGCAAGCTTGAAGATGAAGTGCCTATTGCTGTTGTCAACAATGTGTACCATGCATTGTTTCAAACGAGATACACAACACATTCCGTTGACATTTGCACTGATCGAATATTTTCAGTGCAATACAGATACAAAGATAAGTGCAATACAGATACAAAGATAAATGAGTGTGAGAAAAAAATGTTAACAGGAAAACACAGGTCCCTTTTACCAAAACACTCCGAAAACAGCCCTGAAGAATCTCCAAAATTTTGTTTTTGGAGACAGAGTTTCCCCTGTGTCACCTCACTCTGTAATTGTCTTAATTGCTGTAATCTTTCTAATCCTTGACGTAGAAACTGCATTAATTCTACCAATAGTAATTATTATAGTTAAACACCCTCTTCCATATATTCTGTTCGGCAGTCCTGTACACACGTGTGTAAATGGGCACGAAATGCTTTATTGTCCCCTCAAGCTGGGACACGGCGATTCTCAATTACGGCCAGAAGCGTACGCCATCTTATGATGAGCTCCGATGCGTGAAACCAGTGATGACGTAAATAAATGTTGCTCAAAGTGACTCGTGCCCATACGTACACCTTTGGTCGTTTCAAGCAGAATGAAATACAAACGAGTTGGTGACATGTGAGATGTCGACGTGAGCGCTGGGATGCTTCTCTGCGAGCAGAGGAGTTGAGAAAGCAGACCAGACTAGTCGCTGTGACGGCAGCGGCTGCGGTAATCCGTGTAATGGCTGCGCTACGCGCTTAACTGCGTGATTTCCCCGGGGGCGGCGCCAGCGGCGGCGGTTGACGAAAATCTGAGCGAGCGCACGCGTGCGTGCGGTGCGGCGCGCACGACGCCATTCAGGCGCACGCGAGCCAGCCACAAGCGGCCGTCTTACGGCACACGACGGCCGGGCCGCCATTCTGCCGCCACTTCCCGCCTGCGGAACGTCTCCAATTACTTACCGTCTCTAGGTTTGCATCTGTACTCTGCGAGGTCCCTACCGGAGGATGCTCCTTATCTATTTGCGTCATTTTCTGGGTGAACCCGACCTTCACGACGAAATTTCGGAGGTTCTTCACAAATGTTTTACGAGTATTTTGGTAAAAAATAGACTTTGGTCGGTGCCGGCTCTCTGCAGAGGAAATCCATTTCATTTGATTCCTTGCCTCCGTGTATCAATGCAAATGCCGACGACATGCACCGTGTTGCTTGTTTGGCAATAAATTTGTTCCATCCACTCATGGTACAACTATAATACCCATTTTGGTCCTCGCTCAGGTTTGCATTTAGTAATGTTTGGTTCTGCCGTGGAGTTATTTTTCCAGGAGTAATAGGTATTCGTTAACAATTGCGAGGAGTCGATCGAGCTGTTTACTATACCCCTCATATGCTACAAGTCCAATCCCCAGTGGCCTACAGGGAAAACAAGCTCCCCATTCTTGTTCTTGTGGTCTTCAGTCCTGAGACTGGTTTGATGCAGCTCTCCATGCTACTCTATCCTGTGCAAGCTGCTTCATCTCCCAGTACCTACTGCAGCCTACATTCTTCTGAATCTCCTTAGTGTGTTCATCTCTTGGTCTCCCTCTACGATTTTTACCCTCCACGCTGCCCTCCAGTACTAAACTGGTGATCCATTGATGCCTCAGAACATATCCTACCAACCGATCCCTTCTTCTAGTCAAGTTGTGCCACAAACTACTCTTCTCCCAAATTCTATTCAATACCTCCTCATTAGTTATGTGATCTACCCATCTAATCTTCAGCATCCTTCTGTAGCACCACATTTCGAAAGCTTCTATTCTCTTCCTGTCTAAACTATTGATCGTCCATATTTCACTTCCATACATGGCTACACTCCATACAAATACTTTCAGAAGCGACTTTCTGACACTTAAATCTGTACTCGATGTTAACAAATTCCTCTTCTTCAGAAACGCTTTCCATGCGATTGCCAGTCTACATCCTCTCTACTTCGACAATCATCAGGTATTTTGCTCCCCAAATAGCAAAACTGCATTACTACTTTAAGTGTCTCATTTCCTAATCTAATTCCCTCAGCATCACCCGACTTAATTCGACTACATTCCATTATCCTTATTTTGCTTTTGTTGATGTTCATCTTATACCCTCCTTTCAAGACACTATCCACTCCGTTTAACTGCTCTTCCAAGTCCTTTGCTGTCTCTGGCAGAATTACAATGTCATCGGCGAACCTCAAAGTTTTTATTTCTTCTCCATGGATTTTAATACCTACTCCGAACTTTTCTTTTGTTTCCTTTACTGCTTGCTCGATATACAGATTGAATAGCATCGGGGAGAGGCTACAACCCTGTCTCACTCCCTTCCCAACCACTGCTTCTCTTTCATGTCCCTCGACTCTTGTAACTGTCATCTGGTTTCTGTACAAATTGTAAAAAGCCTTTCGCTCCCTGTATTTTACTCCTGCCATCTTCAGAATTTGAAAGAGAGTCTTCCAGTCAACATTGTCAAAAGATTTCTCTAAGTCTACAAATGCTAGAAACGTAGATTTGCCTTTCCTTAATCTTTCTTCTAAGATAAGTCGTAAAGTCAGTATTGCCTCACGTGTTCCAGTATTTCTACGGAATCCAAACTGATCTTCCCCGCGGTCGGCTTCTACCAGTTTTTCCATTCGTCTGTAAAGAATTCGTGTTAGTATTTTGCACCAGTGGCTTATTAAACTTATTGTTCGGTAATTTTCACATCTGTCAACACCTGCTTTCTTTGGGATTGGAATTATTATATTCGTCTTGAAGTCTGAGGGAATTTTGCCTGTCTCATATATCTTGCTCACCAGATGGTAGAGTTTTGTGAGGACTGGCTCTCCCAAGGCTTCAGTAGTTCTAATGGAACTTGTGTAGACGTAGGTCTTTCAGTGCTCTGTCAAACTCTTCACGCAGTATCATATCTCCCATTGTCCGCCCCAGTAGCTGAGTGGTCAGCGTGACGGATTGCCGTCCTCCGGGCCCGGGTTCGATTCCCGGCTGGGTCGGAGATTTTCTCCGCTCAGGGACTGGGTGTTGTGTTGTGTTCATCATCATTTCATCCCCATCCGGCGTGCAGGTCGCCCAATGTGGCGCCGAATGTAATAAGACCTGCGCCAAGGCGGCCGGACCTGCCCCGCGAGGGGCCTCCCGGCCAATGACGCCAAACGCTCATTTCCATTTTCCATCTCCCATTCATATTCATCTACATCCTCTTCCATTTCCATAATATTGTCCTCAAGAACATCGCCCCTGTATAGACCCTTAATATACTCCTTCCACCTTTCTGCTTTCCCTTCTTTGCTTAGAACTGGGTTTCCATCTGAGCTCTTGATATTCATGCAAGTGGTTCTCTTTTATCCAAAGGTCTCTTTAATTTTCCTGTAGGCAGTGTCTATCTTACTCCTCGTGAGATAAGCCTCTACATCCTTACATTTGTCCTCTAGCCATCCCTGTTTAGCCATTTTGCACTTCCTGTCGATCTCATTTTTGAGACGTTTGTATCCTTTCTGCCTCCTTCACTTAATGCATTTTTGTATTTTCTCCTTTCATCAATTAAATTCAGTATCTCTTCTGTTACCGAAGGATTTCTACTAGCCCTCGTCTTTTTACCTACTTGATCCTCTGCTGCCTTCACTATTTCATTCCTCAAAGCTACCCATTCTTCTTCTACTGTATTTCTTTCCCCCATTCCTGTCAATTGTTCCCTTATGCTCTCCCTGAAACTCTGTACAACCTCTGGTTCTTTCAGTTTATCCAGGTCCCATCTCCTTCAATTCCCATCTTTTTGCAGTTTCTTCAGTTTTAATCTGCAGTTCATAACGAATCGATTGTGGTCAGGGTCCACATCTGCCCCTGGAAATGTCTTACAATTTAAAATCTGGTTCCTAAATCTCTGTCTTACCATTATATAATCTATCTGGAACCTTCTAGTATCTCTAGGGTTCTTCCATGTATGCAACCTTCTTTCATGATTCTTGAACCAAGTGTTAGCTATGATTAAGTTATGCTCTGTGCAGAATTCTACCTGGTGACTTCCTCTTGCATTTTTTAGCCCCAATCCATATTCACCTACTACGTTTCCTTCTCTTCCTCTCCCTACTGTCGAATTCCAGTCACCCATGACAATTAAATTTTAGTCTCCCTTCACTACCTGAATAATTTTTTTTATCTCATCATACATTTCATCAATTTCTTCATCATCTTCAGAGCTAGTTGGCATATAAACTTGCACTACTGTAGTAGGCGTGGGCTTCGTGTCTATCTTGGCCACAATAAAGCGTTCAATATGCTGTTTGTAGTAGCTTATCCGCACTCCTATTTTTTTATTCATTATTAAACCTTCTCCTGCATTACCCTATTTGATTTTGTATTTATAACCCTGTATTCACCTGACCAAAAGTCTTATACCTCCTGCCACCGAACTTCACTAATTCCCACTATATCTAACTTTAACCTATCCATTTCCGTTTTTAAATTTTCTAACCTACCTGCCAGATTAAGGAATCTGACATTCCACGCTCCGATCCGTAGAGCGCCAGTTTTCTTTCTCCTGATAACGACGTCCTCTTGAGTAGTCCCCGCCCGGAGATCCGAATGGGGGACTATTTTATCTCCGGAATATTTTATGCAAGAGGACGCCATCATCATTTAACCATACAGTAAAGCTGCATGCTCTCGGGAAAAATTACGGCTGTAGTTTCCCCTTGCTTACATCCGTTCGCAGTACCAGCACAGCAAGCTCCCCAGAAGATCATGCAAATTTAAGAGAAACAATATTACGCAATTGATAATGTCTTTATGGGAAAATTAGTAGAGATGTCCCACTTAAGCAATAAAGTTCGGGAACCTATTACTATGGATGTATTAATGAAGGGACCAATCTAACTACAAGAGGTAACTAGCGGTCACTATAACAGTTTGGTTCATTGCCATAAGGCATCAAGTAAACTATTTACCCTCGAAATCAAGCATGTAAACGTTTAATAAATGAACGAAAGGTTGCAATTATGAACTAGTGCCTTGGCACATGTTAGTGAAAACACGAAAGCGTAATATGAAACTATTTACTGCGTAAATGGTTAGTGATTTGATGAAAGATCCCCGGAAAAGCAAAAAGGATACAAATAGATTCGGCAAAGCGCATGGTGGGTGCAACTAACCGGCTGAGAATTTTAAAAGTGCACAATTAAAGCCTGAGGTAATTTAACTAGTTTTGCATTAGCTTGCTTCGATGATTTGAATCGATGACTCATGCACGCCACTCCTGAACAGTGCGCGTGTGGAAGATGACTCTGGTAATGGCTGATGGAGATTCTGAGTACATCTCGATCTCTTGAACTTCACTCTAAGTCGGAGAGATCCCTGTCTGCAGCTGCCTAAAGCGAAGTGCGTTCTCGATGGCGCCCCTGACGCAAGAGTTCTCTGTGACGCCTCTATTGCAGGTGTGTTCTGACTTTACTCTCCGAAACCGTGCTGCTTCTGCCTGTGTAGGAATATCGCCGGCCCGTGGCAGCAGTCCTTGCAAGTTCCGACCAACAACAATTTTATAAACAAGTTTGACAAATTCCTTCTCTCATGGATTTTGTCATGGTCAACCAACAATCGTATGAAGTGGATATGAAGACAGATAATCTCTCCCACTATGACAGATTTCCAGCATAACCAATAAAAAGCCTTGCACAAAGACACATGTCGTAAAATTCATATTCTATCAAAATAATTACTGTGAACCAATGATACACTCTCTTACTCGAATTTAAACGAACGTTCCTGCGCAGCATAGTCGTGACCAACGGCCGGTCCCACGGTCTCGAGCTCCTCTCTTTTCACCTGTTTTTCAGATCTTATCGCACCAAAAAGGATTTCTTCCAATGTCTCGCACAGTGCAGTTTTTATGGAAAGCAGGCCGCCCTCCTACACGCCTGCTGTGCGGACACCAGACAAGCCGGCTGTTGTGGCCGAGCGGTTCTAGGCGCTTCAATCCGGAACAGCGCGACCGCTACGGTCGCAGGTTCGAATCCTGCCTCGGGCATGGATGTGTGTGATGTCCTTAGATATGTTTAAGTAGTCCTAAGTTCTAGGGGACTGATGACCTCAGAAGTTAAGTCCCATAGTGCTCAGAGCCATTTGAACCACTTGACACCAGACACTGCGACTTCCCCGTTCTATATCTCCTCGACGTTGGCTTGCAACGCCAGGCTTCTGACGCTACAGTCCTGAGTTTACCTCTCTGTCACGAGACAGCTAAAGACAGTACCGAAGGCTGAAGAAAATAATAAGTGACCTTCGCCGCAATAAAAGGAAAGGAGAAGAAGAAATACTGAGGTCTGAAGTCATTGGCAGTAGTGAACATTAAACTTCCTGACAGATTAAAACTGATAAATTAAAACTGTGGTTGAGCATTTGCCCGCGAAAGGCGAAGGTCCCGAGTTCGAGTCTCGGTCCGCACACGGTTTTAATCTGTCAGGAAAGTTTCAAATCAGCGCACACTCCGCTGCAGAGTGAAGAACTCATTCTAGTAATGAACATTGTTTGCAGTTTTCACGCGGCGTTAAAGAATCGAATATATTGGTTATTTGACTGTGCATATTACGTTGTAAAATGAGTTACGTGACAATTTGGGCATAAACTGCCACGTAGTAAAGTGATACACAGCAGTATCGAAAATTTTGCTAACGAACAGCTGGTCGATATGCACCTTGTGGGCGAGCTCACTGAATACAATGGAGGAGCGGAACTACAATCCTATGTTGAACTGTTTGCACAGGACGACAACCACACCACATTTGTTTACCCATGTATTATTTTAGTTTTCAGTGCAATTGATTTTTTCGGCCTACAACATCAAAGTCGCCCTTACTAAGGCGTAGGCCTACCTGTTGCTGCTGAAATTAGTCTGTGCTAGTGGAAAATGGTGTAATGTCATCCATAAAGCAAGATAATCCAGCTAAGTTCGATTAACGTGAATTTCTTCTTCTTTTCCCTAGTTTTGGCTAGGGTTCGTAAGAATATGTTTTGACGATGCAGATTCTCTTCAACTTACTCCTCTTTCCCACTACCTCGCAGAGCAGGCGTTTTTGGATGGGCAAACACAATCGACATTGTGAGGGGTGGGGGAAGGAAACTCCACCAGTGCACATTCTTGAATGGTACCCCCCTTCATATTATATGAATATTTCTGGTTCCAAGCTGTTGGAGCCCATGCTCGCTTGGTCCATCTCAATAGTGAATGCTTGCATTCGACTTTCGCTCAGAGGTGGATAGGAGGAGGAGGACCTGTTTCGTGCCAGGCCGCTCACTTGATTTCTTATTGTGGGGTTATCTCACAATTATCATGTTCCACACGCTCTTGGCGATTAAAGAGGATCTTCTGGTAAGAATCTTGATTCCTTAAAGTTTGTTCTATGTGCGACGATACCATATCTGCATAGAAACATCAGGCACAAGACGGAAAAACTATGGAGAATGTAGCACTTGCGTAAAATTTACAGGTAAATAGAATTATTACAAAATTGTGTCCACTTGTATTTTTATCATCAGCAGAGCAATAATTGGAACTTTTCACATTTTAGAATTTTCGACGTAGTCGTTACACACTAGGACGCAGCATGTCATTCTCAACGGAGAGAAGTCTTCCGAAGTAAGAGTGATTTCAGGTGTGCCGCAGGGGAGTGTCATAGGACCGTTGCTATTCACAATATACATAAATGACCTGGTGGATGACATCGGAAGTTCACTGAGGCTTTTTGCAGATGATGCTGTGTTGTATCGTGAGGTTGTAACAATGGAAAATTGTACTGAAATGCAGGAGGATCTGCAGCGAATTGACGCATGGTGCAGGGAATGGCAGTTGAATCTCAATGTAGACAAGTGTAATGTGCTGAGAATACACAGAAAGATAGATCCCTTATCATTTAGCTACAAAATAGCAGGTCAGCAACTGGAAGCAGTTAATACCATAAATTATCTGGGAGTACGCATTAGGAGTGATTTAAAATGGAATGATCATATAATGTTGATCGTCGGTAAAGCAGATGCCAGACTGAGATTCATTGGAAGAATCCTAAGGAAATGCAATCCGAAAACAAAGGAAGTAGGTTACAGTACGCTTGTTCGCCCACTGCTTGAATACTGCTCAGCAGTGTGGGATCCGTACCAGATAGGGTTGATAGAAGATATGGAGAAGGTCCAACGGAGAGCAGCGCGCTTCGTTACAGGATCATTTAGTAATCGCGAAAGCGTTACGGAGATGGTAGATAAACTCCAGTGGAAGACTCTGCAGGAGAGACGCTCAGTAGCTCGGTACGGGCTTTTGTCAAAGTTTCGAGAACATACCTTCACCGAAGAGTCAAGCAGTATATTGCTCCCTCCTACGTATATCTCGCGAAGAGACCATGAGGATAAAATCAGAGAGATTAGAGCCCACACAGAGGCATACCGACAATCCTTCTTTCCACGAACAATACGAGACTGGAATAGAAGGGAGAACCGATAGAGGTACTCAAGGTACCCTCCGCCACACACCGTGAGGTGGCTTGCGGAGTATGGATGTAGATGTAGATGTAGATAATTTACCTGAAATCGATACATTTGCTCTTCTCCATTAACCGTTAAAAGTTTGTAACATCAACGCGAAGATACGTGATAGGTGTAATTCATAGCTTTGTTCGTAATGTTGTATTCCACTTATTTAGCACATACACTATATCGCGAATGGTCTGTGGCCGCACCACTGAATGCGCTATCGATCTGAGTGTATTCAAACGAAGTCAAAATGCGTCACCAACATAGATTTGTCTTAACTTGGTAATGTTTCCTCGCGTTCTGTACACGCATGGAACGTGAGAAGAACGTCTGGTTGTACAGCTCGGTGCGAGTTATCATCTGCCTGATTTTATCTGCAGGAAAGACACGTAGCAGGCTGAAGAGCGTATCTTCAAATTTTCAAATGAGATACTCGGGAAACATGGGGTGTCTTCTTTCGAGTGTTTACCAGGTAAGAGTTTTCGACTTTTCTGTTTCACTGTCTCCCCACTGAATCAAGTTTAAGCCAATCGCACCACACTTCATTGTATAAGTTCTATGTCTCCTTGAGTACTGCCTGAAATGTGTGCCGTACATTGCAGCTGTATTCAAATATGGGGCACACAAACGTTTTCTGTACAACCTCTCGTACGTACAAGGTGTGTTATTTCTAC
Source organism: Schistocerca cancellata (assembly GCF_023864275.1). Classification (NCBI taxonomy): domain Eukaryota; kingdom Metazoa; phylum Arthropoda; class Insecta; order Orthoptera; family Acrididae; genus Schistocerca; species Schistocerca cancellata. The sequence goes on along the minus strand of NC_064628.1, from coordinate 63,529,905 downwards.
GAATGCCTGAGACTAGTGTACTGAACAACATTACTTCACTATTTACTTCGTTTGCAGATTAATAATTGTAGCTGTTATGAGTAGTACGTTTTTAGGTTGGTTAGTACCTTGAACTACGAGTAGCACAAGCAAACCGTTAATGTTTATTTTTCTTGGGGCAGCGCATCAGCTATTGAAGAGTGGGACACGTGGAAGCGAAATAGATAATCTATAGGCGTAGTCCACTTCATGGCATATTTACGACCATGCAGAAAACATCAGGTATCAAGTAGTAAACTGAGTAGTTGTGGGAAGATTGGTAGACGCAGAGGAAAAACAACTAACACATTGAAGTGGGTACATATCAAGGTACCAATTATCGCACTATCTGTACCTACACCCCTACACAGTTTATTTGCTTTACCTGCAATTGAGCGTCGTCCCATTTCATATCTCTACCACTTATTAATGTTATCCCTCTCAGAGACCCAGGTAATGACTGCTAAGTCACCGTTATGCTTGTTTAGCATCCAACATACAATAACACTTCTTAACATACAGCTCTCATCGTCATACATACATACAATACATACATAATTCAGAACGAGTATAAATATTGTTTGAAAATTGCGCTTAACAAAAGCCAGAGCGTCGTTACTAAACATAGTGTGCAGTTTTTAGTGTCTTCATTTTTACGTGAAGCAAATGATCGTGACGAGAGCCCCAGAACAAATGGTCAGAATCCACAAAATATCTTTCCGCAAGAAATTACGACGAAAAATAATGATTTGTTAACTTTCTAACGACCTTCATAAACAAAAAATTTTCTAGCAGATGAGAAGATGTACAAACACGTGTTGAAGGGTCTAAAAAATCTAAATGATAAACAAGGTAGAAAAATCGGAGTGGACGGAATAAGTGTTTGGACTCAGTTTTCATTCGCAAATGCTGTGATGCAAGATCTTGTATTTTATGCCGTTTCCAATCAAATGAAAACCCAAAGTTAATGGAACAGATGTCCTGGAACATGTTTTGTTAAAACACGTGGAGCCCGCATTGTATTCACAACTAACAGAATCGTCTAAGAAAGGAAAATGTGGGAAATACAAATAGTTGAAGGGACAAGAGTTATGGCATCGGAAAATAACTTGAGTATACTGAAGGCAGCCACAGAAGGCCACAATTGCAGGGGAAAACAGAGATTGGAACGTATCCAGCAAATCGCTGAGGACTTTTCAAGTGAAGTGGTACTCCTAAGGTGAAGAGAAGCCGCAGGTGAGGAAATGGCATCGAGCTGCATCAAACCTTTCAGAAGACTGAGGACCTACAAGGGAGAAAAAAGAATCAAAATATGTGATATAAGTCGTCTTCCGTCTTCTCTTTACAGCTCCTATTCTGAAAAAAGCTGCACAAATATTGAATCAAATATTAATAAGTTTTCAAAGTGGTGTTAAGTCTGGCAACTACTATTTAAGGTTTAGAAATGTGAAATTGTGTATTTTACGAAATGGAAAAGACATACTATGCTGTGAATCAGTGACAGAATCACAATTGTACTCAGTCACTTCTGGCACACTTCCTGATAACGAAGGTTGTATAACATCTCGTCTAACTATAAAACGTTAAAGCCGAAATTCATCTGTGCACACAATTCCTTGGCCATAATCTGCTGATCATCATGGATAAGCTGATGGAGTCGCTATTCACTATTAGGGACGACATTATTTCGTTTTATTGTTGCTTACGGGTCCGTTAATTGATATCCGACACCAAGCCCGCCCACAAGTTACATAAGCTTGCATACAATAGAGGTCAGACTTCCGTAGGCAATCCAATGAAACTGGAATATGTAAAGAGAATAAAATTCTGGGTTCGCATTTACTTTTTGTTGGTGGGTTCACTTTTATGATACAAGACGCCTAAACAATTTATATATTATATGATTCCCTCATTCGTAGCTGCTATATCTATCTTCGATCTAAAGTATTGGAAATATTGACACTGTAATTAAATAAAGTCTTTGCTTTGCAAGCTATTATTAAATCAAATTATTTCAACTGTTTTATGGCTGGTGCTGTGGAAAAAGATATGAAATATTTTGTAATATTTGACATTGCAGCATAATGGCAGGCGAATCCTGCCTCGGACATGGATGTGTGTGATGTCCTTAGGTTAGTTAGGTTTAAGTAGTTCTAAGTCTAGGGGACTGATGAGCTGAGATGTTAAGTCCCTTGGTGCTTAGAGCCATTTGAACCATTTGAGCTTTGGGTCTGCGGAATGCACTGTGCAAGACATTTGGCTCGGAGCTGTCCTTGAAGTAACCGATTAGCAACAGTTCAGTGTGTCTCTGTGGTGCCAGCTGCTGCTCACGTTGCTACTGCAGATGCAGTGCGATGCTCCAGAACTCCACGCCGAACACGATGGTCGTTCCCGTCGGCAGTACGAGGTGCATTCAAGTTCTAAGGCCACCGATGTTTTTTTCCTCCGGACTGGAAAGAGATAGAAACATGCGCATTGTTTTAAAATGAGGCCGCGTTCATTGTCAATACGTCTCAGAGATGGCAGCACCGTACGGCAGATCGAATTTTACCGCCAGCGGCGAGAATGAGAACTGTTTTAAATACTTAAAATGGCGACGTCTTCCTTACTTGAACAGCATGCAATAATTCGTTTCCTGAATTTGCGTGGTGTGAAACCAATTGAAATTCATCGACAGTTGAAGGCGACATGTGGTGATGGAGTTATGGATGTGTCGAAAGTGCGTTCGTGGGTGCGAGAATTTAATGAAGGCAGAACACCGTGTGACAACAACCTCGGGCTCGCACAAGCCGGTCTGACGACATGATCGAGAAAGTGGAGAGAATTGTTTTGGGGGATCGCCGAATGACTGTTGAACAGATCGCCTCCAGAGTTGGCATTTCTGTGGGTTCTGTGCACACAATCCTGCATGACGACCTGAAAATGCGAAAAGTGTCATCCAGGTGGGTGCCACGAATGCTGACGGACGACCACATGGCTGCCCGTGTGGCATGTTGCCAACCAATGTTGACGTCCAACTACAGCACGAATGGGACTTTCTTTTCGTCGGTTGTGACAATGGATGAGACGTGGATGCCATTTTTCAATCCAGAAACAAAGCGCCAGTTAGCTCAATGGAAGCACACAGATTCACCGCCACCAAAAAAAATTCGGGTAACCGCCAGTGCTGAAAAAATGATTGTGTCCACGTTCTGGGACAGCGAGGGCGTAATCCTTACCCAATCCGTTCCAAAGGGCACTACAGTAACAGGTGTATCCTACGAAAATGTTTTGAAGAACAAATTCCTTCCTGCACTGCAACAAAAACGTCCGGGAAGGGCTGCGCGTGTGCTGTTTCACCAAGACAACGCACCCGCACATCGAGCTAACGTTACGCAACAGTTTCTTCGTGATAACAGCTTTGAAGTGATTCCTCATGCTCCTTACTCACCTGACCTGGCTCCTAGTGACTTTTGGCTTTTTCCAACAATGAAAGACACTCTCCATGGCCGCACATTCACCAGCCGTGCTGCTATTGCCTCAGCGATTTTCCAGTGGTCAAAACAGACTCCTAAAGAAGCCTTCGCCGCTGCCATGAAATGATGGTGTCAGCGTTGTGAAAAATGTGTACGTCTGCAGGGCGATTACATCGAGAAGTAACGCCAGTTTCATCGATTTCGGGCCTTAGAACTTGAATGCATCTCGTAACACGTGGCCGTCCGGAACCCGTCTTCGTCGACCGTACATTCCGTGACCACCACTGTCAGCAGCTACGCGTAGTGGCTACATTCCTGACAAGCCTTTCTGCAGTATCAGAGAAGAAACATCCACCTTCTCGTAGTCCTATTACACCACCTCGTTCAGACTCTGTGAGGCGTTTATAATGTCGCCTTTGTCGCGTTAAAGGCGGTCTTGACTAACATCAACGTCCAGTCTCAAAGTTAATTAACGCTGACGTCTTTTACAGGGTATATTTGAAACAAACGTGACTTGCAGCTTCATAGTGGCGCTGCTAGCGTCACTCTTATGCGACTGGTGCAGAATCTGAATAGAGATCATCTTGCAGATCGTAGAAACAACCTGTAAGCATGTATCGAGTAGCACTGATACCGATTATGATAACATCGCTATGGTCGCTTCTTTTGTTTTTTCGTGCCAGAACGAGCGAGGAGTCACGTGGAGGTGTTTAACCGTGAAGACGTTAAGTTGGTTGGTTGGTTTGTTTCGGGAAGGAGACCAGACATCGTGGTCATCGGTCTCATCGGATTAGGGAAGGATTGGGAAGGAAGTCGGCCGTGCCCTTTCAGAGGAACCATCCCGGCATGTGCGTGGAGTGATTTAGGGAAATCACGGAAAACCTAAATCAGGATGGCCGGACGCGGGATTGAACCGTCGTCCTCCCGAATGCGAGTCCAGTGTCTAACCACTGCGCCACCCCGCTCGGTGAAGACGTTAAGGAACCAGGCTAAGAGAACAAGTAAATTTTGTGACTATAAAGGTGTTTGATGCTGTGTAGTCATTCGTGTATCTCACGAGACGTAATCCGCGGTTCGCGAAGTCATAAACCACGAGATCAAGGTTAGATGCCCGCGAGCATCTCATCCGCGCCGGTAAATGAAACTTGGATTACCTATATTGCCACGAACGCCCCATCTGCATTGCAGTGTTTCATAATGTATTGTGGTGTACTGTTATTGTATGTATCAGTGTATCAACATATTTATTTTGTGAAGAGTGTAACAGTGCAGCTCTGTGTAGCGCAAGTGTTAAAGAATACATCAGTGGATTATACTAGGCTAAAACTCGAATTTTGGTGATGGACACGCCTTTGTTCCCCTTGTTAGTTATCGTTTATTACAGCAATGCTGCTCCTAGAGTGCAAGGGAAGAAGCGAAAGACGATTGGATTTACGAGGTGAATGGGTACAATTATCAAACTCAGACGGAACAATAACCCCACCCTCCCCCCATTCGCTTACAAACCCGACCATTTTCGTTTGTATCGCACAACTCCTCCTTGGTGTTGCTACTTCTTCCGTCATTGTATATGGGAAATTATTGGTATGACAAAAGACAGGAAATTCCAAGCAATTTTATGTTGTAGTCAGAAGCGTGTGGTTGTTCTATTAGAAACAACTACGAACATGAGAAAATTTAGGATAAAGAATTCAAGATCTTTCAGTTGAAAGCAACCGATGTATCCTCGAGCTTTGATATCGATCTTTGAATGAGCGGCGAATTAAAGAGAATTAAATCACACCAGCTTGGCGTCTCGACGAGTTGAACCACCGTCAGAGCACTGAAAGCGGACCCAGGCGTGGGCGCGTCCGCCTGCTCGTGTCGACTCCTGTCCTCGCCAGCGGGGGCGGCCGGCAGCTCGCGGCAAATCCCCCGGGGCTTATCTCCTCTCCTCTCCTCTCCTCGGCGCTGCCGCCACACCCTCTCCCCTGATCCCACTCACTGCTGCTCTGGAACCTTCTGCTTACGCCCATTGTTGCCTCATCTCAAGTTCCAGAAAGTGCTCTCTTCCACATTATCCAAAGGCTCTCTGGTGAAGGTAGTTTACGATCACCATCTATCGTGAATAATGGCTGCTCTGTTTAAAGTAGTTAGCATTACGTTTAGCTTAATTTATAAGTCGGTGATGGTGACGAAGATGTGTTTGTACGCGTACTAGGCAATTACAGTACTTAACGTTCGCATCTTTTAAGACAAATGTGGCTGAAAGCGGTGTGGCAGTAAAAAGTCAACAATAAATAAAACATAAACTCACACACCACATGCGCGCGCTCACCCACCCACCCACCCTCCCACACACACACACACACACACACACACACACACACACACACACACACACAGACTAAAATAAAAATAATCTTATTTGTAATCAGTTCTGCAGCTTACAAAGAAAAAAGATAAACTCAGCAATACATTAAAACCATGCGTGCATCAAAGGTTCCAGGCAACACACAAAATTTAAAAGGTTCCTCCACACTCCGTAACGCCAAGTGCTGGGACACGTGCGTGCGCACTCAAACAAAGATAAAAACACTAATTAATAACTAAGCTATCTGCTTACAGATTCAGTGTATCTTGATAGTGAACAACTCACCGGTGTATTCATTTCCTTGCCATCAGTTTTATTCCTAGTTCTTTTAATTTTCAATCTCAGCTTAATCCATTAACAAATATTGTAAGAGAATGGAGAGATGTAATTTTATAATCACTCTAAAGTACTCAAGAACTGATATCTGGGTACTGATTTCGCCTGTGGTCATTTTGAGAGAAGTTGCTAGTTTACTCAGTATCATAGCAACAGTTAAAAGCTCCTGAACTTTTGAACGTTCCTCTTCCTCCTGGAGGCGTAGGAGTGCAGTAAGGACCACCTCTCCGACATTTGGGACTAAATCGGAATGTGAAACCTCCGTCGGCAAAAGACGTGGTTGTCTCACAGCAAGTGGGCTTCGGCTGCCCTCCACCCCTAACCCTCTCTCTCGACCCCCACGTAGTTTGCAACGGCTCTACCTTTTGTGGCCATGAGCTCACTGGAGTATAGCACCTCCACAGCCGTAAAAAGGTGAGAGTGCCATCGCCTCCGCGCCATTTAGTTTTAGCTTCGATAGGGACCAACAAGAGCATTTGCAGCCTTGCAGTTAGTAACACTTTAAGAATACGCTACTTCGAACAGAATACAGTAGTGTCTCTTGTGTTTGCGTACCGCTTCGTTCACTCGGACCGACCGAGGTGGCACAGTAGCCAGTACACTGGAATCGCATACGGGAGGAGAACAGTTCAAATTCGCGTCCACTCATCTACATTTAGGTTTTCCGTGCTTTCCCCGGGTCTACAGACTACTGAGCAATTCACGCTTCACCGCTCGCTGTGACCGCCTGGTTTGAGGCGTCATGTCACGGACTGCGCAACCCCTCCCGCCGGAGGTTCGATTCCTCCCTCGGGCTTGGGTGTGTGTGTTGTTCTTAGCATAAGTTAGTTTTGAAACGTCCCCTTTGAACAATTATTCATGACTGCTTAAACTGACACACAATATTTTTAGCGCAACGCAATCTGACTTTCAAAAATCCCTACAAAAGAATGGCCCTGACTAACATTAACCTATACCTTTCACAAATCACTTACCTCACAAAAATCTTCGTTACTCGAACTACTGCAATACAGCGAGCGCCACTACTGCCAGCTAAATAAAAGATTCAAACTACAGAAGGCACTAACTACTGATAGGGATAGTTAGCAAATGAAAGATTTTAATAGAGAACAAACAATGTATTTACCTTAATAGTCATAATATATATAGCAGTTCATAACATCCAGTCTAACAAATTTCAAAACTCCGCCATCTCTCTCCCCACATCCACCACTGCTGGCGGCTCACCTCCAACTGCGCAACGCTACGCGCTGTTCACATCCAGCTGCCGCTGCCCAACACTACAATGGCAGACAACAATGCAAACTAGCCACAGACTGCACACAGCACAGCCAGTGATTTTCGTACAGAGCGCTACGTAACGTTGCCAATAAGAAAACATAAACAGCCTACTTACAGTTTAAGCAGTGTGTAAGTCTAGGGACCGATGACTTAAGCAGTTTGGTCCCTTAGGAATTCAGACACATTTGAACTATTCACACTGAAGTGCCTGGCAAAGAATTTATTGAGCCACCTTCGACTATTTTTCTACCGATCCACTCTCAGAGAGCGTTAAGAGCGAACACTTAACTCTTGCCGTGCGAGCTCTGATTTCTGTTATTTTATTATGATAATGATTCCTCCTTATGCAGGTTGGCAACAATAAAATATTTCCACATTCAGAGGAAAAAGTTGGTGATCGAAATTTCTTGAAAAGAACTCACCGCAATAAAAACGCCTTTGTTTTAATGATTACCATCCCAAATAGCGTTTCATCTCCGTTACACTCTCTCCCCTATTTCGCGATAACACAAAACAAGCTGCGCTTCTGTTAACATTTTCGATGTCCTCCGTCAATGGGTAAGGATTTCATACCTCACAGCAATACCCTAACAGAGGACGGACAAGTGTTGTTCAGACGTTTGCATTTCCTAAGTGATCTGCCTCCCCCACAATGTTATCTGTGTGATCGTTCCAATTAAGTTATTCCTAATTTATTTCCTTGGTGTTGAGCTCAATTGTCAGTCAAGAGATTTGTGTGGTTTGTCGTGTAACCGAAATTCAATGCCCTCATACTTCTCCTTTTTAGGGTCACTTGCCACTTTTCGCACCACACAAATGTCTAAAGGATTTTGCAATTGGTTATGACCTTCTGATGGTTCACTAGGCGGTAAATGACATAATCATTTGTAAATTTAAGAGAACTGCTTAGATTCTCTCCTGAATCATTTAATAAATTACAAATAGCAGAATGCCTGTAACACGTCCCTGGGGAGCGCCAGATATCGCTTGTCTTTTACTCGATGACTTTCCGTCAATTACTACGTACTGTGGTATTTCTGACAGAAAATCAAAAATCTAGTCGCAGAACTGAGCAGATACTCCAAATGCACGCTATTTTATTAAAAGCCTCTTGAAAATCTAGACATATGGAATCATTTTCAGATTCCCTGTCAATCGCACTCATTACTTTCTGAGAACAAAGACTTAGTTGTGTCTGACAATACAATATTTTCTCAATCCGTGGCGACTGTGTGTCAACAGATCTTTTCACCGACGTAATTAATAATGTTCGAACACAGTATATGTTCGAAAAATCATATTGCAAGTCAGTGATACAGGTCTGTAATTCATCGAATTAATCCTCCTTACTTTCCTGAGAATTGGTGTGACTTGAGCAATTTTCCAGTGTTTAGGCACACTCTGTCTCGAGTGAGCTGTTTATATGATTAAGTACGGAGCTGTTATATCAGGGTGGTTGTAATGAATCTAACTGCCATACAACGTGGACCGGAGGACTTGTCTTTTTTAAGTGATTGAGCTGCTTTGCTACACCGAGGGTATCTGCACTACTGGCCATTAAAATAGCTGCACAACGAAGATGACGTGCTACAGTCGCGAAATTTAACCGACAGGAAGAAGGTGCTGTGATATGTAAATGATTAGCTTTTCAGAGCATTCACACAACGTTGGCGCCGGTGGCGACACCTACAACGTGCTGACATGATGAAAGTTTCCTACCGATTTCTCATACACAAACAGCAGCTGACCGGCGTTGCCTGGTGAAACGTTGTTGTGATACCTCGTGTGAGGAGGAGAAATGCGTACCATCACGTTTCCGACTTTGATAAAGGTCGGATTGTAGCCTATCGCGATTGCGGTTTATCGTATCGCGACATTGCTGCTCGCGTTGGTCGAGAGCCAATGCCTCTTAGCAGAATATGGAATCGGTGGGTTCAGAAGGGTAATAGGGAACGCCGTGCTGGATCCCAACGGCCTCGTATCACTAGCAGTCGAGATGACAGGCATCTTAGTCAGAAAGGTGACGCCAGCATTGTGACCGGTTGGACCGCCGAGTTTTTAGGTGGCTGTTCAATGTTGCTAGTTTACCGGCGCCAGTATTGGGATATCATTTTGTGCGTGCCAGCTATGGGTGGTGATTTGCAGGTGTGTGTCCGTCGGCTTGGCAATGAGACGCAGAAGCTCAGGACTGGGTCACCAAGTAGGCTGTGGTAGTCTGAGGGCATGGGGCGTGAAGCTTCCATTTGAGGACCTCATTCTTGAGCCAGTTTGCGCTGTGGTGTCATGGTGCCTGTTGTTTAAACAAAGTTACTGGTGAAAACAATAAAATGATACATTCGTTGTAGATGTGCAAGTGACGCAATTGCCCGGCCTGTAGTCTAGATCGATAACGCAAATCTGTGGCGTGGCACTCAACTCCAGCATAAAGGGTTTGGGAATTTGTGCTTTAAAAAATAGCAGCGCTAGTACTAGGGCGTGCTGCAAAGTAACCCCCCCCCCCCCCGAACTTTTTATTGTGTTCTCATTATCGTTTGGGGTGTGACGTGTCGTTCATATTACTGGTTCAACTTTACTGCTTCGGTGACAAGTTGGAACCCTCTGCCTCTCGAGAGCTCCGAATTGTAGCCAGTAACGTGACGGTTTTAATGAAAAAATGGAATATTTATATTTATTATGTAAAAATGAATGAAAATGGAGTTGAATATTTCTGTTAATTACTCTTTCAGTACGAGTACGAACTTTGTTGTAGAACCCCTTATTTACGTGTGGTAATAAAAATTCATTTAGACAGAATCAAGCACATTTAAAATTACGTGAACCTTAGCAACCCTCTCATGCTGATAAATTCATACTAACTGATTAATAACATTTATTTGAAAATTGTATAAATTAAATTTTTTTACGCATTTCGGCCTTGGCACACATTTTCTAAATGCAGTGGTTTTTTAAATAGTTACTGAATTCTTTCCCGGCGTTAGCTATGGAACACAAGACTGTCTCTGTTAGCATAAAATGGTTAAATATTGCCAAGCCGACCTGAACGTTTAATTATCATTGACAAAACACACTTCACTATACGTTTAAGTTATTTGCTTTAGAAATTGAAAGAACCAACAGATTAACAACTTCAACGTTATTTATCCGCCTATGAATTCACAAATGTAAAACCAGTAATAAATTCCGTCAGCCTCAGGATCGCTGTAAAAGAAAAATATTTCGTAGTTCACTGCTAATTTTATCTGCTCCCGATTTACGGGTTTGGTTAATTTTTTAGCGGAACAATTTTTTAAATGTGCCGCCGCTGCAAATCGTTCGGTCGCGGCACAGCCCAGCAACACCAACGATAAACGCTAAAAATGCTGAAAATTCTTTAAAGGAATATTATAGATGACATGGGCAAGCTAATTTACATTAGTAATACACAATTTTGATAAATTATAATGTGTTTAGAGCACAACAACAATTAAACTTACACTACTTTGTAATTTCTCCTCTAATGGCGGCTAAAGATAGATATAGACAAAAGAAGTCTACTCATTCATAAAATGCTACGTCACAGGTTCCTCTCTCTCTCTCAGCTCTCGAGGAAGACGACAAAGAACTCAGACCATGCAGTGCTGTTTATATTATTGCTGACCATTAACATCTCTTTGTAATCCTACAACATTATTTTCCTCTGTGGCTGTATTTTACATTTTTTTATCGCAGATATTAACATATTTCGTAATTAGATTATGAGTATAGAAATATTACAATCATAAATACATCGAGAATATTATTACAGAAAATATTACAATAATAACGAATGTCCTTTATACAAAATTAAATAATATCTTTTTTGTTAAACAATTACAGTACATACGAATTGCTTCATAGCGGCGTATATAGCACAATTAAATGTCATTTCATTTTATTAATAGTGTGTGTGCTGCCAGGGACCGTTACACGGTGTGTAACATAACTGTGTCGGTGCGCGAGAGGCGGTCATGAAACAGGGAACACCATTTCGGAGAATTCGTCCTCACATGCCGCAGCCCCTCTTTCAGCACCTATTACACGTTCCATTTACCCCACCTTAACTGAGCCACAGGGAAAGCACATCCTTATAAGCGATCTGACTATTCAATTATCACATATCTGGATACAGATATTCCATATGTACTGGATTATTCACGCAATCTGACGGTATATATCCAAATTAAAGCTACGCCAACAGGTAACGCAATACGAATTCAATGAACCATTACAAGAAACGTATTAACTGTTATTGTGAATCAGGTTATACCATCATCTCAAGAGATTTAATCAGGCCCTGGTTCGACTGATATGAGCACGGCTTTCTTCCTAAATACTCACTCTTGGATTGTCACATTCAAATGGTCATAGAATGTTAATTACGCGTTGAGCAGAAGTTCTAATCACTGATTTAACTTGAAAGATTTAATCTCTCCAATCATTTTCGAACAAATTCATTTCTCTATTTCGTTAAAAATATCTCACTCATTCTAGGATCCTCTCCAGCAAGTTGTGCTAAACATCAAGAAAATTAATTACCAGATAATGAGGGAAACGAAACTAAATCGTGGATAAGTGGGGTCTCAAATAGCGTACTCCAGCCTCCTCAAAGTTAATTAATTTGCAAAACCGTTTATAGGAGGCAGAACATTAATGTATCGCAAAATGAATCGTGCTTATCGCAACATACCACAACAGGCGAACTGAAACGTGGTTTGCAGTATGCTGGAGCAATATTACGTAATTCAGCAACGATCTCCGCAAGCCAGATCTGGTCAGCCCGACTGCAGCGGCAGAAATGCCTCTGCACGCTACCGTCCCGCAAACCATCCGTTTATCGCAATTCTTCCTAACCGAACCCTGTACTGAGCACGAGCGTGCAATACCGACTCCCGAAATTTTCAGACAAAAAACTAGCTTGCTGAGGGTGGCGGCTAAAGGCACGGTTGTGTCGCTGGCCTCGGCCCACCAGCGCCAACTTGGGGGATATCGCAGTCTGGCGGGTAAACTAACGAGGCCTGTTCTGAAAGTAGGGTTCGGTCGGTCGCGAAATGGCAATCACTGTGAAAATAAAAAAATGTTTTATTTGCAACAATTAGCTACACATTCCAGCTAATTCTCTACATAGTCGCCACCTGACTGAGACATTCGTGGTAGCGTTGTACCAACTTTCCAATATCATTGTAGCCGCCTGTGGTTTCTTTGCTGGTCTACAACTCGTTGTCTGAGCCAAAATGTTCTCTTCATTGCCAGCGGTTCAAGTGAGCAGCGGTGAAAGTCGAGGGGAACCAGTTACCGACTGTATTGTGGGTAACCAAACACTTCCTATCGAAAACGCTGCCGGAGCATCTTTTTTGCCCCTGCAGAGTGCGGCCGAGTATTGGCATGAAGAAGGAAACGCATGACAGCTGTGTTATGTGGGATGCGTGACATCAGGTGAAATCTCTCGCCAGGCCCTCATACTCGAAGGGAGACATTATCCAGGCATCTTTACGTGCTCTCTGTGCGCTCAGAACTGATGCGATCTTCGGGCTTGCTACTGACAATGCCCAACGCATGATTAGGTTAGATTAGTACTTGTTCCATAGATCATGAATACGACACTTCATAATGATGTGGAATGTTTCAGGTTAATAAAAGGCGTCTATGCAAGATATTACATAACTCTTAATTCTTTTTTTTTTTTTTTTTTTGGCTGGGAGGTGGGGAAATTACCCACCTACTATATCCAAAAATTCATCTAATGAGTAGAAGGAGTTGCCATTCAGAAATTATTTTAATTTCCTTTTAAATGCTATATAGCTATCTGTCAGACTTTTGATGCTATTAGGTAAGTGACCAAAGACTTTCGTGGCAGCATAATTTACCCTCTTCTGAGCCAAAGTTAGATTTAACCTTGAGTAGTGAAGATCATCCTCTCTCCTAATGTTGTAGCAATGTACACTGCTGTTACTTTTAAATTCGTTCGGATTGTTAATAACAAATTTCACAAGTGAATATACATATTGTGAGGCTACAGTGAAGATCCCTAGCTGTTTAAATAGGTGCCTGCAGGATGATCTTGGATGAGCTCCAGCAATTATTCTGATTACACGCTTTTGTGCAATGAACACTCTTCTACTCAATGATGAGTTACCCCAGAATATGATGCCATACGAAACCAGAGAATGAAAATAGGCGTGGTAAGCTAATTTACTGAGATGTATATCGCCAAAATTTGCAAAGACCCTAATAGCATAAGTAGCTGAAATCAAACGTTTCAGCAGATCTTCAGTGTGTTTTTTTCCAGTTCAACCCCTCATCAATGTATACACCTAGAAATTTTGATTATTCTACATTAGCTACCTATTTCTGAACGAAGTCTCTATTCATTAATGGTGTCATTCCATTTACTGTGTGGAACTGTATATACTGTGTTTTGTCAAAGTTTAATGATAGCCCATTTGCAGAGAACCACTTAATGACTTTCTGAAAAACATCGTTTACAATTTCATCAGTTAATTCTTGTCTGTTGGGTGTGATAGCTATACTTGTATCATCGGCAAAAAGTACCAGCTTTGCATCTTCGTGAATATAGAATGGCTAGTCATTAATATATATTAAGAACAGCAGAGGACCCAAGACCGAACCTTGCGGCATCCCATTCTTGATTGTTCCCCAGTTTGAGAAATCGCCAGTTTTTTGCACAGCTTCATCTTAATCTTTCTGTGGTTTCCATTTGGCGCCCGATCCGACAATATTTTTCCGAATAGCCCTCTTATGATAGTGAACTGACAACGGCAAAAAAATTCTCAATATACTTCATTAAAAAAAGATGAGACGTCCCTTATGGGGGTGTCTCAGGGTTTAGTGCTTGATGTCCTGCAAGCTATAGTCGAGTGATACGCATAGACCCAGATAATACCATTTGCCAGAAATGAATTATATGACCTTTATAAGTGCAGCTGCAGGTTGCAACGGAACCTATTAAAGGCTTTACTTTACGGAAGTATGCGATACCCTCAAAATTCAACCAGTTTAACGAGTATTTATGATTATAGAAAAGTTATTGTGTATGCTAACAATGATTGCATAAAATTTCTCCATAAACAGTCAACCCATTAAATTATACTGAATAACTGACCCACACAAAAGTTAATATCACTTGATCACTGATACAGCAAATGTCATCATGTAAAAACACTAAGCTCATCTTAAATAATTAATATGACGTACGAAAAATAGTGACCAACTTACGTATTTTGGATATCCTTAAATAAAAATCACCCGGTGAAACCTATTTGTTCACTAGGACCGTTTTCACTCAGTATTCACGTAAACACTCCTATTTTAGACGAAAACCAATGTAATTCTTAATAATTCATGTCATTTACTTATTTATGCAAATTAGAAAAGTCAATTGACAAACTTCTAAAAAACGGCCTTTTTGTAACAAAGAATTATTCTGTCAAGTCAACAAATCTGTCTGTCATTTTAATAACCTGTTAAATTATGTCACTCGATATAAATTAATAACTTTTCTGCACAAATTACAATAAAAGATGTACATGTGACTTATAAACTATATCTCTTTTTAGTAGTTCTTTGACAAGGTTATAAATACAAGCAGCAAGAAGGATCGGGGGTGGAGTCTGAATGTCACTTTGGTAAAGTGTATGTGTGTTATTGTTCGAGGTGTATAAACATTGCAAAGAACATGTAAAAGAAGTGCTACTTTGTGTTGTGTCATTGTCTTTGGTGGACGGTGGAATTAAGATGGCCACAAGAGTAATAAATATTTGAAGTTTAAATATTTGTTGGTTTCGCTCATTATTTATCATCAAAAGCACATCAAAAACACGGGACCTCATCTTTTTACCCCTAGACAACCAGATTTAGAGCCAGCTTTAGCATCGAGACACAGCAGCGATCCAGCAAGCAGCAGCGATTACCACAATGCAATTTAATGGCGCCAACCTAACATCAAGAGCTAACAAGCTCCGTAAATGGGAGTTAAATAGTGCGATTATAGCAATATCTACGACTAGGCGACCATTATAAGGTCAAGTGTCGAATGCTCGACGAGTAACTTGTTAGTAGTGCTGGCTGGTGCCTGTTTCGTTTCGTAGGGTGGAATGTAGGTGAGCGGTTCACCGTAGTTCGCTGTATGGTGATATACAGAAAGACTTAGCTGATGGCGTTAGCAGATGAAATACGTGTGCGGAGGTGAGGTCCCGCTGCCACGGCTCGAGAGCGGCCGCGCGTGACGAGATGGGAGGTGAGGGGCTGTGAAAAGGCGGCCGCTGCTAACAAGGGGACTTCATTCAGCGGCGCCACCTGGACCGGGCGCCGCATTCAGCGCGCGCCTTTCAGGGGGCGCGTGGCGCGCGCGCGCCCAAAGGACCATTTGTCTAAACTCTGCCACCTGTCGCCAAAAGAAGGCCGTGAATGTGCTGCAGGTGGCTCTGGACTGCTCCTAATGGACACGCGTCCACTGCAGCCCGTCTGCAGAGGGGATCTTATTTAGTAAACTACGCACTCCGCAAGCGTGCCGTATCTGCCGGGGAGCCACGTTCTTGGGAGATGGGGCCCCTCCACGCCCGCACCAACGTGGTGACCAAACCAAAAGTTCTACTGTCACCTCCGTCAACGTGTTAGTTACCTAGTAAATGGAACACAGGAAGCTGGGCTGTGATGTTATCCGTGCGTCTGGGTAAGACTACGCATTAACACGGTCCATCAGATGATAAATAGTGGACGAAACGTGAGTGAGAATAGTGTAGTGTTGGCAGAAGAGCCAACACTGTGTTGCAAGAGGAGGCCGAAATGCACGCGTCAACTCACGCAGGTGGCGCTAGGTCTGAAACAGGATACGTAATGAATGCTATAAAGAAAAGTACGTTGCTGCTGGAATACTTAACTTTAATCCATCATTTGTATACAGCATTCTTGATGATACAAGTGAGACTCTCTCTAGAAATGGTGAATGGCGCCTTGCTAGTTCGTAGCCATGGACTTAGCTGAAGGCTATTCTAACTATCTCTCGGCAAATGAGAGAAAGGCTTCGTCAGTGTAGTCGCTAGCAAAGTCGTCCGTACAACTGGGGCGAGTCCTAGTACGTCTCTCTAGACCTGCCGTGTGGTGGCGCTCGGTCTGCAATTACTGACAGTGGCGACACGCGGGTCCGACATGTACTAATGGACCGCGGCCGATTTAAAGCTACCACCTAGCAAGTGTGGTGTCTGGCGGTGACACCACAAGTAGCGATTTCAAGAGCAGAGGGAAAAAAGTGCCAAGGCTCGTGCCGTGGGAAAAAAACCTCTGCGACAGTGGGATGGGTAGTAAGAGAAGTAGTGGCTTACTAGCTGCGATAGTTCATGCAAGGTTGGAATGTTAGTATGGGTATCACACATCATTACCGTGGCAAGCGATGGCGATGTATCCCAGTTGCTGCAGCCGCTACATTCCTGGAACAATCAAGATCGTTGTACAGTACTGGGAGATCGGCCATAGATCATCTCGCTGTGTGGGGGATGTGTGGAGCTAGTCTGCATGCAGTGTACGGTACGGCTTCCCTGCGTGGTGCCAGTTATTCGGCAGTGTATTCCAGCTGGATATCCAGTAATGGCGTCTGCTTAACAGGGGCTCACCTTTACCGTTGTGTTTGCGTGTGCTTGGCCATGGATGTTAGGTCATTACAAGTATGTCTTTTGTTCTTTTATGTTTCCATCTATGGTTGTGGTCGTAGTTCCCAAGATTCAGAATAAACGGGTTCCTAGTCTTGTGGTGAGTTTGTGGATTACCTCCTTGAGAGTCTC
The DNA here is from genome assembly GCF_023864275.1 of Schistocerca cancellata. NCBI lineage: Eukaryota > Metazoa > Arthropoda > Insecta > Orthoptera > Acrididae > Schistocerca > Schistocerca cancellata. The sequence goes on along the minus strand of NC_064628.1, from coordinate 63,512,650 downwards.
AAGTCGGTATTCCCGGTGAAGGTCCGCGACGCGTGTGTAACGAGGAGCATTGCTTATGATTTTGAGTACTTTGTTTTGTATGAGCTGCAGACGGCGCAGGCGTGTAGGCGCAGCATATCCCCAGACAGGAGCTGCGTACGTCATCAGGGGTCGAATAAGTGTCATGTACATGGACCTCGACACCGTTCTGTTCAGTGTGCCACGCCTGTTGAGCATAGGGTAGAGCTGTTCGGGAGGCGGAAATTCGTTGGGTATTGTCATGCCGATGCTCGTGTTCTTCAGGTCGACTGTGAATTGAGTGAGCCAGTAGATCGCGCCGCAGGTGGAGATAGGCGGAATCTGGAGTGAAACAGTAACATTGATCATTACTGAAGATTTGAGTGAAATAAATGCCTGCTATAGGTTAGACGTGAAAATATGTTGAGAAGGCGGTAACCGTGCGGTTCTAGGCGCTTCAGTCCGGAACCGCGAGACTGCTACGGTCACAGGTTCGAATCCTGCCTTCGGTGTGATGTCCTTAGGTTAGTTAGGTTTAAGTAGTTCTAAGTTCTAGGGGACTGATGACCTCAGATGTTAAGTCCCATAGTACTCAGAGCCATTTGATTTTTTTTTTTTTTTTAGAAGAAGAACATTAGTTAAAGAATTCAGAGGAAAATACGTGAATAAGAAATTAGAAACGAAGCTGCCTCCAGATTCAAGTGGCTGAAGTTATTTATTTATTTAATCGTATGGTGATTTTACACAATCTACCGTTGATAACGAGCTTTGTCCGGAAAATACGTGTAAAAGTTGAATAATAACTTTATTTTAGAATTATTCAGGTATTACAATATGGTCTCCTTCAAAGTACTCACCCTGAGACGCGATACACTTCTGCCAACGCCGTTTCCACTGTTGATAACATTGCTGAAAGACTTCAGTTGTGATGTTGTTCAGTTGCCGTGTCGTTTCCGCCATGATGGCTTCCACATCTCCCAAGCGCCTCCACCGAAGCACCATTTTGCATTTAGGGAATATGAAGAAGTCACACGGGGCTAAATCGGGTGACAAGGCCGCTCTGGCCGAGCGGTTCTAGGCGCTTCAGTCTGGAACCGCGCGACCTCTACGGTCGCAGGTTCGAATTCTGCCTCGGGCGTGGATGTGTGTGATGTCCTTAGGTTAGTTAGGTTTAAGTAGTTCTAAGTTTTAGGGGACTGATGACCTCAGATGTTAAGTCCCATAGTGCTCAGAGCCATTTGAACCATTTAAATCGGGTGAATAAGGCGGGTGGTTTGTCACGGTGATTGAGCTTCGGGCCAAAAACTCGCGCACAACGAGCGACGTGTGAGCGGGCGCATTGTCGTGATGAAGGATCCACCTGCCCCCTTTTGCCAACTCCGGTCGAAATCGGGCCACACGAGCTCTGAGACGTGTCAGAACTTCAACGTAAAAATTTCCGTTCACTCTCTGGCCGGGAGGAACAAATTCCTTGTGAACAATACCCCTAGAATCAAAGAAAACAATCAACATTGTCTTCACATTGGGCCTTGATTTTCGCGACTTTTTTGTTCTCGGTTCTCCTGCTAGTTCCCATTCCTTGCTTTGAGATTTGAGCTCCACATCGAATTCGTAAAACCAGGACTTGTCTCCAATGATGACTCGGTTGAGAAAGTCCCCTCGTTCCTCTGCTTCCAACCAATCTCACAGCACTCAACCCTCTTTGCTTTCTGTTCTGGCGTCAAGAGCTTCGGTTCGATTTTCGCACACAATTTCTTCACTTAAGTTTTTGTGTCAGGATTTCGTGAACGATTGTTTTGGGGATTGACAGCTCGTCAGCAATCATTCTGACTGTCAATCTACGGTCTTTAAGAACACAAGCCCGAATTCGTTCAACATTTGCATCGGAACTCGATGTCGACGGGCGTCCTGGGCGAGGGTCATCGTTCACTTCTTCTCGGTCATCCTGGAACCTTTTTAACCACTTGTTGACGGTTGGTTCCTTCAGAGAATTGTCTCCGTAAACCTGTTTCAAACAATCAAAAACCTCACGGCCATTCTTGCCCAGCATTGCAAGAAACTTGATGTTGACGCGCTGTTCCTCAATCAGAGAGAGCTACATGCCGACGGTAGGTGAAAAAGAGTAACTATCAACAAGCTGCCGCACACTCCCACCTTCAGAATGCTCTGAGCGTTGATGGTATTTATTACAGCAGTAGTCCCACCTGGCGGTGACTGCAACTTGTAACATAAAGACATTATTCAACTTTTATACGCGTACATATGATATTAGACAATTAGACAAGATTAAACCTTAAAGTCCGTGTTTTTCAACCAATTAATTAAGCTGGGTGTCAGAGTGAACAAGTCATCGGGAATTCCAGGGTATGGATGAAGTGGACAGCGTTGGACTAAATGTTCAATTGTCTGCTCTTCTTGATTACATTCACACATTGGTGAACTGATCCAGCCCCATTTGTACCTGAAGTAGCTACAACAGCCATGTCCAGTCCTTGACCAGTTGAGGCGGCACCAAAGGTTCCTCGGTAGGTCAAAACCTTTTGGCTTTTTTTGTGGGATCAAGGTGATGGGCTCTTGTTCCCAATGTTTTTGTTGACCATTCATGCTTCCAGCTTTCATTTAGATCAAAACCATCGGCGATGAGTTGTCCTGCAGTAGCACTTGCTGGTCTCCTTGATCGCAATCGTTGTTGTGGCGGATGACGGAATTCCTGGTGACGTGGTAGAGAGAGTGAGCTTATGCAGTATGTTGTTCCTTGCAGCAACTTTATGAGAAAGCTTGGTGATGCGCTCTTTGTAGCTCAGGGTTCTATCTAGAGTGATTCCGAGATATTTTGGGAAAGGATTGTACCTCAACGTTTGTTCATTGAGCAGAACTCTTGGTTTGTAGTTCGCAGCACGATTCGCTAGATGGAAACAAGAGACTTCAGTTTCTGATCTGTTTGGGATCAATCTCCAGGTCTTAAAGAAAGTTGACATCTTCTCCATATCCTCCGTAAGAATTCGTTCACCATCTACGAAAGTGTTGAAGGCTAACAATTGCGCTTGCGCGATAACAAACAGTGACTATGCTATACTATGTTTGGTTTAATCTTCAATAATTTTTGCGTTATAGAAACAGCCACAAAGTTGCGAGATTCAGTGTTGTTTGCAGGTCCATGTGTGCAGTGCTTGTATCCGTGTTCCACAGTACCGTAGCATGCCACTAGGTGAGCCGAAACGAAAAAGCGTAGCCCGTTGATAAATTGGATTATCGAGCAATAATCTGTTTTCTAAATTCAAAGGAGAGCAACGCTGCAACAGTCCGCGCTGAGACAGTAGAAGTGTGCGGCGCCAGTGTACCATTGTGTGGCCCAGTGGACAGCTACCGAAGACGTTTACAATGTCGTCGAACAAATCTGAATAACGAAGAGCCAAGTGGCAGACCATCTCTCTGCGAAGACCTAGGAATCGCAACAGAAGTATCGCTTGAAGTCCGGCTTAAGATTAGTCACAGATCAGGTATTACCATCTTGCACAACATTCTGGATATGACAAATGTGTTCAGAGACTGCTCAAACTCATTCGTAGCGGAAAATGTACCTGTGTCGGGCCCATTCAGTTGCATTATCCGATGCCTAATCATCATCGACAAATTCTGTGTGTATGTTTATACACTACTGGCCATTAACATTGCTATACCAAGACGAAATGCAGATGATAAACGGGTATTCATTGGACAAATATATTATACTAGAACTGACATGTGTGATTACATTTTCACGCTGTTTGGGTGCATAGATCCTGAGAAATCAGTACCCAGAACAACCACCTCTGGCTGTAATAACGGCCTTGATACGCCTGGGCATTGAATCAAACAGAGCTTAGATGGCGTGTACAAGTACAGCTACCCATGCAGCTTCAACGCGATACCACAGTTCATCAAGAGTAGTGACTAGCGTATTGTGACGAGCCAGTTGCTCGACCACCATTGATCAGACGTTTTCAATTGGTGAGAGATCTGGAGAATGTGCTGGCCAGGGCAGCAGTTTAACGTTTTCTGTATCCAGAAAGGCTCTACAGAACCTGCAAAACACGGTCGTGCATTATCCTGCTGAAATGTAGGGTTTAGCACGGATCGAATAAAGGGTAGGGCCACGGGTCGTAACACATCTGAAATGTAACGTCTACTGTTCAAAGTGCCATCAATGCGAACAAGAGGTGACCGAGACGTGTAGCCAATGGCACCCCATACCATCACGCCGGGTGATACGCCAGTATGGCGATGACGAATACACGCTTCCAATGTGCGTTCACCGCGATGTGGCCAAACACGGATGCGACCATCATGATGCTGTAAACAGAAGCTTGATTCATCCGCAAAAATGACGTTTTGCCATTCGTGCACCCAGGGACGTCGTTGAGTGCACCATCGCAGGCGCTCCTGTCTGTGATTCGGCGTCAAGGGTAACCGCAACCAAGGTCTCCGAGCTGATAGTCCATGCTGCTGCAAACGTCGTCGTACTGTTCGTGCAGGTGGTTGTTGTCTTGCAAACGTCCCCTTCTGTTTACTCAGGGATCGAGACGTGGCTGCACGATCCGTTACAGCCATGCGGATGAGATGCCTGTCATCTCGACTGCTAGTGATACGAGGCCGTTGGGATTCAACACGGCGTTCCGTATTACCCTCCTGAACCCACCGATTTCATATTCTGCTAACAGTCACTGGATCTCGACCAACGCGAGCAGCAATGTCGCGATACGATAAACCGCAATCACGATAGGCTACAATTCGACCTTTATCAAAGTCGGAAACGTGATGGTACGCATTTCTCCTTCTTACACGAGGCATCATAACAACGTTTCACCAGGCAACGCCGGTCAACTGCTGTTAGTGTATGAGAAATCGGTTGGAAACTTTCCTGATGTCAGCACGTTGTAGGTATCGCCACCGGTGCCACCCTTGTGTGAATGCTCTGAATAGCTAATCATTTGCATATCACAGCATCTTCTTCCTTTCGGTTAAATTTCGCGTCTGTAGCACGCCATCTTCGTGGTGTAGCAATTTTAATGGCCAGTAGTGTACTTGAACATTTCCAGTGCTAGGACGCTCCATTACGAAATGCTAAAATAACTCTGTTACCGACTTTATGAGCATCTTTGCAGGGGTCCTCTTCAGGGAGACTGAAAGAGCAGCCGGTGGTAGCGACCTAACACCGAAACTGCTTTTGCTCGAGTTTGCACTGACAGTGGAAATCTACAGACATTCCGCTGTCTCTACTGCTGCATTTCATACAACACGCAACACCTTGAGTAACGACTCCCTAGATTTTCAAATTCTCTCTCTCGCTACGTGTAAACTATTAGTCCTTCAGTAAAAACTCGGCAGGAACTCTTTGTAATAAATTAAAAGGAGTTTCACTATAATATTTAACTATATTAAATTTCCTACAAAACGTCCTGTTCATTTTTCTGTAGGACAAGTAATTTTTGTGTAGCGAGCGAGAGAATATGCTAATATTGTGTGCAGAATCTGAAGATGTTGTGGGTTCCATAAAACCCAGAGGTAGGGGCAGTTGAATCATCCTGTTTCACTTTAAAAAAACTGAAAACTGAAAACTGTAGTGGGATCGTGTGGGATTATGTTTTGTGTTCTTGAAAATAGTAACCTCTCGAAAGCGAACAACTGAATACAGTTTCTATGTTAAAGAAGCCGCCTTCAGAGCGCGAGCAGGAAGAGGGCAGAGGCGGCGGCTGTGTTGTGCCCCCGGTGGAGGTGAGGGCGCGCCGTTAGGTGCTCGGGCGCCGCCCCACTCCCCACTCCCCCTCCCTGGCACTCCCCCACACTTGTGGCTCGCGCCTTTGTCGGCGCCGCAGGGCGCCCGCTGTGGCCCGCAATTACTGCGCCGCCTCTCGCGGGTGTCGACCCACGACCCGCAACTGCAGCACGCGAACGTAGGCTGGCCTGCGTGCGGTGCGTGTCCCCACACTCGCCACGTAGTATTCATTCTGCGAGGTGTGATTTATACAGGCTGGTCCATTGATAGTGACCGGGCCAAATATCTCACGAAATAAGCGTCAAACGAAAAAACTAAAGAACTACACTCGTCTAACTTGAAGGGGAAACCTGATGGCGCTATGGTTGGCCCGCTAGATGGCGCTGCCATATATCAAACGGATATCAACCGCGTTTTTTAAATAGGAACCCCCATTTTTATTACATATTCTTGTACTACGTAAAGAAATATGAATGTTGTAGTTGGACCACTTTTTTCGCTTTGTGGTAGATGGCGCTGTAATAGTCGCAAACGTATAAATGCGTGGTATCACGTAAGATTCCGCCAGTGAGGACGGTATTTGCTTCGTGATACATTACCCGTGTTAAAATCGACCTTTTACCAATTGCGGAAAAGGTCGATATCGTGTTGATGTATGGCTATTGTGATCAAAATACCCAACGGGCGTGTGCTATGTATGCTGCTCGGTATCCTGGACATCATCCAAGTGTCCGGACCGTTCGCCAGATAGTTACGTTATTTAAGGAAACAGGAAGTGTTCAGCCACATGTGAACCGTCAACCACGACCTGCAACAAATGATGATGCCCAAGTAGGTCTTTTAGCTGCTGTCGCGGCTAATCCGCACATCCGTAGCAGACAAATTGCACGAGAATAGGGAATCTCAAAAACGTCGGTGTTGCGAATGCTACAACATCGATTGCACCCGTACCATATTTCTATGCACCAGGAATTGCATGGCGACGACTTTGAACGTCGTGTTCGGTTCTGCCACTGGGCACAAGAGAAATTACAAGACGATGACAGATTTTTTGCACGCGTTCTATTTAGCGACGAAGCGTCATTCACCAACAGCGGTAACGTAAACCGGCATAATATGCACTATTGGGCAACGGAAAATCCACGATGGTTGCGACAAGTGGAACATCAGCGACCTTGGCGGGTTAATGTATGGTGCGGCATTATGGGAGGAAGGATAATTGGCCCCCATTTTATCGATGGCAATCTAAATGGTGCAATGTATGCTGATTTGCTACGTAATGTTCTACCGATGTTACTACAAGATGTTTCACTGCATGACAGAATGGCGATGTACTTCCAACATGATGGATGTCCAGCACATAGCTCGCCTGTGGTTGAAGCGGTATTGAATGGCATATTTCATGACAGTTGAATTGGTCGTCGAAGCACCATACCACGGCCCGCACGTTCCACAGATCTGACATCCCCGGATTTCTTTCTGTGGGGAAAGTTGAAGGATATTTGCTATCGTGATCCACCGACAACGCCTGACAACATACGTGAGCGCATTCTCAATACATGTGCGAACATTACGGGAGGCGAACTACTCACTGTTGAAAGGAATTTCGTTACACGTATTGCCAAATGCATTGAGGTTTACGGACATCATTTTGAGCATTTATTGCATTAATGTGGTATTTACAGGGGATCACGCTGTAACAGCATGCGTTCTCAGAAATGAAAGTTCACGAAGGTACGTGTATCACATTGGAACAACCGAAATAAAATGTTCAAACGTACCTATGTTCTGTATTTTAATTTAAAAAACCTACCTGTTACCAACTGTTCGTCTAAAATTGTGAGCCATATGTTTGTGACTATAACAGCGCCATCTATGACAAACCGATAAAAGTGGTCCAACTAAAACATTCATATTTCTTTACGTAGTACAAGAATATGTAATAAAAATGGGGGTTCCTATTTTAAAAAACGCAGTTGATATCTGTTTGACCTATCGAGCGCCATCTAGCGGGTCAACGATAGTGCCATCTGGTTTCCCCCTTCAAGCTAGACGAGTTTCGTTCTTTGTAGTTTTTTCGTTTGACGCTTATTTCGTGAGATATTTGGCCCGGTCACAATTGAAAGTCGCGAGCCCTATCTTCATATCTCGTTTTTTCTACTGAAAATCCCGTGCTTGTACTCTTGTCAACTTTACTATTACAGAGATCGCCTGAACTTTATTATTTTTTTAATTGGTCCTGTGCGCAACAGGTAACTTACTTGGTCTTTCTGCAGCCACTGCTTGATCTGCTGCATTCCATCATTTAAAAGAAACATAAAATACCTGTTATTCATGCTGAGTGCAATGCATGCTCTGTATGGCGGCTCCTGCTGTTGCTGCGGCTGCTACTGCTTACTACAACTACATATAATTCAAGAGAAAGTGTTTGGTCAAATCTAAACTCGATAAATGATAACCCAAACAAGTAATTCCTTTTTTTCAAAAACTATATTCTGAAAGCGATTCTTTCTCATTCAATTAACAAAACGCTAGAAGCTCTTTGAATAATCGCTTCGTATGTAAATCTGCCTCTAGTGGCATTAAAGCAATATTACAATTTAATCAAACTCTTGAGACAGACTGAAATACTTCTCAATTAAATACATAGTGAAACAATTCCCTGACAATTACAAAAGAAATCAGTGAGAAAAATCAATACTTATCTATTCGCCTAACAATGGTTTCCCTTAAGAATTCAACTCCTAGCATTATCAAAATTACCGTCTGCTGCTACGCACATACACAAACCCTTTTCTTTAAATTAATAAGCGCGCTGCTAATTATAAAAAAATATGAACTCAATACCAAATCCTGTGTCGCTGCTGGCGGACACGGCAGTACGGCAGCTCGGCGACGACCCCTCGCCCAACACACGTGCGCACCGCAGCAGGCGGGCCCCTACTCTGGCTTCAAAACTGCCACAAATTAATCCATGTGCTGCGAAGCGCGACAACAATATCATAGATTCCAGAGATTATGTATGCACGCTGTAGCCAACCTCTAAATCCTAAGAGAGTATTGCCAAATCTCACGATCAATGGACCACCCTGCATAGTCACCACGCACATAAGCCGTACGCTGGTGTAAAGCAGTACTACGTCTGCGTACACTGATGAGGAAGACATTATGAGCACTGCCAACCGCGGGATTCAGTGCCACCTGCTGGCGGCGCGGCCACGTGGCGTGGTAAGGAAAGTATCTCAGCAGACCAGAGAGTAATGGGAAATGTTTGTAGCTACTATACGGCCTGCAAATGTGAAATCCACTATCTTAAGGGGGACTGTGGCTCAGTTGTTATGTCTCCTCGCCTGGGAACGAGGGTCTCAGTAACGTTGAAGCTTCCCACATGTTACTATCATGAGCATCTCTTGAAAGTGGTTGAAGAACTCTGATAGCACGAAGACAAGCTGTTGGACATCCTGGTCTCATCACAGGACGTGAAAGTGGGAGGCTTTCCAGATCTGTGAAACCTGTGGCAGATCTGACGACAGAATAATGTTGGTGAAGTCACAAGTGTTTCGGAGGACACTGTTCAGTGCAAATTTTCGAGCATGTAGTTCTGCAGCAGACGACCCGCCCCCCACGTGTTCACGGACTGACCCAGTGCGATCGTCAGTTAACATTGCGTCGCGTGCGGGACCACCGAGTTTCAGACGTGCATTATGGAAACATGCCGCAAGATTATTATTTCTTGTTTCACGAGATCGATGATCGTGTCCAGATGCGCCGTTATCCAATCGAACAGCTGTTCGAAGCATTGTAACGCCGGAAATGCATATCCTCCTATTTCCATCTATTGTACAATAAATTTGTTTTCCTTATTTTTGTTACCTGAATATATGACATTTCTGTGTCTTTGCATATTGTAATTGTTTTACTATTTGTATATATATATTTATGCATTTATGTCGATGTATAATTGGTTTGTTTCGTAAATATTATTTGTATTTTTACGCTGGGTCTTGCCTAGGGAAGACTGCTATCGAACGAATACGTCGATAGGTCGTGTGAAGAATCAAAGTGTGTAGGATCTTTGGTAGTGTTAACTCTGCCGCGTGGAGCGCGGGCTAGGCAGAGAGAGTCTGGCTGGAGTAGCGAATGGAGCAGGTGTGTTGTGTGAAGCTCCCGCGAGTTGCCGCGCTTTCGGGGTTTGGCAGCATGTAATTGCGCTCAACTCGCGATGATAGTTTCTGACATGGTGTCGCGGACGGGAAGCATTAGCTGGCGCACATCAAGAGCCCGTTTCGCCTGGTGACCGTGTCGAGAAGAAGGCGCGCCAACATCCAGCTTCTGCAACAGCGACGGCCGACAATGAGTGACTGTCGCCACCTCCTCGATCGACGGCTTCAAACCTTCAATCAACCAACAAGGAAGACTGGAAGCACGTGAAGTTTTAGAACTGTATGGCAGACCTCAGCTTTTCAAACTTTTAAAATTGTTGCATCACAAAATTACAGCTACTTAGCATGAACCTTTGTTGCTCATTGTCCCAATTGCATTACCAAGCAGGGTCCCTTCCTTTTCCGTAATGAACGCGAGTGTCGTTCAAATTCAGACGCCAGCATTAAAGTACAATCATTCCATTTCACTACTTTAATTTCAAAGTTCAGTTAAAGTATTCATAGCTGGCTACAATACTTAGATTACACAAGCACAAATTAAGAGTGCGAGTTTTGTTACCATATTTTAGCTTACCTGTGACTGCAGCTCAGCTTGGTACGTACTAAATTTTACTATTGTTAATTGTTCAGAATCATTTAATTCAAGTTCAAAGTTAAATCCCTTATTTCTGAATTGCGTAGATTCAAGTAGCTTTTGAAATGATTGTTGAGGTAGTCCAAGACTAACCGTATTTTACTGAATTTCGATGTGCTTCAGAAAGAAAGCTCACTATTAACTTCAGTCACTAAATTAACTTTCCATTTTCCTGTTTTATTAATTCTTTTGCTAAATGAAGTCAGAGTGTAGCGAATTTTTTTTCTTCTGACAAACTTTCAGTTTCCACACTGCACGTGTCAACCTTCAGTTGCCACGCTTCTAGTGCTAATTATATGTGTAATAACCTTTCTTTTTCAGTTACTATAGTAATTGTCCTTAGGACTGGCGACCGTAATTTCCCCCAAATCTCAAATATCTAATTACCGCTAGTTAATTGTTAACGTAACGGCCGCACATTTACTTTCTTTATTAACTTTACACCTTTTCAAAATTAATTTCCACCTGTTTCATTAGCATTTTTCCTTTCATTTAGATGTAACCCTTTCCTCCCTCTTTACCGACAAATTAACTTCGGTGACGATTGCTTTTCCCAAATTTCCTTTAGGTACATGCGGTTTAATTTTTCACTGTCATTAAGGTCGATAAGTGAGGGGAGGTTACAGCATGCACCGCGCTACGGTCGCAGGGCGGCGTGGCAAGGGCAGCATCACGGTACAGTGATGTCGTGGGCGTGATGGTAAATTCACTTTTGATGTCTCGGGTACCAAACTCCCCTGAACTGAACCCGACGGAGCACTTGTGGGACGCTATCGGGCGCCATCTCCGCGCACACAAGCCATCGGCGCGTAACTGACGGGAAATGCGTGACCTGTGGGTACACAGCAGGCGCCACATACCTCCAGCAACCTAATGTGAACTTGTCGAGTCCGTGATGCGCACTACTGCTGCTGTATTGCGTTCCAAAGATGGAGCAACGTGCTATTAAGCGGGTTCTTATAATATTTCGGCTCGTCAGTGGGACTCCTGACACCATAGCGATTGGAGTAACTCGTTGACCTTGCAGTGATCGTATGAATGACAGTTTTGATGAAATAATAATATATATATATTTATTATGTAAAAAAAATGAATGGATTTGAAAAATGGGGAAGAAATGGCTTTAAATATTTTTGTTATTTGCTCTTTCAGTACGAACTTTGTTGTAGAACCCCTTATTTACGTGTGGTAATAAAAATTCGTTTAGACAGAATTAAGCACATTTAAAATTACGTGAACCTTAGCAACCCTCTCATGCTGATAAATTCATACTAACTGATTAAGAACAATTAGTTGAAAATTATATAAATTAAATTTTTTACGTATTTCGGCCTTGGCACACATTTTCTAAATGCAGTGGTTTTTAAATATTTACTGAATTCTTTCCCGGCGTTAGCTATGGAACACAAGACTGTCTCTGTTAGCATAAAATGGTTAAATATTGCCAAACCGACCTGAACGTTTAATTATCATTCACAAAACACACTTCACTATACGTTTAAGTTATTTGCTTTAGAAATTGAAAGAACCAACAGATTAACAACTTCAACGTTATTTATCCGCCTATGAATGCACAAATGTAAAACCAGTAATAAATTCCGTCAGCCTCAGGATCGCTGTAAAAGAAAAATATTTTGTAGTTCACTGCTAATTTTACCTGCTCTCGATTTACGGGTCTGGTTAATTTTATAGCGGAACAATTTTTTAAATGTGCCGCCGCTGCAAATCGTTCGGTCGCGGCACAGCCCAGCAACATCAACGATAATCGCTAAAAATGCTGAAAATTCTTTAAAGGAATATTATAGATGACATGGGCAAGCTAATTTACATTAGTAATACACAATTTTGATAAATTATAATGTATTTAGACCACAACAATAATTAAACTTACATTACTTTGTAATTTCTGCTCTAATGGCGGCTAAAGCTAGATATAGACAAAAGAAGTCTACTCATTCATAAAATACTACGTCACAGGTTCCTCTCTCTCTCAGCTGTCGAGGAAGACGACAAAGAATGCACATTATGTATTCCTATTCATACTATTGCTGATTGTGAATGTCTCTTTGTAATCTTACAACATTATTTTCCTCTGTGGCTGTATTTTACATTTTTTTTCTCGCAGATATTAACATATTTCGTAATTACATTATGAGCATAGAAATATTACAATCACAAATACATCGAGAATATTATTACAGAAAATATTACAATAATAACGAATGTCCTTTAAACAAAATTAAATAATATCTTTTTTGTTAAACAATTACAGTACATACGAATTGCTTCATAGTGGCGTACATAGTACAATTAAGTCATTTCATTTTATTATTAGTGTGTGTGCTGCCAGGGAACGTTACACAGTGTGTACTCTGGAAAAATGGAATTCCGTTACCAAGTAGCTGATAACATTGGAGGGCCAGTATCTGTTCTTTTTATTAAAGGAATGGAGGTTGGCACTATCGCGGCCGATCACTGTCGTGTCGGAGATATAGCGGCATCAGGTGAACTCTTAGACACCTTATCTGAGGTAAGTGCGGCAAGAGAGAGGAAGCGAACGGAGGTGGACGTTCCGACTGGAACGACAGATTTGAGTTTACGATACGTTTAGACGGAAAGTGTGCCGATAAATGGCCGCTGACCCTCGGGGAATGACACATGGTTTCCGCACCGTCGAACACTACCCCGTGTAGCTGCGCTGTGGTAACGGGCTCCTTGTTAATATTTGCTGGTGTCGAGTGAAATTCGGGTGCTCCCTGGGTGGGAGGAATTATTTCCAGATACGTAATACGGCGTACGGCTGTATCTGCCTGTGCATGTGTCACCACAACGAAGTAACAACCTCAGCGGACAAGCAGTGCTGCACTGTGGGCGCTCACATATGAATTGGATGACGTGATGACGTGGCCCTGATTTGGAGATTGTCTTACGTTACGTTTTGGTCACGTATTAGTGACATTTACTGCGTATGCTTGCGCTTGTGCTTCTTATTGTTAGTCTGCAAGATTGATGCCGCTTCTACAACTGTAATCTGAGTTGTAGTTATTTCCTGTTGCTTTAAGATGCACGAGGATTGAAGTGGTTCGTCCGAATTTTATTTTAAAAGTATTGTAGTAACTGTCTGGTTCAAGATTACTGATTTTTAGTCTACCTGAGGCACCAACTAAAACTGTAGTCTATGAATTGTACTGTCGCAGTTGATGTAAGGCATGTCTACTAAACGTAAGGCTTGTGTTGAGTTTGAGGTTTCACTACAATTTCCTCAGGCGGTATTAGAAGTATTTTGCATGATTCGTTGGACATTATAAAGATTTATTGAGGCTACTGCGCCTCACCTTAAAGGACGAGATTTAAAATGCTACTGTCGCACAGCAAGCGCTATCGTCAGTCCCTTACTTGTGTATGATGTACCGTTAGCATGTGTCTAAAGTGTACGTGTGTTCAGGAAACGGGCTGCGTTATTTTCAGTGCTGTAGTGTGAATTTCTTTTATCTTGCTATGAGAGCGTAAATCAGTAGCCCTACTGGTCGTTAAGAGATGTTCAGCATATGTGGGATGTGTGACATAATGGTTGCTGTGATTTTGACAGAACAAGAACAAGAGCCGGTCGTTTTTCGTCAGCTTTATTATTGATCTACTGAATAGTCTTGAATTTTATTAACAGAATTGAACAGGTTTTACTTAATGTTTTTGCAGCTTTACGTATTGTTTTATGCTCCTTGTTCTAAAACTTGTGTTTGGATTCTACTGTAATTAACACTTCGGGAAATTGTTGTAAAAGCTCAGTCACTGTGGGAATTTATCTGCGTTTTGGCAAGATATTCGTTATTAGAGATATTGGCCGTTACTGTGAACTGCACTGTTGTATGTCCTGGCTCACTGATGTTGAGAACTTGTTGGCTTGATATTTTTTGAGTAACGATTTTCAATTCTGGAGGATATGTAGATGCGTGTTAATTCCTTTCTTTCGGAGGGGGAGTCCCTGTTTCTGGAGTGAATAACTTATCTTATATTCATGTTAAATAACATTCATACTGTAAGTATCAGATATATTTGGTTATATTCCTATACTAAAGGCCCAATCAACAGCGGCATATTGGATAGGGTGCTTAAATTAACTAACTACACAATATTTCAGTTGTGATGCCAGCTCGGCGGTACATTTTGTACTGACAGTGACGTTGCGTGGTGTTATGTGAAGTGGAGGGAATCGTTTAAAACTTCAGCAATATTTTGAGAGCCAAAGCAAACATCTCTTGCAAAGAATCTGGAAAAATATTAAGTGATACATATCAGAGACATGACTAACGGTCGTTCGACAGGATGAAATTGTTGACGCTGATGATATAAACTGCTAAAAAAGTGTTTTTATTCTGTAACAAATACCTATTTAATGTGAGGGGGTAGTGTGTTTTGAATCTAAATTTACCTTACTGGAGTGCCGCCATCGAGTATTTTAGTTAATTTTAGTGCGTATCATTCCAACCTTTACTCATTAGTGATTATGTACCCAGTTAGTTTGATACTGGCGTTTAGCGCTACCCACCAGAACTACTTTGTTCATTTCGGCCTCAATTTTTGCTGTTGCGCGCTCTAAAACTTCCCCAGCAATTTATCTGTTCATTGACGTAAAATGAACGGTTTCGTAACATCTTCAAAAACTGATTTTGGTTAAATAGAGATGTTACATACATCTCATAAGGATTTTGAAAAATTCACGAGGGAAACTTAGAAGAGAAATTGAATTTGGAAGAGGAACAGGAACGAAAATTTGACTTTCACGTCGCATATACTTTCCTTACATTTTTTGTTCAAAACGCATCAGCTATTTTATAATTTCACAGGAGACTGTAGTGATTTTAAGTCCCGGGTGCAACGGAATTTTCCTATGTCGTACACAGATATAAAAACAGGTCCGAAGTAGGTTTTGTATTCCATTTTATGTACGGAAGACGTGGTCTTTCTCGTACATGCAGGGTAGAGATTACAACAAACAGCGCAGTGCCTATAATTACATTTTCGATGAATATACAAAGGTCCAGCTGAACTGCGTGCAATCGCTCATCAATATGCAACGGGCAGAAAACAAAACCTGTGTACAACAAATTACAAAAATTCAAATCAACGTATCTCCATACGAGGCCAGCGCTCATGCCACGAAATATTTTTTCGTTGATGTAACATAAAAGCTGGAAATGGTTTACCACGCTGTCAGCATGACTTAGTAAGGCAGCTCTTGATTTGAGGCTTCAAGGGCGGGCGACAACACAGGCGCTCACACACAGTGGCCGAAACCGTCCAGCTGCAGGCAGCGTAGTGGAGCACAGGTTTCTCGTTCCCACTGTACACGATCTGCGGAGGGCCTCTTGATTTCTTACCTTATCAATCCATTTAATCTGTAGCATCCTTCTGCAACATCACAACACAAAAGCTTCCATTCTTTTACTTTCCGGTTTTAACAACCAGCTCCACTTCCATACTGTGATTTGCTCCAGACGTACATTTCTTCCTTAAATTAAGACCAGTGTTTGCTACTAGCGGACTTCTTGTAGAGACGTACCTCCTATTTGCCTATGCTAGTCTCCTCCTTATGTCCGCCTGTTTCTACATCTACATCTATATGATTACTCTGCAATTCACATTTAAGTGCTTGGCAGAGTGTTCATCGAACCACAATCATACTATCTCTCTGCCATTCCACTCCCGAACAGCGCGCGGGAAAAACGAACACCTAAACCTTTCTGTTCGAGCTCTGATTTCTCTTATTTTATTTTGATGATCATTCCTATCTATGTAGGTTGGGCTCAACAAAATATTTTCGCATTCGGAAGAGAAAGTTGGTGACTGAAATTTCGTAAATAGATCTCGCCGCGACGAAAAACGTCTTTTCTTTAATGACTTCCATCCCAACTCGCGTATCATATCTGCCACACTCTCTCCCCTATTACGTGATAATACAAAACGAGCTGCCCTTTTTTGCACCCTTTCGATGTCCTCCGTCAGTCCCACTTGGTAAGGATCCCACACTGCGCAGCAGTATTCTAACAGAGGACGAACGAGTGTAGTGTAAGCTGTCTCTTTAGTGGACTTGTTGCATCTTCTACGTGTCCTGCCAATGAAACGCAACCTTTGGCTCGCCTTCCCCACAATATTATCTATGTGGTCTTTCCAACTGAAGTTGTTCGTAATTTTAACACCCAGGTACTTAGTTGAATTGACAGCCTTGAGAATTGTAATATTTATCGAGCAATCGAACTACAACCGATTTCTTTTGGAACTCACACTTTTCGTTATTTCGCGTCAACTGCCACCTGCCACACCATACAGCAATCTTTTCTAAATCGATTTGCAACTGATACTGGTCTTCGGATGACCTTACTAGACGGTAAATTACAGCATCATCTGCGAACAACCTAAGAGAACTGCTCAGATTGTCACCCAGGTCATTTATATAAATCAGGAACAGCAGAGGTCCCAGGACGCTTCCCTGGGGAACACCTGATATCACTTCAGTTTTACTCGATCATTTGCCGTCTATTACTACGGACTGCGACCTTCCTGACAGGAAATCACGAATCCAGTCGCACAACTGAGACGATACCCCATAGGCCCGCAGCTTGATTAGAAGTCGCTTGTGAGGAACAGTGTCTAAAGCTTTCCGGAAGTCTAGAAATACGGAATCAACTTGAGATCCCCTGTCGATAGCGGCCATTACTTCGTGCGAATAAAGAGCTAGCTGCGTTGTACAAGAACGATGTTTTCTGAAACCATGCTGATTACGTATCAATAGATCGTTCCCTTCGAGGTGATTCATAATGTTTGAATACAGTATGTGCTCGAAAACCCTACTGCAAACCGACGTCAATGATATAGGTCTGTAGTTCGATGGATTACTCCTACTACTCTTCTTAAACACTGGTGCGACCTGCGCAATTTTCCAATCTGTAGGTACAGATCTATCGGTGAGCGAGCGGTTGTATATGATGGCTAAGTAGGGAGCTATTGTATCAGCGTAATCTGAAAAGAACCTAATCGGTATACAATCTGGACCTGAAGGCTTGCCCGTATCAAGCGATTGGAGTATGAGTGGGGTATTTATTTGTTACGAGACTCAAATTTTCTCTGAACTGTTCAGCAACTATATCACCGGAGTCTGGGGGTCGGTAGAAGGAGCCAATTATTAACTTAGTTCGGCTGTTAAGTATAACCTCCACCCATACCAATTCGCACGGAGTATCTACTTCGACTTCACTACAAGATAAACCACTACTGACAGACACAAACACTCCACCACCAATTCTGCCTAATCTATCTTTCCTGAACACCGTCTGAGACTTCGTAAAAATTTCTGCAGAACTTATATCAGGCTTTACCCAGCTTTCTGTACCTATAACGATTTCAGCTTCTGTGCTTTCTATTAGCGTTTCGTCCGTCTTGCGCTATTTTGCCTTGGAGGTAGGGCAGTTCCTTCACTTCGTCTACTCCAAAGTCCGTAATTTCGTTGTTCAGTTTGTTGCTAACCTCAGTCCGGCTGCTCATTATTTTCGCCTTTGTTTAGTTTATTCTCAATACGTAATCTATGGTCATTAAACTGTTAGTTCCGTCCAAGAGCTCCTGTAATTCTGTATCAGTCTCACGGAGTACAGTAATGACGTAATCTTTACTATCAGTTGGCCCTTAATTTTAATTCTACCCGTCAATCTTTCCTTCATTTCAATGACAGCTAGTACACTGAAGCGCCAAAGAAACTGAAAATTTGTGGTAAGTTCTATTGGAGCAAACCGCTGAGGTCATCGGTCCTTAGGCTTACACACTACTTAATCTAACTTAAACTAACTTACGCTAACGACAACACACACACCCATGCCCAAGGGAGGGCTCGAACCTCCTACGGGGGGAACCTCGCGAACCGTGGCAAGGCGCCTTTGACCCCACGGCTACCCCGCGCGGCCGAAGAAACTGGTATGGGCATGCGTATTCAATACAGAGATATGTAAACAGGCAGAATACGGTGCTGCGGTCGCAACGCCTACATAAGACAACTGTCTGTTGCACTCGTATTTAGTTTACTGTTGCTACAATGGCTGGTTATCCAGATTTAAGTGAGTTTGAAAGTGGTGTCCGTAGTCGGCGTACGAGCGATGGGACACAGCGTCTCCGAGATATCGATGAAGTGGGGATTTCATGAGTGTACCGTGAATATCGGGAATCCGGTAAAACATCAAACCTCCGACATCGCTGCGGCCGGAAAAAGATCCTGCAAGAACGGGACCATTGACTACTGAAGAGAATCGTTCAAAGTGACGGAAGTGCAAACCTTCCACAAATTCCTGCTTTACACCTCTTCTGGGCCCGTAAACACCGACATTGGGCTGTTGATGGCAGGAAACATGTTGCATGGTCGGACGAGTCTCGTTTCAAACTGTATCAGCGAATGGACGTGCACGGTTATGGAGACAACCTCATGAACCCATGAACCCTGCATGTTCAAGGTGGTATTGACTCTGTAACGGAGTGGGGCGTGTGTAGTTGAAGTGATATGGGATCCCTGATACGTCTAGACACGACAGTGACAGGTAACAGGTACATAAGCATCCCGTCTGATCACCTGCATCCATCCATGTCCATTGTGTATTCCGGTGAACTTGGGGAAACCAGCAGAACAATGCGTGCATGGGGGCTTAATAAAAAGAAAAGCAAATTCTTTTTAGTAGCTGTATGTCCGATTACGCAAGTCTCGTAAACGGATGGCCCTGACTAGTATTATTACGCTATCTGACTGCATAGAACAATAACAAAGAATGAAATGAAAATTTCTGTTAACACAATTAACTAATTAAGTCCCCAGCAACTATAAAATCTACGAAGCCAACATAGCACAAGTGTAGCTGTTCTGTGTGTGGTAGTGTGACTCAACGCACATCTGGCACGGTTCTTCTTCAACAAAACAAGAAATTTCAAATACCATTTATACTGACGTGATAAAGGAAAATTAGAAATACTATAACTGTGCAAGAAACCAAAATTACACTCTAATACAAGAACACAAGCCAGATGCTTTGTTGACTGAACCTGTAATGAAGCATTATTCAGGACACACAAATAATAAGAAAATAAGGAACAGTCGTTAGTTACCTTAATTTATATTGACGAAAAGCACTCAGATCATTACAATATCTCCATTGGAACAACATCTGCTATCTCTCCCATCAAATAACTGCATAAACATGGAACAACACTCTGCACTACCACATCTCACTATATCTTCAAATACAAGCAGTGTCCACCACAACTGCTCGGCAAGAACTCTCGGCAAGAACTGCCTGCCACTACCTCTCAATGAGCACTGCCAGTGGAGGCGGCGGAACAATACTCTCTCTGGCGCGATTTTTGGCGCTGTGGCTCAGTGTAGCCACCTTTCATATGCCCTTCCTCCACGGGCTAGAATTTGATGGTATTTTTGCCAGCATTGGTGGTGAAAATACCACCAAATTCGTCAAAAAAAATACAGACAAAAATAAAAGATCATATTAATACGTAAATATCATATAACTAGATAAAATTTTGGCTTTGCACTGACCTTTCAATAGCCTAATAAAATACACTAAGCAATACAAATTCTTCCATACATGTGACTTTACATAATAGTTTACAGAAATATCATGTGGTTAAACAATTCAATCGATAACGTCAGCAATGACGAATATGAGCAGGTAATAGTCTTATAACTTTCACAAACAGTAATACACAAAAAATCAGTTAATACAATATTCACAACAAGTAGTTCACAGTTCCAGCAGTAGCACCCAGCACTGTTGAATAGGTGCTGACAGCAACAAGTGACATCATCTCAGTAGAAGCAGTTCATCAGTGGCACCCAGCATTGTGGAACAGGTGCAAACAGCAACAGGTGACATCATCTCAGTAGAATCAGTCCATCAGTGGCACCCAGTAATGTTGAACAGGTGCTACAGCAACAAGTGACACCATTTCAGTAGAAGCAGTTCCATCAGTGGCACCCAGCAATGTTGAACAGGTGCTACAGCAACAAGTGACACCATTTCAGTAGAAGCAGTTCCATCAGTGGCACCCAGCAATGTTGAACAGGTGCTACAGCAACAAGTGACACCATTTCAGTAGAAGCAGTTCCATCAGTGGCACCCAGCAATATTGAATAGGTGCTGACAGCAACAAGTGACATTATGTCAGTAGAAGCAGTTCCATCAGTGGCACCCAGCATTGTGGAGTAGGTTCAGACTCCAACAGGTGACATTATTTCAATAGATGCAGTCCATCAGTGGCACCCAGCAATGTTGAACAGGTGCACACAGCAACAAGTGACACCATTTCAGTAGAAGCAGTCCATCAGTGGCACCCAGCATTGTGGAACAGGTGCAAACAGCAACAGGTGACACCATTCCAGTAGAAGCAGTCCATCAGTGGCACCCAGCAATATTGAATAGGTGCTGACAGCAACAAGTGACATTATGTCAGTAGAAGCAGTTCCATCAGTGGCACCCAGCATTGTGGAGTAGGTTCAGACTCCAACAGGTGACATTATTTCAATAGATGCAGTCCATCAGTGGCACCCAGCAATGTTGAACAGGTGCACACAGCAACAAGTGACACCATTTCAGTAGAAGCAGTCCATCAGTGGCACCCAGCATTGTGGAGTAGATGCAGACCCCAACAAATGACATTAAACAACTATCACTGATTACACTGTTCCTAAGCACAAATTAAACATGTCCTAGTGGCACCAATCATGTAGAAACAGTACAAGTAACAGTCCATAATTTCATCCCTACTCAGACAGTTCAAGCATGAACAATAGTTTGAATACACTTACAAATGCTTTTACAATGCTTTTACACTAAACATACAAATCATAACAAACACACAAATGATATCAGATAATTATTATATTACTATTACAAATACACAAACATCAGTTAATATTTTTGGGTGTCAGTGCAAGCCACTACAAACAAATAAAATAATATTTAGGAGATAGGTGGGTAGGATTAGGAAAGGAAAACACACAAAACACACTCACTCATCTTTCATCCACACAAGTACTGCTGTGTAATTGTATAGTGTTAACTGTCTGAATCCACTTCTGTCCAATTTCATGTTCATCATGTGTATCAAGTAGTAGTGACAGCAATGTATAACAGTCAATAATAGTTAAGTCAACGTCATAGTCATCATGTCAAGACCAATGTTTGCCAAGCCAGATCAAAATGTATGGTTGTTGAACAACTGTCAGTGTGCCAAGATATGCAATGCTTCCTCTCTCCAAAAAAAATACCTACTGCTTAGTGATTTAACAAAGTGTGTGTAGACAATCGTCCTTCATTTTAGTGTTCTAGTCTGCTATCTTCATATAATCTCAATACCTCAATAATACCTCTTCAATACGTCAATACATGTAAACCTTATTGCCAGTATCATTTCTTATACACCAAAACTCCAATCAACTTCATATAATCTCAATACCTCAATAATACTTCAATACGTCGATACATATAAACCTTAGCACCAATATCATTTCACTTCCATAACAACTCTTTCCTCAAGTCAGTCTCCTCGAATAAGTACAGATAAAATCCTAATGCAAACCTCCTCATCCCATACAATCCGAAGACACACTGTCAACACACAACCTCTGTGTAATCCATCTGACCAAAATCTTCTACTCATTATGAATTATAAACAAAGAATGCATACATGACCTCTAACAGACTTAGTTCGAATAACTCTCAGTAATTAAGTACGATTACGGAGTGTGAATGATCATAATATTTCACAGTGTGTACACCACTTCAAGAATTATGGCAAACAGAAGCAAACATGTGGAGTATTTCTTGTGTCAAGTGTCACTTCCTATTTCAATTGCTCACGAAAAATGCAGTGTAATAACTGTGTTGGTATGTCATGTCGTTAGCTTCCTTCCTATCGGCATACATTTATACAGCTTTCATAAAACCTCCAGCTCATGTGACTTCTATGATGTTTCTTGTACTAAAGTCGCTCGTCGAATTACTGCAGTTCATTTTCTTATCTTAAAAATATAAGGCACTGAGCGTAAGCAAGGCAAGCAATAGCGAGTAAATATACCAGTAGTGAACAGAATGTCAACAAGTGGATGCAGCACAATTCTTACAACGAGGCTCTGCCAAGCGAACAATCTGTAACTAGTACCATAGTGTAACCTAAACTCTATGTTTGTACACTGTACATCAGCATTGCTATATACCAAATTAAAGTATAGTTATGACAACAAGCAGAAATGTGTAAATGTGCAATCCATACGCATAGCAGTAAACATATATCTTACGTACTAAACAAGTCATTAGCATCGTATCTTAATAAGTAAACATGAAGGCGCAAGCAGATAAATCACAAAGTATAACTTACATACCTAACCACATCAGCACAATTAATCAGGTGACAATTATAATTTAAATAAATAGGCACAGCAGGCACATAATTAAAAAAATATAACATCAGTGAAAAAGCAGTGCAGCCAAGCGATGCATAGTATACACAAGTTACAATCCAGTACATTAATAAAAATTGTCAAAATCAGTTAACCTACGCAAGCACGTCGCTTCACAAGTAATCTCATAGAACATGTAATTAGCACAAAGTATGAATCACGTAATCGCGAGCAGCAAATTACGTCTAAAGTACGTACCTAAGTGGAAATATGTTACCTGAAAAATAAACTCAATTAATAGTTACCTTTTTAGTTTATTACTTTCTTCTTCGAAATGACATTTTTCCTGAAATTTTCTCGATAGCAAGTCGTCTTAACGTCGGACACGCACAGAATTTACCTGAAGTTCTTAAACACCTTATAGAACCGTATCCTGAAAAATACTGAATGTTAATAACAGAATTCATCAAGTCACTATAGCTTTATACTGAATTTAGTCGGAGAAATTAGACTGTATTTATTTACGGCTGTCAGTGCATTCGCACTGAGCGCTCGATCAGCTGTAGGCGCGTGACGTAGGAAGTGATTGTTTGCGGTCAACGACTGCCTTTAGCGGCGCGCAGACTTGACTGTTGCTTTGAGTATATGCCGCCGCCAAAACACAGCGCGGTGTCCTTGTACTCTCCGCATGTTTACATGTAGCTGTTAGTTCCTCAAAAGTATGTCATTCTACAAAAATTTTTCAAAAGTATATCATTCCACAAAAATTTTAACGTTAGATATATGATGTATTCCCTTAGAGCGTCGTGATTTAAGAGTTTCTACTTCAACAGTGTTATCATGTATAATTTTGCGAACTCTATATGGACCGTTATAAAGCAGAAAAAATTTGCGACACAAGCCCTTTCCTTTGTGAGACAGACGATGAGCCTTAATTAACACCTTCTGACCAACTGACAAGATTTTTGAACGACCAGGACGCTTAGCTGATTTCTCTCTTCTAGCAGCCGCAGATGCAATATTTTGTAGAGCCAGGTTGACAACTTCAGAATGCCGCAGTATCCGTGAAGGCGGAAAAGGAACGATTTCAGATATGCGATTTGTCGGTGCTTTGTTTTTTAATATCAGTATAGGAGGTAAAGAAGTTGAATCATTAGGGAGTTCATTCAGAATGTTTTGAAAAATATGAAGATACTGATCCCACGTTCTGTGATTCTGATGACAATAAAGACGACACAATTTATTGATTTCCTTCATCCATCTCTCTGAAGCGTTAGATTGAGGGTGAAAAAGTGAAATGAAGATTGGTTTAATTTTACGACGCCGTAGAGTACGAAGCCAAATTTTAGAACGAAACTGTGATCCATTATCTGATATAACCTTATCAACATGACCCACTTCTTTAAGAAAATGTTTGATGAAAACATTAGATACTGAACGAGCTGTTGCTTTGCGTAACGGTGTAAAACACACATATTTTGATGTCAACTCCACTGCTACGAAAATGTACGCAAAACCATTAGTAGATCGAACCACTGGACCGAACAAATCAACTGCAGTCATGTCCTTTAATTTTGCTGGAATGATAGGAAACAACGGTGCTCTGTGAGAAATAGTTGGCGGCTTTTGACATAATTTGCATAAACGAGGTGTGGCCAAATCGTCCAATTTAACAAAGCTTCGAAGAAAATTACAGACACCAAGAAAACTACGAACGTCACGTTTTGTAGTAGGAACAGCATAATTACGAATTGCGTCTAGTTTCTCTGGATCAGGAAGAATACCTTCTGTAGAAATAATGTCACCGAGAAATTTCACCTGAGAACGACCAAATTCAGATTTTTCCAAGTTCACTGTAATGCCAACTCTTGCAAAAATACGTAATAATGAATCCAAAATTTTGTTGTGCTCACTCCAAGAGCGTTTAGCAATAAGAATGTCGTCAAGATATGAAGTAATATTGTTACGAAGATGAATTGGTAAAATTTCATTTAAGCTACAAATGAATGCTGCTGAAGGTAAAGTCCAAACGGTAATTTACGAAATCACATTTAGGTAAATAGTCATATCCGGTTATTGTTTACTTACTCACTAGATAGATTGATAGTCGAAGAGTTGTTTTGATAGATGCAAAGAATAGTAAAAGAGTAGGCAGCGGTACAGAAAACTAAAAGGGAAATAGCACCACTACAGCTCGGGGCCCTATGCTCGCTACGGCACATATTCACTTAGAGTAGTGAATCCCCTGAGGACTTTAATAGCTGCACATTAATTTCCGTTTGTGACTTTGTGGCACATCTGGCGGAAGTGCGTATGTAAATTGATCTAACCATGAACATGGATGTATGTCATTCTTAGAATTGCGGAAGATCTTAAATTTCCGAACAGTTAAAAAGTGTTTATAGTCAAAGTTTTCGCCTCGTGACGACAAAGACCTACC
The DNA here is from genome assembly GCF_023864275.1 of Schistocerca cancellata. Taxonomy (NCBI): domain Eukaryota; kingdom Metazoa; phylum Arthropoda; class Insecta; order Orthoptera; family Acrididae; genus Schistocerca; species Schistocerca cancellata. The sequence goes on along the minus strand of NC_064628.1, from coordinate 63,487,219 downwards.
GCGTCTGTCCCAGTCCCAATGCCGATTATTGTCAAGTTCGCGCGCCTGGCGCTCTCTTGTTGCATCCCGTAAATGAAACAAATTATTTTCTTCAAACCCCTCTGGTATCTGTGATTCTAAATTTCTTTTGCCGTCTTTTCCTACGATTTCGCCTTCAATTTGTTTGACTTGCTTTCGTAATGCCTCCACTTCCCTTTTAACGCGTTCATTAAATTTTCCCTGATTTTCAACATGTTTATTTATGCTCTGGTACTCTTCGGTTTCTGCAAATGGTAATGGAGTTGTATCATCTGAATCTCTGTCCCCATTTAAACTAAACGTGCATGGGGGCTTAATAAAAAGAAAAGCAAATTCTTTTTAGTAGCTGTATGTCCGATTACGCAAGTCTCGTAAACGGATGGCCCTGACTAGTATTATTACGCTATCTGACTGCATAGAACAATAACAAAGAATGAAATGAAAATTTCTGTTAACACAATTAACTAATTAAGTCCCCAGCAACTATAAAATCTACGAAGCCAACATAGCACAAGTGTAGCTGTTCTGTGTGTGGTAGTGTGACTCAACGCACATCTGGCACGGTTCTTCTTCAACAAAACAAGAAATTTCAAATACCATTTATACTGACGTGATAAAGGAAAATTAGAAATACTATAACTGTGCAAGAAACCAAAATTACACTCTAATACAAGAACACAAGCCAGATGCTTTGTTGACTGAACCTGTAATGAAGCATTATTCAGGACACACAAATAATAAGAAAATAAGGAACAGTCGTTAGTTACCTTAATTTATATTGACGAAAAGCACTCAGATCATTACAATATCTCCATTGGAACAACATCTGCTATCTCTCCCATCAAATAACTGCATAAACATGGAACAACACTCTGCACTACCACATCTCACTATATCTTCAAATACAAGCAGTGTCCACCACAACTGCTCGGCAAGAACTCTCGGCAAGAACTGCCTGCCACTACCTCTCAATGAGCACTGCCAGTGGAGGCGGCGGAACAATACTCTCTCTGGCGCGATTTTTGGCGCTGTGGCTCAGTGTAGCCACCTTTCATGCGACATCACATACGTCCAGAATTGCTACAGAATGGCACGAGGAACACTCTTCTGAGTTTAAACACTTCCGCTGGCCACCAAACTCCCCACTCTTGAACATTTCTGGGCATATCTGGGTTGTCTCGCAACGTGCTGCTCGGAAGAGATCTCCACCCCTTCGTACTCTTACGAATTCATGGACAGGATCCACGGTGTTAATTGTCTCCAGCACTACTTCAGACATTAGTCGAGTCCATACCAAGTCGTGTTGCGGCACTTCTGCGTGCTCGCGGAGGCCCTACGCGATATTAGACAGGCATACCAGTTTCATTGGCTCTTCAGTGTATGACGTACACGTTGAACACTGTAGGGGAAAACGCTGCATTCCTGTCTTACATGAAGTTCTGTTTATTCTTCTACTGTTATTGTTTCCTCTTGGTTCTTGTTGTTCTCGTGCTTCACCCGTCTTTTCCTTTAGTTTATACCTATTTTTCAGAGAATTTCTAGCATCCTGCACCATTTTACATTGAGTATGTCAATGAAGCCTATGAAATTTTCGGTGGCGAGGTTTTTTTGCCCTTCAGTTAAAGTAGGAAGCATTCTGCTTGGTGAGTTTTGCTTAAGCCTAGCCTTTTGTGTAGCGACGTATGATGTTTCTCACATCAGGCACTACACGTGTTATCAGGGTGTGCAGAGCTTTTTAACTCTATTATACTAGTAAAGCGTGTTAACTGTACCACATCTAGCTGTAACTACTAAATGAAGAAAAAAACGTTGCTTAAGCTACCTGTTCTGTATTGTGACTTTGACTACACACATTTGCTACCAAATACGTCCTAGTACACAGTTCCAGAGGTGAAAGTATGAAAACAAGCGTTCTTTGTACTGATCCTTTCACATTTACAAAAACATTATTTCTCTCTTACAGCCAGTTTATGATTTGAACTCACCCCAGTTACTGAAAAACCACCTCTTTTTATTAGTTAATAACGGGTTTGAAGAAATCCATGGCGTTTAATGGTTTTGAATGTTCGCTCAGATACTACGCAGGTCATCACTTTTAGACCTCTGAAAGGGTCACAGTTATGCACAGTACGCCACTCGTTATTTACTTGTTGTTGTTGTTGTTGTGGTGGACTTCAGTACTGAGACTGGTTTGATTCAGCTCTCCATGCTACTCTATCCTGTGCAAGCTTCTTCATCTCCCAGTACCTGCTGCAGCCTACATCCTTCTGAATCTGCTTAGTGTATTCATATCTTGGTCTCCCTCTACGATTTTTACCCTCCACGCTGCCCTCCAGTACTAAATCGGTGATCCCTTGACGCCTCAGAACGTGTCCTACCAACCGATCCCTTCTTTTGGTCAAGTCGTGCCACAAACTGCTCTTCTCCCCAATCCTATTCAATATTTCCTCATTAGTTATGTGATCTACCCATCTAATCTTCAGCATTCTTCTGTAGCACCACATTTCGAAAGCTTCTATTCCCTTCTTGTCTAAACTATTTATCGTCCACGTTTCACTTCCATACAAGGCTACACTCCATACAAATACTTTCAGAAACGACTTCCTGACATTTAAATCTATACTCGATGTTAACAAATTTTTCTTCTTCAGAAACGCTTTCCTTGCCATTGCCAGTCTACATTTTATATCCTCTCTACTTCGACCATCATCAGTTATTTTGCTCCCCAAATAGCAAAACTCCTTTACCACTTTTAGCGTCTCATTTCCTAATCTAATTCCCTCAGCATCACCCGACTTAATTCGACTACATTCCATTATCCTCGATTTGCTTTTGTTGATGTTCATCTTATATCCTCCTTTTATTTACTACTATTCGAAATAGTCTCGATTCACATTAAAAAGTTCTAAATTTCCGTAGGTGACGGTCATGATCGATAATGAACTTCCACTTGATTAATCAAATCCTTAAAAAAAACCACCATTACTCCGTCTTAAAAAAATATTCTTAGAACTGTGAAACACACAACCTCTCGTTACAAGAGCTACTCACGGACTCTTTTCGACAAGCGTGAATTCCTCTCCCAGAACCAAAGTATGCGAAAGTTCTCTTTTCTGGCCGGCCGAGTAGCGAAGTAGTCAGTCAGCTTCATATTTCGATTTCCAAAACCCGTACTCTCTCTCTCTCTATCTCTCTCTCTCTCTCTCTCTCTCTCTCTCTCTCTCTCTCTCCATATCTTTAATGGTCTGAAGGACTGAAGAAAGTTCTATATTTCTACAGTACCTAAAACCGGCTGATTTACAATTGTTTTCGCCATGTATATGACTCACATCAAGGCCGCACAATCTGATTCCCAAGCTCACTCAGACTTAGTTACTCACACTTTCAAGTACTCATACACAACAAATGTAAATAATATCACTGAGCAGATAAAATCATTGTAGCAGTCTGCAATTGAACTACTACATAAATTTTCTAGTTTACCCACCAAAATGTTGTTTGCTCCGTTATTTAATGATCAGGTATTTAATTAAAGTTATTGCTGGCTTCTACACAAACATATTAATATATCAGGAACGTATTTATTATAGAAAGTAATAAATTGTGTGTTTTAAGTAATTTTTCATACATCAAAAGTTGCTTTAGATGATAAGCTGAAATTCATACTATCTTTAACTATTATCATTACAAGAAGCCGTATAAAGTTTCATAACAGTTGACTTATTGGAACAGTCTTTAATAATTCATAGTAATGTATATAATACTTGCTCTGTGTTGTATAGACGTGGTTGGCTTTGATTTAAGAGCTGGCAGATTAACGCGAAGCGTTCGTTTCCTCCCAGCTTGCGAAATCGTTTTAGAGAGACATGACTGACTGCGTGCTGCAAAAAAGCCTCTGTAAAACTCCCTTCAGGCGATGTAAAAGTATATTGCAACGCCTCAGATTGTCTCTATTTTTCTTAAGTATTGCGTCCATTATCTAACGCAACAACATAACTGCCTGGTGCCTTTACCATTCCCATAGCAAACTGATCACCTAACAGATCCTCAATTTTCGTTTATATTCTTTTTCTTGTTATTTTCGTCAGCAATATGGATGTATGAGCTTTTAAACAGATTGTGGAATAGCTGTTGGATTTACCAGTCTTTCCTGTTTTTGGAAAGGTGTGGATTATTTTGACCCAAAAGTCCAACGGTATGTCTCCAATATCATCATGGTTTCCGAGAAAAAGCTATTAGACGGTAGCAAGTTAAATTTTAATAAATGCGCCTGAAGTAAATGTTTTGCACAGTGGTATGTTCTAAGTCTGACGAGTGAGGGCTAAAATTAGTCCTACTTTCTAGGTGAATTCCTCTAGTTGCACGAATTCGCAGCGCCGCTTTTATTTCTTTGTGTCAGACTATGTGAAAGACATTTTACAATCGAGCATGGGAGTTAATTGCTCGTCCACTGCAGCTGAGTGTTACAATGTTAACAGCACAGTCGCGCATTACAGTAAATGCTTCGTTTATTATGTGAACACGCCCGTTTTGTTTTTCAGATCTCGTGAATTTGTATATGATGTTGAATGGCTATGGTCCTTTTGCACGTCGAAGTGTTTCCAGTTGTCGCTAGCTATTGTCGATCATCTAAATGGCTTTGATGGACAGAAGAACAATCTGCACCGCACTATCCACCTCCTCTTCCAAAACATCGTACTGTATTTTCAGATCGTGGCCACACATGAAAGTGAAGTGGATGAAACACGGTAGTCATCTTCCACAGCTTCTGACTAGAAAATCGCTGTAAAGCTGCCTCTACTGACTCTCGAGTCACCTTGCCACACTCTTCTGTTACAGTAGCCCTGGGTGCGAAACTGCTGTTCACGATCACATACAGGTAGGAATAGATTCACTCTTGTGGCCGCAAACCGACTGAGAACTACTTAACGTGAAGATATCACCCGCTTCCGACGGATGACGTCATCAAAATGATAGCCATAAACATGTCGTAATCCAACATGCGTAAAAAAGCCTCGTAATAAGACTGTAGTTTGAGTACAGCTGCCGGCCGCTGTGACCGAGCGGTTCTAATCTCTTCAGTACGGAACCACGCGACTGCTACGGTCGCAGGTTCGAATCCTGCCTCGGGCATGGATGTGTGTGATGTCCTTAGGTTAGTTAGGTTTAAGTAGTTCTGAGTTCTAGGGGACTGATGACCTCAGATGTTAAGTCCCGTAGTGCTCAGAGCCATTTGAACCATTTGAGTACAGCCCTGTGGGCATTTTGAAACTAAAATTAACATTTTGCAGGGTTCTTCAAGGCGACTGAACTTATTATATTTATTATCGTGACATCACTCTTATTGACTTCAACATCTCACGACCAAACCGCCATCTTCCAACATAATCTAGATCTCTGGCTACGCTGCAGCATGTCACCACACCCAACATTCCTACAAGAATAATATAGAAACATAATAAACGTTGCTTGTGGCATGTTCTGTCTGTGTTCACTCTCATACGATGCCACTCGCGACAACTTCTATACCTCATGTTTTGGTATCGGTAGTTGGAACCCATCGACTACGAACGGCTGAGGCTAGTGTTGTATCACTGGCAGCATAAGCAGCAGGGGCACGGCCGCAGCCTGGAAATAAAGCCGTACAGCTGTGTTTCAGCGCTTCAGTCAGCTTTGCTAGACTATACCGTTGAATTCTAGCGTGACACTCAAAAGAATGGAGGTTTCTGTAAACCAACACTGCGAGAGTTCAAGGACACTCAACACTTCCCTTAATGAACAAGATATTAGTTGCTGTTGTTGTGCTTTTCAGTCCTCAGACTGATTTGATGCAGCTTTCCAGGCTACTTTGTTCTCTGCAAACCTCGTAATCTCTGCATAACAACTGAAACTTCCAGCCATTCGAATCTACTAATTGTACTAAAGCGTTGGTATTCCTCTACAATTTTTACCGCCCGCTATTCCCGTCATTATCCAATTGACTATTCCTTATTATTATTATTATTATTCAAATGGCGTACAAGATCACTTTACATTCTTATTTAACGACTGCAGATATAAGCGGTTAAAGATACATAAAAATAGGTAATATAAATAAATAAATACACACACAAAAGTTTGATAACTGAATACCTATGTCTCTTAAGCAGTCCATAAATGTCACCAAACGCAGATAACTGTGTTCAGAAGATAATTTCAGCAATAAACACTCTTCCGTCAGGTGTTTTGTAGTTTGTACACCAACTCTGCAGTCGCACGCCGTGGTATCTTTGAATCCCCTTTCATACAAAAAGGGACCACAACAAGGATGTCCTGTACGCAATCGACTGAGAGCCGTTCATATTTTCCTGAGCGGACCAAATTGATTCACACGTTTAGTGGGGTCAGTAATAGGGCGAGAATTTGTCTCAGGGTGTGTCATATCACCAATCACTTACTGTAGTTAAGCTGTACCACAGATTTCTCTTTTAAAATGTGATAAAATTTCCATAACAGTTTTTCGTGTTCACGAAACGAGACAGACGTAAATTAGGTCACTTTATTTTATTAGACTTTAACCCTCCCTGTTTAACGTCATCATCATGGTGGTAGTGAAAGACGCATAGGTTACTTTGTATATAGAAGAATACCATGAGTGGAAGGCCACAGCCACTGGGAGGTAGTTTACGCTTACGACCAGCTGGGTGAGGGGAGCCTAACATCTTGTAGAGCTCCATGAAAAGCTAAAAGTGACGTATTTTTCTTTTTTTATAGCAAAATCTCTTTACGGAGGCAGTAGAAAATTGTCCCAAGAACTACAGCACAGATCTCTCAACCCCACTTTTATCGGCTTTGTGGATCAACAAGCATCCAACGTCTGCAACGTGCGGTCAGTGTTCACTACATTGGACCTCGTGCTACGTGCCAAGATGGCCAAAGTCTTGTACAGCGAGACCAGGCACTCAAGTGACTAGTAAGAGCTTCAAAAGCAGATCGCGTAGTTTACCTTCTTGATTCACGCTGTCGGACGTATTGCATTCTTCAGCTGCAGGACAAAATGATATCGCATACATGCCGATGGCCGGTACATTCCACTGTCCTTCTCCATTCTCTCTCTCTCCCTCTCTCTCTCTCTGTATCTCGTCTTCTTCCGATTATTGCGCACAATACAGGGTGTTTGGCTCTGAGCACTATGGGATTTAACTTCTGAGGTCATCAGTCCCCTAGAACTTAGAACTACTTAAACCTAACTAACCTGAGGACATCACACACATCCGTGCCCAATGCAGGATTCGAACCTGCGACCGTAGCGGTAGAGCGGTTCCAGAATGAAGCGCCTAGAACCGCTCGGTCACACCGGCCGGCTCATTTTAGTAATCCACAGTAAAATCTGAAGATGTTAAACGGACTTCAGTCATTCTTACTTAGGATAAAACAAAGAATCTTCATCTTGAATATGAAAACACGTGTTCCATTTGAACACTTTCTTATGCTCTATAAACAACATTAACATACCTTGACACATTTCTTGAAACAAATGTAGTTATTTTGAAAGTGATGATCCTGCAACTGTAAGCACAAGTCCCATCGTCGGGACTTGTACTTGCATTTGCAGGATCATCACGTGGGAAACTCTGACCTTTCTATTGTTGAAGATCATGGCTTTCACTTGATACACCTAGGACTTGATAAATCACCGAATAAAAAAGTTCATTGGGGTCAGACTGGGCGAGCGGGTACCCGAAAGCGGGCAATCCATCTCTCAAGAAACGTGGCGTTTAGGTGGTCCTTCACACAGTCGATAAGCAGCAATAGCTGTTCTTTCTTCTGTGATGTACATTCTTTTATACTACCAGAAAAAAATTCAAAAATTTCATCGTTAAGAGAAAAATGGTAAGCGACTTTAAAAACACCCTATATTTGTTTGCTTAAGTATTTTTAAATTGCTGATGATGGTATATTTCAATTGTGGTGTCACATTTGAGCTCTTCTAGATGTTTCGAATGTGATGTAGCCCTTCGTTTTCGCCTAACCTTGAGTAATGAAAATAAGAATTAACGGCTTGATTCAGGTCTGTAAGTAGGTACAGTCAAGAGCGATTCTACCCGTGGCATACGAAACACTCTTTTTCGAGTTCTGCTTGTTAAACGAGTTGGTAGGTAGGGTAGATTTTGCACCACAGCCCGACGACGTAATGGTGGAGTGGATCTGGCTTCGTTAGTTGTAAGAGAGAAGTGCTCGGATTAGAAGGGGTGTCAGGCGGGAATTCAGTACTACTTCGTTGCTGTTCGGCCTGCATGTGAAAGAAATAATGAAGGAAGTAAAGGGAAGTTCAGAAATATGATTGAAGTTTAAGGCGAAAGAATATAAGTGAATCAATTTACTGGTGACGCTGAGGCAAAGAGAGTATTCTTTGCGGAAAGAAGTATATAGTATCGAACACAGGCTTAAATTTGAGGAAGAATTACCTGAGAAGGAAGGTGTCGCGCACAGTATTATATGGAAGTGAATGATGGAGCCTGGGAAAACTGAAAAGGAAGAGGCTTGATGCGACTGCGATGTAGTGTTAAAAGATAATGAAAATTAAGTGGCCAGATAAAGTAAGAAATGAAATCGTTCTATGCGGAATCGGCGGGGATATGATTTTACGCAAAACACTAACTAAAAGAAGGTGTGGGGAAGCCAATATGGCGTCCCATACCTTACTCTCTGGTATTTACAAAAAATGGTTCAAATGGCTCTGGGCACTATGGGACTCAACTGCTGTGGTCATAAGTCCCCTAGAACTTAGAACTACTTAAACCTAACTAACCTAAGGACATCACACACATCCATGCCCGAGGCAGGATTCGAACCTGCGACCGTAGCGGTTGTGCGGCTCCAGACTGTAGCGCCTTTAACCGCTCGGCCACTTCGGCCGGCGTATTTACAAATTGTTCGAAATAAAACTGACCCGGAAAATATTTCGTGCACCGTGAAATCTGCAACCCAAATTGCATCTCGACCACGTAAGGATGATATGATTTGGGATTCCCGTCTTCAGGTGCATGGAATATTTACTAGGCCATCTACACCACGTATAAGGCGCTCCGTATTCGGTCAGTGGCTATGAATAGTTTTCATTCCGACAGCACATGCTCCCTCTTGACGTTTGCGCTCAGCACGGTCGCATGACGTCACCATTATTGTGGAATGGTTCGACATTAATAACAATTCTTTTATGGTAGTAGTATGGTGATTTGGGGCTGATAGAAAGAGATAACTATTGGTTAAATTTCAAGAAGGTGGAAACAGTTTGTAATTTACCATACAAGATACTTTCAGTGGGTTTATTGTTCTCTGTACATAATATGAAATGCAGAAATGTAGCGGTACGCTGATTTGGACAAAATATTTGTGGATTAATTGAGTTTTCATTTGGACTTACAATATAGATATTTTAATATATTGAGAATCAATAAGTAGACGATTTAGTGAGGATTTTGACTAATGGAAGTTAAATATTTTAGCCACAATTTACATTTGAGCGTATCTTCCAGAGCACATTGGCACTCACGTCATGTCCTTATAAAAAATAAGTTTATTAGATGTATCGTGCCATATAGGACGATAGTTTTGCTGTGACTGAAACTGGAAAAGATCCCCTCCCAGAAAAAGTTATCAATAAGTGGAAAGTCCTAAATGCGAACGCAGGGTTAAAATATAACTACGAAAAGGATTGTGGGCTCTAGAGGCAACTGTGAGCACGAAAAATTCACAGCAGGCTGTTGTCAAAAACGTCCGCGCTGATGCACTAAATCTGCTTCTGTTGTCCGCCAGGGCACGAGTCGATAGTCTTCACGTCTCCAGGTGCCCTGCGTCGGATGTGTTAGAGCTTTAATAAATCTTTGATGTGCACGAGACTCAGATTATGGGGCCGTCGAGTAAGTCAGAGTATTATCTGTCTTCCTTGAGGCCATCCGTGTTAAATACAGCGTGGCAACTGGAGTGATTTGCGTGTGATGAACAGAATTAGACTAATGTAGTTGATTGATGAGATCCACTTAGAACGAGGCTTCGTAATGACTGAAATTTACCTATGGCAACATTTCCACATTAAAGAGGTCATGTTTCCGAGCTCTGAAAGACTAGTGATCTCTACATCTATCTACATCTACGTGATTACTCTGCTATTCACAATAAAGTGCCTAGCAGAGGGTTCAATGAACCACCTTCATGCTCTCTCTCTGCCGTTCCACTCTCGAACGGCACGCGGGAGAATGAGCAATTTTTTTTTTTTTGCGAGACCTGATTTCTCTTATTTTATCGTGATGATCATTTCTCCCTAAGTAGGTGGGTGCTAACGGAATGTTTTCGCAATCGGAGGAGAAAACTGGTGATTGAAATTTCATGAGAATATCCCGTCGCAATGAGAAACGCCTTTGTTTTAATGATTGCCTCTCCAATTCACGTATCATGTCTGTGACACTATCTCCCCTATTTCGCGATAGTACAAAACGAGCTGCCCTTCTTTGTACTTTTTCGATGTTATCCGTCAGTCCCACCTGATACGGATCACACCGCACTGCAATACTCCAGAATAGGGCGGACAAGCGTAGTGTAAGCAATCTCTTTGGTAGACCTGTTGCACCTTGTAAGTGTTCTGCCAATGAATCGCAGTCTTTGGTTTGCTCTACCCACAATATTATCTATGTGATCGTTCGAATTTAGGTAATTGTAATCCCTAAGTTTTTAGTTGAATTTACAGCCCTCAAATCTGTGTGACTTATCGCGTAATCGAAATTTAGTGGATTTCTTTTAGTACCCACGTGAATAACTTCACACTTTTCTTTATTCAGGGTCAATTGCCACTTTTCGTACCACACAGATATCTTATCTAAATCATTTTGCAAATAGTTTTGATCATCTGATGACTTTACAAGACGGTAAATGACAGCAGCATCTACAAACAGTCTAAGACAGCTACTCAGATTCTCTCCTATGTCGTTAATACAGATCAGGAACAATAGAGAGCCTATAACACTTCCATGGAGAGCGCCGGATATTACTTCTCTTTTCCTCGATGACTTTTCGTCATAGGAAGGAAACATCTTTATTATTCCACTTTTAAAAATATTAGAGAGTGTACAGGATAGTCGTAGTAAATGTAAAAGAATCGATTCTAGACTATAATCACAATGATTCAAAGAAGTGTGTTAAACCATTAGTAGCATGAACTTGTGTTACTGAGCAATTGCAACGGAGCAACTGCAGTTTCAGGCTGGCACGCAAGAAGTGGTCTAGGAACCCTTTTTCCCAGTATTTTTTAGGTTTCAGCTATAGCACAATGGTTCAGCTTTCCCTACCTATGGGTATTACGCAACACACAGTGCCCTGAAACACCAAGCACGAGGTCTTCATATTCACTCGGTCGCTACAGAAGTAATGAATAAGACCTTATATAGAAAATTCAGTGTAGTTAAATTCTGTACTGGCTGGATGCCATAATTTTTGAATTATTCAAGCATAAAAGTGACCTTCAAACGCATTTTTCTCGAATAACTCGAAAGCTGTGGCCTCTAGCGAAAACAAAACATAACTACATTACATTTCCTACAAAAATCTCCCGCTAATGTCTTCTGTAGCCAACAGTTCGCGCATAGCGAGCGATAGAATACGAAAAGTCTCACATGTGGTTTTTGAAGGCGTTGCAGGCTGCATAAAATCCATAGGTAGGGGCAGCTGAATCGACCTGTATGTATGTTGCCATAGTTGACTGGGAAGCAAGTGCAAATGTCGTAGATTGACGATTAAATAGCTGCGAGCAACGCTAGGCAGGTGAACTGTATAAAGAACTGGTTCTCTACTTCTGAAAAAAAAACCTTTTAAATAATAAAACATGACCTATACAAGGAATGTGACTACTCCTGTTTGTCATGGACGAAAAAGAAAGTTGGCATAGTCTTTGTCAGAACGTGCTGAATCTTATGTGGGGCCAATAAGACGTCAATTTTAATCTAAATATGGTATGCCAATGTTTACGTAATAAAAAAATAAATTAGGTAATTCAGTACAGTTATTATATAGATGCGATAAATCACTTTGACAGGGGCCAAATGAACAATTAAAGTCAATATAATTCCAGTAAACATGCAAAAGTAAAAAAAAAAAAATTATTGTAGGGGCCTACATAGACGTCGCGCATCCGCTAGATGCCCACGAAATACGTAATTTTGTTTTGAAGCTGACAGCCAATGAGATAATAGGTGCAAAAATACTATTGGTCAGTTTTCAAGCAGTAATGGCGGACAGCATCAGCTGGTAATATACTTATTTTATGGTAGCTAATTTTACTGCACAAAAATAAAATATGTACTCCCTCCAAAAGAAGTTACACACAAACATTAAAATAAAATTGTGGAATGTCTTCTGTATTAGAAATCTATAGGCGGCAAAAATTATAGCGATAGACAAGTATACATCCAAATAATAATCGAGGATTACTGTAAGAAGAGAGCTTTGCTCAGGAGAGTAGCGCGAAGTGGGAGACATCAGACCAGTCAGCAGACTGATGACCCCAAACAGTTGACGAAAAAGGACGCCCTCCAGAGAAACGGCGGTCAGCAAGGCAGGGTGTGGGAGGGACAAATGGAGAGCAGAGAGAGCGGTTATTGGCCAGCCGCCACGGGACGGCCAGTCCGGGCGCCGCAGCGCCGGCAGAGGCGCGCCTTTTGTGTCGTGGGCGGCTCATTCGGCCCGCTATTCACCGCCCTGACCCATTCACGGCAGCCGCAGCCGATGCAGAGAGGCTGTGCTCGCGGTCGGCTTTTCCGCCTGCTCGCACGCCCGCAGCTCTGCCACTGTGTGCTCGTTGCCACACAAATGCCACCGTTTACGCCCGCCTCCACCCGTTTCTCTTTACTGTTCGGTTCGTGGCGCCAACAGCACTGTTTTCTTTTTTTTTTTATTGTTCTCTGTTCGGCAACAGACAGCCAGGAAAGTACTCGCTGCCTAAAACTGCCCGGCTGTGGTACAACAACAGGAATTCCCGTAATAACGCACGTGGCGTCTTCGCCCGTACGCTCGACTGTTTACACTCCCAGCTACTGCCGTGGCGACGGTAGCCGTGCTCGGTTCGTACACAGGGAACAATGTCGCAATGCATAAACATTCCAAGTTATCATTAAGGTTCCTACACTTCAAGAGATGAATCAGAAAATACTGACATTCTGGCATTAATTCCAGGTGACGTGTTTGAGGTATAACCTAATTTAACAAGTAAGCTTATAAACTGTTTTTGTTTGTGTGGTGTCACCGCCAGACACCACACTTGCTAGGTGGTAGCCTTTAAATCGGCCGCGGTCCGTTAGTATACGTCGGACCCGCGTGTCGCCACTATCAGTGATTGCAGACCGAGCGCCGCCACACGGCAGGTCTAGAGAGACTTCCTAGCACTCGCCCCAGTTGTACAACCGACTTTGCTAGCGATGGTTCACTGACAAAATACGCTCTCATTTGCCGAGACGATAGTTAGCATAGCCTTCAGCTACGTCATTTGCTACGACCTAGCAAGGCGCCATTACCAGTTACTATTGATACTGTAATCATGTACCGTCAAGAGCGACGTTAACCATTAATGGATTAAAGTTAAGTATTCCACCAGCTACGTCCCTTTTTTCTAAATTATAATTTCCTTGTCCTGTTCCAGACCTCACGCCAGCCTGCGTGAGCTAAAACGCGTGCCTTTCGGCTTCCTCTAGTAACACGGTGTTGGCTCTCCTGCCAACCACAACAGTTCGACAGTGCTTTGCTACAGTAGTATTGGAATTATCTTTTACAGTTTCGTGCATATACGAGGTGCGACAATAAAGCAATGAGACTGATTTTCTTTGAAAGATGTGGCAACCCTGCAGGCTCGTGTAGGCACAATATCTTTGACCTTGGTCTCTAAGCTGCTTCTAGTCCAAGCGGCACATCGAAGCAACTACTCAGTCGTGAGTTATGCTGTAATAAGTTAACACGTGATTGTGTGTCTCTTCACGGAAATGGAACCGCATAATATTGCGCAATGGTATGTCATTTCTTTTTGCGCTAAATTGGATGAAAACGCGACGACAACTTACAGTAAGCTTCAGAAGGCTTTTGAGAGGAGTTTATGTCAAGAGCTCAAGCTTTTCGTTGGCATGAAATGTTTAGTGAAGGCAGAACGAATGTTGAAGATGATAACCTCAGTGGACGACCATCATGCTTGTGTGCTGCTTTGATTCCAAGGGAGCTGTTCATAAAGATTGGGTGCCTCCTGGACAAACAGTTAACCAATATTATTACAAAGAAATTTTAGAAAGACTTCGTAAAAGAGTTCTTCGTGTCTGTGTCAACATTGCTGATAATTGGATTCTGCATCACTATAATGCGTCATCCCATACTGCTCTGTCAGTACAGCAATTTTTAACCTCAAAGCAAATTTCAGTGCTGCCACAGCCACCTTATTCATCAGATATCGCTCCGTGCGACTTTTCTCCAAGAGTCAAAACGGCGGTCAAGGGACACCATTTTCAAACAACACAAGATGTCCAAAAAGCTGTAACGAGGTTCATGGAGGATATTACAGACGATGAGCCCCAGAAATGTTACCATAAATGGCAGAAGCGCTGGAAAAAGTGTGTGCAGTCAGAAGGGAACTACTTTGAAGGAGACAACACCAATCTTGACAAAAACGGTAAGCAACATTTTTTTTTCACATCAGTCTCATTACGTTATTGTCGCACCTTGTACATCGAAATGTTTTTGGTATACTTACCAATTAATGTGTAAATAGAACAGCTTATATTTTTTCATCTTGTGTCTGAAGCTCTCTTTTTGTCCGTGTTTGCTTTCAGATGAATAGCTCAGTCACAGAACCAATACCAGGAGTAACGTCAATCTTCACAAACATTAATAAGTCACTCACTCTGGTCCGGAGCACATTTTCAATAATTTCTAGGGTGAATCACCTAAAACGTGCACCGCAAATATTGCGGAAATGGAAAGTGTTATTGAAGTGGAGTTTTCACAGAATGGATTGGTAGTCGGGGGCTCGTGTTGTTAACCAATCAACAGATTGTAGTAATACTGAGAAAGTGTTTCTTTGTGCAAACATATACTTTTTTTAAAATGGAACAATGCCTATTGCACTAACAGACTAAAAGTAGGGTAAATTAGAATGTCGGTGATGTTTATTGCAAGATTCTATTGAGAGTCGTTTACGAGATACTGAAGTTTGAAAAGTTTCCACTCCAACGCTTATACGTGCCATTGAACTTTCGTAGTTGCTACATACGGTGTTGTTATGTTTGCTTACAGTGTGTGTGTGTGCGTGTGTGTGTGTGTGTGTGTGTGTGTGTGTGTGTGTGTGTGTGTGTTGTCCTTAGTGTAAGTTAGTTTAAGTTAGATTAAGTAGTGTGTAGGCTTAGGAACCGATGACTTCAGCAGTTTGGTCCCAAATTTCCTAATTTCCAGCTGCACCCATTCATGTCCATTGTGTTTTTCCGTTGGGCTTGGGCGATTTCAGCATGACACTGCGACATCCCACACGTCCAGAATTGCTAGAGTGTCTCTAGGATCACTCTTCTGAGTTTATACGCTTCCGCCGGCCACCAAACTCCCCAGACACGAACATTATTGAGCATATCTGGGATGCCTTACAACGTGCTGTTCAGAAGAGATCTCCAGTCCCTCGTACTCTTACCGATTTATGGACAGCCCTGCAGGATTCATGGTGACAGTTTCCTTCAGCAATTCTTCAGACATTAGTCGAGGCGTGCTGCGGCACTTCTGCACGCTCGCGTCTGCCCTGAACGATATTAGGCAGGTACCAGTTTCTTCGGCGTTTCAGTGTATATTGGAACTGGATATACGTTCTACTCTCCTTCTCCCTCCCTCTGTCCATCTCCTCTCTGCCCCCTCCCTCGCTCCTCTCTATGAAGTGATTCTTTTTTATTGTTATTCCAAACAAAACGTTACTGGAAATTGAAGTCGCTTAAAATGAGTGGGTAAATCTGTTGGGAACAGTGGTATACGGGGTATGAGAGAGATATTTCCAGCTGCTGCATCTGTGAGGTACCAGCCAACCGCTTGCTCGATTGCTTATTATCTCTTAGACAACTGCCTCTTTGAGGGACTGGGACGCTAGCTCGGAATCTGCATGAATCGTAAACATTTTCTCACCTAGCTCCGTTTTTGTTTTGTATTACTGCTGCTCATTTTGACGTATGACAGCACAACGTACCGCTATGTTATCTATAATGAAGGAATAAGAACCAGCTCGCCACTATAAACCAACAATAGAATGGTAGAAGAGAATGTCATTTATGGTGGGCGCACTTTATACAGCATGACAGTTATTGAACCGTATATAAAAAATACATAAATCAGATAGAAACTACGGCGTGCACACACTTTATTAAACATGTAAAAGTCATTAGAGATATGCGTATTTTAGTTATGACATGTTCGATATGCCTGCTATCATTGGCGGAGATGTGGCGTAGATGAATAGCGAAATTTTGCATGACCCGCTCAAGTACCGAAAAATCGATGCTGTCGATGACCTCTTCAGTGACTGTTTTCAGACCAGCAATGGTTTTGGGGTTATTGTTGTACACCTTGTCTTTACTACAGCCCCGCAAAAAATACTTGCTTGAGCTCAGATCCAGAGAATATCACGGATAATCGAGGCCCATACCAGTGGCCTCTGGGTACCTCAGAACCAGAATGCGGACCCTACAGTGTGCCTTCGGGACATCAGATACTCTCCTTCTTCGATGGGATCGAGCCCTGTCTTGCATGAACCACATCTTCTCGAAATTAGGGTAACTTTTGATATTGGGGATGAAATCATCTTCCAAAGCCAGAATGAGATTTTCACTCTGCAGCGGAGTGTGCGCTGATATGAAACTTCCTGGCAGATTAAAACTGTGTGCCCGACCGAGACTCGAACTCGGGACCTTTGCCTTTCGCGGGCAAGTGCTCTACCATCTGAGCTACCGAAGCACGACTCACGCCCGGTCTCACAGCTTTACTTCTGCCAATATCTCGTCTCCTACCTTCCAAACTTTACAGAAGCTCTCCTGCGAAACTTGCAGAACTAGCACTCCTGAAAGAAAGGATATTGCGGAGACATGGCTTAGCCACGGCCTGGGGGATGTTTCCAGAATGAGATTTTCACTCTGCGGCGGAGTGTGCGCTGATATGAAACTTCCTGGCAGATTAAAACTGTGTGCTCGACCGAGACTCGAACTCGGGACCTTTTCATATCAGCGCACACTCCGCTGCAGAGTGAAAATCTCATTCTGGAAACATCCCCCAGGCTGTGGCTAAGCCATGTCTCCGCAATATCCTTTCTTTCAGGAGTGCTAGTTCTGCAACTTTCGCAGGAGAGCTTCTGTAAAGTTTGAAAGGTAGGAGACGAGGTACTGGCAGAAGTAAAGCTGTGAGACCGGGCGTGAGTCGTGCTTCGGTAGCTCAGATGGTAGAGCACTTGCCCGCGAAAGGCAAAGGTCCCGAGTTCGAGTCTCGGTCGGGCACACAGTTTTAATCTGCCAGGAAGTTTCATCTTCCAAAGCCTTCGTGCACCGTGCCATCAAGGGATATCGCACCAATTACTCCGCGACTGGTCATTGCACACCACACACACCCGCTGAGGGTCAAGAGAATTCTCGATCACGAAATGTGGATTGTCAGTCGCCCAAAAGGGCCAGTTTTGCTTACTGACGAATCCATTCAAATGAAAGTGGCAGACAACAACAAGGTGCGTGCGCATGCACATACTAATTCCCATCATGCCCCAGGACCAACCTTGCAGTTTGAACGTCCCAACGCAAACCGTTGAGAAGTTATGACGATTTTATTTCATACAGTTCTATAATTGCCACCTTGTACATAGGCGCGCATCCTCGAGGCTTAAGGAGAAACAATATGTGTAGGGGAAACAAATTATCTAATGATTTAAATGCCCTGCTATCGTATAAAACTGACTGCAAGAAAGTAAATTAAACCACACATGTTCGCAACACGGAGAGCATTTTTTTTTCTCGTAGTGTGAGTGTGTGTGTGTAGAGGGGGGGGGGGGGCACGCGCCCACGTAATTATTTCTTTTTAGTTATTATTAGGGTATATTCTGTGTCTCTTTTTGTCATTGTTTTCGAAGTTGACGTGATAAGTTGTTTCTCATATTGATTTGGTTCAAAAATGGTTCAAATGGCTCTGAGCACTATGGGACTTAACATCTGTGGTCATCAGTCCCCTAGAACTTAGAACTACTTAAACCTAACTAACCTAAGGACATCACACACATCCATGCCCGAGGCAGGATTCGAACCTGCGACCGTAGCAGTCGCGCGGTTCCGGACTGACAGCCTAGAACCGCTAGACCACCGCGGCCGGCTATTGATTTGGTCATGGATTACTTTCTTCTTCATTGCCTGCCCTGTTCGTATGTGAAAGCTTTCTGTAATGTTAGGCGTTTTCTGTTGTTGTTCATCATAACAGTTTTCATGTTATGTTTCATGTGAAATAGTTAATGTCCATCTTTCATTAGGTATCCAGCAAAGGTAGAAAGGCTATTTTCATATTTCCAGATTTTTATATGTCCTTTATACCTAGTCTGCCATTTCCAGATACAGTGATTTTCATTCTTGACATTCTAACTAGTATACACCAGCTACTTGGTATTTGTCTCGTTTTCCTATTGGTGTTTGTAAATGTGACTGTAGCCTTTCTTGCTCTGAAAGCTTTGTGTATTCCTTGTTCCTCCTGCATATTTGTATTGTATGTGTTGATTTGTGTTTGTTTCTTTTTGTTAGGTATGTTATGGGTGTTCCTGTGCTGTGTGTTTGTTCATATTGTAGTGTCTGTATTGCTTGTTGAGTTTCATGATGCTTTTGCCTTCTGTTTATTTCATTTTTCTTTAGTTTTGGTTTGTCTCAGTGGTTTAGTATTTGTGTAATGAGGGTGTTACATCCATTGGTTTTGGCTAAGAACGGGATTGTTTGTAATTTTTTTCATACTTTTGTGCTGAGTGAGATTCTTTTCAGCCTGTGTTTGATTTCTTGGAAGGGTTCTAGTTTGTGATTCTGTGGATGGTTTGATGTGGCATGAATAATTGTCTCTCTTGCTTATGGCTTCCTTTAAATGTCAAATTTGAGCTTATAATCATTTCATGTATTGTTTTATCCAATTAGAGTATTTGTTTTTATATTTATTTTTCTATGGTGAACTGGATATTTTTGTGTATACTTTTCATGTCTGTATGAAGGTGATTTATTTTCTCTGTTGGTTCATCTAGCACACAGATTTTTATCATCCACAAATCTGTACCAGTAAATAATTTTGTATCCTTTCTTTGTATTTATTTTATTAAATATCATAATATTCCTTTCCAGTTTGGAAGTAATTTTGGGATGTGGTCACCTGAAGGGTTTCGATTACTTCTCTGATATTAATTGTAGGTATTTTGTTATATGTTATTAGGCTGTCTTCAATTAGTATTATTGTCAACAGTTAATATTGAGACGTACATGTTAACTACATAGAAAAGATGACACTGTTTAAGTTCATTTGTGTTTTCCACTGTTCTGTTGTTCATTTCATAGTGTTGTGTTATGATTTTGTTTACGTGTTTTGTCACATAGTATGATGATACATTCATGAACTTTATCACAGACCTCAAAGAAATATTACGTTCATGAATTATGGGCTGCCTTCAGAGTGCTGCTACTTTTCGATTCCTTTATGTGATTGTTTGCTTCTGTTTGTTTATGAATATGCATTTTGGGTCCTTGAGGTTGTTTTTTATGTGTGTCTAGAAACATGCTGTTGGATCAGATTTCAATTTTGTGACGCTGTTTTATAGGAGATGAAATCTTTCGTTTCTTCTGTATATTGTTCTCTATAGATCAGTTCATGGTGTTTCCTTTATCAGCTCTAGTGACTATGATATTATTGGAGGGTATTTTCTCTTTTAATTTTTTCGTGGTGTTTTCTAATTGAGGTTTCTTCTCTGGCATGGTGGCTATGTTGTTTTTGTTTCATTCTTCACTAGTTCTTGAATCAGTTCCACATCAACAGAGCTATTTTCATGCTTGTCTTTCTGTATCAGGATGCTTTGTTTCTACAATAAGATTTTTTATGTAGTAGTTTTCTATCCTGGTACTGATGATGTGTTTGAGCTCTTTATCTTTGTTTTATACTCCGTTAAATCTGTACATGTGATGCTTATTAATTTAAGGGTTGTTGTCTTTATACTGTAGGTTTTGTTTACTTGTGATCGTTTTAATTTTACATATCTGTTTCTTCTGTGTACATTTCAGTGCTCTTTCTGTGATGTGTTCAGTTTTCTGTATCATGTTAATCATTGGTTGTTAATAAAGATAGATAAGATACCAAGAAATATATGCTTATTAGAGTATCATATGATATAAATCTTGGGTTATTCATATATTTTAACAACCTATTACTGATTATACTGAAAAACTGAACGTATCATTTGATTCTCTGGAAAGAGATCCGATTTATTCGTTTCTACCTCCTTGCACCTGAGCCGATAGCTTGTGGACTAGTGGTTAGCGTTGCTGCTTCTGAATCGTGGGTTTCTGGGTTCGATTACCGGGCGGATGGGAGTGTTTCCCTCCCAGGGACTGGGTGTTTGTGTTGTCCTCAACATTTCACGATCAGTTGGGAACATAGCGAGACTGGACAGTGACAGGATAGGCAGTTTGTACGTGTGCTGATAACCACACCATTGAGCGCCCCACAAACCAAAATAATCATCCTACACATGAGCACGAGTTGCTATAGAATCACAAAGACCTTTTTCCATTCCCACTTTTAATTTTGTCTTGTTAAGTCACCTCACAGGATCATCTCCAGAATCCATTTGTTGATGTTAATTTTAATTTTTTAATTAAAATCCACACTTACGATCTATAGGTGACAATACTAGCCAGAAATGCTGTGAACATAATATAAATATTTGTCTTTTTACCAGTTAGCAATGTTAGGATTCACCTGATATGGCTTTTTCTGGTCCCTCTTTATAGAGCATATCTTTCTCATTCGTTTCCTGTGCAGTTAATGTGACACCTCGGTATCTGAAGTCCTTGTTTTTCAGAAAATCTTTGTTCTTTACAACATTTTTCCCGAGGCTCCTTACACCCATAAATTTAGTTTTTTGGACGTTTATTTTGAGGCTACACCTTTTATAATCTTCCACATGTTTTACCACTTAGTATCTTCCGGACCTTCAACAAGGATAACCTAGTTGTCAAGACTTCTTCCTAGACCAGTATTACAATGTCATCATTTAGCTGGATAGTTTCATGTTTTGCAGATCCTTTACACGATTTTTATCGAAATGGTGGGGAACGAATCAATTTACAGGCTATTTATAGATGAATTATTAGCGTGCAATCCCACATGATGGCAATTTATGACTTACTAATTACAAGCACTCTTTAATACTAATTAATTAAATCATCATTTATGGAATAGAAGTTGTCCAGAAGATATAATTTTGTGGTAGATTTAAAATTTGATTTCCTGTTTGTCAAACATTTTATGATATAAGCTAAATGATGAAAGACTTTTGTGGCTGTATATTGAACTACTTTTAGCGCCTCTGAAATGTTTATAAATGAGTAATAGAGGTAATTTTATGCTCTAGTGTTATGGCTGTGGGCATCAGAATTCCTCCAAAATCTATCTATCGCTTGAGCCTTGTCCCACAGTTACGCAGGGTCAGCCATTGTTAATCGGATTTGGCAAGGTTAATGGTTAAGGGGTGCTGTGGGATGCCCTTCCTGCCACCACCCCATACCCCCCAGGATGGAATTAGTGTACCCCAACTGTCTGCATCGAGTGTAACCCATGGAATAGTGCCAAAGTGCTGAGATATCTGCGAGCCGTGTAACTGAGGCGGAACATGGGGACCAGCCTGGCATTCACCTAGCGGTATGTGGAAAACCGCCTAAAAACCACATCCACGCTGGCCGTCACATCGGCCCTCGTCGTTAATCCGCCCGGCGGATTCGATCCGGGGCCGGCGCGCCTACCCGAGTCCAGAAAGCAGCTCGTTAGCGCTATCGGCTACCGCGGCGGTTCACAATTCCTCCAAAATATTGGTGGGTTTTTAGCGACGTATTTCATTGGTAAACACACATACTGAGAAAGAGTGGTTAAAATATGTAATCCTTGAAAAACAGAGTACAAGATGACAGTGAGTTAACATCACATATTATTCACATTGCTCGCTGTATTACTAATATATATATATTTAGTCATTTTGTTGAAAGACGATCACCTTTTTGAGGCTTCATACACAGGGAAGCGACTTGAAAACGCTGTGTTTGTATTTCCTTGTTGTTGGGCTGAATAGAGAGAGAGGAAAAAGGACACAAAAGACCCCCAGTTTTGGCATTGCAGCTCCTGCTCTACTGCTTGTGAGTGTGGGGCGCGCCGAGGACGGGAAATCCACCACAATGAGTAGGCAGAGCGCAGCACGGCAGAACCGCCGTCGGGGTTGTGGAGCGCGCGCTGCCCGGAGGCCGCACTGCAGACGGGGGTTCCCCGGCCCTGGCCGTGGCCGCCGCCTCGCCCGCGCATGCGCACGCCGGAGATCGGCGCCGCGCCCGACAATGGCCGCGAATTAGCCGTGTCGGGCGAGGAATACGGGCCGGCCGGCAGGCTGGCTGCGAGACAAAGGCGAGCGATGCGTGTCACGGCGCGTGCCACTCGTAATGACCTCTCGTGCGCGGCTTTGTGCGCGCGGAGCGGCGCGGGGGCGCTGCGACACGCAGGAAGCGAGCGAGAGCCGCCACACGGCTCCACAGGGACCTGCCGGCTCCAGCGCGCTGTTTCTGCCCCCAGGAATAGCACCACTGGCGGTGTCATACTTTCTACACTGTACGCTACTCACTTAAACAGTCAGTCGAAGGGAAGACTAACAATGGCTGGCTGCTAGTGGTCTTTGAAATAAATCAATGGGGGAAGCTGAAAGCTTGTGCCGGATTGGGACCCGAACACGGATTTACCGCTTGTCATGAGCGGTTGTCTGTATACACCGAACAAAAAATCAGTACACCTGGAAAGACGACGTCGATTTCGATCCGATGACGGCATATGCCACCAGGGGGATAGGAAATGTTGTTGCTGTGGTCTTCAATCCAGAGACTGGCTTGATGCAGCTCTCAATGCTACTCTATCCTGTGCAAGCTTCTTCATCTCCCAGTACCTATTGGAACCTACATAATTCTGAATCTGATTAGTGTATTCATCTCTTGGTCTCCCTCTACGATTTTTACCCTCCACGCTGCCCTCCAATACTAAATTGGTGATCCCTTGATGCCTCAGAATATGCCCTACCAACCGATCCCTTCTTCTAGTCAAGTTGTGCCACAAATTTCTCTTCTCTCTACTTCTATTCAATACCTCCTCATTAGTTGTGTGATCTACCCATCTAATCTTCACCATTCTTCTGTAGCACCATATTTCGAAAGCTTCTATTCTCTTCTTGTCTAAACTATTTATCGTCCACGTTTCACTTCCATACATGGCTACACTCCATACAAGTATTTTCACAATCGACTTCCTGACGCGTAAATCTATACTCGATGTTAACAAATTTCCCTTCTTCAGAAACGGTTTCCTTGCCATTGCCAGTCTATATTTTATATCCTCTCTACTTCGACCATCATCAGTTATTTTGCTCCCGAAATAGCAAAACTCCTTTACTACTTTAAGTGTCTTATTTCCTAATCTAATTCCCGCAGCATCACCCGATTTAATTCGATTACATTCCATTATCCTCGTTTTGCTTTTGTTGAAGTTCATCTTATATTCTCCTTTGAAGACACTGTCCATTCCGTTCAACTGCTCTTCCAAGTCCTTTGCTGTCTCTGACAGAATTACAATGTCATCGGCGAACCTCAAAGTTTTTATTTCTTCTTCCTGGATTTTAATACCTACTCCGAATTTTTCTTTTGTTTCCTTTACTGCTTGCTCAATATACAGATTGAATAACATCGGGGAGAGGCTACAACCCTGTCTCACTCCCTTCCCAACTACTGCTTCCCTTTCGTGCCCCTCGACTCTTATAATTGCCATCTGCTTTCTGTACAAATTGTAAATAGCCTTTCGCTCCCTGTATTTTACCCCTGCCACCTTTAGAATTTGAAAGAGAGTGTTCCAGTAAATATGGTCAAAAGCTTTCTATAAGTCTTCAAATGCTAGAAACGTAGGTTTGCCCTTCCTTAATCTATTTTCTAAGATAAGTCGTTGGGTCAGTATTGCCTCACGTGTTCCAACATTTCTACGGAATCCAAACTGATCTTCCCAGGTCTGCTTCTACCAGTTCTTCAATTCGTCTCATAACACTTCAAATGTCGTCGGCCAACAAATAGCGTAGTGGCATAGCTACAAGAGCGACATCTGAGTCTACCCTTTAATAGAGAATGACCACAGCCAGAAGGCTCAGTGTGGTGCAAACGTGTGAAGCAGGCAGACAGCCATGCCACAGAGACCCACTCGCGCTTTCTACAACCAAATGAGTGAGTTTGAAAGGGGTCAAATTTTGACCATCCCAGTGGCTGGATGGTCCTTTCGGAGAATTGCCACGCAAGTCGGAACTGTTCTGTCAGTTGTGCAACGATGCTGCTGTCAGTGGTCAATTGAACATCCATAGCCAAGGTTCTAGACGTCCACGCAGAACAGACGCCCACCGAGATCGTGGTATTCTAAGGACAGCAATGGCAGATCGTACAGCTACCACAGCACAGATAAGAGATCCTGTGAGCCCAAAGGACTGTTGCGAACCGGTTATTAGAAGTGTGACTATGGGGCTCGTGAGCCCAGACGTGTGAATACGAACTGTTGCGAACCACATATTAAAAGTGTGACTACTGCAAGCACACCACTAGCCCATCTTCCATCCCACCACAGCACTGACGCGCAAGCTCGACGAGTGCCGTCAGAGTATCACTTGGAAGATAGAATGGCGCGCCGTGGTCTTCAGTAATGAAAGCAGATTCTGATTGCATGCAAGTGAAGGTCGTTTGAACGTACAGCGTAGACCTGGTGAGCCCTGTCTCCTGAAGTGCATTCGCCCAAGACACAATGGTCCCACCCCAGGCCTTATGGTCTGAAGTGCGATAAGCTACAACCCTCGTTCACCTTTGGTGTTTCTGGAGGGCACGCCAAACCAGAGCTCGGTACGTGCAGAATGTTGTTAGACCCGTTCTTTTGCTGTTTTTGCAGTAGGAAGGTTATGTGATAATCCGTCAGGAGAATGATCGCTCGCACACTGCCTACGAAACTCAGCTGCAAGACGTGGAGCAGCTTGCCTGGCCGGCAACGTCTCCATACTTGTCTCCAGCTGAGCACGTCTGGGATACGATGCGACGAGACGCGACTCATGCGACTCTTCAGCCCACCACTCTTACAGAACTACGTGAACAGGTCGAGCAGGCGTGGCATGGCGTATCCCGGGACAGTGTTCGCCATCTGTAATCTCGACTGAATGCTAGACCCAACGCCTGGATTGCTGCCTGTGGAGGGGGCGCCACGTGCTAATACGGGTGTTTCAGCGTGGGTCCATACCTGGTATCTCAGACCCGCTTGTACTATTGATCTGTACACCTTGTAACCTCCCCACAAAAAATAATATAATAAATATTATGGATAGTGATTCTAATTTTAGTGTAACCTCAGAACAAAATTGGTTCCCATTTATAACCTCCCTACAGAAATTCATTCACATTTAACCTCCACACAAAATTTGTTTCCCATTTAATGTACCCACAAAATTCTTTTCTGATCTAATGTAAGCTCGAAACAGAAAAATTCCTAAACCTCGTAATAAAAAATAAATTCAGTAACCTGGTAAATTTTGGACGACAGCAGTGCTGCGTCATGGCCCTGTAAGATCATTCTGAATAAAAAAACAAAAATTCTTACCTCAATAAAGTCGCCAAATATCTGCTCTTACAATAAATTCTTCCGGCACAGCTCTGTGCAATGCTGGCCGATAGATTTGTCATTTATGAAAGGAAGCAACAGATTTTTCTTTTGCAACAATCGGAATGATCATGGATTGGAGAAATTAGTAAATTCTTTAAAATGAAATGAATGCTTGTAAAAAAATTACTTTATATGGCAAAGATTATTATTAGGACATTTTTAAAACATTTACATGGGAGTTGAGATGACATTACTATATATGCGCGAGGCTGCTTTTTACCTTATACAATAATGCTCAGGCTCCGGCATCGTGCACCGCGACCGGCCAGCCAACACGATACACCATACCAGACCAGAGCAGACTGCAGACTAGCAACAACTTACTGCTACAGCTACACAGTTCCTACTACAGTCAACACTGCTCTCTGGTCAGCGATTCTCTTATACCTTGCATATCGCAGGCAGCACATGAGCAATACATCGAAATTACATCTGCTCGGGCCTCTTACAACCTGATCATTTCATGCACTTCATATGAATTGTCGCAACAGTAAATCTTGAGCGTATTGGAAACCTCTGAAAGGGTGTACCAATTTTTTCCGGCAGTGTATTGCTGTTCCAGATAGCCTCAGAAATTTTCTATGGGGTCAAAATTGTGTAACTTATCGGCCCATAAGAGGTGCGTTTGGGTACTTGAGTGTTCGTCAAATGAGAAACGTGTGACTGTACCAAGGAAGAGCAATAGTTGGTCACAAAGAATCTCGAAAAATTCATTCTCTTTTGCGTTCACAGGAAACGAATGAGTGAACTCCAAAAAATAGCATCAACACCCCACCCCTTTTCCCGAAAGTTATGTGCTGCTGTGAGCAATGCACCTTCCCGAGCTATCTGGCTTCAAATGTCCGATGCACGCTGTTACCATCACGATGTTCGCACGGGAATTGGTTGAGACGATCCTACATTCACCGACTGCAGCGACTCCTGTCGTGTTAGAAACCAGTTGTCAATGGCGAGGCCTGACAGTCATCTCTGCCCCCTGTCGACTGGTTGCTTTTCATGACCGCTGCTCCTGTGCCGTGTCACGTGGCTGCGAGAGATATGCCATTTCTTGTAGGCAGTGCTAGATGATACGTGTATTTTTGGCTTGAAGTTAGTCTGACATAGTTTCGGCAGCAATTGAGAGATTTATACCAAATAAATTAACAAACGACGGAGCTGATCCTCCCTCGAACACAAAACGGGTTAGAACACTTGTAGAAACAACGAAACAAACGAGCCAAATTTAAACAGACGCAAAATCACTAAGATTGGCGATCTTTTACAGAAGCTCGAAATTTAGCGCGGACTTCAATGCGACTTTGTATCGAAACCTGACAGAAAACCCAAAGAGATTCTGGTCGTATGTTGAAAGGTGGCTACACTGAGCCACAGCGCCAAAGATCGCGCCAGAGAGTATTGTTCCGCCGCCTCCACTGGCAGTGCTTATTGAGACGTAGCGGCAGGCAGTTCTTGCCGAGAAGTTGTGGTGGACACTGCTTGTAGCTGAAGTTGGAGTGAGATGGGGTAGTAGTGAGTGTTTGTTCCATGTTTTATGCAGCTATTTGATGGGAGAGATAGCAGATGTTATTCTAATGGAGACATTGTAATGATCAGAGTGCATTTCGTCAATATAAATTAAGGTAACAAACTACTTTTATTTTTCTCTCTCATTATTTCAGTGACCTAAATAATGCGTCATTACAGGTTCAGTCAACAAAGCATCTGGCTTGTGTTCTTGTATTAGAGTGTAATTCTGGGTTTCTTGAGCAATTATAGTTTTTCTAATTTTTTTTCTACCACGTCAGTATAAATGGTATTTGAAATTTCTTGTCTTGTTGAAGAAGAACCGTGCCAGATGTGTACGTTGAGTCACACTCCCACACACAGAACAGTTATACTTGTGCTTTGGTTTCGTAGGTTTTATAGTTGCTGGGGACTTAATTAATTAATTGTGTTAACGAAAATTTTCATTTCATTCTTTGTTGTTGTTCTATGCAGTCAGATTGCGTAATAATACTAGTCAGGGCCAGCCGTTTACGAGACTTGCGTAATCGGACATACAGCTACTAAAAATATTTTCATTAATAGTTAATTAAGCCCCCATGCAATGTGAAGCACGTTAGCGGCAAGAAACAGTCAATGCCTTCTCTGCACGATAGCAGTGGAGATACTTTCGAAGACAGTGCTGCCAAAGCAGAGTTACTAAACACAGCCTTCCGAAATGCCTTTACAAAAGAAGACGAAGTAAGTATTGCCGAATTCGAATCGAGAACAGCTGCCAACATGTGTAACGTAGAAGTAAATATCCTCGGAGTAGTGAAGCAACTTAATTAAGTTAATAAATGCAAGTCTTCTGCTCCAGACCATATATCAATTAGGTTCCTTTCGGAGTATGCTGAGGCATTAGCACCATACTTAACAATCATATACAACCGTATGTTTGATGAAAGATCCGTACCCAAAGACTGGAAAGTTGCACAGGCCACACCAATATTCAAGTAAGGTAGTAGGAGTAATCCACTAAATTACAGGCTCATATCGTTACCGTCGATATGCAGCAGGATTTTAGAACATATATTGTCTTCGAACATTATGAATTACCTCAAAGAAAACTATCTATTGACACAGTCAACATGGGTTTAGAAAACGTCGTTCCTGTGAAACACAACTAGCTCTTTATTCACATGAAGTGTGATTTCCTGTCAGAGAGATCACAGTTCATAGTAATTGACAGAAAGTCATCAAATAAAACAGAAGTGATTTCTGGCGTTCCCCAACGTAGTGTTATAGGCCCTTTGCTGTTTCTTACCTATATAAACGATTTGGGAGAGAATCTCAGCAGCAATCTTAGATTGTTTGCAGATGACGCTGTCGTTTACAGACTAATAAAGTCATCAGAAGAGCAAAACAAATTGCAAAACGATTTAGAAAAGATATCTGAATGGTACGAAAATTGGCAGTTGACCCTAAATAACGAAAAGTGTGGAGTCATCCTCATGAGTGCTTAAAGGAATCCGTTAAACTTCCGTTACACGATAGATCAGTCTAATCTAAAAGCCGTAAATTCAACTAAATACCTAGGTATTATAATTACGAACAATTTAAATTGGAAGGAACACACAGAACATGTTGTGAGGGCGGCTAACCAAAGACTGCGTTTTATTGGCATGACACTTAGAAAATGTAACAGATCTACTAAGGAGACTTCCTTTATTACGCTTGTCCGTCCTCTTTTAGAATACTGATGCGCAGTGTGGGATCCTTGCCAGATAGGACTGACGGAGTACATCGAAAAAGTTCAAAGAAGGGCAGCACGTTTTTGTATTATCGCGAAATATGGGGGAGAATGTCACAGAAATGATACAGGATTTGTGGTGGACATCATGAAAAGAAAGGCGTTTTTCGTTGCGATGGAATCTTCTCTCGAAATTCTAATACCAACTTTCTCCTCCGAATGCGAAAATATTTTGTTGACACAGACCTACATAGGGAGAAACGATCACTACGATAAAATAAAGGAAACAAGAGCTCGTACGGAAAGATATAGGTGTTCGTTCTTCTCGCGCGCTGTACGGGATTGGAATAATAGAGAATTGTGAAGGTGGTTCGATGAACCCTCTGCCAGGCACTAGTGTGATCTGCGGAGTATCCATGTAGATGTAGATGTAGATGCAGACATCAATAAAATGGTAGCCCTTGCAAAGTAGTGAATGGGGAAATCTTTCGCTACGAATTTAACAACAAACACAATTAATTCAGTTTATGACATCAAAGTGTGCCTTAAATCATAGGAGAAATATTGTCGATATCAAACTGTTAACTTGGCGAATCTGGGTAAAGGATCGGGGGGGGGGGGGGGGGGTTGATTCTAATAACTGCGTGTCGGTATAAAATAATCCGCAAAGTCTTAAAGCGATTACTGAAATATTGGTATAAGAAAAATAGTGTTGCAGGATGGCATATGTTTGCACCTGTGGCCAGCTAGAATAGTTAGGCATACCGATCGTAAAATATCTGCAAGCAAGTTGCAATGATTTCACTGCCCCTACAGTCATCTCGTTGTTGCGGCTAGATTTCCCCATACTTATCTGCAGGTGGAGGCTGAAGTGGCTGCAAAATAAGTCATTTGTTTCTCACCAGTAACGTGCGTCTGCAGCTCCGTGCAGCTCAACTCGGAAATACGTCATCTGCCCAGAGACGCCGCTGGCTGCTCAGCTTGCGGGTTGCGGTGTAGTAGTCTGTCGTAGGCGTCTGGCGAAGGAGATGAAGTCTTGTGATGTGGTAAGTGATTTTGTGTTGTCTGCTTCCGAAAAGTAATACTCGGGTTTTCGCTTTTCGCTCTCTACATGATTTTCGTTTGGCTGAGCCACGGATATTTTGAGTGCTGAACAATAAAAAGAAACTGATCCCCTCTCTGATTCCAGGCTGTTAAACAGTAAAACGTTTCCTAACGTTTAGTGCTGAAAAACAGCGTCCTGCTCTCTCTCTCTCTCTCTCTTCTATGAGGTGCGTCCTCGACAGCACAGCTGTCTCTCTTTCTATCTCCTAATCCTGGCAGCTCTTACGATGTGTTAAACATTCGGTTTTCGCAGTGCCAGAGATCGGCATCGTCTACCGTCCACAAACTTGGCTGGGCTGTGGGTTCTCACTCCATGTGTCGGCCACCCGGGGGCTGTGTCTTTCGAATAAAGCCCAGTTTTCTACGTTTCGCCCACAAAAGCATCTCTCCGGCCCTTGCTAAAACCGGCATTGGTTCTCCTTCCACATTCGAGCTGTTTCTGTTGGTATCCCAAAAGGAGATGCTTCTTCAGCGGCTGGTGCTCTGCAGCATACCGTCAAAGGAAAGCTGGTCAACCATCTGGCATTGACCTGTACAGTACGCAACTGGTCCCTTCCAGGAACTCGACCGGCGATGGACCTCTGCTGCTAACCTACATCACCTAAACGAGCCTACTCGCTTGCAGGTCAACTTAACATGTTTCCAAAGTGGCCTCGTATTTAGAATGATCCATCCAATACAGTACAAGAATGGAACTACACTGCTTAGCTACTGGCAATCACAGGTACTGAGATACAAATGATTAGTCAGCGGGGATTAATTAGTGTGATATGATTAGTGTTATTAACTCTGACTTTATGTTAGTTACGACACAGTTTTGGGAAAACGGCTGCGTAACAACAGGTAAGACAGTCTGCATTATAAACCAATTAAAAGGGCACTTCCATTCACGGCGTGATCATAGGCACGTACAAAAACAATATCACTTTTCTGCCAGTCACATCCCAACATCGACCTATCTTACTGTGTCGATTTCATACAACGGAGTGGCAAAGATATATAACGTCACTGCCACAACTTGGGAAGCAGCAGAGCGTCACATGCCCAGCTGGTGCTAGATCCACGCCATACACAGTACACTGAAAAGCGACCAGTATCATATTTAGAAGAGTGACTAGTATTTGGCACGGTGAGCTTATAAATCTGTCAGAAAACTTCCACTCTTCCTTTTATTGCTCTCCATCCAGTCGTCGCCTTGTTGATACGGAATGCCTTGCCCAACCTTTCTTTCATTACTGAATTTCTGACAATCTTCTTGAAGTCTATTGAAAGCTGTAATATTAATATGTACCGAGTGATAAAAAAGTCAGTAAAATTTGAAAACTTAATAAACCACAAAATAATGTAGATAGGGATGTAAAAATTGACACACATGCTTGGAATGACATGGAGTTTTATCAGACCAAAAAAAAAGTATTGCTAGACGCGTGAAAGATCTCTTGCGCGCGTCGTTTGGTGATGATCGTGTGCTCAGCGCCACTTTCGTCATGCTTGGCCTCCCAGGTCCCCAGACCTCACTCCGTGCGATTATTGGCTTTGAGGTTACCTGAAGTCGCAAGTGTATCGTGATCGACCGACATCTCTAGGGATGCTGAAAGACAACATCCGACGCCAATGCCTCACCATAACTCCAGACATGCTTTACCGTTTTTTTTTTTTTTTTTTTTTGTTGTGGTTTTAGGGCGCAAAACTTCTATGGTCATTAGCGCCCAGCCCGTGACTTAAGACAGTAAAAAACCGAAATTTAAAACCAGCAGCAATGGGAACAAAGTCAGAAAATTGGAGAAACTAAAAATAGAAGACTGCTTAAAATCCACTACAGAAAGGGGGTGATTGTCCCCAAAAAAAGCTTCAAATGACTGACGTCATTTCACTGTCACTAATAAACTGTAGAACGCGGTCGGCGGAGCGCGTGTCATCTGCTAAAATCGACGATAGATCAGGCGATAGCTGTAGACGGGAGCGTAACGGATTAAAATAGGGGCATTCAATTAAAAGGTGTCTTACCGTCCACAGCTGAGAGCAGTGGGGACAGAGTGGGGGAGGATCGCCGCTTAAAAGATGTCGATGGCTAAAACGACAATGCCCTATCCGGAGTCTAGCTAAAATTACCTCCTCCCGACGACGCGTTCGGGAGGAAGAGGTCCAAGCGCAAGGAAGGGCTTTCACTTCCCGCAATTTATTACAGGGAAGTGCCGACCAATGGGCATGCCATAATTGAGCAACATGGCGACATAAATCGTTCCGAAGATCGGTGAAGGGAAGCGACTGAACAGCTGGCCGAGGAAGAGAGACTGCGGCCTTGGCCGCTATATCGGCCGCCTCATTCCCACAGATACCAGCGTGTCCCGGGAGCCAGAGGA
Source organism: Schistocerca cancellata (assembly GCF_023864275.1). Classification (NCBI taxonomy): domain Eukaryota; kingdom Metazoa; phylum Arthropoda; class Insecta; order Orthoptera; family Acrididae; genus Schistocerca; species Schistocerca cancellata. The sequence goes on along the minus strand of NC_064628.1, from coordinate 63,454,513 downwards.
ACGCCACCGAGACGCCCCTCAGGTGAAGCAAGCGCAGACAGTCCTGAATCCGGTGGACCAGAGGGTGCACAGGGTAAAGAGCTTGGAGACTGAGGAGAGAGCTGAGAGAATCTGAGCAGATAACGTACTGTATCCGCTGATGGCGGCGGATGTAGTGGACAGCCTGGAGAACAGCGTAAAGCTCCGCAGTATAAACCGAACACTGGTCGGGAAGCCGAAAGCGATTTGGGGTGTCGCCAACAATATAGGCACTCCCTACACCTAACGATGTTTTCGAGCCGTCGGTGTAAATAAATGTGGCGTCCGTCATTTCTGCACATAGAGCAGCAAATGCCCGACGATAAACAAGTGTAGGGGTACCATCTTTGGGAAATTGACAAAGGTCACGGAGCAGGCAGATCCGGGGACGGAGCCAAGGCGGCGCTGTACCCCAAGTTGTCAGGAAGGTTTTAGGAAAGCGGAAGGAAAGAGAATGGAGCAGTTGACGGAAGCGGACTCCCGGGGGTAGTAGGGAGGAGGGGCGGCCTGCATACCCTACATCAAAGGAGGCGTCGAAAAAAAGGTCGTGGGCTGGATTAGCAGGCATGGAAGACAGACGGCTAGCATAACGACTCAGGAGGACTGCTCGCCGATTGGACAGCGGAGGTTCAGCAGTCTCAGCATAAAGGCTTTCCACAGGGCTAGTGTAAAAAGCTCCAGACACTAAACGTAATCCACGGTGGTGGATAGAGTCGAGACGCCGAAGAATAGACGGCCGAGCAGAGGAGTAGACTATGCTTCCATAATCCAATTTCGAGCGCACTAAGGCGCGATAGAGGCGGAGAAGGACCACTCGGTCCGCTCCCCAGGAGGTACCATTCAGGACACGGAGGGTGTTAAGTGATCGCAGACAGCGAGCCGAAAGATAGGAAACGTGGGAGGACCAGCATAGTTTTCTGTCAAACATAAGACCCAAGAATTTAGCGACGTCTGAAAACGGAAGGTTGACAGGACCTAGATGTAAGGAGGGCGGAAGAAACTCCGTACGTCGCCAAAAATTGACACAAACGGTCTTACTGGGTGAAAAACGGAAGCCAGTTTCGATGCTCCACGAGTGGAGGCGATCGAGACATCCTTGAAGACGTCGTTCAAGAAGGCTGGTCCGTTGAGAGCTGTAGTAGATCGCAAAATCGTCCACAAAGAGGGAGCCCGAGACATCAGGAGGGAGACAATCCATAATTGGATTTATGGCGATGGCAAACAGTACAACACTCAGCACGGATCCCTGGGGTACCCCGTTTTCTTGGGAGAAAGTACGGGAGAGAGTAGTGTTCACCCGCACCCGAAAAGTGCGCTCTGCCATAAATTCGCGAAGAAAAAGGGGCAGCCGGCCTCGAAAGCCCCAAGAGAACAGTGTGCGGAGGATGCCTGTCCTCCAACAGGTATCGTATGCTCGCTCCAGATCAAAAAATATTGCTACCGTTTGGCGTTGCCGGAGAAAATTGTTCATGATATAAGTGGAGAGAGCGACAAGATGGTCAACTGCAGAACGATGCTTCCGAAATCCGCATTGGGCTGGTGTTAAAAGGCTGCGGGATTCCAGCCACCAAGCTAAACGGTAATTCACCATACGCTCCAAAACCTTACAGACACTACTCGTGAGAGAAATGGGGCGATAGCTAGAGGGGAGATGTTTGTCCTTTCCAGGTTTCGGAACGGGAACGACAATAGCTTCCCGCCACCGTCTGGGAAAGGTGCTGCCGGTCCAAATTCGATTATAAAGGCGAAGGAGGTAACGCAGACTATGGGTGGATAAATGCAGCAACATTTGGACATGGATACCATCCGGTCCTGGGGCGGAGGAGCGAGAAGATGAGAGGGCATGTTGGAGTTCCCGCATGGAGAAAACAGTATTGTAGCGTTCGTGATTTTGGGAGGAGAAAGCAAGAGGTCGCACTTCCGCTGCACGTTTCTTCGGGAGAAACGCTGGCGGGTAATTTGAAGAGCTCGAAATCTCAGCAAAGTGCTGACCCAACGAGTTAGAAATTGCGACGGGGTCCACTAAGGTATCATGCGCGACAGTGAGTCCAGAAACCGGGGAGAAACTAGGCGCGCCTGAGAACCGTCGAAGCCGACTCCAAACTGCCGAGGAGGGAGTGAAGGTGTTAAATGAGCTAATAAAGAATTTCCAGCTTGCCTTCTTGCTATCGCGGATGACGCGACGGCATCGCGCACGGAGCTGATTATAGCGGATACAGTTGGCCAAAGTAGGATGGTGACGGAAAATGCGAAGAGCACGTCGCCGCTCACGTATTGCGTCACGGCATGCCTCGTTCCACCAAGGAACTGGGGGGCGCCGGGGCAATTCGGAGGTGCGTGGTATTGAACGTTCCGCAGCTGTAAGAATAACGTCGGTAATATGTGTGACCTCATTGTCGACGCTGGGAAAGCGACGGTCATCGAATGTCGCTAGAGACGAAAAAAGTGTCCAATCGGCTTGGGCAAACTTCCAGCGTCGCGGGCGCATATATTGCAGTTGAGGCTGCAGTCTGAGGACACATGGAAAGTGGTCACTCGAGTGTGTATCATCAAGGGCGAACCATTCGAAGCGCCGAGCTAGCGGAACAGTACCGACCGCAAGGTCCAAATGAGATAAGGTTGTCGTGGAGGCAGAGAAAAATGTGGGGACCCCAGTGTTGAGGCAAACTAGATCCGCTTGGTGGAAGACGTCTAGCAATACGGAGCCACGTGGACATGGGTGTGGAGATCCCCAAAGCGGGTGGTGGGCATTGAAGTCCCCAACCAGCAAATAGGGGGGTGGAAGCTGACCAAGAAGATGAAGGAGATCAGCTCGTGCCATTGGTGTGGACGATGGAATGTATACAGTACAAAGAGAGAACGTGTATCCGGAAAGTGAAAGACGGACGGCGACAGCTTGGAAGGAAGTGTTTAAGGGGATTGGGTGATAATGGAGAGTATCACGGAGAAGGATCATGAGTCCTCCATGGGCTGGAGAGCCTTCAACAGAGGGGAGATCATATCGGACAGACTGAAAATGAGGGAGAACAAAGCGGTCATGGGGACGCAGCTTTGTTTCCTGAAGACAGAAGATGACCGGCGAGTAGGAGCGTAAGAGGACCGACAATTCATCCCGATTGGCTCGAATGCCGCGGATATTCCAGTGGATAATGGACATGGGGTGAAAAGAGAATGGAGGAATGTGACCAAAGTTGCTGTCAACTCAAAGACTGCTCGGAGCTAGCAACCGACAGCATGGAATGGCATTCAGCCGAAGGCAGAAGATCCTGATCCATAAGTTGGTCAGGAGCAGTCCCTGCCACCAGCGATCGGCCGGTTGACCGGCCACCAGCAGTGCGCCTCGGCGACACAGAAGATGGCCGAGGGCGATTTCCGCCAGGTGGTGCTGTAGAGGGGGCACGCCTTGGCGGAGAAGGAGAGGAACTGGGTTTCTTTGTAGCCTTCTTGGAAGAATGTTGTTTAGAGGAAGGAGGAACCGATGGTTGTGAAGCTGCGGTCCGTAAAAACTCTTCACGAGTATGCTCTTTTTTTGAAGACTTGGCGTCCGACTTTTGGGCTCGAGATGTAGCAGAACCCGACGAAGGGTGAGCCATAGAGTGGGCAGGCGAAAGTGGTGAGGTTGAACGAGCGATCTTTGCGCTGGCCGATCTGACGACCGTGGTACTAAAGGTGAGGTCGCAAGTCTGCGTGGCCGCCTCCTTTGTTGGCCGAGGAGAAGCAAGGACAGTGCTGTATTTTCCTGTCTGGGGCACGGTGGGCTTGCGACTGGCGAATAATTTTCGAGCAGCAAAGGTCGACACCTTTTCCTTCACCCTTATTTCCTGGATGAGCTTCTCATCCTTAAAAACAGGGCAATCTCGAGAGGAAGCAGCGTGGTCACCCATACAGTTGATGCAGCGAGGGGATGGAGGTGGACAAGCACCCTCATGGGCATCCGTGCCACACGTAACACATTTGGCTGGATTGGAACAGGACTGGCTGGTGTGATTGAACCGCTGACATCGATAGCAACGCGTAGGGTTTGGGACGTAAGGGCGAACGGAAATTATCTCATAGCCTGCTTTGATTTTCGATGGGAGTTGAACTGTGTCAAATGTCAAGAAGACGGTGCGGGTTGGAATGATGTTCGTGTCAACCCGTTTCATTACTCTATGAACTGCCGTTACGCCCTGGTCAGACAGATAGTGCTGAATTTCTTCGTCAGCCAATCCATCGAGGGAGCGTGTATAAACGACTCCACGCGAGGAATTCAAGGTACGGTGCGGTTCCACCCGGACAGGGAAGGTGTGGAGCAGAGAAGTACGCAGCAATTTTTGTGACTGGAGGGCACTGTGTGTTTCTAACAACAGGGTGCCATTCCGTAATCTGGAACAAGACTTTACAGGACCTGCTATTGCGTCGACTCCTTTCTGAATAATGAAAGGGTTGACCGTGGAGAAGTCGTGACCTTCATCAGACCGAGAAACAACAAGGAACTGTGGCAACGATGGAAGAATCGTCTGTGGCTGAGACTCAGTATGCTTACGTTTGTGACTAGACTTAGTGGAAGGTGAGGAAACCATTGCGGAAGAATCCCCCATGATTACCGGCGTCTCCGATGGCGCGCTCCTCCCTTGTGGGGGCCCTCTCTGAGGGCACTCCCGCCTTAGGTGATTGTTCACACCTCAGGTCACACCTCCCGACAAACGGACGGAGGGACCAATCGGCATTTTCGGAAGGTATCAGCTCGGGTAATCACCCCTCCCTGGGCCTGGCCGTTACCAGGGGGTACGTACGTGTCCTACCTGTCTACCCGGGGCGGGGAATTACGCGTTACCCCGTCACCGGCTACGCACGAAGGGCGTGGGTCGGCCTTCAGACACGCACAGGGAGGAAGAAAGAGAAAGGAAAAGGAAGGAAGAGAGGTCTCAAACGCCGCAGCGGAGAAAAGAGAAAGAAGAGGTAAGGACAAAGGAAGGAAGAAGACAGAGAAGGACAAAGGAAGGAAGAAGACATAAAAGCAAGGAAGGCAAGGAATGCAGTACATTTACGAGCGTCCGTCTCCGGACGTAGGCACAAACCATTCTCCCAGATGGGGAGAAAGAGAAGGAAAGAGCCAGAGGTGAGGGGAGGAGGGGCGAAGATAGGGACGGGGAAGGATGCGGAATGGGAAGGTATGCAGCCCGGAAAGGAAGGAAGGCCACATTAGCTCGGGGTCCCGTGCTCGCTACGCACGTATCCACAAAAGAGTTGTGGACCCCCTGGGGGGATGCTTTACCGTGTTGTTCACAACATTATTCCTGGACTACAGCTATTGTTGAGGAACGATGGTGGACATATTGAGTATTTCCTGTAAAGAACATAATCTTTGCTTTGTTATGCTAATTATTGCTATTCTCATCAGATGAAGCGCCATCTGTCGGACATTTTTTGAACGTTTGTATTTTTTGGTTCTAATAAAACCCCATGTCATTCCAAGCATGTGTGTCAATTCGTACCTCTCTATCTACATTATTCCGTGATTTATTCAGTTTTCAAATTTATACTGACTTGTTGATCACCCAGTATATTCTCAAATAATACTGACACAGGTCAAGGATTGTTATCTTACTTTTCCTTGAAGTTGATTCAAAAGCGTTGTCACGTTTTTTGAAATCCAGAGTGATAATACACAAGCATTGCTCCATTCTGTACTTAAGTTCATGACTTCCATACAAGAAGAAGACCTCTGTGGTTGACACGTGGAGTACATAGTTATGTTCAGTTTGTTTGATACTTCAGTCCATCTCTTTGTTTTAACTGCATCAATGGTTCTATATCTGTTTACATAGTTTTGGAACTATATTATAAAATGCACAAGTGTATTGTTTCTTTATCATCAATATCGATTTTCGCCTACGGTCAAACCACCGTCGGGTTATCCGTCCCAGATAATACTTTCCATTTCCTCGGACATGAATAACTCACAGGTGGTTAGAGTTTAGATTGAACACGATCGTTATAATGAAGGATCAGTGCAACTGTGCATTACATAGCGCAGCTCCAAAAATTCTTGAAATATGTTCAACACCACCTATACAAAATATATAATTTTCCAACTTTGCCCCAATCACTACTTGATTTTTCTGGTAAAACAGAAAACATAAAATGATGTTTAGTGGTGTGGAATTTGAAAGTCTAAGTGAGATACATTATGTTCTAGTTTATGAGTGAAGTATCGGACGGTGTAATGTCTTCCGGACCCTTGCACATTGCGTAAAAATATCTACACAATGTACGGCTCTTTAGTTGTGCATCAGACGGAACCTATTCCAAATATATGTCTGTAAATAAAGAATTTATTCAGGTATTAACAGGGAATGAAGTGCCGTTCTCCCACAGTAGAGCAGGCAGCAACGTTACTTACACGCCGTACGGTCACATCCAATAGAAAACGTAAGTAATAGAACCACGGACAATGGGCACTAAACAAAAGAAATGTTAATTCCATCACCGTTGTCCAATATATGAAGAACGATGGACTTTTTGTGAGGAAGTACGTTTCAGAACGTATCAGCTCTAAAAGAAACGTTGTTTTTTTTACCATTAATTGTTGTCTTCCAAGAACATGTAATTCATATACTGTTCTTTTTTTTCACCTAAAGACAGTAAACTACATGCAATTTCTACGAGGGCAAAAACTCATTTAATGCATGTTAACTCATAGACATCACTGACTACTGGACCGATAGCTACATCGCAGTTCGTTGTTGGCAATCAACGTGTATAGTTAGTTTACTCCGCATAGCCTCTTGTCACTGGGGGTGACTAATATTTTGTAGAAACTCTGAACTCTGTTCAGGTAGAAAGCATATTTTTAGTTGAAAACTATGCAGTGGCGATTCACAGATCTCATTTCGGCGAATATGTAATCAACTAAGGATTTTAATATGACGTCACAGTAAAGCCAGTGTCACGAGAGGTTTTTCTCTTTTTGGTAACAAAAACTTAACCGACGCAACACGTGTTTTCCATATTCAAGATGAAGATTCTTTGTTTTATCCTAAGTAAGAATGACTGAACTCCGTTTAACATCTTCAGATTTTACTGTGGATTACTAAAATGAGCCGGCCGTTGTGACCAAGCGGTTCTAGGCGCTTCATTCTGGAGCCGCGCGACCGCTACGATCGCAGGTTCGAATCCTGTCTCGGGCATGGATGTGTGTGATGTCCTCAGGTTAGTTAAGTTTAAGTAGTTCTAAGTTCTAGGGGACTGATGACCTCAGATGTTAAGTCCCATAGTGCTCAGAGCCACTTGAATTTTTTTTTACTAAAATGGACGGAATTCAGGAGTCTGGCAGCCTGATTACGTTTTCCATGAATTTCTGATGCCGTTCCAGTGATTGTACTAGTAATAACTCGCAATGACCCTCACCTTCTCCATTCTTTCTCTTTATTTCTAATTGAAAGGCAACAAATTATACGCTATTTTAACTCAAAGCATTTATTTATTATTCATGTAAAGTACTGAAATAATACATAGGTCATTGGTATTATGGAACTGTGGAGTGGAAAATTAGAATAACTGACATGAGGATTTAAAATACGACGGGGATCGGGTACTGGTGCATCCCATCCCTTTCGCGAGTGACTTCTTGGCCACTGTTATGGATGTACTGGAAATTCTGCCCTCAGTGAGCAACTCTGAGTTCCCAAAGGTTGTTTGATGCCGAATGTTCCCTGAGATCAGCAGAATAGCCACCTGATAGCGGAGGTAGCGGCGACACGGAAGTCGCCAACGAGGAGGCAAATCAATAGTCGCGCCAGCCCGCGGGGCACACGACCCGAGCCCACTGCCGCCGAATTCTGGCTGGACTCGCCGGCAAACACACTGACGGTAAAAGATTGTAACCCCCCCCAAAAAAAAAAAAAATCTAGAGTAACTGGATTTCGGGGATACATTTGTCTAGATAATATACCGGGTGATCAAAAAGTTAGTATAAATTTGAAAACTTAATAAACCACGGAATAATGTAGATAGAGAGGTAAAAATTGACACACATGCTTGGAATGACATGGGGTTTTATTACAAGCAAAAAAAGTTCACAAAATGTCCGATAGATGGCGCTGGACAGCAAAACGTCAGTGACTGCGCATGACAATCGTGTATAAAAGGAGCTGTAATGAGAGAGAGAATCAGATGCGCCAGCAGTCGCAGCATGTTGACGTTACCTGAAAAGGCGCTTCTAGTGAAGCTGTATTATCAGAATGGGGAATGTGCTAGTTCAGCGTTACGATCCTGTCGCCATAGGAAGGGGATTCGAACGGGTAAAGGTCCGTTGACAAATGCAGCTGTGGCGAGAATGAGTTCGAAGTTTCAAGCCACGGGTTGTTTAGACGATAGACCCCGTAGTGGCCGACCGAGCACAAGGCGTAATGCTGCCGAGACAGTTCAGGAAGAAATGGAGACTGTAGCGGGTTCTTCTAAGGACGGGGAAGTCAGCGCTCGTGCAGTCGCACGTCGCACCGGCATTCCGTACACTACTGTTTGGTTGGCATTTAGGCGTACCCTCCGATGCTATCCGTTCAAAATCCATCAGCATCATAAACTGTTACCTGGCGATTTAGTGAAGCGGAGGGCATTTGCGGTGTGGGCGTTTCAAACGATGGCGGAAGATGACGATTGGTTGAGTAACGTGTTGTGGACCGACGAAGCTCATTTCACGCTCCGAGGGTCTGTCAACGCCCACAACTACAGAATTTGGGCTACCGAAAATCCTAGAACTGTCGTGGAAACTCCATTGCACGACGAGAAAGTCACGGTATGGGTTGGATTTAACACATCTACCGTTATCGGGCCTTTTTTCTTCGAGGAAATGCGTGATTCTAGTTTTGTAGCTGCTACTGTGACGGGTGAGAGGTACGCCGACATGTTACAGAATCTTATCATCTACAGCCTGTCTGATAAACACCTGCTGGAACGTACGATGTTTATGCAGGATGGCGCTCCACCCCATATTGCTAGACGCGTGAAAGATCTCTCGCGCGCGTCGTTTGGTGATGATCGTGTGCTCAGCCGCCACTTTCATCATTGTTGGCCTCCCAGCTCCCCAGACCTCAGTCCGTGCGATTATTGGCTTTGGGGTTACCTGAAGTCGCAAGAGTGTTGTGATCGACCGACATCTCTAGAGATGCTAAAAGACAACACCCGACACCAATGCCTCACCATAACTCCGGACATGCTTAACAGTGCTGTTCACAACATTGTTCCTCGACTACAGCTATTGTTGAGGAATGATGGTGGACATATTGAGCATTTCCTGTAAAGAACATCATCTTTGCTTTGTCTTACTTTGTTACGCTAATTATTGGTATTCTGATCAGATGAAGCGCCATCTGTCGGACATTTTTTGAACTTTTGTATTTTTTTGGTTCTAATAAAACCCCATGTCGTTCCAAGCATGTGTGTCAATTTTCACCTCTCTATCTACATTATTCCGTGATTTATTCAGTTTTCGAATTTATACTGACTTTTTGATCACCCGGTATTTTAGTGATCACCATTGTAACGTGTTACCTTAATGTGAGCGCGTGATAAGCGATTGTAAACGTGAAAATCTGGCACATTAATAACCAGCGTAACCACCAGAATGTTGAGTGCAAGCGTACAGAGGTGCATGAATTGTGCTGTGCAGATGCCGGATGTCCGTTTGTGGGATGGAGCTCATGGTGTTGCACTTGGTCGGCTAGTACAGGGATCAATACAGGGACGGTTAATGCTGTTTGTGGATGACGCTGAAGTTGCCTCCAGATGATGTCCCATTTGCGCTCTATTGGAGACTGATGTGGTGATGAAGCAGGCCGAGGCAACATGTCGACACTTTGTAGACCATATTGGTGTACAACGGCAGTATCTGGTGAATTGTGAATTGTGTTTTATTCATCTCATGACGTACATTTGCAATCCATTTGTTTTACATACAGGAGACATGTCAAAAATTTATAAAACAATTACAATGATTTTTACATTAATAAATAATAGCACTATAATAAATAACAACACTAAGGATAACACATTGTACCCAGCTCAAATTTCCAGTTTGTCCCGTATGACTTCATCCACTGATTGATAACACTTCAGTGTCAGTACCTCATATAGCTTTCTTTTAAGTGAACCTAGATTCACCTGCATCAACTTATTCCCTTTTAATTTATTACAAAATTTCATTCCCATATATTGAGGTCCCTGGGCATACAGTCTGAGGCGGTTGGTGGGGAACATAAAATTTTCTTTGTTCCTGGTATCATGTGAGATCGACAAAATGGTTTCCCTCAAATAATTCATGTCTGGTGTATAAAAATATAATAATCTCATATATGTATAAGGATGGAAGAGTTAATATTTTAAGTTTTATAAATAATGGTCGACACAGTTCTTTGTGATTTACAGTGCACACATTTCTTTTATTTTTTTCTGTATTTTTAGGACAAGAAGAGAATAGAAGCTTTCGAAATGTGGTGCTACAGAAGAATGCTGAAGATTAGATGGGTAGATCACATAACTAATGAGGAGGTATTGAATAGGATTGGGGAGAAGAGAAGTTTGTGGCACAACTTGACCAGAAGAAGGGATCGATTGGTAGGACATGATCTGAGGCATCAAGGGATCAACAATTTAGTATTGGAGGGCAGCGTGGAGGGTAAAAATGCTAGAGGGAGACCAAGAGATGAATACACTAACCAGATTCAGAGGGATGTAGGCTGCAGTAGGTACTGGGAGATGAAGAGGCTTGCACAGGATGGAGTAACATGGAGAGCTGCATCAAACCAGTCTCAGGACTGAAGACCACAACAACAACAGCAATATCCGCACTGTTTTTGTCGAGTTACCCCAAAAAACAATACCATACCTAATAATGGATTCGAAGTAGCTTGTGTATGCTACTTTTCGTGTGTCCATGTCAGTTGCAGTTGACAATATTTGCATTGCAAATGCAAAGCTGCTCAGTTTGTTTGCCAGGTATTCAATGTGTGCCTGCCAGCTCAAATTTTTATCTACATTTAAACCTAAAAATTTGACTGACTCAACTTTTTCTATACCTAGGTTGTTGTGTACAATCTTAATCTGCTCACATTTTGACTGTTTGGTTCTCAACTGCATCACGTGAGTCTTAGACATGTTTAGATTCAATCCATTTAGCTGAAACCAAGTTTCTAAGGTACTGAGGGTGCTGATCACAGATTTGGGAATTTTCTCCGTGTCCTGATCTTCATCTAAGACAGGAGGGGTATCATCTGTGAACAGAACTGACGGGGAGCGTTATCTCGTTCGAACCCCCCCCCCCCCCCCCCTGGAATGTGTTCTTGAATGGCAGCACAACAGGTCGAATCAGCAGATTGACGTACAAATTTGCAGTCAGCCGGCCGCTGTGACCGAGCGGTTCTAGACGCTTCAGTCCGGAACCGCGCGACTCCTACCGTCGCAGGTTCGAATCCTGCCTTGGGAATGCATGTGTGTGATGTCCTTAGGTTAGTTAGGTTTAAGAAGTTCTAAGTTCTAGGGGACTGATGACCTCAGATGTTAAGTCCCATAGTGCTCAGAGCCATTTGACCCATTCGCAGTCGGGGTGCATGGGATAGTAACGAGAGTGCTCCTGCTATCGTACGAGGTGGTACCCCTGACCATAGCTCCAAGTACTCGCGCAGTGTCTCTAGCACGTAGACAGTGTAACGTAACCCCACTGTGTCCTCAAACGAGCTCTAGCTTGGCAGCACTGAAATCGCACATTGCGGTGGTTTGGGGTCAGTGAATGCACGCTGCAGTGCTTTCGGCTCGATTCTATCCTTGAAGTAACGGGTTTGTAACAAGTCTTTGTGTCACTGTGGTGTCAGCAGCTGCTCAAACTGCTGCTGCAGATGCAGTACGATGCACTAGTGCCATAAACCAAAAATGGTGTCCCCTCCGATAGTGCCACCTGATCGTCCGGAACCCGATCTTCTTGCGACCGTACATTTTCGTGACCACCGCTGTCAGCAATCATACACAGTGGCTACATTCCTGCCAAGTCTTTCCGCAGCCGCGCGGGATTAGCCGAGCGGTCTGGGGCGCTGCAGTCATGGACTGTGCGGTTGGTCCCGGCGGAGGTTCGAGTCCTCCCTCGGGCATGGGTGTGTGTGTGTTTGTCCTTAGGATAATTTAGGTTACGTAGTGTGTAGGCTTAGGGACTTATGACCTTAGCAGTTAAATCCCATAAGATTTCACACACAAAAAAAGTCTTTCTGCAGTATCGCGGAAGGAACTTCCAGCTTTTCGTATCCTATTACACGACCTTCCTCAAGGTCAGGGATGTGTTGATGACGGCGTCTTTGTCATCTTAAAGTCATTCTTGAATAACATTAACTCACCATCTCCAATCTCAAAGGTAACTAACGTTCTCGACCGTTACATCATGTATTTAAAACAAACCTGCTTTACATCCTCATAGTGGCGCTACTAGTGCAACTCTTATGCAACTGGCGCGAAATTTCAGATGTCGAAACACGCCTGCCAACTTCCATTTATGTCGCACATCTTCTTGGTGTTGCGATTTTTTTTTCTGTCAGCGTACATCACTACTTTTGAGCAGACTATGAGGCGGAACTGCAGGTTCTTCACATAAAAGCCGATGGGGGAAGGCTGATACTTTGCATTGAACGGGAAGCCCCTGCGCTGCTCTCGGTATATGGCAACCAGAGCGTGCCTTTTTTTCCAAAGTCAACTTCCTATTGACACTGACCACAATGTACAGTAAAAAGAGATCTCATTTCGGACGAAAACAACAAAATGATACTCCTTTGCGCTCGTAAATGGAACTGTTTCGTCATCTGCACTCACTTTTCGGGAAATTCTCGAAATGACTCAATCTTATTCTAAAGAGGGGTATGAAGCAGGCTCTTTTGTATTATGAAATCAATGGTTAACCTGAGCTGCAGAAAACGAATATGGCGATATACGACAGATAAGCTTTAGAGGTAACTAGAACATGAGGGCCAAGGATTTTACACGAGAGAGGGGTCTGTGGCAGAATATGGATAAAGAGGCGATTCTGAGCACTCAATTTACAATAATCACTCGCGCGCGCGCGACCACGCACACGCACACACACACACACACACACACACACACACACACACACACAAACAAACAAATCGTGTGCGTGTATTTCCTGTATATCTGGACAAGTGCTTAGTCATGAATCTTCTCCCTTAGGATCCAGCACCATCTCATTGTGCCAACAATTTTTATCTCTGTGTGGATTCTACAACCCACTTTCTCGTCCATTTGTATCCACGGTGATAAATTTCATCCAGTCAGGAGGAGGGCAAGAGGGAGGAGATTAGTGTCGCGTCGACAACGTGTTCATTAGAGACTGAGCACAAGCTCGGATTAGGGAGGGGTGGGGTAGGAATCCGGCCGTGTTCTTTGTCGAAAGCGAATTAAGGAAATCACGGTAAATCTGAAACTGGAACATTGGAAGCTATTACTACACATTAACTGTTCAGGGCACGTAGAACCAAACTTCAGTCTGTACTACTTCTTTTCTTCAAAAAAACTTCGTCTCGATGTCGGTAGTCTGTCGCCGATTCTATTGCCATGCGTCTTTGAGTTCCAGATCCTTCCCTGTCACTTTCTCGGATTTGACAGAAGACAGTTTCCTGTCTGTATGTCATCCGCGTAGTCGCCATTATGTCAACAAAGACTTCTTAACGATCGTTTTGGCTCTCAATTAGACAAAATAGGCTTTTCGGCACTTTATCACATGGAAGACTTTCTTGGTTTGTAATAAAACGTCTATTCGGGCTGTTTATCCGTAAAGTTTCAGATGTCTTTTCCATGCAATTTAACTCATTTATTCCGTCACGGCATACAATCATTCTGGACTTTTTCCCATTCAAATACCGTCTTTGGTCTTATTTCCTGCAAAATTCGCCGTTTCTTTTCCTTGATAAATTAACAGTGACGATTAATGGTAATGGCTCAACTGTCTATAGTACTTCTGGGAGAACATCTGTGTGGTAATAACTGATTTTTGCTATGGTTCAAATGGCTCTGAGCACTTCTGAGGTCATCAGTCCCCTAGACTTTAGAACTACCGAAACCTAACTAAGCTAAGGACATCACACGCATCCATGTCCGAGGTAGGATTCGAACCTGCGACCGTAGCAGCAGCGCGCTTCCAGACTAAAGCGCCTAGAACTGATCGGCCACAGCGGCCGGCTTTTGGCTATGACTGAACTGGATTTCTTGTTATAAATATTGCGGGTGATAGTGTAGGCTTTTTCCAACTTTACTTTTCCGTTTCCATTGTTGGCAGTAATTCCACTGTGATACGTGAAGTGTCGAATGTGAGTTACTATGCGATATCCCGTCAGAGATTTGAAAGGAATTTTTGCCAGCAATCTCACGAAGTTTCTCGAGAGCATGTCTGGCTAGATTGGTAGTCCCGGTAGTTTTAGTCAGAGACAAGTTCTTTCAAATGCATATATTTATGTGTAAAAGGGGAGGAGCACACTCTAAATTAAAAGGGGATAGCCGTATGGTTTTCAGTATCCCATCGAAAAAATAAAGTGACGAAGTTAACGTTACGTTTGCTGACACGTACATGTCTGCAGCTTTGGAATACATTGAGATGCTCGCACCGGAATACTGTTGCATACCGCTCGAGGATTCAAAATAAAATGGCGGATCCCACTGATACAGTGGAGTGAGTAAGTACGCAATTAATGTTCAGTTTGTTTGGACGCACACGTCTGCATTACAGGTGCGCACTGAAATCCCCACCCCACAGAAACGCGGCACGTCGGTAGCGGAGCTGAAACACACTGGTAAAGAGGAGAGCGGCGAGCAAGTATGTTTAGGCTATGTGAGACCTCAACTTTTCCCGGCGAATTGAATGTTCAAATAATTTACGGGTTTGTTGCCGGGTGACGTCGTCGACCACCGCCGATGTGGAAGACCGGTGTATTGAACATAAGCGTCCCACACGCTTACAACAGCCGAGCAAATCCGCTATTACAGAAGATTGCCTTGACACTGGTCATCCTGTGGAATATAGCAACACGGAGATTCTGGCTTGCACGTCCAGCTGTTGGGTTCAAGTGGTTCAAATGGCTCTGAGCACTATGGGACTTAACGTCTGAGGTCATCAGTCCCCTAGAATTGGAACAACTTAAACCTAACTAACCTAAGGACATCACACACATCCATTCCCGATGCAGGATTCGAACCTGCGACCGTAGCGGTCCCGCGTTTCCAGACTGTAGCGCCTAGAACCGCTCGGCCACCCCGGCCGGCCCAGCTATTGGGATAGTGTCATTAAGGAAGCTGTTGAAATCAAACTACCAACCAACCTTATAAACAGAGATGGTGGATTTTGTCTAAATGCTGCTTTGAATCCGGCTCTGTCCATCAAAAAACAGAGGGACAGAATTAGGGCTACCTCACCTGTTCATTAATAGTCACTATCGATATTTATGATGTTGGCTATCTTTGGTTGTGTGTTGACTTTGAGGTTACGTGTTCTGTGCCCGGTATCTTCCTTGTTTCTCCTCTGTGAACCGAGGTATTAAATTCCCTTGCACATTGTTTCCTCCTTGCAGTTGTGCCTTGAGAATGGCAAGGTGTGCTCCTGCCGAAATATCGGCGGCAAACCCGTAAATTATTTGAACATGTTTAGGGTAGATTAGCGACGCGCTAATGTTTTGTGTACCAGAACTCCAGACACCTAGCCGCAAACAAACGAAACATTACTTCCGTAACTTTGTTTTCGCTATGGTTATTAAGACTTTGTCCACACATCTTACTCGCATTGTGGTCCTTGCTGACGGCCTGTTCACTTTTTAAGTTGGCACTTCTTACTAGAAACTTCGTAGCTTACTAGTGACCCACCGCCCCGCATACGTGGCACGGAAACGACGCGCTCGACGCACACTACTGTGGCGGAAGCTTCACGCCGGATCTGCAAGTCTAGCTCATCTCTCGCGTTCAGGAGAACCGTCGCGCCGCGGCGCTGCTGCTGCTGCTTTTGACAGCTGCCGGCACTGTCGGGGGAATCCCCCAGCGAGGTCCGGGCGGCGGCGGCGGCGGCGGCGGCCATCTCGTCGCATTAGCGGGGGCCGCGCGCTGCGCCGGCGGGGGCGGAGGGGGCGGCGCCAAGTGTTTGAAATAGCTATTTGCCGGCAGCGCGCAGATGAAAAAGCGCGCGCGCTACAAAGGGGGGCGGCCGGCTCGCCAGATAAGACTCGCGGCGCGGCTCAAAAGAATCCGCCGTTAATTATTGCGAGGTGCGGCCCGCGCGCCTCAAAGGCGGCGGCGGCGGCGGCGGCAACAACGGCGCATGCGCGCCCGCGTCTGCAGGGACTCCGCGGACGTCGCCTCTCTGCTTAATTACGGCCATTAAATCGGCGCATTCGCTTTTAATTAACACAACGATGCCAATCCGGGGACAGCGGCGACGTTTTTAATTTTCGATTCCGTCGGCCGGCCGGCCGTGGGTGCGTTCCTCCATTAACACTCTTTTTTCCGGTCGCTTTAATTTGAATTGCCAATACCACGCACGTAAGCGTTCCGCTTTCCGCACGAGCGAAAGGCGAGAGCGCGGGGCATCAGTTTTGCATCTGTTACTCGTGAAGCTGCACCAAAAACAGAAAACAAAAAATTACATTGCAACATCTGGCGAAAATTACGTTCTAATTTATCCTACGATACTCAGCAGTTATTACTCATCAGGTGTTTATAAAAATTAGAAAACTGGTTGTCACATTGAATCAGAAAGCAGATCAATTGAATTCATTCCACTCCCTTCAGATGAGAGGAACTAATGCGGATGAAATCACTCAAGATCCAAAGACTATTTATGATATCAGTGAGTAATGCTAACGAATTTTGATTTACGATGTAGTGCCTATATTTGTTTGGAAGTAATAGCAGAAAAACCAGTGGCAGTGATAATTGTCGCCAGGCCTGGAGAAGTAATCAGATTGTCTGATGGTTAAGGAAACAGTTTGCAAAAAATAGGAAAATCTGGGTCAGAGTCCCAATCTGGTACATATATTCACAAATGACGACCCATTCAAACAATATAACATCCACCCAACTATATTGGTCAAGAACCTAACTGATCCACATTACATTCGACTGTAGTGACAGAAGTCACGGGATCCCTCGTAATATCGAGTCGAACCTCCTTTTGCCTGGCTTACTGCACCAACTCGACATGGCAGGCACTCCGCAGGTCGGCTGAAGTCCCCTGCAAAAATATTGAGCCACGCTGCCTCCACAGCCGTCAGTAATTACGAAAGTGTGGCTGGTGTAGGATCTTGTACACAAACTTCTCAATTACGCTTCCAGAATGAGATTTTCACTCTGCAACGGAGTGTGCGCTGAAATGAAACTTCCTGGCAGATTAAAACTGTGTGCCGGACCGAGACTCGAACTCGGGACCTTTGCCTTTCGCGGGCAAGTGCTCTACCATCTTAGCTACTCAAGCGCGACTCACGCCCCATCCTCACAGCCTTACTTCTGCCAGTACCTTGTCTCCTACCTTCCAAACTTAAAAGAAGCTCTCCTGCGAACCTTGCAGAACTAGCACTCCTGAAAGAAAGAGACAAGGTACTGGCAGAAGTAAAGCTGTGAGGACGGGGCGTGAGTCGTGCTTGGGTAGCTCAGTTGGTAGAGCACTTGCCCGCGAAAGGCAAAGGTCCCGAGTTCGAGTCTCGCCCGCATCTCGTGGTCGTGCGGTAGCGTTCTCGCTTCCCACGCCCGGGTTCCCGGGTTCGATTCCCGGCGGGGTCAGGGATTTTCTCTGCCTCGTGATGGCTCGGTGTTGTGTGCTGTCCTTAGGTTAGTTAGGTTTAAGTAGTTCTAAGTTCTAGGGGACTGATGACCATAGATGTTAAGTCCCATAATGCTCAGAGCCATTTGAACCATTTGAAGTTCGAGTCTCGCTCCGGCACACAGTTTTAATCTGCCAGGAAGTTTCTCAATTAAGTCTCATAAATGATCGATGGGATTCATGTCAGACTATCAGGGTGGCCAAACCATTCACTCGAAGTGTCCTGAACTTTCTTCAATCCAGCCGCGAAGAATTGTGGCCCAGTGACAGCGCATTGTCGTCCATAAAAATTTCATCGTTGTTTGGGAACGTGGAGCCCATGAACGGCTGCAAATGATCTCTAAGTAGCAGGTCATAACCATTTCCAGTCACTGGTCGGTTCACTTGGACCAGAGGACCCAGTCCGTTCCATGTAAACACAGCACGCACCGTTATGGAGCCACTACCAACCTGCCCAGTGCCTTATTAACAGCTTGGGTCCATGGCTTCGTGGGGTCTGCGCCACACTCCAACCCTACCATCAGCTCTAACCAACTGAAATCGAGACTCATCTGACAAGGTTATGGTTTTCCAGTCGTCTAGGATCCAACCGATATGGTTACGAGCCCAGAAGAGGCGCTGCAGGCGGTGTTCTGCTGTCAACAAAGGGATTCGCCTCGATGGTCTGCTGCCACAGCCCGTTAACGCCATTTTTCGCTGTACCGTCCTAACAGATACGTACGCCGCACAAGCCACATTTATTTCTGCGGTTGTCCCAAGCATTGTTGCTTGTCCGTTGGCGCTGACAACTCTACGCAAACGCCGCTATACTTAGTCGTTCAGTGAAGGCCGTTGGCCACTCCGTTGTCCACGGTGAGAGGTAATACCTAAAATTTTGTATTCTTGGAATACTCTTGACACAGTGAATCTCAGAATATTTAATTCCCTAACGATTTCAGAAATGGAATGTCTCATTCATCTAGCCCCAACTATCATTCTGCGTCCAAAGTCTGTTAATTACCGTCGGTCGTGCATAACCACGTCGGAAATCTTATCACATGAATCACTTGAGTATAAATGATTGCTGCGCCAATGCACTGTCGATTTATATCTTGGGTACTCTATACTACCGCCATCTGTATATGTGCGTATCGTTATTCTACAACTTTCGCCACCTCAGTCTATACCGCTTGTTTCCCAAGATTATGATCTTCCAGCTTTCGGACTAACTACGAAGTCAGCTCTCAGAGGCCTCAAATATGCTGGGTGTTCCAAAATGAACGTACGTCTTTAAGGCTTTGTAGAAAATCGTATAACAGGTGTAGGATTCGTTATGAATAGGAAGGTAGGGCAGAGGGTGTGTTACTGTGTACAGTTCAGTGACCGGGTTGTTCTAATCAGAATCGACAGCAGACCAACACCGACAACGATAGTTCAGGTATACATGCCGACGTCGCAAGCTGAAGATGAACAGATAGAGAAAGTGTATGAGGATATTGAAAGGGTAATGCAGTATGTAAAGGGGGACGAAAATGTAATAGTCATGGGCGACTGGAATGCAGTTGTAGGGGAAGGATTAGAAGAAAAGGTTACTGGAGAATATGGGCTTGGGACAAGGAATGAAAGAGGAGAAAGACTAATTGAGTTCTGTAACAAGTTTCAGCTAGTAATAGCGAATACCCTGTTCAAGAATCACAAGAGGAGTAGGTATACTTGGAAAAAGCCGGGAGATACGGGAAGATTTCAATTAGATTACATTATGGTCAGACAGAGATTCCGAAATCAGATACTGGATTGTAAGGCGTACCCAGGAGCAGATATAGACTCAGATCACAGTATAGTAGTGATGAAGAGTAGGCTGAAGTTCAAGACATTAGTCAGGAAGAATCAATACGCAAAGAAGTGGGATACGGAAGTACTAAGGAATGACGAGATACGTTTGAAGTTCTCTAACGCTATAGATACAGCAATAAGGAACAGCGCAGTAGGCAGTACAGTTTAATAGGAATGGACATCTCTAAAAAGGGCCATCACAGAAGTTGGGAAGGAAAACATAAGTACAAAGAAGGTAGCTGCGAAGAAACCATGGGTAACAGAAGAAATACTTCATTTGATTGATGAAAGGAGGAAGTACAAACATGTTCCGGGAAAATCAGGAATACAGAAATACAAGTCGCTGAGGAATGAAATAAATAGGAAGTGCAGGGAAGCTAAGACGAAATGGCTGCAGGAAAAATGTGAAGACATCGAAAAAGGTATGATTGTCGGAAGGACAGACTCAGCATACAGGAAAGTCAAAACAACCTTTGGTGACATTAAAAGCAACGGTGGTAACATTAAGAGTGCAACGGGAATTCCACTGTTAAATGCAGAGGAGAGAGCAGATAGGTGGAAAGAATACATTGAAAGCCTCTATGAGGGTGAAGATTTGTCTGATGTGATAGAAGAAGAAACAGGAGTCGATTTAGAAGAGAGAGGGGATCCAGTACTAGAATCGGAATTTAAAAGAGCTGACAAGTGCGAGAATTATCGCACAATCAGCTTAACAGCACATGCATCGAAGCTGCTTACAAGAATAATATACAGAAGAATGGAAAAGAAAATTGAGAATGCGCTAGGTGACGATCAGTTTGGCTTTAGGAAAAGTAAAGGGACGAGAGAGGCAATTCTGACGTTACGGCTAATAATGGAAGCAAGGCTAAAGAAAAATCAAGACACTTTCATAGGATTTGTCGACCTGGAAAAAGCGTTCGACAATATAAAATGGTGCAAGCTGTTCGAGATTCTGAAAAAAGTAGGGGTAAGCTATAGGGAGAGGCGGGTCATATACAATATGTACAACAACCAAGAGGGAATAATAAGAGTGGACGATCAAGAACGAAGTGCTCGTATTAAGAAGGGTGTAAGACAAGGCTGTAGGCTTTCGCCCCTACTCTTCAATCTGTACATCGAGGAGGCAATAATGGAAATAAAAGATAGGTTCAGGAGTGGAATTAAAATACAAGTTGAAAGGATATCAATGATACGATTCGCTGATGACATTGCTATCCTGAGTGAAAGTGAAGAAGAATTAAATGATCTGCTGAACGGAATGAACAGTCTAATGAGTACACAGTATGGTTTGAGAGTAAATCGGAGAAAGACGAAGGTAATGAGAAGTAGTAGAAATGAGAACAGCGAGAAACTTAACATCACGATTGATGGTCACGAAGTCAACGAAGTTAAGGAATTCTGCTACCTAGGCAGTAAAATAACCAATGACGGACGGAGCAAGGAGGACATCAAAAGCAGACTCGCTATGGCAAAAAAGGCATTTCTGGCCAAGAGAAGTCCACTAATATCAAATACCGGCCTTAATTTGAGGAAGAAATTTCTGAGGATGTACGTCTGGAGTACAGCATTGTATGGTAGTGAAACATGGACCGTGGGAAAACCGGAACAGAAGAGAATCGAAGCATTTGAGATGTGGTGCTATAGACGAATGTTGAAAATTAGGTGGACTGATAAGGTAAGGAATGAGGAGGTTCTACGGAGAGTCGGAGAGGAAAGGAATATGTGGAAAACACTGATAAGGAGAAGGGACAGGATGATAGGACATCTGCTAAGACATGAAGGAATGACTTCCATGGTACTAGAGGGAGCTGTAGAGGGCAAAAACTGTAGAGGAAGACAGAGATTGGAATACATCAAGCAAATAATTGAGGACGTAAGTTGCAAGTGCTACTCTGAGATGAAGAGGTTAGCACAGGAAAGGAATTCGTGGCGGGCCGCATCAAACCAGTCAGTAGACTGATGACAAAAAAAAAGCATTTATTATATTCAACTTACATGTATAAATAATACATTAAATAAAAGAGCGGCTGAGTTTTCGAATGAAATTATATTGTTCCATAGACCTTTTCAAGTCTCAAACATCCTTGATGCGGACAAGCGACAAATGAAGTTTTGTACCAAAGCCGGGATTCGAGCACGTAGATTATTTCTGCATACTCACGTCATAGATGTTTGAGACTTGAAAAGGTCTTTGGGACCATGTAGTTTCATTTGGTTAAAGCACCTGCGCCCGTGTCTCAGGCTGGATCCCCCGTTTCGGTCGGTGTTATGGTGCTGTACCAATACAGATGGAGACCCTCTGCAATGCTGTTAGAGTACGTGTGGAACACCAAGTGGGCTGAGAAGCGAATGAGAGGAGGGAGGGAGGCGTACACCTGCGCGGAGCCACTGTGCCAGGTCGGCGTGATACCCAGTTTATAATCCTCGCCTTGGAACAAATTTTCATTCGTCGCTTCAGTTTGTTTATATACACTCATGCTCATAAATTAGGGATCATGCTGATATATGGTGAAACAACGTTCTGGTGGGCGGTTTGCGGGTTTATATCACCTCAGGGTATGACCATGCAGTGCATTTGACCTGCGATCGTCGCACGGTGGTGCTGGGAGCAGTCCACGGTGCATGTCAGACTACTGTGCAGCGAGTAAGTGTGCAGATGTTTTCAGATGTGCTAATGGTGACTGTGTGTTGAAAAGGGCTCAAAGAACACATATTGATGACGTTATGAGGGGGAGAATACTAGGACGACTGGAGGCTGGTCAAACACAGCAGATCGTAGCACGGGCCCTCCGTGTGCCACAAAGTGTAATCTCAAGATTCTGGCAACGATTCCAGCAGACGGGAAACGTGTCCAGGCGCTACAGTACGGGACGTCCACAGTGTACAACACCACAAGAAGACCGATATCTGACCATCAGCGCCCGCAGACGGCCACGGAGTACTGCAGGTAGCCTTGCTCGGGACCTTACCGCAGCCACTGGAACAGTTCTCTCCAGACCCACAGTCTGCAGACGACTGAACAGACATGGTTTATCCGCCTGGAAACCTGAAAGGTGCATTTCGCCGACCCCTGGTCACAGGAGAGCCCGTAAAGCCTGGTACATGGTCATTGGAACAGTGGTCCCAGGTTATGTTCACGGACGAGTCCAGGTATAGTCTGAACAGTGATTCTCGCCGGTTTTTCATCTGGCGTGAACCAGGATCCAGATACCAACCCCTTAATGACCTTGAAAGGGACCTGTATGGAGGTCGTGGCCTGATGGTGTGTGATGGGATTATGATTGGTGCACGTACACCCCTGCATGTCTTTGACACAGGAACTGTAACAGGTCAGGCGTATCGGGACGTCATTTTGCACCGCCTTTTCAGGGGTGAAGTGGGTCCCACTTTCCTCCTGATGGATGATAAACTCACAGCCCCACCAAGCTGCCATCGTAGAGGAGTACCTTGAAACAGAAGATATCAGGCGAATGGAGTGGCCTGCCTGTTCTCCAGACCTAAACCCCATCGAGCACGTCTCGGATGCTCTTGGTCGACGTATCGCTGCACGTTTTCAAACCCCTACAACACTTCAGGAGCTCCGACAGGCACTGGTGCAAGAATAGGAGGCTATATGCCAGCAGCTGCTCGACTAACTAATCCACAGTATGCCAACCCGTTGTGCGGCCTGTGTACGTGTGCATGGTGGTCATATCCCGTATTGATGTCGGGGTACATGCGCAGGAAACAGTGGTGTTTTGTAGCAGATGTGTTTCGGGTCGGTTTTCTCAACTTATCACCAATACCGTGGACTTACAGATCTGTTTGGTGTGTGTTTCCTATGTGCCTATGCTATTAGCGCCAGTTTTGTGTAGTGCCACGTCGTGTGGCACCACATTCTGCAATTATCCTTAATTTATGAGCGTGAGTGTCGATCAGTTTTTCTTAGAAGTGTACACTGTGAGCACCATTCGTCACACTTCGAGGTGATGGCGATTTCTTCTCCAATCTGGATCAGTGTGCCTGGAGCATTTGTTGCAACGATGCTGTTTCTAAAATCGGGTAGATCATCTGGTAGCGGAGGCACTTACACAAGATCCTTTATGTACCCCCAAAGGTAAAAAACCCTTGGCTTCAGATCGCGTGTGAAGATGGAGGTCAAGAAGAACAAGCGTTGTCATCCGGCTCCTTGCGGCCAATCCGGCTGTCTGGTACAACGTCGTTTAACCAATTGCATACGGAGTTACGCCAGTGAGGCGGTGTACCGTCTTTCTGCCAAATAAAGTTCTTTAGTTCAGCTTCGCCCAGTTGGGGTAACAGCCATACTTCTAGCGCGTCAAGATGATAAACACCAGTTGCAGTTGCTTCACCGAAAAACAAAGACCACTAATGTTTCCGCCAGGATGTGGCACAAAAATAATTTAAATTAGGGGAGATCTATGAGAGGGAAGATCTGCATGATGTGATAGAAGAGGAAAGAGGAGTCGATTTAGAAGAGATAGGGAATCCAGTATTAGAATCAGAATTTAAAAGAGCTTTTGAGGACTTAAGATCAAGTAAGTCAGCAGGGATAGACAACATTCCCTCATAAATTCTAAACTCATTGGGGGAAGTGGCAACAAAACGACTATTCACGTGTAGAATGTATGAATCGCCGGCCGGGGTGGCCGAGCGGTCCTAGGAGCTACAGTCTGGAACCGCGCAACCGCTACGGTCGCTGGTTCGAATCCTGCCTCGGGCATGGATGTGTGTGATGTCCTTAGGTTAGTTAGGTTTAAGTAGTTCTAAGTTCTAGGGGACTGATGACCTCAGCAGTTAAGTCCCATAGTGCTCAGAGCCATATGTATGAATCTGGCGACATACCATCTGACTTTCGGAAAAATATCATTCACACAATTCTGAAGACTGCAAGAGCTTATAAGTGCGAGAATTATCGCACAATCAGCTTCAGAGTTCATGCATCCAAGTTGCTGACAAGAATAATACACAGAAGAATGGAAAAGAAAATTGAGAATGTGCGCCGGTTCTAGACGCTTCATTCCGGAACCGCACTGCTGCTACGGTAACAGGTTCGAATCCTGCCTAGGGCATGGATGTGTGTGATGTCCGTAGGTTAGTTAGGTTTAAGTAGTTCTAAGTCTGGGGGACTGATGACCTCAGATGTTAAGTCCCATAGTGCTCAGAGCCATTTTAACCATTTTGAGAATGTGCTAGATGACGATCAGCTAGGCTTTAGAAAAGGTACAGGCACTAGAGAGGCAATTCTGACTGCAGTCGGTAATGGAAGCAAGACTAAAGAAAAATCAAGACACGTTCATAGCATTTGTCGACCTGATAAAAGCGTTCGACAATGTAAAATGTTGCACCATTTTCGGAATTCTGAGAAAAACAGGGGTAAGCTGTAGGGAGAGACGGGTAATATACAATGTGTACAAGAGCCAAGAGGGAATAATAAGAGTGGACGATAAAGAACGTAGTGATCGGATTAAAAAGGGAGTCAGTCATGGATGTAGTCTTTCCCCCCCAAATGTTCAATCTGTACGTCGAAGAAGCAATGATAGAAATAAAAGAAAGGTTGTGAAGTGGAATTAAAATTGAAGGTGAAGAGATATCAATGATACGATTCGCTGATGACTTTGCTATCCCGAGTGAAATTAAAGAAGAATTACATGATATGTTGATCGGAATGAACAATCTAATGAATATAGAATATGGACTGAGAGTAAATTGAAGACAGACGAAGGTAACTAAAAGTAGTAGAAATGAGAATAGCGAGAAACTTAACGTCAGGACTGATGGTCACAGAGTGGATGAAGTTAAGGAATTCAGTTACCTCGGCAGTAAAATAACCAATGATGGACGGAGCAAGGTAGACATCAAAAGCAGACTATCACTGGAAAAATGGGCATTCCTGGCCAAGAGAAGTCTACTAGTATCAAACATAGGCCTTAATTTGAGGGAGAAATTTCTGAGAATGTACGTCTGCAGAAAAGAATTGTATGTTAGCGAAACATGGACTGTGGGAAAACAGGAACAGAAGAGAATTGAAGCGTTTCAGATGTGGTGATAAAGACGAATGTTGAAAATTAGGTGGACTGATAAGGTAATGAATGAGGCGGTTCTGCGGAATATGTGGAACACACTGATAAAGATAAGGGACATGTCTTTGAAACGTCCCCTTTGAACAGTTATACATGATTGTGCATAAACTGACACACAATCTTTTAGTGCAAAGCAATCTGACTCAAAAATCCCTACAAAAGAATGGCCCTGACTAACATTAACCTATACGTTTCACAAATCACTTACCTCACAAAAATCTTCGTTACTCGAACTACTGCAATACAGCGAACGCCACTACTGCCAGCTAAATAAAAGATTCAAACTACTGAAGGCACTAAGTACTGATAGGCATAGTTAGCAAATGAAAGATTTTGATAGAGAACAAACATTGTATTTACTTTAATAGTGATCAAAAGTCATTATACAGGGTTATTACAAATGATTGAAGCGATTTCACAGCTCTACAATAACTTTCTTATTTGAGATATTTTCACAATGCTTTGCACACACATACAAAAACTCAAAAAGTTTTTTTAGGCATTCACAAATGTTCGATATATGCCCCTTTAGTGATTCGGCAGACATCAAGCCGATAATCAAGTTCCTCCCACACTCGGCGCAGCATGTCCCCATCAATGAGTTCGAAAGCATCGTTGATGCGAGCTCGCAGTTCTGGCACGTTTCTTGGTAGAGGAGGTTTAAACACTGAATCTTTCACATAACCTAGCAGAAAGAAATCGCATGGGGTTAAGTCGGGAGAGCGTGGAGGCCATGACATGAATTGCCGATCATGATCTCCACCACAACCGATCCATCGGTTTTCCAATCTCCTGTTTAAGAAATGCCGAACATCATGATGGAAGTGCGGTGGAGCACCATTCTGTTGAAAGATGAAGTCGGCGCTGTCGGTCTCCAGTTGTGGCATGAGCCAATTTTCCAGCATGGCCAGATACACGTGTCCTGTAACGTTTTTGTCGCAGAAGAAAAAGGGGCCGTAAACTTTAAACCGTGAGATTGCACAAAACACGTTAACTTTTGGTGAATTGCAATTTGCTGCACGAATGCGTGAGGATTCTCTACCGCCCAGATTCGCACATTGTGTCTGTTCACTTCACCATTAAGAAAAAATGTTGCTTCATCACTGAAAACAAGTTTCGCACTGAACGCATCCTCTTCCATGAGCTGTTGCAACCGCGCCGAAAATTCAAAGCGTTTGACTTTGTCATCGGGTGTCAGGGCTTGTAGCAATTGTAAACGGTAAGGCTTCTGCCTTAGCCTTTTCCGTAAGAATTTCCAAACCGTCAGCTGTGGTACGTTAAGCTCCCTGCTTGCTTTATTCGTCTACTTCCGCGGGCTACACGTGAAACTTGCCCGCACGCGTTCAACCGTTTCTTCGCTCACTGCAGGCCGACCCGTTGATTTCCCCTTACAGAGGCATCCAGAAGCTTTAAACTGCGCATACCATCGCCGAATGGAGTTAGCAGTTGGTGGATCTTTGTTGAACTTCGTCCTGAAGTGTCGTTGCACTGTTATGACTGACTGATGTGAGTGCATTTCAAGCACGACATACGCTTTCTCGGATCCTATCGCCATTTTGTCTCACTGAGCTCTGGAGCGCTCTGGCGGCAGAAACCTGAAGTGCGACTTCAGCCGAACAAAACTTTATGAGTTTTTCTACGTATCTGTAGTGTGTCGTGACCATATGTCAATGAATGGAGCTACAGTGAATTTATGAAATCGCTTCAATCATTTGTAATACCCCTGTATATATAGCAGTTCATGACATCTCTTCTTACAAATGTACTGTTTCTGATGGACACACGTCCAGATCATCCGCTCTCAAAAATCCGCCATCTCACTTCCCCACATCCACCATTGCTGGCGGCTCACCTACAACTGCGCAACGCTACGCGCTGTTAACAGCCAACTGCCCAACATTACAATAGCCAACAACAATGCAAACCAGCCACAGACTGCACACAGCACAGCCAGTGATTTTCATACAGAGCGCTACGTGGCGTTACCAATAAGAAAACCTAAACAGCCTACTTACAACTTCCAAGGTACTAGAGGGAACTGTAGAGGGCAAAAACTGTAGAGGAAGACAGAAATTAAAATACATCCAGCCGATAATTGAGGACGTAGGTTGCAAGTGCTACTCTGAGATGAAGAGGTTGGCACAGGTCAGGAATTCGTGGCGGGCCGCATCTAACCAGTCAGAAGATTGATGACGCACATTGCAGTGCTTCCGATATCGTGAAACAAAGTTATTCCTTTTTGTACTCGGCATCTGTGTATCGTATTCTGAAGTTGATATTTGCAGGTGCAAAGTGTGTCCATTCGCCCCAATTTACTCGGGACAGTACCTTTTTTCTCCAAAATGTCCGTGTGTCACAAATGATCTTTTTGGGGACGCTCAAATGTTCCGCTTTTTTGCGATTTCACTTTGCTTTAGTATTTTACGCAACTGGATGTTTGATTATCAATTTTCTGTGCATTGAACAAGTGCATATGCTAGGGCGCGACTTATGCAACTTCCTCTACAATTTTTGTTTATTTACTGTTAATGTTTTGCACTGTTGGTAGTACGGAGTCATGTTTACTGTGTAATCATGTCAAAACGAAACTGCTATTTTAACAGCAATATAAAAAGTGAATCTACTTTTACCACTTGCAGAGTAGAAACTATAGAATGCCCATTGTGCAAATCAAACTTTTCTATTGGACATTGTGGACTGTTTGCCATTGAAAATCACGTAAAGACTAAGAAACATCACTTGATTGTTCATACTAAAATGCAGTTCTTGATAAAAAACATTAAAGTTAAAAGTATGGTGACAATGTAGCAAAATAATTGAAAAAAATCATTTGGGATCATCTGAGTGCATATCCTTTAAATTTTGTCAACACGATTTGTGTCCCGTTTCTTCCTCAACTGTTCCAGGTTCTTTAAGCCTTTTAATAAATCCTCTTTTTTAATAGAAATTAAATGGATGCCCTAAGATACCACTGAGTGTAAGATACACTGATTGTTAGTAACTTCGTTTTTCGGAAGGAATATCGGTGTGTACAATATCCCCTTCTAGACTACGTACCTGTGTGACAGGCAATGCTGATGAAAAGAAAATTTGTTGTATTTGGATAATTTGAATCACAGTCTTTACTTGATCTATACAGGTCAACATCAAATTGCGACAAATGCATAATTTGGAACGAAATTTCTTGCTTTTAGAGTCCCAGTATTCCAGAATTTAGTTACTCGTTTTTAGACAATATATCACATTCTATATTTTGAGAAATATAGGCTGCAGCTGCTGTTGCTGCCGATTAAGTGCTCGAGCAGACTTGAAACCTAAGATCAGCAGTCTCTTATACAATGGAATCTGTGTGAACCATCTGTATGTGTCTAGAGTCAGTCCAACGTACAAGTGTGAGAAAGTTGTCTAAATGTTTGCGTAGCGTTAATTTGAGGTAGGACGTGGGCTGTGGAAAACCGCCTAAAAACCACGTCCAGGCTGGACGGCTCACCCGCCCTGCCCTCATCCTTAATCCGCAAAGTGAATTCGATCCGGGTCAGGGTCATTACCCTAGGCGCTGCAAGCGGCAGGTTACCGCATTCAGCTAACAGGGTGGGTAGCTACGTAGATCAGCTATGGTTTAATAAATATTTGTATTGTATTGTATTGGACCTAGAAACGACGGAGAGGCTTCGTCCCCGCCGTAGCCCTCAGTGGTTCACAACCCCACAGAAGGCTACAGCAGTCCACTCACCCCACCGCCGCCCCACACCAAATCCAGGGTTATTATAAATATTTAGTATTCTCATACTGAGTTACTCAGGTTCTTTGTACGTTACTCTTTTATTTTTAGAAGTTATTAGGATATTGGTGCCCGAACCCAATTTTCCTGTAGGTGTTCCTTAATTAAAAATTTATAATACGCAATAAACAGTAGACAAAATAAATACGTAACTGCTTTCTATGTTTAATGATTGGGATATTAGCGCCAAAAATCTATGTTTCGCTGAGTCTCGATTTTTTACAATATGCAGTATCCTCCACAGACTGACGTCAAACATGACATATCAATTTGTACGCAGACAGGTAGTCCCTATGTTGGTTACGTTATGGCTAGAGTTGCTTCTCTACCAAAAGAAATATTTGGTAGTTTTGGTTCAGTACACAAATGTCGCAATAAATGGTAGGATTAGCCGTAGTACGGGTAGCATTGGTAGACAAAGAAACATAAGTGAGTGAGTGAGACAGGAACTGGGAGCAGACGACACCACTTTGCGTCTTGTTTCTTTGTTTTGTACATAATTAGAATTGCGCATCGTTCAACGTTAGTCCAAATGTGCATTTCATATCTGTACAAAATATAAATTGCATTATGGAAGTAACAAAAATCAGCTACTGTCGTAATTTCTGCGTTTCCTTGTAACCAAAGCAATTTCTTTAGATGTAAGTACAATTTACATGCACAAACATAAAAAATCTATGTAATTATTGTTGTTATTTAGTATTCAATAGAACGTTCTTCGTTATGATCAAAGGGAAGAGTTTCGTTTTATTATTGATAAGTGCACAAGTTGTTTAGCAATTAGAAACTTGATTCGTACAAGCTCGACGAAGTATTGAAGCGATGTTTGATATTTTTTTCCTTTGCGTTTTTTAAATTTTACCTTTCTTGAGGAAATTGCGTTTTCTAGCACTGTATGATAAATCTGTAGTCCTATTTAATCTCTACATCAACATCCGTCTGTTTCATATTACAAATCAACAATTTTCGAATAAAACCTGAATTAAACATCGAAAATTTCGATTTCCCTATAAATGCTGTTTATTTTTAAGTATCAAAAAGAAGATAAGCATGTAGAAGAAAAATGTTCCGTAAGTTACGCGGCCCTTTATGTATCGTCACTCAGTTTCTAGACGGTTCACCGCTTCCGGTTTCTAGGAGAATCTAGTAAGACAGAGATCGCATACGGATACCAAGCGATTGAAATGAGGGAACGCCTGACAAATATGCGATACACCTAACATACAGGTAACGCGGCTACGCTCTTAACTGACCAAAGCCACTAGTAAAACTACCGTAGTCCACGTTTACTTAAGATAGTGTGCAGTAGCTTATTGTAGTTTTACTAGTATACCTGAGGCTCAAAGTCGAGGAATTCTATCGAAATCTGCAACTTATACGTTTCATGTAACGTATCCATTTTGCGACGAACTGCTGACGCACGCCTCCGTTCCATCAGATGTTTGCGTTATTTTGGTTCCATCTGCATGATCAGTCATAATCGCGGTAAAAGTTCTGGATTGTAATTTGGATGCGGGTAATTCAGCACGCCCTCTAACGCCGGCTGTACCCGGGAACGGGAGCTCAGTGACGTACGAGAGAGGAAATGGAACGACAGGAAAGAAGTACCGCCGGACGACAGAAAACAGCGCCACTCGGTAATTGCCGCCATGTAAGTGGCGTATTCAGTTTTAATTAACAGAACGGCTTCGGGACGTTTTTAATTTCCGATTTCCGTAGCGCAGCGCGGCTCGGTCGCCGCCGCCACCGCCGCCTCTGCCGCTAATGTTTGCCCATTGTCGTTTTTGCCGCAGTACCGCACGCTTTCCAGCGGCAGGCCGCTGTTACTCTGAAATGCATTCTGTCGCTCTGCGTGGCCACTCGTTTAGCTAATAGAACGGTGGGTGGAAATAGTAAAATTTCCCCTACATTTCTCAAAATCGTGTGCAAACGAGTTTAAACTTTCAAGCTGTTTGTTCGTCCTGTTGGTTATTACACAAATGCCGAAAGGCTTATTTAGAAGCGGTATGTACCAGGAGGTTTCATGTCCGTATACCGGGTGTAACACGTGCAAGAGCAGAGACTTTTATATGTGGTTTTTTAATATTTACAGTCCGCCCCGATAGCTGAGTGGTCAGCGCGGCGGTCTGTCACGCCAAGGGGCCCGGGTTCGATTCCCGGCTGGGTCGGAGATTTTCTCCGGTCATGGACTGGGTGTTGTGTTGTCCTCATTATTATTTCATCATCATCAGTAGAAGGTACGGAAAACCACCACTGGAATCACTTCCCTAGACGCTTACGTAGTGGACCTCTCTGACGACGCTTCCCCCATGACAAGACCTGCTGCAAGGCAGAACACAAAGGTTTTTTAATATTTACACGCACCAGTGTGATGGCTGTTTCTTTCTGTGCGTCGAACAGTCTCCCCGCAAACACACGACTTGATGTTTTCTGCACCACTAACGAGCAGAATACCGCAAGTGCCATAACCCGATTTCCCAGAAACTTCGCTCAGTGGAGGAGGGGTCGAAATAAGCGAAAACACGTGTCGTCTTATCCGTAGATACTAGACTGTTCACGACCAAACGACAGTCAAAGCTTTCGAGGTACTTTATGTGACTTTCAGGACGTAACCACATCAGTTGGAGCTTTGGCGCAGTGGGTAGCGTAGCGGCTTCACATTTTTGCACCCCATGTTCGAAACTCGATCATTCTTTTACTTTTCGTTTTTTCCATCTATTTACCAATGTCTGTAGAAGATTACTGCATATATGTGTAAAACAACCAATGGAATAGAAAAATGTGGAATTGTTTTCCGTCAAATTCCTGTTGTGTAGCTTGCCAGTAACATTGGTAGTATTGCATACTTGTTCCCGAGAAGTGGGTTTCGGTCTGCCATCAAGTATACCCGTTTATTCCTGCAGCCTGCAAGGACGGTCTTGTGTTAAATCGATTCTGACCTGGAACTGTTTAGGAAAACTCACCGTTCCCGAATTAGTTCTCAAAGTAAACAGACAGCACTGGACCATAGACACATATGAGGTGCAACAATAAAGTAATGAGACTGATGTGAAAAAAAATGTTGCTTACCGTTTTAGTCAAGTTTAGTGTTGTCTCCTTCAAAGTAGTTCCCTTCTGATTGTACACACTTTTTCCAGCGCTTCTGCCATTCATGTTAACATTTCTGGAACTCATCTTCCGTAATATCCTCGAAGACCCTCGTCACAGCTTTTTGGACATCTTGTGTTGTTATGAAAATGGTGTCCCTTGACCGCCGTTTTGGTTCTTGGAGATAGAAAGAAGTCGCACGGAGAGACATCTGGTGAATAAGGTGGCTGTGGTAGTACTGAAATTTATTTTGAGGTTAAACATTGCTGTACTGACAGAGCAGTATGGGATGGCGCATCTTTCTGATACCAAGATCTTCAGTTATTATTACACGAACCGTTTCTCGATTGATGTTCAGTTCTTCTGCAATCATTTTCACGGATAATCTTCGATCAGATGGTACGAGTTCACGCACCCTGGCCAACTTGACACACGTCCGTGTGGTTGATGGTCGTCCAATACGATCTTCATCTTCAACATTCGTTCTGCCTTCACTAAGTATTTTATGCCAACGAAATACTTGATATCTTGACATAACCTCCTCTCCAAAAGCCTTCTGAAGCTTACCGTAAGTTGTCGTCGCGTTTTCACCCAATTTAACGCAAAAAGAAATGGCATACCGTTGCGCAATATTATGCGGTTGCATTTCCATAACGAGAGACACAAACATGTGTTAACTTATTACAGCACAACTCACGACTGAGCAGTTGCATCGATGTGCTGCTTGGACTAGAATCAGCTTATAGACCAAGGTCGAATATATTGTGCCTATGCAAGCCTGCAGGGTTGCCACATCTTGTAAAGAAAATAAGTCTCATTACTTTATTGTCGCACCTCGAATATTTTGTCATAAATGTAAGACACTTACTCTAAAACCCAGTAGTAATATGACGCCCTTGATAGGAAATAAACGCGTAGTAACCTTCTACTGACATGGGTAGATAAATGAGAGAGAGAAAACTAAAATAAAAACAACTATCGAGATTCGATCATGGGGCTGAAGTGTGAATTCGTGACACTACCAACTGGGCCAACGCTTCCATTGAACTTACTGTCCTACAGAAGGTATCTAAATTGCACTCAAAAGAAACGAATGAGTCTCTACGGATAAGTCGAGACACGTATTTGCTTATTTTCACTCCCCTTCCACTGAGCGGAGTTTCTGGAAAATCAGGTTATGGCACTTGCCGTGTTCTCCCTGTAAGCGGACTACGCCTGCCAGTGTACTCTTACCGTTTTGCGTCCGCGCATCAACATATGACCTACTGGCCAGGAGAAAATAAAAATTAATGACTTTCTCTTGTCACACATACCTAGAGGTGCTACGCAACCTGAAAACATACTTCTTGTAATAGCTATAATTATTAGTCTGCAAACGATGTAAATACTGGTCTAATGTTGTTCAGTACGCCGTCCTCAGTCACCAATAGATACATCTGCACTCATACCCATTACGCTCCATATGTTTCTAACCTACCTATGACGTACGAGGACAGGAGAAACAAAAGAGCTCGACAGTTAAATTTTTGGGATTGAAATTTCATAGTGAATTCAGTTGCGAGGAGCATATAACAGAAGTGGTTAACGCAGAAACTAATCGTTGTTTTATGGCGTGCTTTCGGGTGTTCAGAGGAGTTGTGTAGTCCACGTCTGCGTGCAACATTTCGACGTCTGACCCGGGTACTGGTACTGGGAGATACGTTACCGCTGCCCGGTCTTCTACCAGACTGAGCTACTGCTGGTGCGGTGCCGCTGTTTATAACCGCATTCGTCTCCCTGCGCCCGCTACAGCCTGTCTTGTTCACTTTATTTTCAGAGCCAGC
Source organism: Schistocerca cancellata (assembly GCF_023864275.1). Classification (NCBI taxonomy): domain Eukaryota; kingdom Metazoa; phylum Arthropoda; class Insecta; order Orthoptera; family Acrididae; genus Schistocerca; species Schistocerca cancellata. The sequence continues at coordinate 63,420,082 of NC_064628.1, read as the reverse complement.
GCTGTTATTCCGAGAAACTCATTTTCTTTCAGCTTTACTCAATTCTGGTGGATTAGATGGCCGACGAGATCTTAATAAACGGAGGGCAAGGTCACAAACCGCGTTTAAATTGTAACCTCCGTCCCCGTTTATTAGGTTTTCAGACGTCTTTACTTATACTCCGTAACAACATTGTCCCAGAAAAATTGCGTTTGCACCACGATATTGGTCTCGTCGTACTTCATTTCCACGACAGATAATTTGCTTGTTTCAGTTAGGATGTAACTGATGTCCTTTGCAAGTCTCCTCGAGTGTCATAGTGGTCTGGCCACACACGACATGCCACATTCGCATGAAATATGGTAAACATCCGGCTTTGCAGACGCAGATCGTCTGGAATATCGTAAAGAAGACTAACTTTGTTAATGGGAATGAAATGCACACTAGATGCATATCGATCATTCCGGGGATTGGGCCAATTCGAGGCTCATTAGTGATTGATAGCAGTCTCAACATCTCTCTCAGCTGCTGTTGAATATGATTGCAAATCCCGCTCAATTTGTCGATCTGAGTTGCGATTCCTTCGGGACATTACACATCGATGCTTTAATTCTTTGGCGGGGCTTTCATTAACTGGCAGCGTTCGAGCTCTCTGCATCACTCTTTAGCAAGCTGTCCCTTTTTAAAGGATACTGATGTCTATAATTGTGGTGATAATGTATGTTACGCTGTGCCCTAGGAATCCCTCCGTTCATAACTAGGACACTGAGGAATGGTAGCTGGTTCTTTATCCAAGTATAAGGATGGGTAGAGTTTAAATGAATCCAAACAAACATTTAATTTATGGATGTCTATCTTATTGCACGGACGTGGGACTTTAGCTGATGATATATATGAGAAAAAATACTACCACAGCTGTATCTTGAGAATGTCTTTATTCTGTCACACGACTAGTTTAGGCGGCACATTACTGCCATCCTTAGGCCCCATCACTGCCAAAAGAGTACTTGATTTCTATGGCGCATTTAATGTGGGCTCCTTGTTGCTAACTTGAGGATGGCGGTAATGTGCTGCCGAAACTAGTCGTGTGATAGAATAAAGACATTCTCAAGATACAGCTATGGTAGTACTTTTTCTCATAACAAATTTTTATTTGCAACGTGACTGCTGACAGATAACGGCTTAAATATTTAGCTTACTTTCATTCCACAGTGTCTTACACTATCATACACTACTGGCCATTAAAATTGCTACACCGCGAAGGTGACGTGCTACAGACGCGAAATTTAACCGACAGGAAGAAGATGCTGTGATATGCAAATGATTAGCTTTTCAGAGCATTCAACAAGGTTGGCGCCGGTGGCGACACCTACAACGTGCTGACATGAAGAAAGTTTCCAGCCGATTTCTCACACACGAGTAGCAGTTGACTGGCGTTGCCTGGTGAAACGTTGTCGTGATGCCTCGTGTAAGGAGGAGAAATGCGTACCATCACGTTTCCGACTTTGATAAAGGTCGGATTGTAGCCTATCGCGACTGCGGTTTATCGTATCGTGACATTGCTGCTCGCGTTGGTCGAGATCCAATGACTGTTAGCAGAATATGGAATCGGTGGGTTCAGGAGGGTAATACGGAACGCCGTGCTGGATCCCAACGGCCTCGTATCACTAGCAGTCAAGATGACAGGCATCTTATCCGCATGGCTGTAACGGATCGTGCAGCCACGTCTCGATCCCTGAGTCAACAGATGGGGACATTTGCAAGACAATAACCATCTGCACGAACAGTTCGACGACGTTTTCAGCAGCATGGGCTATCAGCTCGGAGACCATGGCTGCGGTTACCCTTGACGCTGCATCACACAGGAGCGCCTGCGATGGTGTACTCAACGACGAACCTGGGTGCACGAATGGCAAAACGTCATTTTTTCGGATGAATCCAGGTCTGTTTACAGCATTGTAATGGTCGCATCCGTGTTTGGCGACATTGCGGTGAACGCACATTGGAAGCGTGCATTCGTCATCACCATACTGGCGTATCACCCGGCGTGATGGTATGGGGTGCCACTGATTACACGTCTCGGTCACCTCTTGTTCGCATTGACGGCACTTTGAACAGTGGACGTTAGATTTCAGATGTGTTACGACCCGTGGCTCTACTCTACGTTCGATCCCTGCGAAACCTTACATTTCAGCAGGATAATGCAAGACCGCATGTTGCAGGTCCTGTACGGGTCTTTCTAGATACAGAAAATGTTCGACTGCTGCCCTGGCCAACACATTCACCAGGTCTCTCACCAATTGAAAGCGTCTGGTCAATGGTGGCCGAGCAACTGGCTCGCCACAATAGTCCAGTCACTACTCTTGATGAACTGTGGTATCGTGTTGAAGCTGCATGGGCAGCTGTACATGACGGCCAGAGGTGGTTGTTCTGGGTACTGATTTCTCAGGATCTATGTACCCAAACTGCGTGAAAATGTAATCACATGTCAGTTCTAGTATAATATATTTGTCCAATGAAAATCCGTTTATCATCTGCATTTCTTCTTGGTGTAGCAGTTTTAATGGCCAGTAGTGTATTTTGAAGTAACTCGCCAGGTGAATCTAAAGTTAATCGCGTCCAGAAGCGTGTAACACGAGTTATTTACCGTTTAAATTCAAGAAGGGCTTACAGAAACCTGTTCATAGAACTGAGAACATAACCACTTTTCAACATTTTTATCCGTTAATGAAATTTGCTGTAAATACGGGGGTTGGAACTGTAATAGTGACAACTAGTTATTGACAGATCGTACAAAATAGATACTTGTTTCAAAGTTTTATTGACCTTCAAAGTAGTCACCAGTAACCCGTTGCCAGCGATGTGGAAGTCATAGGATACTATTAGCAGTTCCAGTTGTGTTGAGAGTTCGAGCGGCGCCGTCTATTGCCCGACGAATTTGTAACAGTTCTGAAGCGAATGCTGTGAAGTGTTTCCTTCAGTTTAGAAATCGAGTTGAACTTACGAGGGCTTAAGTCAGGGGAGTGCAGTAGGTGGTATAGCACTTAGCAGCCCCATCAGTCAAACAAATCAGTAAGGGCTTGCACTGTACATGCTTGACCATTGTCCTGAAAAATAATGGTCAGGTCCTGCAGAAAGTGTCATCACTTCTGTCTCTAAGCTGGTCGTAGGTTGTGTTCCAAAAATGTTTCGCGGCTTCACGCCACTGCGAAAGAGGAACGAAGCAGACCATATAATGTGTTAACGCCTCAGTACTTTCGATACAGAAGTAAATTTTTTATACATGTGTAAAAATTTTAACGGTTTTATATCATCAGGGCTCACTCCGATATTACACCAAATAGTTTTCAGTGCTGTGACCTGTAGTAATTTAAAAGGCAAATTACTCAGTCACTTATCTCGTAACCAAAAGAACAATAGTTTTATCAAAATAGCTCACTTCGAATGGATTACAGAACAGTAATTTGTCACAATTCACTCAGTGACGGCCACTGTTAGTGTGTGATCAGCTTCCTTTTGTTCGAACAAAGAGATAATCTGGCTGAGAATAAACCGTTATGAACTGCACCATATATAAGAAGTGATATATTTCAAGTACAATTACCTCGTATAAGACACCTGATTGGCTGAAGAATAAAACTTCAACCAGCCGCAATATAAATAAGTCATTCCTTCGAAAAGTGTAACTGGAGGTAGTTTTGTTCCTAATTGATATTTTGCAGCATTGGTTTTCACAGCTTTAGACACTAGAAAAATTTTACAGTTCCAAGGGTTAGTACATTGTACAAACCTGGAAATGTATATGTCATTTGACTGGGAAACAAGATAAATATACCTAATTTTATTATATGCATTCTTAAAAGCAAATAACTTACTGAATTACTTGTTCTCCTTAGACTATTCGTAAGTCTCAGCTCTAGCCATTCCTTCAGCGTTGCTACTTCTGCTTCAGTGGAATAATGAAAATCATGATCTCTCAGACTGGGAATGACACTGAGGGCTGACGTATATGTGGTACCTGTTGTGGTTTGGCAGGAGAGCCAACACCGTATTATTAGAGGAAGCCGAAAGGCACGCGTTTTAGCTCACGCAGGCGGGCGTGAGGTCTGGAACAGGACAAGGAAATTAGACTTTAGAAAAAAAGGACGTAGCTGGTGGAATACTTAACTTTAATCCATTAATGATGAGCGTCGCTCTTGACGGTACATGATTACAGTATCAATAGTAACTGGTAATGGCGCCTTGCTAGGTCGTAGCAAATGACGTAGCTGAAGGCTATGCTAACTATCGTGTCGGCAAATGAGAGCGTAATTTGTCAGTGAACCATCGCTAGCAAAGTCGGTTGTACAACTGGGGCGAGTGCTAGGAAGTCTCTCTAGACCTGCCGTGTGGCGGCGCTCGGTCTGCAATCACTGATAGTGGCGACACGCGGGTCCGACGTATACTAACGGACCGCGGCCGATTTAAAGGCTACCACCTAGCAAGTGTGGTGTCTGGCGGTGACACCACAGTACCATTCCAACATGTATGAAATTATGTGCTATATCTCTTGGATTTCAATTGAAATGGAAATACTTCGAAATTCCACCTTGAAAAATTATAGGTAGTTAAAAAGTAATTTCACTGATAACATGTGAATCTGACGACGTTTAATTTGGATATCATAAAATTGTAGTTATAAACTGTGATTCCTCAGCCGTCGTAGGACTGTGCTGTTACAACTTCTTTTCAATCAGAAGATATGAAGTCTGGCATGACTCTGGAAAAAGTGACAAAAGGACCCGGTGTTGACACATCACACTCTGCGGCCTGTGCTGTGGATTCTGCTGCACTTTGCTCAGCATTAGAGGAAACTGAGTACGTGGATTGCGTTTTAATGAGAGGTACTCAGGGGTCTTACCTGGCGGTGCAGTGTCTGTGCCTTGACGGCTGCTTATCGAATTCTAAAAGGTTTATTGATTTACATAATACGGAATCATTCATTTCACACATGTCGTCTGATTTGTAGTATTTCCAGTGTTACGTTTTCAGAGTCTGGTTCGTCAACTGATTATTATCGTTGGGCCTATCCAATGCACGTGGCATCTATCTGTTCGTTGACTGTGTCTAAAAATGTTTGGACAACATGTAAGAAATTTGACATAAGGGGATTTTTTGTGATTAATGGATCTGTATGTGCAAACCACATTCATTTGAAGAAATTTAAAATTAATGACATATAATATACAATGAGTGAGTGGTTCATTGAATACTTCACTGTTAGGAAACAAAATTGATGTCAGATAGCTCATGCAATTTTCATGATAAATCTTCTGAATCGGAATAGACTGCTGGTGGTTCTCAAAGGGATTCAAAATTTCCACCACTGGTTTTCTGTGTATAAACAAACATCCGTTTCACACCAATAAATCAGAAATAATAATCGTTACTGACGATGTAATCACCTTAGTCAGCTCAATATAAACGCAACAACAGAAACAATAAATGAAATGTTCATATCATAAAAGCACTGTGGAAAGGAAATATGTGAAATTAAATGTGCAATATTCCTGAGGTCGCATTTTGATCATAGCTTGAATTGGAATTCACATATTGTAGATTATTCTCAAATTATTGAGTCCAGTTGCGTATGTTCTTTGTGGAATTGCTGATTTTATGATGAAAACATCAGGGAAAGTTCGCCTACTTCCAGTACTGCACTGATAGTCAAAGACAAAGAAACCAAATTTTATTATACATATCATTAAAAGGAAAAAAAATCAGGCGTATGTGTTTCTGTTACTCTACTTTTTATTTTTACTCATGTTTAAGTCTGTACTGTATCTATTTTCCCATTGCTGTTAGTTCTGCAGTGCCTCAGGTAGGCCTCTGTGGACAGAAATGTGTTGTAAGGTTGTAGCTTGGTGCCAAACCTCAACATCTTACTTACTTTCTTTTTAGTTTCATTCCCCTTTCCCCTTAAATGACGATTTACTGACACCAGTGTTCTGGGCTGACATGTCGTCCAGAGAAATATACAGCAGCCATACGCATAGCCAGCAAAAGAAAAATTCTGTTCCACGTCACCACAATAATTCACATATTGCGCATTTTACCACTGTCATGGCCTCTTACAATCACAGCAGGTATGTGATTGTGCTTTCACAATACGTGCCTCCAACGAGTCGAATGATAAGTTACATGCACATTACTACCAACTGTGTTGTCGCATCTCATAAACAAAGCGATCACGATAATAGATTGTAATGCTTTAGTTTCTTTCTTAGTCATTGTTTCACTGTATCACTGTGCTCTCAAAAACTACGAATCACCTGTTTGTGGTGAGCAGTGAGGTTCATACCATGTATACGTGGGACACGCCCGCGGCAGATAATAGGGCTTTGTTCCCTACAGTAATATAAAAGTATCCGACCAGACGACAAACGTCCACCGTGGAGCACTCACGTTAGCACTGGATGGGCGGCCGTTCCCCCGCGCGGCTCCACTGCTGGGTCCGGCACGCCTTCCGGAAGCGTTTACGCGGTCGACCGCGCAGCGCATCGTATTCCAGGCGGCTGAAAGGCTGTCTCGGGTTGCGGCCGGGAGCGATCAAAAGCGCTGCACCGTCTCCCTTCAGCAACAGCTCGCGCTCAGGTCTGCAACATTTCTTCTTTTCACTGCTGCTACCTGGGATTCGACTCTCGACAAGCGAATACGGCAGACTACTTCCCTTGCCTAGAGCTCCTTGGACATACGTGGTGGAATACAAAATACAAACCAGTTTACTTACAAATTGCGCAACAGAATTAAAGACTCACTTCCTCGAAACCCTATAACTCGGGTGCCTCAAACATTTCTCTGTAACGGTGCAAAAGCATGACATCCTGCAACGTCACCCTCGGGATCGGAGACGCTCCAAACAGCAAGGTGTCACACATGCGAAAAAAAGGCCACAACTCAGAAGTTTATATGAGCTGTAAGGTACATTAATGGCATCACATTGGCTCCAAACTTTTCTACAATTCTGCCCAACTCTAGCATCGACGTTTCACAAGATAAGCAGGTCCTCACAGCTCCTCTCATCCAAGTGTCACTATTTCTTTTGATGCATCCCCGACGGAGATCAAAACCGCGACACCCAGAGTTGAAATCACCCTGTTTTCTTATGGGTCGTCGGGCAAACCGTTTCAGACACACAGCTGCTCAGAATCCACACGAAAAGGCCTCAGGGTGTGGCATAAAGGGAGTCAATGGAACCACCCATTTTCCTGGGGCGTTGATTCCCACGCGTTTCGTGGTTGAAAACGAAAGTTTGCTTGCGATGAGTAGCAGGAAGATATTCTTGACAACAGTACATTACATTACATTTACCGTTTTCCGTGGAGTCTATGGAGAGGAGTCTATGGGATGTGGAAAGAGCCAAAGCTTTTTTTTTTATGACTCAGATACATGGATATTGTACAATTCTAATGCAGACAGAGTAATGAGCTGTAATCCTTGTGAAGATATTCATCGGTGGAGTAGAAGGAGTTGGCATACAGGAAGTTCTTTAATTCACTCCGAAACCGATATTTATCACTTACAAGACCTTTGATATGCTCTGGTAAGTTATTGAATATATGAGTACCCATGTATTTGTCTCCTTTTTGTACTAAAGCTAAGCTTTTATAGTCCTTAAACAGATTGTTTTTGGTTCTGGTGTTATAATCATGTTTTGCACTATTTTGTGTAAAAAGAGACTTGAAAATGGCAAAGGACCTCAATGAGTATATGTACTGAGAAGTAGTACTTAGAATACTAAGTTTCTTAAAGAGGTTTCTGCATGATGATCTAAGACTGACACCAGATATAATTTTAATGACTCGTTTCTGAGCCGGCCGTGGTGGCCGAGCGGTTCTAGGCGCTTCAGTTTGGAACCGCGCGACTGCTACGGTCGCAGGTTCGAATCCTGCCTCGGGCATGGATGTGAGTGATGTCCTTAGGTTAGTTAGGTTTAAGTAGTTCTAAATTCTAGGGGACTGATGACCTCAGATGTTAAGTCCCATAGTGCTCAGAGCCATTTGAACTCGTTTTTGAATTTTGAAAATGTTCTCTTTGTGAGAGAAGTTTCCCCAAAAGATGATTCCATAACTCATTAGTGAATGGAAGTAGGCCGAATCAACTAACTTCTTCATTTTTAGATCACCTATTTCTGCTATCATGCGTACTGCAGATGTAGCTGAACTAAGGCGTTTCATTAAGTTAGAGTGTGAGTTTTCCAATTTAGGTTGTGATCAATTTGTAGCCCTAAAAATTTGACACTGTCTACAGCTTTAATTTCATTGTTTGAATATATTATACTTATAGGATCAGGTCTTCTTTGTGAGGTACTAAACTGTATGTACTGGATCTTGTCAAAATTCAGTGACAATCCATTTGCTGTGAACCACCCATTGATACTTACAAATATTTCATTAGCTGATTGCTCAGTGAGATCACAGGTACTGTTTTCTTTACCAATACTTGTATCATCTGCAAATAAGACAAAATTTCAATTTTGTGGCACTGCATATGGAAGATCGTTAATATATAATAGGAACAACAAGGAACCTAAAATAGAGCCCAGGGGGTCTTGTCTGATGGTTTCATATTTGGAATGACTATTGTTATGTGGTAAGCCTGATACAGATACACTGTATTTTTTTTTATTTTTTTATTTTATTCGGCGGTGTCAGGGATTTTCTCTGCCTCGTGATGGCTGGGTGTTGTGTGCTGTCCTTAGGTTAGTTAGGTTTAAGTAGTTCTAAGTTCTAGGGGACTGATGACCTTAGATGTTAAGTCCCATAGTGCTCAGAGCCATTTGAACCATTTTTTTTTATTAAAAAGATAGGCACTGTTTTCTATTAAAACCTTTGAAACTGCAGACACAGTCGGATGTTTCAACCCTTCTCTTAGACTGCAACCCTATTGAACATGATAGCACCCCTTCGGAGCGTACTGCGACAGTAACTATCGTTGTAGTGTACAAGTTGGCACTACTAGGGACCGTTCAAAACCATTCGACGAAACTTGAATGTGATCCGAAACAGCGAGGGGTATTTATGCTATTTCAGCCCCCCAGATTTCCGCCCTCCTGTGTCCTTGGATCATGCAGGGCAACATTAACACGTGCGTGAAAACAATGGCAAAGGATTCGTCTAAGACATCCCAGTTTGTCAACACTCTAGGTGCCACACATGCTGCTTTGCTCAGTACATTAGATACGTATTTCAAGGAATTTCAGCACCAAATCAGTCTGGCGGCTGCTCTATTACCTGAGAGTTAGGCAACCCTTCGAAAGCCCTTGGGTGGTGTTTGCCTATCTTCAGGCGCTAGAGCAGCCACCAGGCTGAATCGGTGTCAGAGTTTCTGACAGGTACATTTGCAACGTGCGTAACAAACTTGCGTGGGTGGCGCAGAGGGTGTTGCTGAACTTGGGGGGGAGGGCTCTTAGAGGCATCCTTTGCCGTTTTATTCAAGCATACGTCATTGTTGCACTTCCGCGTGATCACGATACAGGAGGTAGGAAAACAGGAGAGCTGAAAAAGCCTAAATACCTTTTGCTCCTACGGACCATTTTCAAATTTCGTCGAATGGTTTTGAACGGCCCCTAGTAGCTCCAGCCTGTACACGAAAGGAAAATTGCTGTTGCCCTACACTCCAAAGGGATGCGATAGTGTTATTTGCGGATGGAGCCCCGCAATGTCATCAGTCTGCGTGCAAGAGCTGGATAAAGTAAAATGATTATCGTGGTATACATAAAGTACTAAGCAATCCTGTTTTTTCACAATTTGCACTGTAGTGGCATTGTCTAAAATAACAGTTTCTTGAAATTTAGTAGTTGCTTTACCTTTTAGTCACAGAATCCACAGAAAATTTTCAGAACAACTGCCAGATCAGTACAAACCTTTCAGAATGGTTCACAGGGGAAACAATCGGTATCGCTTCTTCGTCTTAGTCTAAGAAATTTCCCTGGGTATTCCATTCCGCCAGTGCGTCTGTGGTCGTCGCCACAGTGCTTATTTTGCTATTGGCATTTTATGTACATACCACACAGGCGCATTACATTGATGTTACTTCTACATCCGTAGAAACACTCTGCAGAGCACTGTAGGTGCGTGGGGGAGGGTACACGCCGTTTTATCATTTTTAAGGTTTCTTTCCGTTCCACTCATGTATCGACCATGGGAAGAAACACTGCTTGGATGCGAGTGTGCTCGCTGTAACGAGCCTGATCTTGTCATCACGGTCCCTGTAGCAGCAATACGTAGTGGGCTGTGGTACAGTGCTAGACTCCTCACGTACTACTGGCTTCTGAAACTCTGGAGGTAGGCTTTCGCGGGAATGCTAACAACTAACTTCAAACTTCTGCCAGCTTAAGTTCTTCAGCACGTCCCTGACGCTCCCCCGTTGGTCAAACAAGCCTGTGCCTAATCATGTTACCCTTGTTTCTATACTTTCAATATCCACAATTAGCCCCATTTCATATGGACCACACATTTGAACTGTATTCTAAGATGAGTCGCACGAGTATTTTATAAGCAGTCCTTTGTAGACTGTTTGCAAACTCCCCCTACGCTATCAATGAATGGGAGACAGTCAGTTTCTTTACCTACAATTGAGCCTGTGTAAAGATTCAGTTTCATGCGGCGAAATTTGGCTCCTCTCCTGGGCTAGTGACTATATCGGTTGGACCCTAGACGACTAGAAAACCGAGGACTGGTCAGACGAATCTCGATTTCAGTTGGTAAGAGCTGCTGATAGGGTTCGAGTGTGGCGAAGACTCCACGAAGCCATGGACCGAAATTAAGGCACTGTGCAAGCTGGTGGTGGCGTTTACGTGGAAAGAATTGGGTCCTCTGGTCCAACTGAACCGATCATTGACTGAAAATGATTACGTTCGGCTATTTGGAACCCATCTGCGGGCACTCATGAATTTCATGTTTCCAAACATAGATGGAATTCTTATGGATGACAATGGGCCATGTCACTGGGTCACAGATTTTCGTGATTGGTTTGAAGAACATTCTGGACAATTCGGGCGAATTATCTGCCCCCCCCCCCCCCCCAGACCGCCCTACATAAATCCCTAAATCCCATCGAACATTTATGGGACATAATCGAAAGGTGAGTTAGTGCAACAAATCCTGCACGGCAACACTTTACCAATTACGGACCGTTGTAGAGGCAACATTGCTCCGTATTTCTGCAGCGCACTTCCAACGACTTGAGTCCATGCCGCGTCGAGCTGATGCACGGGGAGATACCATGACTTTTGTCACTCAGTGCACGTGCAGCTTGTTTGAATAACCATTTATTATAGAAAACCGCATCACTTGCAGAATATCCGTGGTTACCATGAATATTGTGTACCAGGTCATTAATGCACTAGAAGAACGAGCAGGGTGGTAACACATATCCGTTGGACACACTGGATGTTAACTGTACATCTGCCGATGACTCTCTATACAAGGTAACATGCTCGTCCTTCCCACTAGTAAATGTTCAGTCCGGTAACAAATTACGTATTATACCACATATGATCGTATTTTCCATGCTTCCCTAAAATGAATGAATGTCTTTGCAGGTTACTTATCACAAACGCTACCAGATGCAAAAGAATGCCGAGAGCTTCGATATTTTCTGTCGCTAAAAACACGATGTCAGAATAGATTTCACATCTGGTAAGATTATCAATTACAATGCTCATTTTGAAAGCTAGCAAACATACTGCTTGTGCAGCGCGATGTGTTTTTCGTACCCGTCCCCCTCTGTCCCCTTGTCCTTCAACACCACGTGCTGCACAGAAATAGAATTAATTCCTGGACAGTACTCGTAACCTCTTCTTGGGGCACACCTGTAGTTTACGAGTTCACATAGTGTCGTCGGGATGTTAAACCCTAATGTTCCTTTTTTGAGTTTACTAAACGTGCGGATGTAAGTATTATTATTGTTATACATCAAGCGCATTAAAGTACGAGAGAACAAAACGAGGCTGCTTCACCTTGTGCAACATGCAGTGAGGTGGCCCTTGGAACATAGTCGCAGATTCAGATCCGCTGGAGTTGTAAGTACAAATGAAATACATTTCCGGCAGCCATCCGGAATATGGCTTATCCGGCTCATTTTACTCTCTAGAGAAATACCGAATAGTAGGTCAATATCCAGCAGCACACAAATTTCAATAAATTATGAGAACTTAACAAAATTGACTTTTTAATTCACATTTTAGGTTAAACACAAATAAGACCACAATATCTTCCAATCGTAACATTGTGTATTATTCACTTCAACTACAAGAACAATAAAATTACTACTCGTACAGAAGTAGAGGCAAGTTATGGTGAACGAACAGCAATGCATTAAGAGATGCCGGCCGGTGTGGCCGAGCGGTTCTAGGCGCTTCAGTCTGCAACCGCGCGACCGCTACGATCGCAGGTTCGAATCCTGCCTCGGGCATGGATGTGTGTGATGTCCTTAGGTTAGTTAGGTTTAAGTAGTTCTAAGTTCTAGGGGACTGATGACCTGAGCAGTTAAGTCCCATAGTGCTCAGAGCCATTTGAACCATTAAGAGATAATACGATTTCACATGTCTTTATAAACAGTGTCACCTTCATAGAGAAGCCTTTCGCTACATACACTGCTCCAAGGAGGTGAAAGGTAAACTGCGAAATTTTGTCATATTCACGTGCTACACTGAAGCGCCAAAGAAACTAGTATCCAAATACAGATATATGTAAACAGGCAGAATACGACGCTGCGGTCGGCAACGCCTATATAAGACAACAAGTTTCTGGCGCAGTTATTAGGTCGGTTACTGCTGCTACAGTGACAGATAATCAAGATTTAAGTAAGTTTGAACGTGGTGTTATAGTCGGCGCGCGAGCGATGGGACACAGCGTCTCCGAGGTAGCGATGAAGTGTGGATTCAAATCTCCGACATCGATGCGACCGAAAAAAGTTTCTGCAAGAACGGGACCAACGACGACTGAAGAGAATCGTTCAATGTGACAGAAGTGCCACCCTTCAGCAAAATGCTGTAGATTTCAACGCTGGGCCATCAACAAGTGTCAGCATGCGAACCATTCGACGAAAAATCGTCGATATGGGCTGTCGGAGCCGAAGGCCCACTCGTGTATCCTTGATGATTGCACGACACAAAGCTTTACTCCTCTCCTGGGTCCGTCAACGCCGACATTGCACTGTTGATGACTGGAAACATGTTGCCTGGTCGAAAGAGTCTCTTTCAAATTGCATCGAACGGATGGATGTGTACGGGTATGGAGAGAACCTCGTGAATCCATGGACCCTGCATATCAGCAGGGGAATATTCAAGCTGGTGAAGGCTCTGTAATGGCATGGGGTGTGTGCAATTGAAGTGGTATGGGACCCCTGATACGTCTAGATACGATTCTGACAGGTGACATGTACGTAAGCATCCTGTCTGATCACCTCCATCCATTCATGTCCATTATGCATTCCGACAGATTTGGGCAAGCAGGACAGTACGACACCCCACGCGTCCAGAATTGCTACAGAGTGGCTCCAGGAGGACTGTTCTGCGTTTAAACACTTCCGCTGGCCACCAAACCCCCCAGACATGAACATTATTGAGCATATCTGGAATACCTTGCAATGTGCTGCTCAGGACAGGTCTCCACCCCTTCGTACTCTCAAGGATTTATGGACAGCCCTGCAGGATTCATGGTGTCAATTCCCTCCAACACTACTTCAGACAATAATCGAGTCGATGCCACGTTGTGTTGAGAAGAATTTTTTTCACCTTCGCGTTTTGTAAAAGGTTGTCGGAGTTTACTGTGAAATTAACAAACAGTTTCTGTAATATTTGATGTGTCATTGTATGTGCGCTTTCTGTCGGGAGTGAGTTTGTTCGATTTGGTGAACTTCTGTAAGCTTAAGAGTATGTACTTATGGTGTGAACAAGTACCTTTCATTCTGTCTTGCTACAAGTTCACGGCTATTGAAGTTTTTATTTTTGTACACCGCAGATGGAACAACATGACTAGCATATGGTGAAGACAGGAAATGTGTGTATTAGTAGCGCTAACGTAGGATTTCTACGTGCGTCCATTATCGTGGACAAACTGTACGTTTTTCGTTCCAAATAAAAACGACAACTGCCGCTCGAGACTGCTGAGAGTACAAAATCACGTTAACCAGCTCTTCCCGCGTGCCGGCGGAGCTGTTTCTCGCGACGTTGGATATCCCGTCTGCGTGTATGTCAACGTTATCTGCCTCGGCCCGTGTGCCGAAGGTTTTACGATATGCCCCGTGGCAATGTTCGGCTGGATAGCCGGCTAAGCGACTTATAGGATGACCGGACATTGTAAGGTGCCTCTTACGTGAGGAAGACATTTTTCCCAGTTTTAATAAATTATTGTCTCTTATTGATGTATTCACGATAGTTAGGAAGTGCTGTAGTCCGTAGCCAGCCATGAGTCGGAGAGCATTTCCCACGCTGGCTGGCTAGGTGACGAAGCGACCATATGTCGCGCGTAGTGCGGTGGGGCTCGTCGCTGGAACGTAGCAACAAGCGTCAGCCTGGGAAATATACGTGACGGGAAGTACCGCCATCTTGGCGCCAAAGTCACCGATTTTGTTTGTTTCTGTTTAATAATTAAAGACAACATGAATACTAGGAGGAGCCTCTGGATGTTTAAAATTATTTATCATAATTTTTCCTCGTTAAAATTCACACCCGTTCATTAACAAATGCATATCTTAGTAAGTACGAATTTGATCGGAAATCCACGAACTGTGACGAAGCTAGTAAGAGATACGGACTGCGCGCCTGTCGGCGTTAAGAGCTCTTCCTGTCTTGTTCGACGGTAGCCATGCTCTCGTTGACGAGTAGTTTGTGACACGAGTGTTTCATTATTGATGTAATATTAATAAAAGTGATATTACAGCATTCTGAATGTTAATTTCGAGTAAATAGATACCCCAAAGTTGATCGACAGCAATTTCAGATAATTAGCTTCCACCGACAGAGACATCCAATGCGCCAATGAAGAATCTGCACGGGACGACATGTACGAGAGCTGCACCGCGCACAGGTAAGAGGAAATCCGACGACACGACCCACCAAGGAGGACTTGTATATTCCGGGTGGAAATGCTGGCCAGTTATACTGTACGTCACATATACCACCCTCTACGGACTCGCGGCTAAGTTGAGTAATAACAGTAACAGTTTAGAAGCGAGGGGATCTGGCAACATCCGACATCCGATATCCAGTATCCGCCAAACAGCTGACCGTTTCGTCTATAACTGCAGGCGGTGTGTGAGTGCAACGCGCTGCCCAGGTCACAGTGGGAGACGGGCTCAGTGGCTGCGCGCTCCCCGGGCCCCTTTCGCGGCTGCTCGGCGCTCGCCCCCATCCCGGGGGAACCCCCGCAGCATTAGCCCCCACAGAGGCGGGAGCGCGCAATAACGCCGCCGCACAGCCCGGCCCGGCCCCGGGTTCCATTACTCGGCGCTCCTGCGGCAGGGGACAGGGGGAGCCATTAATCTTATTCTGCGCTCCAGCCGCCCCCGCCGCCGCCCCCCTCTGCCTCTGCCTCCTCCGGCACGGGACACCTCGGCCGCCGCTAACGCGCGGCTTCCCTGATTGACGACGCTCCGCCAGTCACGCCTCCCTACATCTCTGGGGGGTGATTTCTCGTGGCCTGCGCACTCGAACGCTTCTCATGTACGTCTGTGCAACGGACGAGTTCTCAACATAACACCACTACTCTCAATCTTTCAAAAACATGTGTTTATTTATTGCGTATTTATCCTGGTCATATTAGGACATTAATACCCTCTCTTACATCTGACCAGTAACAAAGTATACAAAAAATATTACAAAACAGTCACAATAATAATAATTCGCATTATTAATCAAATCTATAACTGGCAATAATAATAATAGTAATAATAATAATAATAATAACAGTAACACTAATAAACTATGCTCGAGGGTTGCTGTTCCTCCTAGACTTTACGGACTGCCGAAGGTGCACAAGGAATCGATTCCGTTACGTCCTATTGTCAGTAATATTGGTGCCCCAACGTACCTTCTCACCAAGCACCTCAAACAACTGCTTAGCCCTTACGTTGGCAGATGTACACACCATATCAGTAACTCCGTGGATTTCCTGGGACGCATCAACAACCTTGTGCTTAAGGAATCTGACATACTGGTGAGCTTCGACGTGGTATCTCTGTTCACTAAAGTTCCGTTACAAGAATCCTTGGAACTCATCAGCCAGAAATTTGACGAAGAGACCACCAACCTTTTCAGACATGTTCTGACATCAACTCACTTCTTATTTGACGGTGAATACTACGAGCAGACAGAAGGAGTAGCCATGGGGAGTCCACTCTCACCCGTTGTCGCAAATATGTACATGGAACATTTCGAGGAGGAAGCTCTTGAATCAGTACATCTCAAACCCATCTGTTTCTTTAGATACGTGGATGATACCTTCGTTATCTGGACACATGGAAGGGATCAACTGGCAGACTTCCTCACACATCTTAACTCCAGACACGAGAATATTAAGTTCACCATTGAGATCGAAACGGATGGGATCCTCCCTTTCGTAGATGTTTTGATTAGAAGACGAGCTGACGGCACTTTGGGCCACAGCGTGTATAGGAAGAAGACGCACACCGATTTGTACCTACATGCGGATAGCTGCCACTACCTGGCACAGAAGAATGGCGTGCTCAAAACTCTTGTACACAGAGCTCACACCATCTCGGACAGGGACAGTCTTCAACAAGAATTGGACCATCTGAAGACCGTGTTTCGGAGGAACGGTTACAAAGAAGGGGAAATTCGGAAGGCTCCACATCCCACACCTGCAGCACCGGTGGAAACTGAGGATGAACCTCAGGAGGAGGCGCCCTTCGCTATTATTCCGTTTTGTGGGGCCTTGTCCGGAAAAATTGGACGCATTTTACGTAAACACTAAGTGGAAACCATCTTCCGTCCTCCAAGCGAAACCAAGAGCCTTGTTGGTAGTGTCAAGAACAACCTTGGTCTACGTAAATCAGGGGTTTATCAGATACCTTGCCAATGCGGTAGTGTATACGTAGGTACCATTGAGGACCGATGCCGAGAACATCAACGGCACACTAGACTGCAACAGCCCAGTAAGTCAGCAATCGCTGAGCATTGTCTGTCGGAACTCCACAGCACGGATTATGACCAAACCAAAGTCCTGACATCCAAATACTGGGACTGTGTCGTCAAAGAAGCCATAGAGATCAGAGTAAGGGAGCCTCAACTAAATCGTGACAGCGGTTACATCCTTAGCAAGCCGTGGGAACCCGCGATCACCCGGATTAAGAAGAAAAAGGATATTTCCGAGAGTGTACCGACTGCGGGGGAGGAAGGAAGAATAACGAGAGCGGTGCCGGCAGACCCTCCTGAACGAGAAGACCTAGGAAGCAGCGCCCAGACGGCGGGAGAACAGACGCTGTACCTGGACCGCACCGACTCATAGGAACCGCCTGAGGGAGGAGCAGGAGGGGGATTGTCCTATATATACATGGCGCCGGCCCACCGCCGGTCAGTACATCAGCGCACCTGATGATGGCAACGTGGTCGATTGCCGAAATATTGTGTCCTATGCACACTCATACCAGGCTGTTCACCCGAGATTTATTTCGACACTAACAATAATAATAAAATAATGGAGACATTAAGAATGACATTAATTAGTTTAGCGTTTTTGAACCCTGTTTGGCATTAGAAGAAGTGGAAGGGCTAATGAAAGAAGAGAGGATTGAAATGAAAGTGACAATGGCTGCTAGGAAAGAAGAGAATTTCCGTAGAGAATTCTGCAGACAAATGGGGGAAAAATTGGTGGGGGAGGAAGGGTTGATGAGAGTGAACTGCAAGAAGAGAAAGCTGCTGTGATAGGTGGGCCATTAGCTGTCTGTTAAAGTTTCAAAGGATTTTAATTTTAAGGAAGATCGTTCCAAAGTTGGGTTCCTGGTACAGAAAATGGTTTAGAGAACATGGCAGTGTTCTGTAGTGGAACAGGAGGATTTTAGTTTGTTGAGAACGAATATATCTACTGTGTTGTTCAGACAGTAGTGTAAGGGCTTAAGACAAATTGGAAGGAGTGCAAAGATTGAGAAGACGATGCAGCACACACAGGTTAAGAAATCATTACGCTTATCGACACACAGCCGTGATAATTGTTCATGTGCAGGAGTAATATGGTCTAAGTAGCGCACGTCAGATATGTATCGCACACAAGCATTTATCGCCAGTTCCAACCGATGTGGGCTTTCCTAAGAAAGTCCTTCGAGAATATGATCGCCATAATCAGGGATGAGGAGTATTATTGAGGCTACGAGTTTCTTTTTAAGCTGGAGAGGAAATTTTTTTTATTTTTTATTTTTCTGTAACAAAGTGATGCTGACTCTTTTTTACAGGTTGCAATTGTCTGTTCAGTCCTGCCTAGGTGATGGTCCATAATTATCCCCAGATTCTTTACAGAAGAAGAAAAGGTGATTTCGGTGCTGTTGAGGATTAAGGTTGCAAGAGATTCTCTGAACTGAGGAGTAAGAAGCCTTTTGTGAGCGACTAACAGCGTTTTAACAGTTCCACAAAAATAAAAATCACTTACTGGTGCCATAAATAGAGATCAATGAGCATAAAATGCATGACATTCCCTAAGGGCGAGAGAGAGACTGGGATTTAACGCCCCGTCGTCGGCGAGGGGTAACTCATCACTTAGAAAGAAAGTACTGGTTGTACAAAAGTGAGCAGAAAGAATCATAAATGGTGTCGACCAACAGTCGTCATATAGGTTCTTCTTCAAGAAGTTAGGTATTGTAACTGCTACCCCCAACAGGTATATTTCCTAATGAAATTCATCATCACACGAGTAGTGACGTCCATACGTACAACCCCAGAGGAAAAAATGACCTTTATTACCCATCGTTAAAGCTTTCAGTGACTGAAAAAAAAGAGTTCAGTATGCACCAACAAAAATGTTTGATCAGTTGCCCAATACCATAAAATGCCTGACAGGCAGCGAAGCAAGCTTTGAATCTAATCAAAAATTGTGATAGCACGTATTGGTACTACCCCGTGGGCATCGCGAAGTTGGTAACAGAATTGCAAGTTTCCGTTAGACGCTGACAGCGGTGGTGCGGGATCTGGCAGACCCAATGGTGCTCACCTGCTGAGCCACGGCTGCAGCGGCTCCGTACCACGAACGTCGTCTGCCGCACCGATGTAGAATGGTCGGCGGAGGCCACTTAACCCCCTTGCACTTGGAGCCTCATCATTATGTCACCATTCTTCTTCTTCGTACACTTGGAGAAAGACAACTTAAGTAAATCCTCTGTTCTCGTTTGCTAACCATTCCTGCCCCTGTTCAACTTTCCTACGACGACAGTTGCCTCACCAGTCTGTAGCCCTCCTCTCTTTACAACTGTGTATGAAGTCGTAGACAACAAAAATCGTTCCTCCTGGACAACTCTTTCTGTTCCCTCGAAGGATTTATGTTTAAAAACGGATGGCCTGTAAAAAGTGTAGTTGCTTGATTGTTGCTGTTGTGGTCTTCAGTCCTGAGACTGGTTTGATGCAGCTCTCCATGCTACTCTATCCTGTGCGAGCTTCTTCATCTCCCAGTACCTACTGAAGCCTACATCCTTCTGAATCTGCTTAGTGTATTCATCTCTTGGTCTCCCTCTACGATTTGATTGGGACTAAAAAATTATATGTTCATTAATGTTAACACCTATATTTATACTCGTGCATATCCTGTAAAGTAGCTCGTTCCACACCATTTCGATAAAAGAATCTTTCAAATCATCTGTGAAACATGTAACTAACTAACTAACCAACGAACAAGCAGACCGGGCAACCACAGAGACCTTCAGGCAACAGAATATGGTATTCCCCTGCAGGCTGTCGTCTCACTGGTGAGTCAGAGAGCCATAGAACTGTCGTAGGTGGAGCGGCTGGCAGCGATGGACACGAAGTTGCGGCCAGCGAAGGCGGCTATTTGTCGTTGACCTACCTCATACTCTAGCAGTACGAAGTCTCCCTGGCCCGCTCCTGAATAGGACACTGTCCATTGCTTCGTGGTTTCATACTTTGGCGGAACACCCCCCCCCCCAACCTCACCTGTTTTCCATTCACAGTCTGTCATGCCTCTAGTGGACTAACCACTGTACGCCACATTTTAAGTGAGTGAATTTAATATTTTAACAAGCGGGGGGGGGGGGGGGCATTAAATATAAGTGCACTCTGTTTCAGCTAACGATGGGACCAGTCTGTTAAAATGTTTCATATTTTGTGTAACGTTTAAATTCCAGCCTTAGCTTTTAGACCGGAAGCTTATTGTGTTGCATAGTGACTGGCTCGTACATCTTTGGTCCAATGATCAGCACGCCACATTTATTCGTTGTTGACCTGTTGAATTTTCCTTTTTTTAAGTTTTAGTTTTGTTAAGCGCGATCGCAGATGTGTGTGTGTATGTGTGTGTGTGTGTGTGTGTGTGCGTGTGTGCGGGCAGGTGTGTGTGTGTGTGAGTGGGTGGGTGGGTGCGCACGCGTGTACATGCGTGTGTTGTGTGCGTTTTCTTCTTTTATCACTGTTAACAAACTCGTTCGTCTTCTAAGAGATTTTAGAGGAAACGCAAAGGAACTCGCTGTCGTATGCCCAAACCAACAAATCCATCATCGTAATCACTATTGCTTCGTGAAAGCGTCAACGAACACGTGCAATGTGCCCCTTGCTATCAGGAAAAAAGTGTACGAGACAAAAGGTGTGTGCCGGTGTCCCACATATCTCTAGCATTCCGCGTGCTGCTCCTTCAGAAATGCGTGTAGTCACGCAACAGGCGGGCCCCCGGGCCACGTGGAAACACGTTCTCTGCGCACCTTTATTCCTCCGTAGGTGGAGGGGGGACAGAATAGAGCAGAAAGCACAACGCATCATTTTCCCACAGAGTCCGCAATTTTGTAGGAAGTGCCGTGTAGCACGAACCTGTGGGATTAGAGGCGCGAGCTATGTGGGGAAACCCGTGCTATTTCACTGCACCACGTCGGTAGGATTTATAGAGCACAAATGGTGGGGGGGGGGGCTGTTGTTAACCTGTCATTTCTCTTGCACGGCCAAATGGTGAAAACAGAGGACAGTGACATACTGTACTAGAAATACACGTAACCTTGCAGGTGAATTTCCGATCAGCTACTTCACTGGATATCGCTGGAACACAAGACGTACCTTAGCGAGATTTACGACTAATTACACTCTGAATATTTCTTTTAACCTACGTCCCTGGTAATAATCAGTGATTAATTAATACTTGGTGTTCTTTATTCAACGATCTACACCTACATCCGTACTCCGCAAGCCACCTGACGGTGTGTGGCGCAGGCTACCTTGAGTACCTCTATCGGTTCTCCCTTCTATTCCAGTCTCGTATTGTTCGTGGAAAGAAAGATTGTCGGTATGCCTCTGTGTGGGCTCTAATCTCTCTGATTTTATCCTCATGGTCTCTTCGCGAGATATACGTAGGAGGGAGCAATATACTGCTTGACTCCTCGGTGAAGGTATGTCTCGAAACTTCAACAAAAGGCCGTACCGAGCTACTGAGCCTCTCTCTTGCAGGGTCTTCCACTAGAGTTTATCATCTCTGTAACGCTTTCGCCATTACTAAATGATCCTGTAACGAAACGCGCTGCTCTCCGTTGGATCTTCTCTCTCTCTTCTGTCAACCCTATCTGGTTCGGATCCCACACCGATGAGCAGTATTCAAGCAGTGGGCGAACAAGCGTACTGTAACCTACTTCCTTTGTTTTCGGACTCCATTTCCTTAGGATTCTTCCAATGAGTCTGTCTGGCATCTGCTTTACTGACAATTAATTTTATATGGTCATTCCATTTTTAATCACTCCTAATGCCTACTCCCAGATAATTTATGGAATTAACTGCTTCCAGTTGCTGACCTGCTATGTTGTAGCTTAATGATAAAGGATCGTTCTTTATGTGTGTTCGCAGCGCATTACACTTGTCTACATTGAGAGCCAGTTGCCATTCCCTGCACTATGAGTCAATTCGTTGCAGATCCTCCTGCATTTCAGTACAATTTTCCATTGTTACAACCTCTCGATATAGTACAGCATCATCCGAAAAAGCCTCAGTGAACTTCCGAAGTTATCCACAAGGTCATTTATATATGTTTTGAATAGCAACGGTCCTACGACACTCCCCTGCGGCACACCTGAAAGAACTCTTACTTCGGAAGACTTTTCTCCATTGAGAATGACATGCTGCGTTCTGTTATATAGGAACTCTCCAATCCAATCACACAATTGGTCTGATAGTCCTTAAGCTATTACTTTGTTCATTAACCTACTGTGGGGAACTGTACCAAACGCCTTGGGCGGAAGTCAAGAAACACGGCATCTACCTGGGAACCCGTGTCTATGGCCCTCTGAGTCTCGTGGACGAATGGCGCGAGCAGGGTTTCACACGATCGTCTATTTCGAAACCCATGCTGATTCCTACAGAATAGGTTTCTAGTCTCCAGAAAAGTCATTATACTCTAACATAATACGTATTCCAAAATTTTACAACTGATCGACGTTAGAGATATAGATCTATAGTTCTGCAAAACGATCTGTTGCAGTTCACTTTTAAAGAGACCAAATTCGATGGTTTGCAGGCGGAGTGGAAATTTATATTGCAGCTCACCATCGTCGTTTGACATTATCTATTTTATCACGTGAGCCTGATGTCCTCGTGATGAACACTTAACATCCTTGGAAATGATTCATGAGTCAATGGAAACCGGTTTGTGTGAATAAAACTACAACAAAATTCGTAACTGGAGTGCGCGATTTCAATAAACGTACAGTCAAAAGATGTGAAAGAAATCCCGTGCTCTGAGGAGTGGCAGCTCAAGCACTCTCTGATCAACAAGGCATCTGATTTTATACCCGTATTCAAACCTGTCTTCGGACTGAAGACCTCAGCAACAACATCAGCAATTTACTGTGAAGTGCATGGCAGCAGGTACTTCCCTTTGTGACTCGTATTGGTTTCTTACTGTTCATTTGCAATGGAGTCGGGGAAGAACGATTTCGATGCCTCTATGTGCGCAGGTGTTAGTCTAATCTCGTCTTCGCGAATCGTAGGTGGCTGTAATGTATTCCACTTTTTCTTTCTTAATACTAGCCCGTCAAAGTTTGTAAGTAGGCTTTGACGGAACAGTGTACGACTATCTTTAACCGTCTGCCAGTTGAGGATTTTGGGCATTTCCAAGACGCTAAGTCTTCCTTTGTATACGTCCAATTGTCTGGCTCCCACATACATGAGCAATATACTAACGAGTAATTTTTACGTAATCTCCATTGCTGAAGAATTGCATTTTCCCAGTATCCTATGAATTAACTGGAGTCTTTACATATAATTGAGCCTACGTGACAATTTTTTTTCATATACCCACAAAATTTTACCCGAAGAATACTACAAGGAGGAAAAAAAAGAACACGTTGACCCATCTCGGCTCGTGCAGCAGTTATTCGGTTTGGCATTAATTAATAAGAGTTGTTTGATGTCCTATTGAGGGCTATCGTGCCAAATTCTGTTCAATTGGCGCGTTAGTTCGGCAAAATCCCGAGCTGGTTGGAGGGTCCTGCCCACAATTTTCCGAACGTTCTCAACTGGGGTGAGACCCGGAGACCCAGCTGGACCAGGTAGGCTTTGGCAAGCTCGAAGACAAGCAATCGAAATTTTCGCCCTGTGCAGGCGGACATTATCTTGCTGAAATGTAAGCCAAGGGTGACTAGCCGGGAAGGGCAACAAAATGGGGCGTAGAATATCGTCGATGTACCGCTGTGCTATAAGGGTGCCGCAGTGACCAAAGGGGTCGTTTTATGAAAAGAAAGTCTACCCCTAACTGTCATTCCCGTTTGTCAGGTCGTATCTTGGGCGACAGTCAGGTTAGTATTCTCCCGCTGTTCTAGGTGACTCCAGGCACGTCTTCACTGGTCATCAGGACTAAATTCGGAACGGGACTCATCACAGAAGACAATTCTACTCCAGTTGGTGAGATTTCAGGCCGAAGACGTATCTGGAGACGTCCCAGACAGCATTGGGATGCCAACCTGACTGTCACCTGACATACGGCCCGACAACCAGTAGTTATGGCCTAGGGTGTCATTTCACTTCATAGCGGGACCCCTTTGGTTGTCATTCGCGACACCCTCACAGAACAGCGGGACGTAGGCGATATTCTATGCCCCGTTTGTTGCCCTTCATGGTAAGCCATCCTGAGCTTACATTTCAGCAAGATATTGCCTGCCCGCACAGGACGAGAGTTTCTACTGCTTGTCCAACAACGTCATCGGATCTCCGCCCAGTTCAGAACGTTAGGGGCATTATGGGCAGGCCCCTCCAACCAGCTCGCGACGTTGACGATCTGAGGCGCCAATTACACATAATTCGGCACGATATCCCCAGTAGGACATCTGTCAACTCTATCAATCAATGCCAAGCGAAAACAGCTTGCATAAGAGTCAGAGGTGGACCAACGCTTAAATGACTTGTTCTATTTGTGAAGCTCTTTCTCTTGAATAAATCCTACTTTTTTCTGAGATTTTAATCATTTGTTTGTCTCTATATGTACATTACATATACCGCTTTCCGTCTCATTCGGATAATTCCTTCGTGGTGCGTTCCTTTTTTTGTCTTAGAGTGTATTTACATGAGCTGTCCGATTACAATTCGAACTCATTGATATTGTTATCATATTACGAGTCCACCGGCGGTTTTATTGGCCAATATCAGTGCGGACAATGCGTGACCTAATCTGTGGCCTTGGCTCTTTCTAATCAGAGGGGTCGATCTTGCACGGTAGCTTTAGAGCACAGACATGTAATATAAAGTTGATCCTCACACAATTTTTAGTTCAAAATGGTTCAAATGGCAGTAAGCACTATGGGACTTAACATCTGAGTCATCCGTCCCCTAGACTTAGAACTACTTAAACCTAACTAACCTAAGGACATCACACACATCCATGCCCGAGGCAGGATTCTAACCTACCACCGTAGCAGCAGCGTGGTTCCGTACTGAAACGCCTAGAACCGCTCGGCCACAGCGGCCGGCACCATTTTTAGTAAGTAGCACCTAGTGCAAACTAGAAAGTTATCGACTCTCTTATGGCCACATGTTGACATATATCCTCTCGGCGTCTGTCTCGATTTCTTCGGCTCACATTGATTTGACAATTTTTTTGACGTTTTGCTAATGCGAGTGGCTGACAATATCAAAGTTGTATCCTGCATTGCTCCAGTCTGTGACCAGCAGTTTATAGAACTGACACATTTGTAAATCAGCTTTTAATAAACTCATCTGTAATTCTTTATATACATGCATGATTTGAAAAGTAGCCTTTTAAAGTGTTTGCTGACGTCATCAGCTTTCATGTCACACATCGTACGATGAGGTTGCTCCAATGGTTCAGCAGTTATTAATTTTATGAACTATTGTAACTAAGACAATTTCAGATTCCATAATTTTAAGCCCGTAATTAAGTTTGAACTTGGAATGAGATACTGTCATCGGTGCAGTTTTAGTGGCGTTATTGGTTTTAGGGTTCTGTGCTTCCATAAGTAAAACCGGAGCCCTTAGAGGATCGCTTTGTTGTCCGACTGTTAAGAACCCTTTTTCTCAGGAATGGGTGGACGTACCAAGATCAAATTTTTGTCAGATATTAAGGTCTATGGTCCTACGAAGGTATAAAAATTTTAAATTCTAAGCCACTTCAATCAAAATATACGGCCGTTTTTGTCATATATTTTGAACCCAAAAACCCGGTCATCAAAACCAACAGGGTGCTCCCCGTTGACGAAGAATGATAAAATTTGGCAAGAAGCAAGGTTTCACAGTACACGTAAAGGAAAAAATCGGACTATTGTTAATTTGTAATTGTATCACACGAAAAAGTATTTTTTGTCATTCTTTTATCCGTCTGTCTCTTGAATAGTTTGACGTATCAAGTTCAGGTTTGTCACACACTAAGGTCTATGGTCCCTTTGCGGGGTGAAAATAGTAAGCTTTTAAATCAATGCAATCAAAAGATACGGTCATTTACGTCACATACTTTGGTACTCGATAATCACTCCTCAAAACCTATAGACTACTTCTCGTTCACCTAAATCCACGAAATTTGTCAGGGAGCTGTTTCACAATACAAGTAATGGAAAAATCCAGAAATTGTTGATTTGTCATATCATACGAAAAAATAATTTTTTTTGTCATTTTTTTATCCGTCTGTCTGTTTGTTTGTCCGTCTGTTAAGACCCTTTTTCTCTGGAATGGTTTGGCGCATTAAGTTCAAATTTATGTCACATATTAAGGTCTATGGTCACTTGGCGGCATAAAAATTGTCAGGTTCTATGTCAGTGTAGTCAAAAGAATCTATCATTTACGTCATTTATTTTGATACTCGGAAATTCACTCATCAACTCCTATGAGATACTTCCCGTTGACCTAGAATCATGAATTTCGGCTAGAAACAAGGGTTCACAGTACAAGTACAGTAAAAAACTGAAACTTGTTAAAATACAATTACATGACATAAAAATATCTTTTGCTACTTGAACATACGAGTACATTGCACTCATCATCCGTGAAAAGCGTAACATCAAAACATAAAATGTAAGTTGTAGTCATTTTATTAGTAACTAAATAAAATGTTTTTATTAAATATTCTCTCTCTACATACAGTGTATAAACTGAATCCCTCTGCTCGCTTCTTTTTATACGTCTGGCCTTGTCTGATGAACTACTGTAGAGATTTTGATACGGTGTTGGGATTCCTCGGGCCAATATCTTGCCGGTATCGATATCGATATCAGGCAAAAATCATTGAGATTCTCGATTTTCAGGGTGGATGAACTGTGTATAAAGTTTGCACGGAACTCTCAGTGCGCGAGTCATAGTCGCACTTGGCCAGTTTTTTCTGTATTATTTCTACAGGGTCAGTGGTGTAGAGTAACATTCGTCTTTCATTTCAATCACCTTTGTCTCCATTTTCCATTTCAGTCATCTTTGTCCCCACTGAGTCGTCTCCGCCCTTTAGCCAAGCACACGTGCTCCAACCGAGAGGAAGACGTCCATCCAGCGCTCAGCGTAATGCGTTCCTCTCACGCCCGTCTCGACGAGCTGCCGCCACTCACTCACCACTGTCTCTCGTTTCCCGAGCCGGCCTCTTGTAATGTCAGAATAAGGTAATACGTTTTTGAGCTTTGTGAAGTGCACAGTTTAATATTTCTGACACATTAAAAACGAAAGTTGCCAAGTTTTGCACCATTTGAAACGTTATGAGGATCTGTCTGACTATTTGTGCAAGATTTTTCAGAGAGTAGTTCATTATAGATAAAAATACTGTTAATTATCGGATAATCGCGGAATTACAGGGCTATTACAAATGATTGAAGCGATTTCATAAATTCACTGTAGCTCCATTCATTGACATATGGACACGACACACTACAGATACGTAGAAAAACTCATAATGTTTTGTTCGGCTGTAGCCGCACTTCAGGTTTCTGCCGTCAGAGCGCTCGAGAGCGCAGTGAGACAAAATGGCGACAGGAGCAGAGAAAACGTATGTCGTGCTTGAAATGCACTCACATCAGTCGGTCATAACAGTGTAACGACACTTCAGGACGAAGTTCAACAAAGATCCACCAACTGCTAACTCCATTCGCCGATGGTATGCGCAGTTTAAAGCTTCTGGATGCCTCTGTAAGGAGAAATCAACGGGTCGACCTGCAGTGAGCGAAGAAACGGTTGAACGCGTGCGGGCAAGTTTCACGCGTAGCCCGCGGAAAATTGCCTCATGCCACAACTGGAGACCGACAGCACCGACTTCATCTTTTAACAGGATGGTGCCCCACCGCACTTCCATCATGATGTTCGGCATTTCTTAAACAGGAGATTGGAAAACCGATGGATCGGTCGTGGTGGAGATCATGATCAGCAATTCATGTCATGGTCTCCACGCTCTCCCGACTTAACCCCATGCGATTTCTTTCTGTGGGGTTATGTGAAAGGTTCAGTGTTTAAAACTCCTCTACCAAGAAACGTGCCAGAACTGCGAGCTCGCATCAACAATGCTTTCGAACTCATTGATGGGGACATGCTGCGCAGAGTGTGGGAGGAACTTGATTATCGGCTTGATGTCTGCCGAATCACTAAAGGGGCACATATCGAACATTTGTGAATGCCTAAAAAAACTTTTTGAGTTTTTGTATGTGTGTGCAAAGCATTGTGAAAATATCTCAAATAATAAAGTTATTGTAGAGCTGTGAAATCGCTTCAATCATTTGTAATAACCCTGTATAATGCAAACCTAAGGAATGTCAGTTTAGCATGTGCAGGATGAACGACAGCTGAGAACGTTACGGAAACAATTGCACTCGTTCACGGAAGTGACAGTTTTCAGTCGAAGTGGGGAGATGTAGAGAGGTCAGTTCGAGCAGTGGAAAGCTCCGTACTACCTGTATAGAAGTTAAGTCGTCGGAACAGGTTTTCCCGGCCTCAAAATTCAGCAGTAACCGCAAGTACAGAGCGGCCGTTGTGAAACGTGCGCTTTGTGTGTGTCGAGTGGACCGAAATGCGTGTGCGTGCAGGCTCGGAATACGCGAAACAGCCGCGTGGGTGGGGTGGGGACGCGGAGGGTCCTGCAAATTGGCCGCAGTCTCTCTGCGGAGTCGTGAAGGCGGCGACCTCAAAGGACGGAGCGGCGGGGGTGGAGCCGAGGCAGGCGCGCCCCGGCCCTGCCGCTGCCTCTGCCTCTGCCTTCCCGTGCGCCGGCAAATCTCTAAACGGCGTTCGCCGGCCGCCCCTGTGTCTACCGAGTGACCGTGCAAAACAGTGTGGCTGCACGGAGGGCGCGGGGCGCAACACGTAAGACTTGTGACCAGTGTCTGGAATAGATAAGCCGTTTGTGGTGACCCGATTTTTTTTTCTTTATTGTTATTTGCAAACCTGGGTACAGGCAGGCCAGCAGCAGCATGCTACGCCGCTCTTTGGCCTCAGAGATACACACAAGATATAAAGGAAGACATCGAGAGAAAAAACATGGTGGACATAGAAACGGAGACAATCACTATTTAAAACACATGGAGCCGTTCACGGGCGTAGAGTCCAAGATAAAATTTGATCACACACTTGGACAGAGACGAAGATTGTCACACGTGAACAGAGGTGCACAAAACGAATAATACAGAACCACTAAAGCACAAAACGACGATACACACAGAACACGAGGCGTAGATCTCCGGCGCGCGAATGTTCACTAACCGTGTACGAGTCCGGGGAGCTGCCAAGAAAGGAGGAGGGGGGGTGGGAGAGGGAGAGGGAGAGAGAGAGGGAGAGGGGAGAGCAGATGCCAAGGGCAGGGTAGACGGGTGGAAGGGAGGAAGGGGGAGGGGAAGCCCGGGGGAAGAGGGGAGGAGGGAGGAGACAGGGGAAAAGGAAAGAGAAGGGAAGGGAAGAGAAGGGAGGGAGGGTGCCGAAAGTAAGGGACACAGGAAGTGAGGGAGAGGATCAAAGTTGGTAGGAGGGGTAGATGGAGGGGAGGAGGACATCATCAGGGAGGGGGAGCTGGCGGAAACCACCTTGGGAGAGGGTAAAGAGGGTGGAGAGATGGAGATCGGGTGGAACGTGGGAATACAGGCGCGGCAGGGGGCGGGGGTGGGAGAGGATCGGGGAGACTAGCGGGTGAGGAGGATCAAGTTTACGGGAGGTGTACAGGATCCGTATCCTTTCAAGGAAAAGGAGGAGGTGGGGGAAGGGGGTGACCCGAGGCCTTTGCTTGTATTTGAGTGTTGGTAGGTCGGCACAGGGTAACGAATGCAGCGCCAGCTATTGACTGCTTAGGAAGCCATGTAAGTCGTATTTTGTTAGGGATAAGAAAGCCTTTTCTTTTACTACTTTTCTTCCATTCTTCTGTCTTTATTGTTTTATTTGTTATCGATTTAGAAGCAATTATGATTTCATCTTCAGCTCTATGATCGTTGTGACGCACCAGCTCAGGAACGCCCTGTTATTGTAGCTAGTATGGTCTAGTGCAGTAACTACAACATTCAAGTCTTACCACACTAGAGGACGCTGGGCAAACACCAAGGCGTATCATCTCGATCGCAGAGCTGAAGATCAAATGGTAACAGCTTCTAAACCGACAGCAAATAAATTAAAGCAATAAGGACAGCTTAGCGGAAGAATTGTAGTAAGACAGTAGCCTTTACTTTCCACAACAAAATATTCCGAGTGCAATTTAAGCAACAAGATAGAAGCTAAAGGAGAGAGCTTATATTGTAGCGGCTCCTAATTAGTACCACTAGTACAAAAGTTCTACCTCTCGTACTGTCCGCTATTCAGAGAAATCAGCGTGAGCTACATGCTTCTTGGAGCCACATTGTCAGCTACAGATTCTGCGTTTTGAGGAACAGATCGTCTGAAGACAGTGCTATTTTGTTATAGTTTTCACCAAACTTTTTGTGTACGTTGCAAAGAGAATTGCTGTTATATGGTAAATAGTAACATAATGTTTTATTTATGTGTGAATATTCATGGAATAACCTTAGTTTTCAGTCACGGGCAACGGCCTTGTCGCAGTGGGTACACCGGTTTCCGTCAGATCACCGAAGTTAAGCGCTGTTGGGCGTGGCCGGCACTTGCATGTGCGACAGTCGGGACGCCATGCGTTGTTGCCGTTTATCGGGGTGCACTCAGCCTCGTGATGCCAATTGAGGAGCTACTCGACCAAATAGTGGCGGCTCCGGTCAAAGAAAACCGTCATAACGACTGGGAGAGCGGTGTGCTGACCACACGCCCCTCCTATCCGCATCCTCAGTTGAGGATGGCACGGCGGTCGGTGGTCCCGCAGCGCCACTCGTGGCCTGAAGACGAAGTACTTCGAGTGCTTCACATAGTCACGGATCTGTAATATTTGTGATTAGTTCGTAGGAAATTAAGAAAAAGAAAATACTGACGTTGCTTATACGGTGCCGTCATAAGTTTACGATTTTGCAGAAACTTGCTCATATTCTGAGCTTTAAAAATGCGTTTCGCTTTATTAAAGCAGCATAACGTTAAGAAAGACTGCGGTGAAATTTCTAATGTGTTCTTTGTCCTAAGTTACTAATTAAAATTATTTTGTCTCGCAGTATGGCAGCAGAATATCGTAATGGAAAGTGTAGCACAGAGCATTTAGCTGTAATAGCATATCTAACTCGAGATCGTGAATTAAATGAATGTGCATGCATATAAAATTTTGTCTCAACCAATAATATAGAGGCAAGCCGAAAATCAAAATGGACAGAAAAATTTTTGCCTACAGAATAAGTGTTTTCCAACGAAATTGAAAATTAATTTGAAGAGCTTATTATTCTTACATCTGAAGAAACAGTATTCGCTTTATGCACATTGTACCTGAGAAAACTTACTCTCGACATTGCGGAAAGAAACAGATTACCCCATAATCTCAGTGCAGAAGAAACCGTGGCAGACAAAATATGAGCTAAAGGTGTTTATCGAAGAAATAGCACCGGATCCGAGGAAAATCATGAAAGTTCCAAGCAAAAACATGGCCAAGGAGTCTGTTTGCTGACGAGTAGCCTATGGAAGAAAAAGTTAACCTAAACGAAGGAGATTAAATTTAGAACTAGAGCTTCACCTGTGAAAGGTAATTGTTTTGGAGACTCTGAGGAGAAACCATTATAGAGTTTAATTTGTAAAACAGGGGACTGGTATTGCGAATTGTGGGAAGAAGATCGAATGGGAAAATAGATAAGATACATGAAATGCAAAATGTGGATTCATGGAAAGGGCATAGAGGTGGGAAAAGAAGTGAAAAAGTTAAATTGTGATGTAACAAATAAATTATGGAACATTCCCTTAGAATAACACATATCTTCAAACTAAGGGACATTGCTTGTAAGTGTGGTACTATTTCTACACCCACTGGCACAAGTTAGGAACTGATTCCCAGTTTCTACCAATTGCAGATGCTTAGAAAATTAAGTGTAGAGTGTTTATTTTTCTCAGAACTTCCATTCTTTAAATCAGGTTCTAAGAACAACTTCTTACAGCTGAGGATGGCCTTGTTTACAAAATTTTGTAACTTAACTGTTGAAGCTACCATCATCAGTCTTCTGAATGGTTTGATGCGGTCCGCCACGAATTCCTCTACTGAGCCAACCTCTCCATCTCGGAGCAGCACTTGCAACCTATGTCCGCAATTATTTGTTGGATGTATTCCAATCTCTGTCTGCCTCTATAGCTCCCTCTAATACCATGGAAGTAATTCCCCGATGTTTTAACTGATGTCCTATCATCCTGTCACTCCTCCTTCTCACACATTATTAATTACAAATCATATCTATACCTTAGAAAAGTCATATTCGTCTCGTCTGAGTCATACTCAGATATAGTACGTAGTGTCACACTGTATAGCTGCTTAAATTCCCCAGGCGTTTTGCTTATCTTAAAACCTATAGTAAAGACTGTAGGAAAAGTTAAAGAGTGGTGTCGAGACATCAAAAGTGGCCATACAAATGTCCACGATAAACAGCGGAGTGGCAGGTCTTTTGATAATTTCGTGTGGTTAATAGGCCAGTTGTTGAAAGGAAAGTGCGAGTATTAGTTGAGGACCAATTGGATGAAAATCAGTGTGGGTTTAGGCCTCTTAGAGGTTGTCAGGACCAGATCTTTAGCTTACGGCAAATAATGGAGAAGTGTTATGAGTGGAACAGGGAATTGTATCTATGCTTTATAGATCTAGAAAAGGCACATGACCGAGTTCCTAGGAGGAAGTTATTGTCTGTTCTGCGAGATTATAGAATAGGGGGCAAACTTTTGCAAGCAATTAAAGGTCTTTACATGGATAGTCAGGCAGCAGTTAGAGTTGACGGTAATTTGAGTTCATGGTTCAGAGTAGTTTCAGGGGTAAGACAAGGCTGCAACCTGTCTCCACTGTTGTTCATATTATTTATGGATCATATGTTGAAAACAATAGACTGGTTGGGTGAGATTAAGATATGTGAACACAAAATAAGCAGTCTTGCATATGCGGATGACTTAGTTGTGATGGCAGATTCGATTGAAAGTTTGCAAAGTAATATTTCAGAGCTAGATCAGAAATGTAAGGACTATGGTATGAAGATTAGCATCTCCAAAACGAAAGTAATGTCAGTGGGAAAGAAATATAAACAGATTGAGTGCCAAATAGGAGGAACAAAGTTAGAACAGGTGGACGGTTTCAAGTACTTAGGATACATATTCTCACAGGATGGCAACATAGTGAAAGAACTGGAAGCGAGGTGTAGCAAAGCTAATGCAGTGAGCGCTCAGCTACGATCTGCTCTCTTCTGCAAGAAGGAAGTCAGTACCAAGACTAAGTTATCTGTGCACCGTTCAATCTTTCGACCAACTTTGTTGTATGGGAGCGAAAGCTGGGTGGATTCAGGTTACCTTAACAACAAGATTGAGGTTACGGATATGAAAGTAGCTAGGATGATTGCAGGTACTAGTAGATGGGAACAATGGCAGGAGGGTGTCCACAATGAGGACATCAAAGAAAAACTGGGAATGAACTCTATAGATGTAGCAATCAGGGCGAACAGGCTTAGATGGTGGGGTCATGTTACACGCATGGGAGAAGCAAGGTTACCCAAGAGACTCATGGATTCAGCAGTAGAGGGTAGGAGGAGTCGGGGCAGACCGAGGAGAAGGTACCTGGATTCGGTTAAGAATGATTTTGAAGTAATAGGTTTAACATCAGAAGAGGCACCTATGTTAGCACTGAATAGGGGATCATGGAGGAACTGTATAAGGGGGGCTATGCTCCAGACTGAACGCTGAAAGGCGTAATCAGTCTTAAACGATGATGATGATGATGATGATGATGATGAATAGGCCAGTGCAAGTCTTTGAATTTGACGCCACTTTGGCGACTTGCGTGTCCCTAATCTACCCAAGTTACCCAACTGGGGAAAGGGGACATACAATTTAAAGTCCCTGGCGAATCTTCACATCGTTGAGGAATGAAGTGTGGAGTAAAGGTAGAGTGAACATTTCCATCGTCTGATTTTGATTTCCTGTGACTTTTTGGTTTCCAGGCACTTGCTTTACTGCCAGACCACATGGCCTGACTATGCACCCAGATGAATTCGTGCAACAAGTGAAACATAAAGTGCGGTTTAATCGACGATTAGTGCCCTGTCTGGTGTAATTCCGTATGTTGGACGCACCACTGTTTACACGACTGCCCCTTAAAATCTCGAATATCCCAAACTGTATGCAAGCTGGGTGCCGAAAATGCTTGCCACCCCACAAAATTACAATGAATGTAAAGTGAACAAACGTTTTCGGACCGCCGTCGACGAGATGGAAATGGCTTTTTCCCAACACTGTTGCGTGGAATGACACTTAGATAACTTACAGCAACGTAGAATCGAAACTTCAATACAGTATTCTATACTAAATTTATTTTATTGGCAAATTAAGATATTAATTAAAATAAGTGAAAACCCTGCCTCTCGATTTTTTGTGTATCCTCCAGACGAAAGCGAGATGAAAATTGCCAATCATTATTGCTTCTGTACAGGAGTAATTTTAATCCAGTTTCATTTGCAACCTCCCTACTATATTTGTTTCTCTATAACATTTAGCCCAAATTTACTTCCTACTCTATAAAAGACTACGTATTACCAGAACTATGCACCTACAAACTGTTATCCAACGTAAATTCGTATTCTAACTAACCTTTGACTAAACAGAACCTAATTTGAACTGAACTGTAACTAATCTGAATGCAGCTTGTCTTTATATTAAATGCGCAACTGAAGTAAAACAATTATCTGACCCTAATCAAAATTTCCACTTACCTCATGTCTTGACAACGTTGTTGAATATTTCGCGAAAGCAGAACAGCAGACAGCAAGCAGGCAGCGGCAAGCTAGATTCCTATTACTGAATAAAATTTCCGTCTGTTGCATATCACTTTTGGTAATGAGTAGTGATAAACAGTGAGGTGGGGAAAGTAACTGTTCCTATGAAATGATATTCCAAGACAACGATTTTAGAATGAAGTATACATTCAAAAAGACAGAATAAAACTTGGCGTGATCTTCACACATAACATAGGTCTGAACAACACTGCGCTTAACAAAGCGAGCAATGATTTAAAAAGGGTGCAATGTTGACACAGTATCTGTGTAAGAATGAAACATCTTAATCGATTAATTTGTTAATGCGTGACTCAGGGAAGTGGGATGGTCTTTCTCTCAGCTCTGAGCAACTGAGCAAAGTTAACTAGCTCCTAATAATCATTTTTTACAAATTAGCTGCGCAGTGCTGCAGTCTTATCTTAAACTCCCCCCCCCCCCCCCTTCAAAAAATACTAACATTATTCAAAATTTATATTCTCTACGCTTTCCACTATATACCTCTTATTCATCCTTGCTGTCCTTTACAATAAATGTTTCTTGATCTAACAGATAAAAACACAAGCCAACGCAGCACTATAGAATACGTCCATCACCTACCCAACTTCAGCTCAGAATGTATGACTGCGCAGAGGCAAAGAATGTGCCACCACAAGATCACAAATTGTTTAATAGCAACGTAACTTGCTCTTTTTCTCTCTGACGTGCACATCGATAACATACAAGAACCAAAATGACATGACCACCCAACAAATTTTAAGGTAACGCCTTTCTACATCTACATGTACATCCATACTCCGCAAGCCACCTGACAGTGTTCGAACAATGACTACTGGTTGTCAGCATTATGGCGCTGACCGTTCGTGAAGCTCTTTCGTTTAAAGGACGACGCCAGGATCGTAGGGATACATGACAGGGATGTAGGTTTCAGCGAGAACCAGCCTGGTAATGGCAACATAACATAACAGACCTGGAGAGGTCTCGCTGAAGACACACAGGTTTTAGTAGAAACGGTTGTGTGGGGTGGCTATGGACAATAGCGCCCACACTGACCGTCTGCTGTTTTATTGCTGGGACGGAGTTTTTAAACGAACTGAGCAGGATCGCTCAGTCTCACTTTCTGTCTTTTGTCGGTGTCCTGGAGCAGTCAACACGCAGCCACAGAGGACCGCGTGGACCATTGACAGCCACCGCCAGCACAACACGGCGGGCTGCTGCGCCTGCAGGATAGGCAACACTCCGTCACGCTTCACTGCTCCTCCCTGTCTCGCTCGTATCAAACTTCGCTGTTTGTCAAATTTCGTATTCTGAGCTTGAAGCTGTTGTGAGAGGAACACCTGAAAGCCAATAAAGTCGAGGGCCAAGGGGCTGGGCTCCTTGGCAGCTGCTCCGATGCGGTCCATCTCCCCTATGTGCTCAATTCATCTACATCTACGTTTATACTGCGCAAGCCACCCAACGGTGAGTGGCGGAGGGCACTTTACGTGCCACTGTCATTACTTCCCTTTCCTGTTCCAGTCGCGTATGGTTCGCGGGAAGAACGACTGCCGGAAAGCTTCCGTGCGCGCTCGAATCTCTCTAATTTTACATTCGTGATCTCCTCGGGAGGTATAAGTAGGGGGAAGCAATATATTCGATACCTGATCGAGAAACGCACCCTCTCGAAACCTGGACAGCAAGCTACACCGCGATGCAGAGCGCCTCTCTTGCAGAGTCTACCACTTGAGTTTGCTAAACATCTCTGTAACGCTATCACGCTTACCAAATAACCCTGTGACGAAACGCGCCGCTCTTCTTTGGATCTTCTCTATCTCCTCTGTCAACTCGACCTGGTACGGATCCCACACTGATAAGCAATACTCAAGTATAGGTCGAAAGAGTGTTTTGCAAGCCACCTCCTTTGTTGATGGACTACGTTTTCTAAGGACTCTCCCAATTAATCTCAACCTGGCATCCGCCTTACCAACAATTAATTTTATATGATCATATATATGATCCGTAACTGCCTCCACTTTGGCGCCTTAAAATACCTGTTCTAGTAATGGGTCGGCGTTATGCGCTTCTTTCACAATAATTCCTGCATTGTTTCCCCCAAAAGGTCGGCCTCTGCTCTGATCGCGCTGTCCAGATGACTAACGCCGGCCTGGTTTAACATTGCAACTGCACGACCTAGTGTTTCTTGTCAAAAAATAAATAAATAAATAAAATAAATTAACTTTCTGTATGGCTCACCCTGACTGACTGTTTCTCCTATGAGTGGTTAATCATTCGCATTGCCAATGTAACTTCCAGACAGAAATGATAAAGCTTTTGTATGTCCACCCTTTTACCTGGACGTCTCTGGGACGACGGCCGTTTCCTATCGTGATAAAAAATAAAAACACCTACAGCCGTCCTTACGATTTTATTCTATTTTGTCGCTAGCAGTTTCGTCGCTTCATTGCGTCATCTTCAGGCTGTTTTGATGCGGTACAGGTTGATACGATCCCCATGCATAACCCATCAGTTGACAGCATTACTGGAATCGCAGATAATACGTCAGCACTCCAACCATCAACTGTCAACTGACACGAGAACCATTCAAATACCTGTTTAGTTCTCGTGTCAGTTGACAGTTGATGGTTGGAGTGCTGACACATTATCTGCGATTCCAGTAATGCTGGCAACTGATGGGTTATGCATGGGGATCGTATCATTCTGCACCACATAAAACAGCCTGAAGATGACGCAATGAAGAATCGAACCTGGTAGCGACGAAATAAAATAAAATCGTAAGGACGGCTGCAGGTGTTTTTATTTTTTGTCACAAGATAAATGATAAAGTCCTAACATAAGAGTGACACCCAGGCTACTTATTGCCCCAAATAATTTTTCTACTCGCGTACACATACGACAGAAATAGTTACCTCCTCAAATTCACTAAGATAAACAAATCCTACTCATAATATAAATATATGCATCCCAGAAAGGTAAATACACATTTATTATACAAAAAGAGAAATAACGCCGTTGTGCAATGCTGTATGCTGAAATATGCGATAGAAGTACGTGGTCCGTCTGTGACTTTAACTGTTTTACCAAAAGACTGCAGCAGTCCATGATTAAGGCAGGCGTCGCCAATTAAAAACTATCTACTAGTTTTGATAAGTAACCCAGACAGGCACTGACGAATAAAACCTTATACTCCTTTCTCGGATTAAATCTCCTACGTTTCGGTTGTCTAATTTGGGCTTTCATTAGTAGACACACTTTTTGCCTTATAACCATGGATTTTCTATTCTCCCTGGAGTCGAAAGGGTGGAAGCTAGCAATTTCTTTCTTTCTTGCATACCTTGTTCATCTGTCATACATGCAATGTCATTCGTACGTGGTAGCACACATTATTTATTAAGCCCTGAATTTAGATTGTGAAGTAGAGAGATGCTATGATTCGGTATGGACACACGGAGACGAAATATACATAAAATAATCCGTTTTATTCCCACTGGGGAATATTTGATAATTCACTACGTTATCTGATGAAAAGCATAAATTATTGACTATTCAGGGAATTTCGCACCATATGGAAATGTGTGTGTTGGACCTGAATATCTATGAGTCAGTTGAAAACATCGGATAGAAACAATTCTAAGCGACTTTTGATGAGAAACAGTTATTGCACGTGAAAACTGTATGTGATGTGATTTATTCATATTAGTTGATAGTTCCACGATAAACCGAGAAATGACAGTTCTCTCTCTAATTTCAGTATCTCATTAATGGACATTTCGTCAGGACGTGTGCCTGTAAAAAGTGGTAAAAGCCAAAAAGACGGCTGCTACTAGTACTAACGTATGTGGCGTTTGCGCCAGGAAAATGCTTTACAGGAACGATTTGAAAAAATTCAAGGAATGATGAGGACAACTGCGATTCAGATAAAAATTCTGAATATAAATGCGTTGCAAAAGTTGTTGCTAGTCAGGTAAATTCGAATAATTTTTTAAACAAGCAAACAATGTTAAGTTTCATTCCTTACCACTGTTTATGTGAACTAACGTGACAGCTTGATGCCTGAAATGTTAAGGGACGTCCATAATATCATAGATTACTGTTTGGTGTCGTTATGTCGTTATACTTCGTTATTTCAAAACGAGGTAATTCAAGTCTTAATATCATAAATTTATACAATTCGGACATATTAAATTCGTATTTTTGAGATGTTGCACAATAATGTTTCTTTTTATCTCGCCCAGTAGGAAAACAGTGGTAAGTCAATGGTAACTCATGTTAAGCGCACTCAATTTGCAAGTAAGTAATGTCAATTACCCGTTGATGTATTTTCACAATAAAATTTTGGACATAATTTACGATTTTAGAAATATTTCATTACTCTAGAAATATTTGAAAACAAAGAATTATCTGATTAAAAAAATCATAGTGGATGTACTTGAACTCTCTTATTCGTTAGATGATATTGAATCCTTACTGAGAAATTTCTCAAAACAACCAACTTGTCCCATACCATTGTTCACAGCCAAAGTGTTCAGTTATAATCAAAATATAAATTCATCAGGGATTAACGAATAGATATTACAAGGAAAGTGGTGCCGTACCAGATGTAATGCTTACACACTCCCAGCGCTCAGTTCTAGTACTGGGATATGTGACTTGCGAAGATGACTTACGAAGGAGTGGATATGAAAACTGTGAAAACTTCATATGAGGGTAAATAATTGGCTCTCTTCATACACGTCAACCAACACTCGATAGCCGAAATTGGCTAATAGTGAAATATAAACAATAATTAATGTCGTAGGCCAAACGTCATTTCAGAAATTTTGTGCAGTTGTGGTATATGCCACAAGGAGGGTAACAGATTTTTTTTCATCCTCTGGTCGCACAATTCGGACTATATTATAACCAATTTCGACTCCTTACCCAAACAAATTACACAGAAAGATCACTGTGCATAACTAAAAAGGCCACGAGCTACTACTTGGCCCGTTTATTTGGACTGCGATTCTTCTCATTCTATGGCTGGAGCCCAGTTATTCAGATATCAGTGACCATGAACTAAAAGGTTTGTCAACACAACAGTGACAAATTGTTGCCCTCTCTTGTACGTCTTCATGATGAGCATGCTACAAACAGTCCCGAATTTCACGCATACGTTCCCGGATTGGCGAACACTGTCTCGCTATCGCACTTCGAGTGGTTCCCTAAATCACCCGATCTTAATCCCAAAGGAAATGTGTTGGACTATTTGGAACAGTGTGTGAAACGTAGTCATAGACTGTTGTGTACATAGTGTACATGTGTAGTCAGCGCGTACGTTAGTTTCCCACTAGAGCGCGCCCCGCTAAGCACAACAGCGCAGGCGAAACGCTCGTCTGTCTCCGCACTACGAGATGGCGCTGTCACAGAGACGGACCAAATTCTGCTTCTGCCGATCCGTGTATTAATATATAACGCAGCCAATGAGATTGCTGCTAATGTAGAACCTTTTTTCCTCACGGATCACACTCGCGCAGTGATACATGAACGCGCGAGGTATTATAATGAGTGTACAGACCTCCGATTAGTCAGTCAGCATTTGTCTGCAACAGTCTGTGCGAATTCTACATTTGTCTGTACCAGTCTACAGTCAAGTTTCAGTCTGCGCCTAATAAGATTATCATATTCCTGTACATAGCCATGAAGATTAATGTATAGACACTTTTGTCAAGTATCGGAGATATATGTGAATAAGATTAACGTACCAATACCAAAGGAATTTCAGATTGTCGATTGTAAATAGCGTCCAGAACCAAGCTAAGTAATTTTTATGCTTGTTATTATTTTAATAAATGTGTGTGAAAATTAATCAAGTTCTGTTTAAAGTTGGTCACCGTCAATCTGCTACTCTAAGCGTGCAAGTGGCATTTCTATCGTCTGACCTAATGGCAGAAGATAAACACGTCACGATAAGACCACGAGACATATTGCTGACACTCGCCTACTTCGTTAGAGCGACAAGTCAAATAATCTGATGGTGTGTGTACTGAAGGTCTTACAGTACGCACACCACATAGACATCATTGCAATTTGCTCGAATCACCGAGTGG
The DNA here is from genome assembly GCF_023864275.1 of Schistocerca cancellata. Taxonomy (NCBI): domain Eukaryota; kingdom Metazoa; phylum Arthropoda; class Insecta; order Orthoptera; family Acrididae; genus Schistocerca; species Schistocerca cancellata. The sequence continues at coordinate 63,379,013 of NC_064628.1, read as the reverse complement.
CTTTAGATGGATACGGTGAAACGTCCCCTTAGAAAAATTATACATGACTGTGCTTAAACTGACACACAATATTTTTAGCGCAACGCAATCTGACTTTCAAAAATCCCTACAAAAGAATGGCCCTGACTAACATTAACCTATACCTTTCACAAATCACTTAACTCACCAAAAATCTTCGTTACTCGAACTACTGCAATACAGCGAGCGCCACTACTGCCAGCTAAATAAAAGATTCAAACTACGGAAGGCACTAACTACAGATAAGCGTAGTTAGCAAATGAAAGATTTTAATAGAGAACAAACAATGTATTTACCTCAATAGTGTTCAAAAGTCATAATGTATATAGCAGTTCATGATATCCAGTATTACAAATTTCAAAACTCCGCCATCTCTCTCCTCACATCCCCCACTGCCGGCGGCTCACCTCCAACTGCGCAACGCTACGCGCTGTTCACATCCAGCTGCCCAACACTACAATGGCAGACAACAATGCAAACTAGCCACAGACTGCACACAGCACAGCCAGTGATTTTCATACAGAGCGCTACGTAACGTTGCCAATAAGAAAACATAAACAGCCTACTTACAACGGAGTACCTGAATAAACGTTGGACTCTCTTTCTCACTGAACTGAGTCCGTTATCGAGGGTAGTGTGATGTCTCCTGGAGGCTTCACCGGTATGCTTATCACTAGCCTGGGTAAAATCAGAGGTATTACCGCTCATACGGGGACTCGAGCGAAACCTGTTCTTCCCGCACACAGTTCACCAATGAGGAGGGGAAGGGAACAGACGATGATGTATCCCCACCAGAAATCGAAATCCGTTCTTCCCACGCACAATTCACCAACGGGACGGGAAAGGGACCAACGGTGATGTATCCCCACCGGAAATCGAAATCCGTTCTTCCCACGCACAATTCACGAACGGAAAGGTGAAGGGACCAGACGATGACGTATTCCCACCAGAAACCGTGAGGAGGATTGCGAGGTATCATGTAGACAGCAGCTCGGGGAGTGGGAGAAAAAGGCAGGGAGGGTTTCCGCACGATGAAGAAGTGGCGTAGGCGGAGGGAGCCGTTAATGGACGAGTAAAACGCGTCATGGGCTGTGAGTGGCTGCCCGTGTCAGACTGGGAAGGGACAGTCGGCTGGTGTGGGCGCTCGGAAGTCCCGCGACGCGCCGCCGTCGCTCACGTGTCACCGTGCCGGCCTCTGTTTGTCGACGTCAGCGCCAGCCGTGGGGCTGTCTGTGTCGTGTGTGTGCTGAGTCAGCGACACGCGGGACGAGCAGCGAGCGGTCGGCTGCTCACACGGGGAGTGTCCGGGCTCTGGGCGCTCGCATCTACACCTCTAGTCTACAAGCTACATTACGGTGTGAGGACGAGGGTACTTCCGGTACCACTAGCGTTTCCCCTTGTTACTCTTCCATTCGCGAATTGTCTGCGGGAAGAACCACTTACTGTAAGCTCTAAGTCTCTGCATTTTATCTCTGTTTTTCTAGACGGAATAATTTAGTGAAACATATGTAGTACTGAGTAATATGTTTTCGGAATGTTCTTGCAAGCGTACGCTCTCAGAATTTCAACAGTGAACTATTCTGTGATCTACGCCCGTCTGGTAGCATCTGCCACTGGATTTTCATGAGAATCTCCACCACGCTCTCGCGAGTGCTAACCGCATCTACCACTAAACGCGCCACTCTTATTTCGATTGTATTTCCTCCATTAATCGTACCTGGTAGCTTTTCTAAACTGACGAACAGTATTCAAGAATCTCTCGAACGAGTGATTTATAAGACACTACTGTAATGGATGAATTACGTTTGATTGCGATTCTTCCAATGAATCCCAGCCTGGTAAATGCTTCGCCTACGACCAGTTAAATATGATAATTCCACTTCAGGTTCCTCTGTATGTATACTTCTAGATATTTTATTATAATTACTGTTTCCAATGACTTTCTCAAGTAGAATAATCAAGCACTAACCGATCTCGCCGCGTATTTATGAGCAAAACAGTTCATTTGTTTACGTTGAGGGTCGACCGCCAGTCCCACCACCAAGTGTCGATTCCCTGTACGTCGGCCTGCATCTGCCTACATTTTTCTGGTCTTGCGATTCCCCTACACGCATAGTTGTCTCCTACATACTAACCATCGTTATCCACGATATCACTTATAGGCGCAGGGCCAACCAGAGCTCCACCAACAAAATTTCTGAGGTACTATATGGATCAATGAAGGAAAAAATGCTTAGTTAACATGGGCTCTAAAATGCGTACTTTAAGTGCCATGAGCACTTGTTCGTTTAATGTTACAGTGAAACAAATTTCTTCTTCTGTACAAGCTCTTAATATATACGTATTACAGCGCATGTTTACTGGACATCTCTTTTTTTTTTCCTCCATGTCTCTGACAGTTTGTCTGTGGCGTTCTGGTTAACGCTGTATATCATGAACAATAACGGCATTTTAACAGTCGGTTTGTGGCGGCGCGGTTCCTTTCGTCCTTTTACCTGCACCTACCTGTGAATTCGTTGCAGCAGATCACCGGTAGGAAAGCCGAGCAGAAACCTACCGTACTGCAACTCGCATCAGGCTGCATACAATGTAACTATTCTAAGGATCCGAAAAAGGTTTAATTTTGAATGGAAGGTGGAAATACTAGCAAAACGTAGATACGTTTTTTATTCCAGTCTTTGATCACAATATCAGTTCTTTCGACTATGACCAGTTTCAGACCGTGATGACCATTCTCAGATCTTTTCTACACCATGTCCTAAAGTGATAAGGCCATAATGGCATCGTCGAAACATACAAATATAGTGAGCACAGCATCGTCACATAAATCTAAAATAAGGTGTAGAGTAGGCCACATCGACCACACAGTCATTATTGCTACTCAATTACTAAGTAGCAATAATGACTGTGTGGTCGATGTGGCCTACTCTACACCTTATTTTAGATTTATGTGACGATGCTGTGATCACTATATTTATACACTCCTGGAAATGGAAAAAAGAACACATTGACACCGGTGTGTCAGACCCACCATACTTGCTCCGGACACTGCGAGAGGGCTGTACAAGCAATGATCACACGCACGGCACAGCGGACACACCAGGAACCGCGGTGTTGGCCGTCGAATGGCGCTAGCTGCGCAGCATTTGTGCACCGCCGCCGTCAGTGTCAGCCAGTTTGCCGTGGCATACGGAGCTCCATCGCAGTCTTTAACACTGGTAGCATGCCGCGACAGCGTGGACGTGAACCGTATGTGCAGTTGACGGACTTTGAGCAAGGGCGTATAGTGGGCATGCGGGAGGCCGGGTGGACGTACCGCCGAATTGCTCAACACGTGGGGCGTGAGGTCTCCACAGTACATCGATGTTGTCGCCAGTGGTCGGCGGAAGGTGCACGTGCCCGTCGACCTGGGACCGGACCGCAGCGACGCACGGATGCACGCCAAGACCGTAGGATCCTACGCAGTGCCGTAGGGGACCGCACCGCCACTTCCCAGCAAATTAGGGACACTGTTGCTCCTGGGGTATCGGCGGGGACCATTCGCAACCGTCTCCATGAAGCTGGGCTACGGTCCCGCACACCGTTAGGCCGTCTTCCGCTCACGCCCCAACATCGTGCAGCCCGCCTCCAGTGGTGTCGCGACAGGCGTGAATGGAGGGACGAATGGAGACGTGTCGTCTTCAGCGATGAGAGTCGCTTCTGCCTTGGTGCCAATGATGGTCGTATGCGTGTTTGGCGCCGTGCAGGTGAGCGCCACAATCAGGACTGCATACGACCGAGGCACACAGGGCCAACACCCGGCATCATGGTGTGGGGAGCGATCTCCTACACTGGCCGTACACCACTGGTGATCGTCGAGGGGACACTGAATAGTGCACGGTACATCCAAACCATCATCGAACCCATCGTTCTACCATTCCTAGACCGGCAAGGGAACTTGCTGTTCCAACAGGACAATGCACGTCCGCATGTATCCCGTGCCACCCAACGTGCTCTAGAAGGTGTAGGTCAACTACCCTGGCCAGCAAGATCTCCGGATCTGTCCCCCATTGAGCATGTTTGGGACTGGATGAAGCGTCCGCCGCTCGTGGTCTCGCGGTAGCGTTCTCGCTTCCCGAGCACGGGGTCCCGGGTTCGATTCCCGGCGGGGTCAGGGATTTTCACCTGCCTCGAGATGACTGGGTGTTTGTGTAGTCCTCATCATTTCATCATCATCCAGGAAAGTGGCGAAATTGGACTGAGCAAAGATTGGGTAATTGTACGGGCGCTGATGACCACGCAGTTGAGCGCCCCACAAACCAAACATCATCATCATCACTGGATGAAGCGTCGTCTTACGCGGTCTGCACGTCCAGCACGAACACTGGTCCAACTGAGGCGCCAGGTGGAAATGGCATGGCAAGCCGTTCCACAGGACTACATCCAGCATCTCTACGATCGTCTCCATGGGAGAATAGCAGCCTGCATTGCTGCGAAAGGTGGATATACACTGTACTAGTGCCGACATTGTGCATGCTCTGTTGGCCGTGTCTATGTGCCTGTGGTTCTGTCAGTGTGATCATGTGATGTATCTGACCCCAGGAATGTGTCAATAAAGTTTCCCCTTCCTGGGACAATGAATTCACGGTGTTCTTATTTCAATTTCCAGGAGTGTATGTTTCGACGATGCCATTATGGCCTTATCACTTTAGGACACGGTGTAGAAAAGATCTGAGAATGGTCATCACGGACTGAAACCGGTCATAGTCGAAAGAATTGATACTGTGGTCAAAGACTGGAATAAAAAACATTTGACAGTATTGGATCACTGTTCGTATACGTGACTATGTCACAGCTGGTGAAACTTAGGTGTCTTCTGAAATCAAGAGGTACACATTCCCTGCCAAGCCCGTGTTAATCATAACTCAGTCATGCACAAACCCTTCCATTCACGTTAGCAAGTTTATGGTAAGGTATTTCCCGAAATCTGAGCAGCTACTAAGTACAGATTGTTCTTAAATGAAAATGCTCGCCACACTATTAAGTTTATCGGTGTCTATGCACTCATGTTTTAGTCACCGATCTGCTCTATATACCACGCGGAATTACTGTCTTTCCTCACACACAAAATTACTTAAAAAAACCGTACTTTCTAAAAAAAAGAAACACACCAGTATAAATATGCCTTCACTTTAAAGTGCTTTAGAGGAATGTAGCACAAGTAAAACCGGTAAACTCTAACTTCCTTCGGAGCTCATACTACACACAACCGTACCATTGAGAGGCTGGGCTCCGACAACTTAGACCGCTGTAAGCATTCTCTATCTCCAAGAGAAAAGACGCGCGAAGAACACTCTGTTCTGATTGGTCAGTTTTTCTTTAAAGGCCAATAGAGAAACATTATTCTCCCTCATTAGTCCGCGCTTTTCATGACTAACCAATCAATAAATAACACGCTTTCGATCTGTACTTTTACCCGAAATAAATATTTAACATTCTGATATTTTGTTTATACTTTACGTTATAAACTATTTTCATTTGCACTTGAATTAGCTTTCCTGTCCTGTCCTTGAAGTAACAGATTTGTGAACAGTTCGTTGTGTCCCTGTGGTGCCAACTGCTGCTCAGATTGTTGCTGCCGATACAGTACGATGCGCCAGAGCCGTAACCGGAACACTATCGTCTTCCCTCTCGTTAATGCCACGTGGCCCAGCCCAGTTCTCTCGCGACTGTGCATTCTCGTGACTACCGCCGCCAGCAGCCATGTACAGTGGCTACATTCGTGCAAAGTCTTCCTGCAGTATCGCAGAAGGAACATCCAACTTCTCGTAGTCCTATTACACGACTTCGCTCAAACTCTGTGAGGTGCTGATAATGGCGTCTTTGTCGCCTTAAATCCATTCCTGACTAACATCAACTCACCAAGTCCTATCTCAAAGGTAACTAACGTTTGCGACCTTTACAGTTCGTATTTGAAGTAAACTTGGTATAAATCTTCATATGGGGGGCTTCGAGACCCACTCTTATGCGACTGGTGCAAAATCTGAATAGACATTATCTTTCAGATTTAGAAACACGCCTACTAGTTTTCATTTATGTTGTACAACTCTTCTTCGTGCTGCGATTTTTTTTTTTCGCTGTCTGTGTAATTTTACCGTTCTGTAATAAAACATATTTCCAAAGTAAGCAGTTTCATCCTGTTAATTAAATTCTCATTTTAAATATATTCGGCTCTATTCCCTTCTGCCTCCCCAAATGTTTTAGATGTCACGTCTGAGCAACACGCAAACATTTAGTGCCTTTTTCACACTCTAATTTTAATCCTAGGAAATCAACAAATATTTAAGTAGATATCTATTTTTAATATCGGTATATCATTAGTCTCGAAAGATTATCCTCTAATTATTGTTGGAAGTACTGAAAAGTCTTGCATTACTTTTCAACAGTCTCCTACAGACCTGGCAGTTTATTTTGATGAACTTTCTGCTTTTTTTACTCTAATAGAAACTCTAATAGAAATTTTCGTCATAAAAGAAAGCATTTGAATGAACCCCCCAGGCAACAAGACCATTGGGCCGACCCCGTACAAGGTGGAAAGATGACATAGAGAAGGACATTGCAGCATTAGCAATTTCTGCAGGGTGGAGAGAGGCTGCGATAGATAGAAGGCGGTGGAAGCACATCATTGATGCAGCGCGTGGTCTCCGGGACCTGTGATCGCTGAGAACAGCAATGCAGTAACTATCGAAGTAGTCAAAATGTTCCAGACTGAAAAATAACAGGAAACTTTTCTTACGTGCACCATTTTTTTGTTTTCAACTTACCGCCCAGATGTACCAAGGGGCTACCAAAAGTGACTTCTCAACGACTATTCAGCGACCGTTACTGCACACGGGCCTCCACAGCAAATGGTTCAAATGGCTCTGAGCACTATGGGACTTAACATCTGAGGTCATCAGTCCCCTAGACTTAGAACTACTTAAACCTAACTAACCTAAGGACATCACACACATCCATGCCCGAGGCGGGATTCGAGCCTGCGACCGTAGCAGTCGCGCGGTTCCGGACTGTAGCGCCTAGAACCGCTCGGCCACCGTGGCCGGCCCTCCGCAGCAGACGCCTGTTCAATCACCCATGCTGATTGTTGTTTATCGGCGATGAAAGCTGAAATTTGCACGCCGATACCACAAATGAGCGTCCACTGAGCGGCGACAAGTGCTCTTTTCAGATGGCAGGTGGTCATTGTGTACTACGTGGAATGCCTGAAAGCATATATCCTGCAACAATCGTCAGGAGGGTTCAGGTCACAGGAGGAAGTGTCATGGCCTGTGGAATATTTCCGTGTCATTCTCTAAAGTCATCTCATAATTCTGGAAAGCACAGTGGGTCAACCCAAGTAAGCATTTATTCTTTGGGCCCATGTTCAGCCCTACAAGCAGTTTGTTTTCCGTCGGCACGATGGCATTTACCAGAAGGACAATGCAACGTGTCATACAGCTCACAGTGTACATGAGGTGTTTGCAGAGCACTAGAAAGAGTTTACCATACTCCCCTGACCACCAGACTTCCCATTTGTGGGTCCAACATGTCGGGTTGTCGCTCCATGGATCCTCAACCGAGAAACGTAGCGCAGCTAGCCCGGCAGTGGACCCGTCATAGCTTCACATCTCTGTCGGTACCTTCTTGTACCTCACTGATTCTCTTCCCGCATGTGTCACAGCGGTCCGAGGCTTTGACGCGATGGTCACATTAATGTGAGTAAAAAATTGTTCAAATGGTTCTGAGCACATCTATGGTCATCAGTCCCCTAGAACTTAGAACTACTTAAACCTAACTAACCTAAGGACATCACACAACACCCAGTCATCACGAGGCAGAGAAAATCCCTGACCCCGCCGGGAATCGAACCCGGGAACCCGGGCGTGGAAAGCGAGAACGCTACCGCACGACCACGAGCTGCGGACTTAATGTGAGTAGTCAGTGTATTTTATTCTGTTGCAATTTTTCACAAGTTGACGAATGATGCCAATTGTTAGCTCTATCTTCTTTGTCAGGAATTACACATTTGGGCAATGTATATACAACAGTTTGATGCAAGTGATGTTGGAGGCAGTAACTGGTTGTGAAGATGTCACAGTTTGGTATTGTAAACTAACTTACACTGAAGAGCAAAAGAAACTGGTACTCCTGCCTAATATCGTGTGAGGCCTCTGCGAACACACAAAAGTGTCGCAACACGACAAGGCATGAACTAGAATAGTATCTGAAATAGTACTGGAGGGAACTGACGCCATGAATTATGCAGGGCTATCCATAAATCCGTAAGTGGCGACCTCTTCTGAACAGAATGTTGCAAGGCATCCCAGATATGCTCAATAATGTTCATGTCTGGGGAGTTTGGTGGACAGCGGAAGTGTTGAGGCACATAAGGGTGTTTCTCGAGCCACTAAGTAGCAATTCTGGTCGTGTGGGGTGTCCTGCTGGAATTGCCCAAGTGCATCGGAATGCACAATGGACTTGAATGGATGCAGGTAGTCATACAGGATGCTTACGCACGTGTCACCTGTCAGTGTCGTATTTGGATGTATCAGGGGTCCCTTATCACTGCATACATCCCAACCATTAGAGAGCCTCCATCAGTTTGAACAGTCCCCTGCTGACATGTACGGTGCGTGGATTGATGAAGTTGTCTCCATACCCGTACACGTCCATTGTCTCGATGTAATCTGAAACCAGACTCGTCAGACTAGGCAATATGTTTCCGGTCATCAACAATCCGATGTCGGTGTTGACGGGCCCAGACGAGGCGTGAAGCTTTGTGTCGTGCAGTCATCAAGGGTACACGAGTGGACTTTCGGCTCCATATCGATGATGTTTCGTTGAATGGTTCGCACGCTGACACTTGCTGATGGCCCAGCATTGAAATCTACAGGAATTTGGGGAAGGGTTGCATTTCAGTCGTCGTTTGTCCCGTTCTTGCATGATCTTTTCCCGGAGGCAGCGATGTGCCAGATTTGGTTTTTTGCCGGATTCCTGATATTCACGGTACACTCTGGCAATGGTCGCACAACAAGATCCCCACTTGACCGCTACCTCTGAGATGCCGTGTCCCATCACTCGTGCGCTGACTATAACACCACGTCCAAACTCATTTTAATCTTGATAACGTGCCATTGTAGCAGCAGTGACCGCGAAACTTCTTTGTGTGAGTCAACTGAAATAACTGAGTAGGTGAAACACCTTGGTGTTTACTTAAACTGCTGACTGAAACTGATCCTACTGTCTCGTTACTTATTTTTTACCATTTCAACACTGACCGGAATTTTCCCTGACAATGACAACTCGACCTAATCATTTATTACCCACAATATACAAGCCCAACGCAATCTGACTGCTCTAGAATGACAACATGACTTCCAATAATTAACTCAAAAGAATGGCCCTGAATTGGAAAAAATCCTAACAATAACCCACACTTTTTCGTGAGTCACTTACCTCACAGAAAATCTTCATAACACGAACTACAGCAATTACAGCAAGCAACAGCTACAATCAGCTAAGTAAAAGGATTGTAACTACTATAGGCTCTAACTACTAGGAGGCATGTGGTTAGCAGAAGAAAGGTTTTGTTGAAGAACAAACAACGTATTTAGCAGATTTTACCTTATTCATGTAACATCCAGTTCCAGAAATTATATAGTCATCAATAATTCCTGTACACAAACATTACCAACTACATACCCTGCCAACACTGAGTCTCCACGAAGGACGCATGTCCAAGCCGTCTGCTCGCTGACTGCTAGTCCGCCCAACCACGGAGTCTCCTACCGAGGCCGCACAGTGGTGTCAGCGATATTAGTTACGGTCTATAGCGCTGCCAACATACAAACATATAAACAGGCTCCTTACAACCAATCTGACAACTGCGCCAGACCTTTGTCTTATATAGGCGTTGCCAACCGCAGCGCTGTATTCTGCCTGTTTACGTATCGCTGTATTTGAATACGCGTGGCTATAACTGTGGTGTCACCGCCAGACACCACACTTGCTAGGTGGTAGCCTTTAAATCGGCCGCGGTCCGTTAGTATACGTCGGACCCGCGTGTCGCCACTATCAGTGATTGCAGACCGAGCGCCACCACACGGCAGGTCTAGAGAGACTTCCTAGCACTCGCCCCAGTTGTACAACCGACTTTGCTAGCGATGGTTCACTGACAAATTACGCTCTCATTTGCAGAGACGATAGTTAGCATAGCCTTCAGCTACGTCATTTGCTACGACCTAGCAAGGCGCCATTACCAGTTACTATTGATGCTGTACAACATGTACCGTCAAGAGCGACGTTCACCATTTACGGATTAAAGTTAAGTATTCCAACAGCTACGTCCTTTTTTGCTAGTCTAATTTCCTTGACCTGTTCCAGACCTCACACCAGCCTGCGTGAGCTAAAACGCGTGCCTTTCGGCTATCTCTCATAACTGGTGTTGGCTCTCCTGCGAACCCACAACAATAACAGTCTCTTTGGCGCTTCACTGGATCTACTACGTTACCTGTTTTTCCATTTCTTATTTTCATTCTGCACTGTAACATATTCCAAGCCACTATTTTGGAAAATTTCCACTCATTTATTTTCTTATAGCTTAAAACCCCCCATGAACCATGGACCTTGCCGTTGGTGGGGAGGTTTGCGTGCCTCAGCGATACAGATGGCCGTACCGTAGGTGCAACCACAACGGAGGGGTATCTGTTGAGAGGCCAGACAAACATGTGGTTCCTGAAGAGGGGCAGCAGCCTTTTCAGTAGTTGCAGGGGCAACAGTCTGGATGATTGACTGATCTGGCCTTGTAACATTAACCAAAACGGCTTTGCTGTGCTGGTACTGCGAACGGCTGAAAGCAAGGGGAAACTACAGCCGTAATTTTTCCCGAGGACATGCAGCTCTACTGTACGATTAAATGATGATGGCGTCCTCTTGGGTAAAATATTCCGGAGGTAAAATAGTCCCCCATTCGGATCTCCGGGCGGGGACTACTCAGGAGGACGTCGTCATCAGGAGAAAGAAAACTGGCGTTCTACGGTTCGGAGCGTGGAATGTCAGATCCCTTAATCGGGCAGGTAGGTTAGAAAATTTAAAAAGGGAAATGGATAGGTTAAAGTTAGATATTGTGGGAATTAGTGAAGTTCGGTGGCAGGAGGAACAAGACTTTTCGTCAGGTGATTACAGGGTTATAAATACAAAATCAAATAGGGGTAATGCAGGAGTAGGTTTAATAATGAAAAAAAAAAAATAGGAGTGCGGGTTAGCTACTACAAACAGCATAGTGAACGCATTATTGTGGCCAAGATAGACACAAAGCCCATGCCTACTACAGTAGTACAAGTTTATATGCCAACTAGCTCTGCAGATGATGAAGAAATAGATGAAATGTATGACGAGATAAAAGAAATTATTCAGGTAGTGAAGGGAGACGAAAATTTAATAGTCATGGGTGACTGGAATTCGTCAGTAGGAAAAGGGAGAGAAGGAAACATAGTAGGTGAATATGGATTGGGGGGAAGGAATGAAAGAGGAAGCCGCCTTGTAGAATTTTGCACATAGCATAACTTAATCTTAGCCAACACTTGGTTCAAGAATCATAAAAGAAGGTTGTATACCTGGAAGAATCCTAGAGATACTAAAAGGTATCAGATAGATTATATAATGGTAAGACACAGATTTAGGAACCAGGTTTTAAATTGTAAGACATTTCCTGGGGCAGATGTGGATTCTGACCACAATCTATTGGTTATGAACTGCAGATTGAAACTGAAGAAACTGCAAAAAGGTGGGAATTTAAGGAGATGGGACCTGGATAAACTGAAAGAACCAGAGGTTGTAGAGAGTTTCAGGGAGAGCATAAGGGAACAATTGACAGGAATGGGGGAAAGAAATACAGTAGAAGAAGAATGGGTAGCTCTGAGGGATGAAGTAGTGAAGGCAGCAGAGGATCAAGTAGGTAAAAAGACGAGGGCTAATAGAAATCCTTAGGTAACAGAAGAAATATTGAATTTAATTGATGAAAGGAGAAAATATAAAAATGCAGTAAATGAAGCAGGCAAAAAGGAATACAAACGTCTCAAAAATGATATCGACAGGAAGTGCAAAATGGCTAAGCAGGGATGGCTAGAAGACAAATGTAAGGATGTAGAGGCTTATCTCACTAGGGGTAAGATAGATACTGCCTACAGGAAAATTAAAGAGACCTTGGAGAGAAGAGAACCACTTGTATGAATATCAAGAGCTCAGATGGCATCCCAGATGTAGATGAAGACGAAATGGGAGATAAGATACTGCGTGAAGAGTTTGACAGAGCACTGAAAGACCTGAGTCGAAACAAGGCCCCGGGAGTAGACAACATTCCATTTGAACTACTGATGGCCTCAGGAGAGCCAGTCATGACAAAACTCTACCATCTGGTGAGCACGATGTATGAGACAGGCGAAATACCCTCAGACTTCAAGAAGAATATAATAATTCCAATCCCAAAGAAAGCAGGTTTTGAAAGATGTGAAAATTACCGAACTATCAGTTTAATAAGTCACAGCTGCAAAATACTAACGCGAATTCTTTACAGACGAATGGAAAAACTGGCAGAAGCCGACCTCGGGGAAGATCAGTTTGGATTCCGTAGAAATGTTGGAACACGTGAGGCAATACTGACCTTACGACTTATCTTAGAAGAAAGATTAAGAAAAGGCAAACCTACGTTTCTAGCATTTGTAGACTTAGAGAAAGCTTTTGACAATGTTAACTGGAATACTCTCTTTCAAATTCTGAAGGTGGCGGGGGTAAAATACAGGGAGCGAAAGGCTATGTACAGTTTGTACAGAAACCAGATGGCAATTATAAGAGTCGAGGGGCATGAAAGGAAGCAGTGGTTGGGAAAGGAGTAAGACAGGGTTGTAGCCTCTCCCCGATGTTATTCAATCTGTATATTGAGCAAGCAGTAAAGGAAACAAAAGAAAAATTCGGAGTAGGTATTAAAATTCATGGAGAAGAAGTAAAAACTTTGAGGTTCGCCGATGACATTGTAATTCTGTCAGAGACAGCAAAGGACTTGGAAGAGCAGTTGAACGGAATGGACAGTGTCTTGAAAGGTGGATATCAGATGAACATCAACAAAAGCAAAACGAGGATAATGGAATGTAGTCAAATTAAGTCGGGTGATGCTGAGGGAATTAGATTAGGAAATGAGACACTTAAAGTAGTAAAGGAGTTTTGCTATTTAGGGAGTAAAATAACCGATGATGGTCGAAGTAGAGAGGATATAAAATGTAGACTGGCAATGGCAAGGAAAGCGTTTCTCAGGAAGAGGAATTTGTTAACATCGAGTATAGATTTAAGTGTCAGGAAGTCGTTTCTGAAAGTATTTGTATGGAGTGTAGCCATGTATGGAAGTGAAACATGGACAATAACTAGTTTGGACAAGAAGAGAATAGAAGCTTTCGAAATGTGGTGCTACAGAAGAATGCTGAAGATAAGGTGGGTAGATCACGTAACTAATGAGGAGGTATTGAATAGAATTGGGGAGAAGAGAAGTTTGTGGCACAACTTCACTAGAAGAAGGGATCGGTTGGTAGGACATGTTTTGAGGCATCAAGGGATCACAAATTTAGCATTGGAGGGCAGTGTGGAGGGTAAAAATCGTAGAGGGAGACCAAGAGATGAATACACTAAGCAGATTCAGAAGGATGTAGGTTGCAGTAGATACTGGGAGATGAAGAAGCTTGCACAGGATAGAGTAGCATGGAGAGCTGCATGAAACCAGTCTCAGGACTGAAGAGCACAACAATAACATAGCTTAAAAAGAAAGCGTTGGACTCATTCATATTGCGTTCAATTAGTTTCCGTTGGCTATTTGATCACTCACTTAATTATCATGTTTGATACACTCATTGTCAGTATTTTTTAAACTCGCTTGTCCCAAGGCGCTTCATTATACTAAAAATACAGTACTGGCCATTAAAATTGCTACACCACGAAGATGACGTGCTACAGACGTGAAATTTAGCCGACAGGAAGAAGATACTGTGATAAGCAAATGATTAGCTTTTCAGAGCATTCACACAAGGTTGGCGCCGGTGGTAACACCTACAACGTGCTGACATGAGCAAAGTTTCCAACCGACTTCTCATACACAAACAACAGCTGACCGGCGTTGCCTGGTGAAACGTTGTTGTGATGCCTTGTGTAAGGAGGGGAAATGCGCACCATCACGTTTCCGACTTTGATAAAGGTCGGATTGTAGCCTATCGCGATTGAGGTCACCATATCGCGGCATTGCTGCTCGCGTTGTTCGAGATTCAATGACTGTTAGCAGAATATGGAAACGGTGGGTTCAGGAGGGTAATAAGGAACGCCGTGCTGGATCCCAAGGGCCTCGTATCACTAGCAGTCGAGATGACAGGCATCTTATCCGCATGGCTATAACGGATCGCGCAGTCACGTCTCGATCCCTGAGTCAACAGATGGGGACGTTTGCAAGACAACAACCATCTGCACGAACAGTTCGACGACGTTTGCAGCAGGATGGACTATCAGCTGGGAGACCATGGCTGCGGTTACCCTTGACGCTGCATCACACAGGAGCGCCTGCGATGGTGTACTCAACGACGAACCTGGGTGCACGAATGGCAGAACGTCATTTTTATCGGATGAATCCAGTTTCTGTTTACAGCATCACGATGGTCGCATCCGTGTTTGTCGACATCGCGGTGAACGCACATTGGAAGCGTGTATTCGTCATCGCCATACTGGAGTATCACCCGCCGTGATAGTAAGGGGTGCCATTGGTTACACGTCTCGGTCACCTCTTGTTCGCACTGACGCCACTTTGAACAGTGGGCGTTACATTTCAGATGTGTTACGGCCCTTGGCTCTACCCGTATTCGATCCCTGCGAAACCCTACATTTCAGCAGGATAATGCACGACCGCATGTTGCAGGTCCTGTACGGGCCTTTATGGATACAGAAAATGTTCGACTGCTGCCCTGGCCAGCACATTCTCCAGATCTCTCACCAATTGAAAACGTCTGGTCAATGGTGGCCTGCAACTGGCCCGTCACAATACGCCAGTCACTACTCTTGATGAACTGTGCTATCGTGTTGAAGCTGCATGGACAGCTGTACCTGACGGCCATAGGTGGTTGTTCCGGGTACTGATTTCTCAGGATCTATGCACCCAAATTGCGTGAAAATGTAATCACATGTCAGTTCCAGTATAATATATTTGTCCTATGAATACCCGTTTATCATCTGGATTTCTTCTTGGTGTAGCAGTTTTAATGGCCAGTAGTGTATCAGTATGTATCAGAAATGCGAGTGTAGGGCTTCGTATTACGTGAACCCCCCGCCCCCCCCCCCCCACCCTCTAACTGCAGCTGGTGACTCAGCAGCAGCGCCCACGGCGGCGGTCCCTGGTGACTCGATATCGCCTGACGCCTCGCCGCGCAGCCGGCCGCCCCGTCCCGTCCCGTCGCGTCGCATCTATTTGTCTCCATTGCTGGCCGCCGCCCACACACGGCTAGATTGAGCAGCAGCTACGTCACGCTCCGAAAACTGCCCGTGGCAGCTCCAGGCTGATCGCCAGAAGCAAACAAACGCAATAGTACGCCTCTTTTGATGCGATGACCTTTTATGAAAAGTGTTCGCGCAATTCGTGGTCTAGACGATGATTAAAATTTTACATATTTATGATACCAGCCAAGTACACAGCGACTCAGAATAGTGTATAAACTAATTGAGCCAGAATATCTTCTTAATTGACGCTCGTACAGACACAATTTTGTGCTGTCGGTAAGCTTGGATCTTGAAATATTCTATGAACCACGTTCCGCCACAATGCAGCGCTAACTATGACCTATCACCCGTACTGTTTATGATGGAAGAGCATCACAAGTCATTTCATTTAGCTCTCTCACATCCTCCAGTGATCTTTATTCTGATTTTCTTTACAGTCTCCCAAAGTCAAGAGGGACAGCTCCGGATGTGGTTCTAGAGCCCGCATCTCGTGGTCGTGCGGTAGCGTTCTCACTTCACACGCCCGGGTTCCCGGGTTCGATTCCCGACGGGGTCAGGGATTTTCTCTGCCTCGTGATGGCTGGGTGTTGTGTGCTGTCCTTAGGTTAGTTAGGTTTAAGTAGTTCTAAGTTCTAGGGGACTGATGACCATAGATGTTAAGTCCCATAGTGCTCAGAGCCATTTGAGCCATTTTTTGTGGTTCTAGATTTTCCTCAGCGCTTTCCCTTCGTCCTATCCATCTCGCAAGAATCCGCATCCACTTGAAAGTTACGTAGTGTGCTATTTTGAAAGGGAAACAATTTTCAATGTTCAAAAGGTCATTAAAGCAAGAGTGACAATACAGGATGGTCCATTGATCGTGAACGGGCCAAAAATCTCACGAAATAAGCGTCAAACGAAAAAACTACAAAGAACGAAACTTGTCTAGCTTGAAGGGGGAAACCAGATGGTTAGCCCGCTACATGACGCTGCCATAGGTCAAACAGATATCAACTGCGTTTTTTAAAAATAGGAACCCCCATTTCTTATTACATATTCGTGTAGTACGTAAAGAAATATGAATGTTTTAGTTGGACCACTTTTCGCTTTGTGATAGATGGCTCCGTAACACTCACAAACATATGGCTCACAATTTTAGACGAACAGTTGGTAACAGGTAGGTTTTTTAAATTAAAATACAGAACGTAGGTACGTTAGAACATTTTATTTCGGTTGTTCCAATGTGATACATGTATCTTTGTGAACTTGTCATTTCTCAGAAGGCATGCTGTTACAGCATGATTACCTGTAGACACCACATTAATGCAATAAATGCTCAAAATGATGTCCGTCAACCCCAATGCATTTGGCAATACGTGTAACGACATTCCTCTCAACAGCGAGTAGTTCGCCTTCCGTAATGTTCGCACATGCATTGACAATGCGTTGACGCACGTTGTCAGGCGTTGTCGGTGGATCACGATACAAATATCCTTCAACTTTCCCCACAGAAAGGAATCCGGGGACGTCAGATCCGGTGAACGTGCGGGCCAAAGTATGGTGCTTCGACGACCAATCCATCTGTCATGAAATATGCCATTCAATACCGCTTCAACCGCACGCGAGCTATGTGCTGGACATCCATCATGTTGGAAGTACATCGCAATTCTGTCATGCAGTGAAACATCTTGTAGTAACATTCGTAGAACATTACATAGGAAATCAGCATACATTGCTCCATTTAGATTGCCATCGATGAAATGGGGGTCAGTTATCCTTCTCCCATAATGTGCACCACACATTAAGCCGCCAAGGTCGCTGATGTTCCACTTTTCGCAGCCATCGTAGATTTTCCGTTGCATATTATGCCGGTTTACGTTACCGCTGTTGATGAATGACACTTCGTCGCCAAATAGAACACGTGCAAAAAATCTGCCATCGTCCCGTAATTTGTCTTGTGCCCAGTGGCAGAACTGTACACTACGTTCAAAGTCGTCGCCATGCAATTCCTGTTGCATAGAAATATGGTACGGGTGCAAGCGATGTTGATGTATCATTCTCAGGACCGACGTTTTTGATGTTTCCGATTCTCGGGTAATTTGTCTGCTACTGATCTGCGGATTAGCCGCGTCCGCAGCTAAAACACCTACTCGGGCATCATCAGTTGTTGCAGGTCGTGGTTGACGTTTCACATGTGGCTTCGTTTCCTTAAATAACGTAACTGTCTGGCGAACGGTCTGGACACTTGGATGATGTCGTCCAGGATACCGAGCAGCATACATAGCACACGCCCGTAGGGCATTTTGATCACAATAGACATACATCAACAAGATATCGACCTTTTCCGCAATTGGTAAGCGGTCCATTTTAACACGAGAAATGTATCACGAAGCAAATACCGTCCGCATTGGCGGAATGTTACGCGATACCACGTACTTATACGTTTGTGACTGTTACAGCGCTATCTATCACAAAGCCAAAAAAGTGCTCCAACTAAAACATCCATATTTCTTTACGTACTACACGAATATGTAATAAAAATGGGGGTTCCTATTTTTAAAAAAAACGCGGTTGATATCCGTTTGACCTATGGCAGTGCCATCTAGCGGGCCAACCATAGCGCCATCTGGTTTCCCCCTTCAAGCTAGACGAGTTTCGTTCTTTGTAGATTTTTTCGTTTGATGCTTATTTCGTGAGATATTTGGCCCGGTCACTATCAATGGACCACCCTGTATACACCATTTATAGATACGAGGCACCTCTGACCGTATGTTCTGAAAGACAGATCACACCACACTGATACTCCCGGTAGATTAACATGTGTCTCTTCGGTATTGTGTTAGTTTTCATCAGTCCAGTAATCACATTTAATGACGATTTAATGTTTCGGTAATTTTACAGTTTGCGTCAGCCGACCAAAGAATTAAATCTTGAACTTCGTTCTTTTCTTCACACACGTTGAAGAAACACACACAAAACTGAGTTCGTCTATCGGTATCCTTGTCGTCTAGAGTATGAAGAAGCAGTTTCCACTCCTGAGTCCGCAAAATTCTTTCATCACTGCTTCTGTTGATCCCAGTGGAACGGGATCTTTGTCTCCTGTACTACCTTAGGCACTGTGTGACAACGTAGATCGCAACAGCAACACTTCTGTTGTCCGTTGAACTTCTCTTATTGCCGAAATGTTCCATCTCCACACCTTCCATCGACTTCAAACTTGTCCCGTATTCTTTGCTGGTCTTAGTGCTCCAAATTCAACTGTCCTATGTCACTGAACGTCACTAACTTCACTTGTCTCCCAACTACAACCTGCCACCTACTTTCGACATTTGGATGATAATTACGTCAGACATATTTTAAAATGAACATAAACAGAGACAGTTTATGTTCATTTTAAAGTCTAACGGTAACCGCAGTTCTCCACGAGAAATTTTCACAAAAGTTACATGTCCAACATATTTGTTACCAGTCCCACAACACTCTATTTGAGTGTATGCACTATTTTGCGCAGAAACTGTGTACCTATTTGCCTATTTAAGAGATGTTCTGTTACAGTTCCTGTGTATTTTGTTTCGAGACACGACATGTCGTAGCTTCCGTGCGTGGCATTCTTATTCGCTTCACCACCCACTGTCGGATGCTCTGTTCACACAAAAGCGTCAGTGTCCAAAAAGTTGCTCATATTCTTAATGTTGATGCAAATAGTTGTTCATTTTGTTAACAAAATGCTACACTTCCGCAATTCACGCTTACTCTCCCGCATATAGGAAGTGGCTGTTTCATTTCTTTTTTATGACTTCCCTTGTTTGCGTTATAATTCACACGTAAAGGCACCAAGTTAAACAGCATGATTTCTGAGGTCTGTTACAAGGCGATTCTGTTTGCTTTTGTTAACTGCTAAACGTTTGTTGACGTTCACAGTACCGTGTGCGCTTACGTATTGTTGATGGCCGGACGTGTGTGTGTGTGTGTGTGTGTGTGTGTGTGTGTGTGTATGTGTGTGTGTGTGTGTGTGTGTGTGTGTGTGTGTATGTATGTACGTGTGTGTGTTTCAGTGTTGTTAGAGAGAGAGAGAGAGAGAGAGAGAGAGAGACAGACAGAGAGAGAGACAGAGAGTAGCAGATTACGTCCGCTTTGTCTCTCAATTTTAGAATAATTTTCAGGTGATTCTGCGAAAAATTTTACGAGCTTTATAGCTCATTCTCTCATCTAATTCCCTCACCATGACATGATTTAATTTGGCTTTACTCCGTTACTCTTATTTTACTAATTTGGTATTTATCTTATAACTTTTCGATACATCATTCCTTCCGTTCGCCTCATCTTTCAAGTCCATTGCGTTATCCGGAATATTTTTACTTCTACTACCTGAACTTCAGTTCTCTTTCCCTATTAGTTACTCAACATACCAATTGAATATCATGGGAAATAGTTTACAACCATATCTTACATCATTCGATTCTCATAACTGCCGTTTGGTTTCTGTAGAAGTTGTAGATAACGTTTCGCTTCCTCTATTTTATCCTTGGGTATTTTCAGAACTCAACCTGTGAAGATAGTCAAAAACTCTCTGTAAATCTATAGATGCGTGAAATGCTGCATTTAAGACAATAGACCATAAAACAAAATTACACGACCCTCCCCATACTACAACTTACTAAACCCCTCGTTTCAATCTAGAACCAATCACAAACTAAATGTGGTGTTATATGATGATTAAATGTCACCGCGCTCTTACACCATCATTAGACTGAGTGACGTTTGATTTTCCATATTCATTACTACCACTTGGTTCGTATTTGTGTTTGTATTTTCCTGATTATTTGCTTCTTCTTGCTATTACAGAATAATACCTCAACATGGAGTCACAGAACTGCTAGAGAGAAACGAACAGTAGCGCGACAAGCTCGTGAATGAAACGACAATGAGAGACGAAGTCAATAATGTAGGTGACGCACATAATGCGATCGCTGGGTATCGATTACGCGTCGTACATCTCCAAGTATTGACAGCCTTGTAGGTGCGACACGTGAAGCGTTATCTGGTCTGGTGCAAACCTCACTCCACCACAGTCCTTTGCACTGACTGTTTCTGATGTGAGGAACACGTCGCATGTGAAAGTAACTTCGGGAGTACCCATCGGGAGTGTTATAAGGCCGTTATTGTTGACGACATGTACGAGGGGACTTCAAGAAGACGTATTGTCCCGCGCTAAGGCCATCACGTTAAATGAGTGGTTTATTGCCAGAGAAACAGCAAAAATGTCGGAACTTAAGGAGATGGGACCTGGATAAGCTGAAAGAACCAGAGGTTGTACAGAGTTTCAGGGAGAGCATAACGGAACAATTGACAGGAATGGGGGAAAGAAATACAGTAGAAGAAGAATGGGTAGCTCTGAGGGATGAAGTAGTGAAGGCAGCAGAGGATCAAGTAGGTAAAAAGACGAGGGCTAGTAGAACTCCTTGGGTAACAGAAGAAATATTGAACTTAACTGATGAAAGGAGAAAATATAAAAATGCAGTAAATGGAGCAGGCAAAAAGGAATACAGACCTCCCAAAAATGAGATCGACAGGAAGTGAAAATGGCTAAGCAGGGATGGCTAGAGGACAAATGTAAGGATGTAGAGGCTTATCTCACTAGGGGTAAGATAAATACGGCCTACAGGAAAATTAGAGAGACCTTTGGAGGAAAGAGAACCACTTGTATGAGTATCAAGAGCTCGGGTGGAAACCCAGTTCTAAGCAAAGAAGGGAAAGCAGAAAGGTGGAAGGAGTATATAGAGGGTCTATACAAGGGCGATGTACTTGAGGACAATATTATGGAAATGGAAGAGGATGTAGATGAGGACGAAATGGGAAATACGATACGGCGTGAAGAGTTTGACAGAGCACTGAAAGACCTGAGTCGAAACAAGGCCCCCGGAGTAGACAACATTGAATTAGAACTACTGATGGCCTTGGGAGAGCCAGTCCTGACAAAACTCTACCATCTGGTGAGCAAGATGTATCAGACAGGCGAAATACCCTCAGACTTCAAGAAGAATATAATCATTCCAATCCCAAAGAAAGCAGGTGTTGACAGATGTGAAAATTACCGAACTATCAGTTTAATAATTCACAGCTGCAAAATACTAACGCGAATTCTTTACAGACGAATGGAAAAACTTGTAGAAGCCGACCTCGGGGAAGATCAGTTTGTATTCCGTAGAAATGTTGGAACACGTGAGGCAATACTGACCGTACGACTTATCTTAGAAGAAAGATTAAGGAAAGGCAAACCTACGTTTCCAGCATTTGTAGACTTAGAGAAAGCTTTTGACAATGTTGACTCGAATACTCTCTTTCAAATTCTAAAGGTGGCAGGAATAAAATACAGGGAGCGAACGGATATTTACAATTTGTACAGAAACCATATGGCAGTTATAAGAGTCGAGGGGCATGAAAGGGAAGCAGTGGTTGGGAAGGGAGTGAGACAGTGTTGTAGCCTCTGCCCGATGTTATTCAATCTGTATATTGAGCAAGCAGTAAAGGAAACAAAAGAAAAATTCGGAGTAGGTATTAAAATCCATGGACAAGAAATAAAAACTTTGAGGTTCGCCGATGACATTGTAATTCTGTCAGAGACAGCAAAGGACTTGGAAGAGCAATTGAACGGAATGCACAGTGTCTTGAAAGGAGGATATAAGATGAACATCAACAAAAGCAAAACGAGGATAATGGAATGTGGTCGAATTAAGTCGGGTGATGCTGAGGGAATTAGATTAGGAAATGAGACACTTAAAGTAGTAAAGGAGTTTTGCTATTTGGGGAGCAAAATAACTGATGATGGTCGAAATAGAGAAGATATAAAATGTAGACTGGCAATGGCAAGGAAAGCGTTTCTGAAGAAGAGAAATTTGTTAACATCGAGTATAGATTTAAGTGTCAGGAAGTCGTTTCTGAAAGTATTTGTATGGAGTGTAGCCATGTATGGAAGTGAAACATGGACGATAAATAGTTTGGACAAGAAGAGAATAGAAGCTTTCGAAATGTGGTGCAACTGAAGAATGCTGAAGATTAGATGGGTAGGTCACATAACTAATGAGGAAGTATTGAATAGGATTTGGGAGAAGAGAAGTTTGTGGCACAACTTGACAAAAAGATGGGCCCAGTTAATAGGACATCACAACTTTAGCATTGGAGGGCAGCGTGGAGGGTAAAAATCGTAGAGGGAGGCCATGAGATGAATACACTAAGGAGATTCAGAAGTATGTGGGTTGCAGTAAGTACTGGGAGATGAAGAAGCTTGCACAGGATAGGGTAGCATGGAGAGCTGCATCAAACCAGTCCCAGGACTAAAGACCACAATAACAACAACATTGCCAGAGGAGAGTAAATGTTCTGGGTTTCTTGCAGATTCAGTTCTGCTGTGAGAAGGATAACAGGTCCATCACAGTGTGATAGTGAAATGACGCGGCAACTGGAAACGTGGTCCCAAGTTGAAGTATGCGGTACAGTATGTCTAAATCGCATACAGATTCACCTTCCTCTCTGCAGGAAGTGTCAGTCACAGGTTACTCTCGCAGATAGTCAATTGTTCACATCAAAAGCAGTTTGGTTGTGGACAAGGAAAAAATTGGTTTTAATTACCAGAATGATCCCTTCGACTACGGACTTTAATGTCATTTTCCAACCGCGCTGGGACTTGTTCTCTGGGACAAAATATTGGTCATATGTTTGGTAAGCGACTCATTTCACTCACTACTCGACTACCACAGCTATTCCGGGCATATTAGACTCCTAATCAAATCTGTTACAGCAAGTCTGGATCATGCGAAGAAGGTGCGGCAAATAATCATATGTTCAGCGGTTCCAAAAGTTTTTAATCATCTCTCTTGGTTTGCAATGACGAAGTATACAAGTTGGAATTCATTTAGGGCAGACAACGTTCTTGGAATGTTAATTAATGTTTTTTACTGGACCAAAAAGAGTATCGGATTTTCTCCGCTTGAGACTGTGTGTGTGTGTGTGTGTGTGTGTGTGTGTGTGTGTGTTTTGTCCTCATCATTTCATAATCATCGTTCGCCGAAGTGATGTCAAATGAAAAGACTTGCAGCAAGCGGCCGAATATCCCGAACGGGGTCTTCCGGCCCATGAAGCCATGCGTACATTACGTTTCATTTTACTGATACGAGAGCGCAGACGCGGGTGACAGAATACAATGCCTATTCAACGCTCAAAGTGTTTCATCCATACTTCCATACTAATATTAATAAATGCGAAAGTAACTCTGCCTGTTAAACCGCTGAAACGATTCCGACGTAATTTGGTATGGAGATAGCTTGAACCCCGAGGAAAAACTTAAACCTACTTTAAAAAGTAAAAAAGAATCGATCGCTAAGTGGGGTTAGAAAGGAATGGAACAGCTTTTTTTTTTACATGAGGGAACATAACCTGTATTAATAACGTATTATTACTGTACATAACACTATACATAACACAAACTATATTAATAATTTTGTTGCATAATGTACACGTTTTATATGCATAATGTAATGCTTCGAGAATTTCGGAGGAAATTCTAGAATCACTCCGCCTTCTGACGTTTCGAACACCCGATATTTTAGATATGATTAGGAGAAACGAATCAGCCGACTGAGCACAGTTTATTTGTATGTGTCAAAAAAGAACAGCCACGAACGGCTCCAGGTAAGTATTTGCTGTACGGTTCACAGAGTTTCGCGTACGTGAAAAGAAGAACAAGAAAAGTTTATGTAGTATTCTGTGTTCTTTAATGTCTGTGATAATTGTAAAAAGACTACTGGACAGTTGAAAGTAGTTTCCTAAGGTCACTCATGTGTTGGACTCGAATGAGAATAGAAACTTTTTCATGTCTCGGTTGTGATCGAAGCGAGACACATGTAAGCTACTTTGAAGAAGTGTAAATGAGTCTAATGTTCGAAGAATGAATTAGCTTGCCGAAGTTATTGTTTATGAACGTTGAAAATATATTGTGATTGAATTGAAAAGTATTCTACGAGTACACAAATTATTTCAAAAATAGGAAATTAGTTAGTAAATTCCCTTAACCAGCAACATATCTTCGGAGAAGAAGCTGTCGGGAGATCGACGTAGCGGATTAACCAGGGAAGACGATCTGCTACACATAACGGGCAAGTTAACTGAACTGGGAGACTGTGAGTCTTGCACCCCACACTGTGTCTTGATGTCGTCCAGAGAACTTTAGAACAGGTGACGATTCCCCTCCGCATTCACCGCTGGGCTATGTTATACTTACCCGATCAGGCAGATGCGTGAGGGCACCTGGCGTTACTGCACACAGAATAGGCTACTTAAGCCACGCACCATAACAAAACTACTGATATGGGAGCACAGCCGAGTGTAAGAGCTAGTATACAAGTAAATGCAGGCATATTAAAACGTTTTTGACATCGAAACAACATGAAAGTGGCGCTAAACATTCAAATATTCTTGTGCAGTGCTTGAGTTGACGACATGCTGCTGATTAATTCATTAAGAGGCTCCGGAAAGGCTCAAAATCATTAAAAGTTCAATTTTTACTTTTTTGCGTTTTCTGAATCTGCAAACTATTACCTTTTAATAGATATATAATTTATTCAATTCCGAAGACTATAACTATTGTTAAATTTTTTTTTAAATGTGTTCTACATGGGCGTGACCCACTGTGGCGCTGTTAAACTGCTGTCAAATGGTGTTATTATTAACGTCCGTGTTCATCAGCTGATGTGAGATAAAGTATGTGTTGTGGCTAATCTGTGATGGTTCAATATATATCACTGGTGTGATTGTCGATTGTTTCATGTTTATTTACTCTGTCGTTATCTCGAAAATATTCGTAATTAATTCTGTTTCTTGAGTCTCTGTTTTGTTGAAGTATAATAATGAGTAAAAGTAAAGTTGCTGTTGCGACTATCACTGATGGCAACATGGTAAGGTGCAAGGTATTTAGAAATATGGGAATGAAGATAGGTTCTAACATGGTACGAGCGATGCTTGCTTTAGACAAGGAACGCCTTCGGGCTGCAGACAGGGCTGTAAAGAGTCTAGAAATACAAGCAAGAGTAAACAGGAGGAGGAACAAGAGGAAGCTGGAGGAGGAGTTTGCAGAGGATGAAGATAATCCATCCTATGGACCTGGAATGCACTAAAAAGTTAATCCAATCTTTGTCGCTCGATTCTCAAAACTTTTATTTTCTCATACTAATTACATGTTTTCTAAGGATCTTCCAAAGATATTTGTTTCAAAATTTCAGTAAATGTTACACAGTACCATCTGCATAATTTAACACAGCCTTTTTCCAAAAAACTGTATATTTTTGAATATATAAATAAAAAATTGCAAAAAAATGTTGTGAATTTTCATTACAATTGAAAAAAAATCATCTTTAATAACTGAACTAAAATTTTGTAAAATCCCTGTGTTAAGTTGTAGCCCATATTCCAATAAATAATCTGCAAAAAGTTCAACTTCCTACCTCAAATACTTTTTGAGTAAAGATGTAATTTATAAGCGTTATTTTAACATTGCAAGTATAGGGCGTTCCGGAGCCCCTTAATGTTGTTGGAAACGTTAGCCATCAGAAGATGGGCGTGAATGCCCAAAACTAGTTAACGTCCTGAAACAAAAGCGTTTCAGAAGTATTTGTGGCTGGTTGCGTTATTCACCAGCAGAGTTTTTTTCTTATGGTGACGTCACTGGAGTTATTGGACCACAGCAGTTCTGGGACTGAGTGCTGGGTGTCCCCCGGCTGCTTCCCTTCCGCACTCGCTGATGCGCGGATCGCATGCCGCGCGCAGCGGCCGCTCGCGTGCCGTCAGGACGGAGCCGCGGCCGGTGTTCGCCGTGTTATTCCGCGTCGTCCTTCTGCGCCCCACCTGCACTCTGATCACACACTTGACTAGCGCCGCCTACGTCAGTCTAGGAAAATGCATTCTCCCGTGTTCGCCACGGTTAAGTGCAGGAAGCTGCCGCACACAACCTAGCAATCAGAAAAAGCTGAAATTCGGAGGCCGCACGCACCTTGGAGAGTGAGGAAACGTAATAGTCTCTCCCACATACCTCCTGCAAAACGACCACTACCAGCAAGTCACTGAAACTGGAGCTCAGGCGGAGGTTTACCGGCAGTCTTTCTTCCCACGTACAATTTGCGGATGGAAAAGCGAAAGGTGCGAAATGGTGGTGGGACCAGAAGTATTCTCAGTGGCTTGGGGAGGAAGATACAGATATTTCTCAGACGGGGGCGTCGCCTTTCCACCGTTAGTATGAGCTGCTACGTCGAGCTGATCGAGGAGAATACTCACCATAAATCAGAAAAAGTCTACGTGATTTATGCAAAAGGTGGCAGCTTCCATCATTTTAGAGCATCAGCCGACAGTCCGAAATGGCATGAGGAGGAAAATCGAATCGAACCAGCAGTGTATTCACTTTCTGAATTCCTTGTATTTATTGCTTTGTACTACATTAATGATGAAAGCTTTTTTTCATGTGCACTCGATCATTCTTCTTATGTCTTGAATTCTTATTAAGGAAAAAACTGAAATTCACATGAAACTTAGACACTTGCTGAACCATATTATAATTATCATATTAGAGTTCTGAGCAGATGACATGGTGTTTTAATTTACACCTGTGGCCGATTCCGGTTATCATTACACAATGAAAATAAAAATTAAAGTGCACATATAATTTAAATAAAAATTGTTGTTATTGTTGTGGTCTTCAGAGACTGGTTTGATGCAGTTCTCCATGCTACTCTATCCTGTGCAAGCTTCTTCATCTCCCAGTACCTACTGCAACCTACATCCTTCTGAATCTGCTTAGTGTATTCATCTCTTGGTCTCCCTCTACGATTTTTACCCTCCACGCTACCCAAATAGCAAAACTCCTTTACTATTTTAAGTGTCTCATTTCCTAATCTAATACCCTCAGGATCACCCGACTTAATTCGACTACATTCCATTATCCTCTTATAATTGCTACAAAAGAATGGCCCTGACTAACAATAACCTATACCTTTCATGAATCACTTACCTCACAAAAATCGTCGTTACTCGAACTACTGCAATACAGCGAGCGCCAATACTGCCAGCTAAATAAGAGATTCTAACTACTGCAGGCACTAACTACTGATAGGCATAGTTAGCAAATGAAAGATTTTGATAGAGAACAAACAATGTACTTACCTTAATAATGTTTAAAAGTTATATATATATATATATATATATATATATATATATATATATATATTATATCAGTTCATGATATCCAGTATTACAAATTTACTGTTTCTGGCGTCCAGATCGCAGATCTCTCTTCCCACATGCACCACTGCTGGCGGCTCACCTCCAACTGCGCAACGCTACGCGCTATTGGCATCCAACTGCCCAACACTCCAATAGCAAATATTCCAACAATGCAAACCAGCCACAGACTGCACACAGCACAGCCAGTGATTTTCACACAGAGCGCTACGTGGCATTACCAACATAAAAACCTAAACAGCCGACTGACAAAATTAACTTCGGTTGTGGCTTTAAATTAAAGTAGACTTTGAACGTTCTCCATTTCTCATTAACACAAAAAAAACAGAAGAAGAAGAAAAAACAATAAAAAGGCAAATAAAAAGATATATGAAAGACGATCTTAAAATGAAGCGCCGCACTTCCACCAACAGCAAAAAACGAATCGGCTCTCAAACAGCGACCACCACCTTGTGAGCCAATAAAACGCCGGACTGAACCGTGTGCGGGACACGAATCTCGGCCCACTCGGCCACTTCGCGGCTGCCCCATGGGGAGTTCGCAGACCGCAGTCCCTGGCAGGCGGCTCGCCGGCTATTTATAAATTTAATTTCGGCTTCTCATAACTTCCGACGCCGGCAGCGTCGGTAATGCTGCGTTTTAACGACTTCCGCCGACCGCCTGCGGTGGCGGGTGGGAGATGAGCCTAAAGAGGTCCGGACTGCAGCTGATGGGCCTTCCTCCAATACCGGGCGGCCGCTGCGCTGCTCGCCGACCCGTATTTCTGGAGCCTCGTTTGGCGGCGTCCCGCTCTTCCAGACAGCAGGCGCCTCCCGGTGGAGCGTACGAGGGCGAGTCAGCGTTTTGATTATCAACTCGAAAAAATCGAGCAGACGTTTTAATGATTTTTTATATATTCACGCTTCAGTGTGACACATTTTCCCCAGCGGTGGATGACTTGCGGAGATCTTGGTTGCAATGGCCGATATTTCGGCTCTTCCTCGAAATCCTATCATCGTCAATCTAGAAACGCCAGTCACGCGACCGTTTCTTCACTCGAGTAAAGAGGAATAAATCACTCAGTGCTATGTCAGGAGAATACTGTGTGAGGTGTAATACGACACCGCCGAGAGCATAATGTATGATTCTGTCTTGTGCAGAATTAGTTGGGGCGTTGTTGTGGAGCAAAAACACCCTCTTGGACAGTTTCCTGGACCCTTTGCCCTGCCACACTCCCGTAACCTGGCCAGGAGATTGCCGTAGTACGTTCCTTTGACAGTTTGCCCCTTACGACCATAGCTTGTTGGCAACAAGCCGTGGCAGATCCAAAAAATACGGTCAGCATCACCTTGCTCGATGATTGTTGCACCTTCGCCAATTTTTGGCTAAAATGAGGTGGAGCCCCTCCACGCCCACACCGGCATGATGGCCAAGTCAAAAGGTCCACTGCCATCTCTGCATAAGGGTTAGTTTTGACTAAAGTGAAGTGTCGCAGGGTGTGGGTACTGCGATGTTTGAGTACGTCTGGTTAAGGTTGAAACGTCCCCTTAGAAAAATTATACAGGACTCAGCTTAAACTGACACACAATATTTTTAGCGCAACGCAATCTGACTTTCAGAAATCCCTACAAAAGAATGGCCCTGACTAACATTAACCTATACGTTTCACAAATCGCTTACCTCACAAAAATCTTGGTTACTCGAACTACTGCAATACAGCGAGCGCCAATACTGCCAGCTGAATAAAAGATTCAAACTACGGAAGGCACTAACTACTAATGGGGATAGTTAGCAAATGAAAGATTTTAATAGAGAACAAACAATGTATTTACCTTAATATCATCAAAAGTCATAATATATGTAATTTCAAAACTCCGCCATTTCCTTCCACACTTCCACCACTGCTGGCGGCTCACCTCCAACTGCGCAACGCTACGCGCTGTTCACATCCAGCTGCCGCTGCCCAACACTACAATGGCAGACAACAATGCTAACCAGCCACAGACTGCACACAGCACAGCCAGCGATTTTCATCAGAGCGCTACGTGGCGGCGGCGTTACCAATATAAGAACCTAAACAGCCTACTTACATAGCCCCCATGCTCCCCACAAAAAATTTTACAAATTGTTTTGGGCAGTGGCCAATAATGATTTGATAAAATTTTTCATAATTACAATAACAAAGATATCCAATGCACACACTTATTGATAAAATGTTGGTCAAAAGCTAAAAGTTTCTCACAGTCCATAAAGACAGTCCAGATTGGTCATCACAGTAAAGTTGCAGTGTTTTTCCCGAAGTCTGAGCAGTAAAAGAAAATGCACACGGAAGTAGTCCAACGAAGGGTAGCGGTTTGAAGGGCAGAGAAAAAAAAAGTGCCAAGACAAGAACCAAGGAAAAAAAAACCTCTAAGATAGTTAGGTCGGGTGGTAAGAGCAGTAGCGGATGTCTTGCTGCCTGCGACAGGTCGTGCAAGGGTAGGCTTTGTTAGTAGTGGGTATCATGCATGTCGATACCTTTGACGTTTTGCGGTGCTGTGGCTCGGCGGCTGCCGCTGGGTGCCGAGTTGAGCTCTCGATCAGCGTCAGCAACCTGCAACCGTTAGGTTTATCATCGTGTTTGTGTCCGATAGGTCATATATCGGATGCACAGTGTAGGGTGCTGTTGGCGAATTGTTTGTGCGCCAGTGGGCGAGCTCGCCGGTTTCCCTGCTGTGGCCTGTTGGTTGGCTCTAATAGCAGCTGGTAATTACCAGTCAGTGCTGCTGATATGGAGGGGCTTGCCGACGTTTGTTGCTTGTCGGTGTATATTAGCTTGCCATAGGTGGCTATGCCCTATCTAGTAGCGGAGGTGGCACTATATATATCCACAGTTTCTCTTGCTCCTCTGTCTCGCCCGTGGTGATTAGGCGCCAGCCGGCCGGGGTGGTCGAGCGGTTCTAGTCGCTACAGTCTGTAACTGCGCGCCCGCTACGGTCGCAGGTTCGAATCCTGCCTCGGGCATGGATGTGTGTGATCTCCTTAGGTTAGTTAGGTTTAAGTAGTTCTAAGTTCTAGGGGACTGATGACCTCAGAAGTTAAGTCCCGTAGTGCTCAGAGCCGTTTGAACCATTTGATTAGGCGCCTGGAGAAGTCATGTGGACTGACGTCACACATCTCAAACATTTCCGCTTCAATTTTTGAAAGGGTATAAGTAGTCGCAGAACCCAGCGGCGCCGCCTTTTTCATGTTCAGAATGTCGCGCAAGATGCTGAAAACTGATCCATGACTGATTTACACATTTTCCACCGTCGCCTCGATTGTGATACACCGCTCTTCAAGCACCATCGCCTCCACTTCTCTTGTGATTCCCAGTTATTTGTATTCACAAGGAGATGGTCTGCCACTTGGTTCTTCGCCCTTTAGACTTGTTTGACCACAATGGAAGCGTCTGCGCCACGTAACCACTTTTTCACATGGCGCCCTGTTGCCGTACACTTCCATCGGATCAGCATGGACTGTTCCAGCGTCGTTCCTCTTCGAATGCAGAAAACGATTTACTGCACGGTAACTTACTTCACTTTATCAGTGGGCCGTGCCATTTGGCTGTGGTTCCTCTAGCGGCTTCCCATCGTCCAGAACCGCAAGAATTTTATTTTGTACCGGAACTCTTACCACAAACTTTACCTCTTTCCGAGGTAACAATTACAACTTTATGACTACCCTCTATATAGCTTTTGTTCTGGCAGAAGCGTTAAAGGAATTAGCACCAGCGCATCAAGGAACAGCGGAAAAAATATAAAGCACCTTCACTAGCTCATGCTCTTTTCATGGATAGATTATAGCATCACTGGAGGAGAAGATATGGGTACTAGACATCCAGCGCCGCCTCCTGTAATAGCTTCGTTACTCTACGTATACGCAAAAAGGCAACCACAACAAAGTCCTCGGATGTGCACACGCAGTAACATCGAATATATTATCGTCTTCTTCTGTCTCACAAGAGGCACTAGTCCGCAGTGAAAAAAGAATGTTGTTCCTTTGTGGTACGTGGACCGAAGGGTGATTTTGCAATTATGTACTTCACACACACTCATTGCAAGGGCGAGTTACAGAAACTGGCGCCCTGTTGGATATAACTGGGCTGGAAGTTCTTAGCATTTTTCCATAAGTTTAATAAACACAATAGGTACACGTGACATCAATAACATATTCTCCTTCACTATTTACAACAAGCTGCCAACCCGGGGGTACCTTTTCGATTTCGCTATTTTAAAAATCACGTGGTTTTGAGGCGGACTCTTCGAGCCTTGTTTGGAGCGCATTTTCGTTCGGATAGAAAGTTCCTTGTAGGGTGAGAGGGAGAGCGCAAAATGTGAAAATCTAAGGACACAAGATTAAGTGAATAAGATGGGTGCGGGATGACTTCACGAACCCAATTTCTGTATAGTGTTTTCTGTCAGTCTAGCAGAATGCGTGCGGGCGTTATCATCGAGTAACATCATTTGACGCAGTCATCCTGGTCGTTATTCTTGGATTGCGTCTGCAAGACGTCTCAGCTGTTGACAGTAAACGTCAGAAGTGATGGATACACCTCGGGGAAGCTGTTCCATCAGCGCGCAGGTCTGTTGCTGGTTAGTATGGGCTCAACCATTCCTTTCTTTCCTTATGTTAGCATAAAGACACCATGACTTGTCACCAGTAACCATACAGGACAGGAATGGTCGGTGCTGTTCAAGAGTCAATTGCTGAAGTGCAAGCAGAAATGGACGTATGGCCATCCACAGATTTTTGTGAGTTCGGCAAAAATCGGTACTCCCCCGATTTTTGAACCTTCCCCATTGCATGCAAATGTCGCATGATGTTGGAATGATCAGAGTTCATGACATTTTCCAGTTTTAGAATACACTAACGTGAATCATTATGACGTGGATCATAAAACCCTGCAGGTATTCCTGAACATGGAGAGTCACTAATGAGCAAACCATCCTTTTTAAAACGAGAAAACCATTTTCTTGCCGTGCACTGTCCAATGGTATTATCGTCATACACAGCGCAAATGTTTCTGGCTGCCTCCAATGGTATCACCTCTCTACTGAACTCAGAAGAATATGTCTGAAATGTTCCGATTTCTCCACTTGGCACTGCATTTTCGAGCGTCCACAGCGCTATTCACTATCTCCAAATGATAAAATGACAACTGGGTTACTTCGGAAATCAGCTGTATGCAAACACAACTAGTTTATTTTTATGTTTCCCCAGACATGTTTCGACACCAGTGTGTCATCTTCTGTGGATTAACTTTTATTTTCTGTAAAGTACAATATAACATATGTAATATTTTAACTACTGTAGGCCTAAGAAATACAATATTTGCAATTTGCTTCGTTTTGCTTGGACACTCACCTTAAAATTACATCGCTAATTGAACTGTATTATTAAACTGTTTGCAGATGACATAAAGACGAAAACGAGCACTAAAAGCGATGTTTCAATAATACAGTTCAATTAGCGATGTAATTTTAAGGTGAGTCATACGTGTAAATCTGATACGTGTAAATCTGTCATGCTTGTAAATCTGATTACTGCCCCAGTTATCACTAAGACACATTCTCAAGTCTGCGTTGATGTAGCAGTAATTCTTCAGCCTTCATCCGTTAGGCAACTAACTCTTCTCGAATATCAGGAGCGGGTTATGGGAAACATCGCACAAAATACTGCATCCCAAACATCGTGAAATTTAAGTTAAGCTTAACATTATAATCTAACATTGTTGAGGAACGCAACCAGCCACAAATACGAGGAGCGTTCAATAAATAATGCAACAAAATGGTTCAAATGGCTCTAAGCACTATGGGACTTAACATCTGAGGTCATCAGTTCCCTAGACTTAGAACTACTTAAACCTAACTAACCTAAGGTCATCACACACATCCATGTCCGAGGCAGGATTCGAACCTGCGACCGTAGCAGCAGCGCGGTTCCGGACTGTTGCGCCTAGAACCGCTCGGCCACACAGCCGGCTACCACGCTTTCGATCTACCATAGAATACTGCACAAGTGTGTGACCCACACCAAATAAAACTAACAGGAGGTACTGAATGTATACAGATAAAGGCATAACGAATGCTTACAGATTTGTTTGACTCATAGGGGAGCGTCACAGGAATGAAAAACCTGAAGTAGCAGGCGCTTCAAAATAGACGACAGCCATCTCCCGAAAGAGTATTTAAAGAATTTCAGGAATTAGTAGTAACTGATGAATCTAGGAACATCCTGCAACCACAGGAATCGAGAGGAAGCACTAGATTAATTACAACACACACTGAGGAGTTTAAGCAATTATTCATGCGTCCCATGCTCCATAAGCGGATGGAACGGGCAGAAGCCCAAATAATTACCCTCTGCCGTACACTTAGGATAGTACACTGGCCTCCAGAGGGTCCTGGTGCCTGCACACGCGGTTTTACAGATGATTGGTGGAAGACTCTGCAGGAGAGACGCTCAGTAGCTCGGTACGGGCTTTTGTCAAAGTTTCGAGAACATACCTTCACCGAAGAGTCAAGCAGTATATTGCTCCCTCCTACGTATATCTCGCGAAGAGACCATGAGGATAAAATCAGAGAGATTAGAGCCCACACAGAGGCATACCGACAATCCTTCTTTCCACGAACAATACGAGACTGGAATAGAAGGGAGAACCGATAGAGGTACTGAAGGTACCCTCCGCCACACACCGTCAGGTGGCTTGCGGAGTATGGATGTAGATGTAGATGTAGATAGCCATTCAGTTTGTATTCAGTCGGATATTTTATTTTACGCGCGTTTCCAGTCGATTGCGATGGAGCGAGGGTCTGTCGGCTGAAGACGCGGTTTTATAGGTGACTGCCAGTGATAGCTACTCAGTCGGATTTTTTATTTTACGCGCCTTTCCAGTCGGTTATAACCGTTAGAGTTAGCGTTCTTCCCTCGTCAAAACAGGATATTGAGTGGAGTTGATAGAGTGTACATTGTAATACGCTGTACAAGGGTATCCTGGACAGAAAGACAGGGATATGACGAGGACTTTGTGGAGCGATGATTCTGAAGTGGACAACAAACACTGTGGCAACTCCTGCTGGCCGCCTTAATGGACGGTCGGGGGCGGATTATTCGCGTGGCGTGCTACTCGCCGCCGCCGCGGCGACCATAAAGGGCACATTTTACGCGTCTCCAGAGGTGCTCGCGAAACGAATTATCCGCTTTATTGGCAGTAAAGTCTCCAGACGAAACAGGGAACGGGGGTCGTGACTGCACTGTGCCAGGCGGGGCACTTGTTGATCCTGCCGCGTGTTCTTCTGGGCATCGTCAGCAAACACACACACACACCACGACCTTTCACAGAACTCTTAGATCCTACTAGAGAGCCGGCCGCTGTGGCCGAGCGGTTCTAGGCGCTTCAATCTGGAACCGTGCTGCTGCTACGCTCGCAGGTTCGAATCCTGTCTCGGGCATGGATGTGTGTGACGTCCTTTGGTTAGTTAGGTTTAAGTAGTTCTAAGTCTAGGGGACTGATGACCACAGATGTTAAGTCCCATAGTACTTAGAGCCATTTGAACCAATAGAGAAATAGAAAACTTCGTCTTCTCATCTTCCATTTTCTAACAGAGCCTCCACGAATGTAGTCTTCGTCGACTTCCGTTTGCGTCTTACCGCTGCGATACCTTTATTGCTACATCTGCATCTATGTTCTGCAAGCCACTATGAAGTGAAGTGCATGGTAGAGGGTACTTCCAACTGTTCTACGTACGTGGGTTTCTTGCAGTTTCACTCACGTATGAGGCAGGGGATGAATGACTGGGAGCGTTATATCTAGCATAATTTTATCCTCGTGCCACCTATGGGAACGATACATGGTGGGCTGTAGCATATTCCTAGCTTTCTCACTTAACAGTTGTTCTTGAAACTTCGTAAGTAACCTTTCGTGGGATAGTTAACGTGTATGTCAAGCGTGTGTCGGTTCTTGTTTCTCAGCATTTCGTGAAGATCTCTCGTTGGTCATGCAGAATTGTGTCGAACAGTGTTATCTTTCTTTGTACACATATGTACATTCAGTATACCAATGAATCGTATTTAGTACGGTACAACGCAATAGAGCAATATTATAAGATAGGTCGCACAAGTGTTTGGTAAGTAATATTTGTAGACTCAACCCGACGGGAGGCCCTCGTCACACGACATTTCATTTCATTACTGCATTTTTCCAACACCTTACGGACCCAACGAAGTCTATTACCTACTTGCCTACGACTAAGTCAGTACAACCGTTCCAGTTCATAACGTCATGTGTTACACCTAGGTGTCTGAGTGAGCTGGCGAATTCCAACTGTGACTCGCTATTCATATTGTGGTCACAGAATACCACATTTTTACGTTTTTTGTACTCTAAGATTTTAAATTTCTAAACATTTAAAGCAAATTGCACTACTTTGAAATGTTATCAAGATCTGACGAATATTTGTGCATTTTTTTTCAGACTCGATAACTACATCGTCTGGAGAAGTCTGAGATTACTATTGATATTTTCTACCTGGTCATTAAAACACAGCATGAACAGCAAGGGTCCCAACATACGTCCCTGGGACACACCCGACGTTACTTTTATATCTGTTAATGACTCTCCATCCAAGATAGCGTGCTGCATCTGTGACGTACTCAAGTTTTTCCGCACACTGTCTGTGTTTGTCGCTATGTGTCATACGGGCTAACTAAGTGCATGGCCGATTTATAAATTTCGTTGGCCACGTATGTATCGCAGGACCCTGTTATTGTTATGTTAGCTTCCTGTAACTTGATTAAATTGCAGCCGGCCGCGGTGGCCGAACTCTTCTAGGCGCTTCAGTCCGGAACTGCGCGTCTGCTACGGTCGCAGGTTCGAATCCTGCCTCGGGCATGGATGTGTGTGATGTCCTTTGGTTAGTTAGGTTTAAGTAGTTCTAAGTTCTAGAGGACTGATGGCCTCAGATGTTAAGACCCATATTGCTCAGAGCCATTTTTGATACAAGTTCTAGAGGACTGATGGCCTCAGATGTTAAGAACCATATTGCTCAGAGCCATTTTTGATACGCTATAATTTCCTAAGTCTTCAAGCACGGCATTACAGTTCAAAATTAGTCACCCGGTCTATTCACAAATTTCACAACACTAACGCTGCTCCACTGTTCAGAGTTAAAGTCTAAAAACGCAACTGTCGAAAACTTCTCTACATGTCCAAACTCCCGCAGATGTTCTACACGTCCCTACATTTGTAACATGGAGAATTTTAAACTCTTTGGTCGCGACTGACATGCCACTCGTTAGCACACGCCCCTGCTCGTTGAGGCCTCAGAGTGAACCGCTCTAGGCAACATGGCTGCTGCTCCTATTCGGCTCCATATGCCGTTGCATTACCCCAGAATTACTCATACTGTTCACATTACTGTAGAAACTACACACATAAACACTTACGATTAAGCACAGATACCTTTGAGCTTTTAAAAATGAAATTTCACTGTCTTTTTATCAGAAAATCGAGCTTAATATCTCTCACTGGTAATCGAATAAAAATTAATGCCACCATTATACACGAAATTGGGCTAGAATTTCACCACCTTTTCCATGGTTGTCCTTGGTTTTTTAATTATTTACATCATATTCAGTGAAACAGTCTACAAAATGGCTCTGAGCACTATGGGACTCAACTTCTAAGGTAATCAGTTCCCTAGAACTTAGAACTACTTAAACCTAACTAACCTAAGGACATCACACACAACCAAGCCCGAGGCAGGATTCGAACCTGCGACCGTAGCGGTCGCGCGGTTCCAAACTGTAGCGCCTAGAAACAGTCTACAGTAGCATTATTTACTATTGTCTGTTTTAAATCAAATGAGAATCAGATGTCCAAAGATAGTTATTGTAGTCTGTTACATACCGCCATTGTACTTATTGGTGGGCAATTTATTTTCCATAAAATGCGTCCTTCTCATCATGAATTGTTCTATTATATACATGCCCATGTACTTTTTGGCAAACTATTCTTTTAAACTTGAGACAGAC
The DNA here is from genome assembly GCF_023864275.1 of Schistocerca cancellata. NCBI lineage: Eukaryota > Metazoa > Arthropoda > Insecta > Orthoptera > Acrididae > Schistocerca > Schistocerca cancellata. The sequence continues at coordinate 63,341,165 of NC_064628.1, read as the reverse complement.
TTCCTCTATATGTTCCTGCCAAAAGTTCCTTTATACTTTGATAATCATTGTTGCTACAATTCTTCTATAGTCACTAATTTCGGTTTTAATATGGACTTCATCAAAGAGGTTGTTTTCATTACAACCAAAATACTGTAGTTACCTCGTGACTGAGCTTGCGTATTGTCTGTCCAATGTAACCTTCAGAGCTCTATAGGATCCATTTCTATAAAGCCCTGCTGCTGATTTTGTTCTCTTTAATAATTGGTCGATTTAATCTCGTGTGTTGTGGGACATTCATGTTCATCCTGCAGTATCTGACAACTCAAACATAGAAACAGAAGCAGATTTGATGTTAACGTGATTTATACTTGTGAAGGAAGTGTAATTATAAAAATCATGATGGATTGTACGTATAAGGACTAAGGTGATTTTTGTGTGCCAATGATGCACGTGTAGATGGAAACTAGCAGCAAGAGATTCACTTATCAACGGTCAGTTTTCAACGTGACTTTCACAAAATACACCACTTCCGTGGAGCAATGCCTATCGAAAATATTTTTCAAAAAATTGCTTTGAATCTTGATGTATAGATACACGAAGGACGTTTCAGGGTATGGAAAAATCCATCAACTTTGTGAGAGTTCAAAATATTAGAGAAATGGTCGACACATTAGGAGCTACCTCATATAACTGCCCTACTATATTGTCCGTAGACTGTACAGTCACCACCATAGAACTGTTGTGGCGGACAGCTACTGTATGGATATAGTGCTTAAATTATAGAAATCAATGTCTTGATCATATATTAGTTTATTAAAGTTACTTGTATTACCGGTACATATGTACCACTTCGATTCTAACTTCTAGTCCCTTGCAAATGTAGCGCTAATTGGCTGAAAACAGCTTCACGTGCATCTGGTTGACGATATGACTAGTAGGTCATCGTGAACAGTTTATTAGACGCAACTAAAAATATTTTCCTATTAAAATGAACAAATCGTACAAAATTTCTTGATTTCCCATACGGTCACTCCAGCTACATATACTCATATTACAAAAAATCGATTGTGGTTTGGTATAATTTCAAAGTCCTTATACTTTTTCTTACTTACCAACCGTATTAAACACACAAAATGAAACTGCAATAACAGATTCATCACAAGTGACACATGATATTTCCCGGGCGCTAAACATTACAGTTTTGGCTAGTTTTGTGCCTCCTTCGGCTCTATCGGATCAACAACATCCCAGCAGTTGTTGCATAAAACTTTTATTTTCACTTCATTAAAAATATAAACAGGAATTTTGTAAGGAGACCTATCTTTGGTGCTTATTTGTGCGTTTCGCCTGATGTCTCTGGTGGTGATCAATCTGCAGACTGGTTTGATTCAGCTCGCAAGGCAGTCAGATTTCTTTACTTCTCAATTCTATTCACTATGTCTTCATTAGTTATTCAATCTAACCATCTAACCTTCATCATTTTTCGTTGAGCTACATTTCAGAAGTTTCTCTTCTCTTCTTGTCTTGAGCTGATTATCGTCCACGTTTCACTTCCTTACAAGGATATGCCCCTGACAAATGCCTCCAAAAATGTGCTATTTAACACTTACATTAAATTCGGTGTTAACAAATTCTACTTTTTCAGAAACGCTTTTCGTATCACTGTCAGTCTGAATTTTGAATTCTACTACGATCATCGTCACTTATTTTTATACCTAAATAGCATAGCTCATCGATCGCTTTTAGTCTGCGATTTCTTAAAATAGAGAGCGTTTATAAATTAGCTATACAAAAGTAACCTCTAATTGCGAAAAGGGTAAATAACTTATAGAAATGTTCGGTACAGCTCTGAATGCAGTATTAAAGTTTTATTACCGCCTAATACTGTCTGTTCCTGATGGTACCTCTAGGTGGCATGTCGAATGAGTTATTCCAAAAATCATCATGGAGTCATGTAACTCTGCAGTGTGTGTTCAGTGTTGCTTATGGTTTCATGAATCCAAATCCGCTTCTACAATTCAGGGGTAATTCAGGACTAAATGTCGCAAACCACCACCTGAAAGACAAGCTGTTATTAATTGGTACTGGCTGTGTATCACACAACAGCCGGGTCAGGTTCGGTCAGCAGTTTCTAACGATTGTCTCTGAATTGCAGTAGCCGATTTGCTTCATCAAACCGTAAACAACACTGCACACGCTCTGCACAGTTATACGCCTCCACGATGACTATTGTAATAACCCATTTGCGCATGCCACCTAGCGAGAACGTCGTGAACTAACAGTGTTAGGGAGGAATAAAACACGTACTGCATTCAGTGTTATATCAAACATTTCTCTAAGTTACTTACACTTTTCACAGTTAAAGGTTGCCTCTGAATAACTAATTTATAAAAACCATCAACTGATTTAATTCGACGGCATTCCCTTATCCCAGTTTTATTTTTGTTGATATTACTCTTATATCTTACATTCAAGACATTATCCATCCAGTTCATCTGATTTTCCAAGCCCTTTGCCACGTCTGACACAATGACAAAGTTTTATCATTTTCCCCTAAATTTTAACCGCCTTTACAAATTTGTTCTTGGTTTCCTTTGCTGCTTTATTGAATAACATTGGACATAGTGTACAATACTGTCTGACTCCTTCTCAACCACTGCTTTTCTCTCATTTCCTTCGACTCTTATACTGCAGTCTTGTTTGTACACAAATTGTAGATAACTTTTCGCACTCTGTACTGTATCGTTTCTACCTTCAGAATTTTGTAGTGTACTGTAGTGAACATTGTTAAAAGCGTTCTCTGGATCTACAAATACCATAAACATATACATTCCCTCGTGTATTACTACTTCGTCTCCGAAACCCAAACTCATCTTCGCCGAGGTCAGCTTCTGCCATTTTTTTTCCATTGTTCTGTTTTGCGTACGCTGAGACCAAAAGCAGTGGCATTTGCGTAGAGTTGTCATTGCTGACAGACAAGCAACATTTCGTGAAATAATTGCAGAAATCAGTGTGGGACGCACGACGAACGTGAACGACGACAGTGCGGAGAAATTTGGCGTTAATGCCCTATGGTAGCAGACGACCGACGCGAGTGTCTTTGCTTACAGCACGACATGGTCTGTAGCGCCTCTCCTGAGCTCGTCATCATATCGTTTGGACCCCAGACGACTCGAAAACTATGGCCTGGTCAGATGAGTCCAGATTTCAGTTGATAAGAGCTGATGGTAGGGTTAGTATGGCGCAGACCCCACAGAGCCACGGATCCAAGATGTCAACAAGGCACTGTTCAAGATGGTGGTGGCTCCATAAGGGTGCGGGCAGTGATTACATGGAATGGACTGGGTCCTCTGATCCATCTGAAACGATTGAAACGTCCCCTTTGAAGAATTTATGAATTACTGTGCTGGTAAACCCCTTACGTTATTTGATTTTCAAACAGATGAGCAAAACTGAACGTACTCAGACATTTCTCTCTGTACTTACTCTAACTAAACTGACACACAATATTTTTAGCGCAACGCAATCTGCCTTTCAATAATCCCTACAAAAGAATGGCCCTGACTAATAATAACCTACACCTCTCATGAATCACTTATCTCACAAAAATCTTCGTTAATCGAACTACTGCAATACAGCGAGCGCCACTACTGCCAGCTAAATAAAAGATTATAACTACTGCAGGCACTAACTACTGATAGGAATAGTTAGCAAATGAAACATTTTGATAGAGAACAAACAATATATTTACCTTAATAATGTTCAAAAGTCATTATATATATATATATATATATATATATATATATATATATATATATATATATATATATATAGGGTGTTACAAAAAGGTACGGCCAAACTTTCAAGAAACATTCCTCACACACAAATAAAGAAAAGATGTTATGTGGACATGTGTCCGGAAACGCTTAATTTCTATGTTAGAGCTCATTTTAGTTTCGTCAGTATGTACTGTACTTCCTCGATTCACCGCCATGATTTCAGACGGGATACTCTACCTGTGCTGCTAGAACATGTGCCTTTACAAGTACGACACAACATGTGGTTCATGCACGATGGAGCTCCTGCACATTTCAGTCCAAGTGTTCGTACGCTTCTCAACAACAGATTCGGTGACCGATGGATTGGTAGAGGCGGAACAATTCCATGGCCTCCACGCTCTCCTGACCTCAACCCTCTTGACTTTCATTTATGGGGGCATTTGAAAGCTCTTGTCTACGCAAACCTGGTACCAAACGTTGAGACTCTTCGTGCTCGTATTGTAGACGGCTGTGATACAATACGCCATTCTCCAGGGCTGTATCAGCGTATCAGGGATTCCATGCGACGGAGGGTGGATGCATGTATCCTCGCTAACGGAGGACATTTTGAACATTTCCTGTAACAAAGTGTTTGAAGTCAGGCTAGTACGTTCTGTTGCTGTGTGTTTCCATTCCATGATTAATGTGATTGGAAGAGAAGTAATAAAATGAGCTCTAACACGGAAAGTAAGCGTTTCCGGACACATTCCACATAACATATTTTCTTTCTTTGTGTGTGAGGAATGTTTCCTGAAAGTTTGGCCGTACATTTTTCTAACACCCTGTACATATATCAGTTCATGATATCCAGTATTACAAATTTACTCTTTCTGCCGGACACACGTCCAGATCGTCGGCTCTTAAAATTCTGCCATCTCTCCCCCCACATCCACCACAGCCTGGTGCTCACCTCCAACTGCGCAACGCTACGCGCTGTTCACATTCCACTGCCCAGCACTACAATAGCAAATATTCCAACAATGCAAACCGGCCACAGACTGCACACAGCACTGTCAGTGATTTTCATACAGAGCGCTACGTGGCGTTATCAACATAAAAACCTAAACAGCCTACTTACACGATGGTTGAGTGGAAATTGTTATGTGCGACTATTTGATGACCTTCTGCAACCATTCACGATCTTCATGTTACCGACCAACGATTCTATTTTTATGGAATGCAATGTGCCGTGATCAGGACACAATTGTTCGTGATTGGTTTTAAGGTCACTGGGGACAATTGGAGGGAGTGATTTGGCCAGACAGATCGCCCGACACGAATCCCATCGAACATTTATGGCACAGAATCCTGCACCAGCAACACTTCCTCAAGTATGGTCGGTTATAGTGTCAGCACGGCTCGCTATTTCTGCAGGGGCTCCCAATCACTTGTTGGGTCCACGGCACGTCGAGCTGCTGCGCTAAGCCGGTCGAAAGGAGATCCGACTCGATATTAAAAGGTATCCCATGACTTTTCAGTGCATGTTGCAACAGATACCCCTGCACTTTACTATCTGTTGTAGTGGGTATTTGCTGCTTTTCAGCTGCAGCCCTGTTCGCGTCCTTTACTCCTGAAGATTTGTTAACTTTCACACACATTTCATCTTACACTCCTGGAAATGGAAAAAAGAACACATTGACACCGGTGTGTCAGACCCACCATACTTGCTCCGGACACTGCGAGAGGGCTGTACAAGCAATGATCACACGCACGGCACAGGGGACACACCAGTAACCGCGGTGTTGGCCGTCGAATGGCGCTAGCTGCACAGCATTTGTGCACCGCCGCCGTCAGTGTCAGCCAGTTTGCCGTGGCATACGGAGCTCCATCGCAGTCTTTAACACTGGTAGCATGCCGCGACAGCGTGGACGTGAACCGTATGTGCAGTTGACGGACTTTGAGCGAGGGCGTATAGTGGGCATGCGGGAGGCCGGGTGGACGTACCGCCGAATTGCTCAACACGTGGGGCGTGAGGTCTCCACAGTACATCGATGTTGTCGCCAGTGGTCGGCGGAAGGTGCACGTGCCCGTCGACCTGGGACCGGACCGCAACGACGCACGGATGCACGCCAAGACCGTAGGATCCTACGCAGTGCCGTAGGGGACCGCACCGCCACTTCCCAGCAAATTAGGGACACTGTTGCTCCTGGGGTATCGGCGAGGACCATTCGCAACCGTCTCCATGAAGCTGGGCTACGGTCCCGCACACCGTTAGGCCGTCTTCCGCTCACGCCCCAACATCGTGCAGCCCGCCTCCAGTGGTGTCGCGACAGGCGTGAATGGAGGGACGAATGGAGACGTGTCGTCTTCAGCGATGAGAGTCGCTTCTGTCTTGGTGCCAATGATGGTCGTATGCGTGTTTGGCGCCGTGCAGGTGAGCGCCACAATCAGGACTGCATACGACCGAGGCACACAGGGCCAACACCCGGCATCATGATGTGGGGAGCGATCTCCTACACTGGCCGTACACCACTGGTGATCGTCGAGGGGACACTGAATAGTGCACGGTACATCCAAACCGTCATCGAACCCATCGTTCTACCATTCCTAGACCGGCAATGGAACTTGCTGTTCCGACAGGACAATGCACGTCCGCATGTATCCCGTGCCACCCAACGTGCTCTAGAAGGTGTAAGTCAACTACCCTGGCCAGCAAGATCTCCGGATCTGTCCCCCATTGAGCATGTTTGGGACTGGATGAAGCGTCGGCTCACGCGGTCTGCACGTCCAGCACGAACGCTGGTCCAACTGAGGTGCAAAGGTGGAAATGGCATGGCAAGCCGTTCCACAGGACTACATCCGGCATCTCTACGATCGTCTCCATGGGAGAATAGCAGCCTGCATTGCTGCGAAAGATGGATATACACTGTACTAGTGCCGACATTGTGCATGCTCTGTTGTCTGTGTCTATGTGCCTGTGGTTCTGTCAGTGTGATCATGTGATGTATCTGACCCCAGGAATGTGTCAATAAAGTTTTCCCTTCCTGGGACAATGAATTCACGGTGTTCTTATTTCAATTTCCAGGAGTGTATTTGAAATTAAAGAATGAAAATGTATAAATGGGTGGAAGTTGTGACGACAATCGTTAAAACATCGACGGTACCTCCATCATAACAGCTCCATCATAACACGTACAAAGGATATTACTTGTGATGTAAAGAATGTTGTCGCATCGAATCGTTTGCCGGCAGAAAATGACTGTTTGATGACGTGTCTGGTAGTCAAAGACACTGTTAAGGAATAAGAGGCTCTGTTACGAAGGAAGCAACCTCCAGAGAGGCGCACCCCACACATGAACTGTGGAGATTTTCGGGGTATAGTGCGGTGCAGTGTAGTGTCGTGTGGTGTTTATAAAGAGGAAATTACTCGGTTGCTAGTGCACCTGCAACAGAGGGTGGCTGGTGTAATGATGAGTTATGGCTGGGGTGAGTGTCTGTGTGAGGGGCTGATGCGACGGGGAGGGAGCTGCAATGAGCTCTCGTAACGCACACCCGTCTGGGCCCCCGCTGACTGCTACAGTCTGCACCCTCCACAGCGCCATCACTCTGACAACTGGTGGCCAAGCTTACGTCTCCTCATTTTAAACTAATTTTATGGTTAGAGGCTATTTTTGCAAGCGTGACAGATTCACATTCGTAACGTACATCTCGCATTCAAATTCATGCTACACAGGTTACAAACAGTAGGGGCCTACTATTAAAAATAAAAGGTACGCACACAAGAAAAGACCAGTATAAAAATATTTGCAATAGACAATGAGTACTCAACAAACACAGTTGACAGATTGCGCAACATGGCACAGTGCAATACTAGTAATAAAAAAACTACGGAGAAGAGATCTGCACAGCAGTACCATATTACACCTGAATAGCGTCACAAAAATCTGCCTGAATTTCAGGATACTTACATAAAAGTCTTCTCTAAAAACAACAAATTTGGTCATCACTTATCTGTCACAGTAAAAACATCAAATCGAATCGAACAAACTTGACACCTTCAGTGGTCATGCAGACTTAGTTGTTTCCAGAAAGCCGCACTGCTTGCACACGTTACGTATGACAGGGGCGTATTTACTGTCTGGCCAGTAGCTCCCACACCATTCTTCGCATTTCACGAATGGACTGACGGATTCTTCTGCAACATTAATCAGTACCATCTTCGATTACCGGTCAGGAACTTAGACTTCGAACTAATGAGAGACGACTGCGTACTGATTTTTAAGGTAGTACCACCAACGTCAACGCGGCCGCCAGTTGTTTGTTACGGAACGTGACCAGTTTACAAACAGGTACCTTACATATATGTTAATTACTTAATATTTCGTAGCGTCTGAAACGTCTATTTTCGATGATTGGTTTCTTGTTTCAAAATATACTGCATTCTCTATGTGAGACTAAAGCTTTGGGCCGTCCTGTATACGTAATCGTAGATGCAAATATATGTTTACTGCCGGCCGCGGTGGCCGAGCGGTTCTAGGCGCTACAGTCTGGAACCGCGCGACCGCTACGGTCACAGGTTAGAATCCTGCCTCGGGCATGGATGTGTGTGATGTCCTTAGGTTAGTTAGGTTTAAGTAGTTCTAAGTTCTAGGGGACTGATGACCTCAGATGTTAAGTCCCATAGTGGTTCAAATGGTTCAAATGGCTCTGAGCACTATGGGACTTAACATCTATGGTCATCAGTCCCCTAGAACTTAGAACTACTTAAACCTAACTAACCTAAGGACATCACACAACACCCAGGCATCACGAGGCAGAGAAAATCCCTGACCCCGCCGGGAATTGAACCCGGGAACCCGGGCTTGGGAAGCGAGAACGCTACCGCACGACCACGAGATGCGGACAGTCCCATAGTGCCCAGAACCATTTGAAAAATATGTGTACATCTACTTCTATGCTCCACAAATCACTGTGTAGTGCATGGCAGAGGATACATCCCATTATATCAGTTATTAGCGCTTTTCACCACCCCTTTGACGTATGGATGTCGGTGAGAATGATTGCCCCTGCCCACGTTGTAATTAGTCTAACATTGTCTTCGCGATCCCTGTGTGAAAAGGGTTGCAGTGTATTCCTAGACCCAGCGCTCAAAGTAGGATATAGAAACTTTCTAAGTAGGCTTTCGCAGGACAGTTTGCGTCTGTCTTCGACCGAGTGCCAGTTCTTTCAGCATCTTAGTGACCTGCTCCCATGGCTCAAACAAACCTGTGACAAATCGTGCTGCCCTACTTTGTATCCGTTCAGTATTTACTGTTTTGTTTTATACGGATCCCACATACGTGTCCAGTCTTCTAGAATGGGTCGCATGAGTGTTTTGTATGTAACATCGTTAGTAGATTGATTGCATTTCCCTAGTATAACCTACTAACGATGAACCGCAGTCTGCTGTCTGCTTTGTGATCGCCCCACTTCGTCTCCCTACAAATTGTCATACAGAGATATTTCTATGTCGTGATCGATTCCAAGAACAACTCGCTGTATTGTAGTTACAGGATACTACGTTTATTTGAAGTGTACAATTTCACATTTCTAAGCAAGTTCGCAATCTTTGCATCAATCTGAAATCTTGTCAAGATATGAAAATATCGGTGCTGCTTTTCTCAAACAGTATTTTATTATAGATAACTGCATAATTTGCAAAAAGTCCGAGGTTATTGTTAATATTGTCTGGGAGGTCATTAACTTACAACATAAACTGCTAGAATCCCAATACAGTTTCCAGGAACACATCTGAATCTACATCTACATCGGTTGATGACTCTCGATTCAAGACAATATGCTGTGTCCTCCGCATCCTCAATCCAGTCATAAGTCTCGCCTGGCAACCAGCATGAAAGTACTTTATGTAATATACGTACGTGTGGTACTGAGTCAAATGTCTTTTTGAAGTCAAGGAACACTGCATCCACACTGAAGAGCCAAAGAAACTGGTAAAGGCAGAGATATGTGAAAAGGCAGAATACGGCGCTGCGGTCGGCAATGCCTATGTAAAAAAAGTGTCTGGCGCAGTTGTTAGATCCGTTACTGCTGCTACAACGGCAAGTCATCAAGATTTAAGTGAGTTTGAACGTAGTTTTATAGTCGGCGCACGAGCGATGGGACACAGCATCTCCGAGGTAGCGATGAAGTGGGGATTTTCCCGTACGATCATTTCACGAGTCTACCGTGGTATCAGGAATCCGGTAAAACGTCAGTTCCCCGACACAGATGCGGCCGGCAACATTTCCTGCAAGAACGGGACCAACGACGACTGAAAAGAATCGTTCAGCGTGACAGAAGTTCACGCTTGCGCAAACTGCTGAAAATTTCAATGCTAGGCCATCAACAAGTGTCAGCGTCCGAACCATTCAACGAAACATCATCGATATGGGCTTTCGGAGCCGAAGCCCACCCGTGTACCCTTGATGACTGCAGGACAGAGCTTTACGCCTCGCCTGGGCACGTCAACACCGACATTGGATTGTTGACTGGAAACATGTTGCCTAGTCGGATGAGTCTCTTTTCAAATTGTATCGAGCAGATGGACATGTACGGGCTTGGCATGAATCCGTGGATCCTGCATGTCAGCAGGTGACTGTTCAAGCCAGTGGAGGCTCTGTAAAGCTGTGGGGCGTGTGCACTTGTAGTGATACGGGACCCCTGATACGGCTAGATACGACTCTGACAGGTGACATGTACGTAAGCATCCTGTCTTGGTCACCTGCATCCATTCCTGTCGATTGTGGTTTCCGACGGACTAGGGCCATTTCAGTAGGGCAAAGCGACATCCCATACGTCCAGAACTGCTACAAAGTGGCTTCAGGACACTGTTCTGAATTTAAACACTTCCGCTGGCCACCAAACTCTCCATGCATGAACATTATTGAGCGTATCTGGGATGCCGTGCACCATGCTGTTCAGAAGAGATCTCCACCCCCTCGTACTCTTACGGATTTATGGACAGCCATGTAGGGTTCACGGTGTCAGTTCCCTCCAGCACTACGTCTGACATTAGTCGAGCCCATGCCACGTCGTGTTGCGACACTTTTGCGTGCCCGCGTGGGTCCCTACATGATATTAAGCAGGTGTGCCAATTTATTTAGCTCTTCAGAGTATATGGCTGCCTTGGTCCATGGCTTTCAGGACAAAAGCATGAATTGAGTTTCACAAGGTTGATGTTTTCCCAAATATGTGGTGGCTGGAAAGGAGGAGGTCATTCTGTTCGAGTTATGCATTATACAGGGTGATTCAAAAAGAATACCGCAACTTTAAAAATGTGTATTTAATGAAAGAAACATAATATAACCTTCTGTTATACATAATTACAAAGAGTATTTAAAAAGGTTTTTTTTCACTCAAAAACAAGTTCAGAGATGTTCAATATGGCCCCCTCCAGACACTCGAGCAATATCAATCCGATACTCCAACTCGTTCCACACTCTCTGTAGCATATCAGGCGTAACAGTTTGGATAGCTGCTGTTATTTCTCGTTTCAAATCATCAATGGTGGCTGGGAGAGGTGGCCGAAACACCATATCCTTAACATACCCTGGGCTGCGAACAAATGCTTGCTGGATGCGTGCTACATTTTCATCACTCGTTCTCGGCCGTCCAGAACTTTTCCCTTTGCACAAACACCCATTCTCTGTAAACTGCTTATACCAACGTTTAATACACCACCTATCAGGAGGTTTAACACCATACTTCGTTCGAAATGCACGCTGAACAACTGTCGTCGATTCACTTCTGCTGTACTCAATAACACAAAAAGCTTTCTGTTGAGCGGTCGCCATCTTAGCATCAACTGACGCTGACGCCTAGTCAACAGCGCCTCAAGCGAACAAATGTACAACTAAATGAAACTTTATAGCTCCCTTAATTCGCCGACAGATAGTGCTTAGCTCTGCCTTTTGTCGTTGCAGAGTTTTCAATTCCTAAAGTTGTGGTATTCTTTTTGAATCACCCTGTATTGAATCTCAGAATACGTTATAAGGTTCTACAAAAAATGGATGTTAAGAATGTTAGACGGTTGTTTCGTGGATCACTTCTGCTTCTCTTTTCGGTGGATGTGACCTTTGTGTTCTCCCAAATCTGGGCGCAGTCTTTTATTTGAGGGATCTACGTTATATTGTGGTTAAAAGAGGTGCAAACTCAAATTCCGTATAAAATATGACAGGGATTCCGTCGGGCAATGGAGCTTTGTTCCGTTTTAACGGCACCAGCTGTTTCTCAAAGCCAAAATCACTTACATCTATTTCACTAATCTTCGTAGTGTTACGGGAATTAAAATGGGGCATTACTCCTGGTTTTCATCTGTGAAGGAACATTTGAAAACTTAGCTAAACATTCTGCCTCTTTTTTTTCCATCAAAATCAGTTCCTCTCTCGTCCATGAGTGTCTGGGCATTAACTTTGACTAATAGCCTTCATATTCACCCAGAATTTATTCGGGTTTTGTGAAACATCTTTCGATAATAATTTGCTGCAATAGCCGTTGAAGGCTTCACACATTGCCCTCCTGACATCTAAACGCATTTCATTCAGTATCTTCAGTCTATAGCGCGACATATTGCTTGTTCAGTTTCAAGTGCTTGGCATCACGTGGCTCTTGGGAACATAATCTGAAATGGTTTTGTACTCAGAATCTCGTCACACGTAGACAGAAATTTTCAAATTAGTATCTAGATAGTCAGAAGAATGTTCAGCAATTTATCATCTTCATAAAATCACGATCCAGCGGAGTTTGAAGTGTGACTTGGCGAGAACAGACTATGGTCTTATTGAAAAACTTGTACATCTACATATATTCCTATTCCATATGCGTGCACTATATGTCTTTGTATCCACCATAATTAGCCTCTCTCACTTTATTTTCTTTCTTCTTAAGTGAGATATAAGTCGCTGGCAGCAGAACTGTGTAGTCTTCGTTGAATACATGTTATCTACACTGAAATGAAATGATGCCCAGGATTCTTCATCTGGAGAAGTTCGGCTGTCGAGCTGGAAGTCTTTTCAACTGACGCCACATTGGACGACTGTCGTACACCTTCAAGAGAACGACGTCGCTTTTCCATTTAAATTTCAGAAAACCTTTGTCACTTTTACTTATACCGACCTGTCTGGAATTTTACATGTCTGTCTTCCATTTGTTTTCCAATTACTGGCTTTAGATGTTCTTTCCATTTCATATCACTCCATAGTACTACCCATAAACATATAAATAGTGTAAAACCTTTAAGACGTTCACCAAAACCTCGTAATCAGATATTATCTAGTTCTTTGTCTTTGTTATGGGCAGTATGTAACATTCATAGAATTTAAACAGAGATGTCACTCGCTACACCAAGTAGAATTGTTTTCTATGTCTGCTTTATTTCCTCACGATAGTCCAACGGCGATAATTCCCTGTAGACTTCAGCATCACTGCCGAACAATCAGACAGTGCTGCTCAACCTGCCTGACAAGTCATTTATGTGTATTGTGAACACTCACTTGTTCATTGAAGCGTACCTGATTCTATTAGTCAAATCGCACATCTGTGGAGATTCTCCATACATCTTTGGTAAGACAGTGTCGAATCGCCTTTCGGGAATCTGGGAAGACGGAACCTATATATTCATCTGCGTCTACTATTTGAAAGATATAGTGCTCCACATGTGGTTCTTACTAAATTAGCGCTATTTATTTGAAGAAAGCTTCGTTTTCTTCAGAATCGTCAATATTTTTCGAGTTTAGAATGTGCCCGTTGGTCCTGCAACATATGGACATTAGCGACATTATCTGTACATTCGTTCTTTTATCCTTTTAATACACAGAATGAACTGCCATGTTTTTCCAGTCAAGCGTCATTCGACAGCAGGAGCCCTTGTCTCACAAGCTTCCTAATTAGTGAGAACACCAGTGCCTGCAGATTAGCATGAACCCTCATCGAAAGGATGTGACAGAATGCGCGGTCAGAGCTCTGCTCGGAGACTGTTGGCCGCAGTGTGTGTGTGTGTGTGTGTGCGTGTGTGTGTGTGTGTAAGAAACGAAACGGAAGTAAGCGTGGTTCTGTGTGAGAGCTACTCGAGCCGGTAGGAGAGTGGCTGCCGCTGATGAGGATAAAACTCGTGGGCTGCGAAATCGCGCCGCGCGGCCGCCAGCGGGGTGGCGGGCCTGAATAGCGTGACGTCACGGCTCAGGCCGGGTAATCCCCGACAAGTGCTGCCGGCGCGACGCCTGTTGGGTTTTCACACGTCCCGCATTGTTACCAGCGCCCCTCGCCGGCGCTTCCGCTCCGCAGTTTGTAAAGCGCACTCCCCTCTCCGTGCCTCTCGTATCATAGCCTGTAACTGTGAAATATCTGCCTTTTTGTGTTCTTAATCCTCCTCCGTCTATCACGATGCTTTATGGCAACTTACTTGTATCCTTCGGATGTCACGCTCTTTTGTGTGTCAGCATCACATTTTCTTTGTCCTGGCTCTTTGCTGTCCTAGATGGTGTGCTGCCTACATATATTCTTTCACCGCTTTTGTTCGTGTTTCTTTGTTTTTATTCACCTACCTTCTGGCATGCTCCAAGTGAGCGTCATAGAACCACTAATGCTCTCAATATGCAAAGCGATATATTTGATAGCTTTCAGCGCCACTATAAGATTGTTTGCTGAGGATGTTGGGAATGTGTCGTACTTGGACAATCATATAGAAATGCAGAAACACATTGCCAAAAATTTCAGAAGTACAATGGATGGTACATCTATTTAAAAATTGATTAACGTAAAATATTCCCACAGCAAAGACATAGAAGTCAACAATTAAAAAATTTGCAGTAAACATTTGGAGTACTCTACACCATGTAAATATTTGGGGGAAACCAATATGAATTGTGATGGACACGTAATATCAGTAGTAATGAAGGCAAATAGAAGAATTATTTTTGTTGAAAGTGTTCTCAGTGTGTGCAGAGCATCTGTAAAGAAAATCGCACGCAAGACTCTATTGTGCGGCCAGCGTTTGAAGCTCTTATCAGTTAGGATTGACTCCAGAAAACTAACTGCCAGGATCGTAAGAGGCCAGCATAACCTGCTCGAAACTGTGGAAGAGGTGCTCAATAAATCTTTGGTAGAATAACGATGTTGTCAGCGCGAATTGCCACATCCGTAAATTTAGAGCACCGATATTCCAAGAAGAGTGTGCAACACTTCTCGACCGACCCTATATCACCATGTATGTTTCAGCGGCTTGCAGACTGTATATGTACCTGATGATTCCACGAACGTCGTCTTCAGAGCACCTGTTTTCACACAGAATATCAAACAAGATTGTGTTCTTAAATATTTTTGAGCAGAGATCAGAATGGCACAATATTGCACTCACGAGCAGTTAAACTGCATGTTGTACGTTTATCCTTGTGTAGCCTTGCCTATCGAGTGGGTGGAGTTCCCTTAATTGGGTACTTTAATTGTGAATTAGTTTGGCCCTATAATATATGATACAAGTAAATCATCAGTCATCAAATTAATGACTGAAGAAAGCACATGACTGCTAACTCAAACAATGATCTCAGTGAACTCAGTTTACTTTTGGTAAGTAATCAAATTTCAAAAGAAACGAATTTAACAATAACTGAAATCAATAAACTAATTCCTTGGCAAACTTGGATAAGAATCTTGAATAGTAGTTCAAAGTTAATGCGCATCTGAACAAAAAATTTACATCTAAAGAGGTCCCACCGTGATTTCAAACAAGTTTTTGGAATGAAGACTGGAAGCATTGAACATAATTTAAAAAAATTTCGTCTTTCACTACAGGTCGTTTCGCTGTTGTGGCTACACCTCACCATATTTAGAATCTGCAAGTGGCGGTTGAAGTGGCCGCAAAACCAGTTATTGGCTCGGATATAAAAACTCGTCTCTGCTTGCGTCCTAAGTTCAAGTCAGCCTGGTATGAGTGTCTTGTCCAAGACGAGCAGCAGTTTCGAGGACGCCTGGATGTGAAAATCTGCAAGCACAAAAGTGGGGAGATGATGTGATTATCTGCGGAGTACTTCAGACAAGGAAAACTTTGAGCTCTGTGTTTCTCAGCATTGCGTAATTTTGATCGGCTGAATATTAATTATTGCGGGTGCCAACCAGTAAGATGGTGTCTTACACGACATTCGCCTCCCTTCTGTACCCGATTTTCAGATGGTTAATCACTTAACAACTTGTGTATTGTGTACGATTCTCTCTCTCTCTCTCTCTCTCTCTCTCTCTCTCTCTCTCTCCCCTCCCTCCCACTCCGTGCGCTGGCCAATACGATATTATCTCTGTAAGCGCAGTCGCATGCTCTACTCCCACTCTTAAATTATGTATATGAATCAGTAAGGTCAGTCCTTAAGTTTATTTAAATGATCAATTTGGCGTCTCCTGGCAAGATTTTGGCGTCTCACGTACTACGTAGAAGTCTCAACTTGCAGTTCCCGTTCTACTTTCTAAGGTGTTATCTTAACAGCTCGTGTTTTTTTTTGGCAAAGGTTGACTTCCCACTGTTTCCCTTGACAGTAGCTGTTCTTCAAGGCCTCCGGCCGTTGTGCGGCGTGCACCCCATGGACAGGGTTTATCAGAAACAAATACAGGGTTATTACAAACGACTGAAGCGATTTCACAGCTCTACAATAACTTTATTATTTGAGATATTTTCAAAATGCTTTGCACACACATACAAAAACTCAAAAAGTCTTTTTAGGCATTCACAAATGTTCGATATGTGCCCCTTTAGTGATTCGGCAGACATCAAGCCGATAATGAAGTTCCTCCCACACTCGGCGCAGCATGTCCCCATCAATGAGTTCGAAAGCATCGTTGATGCGAGCTCGCAGTTCTGGCACGTTTCTTGGTAGAGGAGGTTTAAACACTGAATCTTTCACATAACCCCACAGAAAGAAAGCGCATTGGGTTAAGTCGGGAGAGCGTGGAGGCCATGACATGAATTGCTGATCATGATCTCCACCACGACCGATCCATCGGTTTTCCAATCTCCTGTTTAAGAAATGCCGAACATCATGATGGAAGTGCGGTGGAGCACCATCCTGTTGAAAGATGAAGTCGGCGCTGTCGGTCTCCAGTTGTGGCATGAGCCAATTTTCCGCGGGCTACGCGTGAAACTTGCCCGAACGCGTTCAACCGTTTCTTCGCTCACTGCAGGCCGACCCGTTGATTTCCCCTTACAGAGGCATCCAGAAGCTTTAAACTGCGCATACCATCGCCGAATGGAGTTAGCAGTTGGTGGATCTTTGTTTAACGTCGTCGTTGCACTGTTATGACTGACTGATGTGAGTGCATTTCAAGCACGACATACGCTTTCTCGGCTCCTGTCGCCATTTTGTCTCACTGCGCTCTCGAGCGCTCTGACGGCAGAAACCTGAAGTGCGGCTTCAGCCGAGCAAAACTTAATGAGTTTTTCTATGTATCTGTAGTGTGTCGTGACCATATGTCAATGAATGGAGCTACAGTGAATTTATGAAATCGCTTCAATCATTTGTAATAGCCCTGTACTTTTGGTCCTTCCCGGTGACATATTCTGTATTACCTGACTCCAGATGCTCGGCGCCAGTGCAGCTTTCCTTTCTTATTGCTGCCCAGTAAAACACAGCTCTGGTCAGTTTCACCTGCCTCTCATTTCCCATAAAAAAGGGAGGTGAGCGGCGATTCTGCGAATAACAAAATGTTCAAATATGTGTGAAATGCCGGCCGCAGTGGCCGAGCGGTTCTAGGCACTACAGTCTAGCCCGCAATGAAAAAAAATGTTTTTCCTTTGTGGTACGTGGACTGAAGGGTGATTTTGCAATTATGTATTTCACACACACTCATTGCAAGCGCGAATTACAGAAACTGGTGACTGTTGGATATGACTGTGCTGGAAGAAAAAAAATGGTTCAAATGGCTATGAGCACTATGGAACTCAACTGCTGAGGTCATTAGTCCGCTAGAACTTAGAACTAGTTAAACCTAACTAACCTAAGGACATCACAAACATCCATGCCCGAGGCAGGATTCGAACCTGCGACCGTAGCGGTCTTGCAGTTCCAGACTGCAGCGCCTTTAACCGCACGGCCACTTCGGCCGGCAAACACAGTAGATACTCGTAACATCAATAACATATTCTCCTTCACTATTTACAACAGTCTGCCAACCCTCAGATACCTTTTTGATTTCGCTGTTGTAAAAATCACGTGGTTTTGAGGCGGTCTCGTCGAGCCATGCTCGGAGCGCGTTTTCATCAGGAAAGAAAGTTCATTGAAGGGTGAGAGGGAGAGCGGGAAGTGTGGAAGTCTGAGGGCGCAAGAGCAGGTGATTACGATGGGTGCGGGATGCCTTACGAACCCGACTCCTGTATAGTGCTTGTTGTCAGTCTTGCAGAATGCGTGAGTAACATCACTTGACGCACCCTTCCTGGTCATTGTTCTTGGACTGCGTTTGCAAGACGTCTCACCTGTTAACAATAAATGTCAGAAGTGATGGTTGCACCTCGGGGAAGCTGCTCCACCAGACCGATAACACTATCTTTCGTGGATGCGCGCAGGTCTTTGCACAGGGAGTTGCTGCTTAGTATGGGCTCAACCATTCCTTTCTTTTCCGTATGTTAGCATAAAGATGTCATTTCTTATCACCAGTAACCATATAGGACATGAATGGTCGGTGCTGTCCAAGAGTCAATTGCTGAAGCTCGAGCAGAGATGCACATATGGCCATCCACTGATTTTTGTGATTTCCATCATGTGACATTTGCATGCAATGGGAAAGGTTCAAAAATCGGGTATATGATTACCGATTTTTGAACCTTCCCCATTGCATGCAAATGTCACACGATGGAATGATCACAGTTCATCACATTTGCCAGTTTTCGGATTCACAGACTTTATTCATTGTGACGTGGATCATTGTGAATTAATGGGTTTAAACGATCTGTGTAAACCCTGCAGGTATTCCTGTACATGGAGAGTCACTTTTTAAAACGAGAAAACCATTTTCTTGCGGTGCACTGTCCAGTCGTATTATCGTCATTCATAGCGCCAATGTTTCTGGCTGTCTCCAATGCTATCGCCGGCCGGTGTTGGTTCAAATGGCTCTGAGCACTATGGGACTTAACTGCTGAGGTCATCAGTCCCCTAGACTTAGAACTACTTAAACGTAACTAACCTAAGGACACCACACACATCCATGACCGAGGCAGGATTCAAAGCTGCGACTATGGCGGTCGCGCGGTTCCAGACTGTAGCGCCTAGAACCACTCGGCTATCGGGCGGTGTAGCCGAGCGGTTCTAGGCGCTACAGTCTGGAACCGCGCGACCGCCATAGTCGCAGGTTCGAATCCTGCCTCGGTCATGGATGTGTGTGGTGTCCTTAGGTTAGTTACGTTTAAGTAGTTCTACGTTCTAGGGGATTGGTGACCTCAGCAGTTAAGTCCCATAGTGCTCAGAGCCATTTGAACCTTTTTTTGTGTGTGAAATCGTATGGGACTTAACTGCTAAGGTCATCAGTCCCTAAGCTTACACACTACTTAACCTAAATTATCCTAAGGACAAACACACACATCCATGCCCGAGGGAGGACTCGAACCTCCGCCGGGATCAGCCTCACAATCCATGACCGCAGCGCGATAGACCGCTCGATCTGCAAATAGCACTGGGGATGGTCACCCTGGAGTTTTATGGTCCGCAGCGTCCGTCGTCCTCAGTAGCGTTCAGCCTGCTTCCACAGCGGCATCTTATTGAGTCTCGCTGTTTAGCATAGGAAATTAAAATCTGCGATTTGTTGGCAATCACTAGTAATAATTCATAACTGAGGTGACAAGAGTCATTGGATAGCGATGTGCACATTTCTAGATGGCGGTAGTATGGCGTACAGAAGGTATAAAAAGGAAGTACGGAAGCGGAGCTGTCATTTGTACCTAGGTGATTCATTCCGACGCGATTATGGCCGCATGACGGAATTAACAGACTCTGAACGCGCAATCTTAGTTTAGCTTGCATGGGAAATACCATATTGGAAATCTATAGGGAATGCAATATTGCCGAGAACAGCAAATTTCAGACATTACTTCTCACCACGGACAACGCATTGTCCGACGGCCTTCACTTAACCACCGAAAAAATTGGAAATTTGTGGTACGTTCCTATGATACCAAACTGCTGAGGTCATCGGTACCTAGACCTACACACTACTTCATATAACTTAAACTAACTTACTCTAAGGACAACACACACACCCATGCCTGACGCAGGACTCGAACCGTGGCTAGGCGCCCTTAGAGCGCGCGGTTACCCCGCGCGGCTTAACGATCGAGAACAATGGCTTTGGTGTAGAGTTGTCAGTGCTAACAGACAAGCAACATTGTGTGAAAAACCGCAGAAACCAATGTTGGATGTAAGACGAACGAATTCGTTTGCACAGTGCGGCGAAATTGGGTGTGAACGGTCTGACAGCAGACGACCGAAGTCAGTGCCTTTGAAACGTCCCCTTTGAACATTTATACATGACTGTGCTTAAACTGACACACAATATTTTTAGCGCAACGCAATCTGACTTTCAAAAATCCCTACAAAAGAATGGCACTGACTAACATTAACCTATACCTTTCACAAATCACTTACCTCACAAAAATCTTCATTACTCGAACTACTGCAATACAGCGAGCGCCACTACTGCCAGCTAAATAAAAGATTCAAACTACGGAAGGCACTAACTACTGATGGGCATAGTTAGCAAATGAAAGATATTAATAGAGAACAAACAATGTATTTACCTTAATATCATCAAAAGTCATAATATATGTAATTTCAAAACTCCGCCATTTCCTTCCACACATCCACCACTGCTGGCGGCTCACCTCTAACTGCGCAACGCTACGCGCTGTTAACATCCAGCTGCACAACACTACAATGGCAGACAACAATGCAAACTAGCCACAGACTGCACACAGCACAGCCAATGATTTTCATACAGAGCGCTACGTAACGTTGCCAATAAGAAAATATAAACAGCCTACTTACATAGCCCCCATGCTCCCCACAAAAAAATTTACAAATTGTTTTGGGCAGTGGCCAATAATGATATGAAAAAATTTTTCATAATTACAATAACAAAGAAATCAAATGCACACACTTATTGATACAATGTTGGTCAAAAGCTAAAATTTTCTCAGTCCATAAAGACAGTCCTGATCATTCATCATAATAGTAATTACAGTTTTTTTTCACAAAGTCTCATTAGTAAAAGAAATTGCACACAGAAGTAGTGGATTTCCATGCAGTCTTGAAGAAGTAGTGTTGTCCTTCCAACGGAAAGACAGTGCTGACTCTTGACGTGCTGACAGGTAATGGGCCACAACAGAGCAAACCCATCGCAGAGTCATTCGATGTTTTGAAGAATATTGGTAGGTAGGTCATCACAGAGTAGACCCACTGTAGTCCTGGTAGAGATTACGGTATTGGTGGGCCACCAGAGGTGCAGACCCACTGCAGTCCTTGTAGAAATAATGGTACTGGTGAGTCAGCAAAGGTGTAGACCCACTGTAGTCCTTGTAGAAATAATGGTATTGGTGGGTCATCAAAGATGCAGACCCACTGTAGTCCATGTAGAGATTACGGTATTGGTGGGCCACCAAAGGTGCAGACCCACTGCAGTCCTTGTAGAAATAATGGTATTGTTGGGTCATCAAAGATTCAGACCAACTGTAGTCCTTGTAGAGATGGCCAGCAGCCATCTGTTGTGACTGTGCAGGTGCACAATCACCATTGAAGAGTCTTGCGGATAATATAGCAAGTTCATAACCACCACTTGTGCACTCACAAACTTTTTTGAATTGTCCTTAGAACCAGCAATGCTGTTATCCAGTCCCTTGCTGAATTATTAACACACGTGCAAACACTAACAGTCCCAACTTCTCACATATTGTCCATATACTATGACCAACAGAAACGTGTGCAGTGAAATGGAACTTACAAGTTAGTGTTAACATCCAGCTGCCCAACAATACAATGGCAGACAACAATGCAAACTAGCCACAGACTGCACACAGCACAGCCAGTGATTTTCATACAGAGCGCTACGTAACGTTGCCAATAAGAAAATATAAACAGCCTACTTACACCTTTGCTAACAGCACGACATCGCCTGCACCGCCTCTCCTGGGCTCGTGACCAGATCGATTGGACTCCAGACGGCTGGAAAAACGTGAATTGATCAGACTAGTCCCTATTTCAGTTAGGGTTCGGGTGTGGCGCAGACCCCACAAAGCCGTGGACCCAAATTGTCAACAAGGCACTGTGCAAGCCGGTGGTGGTTCCGTAACTGTGTGGGCTGTGTTTACACGAAATGGACTGGATCCTCTGGTCCAACTGAACCGACCATTGACTGGAAATGGTTACGTTCGGCTTCACGGAGACCATTTGCAGTCAAAAAAGGATGGAATTTTTATGGATACAATGTGACATGTCGCCGGGCCACAGTTGCTTGCGACTGATTTGATGAACATTCTGTACAATTCGAGGGTATGATTTGGCCACTCAGATCGCCTGACATGAATCCCATCGAATATTTATGGGACATAATCGAGAGGTCAGATTGTGTACCGGCAACACTTTCGCACTGATAGATGGCTATAGAGGCAGCACGGCTCAATGTTTCCAAGAAAGGCTTCTAATGACTTGTTGAGTCCATACCACGTCAGCTGCTGCACTACGCCGGGCAAAAAGTGGTCTTACACGATATTTCTAAGAGGTATTTCTAAGAGGTATCGCGAAAGAACTTGCCACCCTTCTAACAGCCGTGCACCCCAAGTCTCTAGAGGAACGGAAGGTTCCAAATGATTGGAAAAGAGCACAGGTAGCTCCAGTTTTCAAGAAGGGTCGTCGAGTAGATGCGCAAAACTATAGGCCTATATCTCTGACTTCGATCTGTTGTAGAATTTTAGAACATGTTTTTTGCTCGCGTATTATGTCATTTCTGGAAACCCAGAATCTACTCTGTAGGAATCAACATGGATTCCGGAAACAGCGATCGTGTGAGACCCAACCCGGTTTATTTGTTCATGAGACCCAGAAAATATTAGATACAGGCTCCCAGGTAGATGCCATTTTCCTTGACTTCCGGAAAGCGTTCGATACAGTTACGCACTGTCGCCTGATAAACAAAGTAAGAGCCTACGGAATATCAGACCAGCTGTGTGGCTGGATTGAAGAGTTTTTAGTAAATAGAACACAGCATGTTCTCAATGGAGAGATATCTACAGACGTTAAAGTAACTTCTGGCGTGCCACAGGGGAGTGTTATGGGACCATTGCTTTTCACAATATATATAAATGACCTAGTAGATAGTGTCGGAAGTGCCATGCGGCTTTTCGCGGATGATGCTGTAGTATACAGAGAAGTTGCAGCATTAGAAAATTGCACCGAAATGCAGGAAGATCTGCAGCGGATAGGCACTTGGTACAGGGAGTGGCAACTGAACCTTAACATAGACAAGTGTAATGTATTGCGAATACATAGAAAGAAGGATCCATTATTGTATGATTATGTGATAGCGGAACAAACACTAGTAGCAGTTTCTTCTGTAAAATATCTGTGAGTATACGTGCGGAACGATTTGAAGTGGAATGATCATATAAAATTAATTGTTAGTAAGGCGGGCACCAGATTGAGATTCATTGGGAGAGTCCTTAGAAAATATAGTCCATCAACAAAGGAGGTGGCTTACAAAACACTCGTTCGACCAATACTTGAGTATTGCTCATCAGTGTGGAATCCGTACCAGGTCGGGTTGACGGAGGAGATAGAGAAGATCCAAAGAAGAGCGACGCGTTTCGTCACAGAGTTATTTGGTAAGCGTGATAGCGTTACGGAGATGTTTAGCAAACTCAAGTGGCAGACTCTGCAAGAGAGGCGCTCTGCATCGCGGTGTAGCTTGCTCGCCAGGTTTCGAAAGGGTGCTTTCTGGATGAGGTATCGAATATATTGCTTCCCCCAACTTATACCTCCCGAGGAGATCACGAATGTAAAATTAGAGAGATTCGAGCGCGCACGGAGGCTTTCCGGCAGTCGTTCTTCCCGCGAACCATACGCGACTGGGACAGAAAAGGGAGGTAATGACGGTGGCACGTAAATTGCCCTCCGCCACACACCGTTGGGTGGCTTGCGGAGTATAAATGTAGATGTAGACTTTTGTCACCTGACTGTATTTCGTTATCCGGTGTTGATTAATTTAAGCTGATTTAATGTGACCGTCACTTACTGGTTTTACATAAGTTACCGGAAATTTTGGTTAACACGGTCGCGCAACAATATCTACATCTACGCCTATAGTCCGAGAGTCACCTTACGTGTGTAGCGGGTGGTACTTACAGCACTACTATTTCGTCCTAACGTTACTATTCCATTCGCGAATGGTGCACGGTAAGAATGATTGTTAATAAGGCTCTTTGTGATTTCGAATCTCTGTAATTTTACCTTAACGGTCATTGTGCAAGACATTTGTAGGGGGAAGCAATGTATTAGCTGACTTCTAAAAACGTACGCTTTTGGATTTTTAATAGTACATCTCACCGTGACGCACAGTGCTCCGATTATGGGGTCTGCAACCCCAGCATATCCGTGTCGCTTTCGGGGTTACTAAACGAATTCGTGATGAAAAGCGCAGATCTTCTTTGTATCTTGCCTGTTTCCTCTATCAGTTCTAATTCGTACAGGCCCAAGACTAATAAGTGGTATTCAAATGTCGGTCGAACGAGGGTTTTATAACCAGCCTCATTCTTTGCTGGCCTGCTCTTCCTGTGGATTCTAGTAAGAGGTGGTAGCCTACAGACAAACTCAAATACAACATTCCGCATAACGTACATCCAATTTTATCGTTTCCTGAGATACATATGTTTACGGAGATAAGTTTTCAAAAATGTGTGAAATCTTATGGGACGTAACTGCTAAGGTCATCAGTCCCTAAGCTTACACACTACTTAATCTAAATTATCCTAAGGACAAACACACACACGCATGCCCGATGGAGGACTCGAACCTCCGCCGGGACCAGCCGTACAGTCCAGGACTGCAGCGCCTAAGACCGCTCGGCTAATCCCGCGCGGCGATAAGTTTTCAATCCGTTTGTTGGTACCCCTGTTGCTTTGGGTTTATTTATCATCATTTTTGGCTTTAAATTGAAGTTGTGCTTGAGTTTGTATTATTGAATTTTGCAACTGTGACTGTGATTTGTTGGGTAAATCTACTGTATTGTTTGAGCGTTCCGCATTACAAATGCCGAGTATACCGGTATGATATTTATGTGCGTTTTTATCATAGATATTGCTATTTCTTGTAGAGAATACGGTAGACGGTTTTCTAACCGCAGAGTACTATGAGTAAGAGTGTCTGCTCGTGTTATCACCAAACTCTGTGGAACTGGTGCAGCTCCCGACAGCCATCTGAGCGTGCAAATCGACAGTGTGGATGAAGTAGAAGACATTCAGCTGGTGAAACGTAGTCCTTCAACAAGCACACGCAGAATTTCAACACTTAGCTGTGTTCCACATACAAAAATGTGTCGCTCACTGTTCTTATCATTTACAGAGAATTAAACGGCTTCAAGAGAGAGATGAAAGTAGGCAATTGGAATTTTGTTGTTGAATAGCTGCAAATTGCCGAGCAATGCCGTTTACTGATGAGCACCCGCGCCATCGTGAAACGCCTCATCACTGTCAGGTATACGAGGTGCGGCAATAAAGTAATGAGACTGATGTGAAAAGAAAATGTTGCTTACCGTTTTAGTCAAGTTTAGTGTTGTCTCCTTCAAAGTAGTTCCCTTCTGCACACACATTTTCCAGCGCTTTTGCCATTGATGATACCATTTCTGGAACTCATCTTTCGTAATATCCTCAAAGACCTTCGTCACAGCTTTTTGGATGTCTTGTGTTGTTTGAAAATGGTGTCCCTTGACCGCCGTTTTGACTCTTGGAAATAGAAAAAAGTCGCACAGAGCGATATCTGGTGAATAAGGTGGCTGTGCTAGTACTGAAATTTGTTTTGTGGTTAAAATTGCTTTACTGACATAGCAGTATGGGATGGCGCATTATCGTGATGTAGAATCCAATCATCAGCAATGTTGGCACGGACACAAAGAACTTTTTTACGAAGTCTTTCTAAAATTTCTTTGTAGTATTATTGGCTAACTGTTTGTCCAGGAGGCACCCACTCTTTATCAACAATTCCCTTGGAATCAAAGAAGCACACAAGCATGCATTTCACTTATGACTTTGACATGCGAGCTCTTTTTGCTCTGGGTGATCCCTTTGAGCACCATTGCAAACTTTGGAATTTTGTCTCTGGATCGTACTGAAAAAAAAAAAAAAAAAAAAAAAAACAACTTTCATCACCAGTGATAACACGGCTCAACAATTCTAGATTGATTACCGTTTGCTCTGTCAGATCGGTTGACACATTTTTCCGTGTTTCTCGCTGTTGTGGTTTGAGATTTCTGCGGGCCATTTTTGCACAAATCTTTCTCATACCAAGATCTTCAATTATTATTAGACGAACCATTTCTAGATTGATGTTCAGTTCTTCTGCAATCATTTTCACGGATAATCTTCGATCAGATCGTACGAGTTCACGCACACTGGCCAAGTTGACACCCGTCTGTGAGGTTGATGGTTGTCCAATACGATCTTCATCTTCAACATTCGTTCTGCCTTCACTTATCATTTTATGCCAACGAAATACTTGAGCTCTTGACATAACGTCCTCTCCAAAAGCCTTCTGAAGCTTACCGTAAGTTGTTGTAGCGTTTTCACCCAATTTACCGGAAAAAGAAATGGCATACCATTGCGCAATATTATGTGGTTCCATTTCCGTGACGAGAGACACAAACAAATTGTTAACTTATTACAGCACAACTCACGACTGAGCTGTTGCATCAATGTGCCGCATGGACTAGAAGCAGCTTGTAGACCAATAGCAAAGATATTGTGCCTACGCAAGCCTGCAGGATTGCCACATCTTTCAAAGAAAATCAGTCTCATTACTTTATTGTCGCAGCTCGTAAAAGTATCAATGACACTGTTGCCACACATCGGTTTTCCGGCAGAAACTCACATGGCTTTTTGAAAACATGTTTTGGAGAATGATTCTCTGCAAATCTGTAGAGTGATATGACGGACAATCAGTTGCTTGGGCCGGTTGTATTGCCCCTTGGTCTTACAGACTCCGTTACCAAGACTTTTTGGAAAAGGAACATTGAGCTTTATTGGAAGAGGTTCCTTTTGCTACAGGAATAGGTACTACTTCAATAATTAATACAACACGTTTGTTTTCGGGCAGTTTCGGTTGAAAAACTGCTAAAGTCGTTCTGGGACGGCGTGGAATATTCTCGCTCCAGCCTCTGTAGTTTCATGAAATGGAGTGGTGACAAGTTGGAGAGTATACACTCTTGATGTTACAATCCACGACAGCTAGTATTATATAGGTTCTACGATACATGGGTCAGAGAATTGAAGTATTCTTTTGATCTATACTGGACTTGAAGATGGTGTAAGTTTTGCGTCGAAACTAGTCGTTCGAAATAAATTTATCTCGTGATGCAGCTGTAGTAGTCCGTTTTCTTTACGTACATCATCAGCCGCTGCCCCACGTCCGCGACAACGATTAACATTCGCAAGTAAAATTCTCATTCGAGCTGACCGACGGATCACAACGAAGCAGCTCACTGCACAACTGGACGACACTGTCCGTGGTGTTGAAACAGTCGCCCACCAGTTGGTACACTCACAGGCGTCTGCCCGTTGGGTTGCTCGCCGCCTAACAGGAGACCATTAAGAGCAACGAAGTACCATTTGTTGTAATTGTTTGCACGCAGAATTTTTTGTCGAATATCGGAGTGTTCTGGTGCATTAGCTCCATACTTAACAACCATATAAAACCGTTCGCTCGACGAAAGATCCGTACCCAAAGACTGGAAAGTTGCACAGGTCACACCAATATTCAAGAAAGGTAGTAGGGGTAATTCACTAAATTACAGGCCCATATCGTTAACATCGAGATGCAGCAGGATTTTGGAACATATATTGTGTTCTAACAGTATGAATTACCTCGAAGAAAACGGTCTATTGACACACAGTCAAAATGGGTTTAGAAAACATCGTTCTTCTGAAACACAATTAGCTCTTTATTGGCATGAAGTGTTGAGTGCTATTGACAAGGGATTTCAGATCGATTCCGTATTTCTGGATTTCCGGAAGGCTTTTAGCATTGTATAACACAAGCGGCTCGTAGTGAAATTGCGTGCTTATGGAATATCGTCTCAGTTATGTGACTGGATTTGTGACTTCCTGTCAGAGAGGTCACAGTTCGTAGTAATTGACGGAAACTCATCGAGTAAAACAGAAGTGATTTCTGGCGTTCCGTAAGGTAGTGTTATAGGCCCTTTGCTGTTCCTTATCTATATAAACTATTTGGGAGACAATCTGAGCAGCCGTTTTCGGTTGTTTGCAAATGACACTGTCGTTTATCGACAAATAAAGTCATCAGAAGATCAAAACAAACTGCAAAACGATTTAGAAATGATATCGAAATGGTGCTAAAAGTGGCAATTGACCCTAAATAACGAAAAGTGTGAGGTCATCCACATGAGTGCTTAAGGAACGCGTTAAACCTCGGTAACACGATAAATCAGTCTAATCTAAAAGCCGTAAATTCAACTGAATACCTAGGTATTACAATTACGAACAACTTAAATTGGAAAGAAAACATAGAAAATGTTGTGGGGAAGGCTAAGCAAAGGCTGTGTTTCATTGGCAGGACACTTACAAAATGTAACAGACCTACTAAGGAGACTGCCTACACTACACTTGTCCGTCCTCTTTTAGAATACTGCTGCGCGGTGTGGGATCCTTAGCAGATAGGACTGACGGAGTACATCGAAAAAGTTCAAAGAAAGGCATCTCGTTTTCTATTATTGCGAAATATGGGAGAGAGTGTCACAGAAATGATATAGGATTTGGGCTGGACATCATTAAAAGAAAGGCGTTTTTCGTTGTGACGGAATGTTCTCACGAAATTCCAATCACCAACTTTCTCCTGCGAACGCGAAAATATTTTGTTGACACCGACCTACATAGGGAGGAACGATCACCATGATGAAATAAGGGAAATCAGAGCTCGTACAGGAAGATATAGGTGTTCAGTCTTTCCTCGCGCTGTACGGGATTGGAATAATAGAGAATTGTGAAGGTGGTTCGATGAACCGTCTGCCAGGCACTTAAATGTGACTTGCAGAGTATCCATGTAGATGTAGATCGTCGCAGGTGATGAAACATGGGCTCATGTTTTCTAACCGGGAAAAAAACAGCAATTCATGGAGCGGTTCCACTCCCACCCCTCCTTCGAATCGTATGCTCAACAGTAGAGTCATGGCGGTGGTCTTCTCAGACTCTGAAGCGGTTACTCTGTTTCATGTCCTCCCTCACGGTGCAACGAACAACTCTTAAAGTGCATTGTGCTACCTTCAGGAAGTGGAAGAAACGACTTGAACGCGTTCGTCGCCAAAAATCCAAACTAACTACTTTCCCATGACAACGCAAGGCTTCACACAAGTCTGCGCATCCGAGAAGAGCTCACAAAAGTTCGTTGGACTGTTCCTCCTCATCCACCCTACAGTCCGTATCGCGCACTTCAGACTTCCATCTGTTTGGTCCAATGAATATGGGAAGCAGCACGTGGTTGGTGGTGAGGTTATTGATGAAGCAAGACGCTGGCTCTGATGACGTCGACCAGTACAGCGGTTCCATGTGGGCATACAGGTCCTCCGAGTAATGTGGTGTAAGGCTGTCACACAGAACGGAGATTGTGTTGAAAAAATACGGTTTTGCTGGTAAAAGAATGGGTAATAACCCAAGACGACCTCACAAGAGCTACGAGTTGTGTTGTCAAGTGAACTCGAAAGTTTATCAAAGTCTGAAGTGGGATTTATGGAAACCAACTTTGAAATTTATCATTTACATTTATTTAACATCTTCTGTGAGTGTTTGGATTATTTTCCAACAAAAGTAGTGCAGTAAAAGTCGTGCACATTTTATTTGGAGTGTTTTATTCGAATTAGTCCATACCACCACCTCGTAACATACGAGGGCTATCCACAAAGTACATTACGTTTTGGAATTAAAAATAAATAAAGAATTGGAAATTTTTTTATTATATACAGATGAAAGCCACACTTCAATACTACTTTTCTACATAGTTGCCATTTAAATTAAGGCACTTATCGTAGCGATGGACGAGCTTGGAAATTCATTCGTCGTAAAATTCGGCCGCCTGCGCCTTCAACCACGTGGTTAATCAGTAACCCGGTAGAAATACGATTTTTGTGGATTTCCTGGAAAGAGGCACTACAATAAACTCTCAAAGGTATTGCCAAACTCTGCACGACCTCAGAAGAGCAATACAAAACAAGCGCAGGGGAAAGTTGGGCTCAAAGATCTTGCTGATTCACGACAACGCCCGGGCCCACACGGCAAATGCCACTCGTGAAGTTCTCGAATCTTTTAAGTGGGAATTGTTTCCTCATCCGCCGTACAGTCCCGATCTGGCACCGAGCGACTTCCACTTATTCCCAGCAATGAAAAAGTGGTTGACTATGCAGCGTTTTGATGACGACGCACAGCTTCAAGAAGAGGTAACCACGTGGTTGAAGGCGCAGGCGGCCGAATTTTACGACGAAGGAATTTCCAAGCTCGTCCATCGCTATGATAAGTGCCTTAATTTAAATGGCAACTATGTAGAAAAGTAGTATTGAAGTGTGGCTTTCATCTGTATATAATAAAAAAAATTTCCAATACTTTATTTATTTTTAATTCCAAAACGTAATGTACTTTGTGGATAGCCCTCGTATTTATTATTCCTTCTGAAACACTGAATGTGTTGTGAAAAATAACGTCCCATAACGCTTCCTTGGCGGTACGACCGAAGTTATTTTTACGTCTGAAGATTTCTCTTAAGGACGGCTTGCTCTGTTATGTTTGCTTGGCGCTTTTCAGTCCAATCACAACGCTGGTCTGGTACTCTGTATGCTCTTATTCTGTTCATTAACGAGTGTGCGGATCTGTATGCAACGCACTTCGGGAGTCGAGGAACACTGCACCCGCCAGGGCGCCGGAATCTACTGCATACTGGGTTTCGCGGAGTGACAGCATCTGAGTTCGGAGAAGAATGCTACTATCGAGATAGAAGATGGAGTAGTTCTGCTTGTTAATGACTGGTATCACGTCACACTTCGTACTGCTCGTTGGCGTAATAGTTGAGCGAATGGTGGTTAAGACACGCGATGTGTGGTCATTTGATCACAACCACACTGCGCGTGCCATGTCCGAAATCGAGAATCCAGTGAACATTGCAAGAGTCACCGCGTGAACCCCGATTCGGTGTAAACAGCAGCCGCCGCAGTCAAATGCAATAGCATGCTCATGACAGAGGTCGCTGTCGGATCACTCGAGTTGCAACTTCGCGTCGACTCCCAAGCACTTGCGTGACGTGACTCACTAGATGTGACTCATTAATACTGAACTGCATTCTATTACTAAAATATCGGAAATATCTGTAATTTTGGTAGAAATTCCTTCGTTTCCATCATCTGTGAAACTGCAACGTAATATTTGCAGGAATATTTCATTATGGTGTCGAAGTTGACTTCTGTTTTCTCTAATATTACAAATTTGTCATTAGTTAATCTATATCTGTGAACTTAAATTATTACAACATCATGTATTTTATTTTTCAGGCCCTGAAATCATCCTATCTGAGCGAGAAGTGTAAGTACATTTATAACGTTATACGCATGTGCGCACTAGAGTTTTGATTCGCTTCAAATATAGAAGCACTTATAAAAATTTTCCCCTTACCATTGTGCAACATTTACTAGAGGAGTCATAGCAGCTGTATGACAATGTGATCACGACTACTTAAGCGGATTCGTGCACGTTGTCAAAATTATTGTCCTCAGTGGGCCGTTTGTAGCGCAAAGTCCACTAAGTGCTCTGAATAATAGTAGGTGGATAACGCAACCATCCACAAATACTTTTTAAATGTTTTATTTTAGTGCCATAACCGGTTTCGGGTTACCATGCCCATCTTCAGATGGCTAATATTTTTCGTTACATAGATGTTTTGACCAACAGCATGTCGTCTGCTCCACAATACGTTACAGTGGATGGCGACCTGTTTTTTCTGTGGTCCATCTGGTCTTCTAGCTCGATATATATGTCACTGAATTCCATCATAGCACACATACAGTAAATAAATCACTCTGACGCACTTTATTATATTCTTAAAATGCATGTTGAGCATCGCACGTATGTATTATACACTTGATGTATTTCTTTACAATGTCATGAAGTTCACAAGTTCCAAAATGGATAAAATACAGTTGAAATTGCCAAGCCAGGCATTCCGAACTGTTTATACATTGTAAACTACGACTGAATTTTTGAAAATAGGACAAGCTATAAAGTTTAACAAGACCTGTCTAGCTTTTAATGTAATTCCTAACTACATTAAGGTTAATATCAAGAGCCAGAGTAAAGCTGCACAAATTGCCAAATCTAAGTGTGGATCGATGTGGTTAAAAACTCCTCAACGAAAAGATGGACCAAACAGGCAAATATATAAACTACACCTTGAACTCAGTAGAGAGGTGCATCCTACAAACTAACATAATATCAATAGACATATGCAAAGAACAGCAAAGCATTGTGAAGAAAACCATTCAGGTGTATAACGCATGTGCGATGCTCAACAAGCCTTTTAAGAATATTATGAAGTGTGTCGGAGTGATTTATTCACAATGAGTGTGCTATGGTGGAATTCAATAACATATACATCGAACTAGAAAACACATGAAACACACACACACACACACACACACACACACACACACACACACACACAAAACAGACCGTCATCTACCGGAACGTATTGTGGAGCAGACTACATGCTGTTGATCAAAACATTCTACGTAACGGAAAATATTAGGCACCTGAACATGGTTACCGTTTACGGCTCTAAATTAAAACATTTAAAAAGTATATGTGGCTGGTAACGTTACTCACCAGCTATCATTAACAGCCGCCGAGTTTGCAAGACCCAACATGGATAAACTGAATATGTTGTTCACACAGGGTCATCAACGTTGGGAAGTGAAGTGTGCAATTATTGTATTACAACTGCAACTGTTACGTGACTGCGAAATTAAACTGCAAGTTATCTACCACAGATCTCAAACATGTCTCCATGTACTGCTCTACTCTCAAAAAATGGGCGGGAACATCGATTAGGAAGAAGCACAGGGTTTGAAAAGATTGTTCTGTTTCATAAAAATAACTGTATGCTTACAGTGAAATATTTGCAAAACACTAAAATACAGACCAGGCGCGGAAGCATAGCGCTCAAGACACTGAGCTCGTATTCTGGAGGACAGCGGTTCAAATCTCCATTGTATTCTCCATTTTCGGTATTTGTGTGGTTTCATTGAATCGCCTGAGGGAAACGCTGCGGTATATCCTCGGAGAAGGCCACGACTACTTCCTTCCCCAATCCGAACTTGTGCTCCATCGCTAATGACCTTGTCGTCGACGGGACATTAAATGCTAATCTTCCTGAAATGCAGATACAGCACTGATGGAAATTTTGACCCGAACCTCCTAGTCGTTGAAAATTGTAGTGTAGGTAATGTGCCTAAATTAGAATATGTGAAGTGTCCCCGTGCGTATTAAGCACAGCCCTAGCGTTTTCTTCCTGTGGTGTTACCCACTGGGACATCTCGTTGGGTGCCAGAATGTCAACCCTTGAGACATGCCGTGTTTTCTATGTTTTGAAATATGACTTGTCCTGACCATGTTTTGATTTCTGCAAAACTGAGCTTTCACTGGGTTCGTCCATTGTCTGCAAAACACAGATTTCTCTGTGTCTTCACCCAGACAGCATATTGCGCATTTGTGCCATCATCATGCACGTAAAACTTGTACATGGCAAAAAAAGAGGCTATGAAAACACCCTTAGGACAATCTTGAGAAAGAGCAGCCGATCAGTGAGGAATGCCGAAAATGAAGCACTTGATATTGAAGCAAAATTAGAGGGAAGGAAAGTGGATTGGTCATGACATGAGATTACAAGGAGATATACATATTAAGATTATGGTAGAAGAATTCCAGGAAGGAGATGACCTCAAGTCATGGCCGAGAATGAGATTTTTGGATGGAGTAGAAAAAGATTTAAAACTTATGAAAATTATTAAATAGAGCGACCTTTATAAAAGCAGATTAGTTTGCACAATATATTAAGTCAGCAGAAAGAAGCTTTCATAGCTAGTAAGTACTTTGAAATAATAATAATAATAATAATAATAATAATAATAATAATAATAATAATAATAATCCAAAAGAGCATTGCCAACAAAAGCCAAGTTGACGGGTTCCAGTACCATCTGACACATGGGCTTAATCTTCCAGGAAGTTTGGAGTTTTAAAAATAATAATAATAATAATAATAAAAGAAGAAAAAGAAGAAGTATTCAGACCATTAATGAAACAAACAATTACAATAAACAGGGTGTAAATTTTAAGTTCACAAACCAGAATAAGTCGAAAAATAAGCTTCACACAAAAAAAGTGTAGAATCCAAAGTTGATTATTTTCGAGGGGGGCATCTGCTGGTGCTAAAATTAGCCCGCCACCCCAGCCCCCTGGGGGTGGGACGAGAGACAACTTTAAAATTTCGAATGCGAACCCCCATTTTTTATTGCAGAATCAGATTCTAAATAAGAAAACTACGTACATTTCGTCTTAAGCATTTTTCATTCTTGGTAGTTGGCGCTATAATTCAAGAAAATCCATGTTCTCATTTTTGCCTAGAAAATGGTTAAGGATACATAAAAAATACTTATTTACTTCGTAAATTTTGATTCGCTGAAACTAAAACTCTCCTTCTCCCCCCATAGGGTGGGGTTTGAGAGAGAGGAATTACAGTTTTACATATATGGACCCAAATATTAATTTTCTCCGCAGATTCGGATAAGTTTTGTCTGTTTCGTGGTCATGAGGTCACACAACTTTTAATTATCAAACAAATAATCTGACTAGCTAACTAACTAACGAAACAACCTACTTACTAACGAGTGAACTCATCAACTCACAGATTAAACAAAATAAATGACTAACTGAGGAAAAGACTTGCCCCTCGCTAACTAAAGATGAACGTATTCCCGTTAAAAATTTGGTGGTCCTGAAAAGGAACGATTGGTTATGTTTCACTCTTGGTTGTTTGTAAGTAAATGAGTTTCGAGGTGCTTGTTTCCAGCGAGTCCCCTCGCCTCTCAATTCAATTTCAGCCTATTTTAGCACTAGCAGATGCCTCCCTCGAAAATAATCAACTTTGGGTTCTACACTTCTTTTCGTCTGAAGCTTATTTTTGAGTTATACTGGTTTGTCAAATTAAAATTTACACCCTGTATATTGAAGGCCGTAAATAAAAGAACTATGTACACCAACGAAAAAAATATATTAGCACACTTGGAAAGACGACGTCGAATTTGATGCGATGACGGCTTATGCCACCTGGGGGATGGTAGATGTACTGATAATGGGTCCAACAGACGGCGCACTGGCACAGCTACCAGAGTGCCACCTGTGTCTACCCTGTAATAGAGAGTGACCACAGCTAGAAAGCCCAGTGTGGTGCAAACGTGTGAAGCAAGCAGGCGACCATGGCGCAGAGCCTCAATAGTGCTTCCTATTGCCAAACGAGCGAGTTTGAAACGGTTAAAATTCTGGCCTTCAGAGTGGCAGGATAGTCCTTCCAGATAATTGCCACACAAGTTGGACGTGCTCCCTCAGTTGTGCGACGATGCTGGTGTCTGTGGTCGTGTGAACATCCTCTCACCCGTAGCCGAGGTTCTCGACGTTCTCGCGTAACTTCGGCCGTGATTATTTAATATATTATTATGGTTATTATTATTATTATTTGATTGTTGCCGACTTACGTGGTGGGCCTTAATAAAAATGATATTCCATTTAATTTTGATTTTACAGTTAAATGCTTTCCTGAAGTTCTCCTTTTTAACAATATTAATCTCAAATTATTTCTTACGTTAATGAATGTTAGACTTGCTGCATCTTACAAACATGAGCATACAAGCTGAACAATGTAATAAACTTTTCATATTAATTTCCTCGGCTAGTCAATTCACTTTAAAGCAAAAGATCTTTAGTTATTAATTACAATTGCGGCCCACACACGCGCGAGAGTATTTTTCTTACCTCCGTTAACCATTGTATTGTAGTCGGAGTCCTGGCTCTGGGTCTCGGCTATGGTACTGAAAATAAGAATCTTAAAGCTAAGTATTTTCTGCAACGTCGGGCGGCTGTGGAGAAAAATTAATATTATGTTAACAGCGGGCGGGTATTTCGCTTCCGCTAATTTTCATAAGTTAATATCGCCACGTAATGGCGTCGTTGGCTGCATCGGCCACTGCGATTGTTGAACTGTAAATTACTGCAATGCAGGTTAATTCAAGGAGGGCGGACATGAAATCGGGATCACCTCTTACAAATTAAAAGTGCACAATAATATTCAATTAATATATTATCTGCTTAACTCATACAAATATGCTTACATTTGTCAGCACTCGAAAGATGTCCGTCTTTATACACTCAAGACAAAAGAAGAAGTGAAGACGACTAAAAAATTAACAAAAGAGCGTATCTTGTCGTCTCTTTAGATCATTTTCTCATAAATTATTTCTTTCCAATCTAAACCTACACAGAGAGATTATTATTTTACGGCTACATGATAAAAATATATACTGTTTTGAAGTCTTTTCGTAATATGGCACTGGGGACGCTATAACGTGCACGCAGCACAGACGCCCACCGGGACCGTCGTAAAGTAAGGGTGGCGTAGACAGCTGTCACAGCACAGATAAGGAAGCTTGTGAGCCCAGACGTGTCAACACGAACTGTAGCGAAACTGTTGTCAGCAGCGTGACTGCTGGAAAGCATATGTCTAGCCCGTCTTCCACTCCCGCCACACCTCGACTGGTAACGTCAGAGGATCACGTGGAAGATGGAGATGAAAGCAGATTCTGTCCACTCGCAAGTCATGGCCGTTTGCGCGTGTGACGCACATCGGGTGAGCACTGTTTCGTAGAGCTCATTCGTCCTAGACACACTGGACCACAGCCCAGGTCTTATGGTCTGTGGCGCGAAAGCTATAACTCTCGTTCACCATTGGTGTTTCTGGAGGGGACACTAACCAGCGTTCGGTACGTGCTAGGCTTATTTTTTTCCCGATAGGAAACACTCTTGATCCTCCCATGTGTATTACCTGGCAGCCCGCTGTACGCGGTCCCTCAGTCTCCTACATGTCCTCACTGGTACTTCCTGGGGTGCCGATCGAACCACCTTCCTCCGTTTGTACCCGTCCCTTGTCCGCTCGAAACTCGACTATGGGTGCTTTGTTTATGCGTCTGCACGCCCATCACTCTTACGCCGTCTCAACACTACATACCATCGTGGCATCCGTTTGGCCACGGGCGCCTTTAAACTGCCCCGGTTGAGAGTCTGTATGCTGAAGCTGCCGAACTACCACTGTCCTACCGCCGCGACTTTCTCCTGAGCTGGTATCCATTCCGTTTGTGTGCCATCCATGGCCACCCGATGCGCCTCCTTCTTTAATGATTCCTTTGATCGTCAGTATGGTGCTCTTCCCTCTTCTCTGTTATGTCCTGAAGTCCGCTTTCGCCACTTACTACGGCAGCTTAACTTCACACTACCTGCAACTTTCCCAGTGGGTGTGACCCCTTCACCACCTCGTGAAGCGGCCTATGTTAACCTTGGCCTTCATTCGCTTCCTAAGGACACTGCTCCAGCCTCTGTCTACCGCCTCCAGTTTCACGACCTCCGCATTGAACTTCGCGATAGTATCTTTGTATACACTGATGGCTCTCGAACTGACAATGGGGTCGGGTGTGCCTTCGTCATTGGCACCCGTGTCTTTCGATATCGGCTTCTGGCACAGCCAAGCTCTTCGCTTTGTATCAAGCCACGAAGTGCATCCGGTGACACAGCCTTTCCAATGGTGTCCTCTGCTCACACTCACTGAGTGCACTTCAAAGTCTATTTGCACTGTACAATGCTCATCCCATAGTCCGGCGGGTCCAGGAAAACTGTCACTTGCTCACTACTGGTGGAGCCAGTGTGATGTTTCTGTGGGTCCCTGGTCATGTCGGTCTGCCAGGAAACGAGGCTGCTGACGGTGTTGCCAAGGTTGCAGTCCTCTAACCTCAGGCCGCGAGTACCTACATTCCCTCCGATGGTCTCTGCTTTGCCGTCTGTCGGGAGGTGGTGTCCCTTTGGCATCGGCAGTGATCCTCCCTTCACGGGAATAAGCTTAGCCTTATTAAGCCTGTCCCAGCACCTTGGACGACTTCCTCTCGGCCCTCCCGCCGGAAGAAGATTATTTTAACTTGGCTGCGTGTTGGACACTGCCTTTTTAGCCATCGTCATTTCTTTGTCCACATTGCGCACAAATTATAACTGTCCGCCATTTCCTGCTGGAATGCCCTTTTTTTAATCATTTACGTTCCAGCTTGGGTTTGCCGTCTGATTTATCAGCCGTTTTAGCGAATGACGCGCGGGCTGACCACCGCGTTTTACTTTTTATCTGCCAGAGAAATATGGCGAAGGCCATTTAATTTTTAGTTTTGGATCTCCATTACTGTATGGTTTTTTTAGCCCTTTTCCCACGTGCCTGTCTCCAAATGGTTCAAATGGCTCTGAGCACTATGGGACTCAACATCTTAGGTCATAAGTCCCCTAGAACTTAGAACTACTTAAACTTAACTAACCTAAGGACAGCACACACACCCATGCCCGAGGCAGGATTCGAACCTGCGACAGTAGCAGTCCCGCGGTTCCGGACTGCAGCGCCAGAACCGCTACCTGTCTCCTTTTCTGTCCATTGGGACTGAAGCATAGTCATTTAACTCCACTCTGTGTACGTGTTCTCTAGTTTTGACTTGGGCGCGTACGACCCCTTCTGTTTTTTGCGCCCTAAAGCAAAACAAAACAAACGATCTACGGACTTGTCTCTAGTCGTGTGGGATACGATATGACGAGAAGCGACTCGCGAACCAACAACTCTTACAGAACTACGTGGACTGGTCGAACAGGCGTGGCATAACGTATCTCAGGACAGTATTCGCCGTCTGTGCGATCTACTGGATATCAGCGTCAGCGCCTGCATTGCACCTGGCGGGTCTATGCCACGTATTAATATGGGTGTTTCAGCATGGCCCGATACCTGGTACCTGGCACAAGAAGGGTTGGACATTGTGAAAAGATGGTGCATTAAACAGGATCTAAGAGTTAATCCTAAGAACACTGTTGTGGTGCCATTTACGAAGAGACATATTCAGCACGCAAGTTGGAATCTAAAGCTCTTCGATGAAACGCTACCTGTGAAGGGGATAGTGAAATATGTAGGGGAACCTTGGATGAGAAACTAACTTGGACCCTTCACATTAAGAGCATCTGCTCCAAGGCAAAAAGTACTCTAGTGAGTACTAGGAGGGATATGCACTGGATATACACCACAGTGGTTAGACCTATGGGGCTGTAGTGTGGTGAAAGAAGGTAGAACAGCGGGTTGCTGCTATGGAGATTGCTAAGGTGCAGAGATTGGCCTGCTTAACCATAACGGACGGAATTAGCAGCACACCAACCGCTGGAATGGAAGCCATGCTGGATATGCCTCCTCTTCACCTTTGGGTCAAGATGGAGGCAGCAGCTGGGGCACACAAACTTAAAACTGGCAAAAACTGGGTCTCATTCGGATATCCAGAATCACAAACTAACATAGTGAGTGAGGTAAATATAGGAATGGCTGGGGAGATGCCTGCCGACTACATAACAACTCCCAACTGCTTCGACAAGCCTTACAACATAGTTGGAAGTAGGGAGCAGTGGGAAAAAACAGTTCAACACCGTAAGGGGGACATCGTTTGGTTCACCGATGGGTCGAAAACAGACCAAGGCGTTGGGGCAGGGTTGTACAGAGTTCAGCCAAGACTGGAGAGCATCATCTCTCTAGGGAAAGTGGCCTCCGTATTCCATGCTGAAATTAGTGCAATCTGGGCATGTGTGGAGGAGAATAGGAGTAGGTGCTACAATGACCGTAGCATCTACATCTATTCAGACAGCTAGGCAGCCCTAAAATCATTGGCAGCTTCTGCAACAAGATCTAAGATTGTTACAGATTGCCACAGGGCTCTGGTGGAGATAGGGGGAAGCAATAGGGTGAACCTAGTGTGGGTCCCTGGCCACTTAAGGATACAAAGGAACAAGCCGATAGATTGGCTAGGATGGGGGCAACAACTCCATTTATTGGATCTGAACGTGTCCTGATAATCACCAACGCTATGATCAAATTAGAACTACGGAACTGGCTCATGAAACAGCACGTAGGATACTGGACCAAGGTCCATAAACAAAAACATGGTACGGTAATGATGCCTAATCCATGTTTTAAAAGAAGCTCTGTAATACTGGGATTGAACAGGAAAGAGAACAAGCTCATGACTGGACTGATGACTGGCCATGGGAATTTCAAAAAACACCTACACACAATGGGTATAACGGAAGAGGACCCTAAATGTAGGATCTATGATGAGGGTGAAGAAACTGCATACACCTAATCTTCGAACGCATGGAATTGGAGAGTAAAAGATACAGAATCTTCGGTTCAACTAGGCCTGAAGAAATTGTGTCTGACAGAGAACTGGTAGAGGGACTCCTTACACTATTTAAGGGCACTGGTTGGCTTTACTAGATATACAGGGAGCGATACCGCACAATAAACCTAATTTCGGTGCGGGCAGTGGCGGGTCAGACTTAAGCTGTTTTAGCTCCCGTGTTAAAATCAATCAATGGGAGTTTCAGCATGGCTCCGTACCTGGTACCTCAGAATCGTTTGCGCTGTTGATCTGTAAATGTTATCATTTCATGTATTCCATATGCACTGTTGCAATAATAAATCCTTAGCGAATTGGAAACCTCTAAAAGGGTGTACCAATTTTGTTCCGGCAGTGTACTTTTCCAAACGGCAGCCCTCTCCAGAGCTGAAGTTAACTTTATGGTGTCATTGTCATCTAGCTACAGAAACGATTGTCAGATCTACAATGTGGAAAAACTCATCACTCACTGGCAGTATAACGAAAGGTGAATAGACTTCGAAAAGCACACAGTTACCAATCGAAAATCGGTGAAACCTCCCCACATAAAATACTTCGTTTCTTGTTCTTGTCTGAATACGAAGTATAGTCAATTGAAATGTGATGAACTGATATCGATAGACTACAACCCTGCCTGTTAGAAATTCCGCTCGCAGTGTGTCATCGCCGGCCAGTATGGCCCACCGGTTCTAGGCGCTACAGTCTGGAACCGTGCGACCGCTACGGTCGGAGGTTCGAATCCTGCCTCGGGCATGGATGTGTGTGATGTCTTTAGGTTAGTTAAGTAGGAGGATATTAGTGTTTAACGTCCCATCGACAACGAGGTCATTAGAGACGGAGCACAAGCTCGGGTGAGGGAAGGATGGGGAAGGAAATCGGCCGTGCCCTTTCAAAGGAACCATCCCGGCATTTGCCTGAAGCGATTTAGGGAAATCACGGAAAACCTAAATCAGGATGGCCGGAGACGGGATTGAACCGTCGTCCTCCCGAATGCGAGTCCAGTGTGCTAACCACTGCGCCACCTCGCTCGGTGGTTAGTTAAGTTTAAGTAGTTCTAAGTTATAGGGGACTGATGACCTCAGAAGTTAAGTCCCATAGTGCTCAGAGCCATTTTTTTTTTAAAGTGTGTCATCAGGTTGTACCCTATCCGTAGTTGAGTGAGAATGACTTCATCTCGCCTCAGCCGCACCACGGCCGAGTAGTTGATTTTTCCTGTCGCAATATACTGTCCATCACTTCAAGTCACTCCTCTTCCCACCAACACGTGACGCTGTATTTCAACAGCAAGAATATCTCAACTAAAGGGGCACCACATTCAGTCACGCTATTTTAGGTACATGCCTCCTAAGTTGAATATCTGGTATTCCGTATCCCTAAATTTCTACAAGCCCTTGTACTCATAACCGTGGCAGCTCGTCCCTCAGCATTTCTAGGAAGAGAAGAGGGTCCTGGATGGTCTCTACTGGGCAGAGATTCAGGGCAACAACTTAGTCAGAAGTTTAGAATTTCTCAGCCCGAATACATCCCAGCTGCACCACTGCTCTCAAGATTGCATGTAAGTCGCGTCAAATATAGGAATTTAGTTTGGTAAATGAATCTTGAGAACGCACTCAGGAAAAATGTCTGAGCAGCCGTAAGTGGCCTCCTCCTTCGATGCACCGGAGAATACTGCCACATAACTGTTGTGCTCACTTAAAATGTAAAATAGACTGATTAGCCAGAACATTATGACCACCGACCTTCTTTCGATACAAACCAGTCCAGGCGATAGCAGCATCACCTGGCGAGGAGTGACTGCTGGTTGGACACATGTACGGCGCATGTAGTATCAGTGAGCGAGCTGTCCTTGTGTACAATGGAGAAGACACACAATCTGAGTTTGACCGAGGGCAGATTGTGATGGTGCCGAGGCTCGGCACGAGCATTTCGAAAACTGCACAATTTGTCAGGTGTTTGAGGAATGCTGTGATGCGTGTATTCAACCATGGTGAAGTCACGACCAGACGTCGTGGGGTGGAAGGGGCACCCCTCATTATAGGTGTTGAGTGGTACTTAAGTAAATAAATTAGTGAAATCAAAGTGAAGTAGAAATTAGAATATAAATGAAAAACTTGGTTCAGTTTGGAGAATTACATACTGCCAAACAGCGGGCAGAACAGCAGAGCAGAAGAGACAATGATCGTGAAGTCAGCAAGTTCCACATAAGCGGACGCTGTCGATTCAGCCGTCAGGGCATCGCCCGACCGGCTCACGTGTTTCTCAGTTGTCACATGTGAGCAAAGGCCCTCGCCTACATTCCAAGAGCCAATGACCGACGTTAAGAAGACTCTTCGCTTTTCAACGTGACAGACGAGGCAATGAACGTGAAGTCGTTCACCTCCAGTGAACTGAAGTGAATAAATACGCGAGACGCAGTGGGCCCGAGACGAAGAAAAGAGAAGAGAGTAGCAGTAGTTTTCAGTCAGTTTTGGTACTGAAGACCGTCATGCAAGAAGAAACTACATCATACACAGACGCACCAAGTCCGCCGCTGTAATGGAATAGCAAGCAGCAGCCTCGGCGCCAGAAGACAGAAGTTAGAAGGTATTTGAACACTGATTTTTACGTACCCGGGTGACTCGTGAGGACGGGAAGGAGACGACCTCACATCAGCAGTCACCTGTGAGCTGGGATGAAGATCTGACAGCCGAAGACTGGCAAGCGGGAGTCCGTTGTTCGAGTCCGGGACACTGGCCTTCCCCCGCCGCGCCGCTCCGCTGGCCGACGCACAACACACGCGGCCGCTTAGAGAAGAGAAACACTGGGACGCCACATCCAAGATATCACCATCCGATGCACGACTTCGCTCGCAATAATCAAACGGGCTACCTCGCGCTGCGCGTCTCCAGTCAACTAGGCGAGACAGCGACACGAGATACACACTGCCACGCGTAATCAGACGCCGCCGCTGCCGCAGCAGAAGGCTTCGCAAACGACACAGCTGCCGTTCTCCGAGCCAGAACATCGAGTAAGGAAACAGTTGTACAAATCTTCAATAAAAGTTATCTTATGTAAAAATGCTGTTTCATTCTACCTCATACCCAAGCCAAGGAAGATCCCACCCTGCCCACATGTTGTTAAGAGAGGAAAATTAATTAATTTAGTATTTTCACCCTGACAGAATGCTTTAGAATGCT
The DNA here is from genome assembly GCF_023864275.1 of Schistocerca cancellata. Lineage (NCBI taxonomy): Eukaryota > Metazoa > Arthropoda > Insecta > Orthoptera > Acrididae > Schistocerca > Schistocerca cancellata. The sequence continues at coordinate 63,297,439 of NC_064628.1, read as the reverse complement.
CATCCTGAGCCGGCCAATGTGGCCGAGAGGTTCTAGGCGCTTCAGTCCGGAACCGCGCTGCTGCTACGGTCGCAGGTTCGAATCCTGCCTCGGGCATGGATGTGTGTGTTGTCTTTAGGTTAGTTAGGTTTAAGTAGTTCTAAGTCTAGGGGACTGATGACCTCAGATGGTAAGTCCCATAGTGCTTAGAGCCATTTGAACATTTTTTTTTTTTTTTGCTCATCCTGACAATTGACTAGCATCAAAAGAGAAAACCCAGTTACACTTAGTATCACAACTGTTACACAGGTATCGGACGTCGTACGCCGGGCACACTGGTAAAACAGGAGAGGCGGCGAACTGTGGCGGAATTAAGGTCAGACTTGAACGTTGGGCAGAGTAAAAGTATGTCTGACCACTCTTAACGATGGGCCTCTGCAGCCGATGAGCCATGCATACGCCAATGTGCAAATACGACTGAAATGGGCACGTGACCATAGGCTTTGGACGTTGCCGCAGCGGCAGAGCGTTGCATGGCCTGAAGAATCCCGATGCCTTCTTCATAATGCCAATGGGAGGGTAGGAATCCGTAGTCTTGCAGGGAAACAGCTCCTTGACACCTGTACTGTGAGACGGAGACAAGCTTAGGCCGGCTCCATTATGCTCTGGGGAACATTCTCCTAGGCATCCATGGGTCTAGCGCAGTTCCTCCAAGGCACCATGACGGCCGTGGTGTATCGCACACTACTTGCAGACCACGTACAGCCCTTCATGGTGATCATATATCCCAACGGTAGTGGTATTTTTCAATAAGATAATGCGCCATATCACAAGGCTAGGAGTGTGATGGAGTGATTCGAGGAGAGCTCCAATTGATGTGCTGCCCCGCCCCCCAACTTATCGAACACATCCGGGTTATGATTGAACGTGACGTCAGACTCTTCGCCACTCTCCCCTGAATTTAGGTGACTCTTGTGTGGAGATGTGATGCCAACTCTCTCCAGAGACCTACCAAGACCTCACTGATTCCATCCACGACGGATCGTCGCTATCTTCTGTGCCAAAGATGGACGTGATATTAGATAGATGGTCATAATATTCTGGCTGATCTGTGTATTGAGTTAAAAACGTATGCCAGAATAGTAATCCTTCTATAAACCTGAAAAACAGTCTTCAGACACCAATTCGACTGTCAGACAATACGTGTGTGCCGCTTGCGTCCGGCCTACTCCTCGGGTATCGGCTACAAGTCAAACAGCCGTCGATCAGTCGGCCGCTACAATGCTACGCAGAAGAAATCGCACGTGTCTGAATACGACCAGAGACACGGGACACACATTATTAGCGAGCCATCTCCTTCGCTAATAAGACACAATTTACCGTTAGTAGGCCTCTGAATGGAGGCGTGGCATTGTCCTCTGTTACAAAGAGGGTTTTCTGCCATTCCGACTCATATTGTTCCGCACGATCGCAGCGGCACATTCGGAATGATTCTACCGACAGCCCATTCACGCCGTAATCATATGCCAGTCTATTCTGTACGGCAACTGCTCTACGTTGGGGTTGTGAAGCCCGAGCCACGCAGGTGCGAATTTTCTCCTCGTCGGGCGTCTCTCGAAGGCCTCATCTTCGCGGCGATTTCTCATTAAAGACAGCTATTGATTTTCTATACGGTATTATTATCGGAGCCCCCTACGGCAACAACGTTAGCCAGCTGTCCTTAGGTAAGTACGACGGCCGACCAGCTCCAGCTGGAACTGCCCGTACAAGAGAACCGCTCACCACCACTCGTCTTAGTTTCCGCTCGTGTTATTGCTTTCTTTCTGTCTGTATCCATCTCACTTCCCCTGAGATGATTTTCTTCGGAAAGCTTATTATTTGAGTTTTGAGACCGTGTTTGCGTGAATATTATATATAGGATAATCCCCTCGAACAAACCAGAGATTTCCTGTTCTTTGTTTCAACATTAATAATTATTTGGATTCAGCCATTTTAATACTATTGTTATTCTTAAGGTGGTTGAACGCAAATAATTACTCCTGATAAATAACCGCTATCTCAAACGCGAAAAATGGATAATAGTTCCATTTAACTCACAATATTTCGACGATCGATCAGGCCTGTTCTTCAGGTGCTGCGAGTTTTGCAGTTGTGTCCATTCACCGCCTGGATTCAAACCAGACTGTATGATATTAATATACTGTAATGGTACACGATCATCGGTTGGTTTTATTTTGTTAAAAGCTTAAGGGGGGTCGTAATTTTAAGATCTGTATCTCTGCTGGAGCGTGTATTCTCATGCTGTAATTTGCCTTTAACCTAATCTCATTTATTCAAAAATGAAACAAAAATTAATGAAAAATTGACAGTGAAACAAAATTAATTGAAACTCTGAATAGTTTAACAGAATGTAATGCTAAGACTGTGAGAGGAAGTCTATGGGAGGAAGACTGCATGGAGGCTATCTCCTTATGCAAGATAAAAGGATGCAAATTCAAATTAGAATTAAGACCACGATTTAGGCTGCGCGGCCAAAACCTATGGGAAGGGAATTGCTAAGATTACACTACTGCGGGTTGCGAAAACCTAGTTCTACTCCAAGTCAGCAGAGTGTGACAGACAGCCCCAGGTGGCCCTTAGCTCCCATCTCCCTCAGTCACCGACCGCGTGCGTGCCTTGAGGCTCCATCCTTGAATCCGTGAAATTCCTGCCTCCTGCCCAACTTCCCACATTTCAAAAACCCCAGGTGGAGGGGCTGACGGGAATGTGATTGGGCTCAAGCGAGCCAGTTAGCAGGAATTCATGGAAGAACTAAGTCCTAGGTTATGTTCACGGACGAGTCCAGGTATAGTGTGAACAGTGATTCTCGCCGGGTTCTCATCTGACGTGATCAGGAACCAGATACCAACCCCTTAATGTCCTTGAAAGGGACCTGTATGGAGGTCGTGGTTTGATGGTGTGGGGTGGGATTATGATTGGTGTACGTACACCCCTGCACGTCTTTGACAGAGGAACTGTAACAGGTCAGGTGTACCGGGACTCCATTTTGCACCAGTATGTCCACCTTTTCAGGAGTGCAGTGGGTCCCACCTTCCTCCTAATGGATGATAACGCACGGCCCCATCGAGCTGCCATCGAGGAGCAGTACCTTGAAACAGAAGATATCAGGCGAACGGAGTGGCCTGCCTGTTCTCCAGACCTAAACCCCATCGAGCACGTCTGGGATGCTCTCGGTCGACGTATCGCTGCACGTCTTCAAACCCCTAGGACACTTCAGGAGCTCCGACAGGCACTGGTGCAAGAATGGGAGGCTATACCCCAGCAGCTGCTCGACCACCTGATCCAGACTATGCCACCCCGTTGTGCGGCCTGTGTACGTGTGCGTGGTGGTCATATCCCGTATTGATGTCGGGGTACATGTGCAGGAAACAGAGGCGTTTTGTAGCACATGTGTTTCGTGACGATTTTGTTAACTTATCCCCAATACCGTGGACTTAAAGATCTGTGTCGTGTGTTCTCCCTAAGTGCCTATGCTATTAGCGCCAGTTTTGTGTAGTGCCACGTTGTGTGGAACCACATTCTGCTGTTACCCTTAATTTATGAGCATGAGTGTATTTACCAAGCTTCAAGCAAACTACTAAACTAAAGTTTGCAAAGGTATCAACAAATACCGTGACAGACTGCCTCGGGAAGGAGAGGGATTTCTAAGATGTACACTGATGAGCCAAGATACCATCTGCTTAATAGCGTGTGGTTCTGCATTTGGAATGCAGTGTAACACCGCTTCGGCATGACATGGATTCGACGAGTCCACGATAGGTTTTTGGAGGTATGTCTACGCACAGGTCACACAGTTCTAGTTAAGTTATGGGATGGTGGCTTGTGGGCGCAGAATTGACGACCGATATCGACCAGATGCGTTCCATCAGATTCATATCAGACGATTTTAGCGACGAAGATACTAACGTCATTTCACTTTCGTGCTCTTCGAACCACTGTAAAATGATTAGGCCTTGTGACAAGGACAGTTATCTTGTTAGAAGATGCCGTCGTTGTTGGACAAGACGTCAAACATGAAGGGATGCAGTTGGTTCACAGTAATGCTCACATAGTCCACAACTGTCATGGTCCTTTTGACTGCTACCACAGGTCCCAGGGAAGACCAAGTGAATGTTCCACGTAGGAGAATAATGCCCCCACTAGCTTGCGTCTGTGGCACGGTGCATATTTTGAGCACCATGCATGTTGATGTATCATCAACCATGTGTAACGAGAAACATGATACATAGTACCAGGCGACACGTGTCTATTGATCCACGATACAGTTTCAATGATCCCTTGCCCACTGCAGTCGTAGCTGACGATGTCACTGTATCAGCCACGTAACATGTACAGATTGTCTGCTGCAAAGCCCCATGTTCAGCATTGTTCAATGAATGACTTTCTCCGAAACACTTTTGCCTGCACCAGCATTTCAGTCTGTTGTCAGATCTGCCACATATCGCCGCCTGTCCAGCTTTACATAGGTGGCGAGCCTCCGAACTCCATGTTCTATGATGAGGCGTAGAAGTCCATCTTGTTGCTACTCGCGGTTGCACCGACCTTAAACCATTTTCCATAGAGGCTTATCACGGTAGTACGCGAACAGCTAACCAACTTCGCCGTTCCGAGATGCTCTGTCCCAGTTCCTGGGCCACAACAATATGCCCTTTGTCAAAGACACTGTGGTCAGTGAATTTCCCTATTTGCGGCCCGCATGGTTGCTAGAATGATTCCTCATTCGTCTCTCTTCCGCTTGTACATTTTCCTTACCGTTTCACGTGACCACAACCTCAACAGACGGCATTCAGTCTTGCATTAGACATTGTTTACCATGTTTTGACTCATTACTTGTATTTATGTGAGCAACAGACCGGCAATTATCTACAGCACGATAACAAATGGAGGGTTGTGCAGCAAATCTAGCGTTCATGTTGCTGTCCATTTTGAGTGGCAGAGGTAGAATTCTGAGACAGTTTGTCATCTACAGTTTTATTGTTGGTGGTGGTGGTTTTTCACATTATCGCAACTCCGTAAACTGTAATCTCAATGCGGGCTGTTGTCAGTTTCTGTTATGATTGTTTCAAATGGTGTCAAGTTACCAGTGCAACAGCGTGTAGATCACGGTTGTCTTTTAGAGTTCTGTTTCAGAGAAAGATAACTGGATACCTATAACAGGACGGCTAGCCAAATATTTTGAAACTCTCTACTTGTCACTAGTGTCTTAACCTTTGCTTCTCACCGTTTCCCAAATCTCTCTGACAGCAATATGTCCATAGACTGATACATCCTGAAATATTTACCGGACATCTTGAACAGCCCTGGTGCCCAAATACCTTCCGATGAGAAAATTTTATTATATGTTCAAGAACACAAGTATCCTTCGTGAAGTTTTAAGTTTCATACAAATTAAAGTTCGCTTGACATTTTGTGTCCTCACAATGAAGACAAATAATGGTTATTGGCCGAGGCAATGGTGGGTAACAAAAAAGTTCAAGACCAGATTCACCTGGAATGATCTGAAATTAACAACAGAGTTAATATTGGTCACTTAGTTAGCTTGAGGACGAAGTCTGGAGAAGTATAGACACTGCCCTAAACCTGGTGGCGATTAGAAGTTAAACCAATCATGGCGCCTGCCCGATGACGGTTCCTTAGTGATAGGTCTGATTGCTGGACCACTACTGTGGTCGGTGGCTGGCCCAGAGAATTGTAAGGAATGACTGGTTCACTAGCAAAAACCGAACTGCCGTTCCGCGGTTACGCCCTAGCATAAACAGTCAGAGCATATGGATACGACATGAGCTATTAGTGAGCACATGACAAAGTGTGGGAAGGTAGTATTCATGATCACAGCGCCTCGGGCATGAAAGCGCACTCTGCTGACAGTGGACAGGGCGCCTCTCGTGGCAACTACGAGAGAGTCCGTGGACAACAACAAGTCGGCAGATTGTTTTTGTCATGGTCATTTACCAACATACAAAAGTAGTGCAGAGTGGTGTATGGCTTGCACGCATTTGTGCACTTTGTGGCAGACAATGCCGGAATCCCTGAAGTGTGGCTACCTGTGGAAAGTCAGCGTGATTGCTGTTTTGTGGGAGGGACACAGTACCTCTTCCAGCAGGGAAGAGATTGCGAAGTCATCTTGGTGGAAAGTGAAGATCGGGCCTTCTTCTGGCCCCTGGAAAGTGATGGCAGCACCGTCGGGAGGCGTAGGGCGAAGAGCCGTCGCGGCGTGAGTCCTGAGGAAGTTGTATCAGATATGTCCAGTACAGGCTGGGATCCTGGACCCGTCACGAGTCTGGTGGGGACAGACATAAAGCGGCTGTCAAGACTGGCAGCAGCTGAGGCGTGAGCTGTTTGGAGCGAATCTGGGATATCGAACGTAGCAATAGACATACGGATGGCTGATAGTGGTGTAAGAGCACCATGGAAAGGACACGTTAAAGGTGCACCTAGAGTGAGCACGAGAGCACTCGAAAGATAGAAAAGCAGTGATTGGAGGGTATAAGTGAGTTATGAAGCGCCTGAGAAATACAGTTAGTGTTCTTCGAAGGCACAGATATGTGCGGGAACACTAGGGATGTAAAATGATTGTACCCAGGTGGCATAGATGGGTACAGAAACACTTGAGAAGTAAAACTGTTATGACTAGAGCGCATAGATGGGTGTGGAAACGCTAGGGATGTAAAATGATTCTTCTCAGAGGGTATGGATGAGTGCAGGAGTACTCGAGAAATCGAATAGTGGTTGTAAACGGAGGACGTAGATGGGAGCAGGAGCACTACAGATGTAAAATGATGGTGCCCAGAGAACATAGAAGGAAAATTATAGTGCCTGAAGGGCATAATTGGATGCAGCAGTTCCGGAGAAATAGGGAAACGAGTGCATGTGCTAGGGACAGAAAGGATATTCGTAAGAAGTGTGCATGGGTGGGTCAGGGAGAAGAGGCTCGACCGCTGAGGTTTCCTGGTGGGAACCGCCGTAAAGTCAATGTATAAGGAAATACTGAGTTGAGGGTTGTGGTACTGTACCACAAGCAGGAAGCTGCGACGATACTGTCGGTTGACCCTGAAGTTGCGCTGGGGACCGTGGCTGGTACGTCCTGTGTCGTGATGACATTGCCTAGCTACTCCAAAAGCAGCCTCAGTGTCTGATTCATGTAATGCTAGAAAGACACGATTCGAGGACGAAGATACTCGTCACCAGTTGGACAAGTGGCACTGGAGCCAGGGGCACTGCTGGGCTCGATGAAAAATTCTTCTGTCTCGTATCCAGCTGATGGGACGAATGTTGGGAGATGATGCTGGAGCTGATGAAAAGTTCTTTGTCCTCTTCCCCAGTTGATGGGATAAAACTTTGAGCTGTGGTGCTGGAGGGGATGCAGATGTCTAACCCCACCGCCAAATGGTGGACGAAATGCAGAAATTATCGCCAATGGTGGGACGAAACGTAGAAGCTGTCGCCAGAGATGGGACGAAAATGTTGAAGCCGTGGAGCCAAAAGGAAACACTGTCGACATAGGATAGATGAGAAACTGAGTTTCAAAGAAAATACTTCGCCGCCAAATGGTTTGGGACGAAATCTGGAGGTAACACAGGAGCCGGAAAAAATCCTATGGCCAACTGATATGGAACGAAACGTGGAAGGGGGAGAGGGGCACTAGGGCCAGAAAAAATTTTTCATTGCCAACTGGTCTCGGATAAAACTTATAAAACTTGGAGAGGGGGAGCGGGCGGGCGGTCGCCGAGGTAAAAAAAAAAAAATACTCGTTGGCAGCTGATAGGGAAGAAGCAGGGTGGCGGAGGAGGCAGGGTGGTTCTGGAACCACAAAAAATCCGCGTCGCCAACTGATATGGGACGAAACTTGACATGAGAACAGTGCCCGGATAAACAATGTATAACAGCTTTATTAAATATTCAGGAACACGAGTCTCCTGCATGTAGTTTTATATTCGCATATTTTCCACAAATAACGTAGTAAAACACTTGTTATGGTTACGTATGCATCACAAACATCTCAGGATGATGTGGAGAATGGAAGTGCTTGCCAGACGAAAACGTAAGTAAATACGAAAATAGGCGCGAAAACATCGCGAAAGACTGAGTTACATTCTAGAAGATAGGTTAACTCCCAGCAAAAACCTTTCTCATCAACATCGTTTGGTTGCAGATGACAAGCTATCTGTAATAATTAACACAAAAGTGATCCAGAAAATTCGTGCTCGCCAAATGTATTTACAAAAAGAAACGATCTGTTGTTTGAACTGAAAATGCACATAATTTTATAATCATTTAACAAAAATGTTCACATTGCAGAATAAATAAAAACGAAAACCCACTGATGATGGCACAGTGGTGACGAAACATGTTTGGGTACTGAGAAAAACGGTGCTTTGCATAACTGGCGGACCTCACATCCAAAAATTTTAACTGAAAATACGGCCAATACAAGGAGCTGCAAATCAAAAATATAGATATTTACTGACAATAGTTACTCCCGCGCAACGTTATCTAATGGAATAGGAAAACGTGGAAACTATAACATTGGAGACGTACCCTCCATCACAATCCAGAAACTGGCCTGCAGGGCATAAATTTAAGAGTAGAAATACGAAAATTTCTCAGTGATCGAGATGGAAAAATATTGAGTGCCCAATACCGCAGCAGTTGTACCATTAAAATTACACTGTCACCCGAGATAACGTAGTTTTGGTTCGTAAAACCGTCATATAAATTGGTACAGTGGAGAGTCTGTTATTACGAAAAACTTGTAACCCGGAAGTTTCGCTCCCGGCGCGATAGGCGCGGGTAATGACGTAACAGAACCCTGAGTGAACAAATGCCTCGCTTGCCTTTCTCAGCGCGGCCGCCACTGCTGACAGAGATAACATTTACATTTCCCATCCAAAAGCTGCGAATGGCCACGGGAGATAGGAGCCGGCCGGAGTGCTCCTCCAGTAAAGCCTAGCTCCATTCACAGGCGCTCGAAGCCAGTCGACGCAGACTTAAACACCTGGTGCTTGCAAAGTCTGTTTTGAGCTTTCGCATGCGATGCAGGTCCGGTAGAATTTTTTGTAATACTGTTAGATCACGACAAAATATCAGTATTGCTGTAGACTGGCAACTAGCTCTTAATGCATTTCACGAAACGGTGCTGTGAATGACTCTCCATTCAGGACAATCTGCTGCTTCCTGCTTTGCAGGAAATTTTCGATCAATCTCGAATGTGGCTAGATATCCCAGAGGAATTTATTTTCTTTGCACGGCATCGATGTGGTATGAAATCAGATACTTGCTACAATCAAGTGGAAGCTTTCTATATTGTTCTCAGTGAGTGTTCTGCTCCAATAAGACGGTACACGACCCCTTGCGTTCATGTGACATTCAGAGACCTGAAGTCTGTATGCTTCCTCCATTTTCTCGTAGAAATTTTCGTGTAAAGTTACGTTCTATTGATGAAATGACTGAGAGGAGATATAAGAAAACTTTAACTTTCTCATATGCCTCAACCGCACACGGGCAGTACCTGTCTTTTAACAGAGTTTAAGCAGTCACTGTTGCACTGCGAGGTGTGAGGATCGTTAAAAATTTCTGTGCCGCAGGTTATGGAAACGGAAATGCGGTGTCTTTGAAGTACTAGAGAAAGTTGGGGGGGGGGGGGGGGAGGTTAGGATTTCAGCGTCAAGATGATTTTTCAGCAGAACAAACAATTCCCTTGTCGGAATCTTTTCCGGAAGCCTCGATCATGTGAAAAACAGCTTGCTCTGTTAGTTCACAAGGCTTAGAAGGTTACAAATTTCTATGGGTAACACCCTTTTTATTTCATAAACGATTGAAGAAATCGAAAAGAAGTTTTCGGTAAATTGCAGTACTCATAGGGGCACGTAGTTTTGTTCCCTTAACTCTTGTATCAAAAATGGGTCTGAGCACTATGGGACTTAACTTCTTAGGTCATCAGTCCCCTAGAACTTAGAACTACATAAACCTAACTAACCTAAGGACACCACACACATCCATGCCCGAGGCAGTTTAATATATTTTGTATGGGATCTAAAATTTAAAAACCTCTCTCACACCGGCCTGATTTAGCTTCACTGATCAGGATAGTAAAAACATGCGTATATTAAGGAAATTTTCATTGACAATGCAGGCTCATCACATTCACACAGTTCAATACTGTTCTATCCTGATTAAATGAAGCTTAACTTAAATTCCATAAGGCAGTGAAGCAATTTCGAAGTCTCGGTGCGACGAAAATTGTCAGTCGATCTCCTGGAAACATTTGTAATAATTATTAACTTTCGGTGATCACATGGGGAAGACCGGAGATCTGCTGGTAAGACCGTGTTAGCCTATTTATTTGAAGTAACTGGATATCTTGAGCATACAAAACGGCAGGTTCGTCCAGTGTAAATCAGACGTTCCACACTGATCCCGTGCAACACAGCGTAGTAAGCAGACACTGTCAATAATAATAATCCATTAAATAATACGCGAACACACTTACTTTAGTTTAGTTCATGTATTAAATTCCTTCTCATACAGAATCTCATCAAGATGGCGACTAGCTCAACAATACATATATATACATCCTTCTTTCACGACTAATCGGCAAGAAGTCTACTATTCTTTTCATAAGAGAAAACATAGATAGCAGAGAAGCTATTCCATGGAGTAGAAGAGATATTTCGAGATATGTACTGAGTTATATAATTTATAAAATTTCTGAAAATATCACGGAGAGACCGCTGCAAGAGACATTACAGCAGGATCCGAACCTGCGACCGTAGCGGTCGCGCGGTTCCAGACTGTAGCGCCTAGAACCGCTCGGTCACTCCGGCCTCCACTCTTGTGTCAACCGAGATGTTAAAGCAGGTATGTTTCCCTTATAATTAAACAACGTGCATTTTTCAAAGGCATAAGAAACCTCTTGAAAAGATGAGCACAATGATACAACGCTTGTTATAAATTTTTGACAAACGTATCAGGAGACTTGCTAAAATTTAAAGACGAGGCATGGGAAATGAGCTATTGTGGTATAAACACCGCCAAGTGGCTTCTCACCCCACACCTCTTTCTTTTATCAGACCTTTCCACTGTTTCTTTGCTTTTACAAAAGTTTCTCCCTTAAAAAGATGTCTGTTCAAATATCTGAAATAGTTTGCTAAGCGCCTTCTGGCACGTTAGAGGTTAACATATACACCGATTTACAAAAATCGTAGCCGTCCCTTGTGCATGTCGTGTAATGCGAGATCAAGAGGAAATACGTTTTATCCTCGCAGCGTAGGCCTGTCGTTTTGCGAGGACGGAACCCTTCATTAGAACGCTACTCGGTGTCGTTTGCACCGCAATAGCCAATTATGGTCGAATTGCCTTAAAAATTTGAGCACCCTCGTCAGATACTTTTTCGAGAAATTTTGATGCTAACGTTAACAAGAGTTATAGCAGTCTCCCGTCTTTTCAAGGGCTTTCGAACGCGTTAGAAAACTGTATCGTTCCACTAAAAGGGACTGTACTTGCCTCAATATTTCGGTTCTTACAAAAGTTAAAGTAGGACCTTGGCGGATAAACTGTCAGCAGACAATGCTGTTGTGTATAGGGAGGTGGCGTCGTTAGAAACTTGTTACGGAAAGGAAAGAGAGTCTAGTTTCAGGACACGATGTATTGATGGTGAGATTAGTTCGGGTTTGTTCTTCAGCACAACCATCAAAACCCGATCTGGTAACAGCTCCGCACTTGTCGGCTCTCCCAGAACACCTGGGAAAACGCGGGACAGGTCATCATTTTTTATAAGACTGTTTGACATTTTTAAGTTCCCTATACGTCCTGCTCTGACCTCTAGACGGTGGGGCAATACGTATTTAAATAAACAGCTTAGCTACAAGGTCAGACGAACGTGCTTTGTGTCATTGCCTCGCTGTTAAGCCTCTTTCATTGTTTTCTGTCTTCGGCCATGTCCTCGTGATCGCCCAGACCTTACACATCTTTCGTGACTCCGCCCTCCCGCCTCATCATTGGCCTACAGAGGTGTTTTCTTCCTTGTGGCTTTCCTTCTCTTGTCACCATCCCTTCTTTCCTATTCAGTACATGTCCAGGCCATTCAGTTCTTCTCCTAAAATAAATTAATTGAAAACGTAAAGAAAGTTGAAGGTGATCAACACATGGTGAAGGATTGTCAGATGACACATAAATGCCAACAAATGAAACGTAATGTGCGTAACCAGGCAAAAAGATCCGATATCGTTTGACTACGCGAGCAATTATTGGAATCACAACCTACAACGAAGGACTGATCTAAGGCGGAACGATCAGATACTTTTATCTGTGGTGTTGGCAGATGCCAGCCTCAGATTTTTTGGAAGCATCGTGAGAAAGTGAAATTCGCTCAGATATGCGATCGTTTACGAAACTACCATTCTACGAAACCTTCTGTGTTGTTCGTCGATCTGGGATTTTCACCAAATCGCATTTATGAAGGAGGTGGAATAGATTCAAAGCAGAGATTCGTGATTCCTCATAGCTTTCTTTAGTCTATCTCAGAGACACTCAACAAACTGTAGACAGGCGTTAAAAGGGACAGGTCCCGCATCGTGGAGAGCCTTACTCACAAATGTAGGGGAGCACGCGCTCCGTAACAGTAAATGCACACACTGCTTGCTCGGTATACCAGTACACCTCGAGCAATGGACAAACTAGGAATATTTGGGCTCATGCAGGAGTGTACCGAACGTCTTTCTTTTTACGTATCTTCTGCGAATGTAATACTCTGCTGGAGATTAAAATTGTTTAATACCGGGAATGGTGAAAAATAACCAAAATGTACTTATTGTGCGTATGTAGCATAGCAGGAAAATACGTAACTAAATTTGTAGGTGGTTTTGGGTGTGAAATTTAATAAACTATGGTAACAATAATGGCTGTGGCCCGGGAGGGCACCAAGCCGAACTGAGATTAAATGACGGATAAGGATACATCATTCCATGATGTTTCAGGTCTATTCCTGACGTCATCAGTCACAGTGGCTGGCGATTAATGGTGTGCCAACGCTTCAGCAAACCACGCCCAGAAGTTTTCAGTGGGCGAGGGATCTGGTGAATATGCTGGAGGTGACACATCTGTTTAACACACTGTGTACCGAGATAGTTCAGAGCAGCACGGGCAACGGGTGGTCTTGCATTACCTTGTTGAAAGGTAGCGTCACGGATACATCGAAGACAGGGCACATCCACCGATCTCATTAGTTCACAAATGTACAGTAACGGCTGCCGTTCAAATTACCGCCTATGCGAATCAGATATGATCGTGTTTATCGTTTATTGTTTCTTCCATTCATGGTGTCGCAGTTTTAATGGCCAGCATCTATTAACAGTTATAGCGATTACTTTTCAAATAATAAACAGTTTACTTACTTTTTTCATGTGCATCGTCTTCATTTGACTGTCCCTTATAGGAAGGAGGGACAGGGGAATTACGTAGCCTTTACCACTTCCCGTACGGAGGCTGTTGGAGTATACAGGGTGGTCCATTGATAGTGACTCGTCTAGCTTGAAGGGGGAAACCAAATGGCGCCATGGTTGCCGCGTTAGATGGCGCTGCCATAGGTCAAACGAATATCAACTGCGTTTTTTTAAAATATGAACCCCCATTTTTATTACATATTCGTGTAGTACGTAAAGAAATATGAACCACTTTCTTCGCTTTGTGATAGATGGCGCTGTAATAGTCACAAACGTACAAGTACGTGATATCACGTAACATTCCGCCAGTGCGGACGGTATTTGCTTCGTGATACATTACCCGTGTTAAAATGAACGGTTTACCAACTGCGGAAAAGATCGATATCGTGTTGATGTATGGCTATTGTGATCAAAACGCCCAACGGGCATGTCCTATGTATGCTGCTCGGTATCCTGGACGACATCATACAAGTGTCCGGACCATTATGTTATTTAAGGAAACAGGAAGTGTTCAGCCACATGTGAAACGTCAACCACGACTTGCAGCAATTGATGATGCCCAAGCAGGTGTTTTAGCTGCTGTCGCGGCTAATCCGCATATCAGTAACAGACAAATTGCGCGAGAATCGGGAATCTGAGAAACGTCGGTGTTGAGAATGCTACATCAACATCGATTGCACCCGTACCATATTTCTATGCACCAGGAATTGCATGGCGACGACTTTGAACGTCGTGTACAGTTCTGCCACTGGGCGCAAGAGAAATTACGGGACGATGGCAGACTTTTTTGCACGCGTTCTATTTAGCGATGAAGCGTCATTCACCAACAGCGGTAACGTAAACCGGCATAATATGCACCATTGGGCAACGGAAAATCCACGATGGCTGAGACAAATCGAACATCAGCGACCTTGGCGGGTTAATGTATGGTGCGGCATTATGGGAGGAAGGATAAATGGCCACCATTTTATCGATGGCAATCTAAATGGTGCAATGTATGCTGATTTTCTACGTAATGTTCTACCGATGTTACTACAAGATGTTTCACTGCATGACAGAATGGCGATGTACTTCCAATATGATGGCTCTCCGGCACATAGCTCGCGTACGGTTGAAGCGATATCGAATAGCATATTTCATGACAGGTGGATTGGTCGTCGAAGCACCATACCACGGCCCGCACGTTCACCGGATCTGACGTCCCCAGATCTCTTTCTGTGGTGAAAGTTGAAGGATATTTGCTATCGTGATCTACCGACAACGCCTGACAACTTGCGTCAACGCATTGTCAATGCATGTGCGAACATTACGGAAGGCGAACTACTCGCTGTTGAGAGCAATGTCGTTACACGTATTGCCAAATGCATTGAGGTTGACGGATATAATTTTGAGCATTTATTGCATTAACCCTTTCATGAGCCGTGGGGAACATGCTTCCCACTACATTGAACTTTCTCCTAGTCCAGTGGGATTCACAGTTCCCACCTCTGTATGGTGCTACCACCTAGTGAACAGTATATGGTACTACTTCCAATCAAAAGTTCCCGCCGTTTATGCTGTACCTTTGCGCAGAGACATTGTATAGCTGAGTGTTGCTCTGTAGAGGAGATTTTCAGTGCTGTTTGCGTGACATTTTATGATTTTTCCTCAAAGTTATAGTATAAGGTACATACTTTTGATTTACCCAAATTTATGAACGAGGAGAATTCCAGTTTGAAATAAAAGAAGCCATTCCTGCAATAAAATTCATGGATAACCGTCCAGTCACTTTCCTGTCCTCGATTCATGACCCATGAGAAACAGCCACAGTGAAAAGGAAAAACAAGGATGGCGCTAGTACAGAGATTTCTTGTCCTGAAGTTGTGGCAGAATACAACAAAATAATGGGTGGTGTCGATAAGTTTGATCAATTTCGAGAAAGGTATGCTACTGGCAGACGTTCTGCAAAATGGTGGCACAGAATATTTTATTTTCTGGTGGACGTTGCTGCAGTGAACAGTTTTATCCTGCGGAAAATAAGTAAAAGAGAAAGTGGACATCATGATCAGCTCACATACAGGATCCATCTAGAAAGACAATGGATTGCTGGCTTCTCATCCCAAAAAAGGAGTGGGCAAAAACCCGTCTTTCTGGCAAAAAGGGGTAAGGTACCTGAAGATTTTCGTCATGTGGCTGTAGGGGAGCTTCAACCCATTTTAGGAGAAACCTACGGCACGTGCCGTCATTGTAGTACCAAAGCTGCGGAAAAGAGCGCTCGTTGTGTTTGTACATATTGTCAAATACCACTTTTCATAGACCCATGTTTCAGAAAATTTCATGGCAAGTAATTGTGAACAATCATTGTAACAAGAGAAGTAAATTTATCAAATAAATATGATATATATTTAAGAAGTTGTTTTTGTCATTTAACTCCAAGGAAGGACAGTGAGAAGAATACTTCCCACCTTGTTGTGTGACCTCACTTTCACAGTTGGAGCAAATTTGATATTCTGTATGATAAATATACCTATCTGTTAACTACTATCTGCTCTCCATTCATTAAAAAAAACTGCTCAATAATTTTGCCCACGGAAGTGTTAATGTGGTATTTACAGGTAATCACGCTGTAATAGCATTAGGTTCTCAGAAATGATAAGTTCACAAAGGTACATGTATCACATTGGAACAACCGAAATAAAATGTTCAAACGCACCTACGTTCTGTATTTTAATTTAAAAAACCTACCTGTTACCAACTGTTCGTCTAAAATTGTGAGCCATATGTTTGTGACTATTACGAGGTGCATTCAAGTTCTAAGGCCTCCGATTTTTTTTCTAATTAACTACTCACCCGAAATCGATGAAACTGGCGTTACTTCTCGACGTAATCGCCCTGCAGACGTACACATTTTTAACAACGCTGACGCCATGATTCCATGGCAGCGGCGAAGGCTTCTTTAGGAGTCTGTTTTGACCACTGGAAAATCGCTCAGGCAATAGCAGCACGGCTGGTGAATGTGCAGCCACGGAGAGTGTCTTTCATTGTTGGAAAAGCCAAAATTCACTAGGAGTCAGGTCAGGTGAGTAGGGAGCATGAGGAATCACTTCAAAGTTGTTATCACGAAGAAACTGTTGCGTAACGTTAGCTCGATGTGCGGGTGCGTTGTCTTGGTGAAACAGCACACGCGCAGCCCTTCCCGGACGTTTTTGTTGCAGTGCAGGAAGGAATTTGCTCTTCAAAACATTTTCGTAGGATGCACCTGTTACCGTAGTGCCCTTTGGAACGCAATGGGTAACGATTACGCCCTCGCTGTCCCAGAACATGGACACCATCATTTTTTCAGCACTGGCGGTTTCCCGAGATTTTTTTGGTGGCGGTGAATCTGTGTGCTTCCATTGAGCTGACTGGCGCTTTGTTTCTGGATTGAAAAATGGCATCCACGTCTCATCCATTGTCACAACCGACGAAAAGAAAGTCCCATTCGTGCTGTCATTGTGCGTCAACATTGCTCGGAAACATGCCACACGGGCAGCCGTGTGGTCGTCCGTCAGCATTCGTGGCACCCACCGGGATGACACTTTCCGCATTTTCAGGTCGTCATGCAGGATTGTATACACAGAACCCACAGAAATGCCAACTCTGGAGGCGATCTGTTCAACAGTCATTCGGCGATCCCCCAAAACAATTCTCTCCACTTTCTCGATCGTGTCATCAGACCGGCTTGTGCGAGCCCGAGGTTGTTTCTGTTTGTTGTCACACGATGTTCTGCCTTGATTAAACTGTCGCACCCACGAACGCACTTTCGACACATCCATAACTCCATCACCACATGTGTCCTTCAACTGTCGATGAATTTCAATTGGTTTCACACCACGCAAATTCAGAAAACGAATGATTGCACGCTGTTCAAGTAAGGAAAACGTCGCCATTTTAAGTATTTAAAACAGTTCTCATTCTCGCCGCTGGCGGTAAAATTCCATCTGCCTTACGGTGCTGCCATCTCTGGGACGTATTGACAATGAATGCGGCCTCATTTTAAAACAATGCGTATGTTTCTATGTCTTTCCAGTCCGGAGAAAAAAAAAAATCGGAGGCCTTAGAACTTGAATGCACCTCGTACAGCGCCATCTATCACAAAGGGAAAAAAGTGGTCCAACTAGGACATTCATATTTCTTTACGTAATACACGAATATGTAACAAAAAATGGGGGTTCCTACACTCCTGGAAATTGAAATAAGAACACCGTGAATTCATTGTCCCAGGAAGGGGAAACTTTATTGACACATTCCTGGGGTCAGATACATCACATGATCACACTGACAGAACCACAGGCACATAGACACAGGCAACAGAGCATGCACAATGTCGGCACTAGTACAGTGTATATCCACCTTTCGCAGCAATGCAGGCTGCTATTCTCCCATGGAGACGATCGTAGAGATGCTGGATGTAGTCCTGTGGAACGGCTTGCCATGCCATTTCCACCTGGCGCCTCAGTTGGACCAGCGTTCGTGCTGGACGTGCAGACCGCGTGAGACGACGCTTCATCCAGTCCCAAACATGCTCAATGGGGGACAGATCCGGAGATCTTGCTGGCCAGGGTAGTTGACTTACACCTTCTAGAGCACGTTGGGTGGCACGGGATACATGCGGACGTGCATTGTCCTGTTGGAACAGCAAGTTCCCTTGCCGGTCTAGGAATGGTAGAACGATGGGTTCGATGACGGTTTGGATGTACCGTGCACTATTCAGTGTCCCCTCGACGATCACCAGTGGTGTACGGCCAGTGTAGGAGATCGCTCCCCACACCATGATGCCGGGTGTTGGCCCTGTGTGCCTCGGTCGTATGCAGTCCTGATTGTGGCGCTCACCTGCACGGCGCCAAACACGCATACGACCATCATTGGCACCAAGGCACAAGCGACTCTCATCGCTGAAGACGACACGTCTCCATTCGTCCCTCCATTCACGCCTGTCGCGACACCACTGGAGGCGGGCTGCACGATGTTGGGGCGTGAGCGGAAGACGGCCTAACGGTGTGCGGGACCGTAGCCCAGCTTCATGGAGACGGTTGCGAATGGTCCTCGCCGATACCCCAGGAGCAACAGTGTCCCGAATTTGCTGGGAAGTGGCGGTGCGGTCCCCTGCGGCACTGCGTAGGATCCTACGGTCTTGGCGTGCATCCGTGCGTCGCTGCGGTCCGGTCCCAGGTCGACGGGCACGTGCACCTTCCGCCGACCACTGGCGACAACGTCGATGTACTGTGGAGACCTCATGCCCCACGTGTTGAGCAATTCGGCGGTACGTCCACCCGGCCTCCCGCATGCCCACTATACGCCCTCGCTCAAAGTCCGTCAACTGCACATACGGTTCACGTCCACGCTGTCGCTGCATGCTACCAGTGTTAAAGACTGCGATGGAGCTCCGTATGCCACGGCAAACTGGCTGACACTGACGACGGCGGTGCACAAATGCTGCGCAGCTAGCGCCATTCGACGGCCAACACCGCGGTTCCTGGTGTGTCCGCTGTGCCGTGCGTGTGATCATTGCTTGTACAGCCCTCTCGCAGTGTCCGGAGCAAGTATGGTGGGTCTGACACACCACCGGTGTCAATGTGTTCTTTTTTCCATTTCCACGAGTGTATTTTAAAAAACGCAGTTGATATCCGTTTGACCTATGGCAGCGCCATCTAGCGGGCCAACCATAGCGCCATCTGGTTTCCCCCTTCGAGCTAGACAAGTTTCGTTCCTCGTAGTTTTTTCCTTTGACGCTTGTTTTGCGAGATATTTGGCCCGGTCACGGTCAATGGACCACCCTGTAGATGTAGAGGCAGGAACGCAGATGCGAGTGAGCGTGCCGGAGTCGGTTTAGGGAAGTGGCGCGAGATAGGAGTGTGGTACGGGCCACCTGCAGCCGCGGCAGCCTGAATGACGGCCGATCAATCACCGGGGCAGCCAGCCAGCCCCTCCTCCGCTACTGCTGCTACTGTTATCAGCGGGCCGGAGACTCGGCCACACTAGGCACGGGGCAGTGTCCCGCCGGCAGCCGCGGAAGCAGCAGTAGGCAGCGAGGACGCGTCGCACACCGCGCACCACAAGCCGACACCGAGCACCGGACAACAGGACAACAGGTAACGCCGGCGGCGCGGGCTGGCCGACTGCAATCCACCACCTACTCTCTCTAGTGTCTGGCGTGGGCACACCTATACTGCAAGACTTCCCACGTAAAAGGCGGTACTGCTATTGTTTCGTACATCGTTAAATACGTCGAAGCAGGGTATTCGGCAGATAACGTTTCGCAAACAGGCGACTTGTTGGTTAGTTTTACAGAAATACATGTATAGTAGGCCATGTCCCACGACGGTCTGTTAAAAATAAAAGTAAAAAACGCAGCGTAACCAGTCACTAAAAATTAAGGTCTTTGTTTTGTAAGTAAAAAACAACTTCTCTTACTGCAGAGTATTTTATTCCTGCCAGAGGCTTCTCGCCCTTTTCCCTTTAAGGTATCATCAATGCGATTAGTTTTGTTTTGACATCCGTTAGACGGCCGTCGTGACCGTGCGGTTCTAGGCGCTTCAGTCCCAAACCGCGCGACTGCTACGGTCGCAGGTTCGAATCTTGCCTCTGGCATGGATGTTTGTGATGTCCTGAGGTTAGTTAGGTGCAAGTAGTTCTAAGTTCTAGGGGACTGATGACCTCAGATGTTAAGTCCCATAGTGCTCAGAGCCATTTTGACATGCGTTATTTATAGATGTTAAAACAGTTCACGTCTCTTCTTTTATGTAAATAACTGACTGCTTACGGTTCTTCGCGGTTTTAGTTGGCACCTGCTTTTCCTTTCACATGGTTACAGCAGATGATGCCTTAAAGTGAAAAAGGCAAAACGCATCTGGGAGAAATAAAATACATTGCACCAAGAAAAGTCGTATTTTGTTTACAAAAGAAATATTTCTGTAATTTTCAATGCGATAGGGTCGGCAGCTGCGATGAAATTTCTGAATGAGTTTTTGAAGCCTTCAGCTGCTATTTTCTTTATTTCCTGTACGATTGCACAATTTTCAAGTATTTTACGGATGATTTTTTGGTAACAGATTCTGTCATATACGTCGCTGCCCCTATGACATCACATCATGCTCATAAATTAGTTCGAGGTGTTCACCCTATTTTAGGAGCTCTTTACGTTCGAGCAGTTTGCTCCTAAAATAGCGTGAACACCTCGAACTAATTTATAAGCTTGATATGATGTCATAGGAGTAACGACTTATATGACATAATCTGTTACCAAAACATCATCCGTAAAATACTTGAAAATTGTACAGTCGTACAGGAAATAAAGATAATAGCAGCTGAAGGCTTCAAGAAATCATTCAAAAAATATTTCCGTGCTTGCTGTGGAGAATGGCCACGCAAACAAACTCGTTATTAGGGTCTTCTTTTATATGGAGCGCGTTTCGCTGTATAGCTCAGGTGTGTTGCTCTTGAGAAACCAACCGTGGCGAAATACTCGCACTCGGGGCGTCTTCTTTCTGCTCGCTGAAGGAATTACACAACGAAGGTGCATAGAACTGCAGATGCTGCTACTGCGTCGGTTTCTCAGATGCGGTGCACCTGAGCTAAATCCCTGATTTGCGTCCTGACGGTACAGAAAAGCCTCCGTAATGCGTTGTAAATACCCGAGCTAAACCCCTGATTTGCAACCTGATGGTGGGGAAAAGCCTCCGAAATGCGCCATAAATAAAAGACTTTTTAGATTCCTCCACAGTAACGCCATAACAGGAGACAAGATCACAGCAAGAGTCAAGTAAGTTATGGAAGATGTTCGTTGTGTTGTTACCCCACAGGTCGTTCTATTAGCAGGGTTACATTTATATTAACATGTAAGTAGTAGGTGGTTGACAGACAACCGTAGTAATAATCCAAGTGAATGACGTGTGACTGAACATGTACATGTACACAGGGCTTAGTTTAGTTATATAGCTCAAGAATAAGTTCTATCGTTTTGGTAATTCTGTTATTCCTCTTGTAGCTCGTCACGTAATGTATTGCACAGCCTTGTCACATCTTAACGCATAGCTTTTGTATTGTGCAGATTCGGCCTAGTTGGTTAATACTAGAAATGTTTCTCAGACCCAGCCGACATTTTAGCCAAAAGTTATCCGTAATACTCTGGCTCGAGCTGTATTCAAGAGTGGTGTCAGCGAGTCGTCTGCGGATCGGAGAAATCATCGCGGACACATGTGCTCCCCTAGGGTTCAATCCTTTGCCCGTTGACTTTCTCGCTATATATCGATGACATTTTATCTGTGCTACATTATTGTAACTGCCACTTACATACTGACGACATTCGGATCCATACATGTTTGATCGTACAAGGCTTAACATCCATTTTATTTCGTGACTGGTTCAAGATACCGATATGAGGTTTTCGGCGAATAGTACGCAAAGGCACACGTAATTTTGTTCAATTTTACCCTATCGAAGAGCTATACTTTTCTAACTGCTGTCGAAAGCTGTAGAAAAGAGGGGAACAACACTTGCTAATGTTGGCACTGAAATATTTTTTATTATATCCGAGAAATGTGCTAAAACTGAGAGGCAAAGCGGCCGAAATCAACTGTTGCCGTGTAAACACTGCCAACTGAAGCCTTTATTCCTGGCGGCGTTGTTACACGCAGTAAGAAGATAGGCCTGCGCGGCACGATGAAACGTGTGTCTTCTTATCCTACTTTTTACCGCGTAGCTACAGAGTCAGCTGCGACTTTTTGAAATGGAACTTTGTACTGACACCTACCTTATTAGAAAGGGGTTAAGAAAACTGTTTCAACTGTACGTCCAAACTCAAGTTTAAGTAACAGTTTTCGTCGAATCATGTAAACAGGTACAAAACAAGTGCAGCGTCGAAGCTTTCATCAAAACCATATTTTTAGTGATATTTACATCCCATTTGCTGTTCTGGCTGCCTTGTTTTTCAATTTCAGCACATTATTCGGATGTTTCTGCGAAAAGTTTCAACGCCTCCATTAACAAGCGTTACATCATTGCCCTCCTCTTCGCAACAGCTTTGAGAGTGCCTTTTAACAAAGTATATCGTTCCATTTTTAAAAATGTACTTGCTTTAATATCTAGTTTGATACCAGAATTAAATGAATACAAGAAATAGAAAACATTAATGTGTTCCACTGCGTACTAACATTTGCTGAAAACCACGTTTCGATATCTTGGACTGTTCACGAAGTAATAGGGAATGTCACGTCTTCCGCGACTCCCTCTGTATAAGCGCATGTCCTAAAAAAATGCTTCAGCTATATCAGGTATAAATTATGAACTTTATTTAGCATCACGGGTACAAAACTTAGAACTTAAACTAAGTCCTGAGAAGCGACAAGTGTCCCTTATATCGCACAGGAAGATGATCTGTAAACATTTTCATGAAACAGTTCTTCTCAGATTAGTAAATGATATCCAGTTTGCGTATCAGCAACCCGTAAAAGATCTCGGCATAATTTTCAATGAGCAGCTAAACTACGAAGAGCAGGCTGTCACAGTTCCGGGAATTCTGTCTCTTGTCTACATGTAATTCATAAATTTTAAAGACATTCCACGTAAAACTAAAAACTAGTCAGTCGTTATTCCTACCGAATCCTTACTCTTATGATGCAGATCAAAGAGGCACGAATTGTGAAAACTTTATTGTTATTGTTCATCTTACGAAAATGAAATATTAATTTTTATATTCGGAAATAACAGCTTAGTACAATTCAAAATACTTGACATGTCTGCAAACTGTGTTGGATGCAACTACGCTATAACGTTTATTATTACTATAATTGTTACTATTACTCTTCTTTCGTTTGATCATACTTTGGAGTACGTTAAATCAATCAATTTTTCATGTTCTGTGCCTTTCTTGTAGCCCAGAATTGTTTAATTCTTCCTGATCTTGTTTTCCTTTCTTCTTCAGAGTGTTTGGTTTTCATTTTTGCTTGGAACCTCTCCTTCTTGTCTTTGGTTTTTTTTCGCTGTTTTGTCCATAAACAAATTTTCTGTGTTTTGGAGTTCTTTTAAGTCTTCCGTTTCCTTAAACCAATTTGGCAGGTTTTTTGTTGTGGAAAGAGTCAAATTTTTTGTTAATCCATTTGTGTTCATGCTGAGGATGTGTCCATAAAAATTAATTCTTCTTTCCCTCATTGGGTCAGAGTTTTTAGGTAGTTTGGTAAAGGGTTTCATTTTTGATGTGAATTAGTTTTTGTAGAATCTAGGGTCGAGGATTTTTCTTAATATCTTCCTTTCTTACATCTTACAATCGCACCTTGATTGGTGATGGACAATGTTTCGGCTACATAGGTGGCTTCCAGTTTCATTACTGTATTGTAATGCCTTATTTGTAAATTACGTGTCAGGCACTCTTTGTTTTGTGTTTTTGGTAAGTTGTAAGGCCAGTATAGCTTCATTTTTTCTAGATTACATTGCCTTTTTCTTGAGGGCATTCCAGCTGATCCATTCTCCATGATAATTGAATTTTTTGACAATCTCAATTGTTTGTTCTCCCACTTAAATACGTTTTGGTGGGTTTTTTATGTTTGTCATTATCTTGGCCTTTTCATAGGCGATTACTGTTATTATTAGTACTTATAGGTTATGTGCTGTGCATATTGCAATGTTACTTCTCCAGTGAAGTCTGGTTGGAAGTAACTGAGAAACCGAAGCTCTCACTTTGTCAGGTGAAATAAATACTTATAACAAATAAAATAACTTGCACTTGGGGAAGTGGTTGTATTCAGTGTACGGGAAGCATAATAACCGGCGCCTCCAATCATAAATATTTGTATTTTTAGTATAGTATATGATGCATTTCGACCTCTGTGGATTTACTGTTAGTCCTCTAATAGGATTCTTACACAAGTTATGATATTATTGAGAAAGGTGACACAGAAATGTTATTCAATCTGTTCAATGAGCAAACAATAAAGGAAACTGCGAAATCTGGAAACTGCCAGAGTCGACAAACGACTTGGAGTATCGTTTGAAAGGAGTGGATTGCGAAATCTGGAAACTGCCAGAGTCGACAAACGACTTGGAGTATCGTTTGAAAGGAGTGGATAGTAATTAAGGTTGTAAGAGGAACATCGTTTAAATTAGACAGTGGTAATGGAGTGTAGTCGAATTACCACAGATATTGCATCAGATTATGTGGGGGTTAGATTAAGAATGAGACAAGTGTGTGTGCAAAGTATAAGAACAAACAGTTTAGCAGTAGCACAAATGTAGACGTTTGTAGCAATCTCAAGTAATGAAACTTGTGGAAATGAACTGCGAAATGCTCATGGTGTCAATAAAAAAAATTTACATTTAAATACAAGAAATATAACACTTTCGGAAAATACAGGTGAGGCCCCTGACCATTGTCGACGAGAGAGGGGAAGACTTTCCGTGCATAGCTAGAAGAGGTAAGTCGGAAATGTTTCCAATCTGAAACTGCTTATTTAACTGGAGCCAGATAAGACTTCAGATTAGCTTGCTGCTTGTGTTAGATAAGACGAACGGAACGGAAATTTATTGGTGGGATTACGAACAACCGATCTGGAAGTGCTTCGTGCAGGCGGAAGAAAACAACAGTCAGCTGAACGGACCCTCTGAAATAATCGGTTGGGCAGAAGAAGAACGACGTGTTGCCTTTCATGCAGTTCTCATAGAAAGGAGTTATGTTAGTATACCCGGAAGAAGGCCACCGTAACCTTGGCCGAAACGTTGGTTTCACCGGCAATCGTTTTTTCCAATATGACGCGGTAGCGTACCAGGAAACTTGTCTGGGAAAGAAAAACTGCCTAATGACGCTTGTACAGTGCAGAGGTTACTTGATTAACGAATAGGTGGAACAGCTTTCGACACACAGAGCGAACTTACGATCTGTGAATACACTGCAGTCGCATTAGCTTGTACAAAACACAGGGGGTTGTTGTAGAGGTATTCTGTCTTCAGTAAAGCAGATGATGCTGGAGAAGGGCATGTGCTCGATGTAGTCCGGCGTCCGCAAAATAATAAAAAGTACCCACTACTTGGATGCATAGACCACTATATATGTGCTTGTAATAACGTGGTATATTTTCAGTGTTTTCAAGGATATTCTTCTCACGAAAGCATCTCACCGATGTTGTGTGCTGTTGTTGGAAATGCCATCATCTAACAGGGAGGAAAGTGAAGGATGTGGCAAAATTTTTCCGAAGTCATAAAAGATGTCCTTCTGGTTTTCGATTGCAAGTAGGAAGAAAGTACTATTAGTTGTGACACTGCCGTCGACAACGAGGTCACTGGATATTGGGCGCAACCTCGGATAGAGCAAGGATTGAAGGTGAAATGGGCCGTTGTTCCTTAGAGAACCACGATTTTGCTGAACCACGAAAGAATGTATCTGGATAGCCGATCGGGGATCTGAACATTAATGAGAGTGCGGTGCCTTAATCAGTACGTCACTTGAGTCTGTATCGATTGGTGTTTCAAAATTATTGAGTAACGAGATTTCGAGTAGTAACGAAATTTATTCAGACGGTTGCTAGTGATTTTACATGCTGGGGAATCATATAACCGGTCTTTTTATTTTTACTTATCGCAGTACGTTTCGTATCAAAGGTTACATCCCAGCCACACACTCAAAAAATAACATTAGTTAATTAAACCACTGATACAACTCTGGGTCAGTATGATGGGTTGCTTCGTGCTACCAGCTTGCTATTCTGGAATAAAGAGAACATTGTATCGTCCAGTGTGGCTTACGAATGGTCACTGCTGCAAAGTAGTTATATAAGTTCATCTTATTGCTTGTTTATTAAACTCATTGTTTATGTCCGTGTTTGCTTAAACAATAAATGCATTTGAGTATTTCTCCCTGAACAAAATACTCTCTCGCCTTTTTCTATACATTTTAGTTCCGATGATGGTTTGACTGCGCCAAACATGTATGGGAAAACTATGTTTTGCCGAAAACAGCAGTACCATATATGTGTATAGTTACATTAGAATGACTAGAATTCTTGTTATTTGTTTTCATTACGTTCACCACTACCCTTGACATTGCTCTTATTATATTTCTTAACCTGAATTAACAGGTGCTTTAATATATTTATTTCTAACCTAATACATGTAGGTATTTCACATTCTCACAGGGATTAACTTTTTGCACACTCTTAGCACGCATTACACAGCTCCATTCCGGCCAATTGTGAGCGTTATTTACCCATTCTTCAGTGTTCTCCCTTCCTCAAAAAAGAAAAAAATATATATAGCTTCTATTCAGTTTACCCTTGCATTTCTCGTACTTCCATATTGAGTTCTTACTTTTCCTACCCGCCCTCGACCAAAAGAATTATGCAGTCACACCATTTAAGTGTATTGCTTTCCACCACTTTATCTACCACATTCGAAAGCAGATTCACATGTGCCTTGAATGGAGATACTTGTATGTAAATGATTACACAGCTGCCAAACTGTCATTCATTAACATGCGTTTTTTAGCGAAAACATGGACAGAGTGAAATTTCTTTACACTCTGTTCCATATTGCTAGTATACATGGAATCGCTCTGTGAAGTCCAAGTTAGAAATTTTCTTCACTCTTTACGTCCAACATATTATATAAAATTAAAAGATTCATAATGTAGGATTTAGGTGGAGTGGGGTAATTCAACAATTAATTTATTAAATATAAAAATACTTCAGGATAATAGAATTGTAATAAAGTTTCAGTAAAACAATATATCCTGTTTTAACCCCTAAAGATCCTTAAATGGAGCTCAAAACAAGTAATACAACAAATATGTTTAGTATATATTGTTGATGGTGTACAGCAACCAGCCATAAATTGGTTTTAAGTTTCTTTATTCAAAAAGTGCCATTACCGATACATAGAAAACCAGTTTATAATCCTTATTGATGAAAGCATTAAAAAACCGTCTGATGATGAATTATAAGAAATTCGAAACCGATATTGGTAGTTTTTTAATAAAGTAACGTAAAAACGTAAAACCAGTTTGTGGCTGGTTGCTGTACTCTACAAACAATTTATTTTATATAATGACCAGTCTCCAAATGTATCTATATAAGACAAAATTGCATAAAATACCTTCAATACAGAAACACAATTAGAATCCACAAAATATCTTTAACTCAAAAACATAACTAAAATTCACTCTTTGCCCTGGACAACAACATAAACAATTTACAATGCATGGCCGTCAGCAGTATACAGAACTGATTACGGATACATTTCTGCAGTCAAACATGAGATGCTAAAACACCTCTTAGATTTAGCTGGTACCATATATGTAGCGTAAATACGCATCCGTGTGCTGCTGCTGCTACTACTATCACCAGACAGCTGCCACACAAGCCACCCACAATACACTACCAAACTGGCTGTGCATGTACGTATATCAATAAATTCTTGAACAACAACAACACATACAATTGAACTTTGACATAGAAAAGTTAACATAGTAAATTCGTATTAAAATTGTGTGAAGAAATTATGTTTACTCACAGAGTAGTTTAAAGAAAATCACTTTCTGTGTAATACAATTAATTACATTCACACTGCATAATTTAACAATTTAATTTGCTGTCCCCCACAGTGCATACACTCACATGCCTCGCATGCTACCAACCGACAATCACAACTTGTCACACAACCATCACAGACTTCTGTGCAGAACGTCGTTTGCTAGCGAAAACACCCAATGCATCATTTGTATATGGCGCAGTGCACAGTATCAAGCATTAAACTAGCAAGGTGCAACAGTCGGCTGATGAAGCAGAAAGGTGGTGCTCCTCTAGACATGCAAAAGTCCTTTCTCCGCCGTCACTGGGATTGCTGCCTGTTGAGCAGGGAAAAGACATCAGCCGGTCCACCAGGCTGTCGTTTCCAAACAGTAGCCCCACTCCACGCTGACCATTCGTGACGCCTGGCTGACCGTACCACAGTGTACTAACTTATCGAGGCTCATCCCCTGACTGATGACCTCAGAAGTTAAGTCCCATAGTGCTCTGAGCCATTTGAGCTCATCCCCTTGGCTCCGCCTAGAAATCTGTTGTTCGCCTCCATGTGGCAACTGACTACCCCGCCACCCGTTCTTGAGACCAGCTCCAGACTCCCAGTTGGCTTCCATCTCCGGGTGCAGCCCGAGCTGCGGACCTCGGTGTGTGTGTGTGTGTGTGTGTGTGCGTGTGCACACAAGACATCACAGACAACTGAAGAAGGACGGTCTCCTTGTTGGTTGTGGGTGGGTGAAGTAGAGGTACAGGATGATGTGTTGGCTGGAGGCATCACAGGAGGCTGCTGACTGTGGCAGTAACATGTAAGAACTTTAGAGATATTGCTTGCATGGCATAGTTGTGTTTGGAAATACACTCCTGGAAATTGAAAAAAGAACACATTGACACGGGTGTGTCAGACCCACCATACTTGCTCCGGACACTGCGAGAGGGCTGTACAAGCAATGATCACACGCACGGCACAGCGGACACACCAGGAACCGCGGTGTTGGCCGTCGAATGGCGCTAGCTGCGCAGCATTTGTGCACCGCCGCCGTCAGTGTCAGCCAGTTTGCCGTGGCATACGGAGCTCCATCGCAGTCTTTAACACTGCTAGCATGCCGCGACAGCGTGGACGTGAACCGTATGTGCAGTTGACGGACCTTGAGCGAGGGCGTATAGTGGGCATGCGGGAGGCCGGGTGGACGTACCGCCGAATTGCTCAACACGTGGGGCGTGAGGTCTCCACAGTACATCGATGTTGTCGCCAGTGGTCGGCGGAAGGTGCACGTGCCCGTCGACCTGGGACCGGACCGCAGCGACGCACGGATGCCCGCCAAGACCGTAGGATCCTACGCAGTGCCATAGGGGACCGCACCGCCACTTCCCAGCAAATTAGGGACACTGTTGCTCCTGGGGTATCGGCGAGGACCATTCGCAACCGTCTCCATGAAGCTGGGCTACGGTCCCGCACACCGTTAGGCCGTCTTCCGCTCACGCCCCAACATCGTGCAGCCCGCCTCCAGTGGTGTCGCGACAGGCGTGAATGGAGGGACGAATGGAGACGTGTCTTCTTCAGCGATGAGAGTCGCTTCTGCCTTGGTGCCAATGATGGTCGTATGCGTGTTTGGCGCCGTGCAGGTGAGCGCCACAATCAGGACTGCATACGACCGAGGCACACAGGGCCAACACCCGGCATCATGGTGTGGGGAGCGATCTCCTACACTGGCCGTACACCACTGGTGATCGTCGAGGGGACACTGAATAGTGCACGGTACATCCAAACCGTCATCGAACCCATCGTTCTACCATTCCTAGACCGGCAAGGGAACTTGCTGTTCCAACAGGACAATGCACGTCCGCATGTATCCCGTGCCACCCAACGTGCTCTAGAAGGTGTACGTCAACTACCCTGGCCAGCAAGATCTCCGGATCTGTCCCCCATTGAGCATGTTTGGGACTGGATGAAGCGTCGTCTCACGCGGTCTGCACGTCCAGCACGAACGCTGGTCCAACTGAGGCGCCAGGTGGAAATGACATGTCAAGCCGTTCCACAGGACTACATCCAGCATCTCTACGATCGTCTCCATGGGACAATAGCAGCCTGCATTGCTGCGAAAGGTGGATATACACTGTACTAGTGCCGACATTGTGCATGCTCTGTTGCCTGTGTCTATGTGCCTGTGGTTCTGTCAGTGTGATCATGTGATGTATCTGACCCCAGGAATGTGTCAATAAAGTTTCCCCTTCCTGGGACAATGAATTCACGGTGTTCTTATTTCAATTTCCAGGAGTGTATATTGGGAAAGTGTCTGGGTGCTGAAGGTTTCATTGGGGAGTAAGATTTAGGAAGAGGATACCTGGGACGTAACATCATCTTAGGGTTAATTAAAAACGTTCAGTTTCGGCTTACGCTTGCGAGTCTCGGGAGTTGAATGGAAAAAAGAATTAGTTCCTAGGAAAAGATTACTCCATCCCATTGTGGCAGCGTGCTGCAGTAGCCAGTTTTGAATTATTTCAGGACAAAAACAGTCTTTGTTACGCCAGAGTAACTGGGTATGTAATCCATTCCTCATGATGGATGGATTACATATCCAATTACTGTTGCATCCATTTTCCATTTTACATGGCTTTATGAGGGATGGGTTTTATTTCCAGCTACTTTTAGACAATCTGAGGATGCCACAAAAGGGTGAAACACATCACTGATACTATATAATTTCGCAACCAATACTGTTTTTTTCCTGAAATAGTTCTTAGGACTTTAATATTTTATTAGAACACGGCGCACATGGCTATTGTAGAATACGTCAGGGGTGCTCAAATGAGTGGATGATCCGCAAGACGGTGAGTGTGTACAATACGATGCACCATTGCACCCTAACAGCGAAATTACAGACGGTCACATTCAATGATAAGATGTGATTACTGCTCCAGTGGTTCTCTCCTTGTCGTACTCTTCGAATTATGCTTTTCACGAATACGTTGGTGGGTGCTTATTGAAGACTCTTCTGCCACACAATTAGACATCATTTAAAATTCTAGTATGTGAAGAACTCTTTTTCCGAGATCCTTGGCCACATCTCTGCTAGCTGAATGCCTCAGTTTTTCGCAAGTTTCTGCTCGTGGCAGTAAATTTATTCCATTTAGGATGCCAGGTGTTCTCAAATTTATTTCTACATTCGTTCAGCTTTCTAACCATTACATGCTGCAGCAGAATACACTAAATGTCCCTGCGAGTTCATGTAACAAGTAATGCTCCATCTTCAAGATTGAGTCGTGAACCGTAATCAGTGCTAAAACTCCGCTGTGGACACATTACAGACGACTGTATATTATTTTTGAAGGTTGCGCTATGAACGTGGATGTGGCAGACAGTTGCTTGTTACGGGACCTAAGCAGTTTGCAAACGCGTGCATTACGCACGTTACTCATTCAGGATCTCGTGCCATCTTCTATAAACATTTGAAGCATCGATTCATCACTTCAGAATACTCGGTTTAGTACCCTGGTGTAAACCCCCGTATTCGAAGTTATTTTAAGTGAGAACACAATAAGAGCCCAACATAAGGCGCTTTTTGGGTAACGGCCATATCATTGATTCATTGATATGGCTGGTTATGAGTGGGTTTGGGTAACTCACAGGAGCATAGTGTTTGCGGGGGGGGCGGGGGGGGGGGTAGCAAGGTTGATCATTGTGTAGGTTATTGAGGGGTAGGCAGCGATAAAGTGTCAGTCATTGAAGTGATTGCCAGAGGAGGGTTGACACACGTGTTGCTATATCCGCCTTTATTGGCCGGTTCGCGCGTGCAGAATTTTGCATCGTTGAGTGCAGCGTAGGCCTCCCCTAGGCGACAGCGGCGGTAGCCGCGCTGCCGTTTGTGAGGGGAGGGTACAGAGGGAGTGCGGGGGTGGCTACAGAGGGGTTAGTACCCCGGGGTCGCCAGTCTGACTGACACCGACAGGGGGTGAGGAACCGGCGGCGTTGCGATGTCTCGCGTTATCGCGGCCCTGCGCCCTCGCCTCACGCCTTGCCCGCCATCATCGGCCACCTAAACGACCAATTATCCCGACAGCCGCCAGTCTGTCTTCTGCGATAGGCCAGGCGCCGGCGTCTGTGGTGCTGGTCGGCATTCTCTTACAGCCTGGCGCACAACCAGAGGCCGTGGAGTTGCCCGAACCGTCTAAAGGGCCATGCTGCACGGCAATGCGTGGCCGCAAAAGTGTTGCCACCGACATTGCTGCAATGTTACTGCAATAGACGGCTATACTGCGATATGATACTTCGAGGGGCTTAGGGGACAATGCGGGAGACCCGCACCGCCGACTAACAAGGTCCTAGCGGAGGTGGTTTGCCATTGCCTTCCTACGACCGTAATGAGGATGAATGATGACGGTGAAGACGACACAACAACAGTCAATCATCTCGAGGCAGGGAAAATCCCTGACCCCGCCGGGAATCGAACCCGGGACCCCGTGCGCGGGAAGCGAGAACGCTACCGCAAGACCACGAGCTGCGGAAATGCTGCGATATAGCAGAGCACATTGCTGACAGAGAGGGCTTTTGTACGTGGTTAATAAAGACAAGGCCTCCGGTCCCCGTTGTATACCTGTCAGATTTCTTCCAGAGTATGCTGATACAATGGCTCCACCCTTAGCACATACAACCGGTCGCTAGTTAAGAAAGACCCTTACCGAAAGACTGGAAAGCTGCACAAGTCACATCAATACCCAAGAAAGGAAACAGGAGTAATCCACTGGATTACAGACCCGTATTACTGACGTCGAATTACAGTAGGATTTTGCAACATATTCTGTGTTCGAACTTTGTGAATTACCTCGAGGGGAAACGATTTCTTGAGAAACAGCTAACATAGATTCAAAAAATATCGTTCTACTGAATCGCAACAAGCTCTTTATTCTCATGAAGTAATGAATGCTATCGACAGATGTCGAATTGATTCCACATTTTTGGAGTTGAAAGGCTTTTCGTACCGTTCTTCACAAGCGACGTCTAATGAAATTGCGTGCCTATCGACTGTCTTCTCAGTTGTACGACTGGACTCGTGATTTCCTGTGAGAACGGCCACAATTCGTAGTAACTGACGGAAAGTCATCGAGTAAAAAAGAGGTAATATCTTTCGTTCCCCAAGGAAACGTTCTAAGCCATCGCCTGTTCCTCCTCTACATAACCTGTTTAGATGACAATCTGAGCAGCCCTGTTAGATCGTTTGCAGGTGATGCTGTCATTTGTCTTGTAAAGTCATCACATGATCAAAACCAGTTGCAAAATGATTTAGACAAGACATCTGTACGGCGCAAAAATGGGGCAATTGCCTCTAAATAGTGAAATGTGTGAAGTCATCCACATGTGTAATAAAACGAATCCGCTAAGTTTCGGCTACACGGTAAATCACACAAATCTAAACGCTGTAAATTCAACTAAATGCTTAGGGATTACAATTACATAAGTTAAACTGGAACGACCTCATAGATAATGTTGTGGGAAAGCAAACCAAAGACTGAGATTTATTGGATTTATTGGCAGGACACCTAGAAAGTGCTGCAGGTCTACTTGAAGACATTGCTCACAACATGCTTGATGTCTTTCGTCTGGAGTATTGCTGTGTAATGTGCGATCCACATCAGATGGGACTGACGGAGGATATCGAAAAATTTCAAAGACGGGCTGCTTGTTTTGTATCAGTCTGAATTAGGGATTGCCACGAATACGATATGCGGGTTAGGGTGGCAATCATTAAGATAAAGGCATTTTTCGTTGCAGAAGGAACTTCTCATGAAATTCCAATCACCAACTTTCTCCTCAGAAAGTGAAAATATTTTGTTGGCTCCCAGCTACATGGGGAGAAATTATCATCATAACAAAATAAATCAAGAGCTCGGACGGAAAGACTGAAGTGCTCATTCCTCCCGCGCGCTGTTAGAGACTGGAACTATAGAGAAATAGCTTGAATGTAGTTCGATGAACACTCTGCAGACACTTAATTGTCAGTTGCAAAGTAATGATGCAGTTGTAATAGCCGAGGTGTTAACGATGTTGTCTGTCGCCCGTGTGACCGAGAGGTTCTAGGCGCTTCAGTCTTGAACCGCGCGACCGCTACGGTCGCAGGTTCGAATCCTGACTCGGGCATGGATGTGTGTGATCTCCTTAGGTTGGTTAGGTTTAAGTAGTTCTAAGTTCTAGGGGACTGATGACATCAGATGTTAAGTCCCATAGTGTTCAGAGCCATTTGAACCATTTGATTTTTTTTCCGATGTTGTGGGTAGCTACTTAATTTGAGCGGCGCAACAAGAGTGTCTCGAGAATGAGATTTTAACTCTGCAGCGGAGCGTTTCGCTTTAGTTCGAAAGATAGTTACGTAGTGGCCATATATTTGTCTGCTGTCTACAGAAATGTAGATATATGCAAACGAGAGAACCATGAATTTTATAAATGTGAAACTTACACCTACAATCCGAGCTATGGAACGCAGAAAGCAGTGTATACAAAGACCGAAATTGGTAAAAGGACATCCTCGCTACCACCGTGGTAGGAGATACGCGTCAGTCAGACATAACTGTATTCTCTATAGATTTTTATTTCTTTTAAACGTTTTTGCACCTTCGTCATTTATATTTCCGTGTTCAGGTGCAGCAACATGCCAATTGTCTCTTTTTAACGTTACGGTCTTATTATACATTACTTTTGACGTCGTATAACACTGGCCGTAAATATATCGCATGTGTTTAATTCTTAGTTCTCTCACTGTGCTACTGATCAACAATAAAATAGTAACATAAACATTTGATTGTTATTTCAAACTATCTCGATGAAGTACTTAAATCCTACCAAAGCGCTACAAATGCCTGGTGCCAAGATGCATTTCGATGAGAAGAGTGCACTTTTACAAGGACATCAATCTATTGTACGAGTGTGAATCACTCGTACAATTCAGGCTGTTTCAGGCTGTAACTAGTGCTCCAATGTTTCGTATTGCCTTAACAGTCTTCAGACAAATTACTGTTACGATGTACCGGTGTTCAGATACGTATTTTAACATTATGGATTAGGTATTAACTAGTACCATTTCAGGACTTCCTAAAGGATTCGCTTCCTTAAAAAAGGACGGACACATTCAGGCTGTTTCAGGCTGTAACTAATGCACAATGTTTCGTATTGCCTTAAGTTTTCAGACAAATTACTGTTACGATGTACCGGTGTTCAGATACGTATTATAACATTATGGATTAGGTATTAACTAGTACCATTTCAGGACTTCCTGAAGCATTCGCTTCCTTAAAAAAGGACGGACACATAAAACACTTTTCATGTTCCCAACTTTTTTCAAAATGGTTCAAATGGCTCTGAGAACTACGGGACTTAACTTCTAAGGTCATCAGTCCCCTAGAGCTTAGAACTACTTAAACCTAACTAACCTAAGGACATCACACACATCCATGCCTGAGGCAGGAACCGTAGCGGTCGCGTGGTTCCAGACTGTAGCGCCTAGAACCGCTCGGCCACCCAGGCCGGCCCCAACTTTTTTTCTTACGGAATGTAATTGTAGGACAGTCGCACTCGCTCGCTTTCGTCCATTTCGCAACCAAACTTTGGCCCGTTTAAATACTTCCGATGTGGAAACGTATCGTCTCAGTTATTGACGGAGAGCAGCGCCCAACAGTTTGCCATCATCTTTCGGGCATACATTAAGGATATTATTAATTCCTGTTCCGATATTTTTGCTCACGAACTTAGTCATTCTGAATATGAGTCGCTTGAAAAATTTTTAAGTAACTTTACACGACACTGTGGATCAAATGCGCATGCGTCCGACGTATGTTACGTTTTCTGATGCTGCTGTCATACTTCACTGAGTACCATCCCAACATCTAATTCAGAAAATATGCTGGTGGAATATCTAGCCTGGTCTGACACACCATTCAGAATTTCTTGGCGGGCAAATTATCCTGGATGGAAGGTCTTCCACATTTAAGTTTTGGGTGTAGTCCAGGGAGGTGCCACAGGACTGTAACTATACGTGTTGTGTATACAGTTCAGCTTCAATCCTCGGCCGATCCGATGATTTCTCCTAACACTTGTCACTTCCCCCTTCCTCTAGCACTGATTTCGTAATGTGAAAAATGGCGAGTTGGCTCAGAGCCCACGTTAAACTGCAGCTCTGTCTGTAGCAGGCTGGATGAGTCAGTTCAAATGTCTGAGGACTGCAGTGGCGTAGCCTACTAGTGAAGCAATCATGTATTCGAATCTTGCCCTGAGGCAGGAGCTCCAATAGTAGCGCGCATGCAAAAACAGTCTGTTCGTCAAATCCACAACTGATCAAGAACTTTGGAGCATTGCATACAGAAAAAAATGAACGTGATGATAATACATTCATTAATAGCTTTTTCAGATGCTTACATGTCTCTGTAGACGATTTATCATTCATGGCAAATAAAGTTCTTAAAAAAACAAAATGACACATGCTTAAAACTGAATGTTCCTTTATTTCAATTTACTAACATAATACAGACTCCAATCACGCTGTTAAGTACAGACGACTGTTTAATGATGTCACATTTATATTAGTTATTGATATAAAAAGCCATTCGCTAACTATATGCCTATCAGTAGTTAGCGCCATCAGTAGATAGAATCTTTAGCCGACCGGGGTGGCCGAGAGGTTCTAGGCGCTTCAGTCTGGAACTGCGCGTCCGCTTCGGTCGCAGGTTCGAATCCTGCCTCGGGTATGGATGTGTGTGATGTCCTTAGGTTGGTTAAGTTTAAGTAGTTATAAGTTCTAGGGGACTGATGACCTCAGATGTTAAGTCCATAGTGCTCAGAGCCATTTGAACCATTTTGATATAAAAAATTAAACATTGTGAAGGGCAAAAATGACAAAAAATACGTAATAAATTTTGAAAAATGCAAATAGAAACATTTTATCAAATTTCAAACTTCTTCGAAATTGGTTTCTTATGTAGGACAAGAGTAAGCCCCGTATTCCGAACGCCACAAGAGTTGGACAACTCAGCCTCTGCATGTTCGTATTCTCTCCCTTTCAGCGGCCATTTTTGCCACGACAAGGTGTATTTATAGCTTTTGATTATTGGGGACAGTGTCTGAATTGATTTTCTCTTCCGTCTATGCTCCCCTTCTCTTTCATTATCTTCCCCTCCCTCAGTTTCTGTAAACCTGTCATGGAGTATTCCTGTACAGAACAGAAAAAAATGCCGTTAAAACTACGAATGATTAAACAGGTATCGACAGCCAGTTGCTCGTAGGCATATGAAATGTAGCAGCAGAGCCCAATATATCAAACCTGATACACCTACGAAAAATACTATTTTGAGGAACTAAAATCAACTTAAATATTCTCCTGTGCAATTGGAATCGAGGAATCGATGAGAATATTATAGCAGTGTTTTTTGAAGAAAGTAAAGCTAAATTAACAATACAAACGTGCCCTTGGTGATGTCATGGTCGACTAATTGGAAAACAATTGTTAATGATTGCTCGTGTCTTTTGTTCTGACAATGACAGCTGATGTACTTCCATAGCGTATCAGATAAACGAGGAAAATGAGAAATGAGACATGAATACGTATCGCATCTACGAGCAAGTGCCTTATCTGCATCCGCAAATCTGTTATCCGCATCTGAGGATATTAAAATTATGTTAAACATTTTAACCCTTTCGGTACGACGAATCTCTGGCGTTTGAATCGTCCCTGACCTGAATTTTTGTCTGGTTAAGTCGGACGTGGTACTTTATACTCGTTAACTAAGAACGTAAAGGGTAAACGTGACCACATTTTAAAACAACGTAGGCTGTCACGTTCGTAATCGATCAGTAAGTTAAAAGTTTCGGTTGGAATGAATTATGTGGAGTTCACGAAATTTTTGAGGAATGTTTCTGCAACATTGAAAAGTCTAAGGAAACCGTGTTACAAGTTGCCGTATCTTGCATAGTGTTACATATTACCTATATAGTTCGCTTATCAAAGGTACATTAATTCGCCACACCGTTAAACTCTCTCTCTCTCTCATCAATGTAAATAGCCGCGGGGTCTAAGGCGCCTTGACACGATTCGCGCGGCTCCCCCCCCCCCCCCGTCGGAGGTTCGAGTCCTGCCTCGGGCATGGGTGTGTGTGTTGTCCTTAGCGTAAGTTAGTTTAAGTTAGATTAAGTAGCGTGCAAGCCCAGAGACCTATGACCTCAGCAGTTTGGTCCCACAGGAACTTACCACCACTATCAATGTAATAAGCTTTGAATTGTGTACTTGTAAACATATTTACGAGGAACGTTAGTAGATTCGTTGATTTGTGACGTAAGCAATACAAAACAGGGATCACACCATGAAGCAATTATTCCAATTAAAGGAGTACGCTAGAAGAGCCATCAAGTATTAGCTTTTGGCAGTTTTCGCTAAATGCGTAACTGGCGTCTGTTGTTCAAAATAAATTGGAATGACTTGAACGTAAGGCAACTTCTGGTAAGCTGGAAGCGTGTTGAAACAATACGAAAAACATGCCGATATCTATAGTGCGTCTGCTCTTTCCAGGGTGCTGCCCGTTGAAGCCCATATACGCAATCTAATCAAAAGAATCGGGATCTACGTGTACATCTACATGGATACTCTGCAAATCACATTTAAGTGCCTGGCAGAGGGTTCATGAAACCACCTTCACAATTCTCTATTATTCCAATTTGGTATAGCGCGCGGAAAGAATGATCACCTATATCTTTCCGTACGACCTCTGATTTCCCTTATTTTATCGTGGTGATCGTTCCTTCCTATGTAGGTCGGTGTCAATAAAATATTTTCGCATTCGGAAGAGAAAGTTGGTGATTGGAACTCCGTGAGAAGATTCCGCCGCAACGAAAGACGTCTTTGTTTTAATGATGTCCAGCCCAAATCCTGTATCATTTCTGTGACGCTCTCTCCCATATTTCGCGACAATACAAAAGGTG
Organism: Schistocerca cancellata; assembly: GCF_023864275.1. Taxonomy (NCBI): domain Eukaryota; kingdom Metazoa; phylum Arthropoda; class Insecta; order Orthoptera; family Acrididae; genus Schistocerca; species Schistocerca cancellata. The sequence goes on along the minus strand of NC_064628.1, from coordinate 63,258,488 downwards.
CTGCCTTTCTTTGAACTTTTTAGATGTACTCCGCAGCCCTATCTGGTAAGGATCCCACACCGCGCAGCAGTATTCTAAAAGAGGACGGACAAGCGTAGTGTAAGCAGTCTCCTTAGCAGGTCTGTTACATTTTCTAAGTGTCCTGCCAATAAAACACCGTCTTTGGTTAGCCTTCCCCACGAGATTTTCTATGTGTTCCTTCCAGTTTATGTTGATCACAATTGTAATAACTAGGTATTTAGTTGAATTTACGGCTTTTACATTAGACTGATTTATCGTGTAACCGAAGTTCAACGAGTTCCTTTTAGCACTCATGTAGATGACCTCACACTTTTCGTTATTTAGGGTCAACTGCCACTTTTCGCACCATTTGGATATCTTTTCTAAATCATTTTGCAGTTTGTTTTGATCTTCTGATGACTTTATTAGTCGATAAACGACAGCGTCATCTGCAAACAACCGAAGACGGCTGCTCAGATTGTGTCCCATATCGTTTATATACATGAGAACAGCAAAGGGCCTTTCACACTACCTTGGGGAACGCCAGAAATCACTTCTGTTTTACTGGAGGGCTTTCCGTCAAAAACTACGAACTGTGACGTCTCTGACAGGAAATCACAAATCCAGTCACATATTCCATAAGCACGCAATTTCACTACGAGCCGCTGGTGTGGTACAGTGTCAAAAGCCTTCCGGAAATCCAGAAATATGGAATCGATCTGACACCCTTTGTCAATAGCGCATATTAATATTTGGTGTATCCGTCCTTCGTCTTTATGACGGCTTGAACAGTCCTGTCGAATAAATTGTCTGGATAACATTGGACGAATGGCTGCTCACTCTTCCTGCAAAAGCGAAACCAGGGAGGGTAGTGATACAGGACGCTGGGGTCTGGAGCGTTGTCGACTTTCTAACTCATCCCAAAAATTGTTCCATTGGATTCAGGTTGGGACTCTGGACAGGCCTGCTCATTTCAGGAATGTTGTTGTCCACAAATCATTGCCTCATAGACGCTGCTTTATGACAGGGTGCGTTGTCATGCTGATATAGACAATCATCGTCTCTATATTGTGCATGGGGGCTTTATTAAATATTAATGAAAATATTTTTTTTTTAGTAGCTGTAAGTCCGATTACGCAAGTCTCGTAAACGGCTGGCCCTGACTAGTTTTAGTACGCAATCTGACTGCTTAGAATGACAACAAAGAATGAAATGAAAATTTTCTGTTAACACAATTAATTAATTAAGTCCCCAGCAACTATAAAAATCTACGAAGGCACAAAGCACAAGTGTAGCTGTTCTGTGTGTGGTAGTATGACTCAACGCACATCTGGCACTGTTCTTCTTCAACAAGACAAGAATTTTTAAATACCAATTATACTGACGTGATAAAAGAAAATTAGAAATACTATGATTGCGCAAGAAAATCAGAATTACACTCTAATACAAGAACACACGCCAGATGCTTTGTTGACTGAACTTGTAATGACACATTATTCAGGACGCTGAAGGAATAAAGAAAATCGTGCATGGGGGCTTAATTAAAATAAAGGTATATAAGAATGCAATGCAAATACTTTTTAATTTTCTGTCGCTGTATGTCCGATTACGCTGTCACGTAAACGGCTGGCCCTGACTAGTATTAGTACGCAATCTGACTGCATAGAACAACCACAAAGAATGAAATGAAAATTTCAGTTAATACAATTAATTAATTAAGTCCCCAGCAACTATAAAACCTACGAAACCAACAAAGCACAAGTGTAGCTGTTCTGTATGTGGTAGTATGACTCAACGCACATCTGGCACGGTTCTTCTTCAACAAGACAAGAATTTTTAAATACCAATTATACTGACGTGATAAAAGAAAATTAGAAATACTATAATTGTGCAAGAAAACCAAAATTACACTCTAATACAAGAACACAAGCCAGATGCTTTGTTGACTGAACCTGTAATGATGCATTATTTAGGTCACTGAAATAATGAGAGAGAAAAATAAAAGTAGTTTGTTACCTTAATTTATATTGACGAAATGCACTCTGATCATTACAATGTCTCCATTAGAATAACATCTGCTATCTCTCCCATCAAATAGCTGCATAAAACATGGAACAAACACTCACTACTACCCCATGTCACTCCAACTTCAGCTACAAGCAGTGTCCACCACAACTTCTCGGCAAGAACAGCTTGCCGCTACGTCTCAATAATCACTGCCAGTGGAGGCGGCGGAACAATAGTCTCTGGCGCGATCTTTGGCGCTGTGGCTCAGTGTAGCCACCTTTCAATTGTTCCTCTGCTGTGTACAGTAAACAGTGTTGTAAAATGTGTCAATGTCCTACCTTTTCTAAGTTAAGCAATGGTATGACTCCAACACCCTAACACCACTTCCTCTGTACTTCACCACTGACGCTACACATGATGGCAGGTAAACTTCGCAAGGCATTTGCCAAACCCAAAACCTTCCATCGGATTGCCAGACGAGATGACGTTACTGAACACTCGAAACTACTAGGTTCCAGTCATATCCAGAGGCGTCGCTCTTTATACCACGTCAAACGTCACTCAGCACTGACCTCAGAACTGTGTGGCTCACGAGGAGCTGCTCGACCACTGTACCGACTCTTCTTAACTCGCTGCGCCCAGTCGCTGTGCTGCCTGGACTGATGGCAGCAGTTGTTTCTTCCACAAGGGTCGACGGTCGCTGTCCTTCACTACACGAAGTATCCCTTCTCTTGGTGTAGCTGTGGTTGATTACATCAGCATCACTCAGGCAGATACAGAAGTGTTGAAGTGTCCCTGAAGGATCTGTTACTCGGGTGACATCCAACAGTAATCCACGTTACAAGTCACTTTGTCCTCACGCAGCCATCGTTGTTACTGCTTTTCTCCTGGAACACACTACTCTCTGCCTCCTGGTCGGCCTCTGGTGACGTCAAGTAATCATTTTGGAGTTAAGTACGGGGGCTCGGATACCTTTGATCACGTAATGTAGTGTTACTCCATCCCAAGTAGGCAATAATAGTGACTTATAACCTTAACAGTTTCAATTATCGATGGTATGTAACGCAAATAGGTGAGGTCTCTAGACGCTACACCCGGCCACAGCCCAGGGCGGGCGCCAGGGAGGCGGAGCCGGCAGACCGCCGGCCACACACTGCCGGCGCCTGGACAGCGTGCTGGGTTCGCGTGCTGGCGCAGCCGCGGCCCGCAACCAGCTCTCTAAACGGCGCCACCTCGCGTGTTGCAAAGCCACGTGTTGCGTATCTCGGCACGGTGTTCCACCACAGGCGCGTGCGGGCGTCCAAGACCTGTTTATGGTGGCTCCAGTTTTATCTCCACGGCTAGAGTTATTTCTGCTTTCGGCAGAAATAACTCCGGCAGAAACATTCCTAAAAGCAGGCAGCTACCGCTTACGTCAACACCGATGTTCCTCAAGAGTTGGACACAGCATTCAAATACATGGGGGCAACTATGCGACGCAATATAAACTCGAATAACCTGTAACATTATGCACGAGATGCTCGTTCCTTAGTAGGAGTCTTGCGCTTATACTGAATCCACGTACCCGATATTCCAAACATTCGGGGTTAGAACGTATTCAGATCGTACAGGATCCTAAAATGAGCTGGTACATTTTTAATGAACACCATTCATACGCGGTGATGGGAATTTAGGTCCCGTTAGTTGATGTGGTACAATTTGAGACGGCAAAATGGTAAAGAATCGTTGCTGGAGATCTGAGATGAGTCCGGGGTAATGATTTTCAGCACTCCAGGCATGACAGTTGAGCAGACCATCACGGCTGAAAGATGCCTCATCCCTGAAAGTAAACTGCGGTGCTACGCTACATAATACGACATGCGTACACGAAGTAATCTAATACATTTTTTACTGAGCCAGTTTCGGTTGGAAAAATGCGGAATTCGTTGTGAGACATTGTGGAATATTCCCGCTTCAAAAATGGTTCATACGGCTCTGAGCACTCTGAGACTTAACATCTCAGGTCATCAGTCCCCTAGAACTTAGAACTACTTAAACCTCACTAACCTAAGGACATCACACACATCCATGCCCGAGTCAGGATTCGAACCTGCGACCGTAGCGGTCTCGCGGTTTCAGACTGAAGTGCCTACAAACGCTCGGCCGCAGGGGCCGGCATTCCCGCTTCACCTCCTATAGTTTCATGAAGTTCCAATATATGGCAGCGCTATACGTGTCCTTCAAAATGGCTTCTGTAAGGGAGCCGCGTTCCAGCAGAGAGCTAACGTTGAGTTTCTTCTGATGGAAAACCGGAAAACCGCAGATATTCGTAGCCGCTTGCGGAATGTCTACGTAGACCTGGCAGTGAACAAAAGCACGATCCCACAGAGTTCGCGCGAAACTGTCCGATCTCCCGCGTACCTGCGTGTCGCACACAGCCGGTGTGGCTCCTGCAAGTTGGAACTTCAACGTGTTCATCACCACAAAAACCTTCTCCTTCTGCCTGACAACGCAAAGCCTCCCGAGTCCTCGCGGATGGCGCTATGGTTGGCCCGCTAGATGGCGCTGCCGTAGGTCAAACGGATATCAACTGCGTTTTTTTTTTAAATAGGAACCCCCATTTTTATTACATATTCGTGTAGTACGTAAATAAAAGTGTATGTTTTAATTGCACCACTTTTTTCGCTTTGTGATAGATGGCGCTATAATAGTCACAAACATATGGCTCACAATTTTAGACGAACAGTTGGTAACAGGTAGGTTTTTTTCAATTAAAATACAGATCGTAGGTACGTTTGAACATTTTATTTTGGTTGTTCCAATGTGATACATCTACGCTTTTCAACTTATCATTTCTGAGAACGCATGCTGTTACAGCATGATTACCTGTAAATACCACATTAATTTAATAAATGCTCAAAATGATGTCCGTCAACCTCAGTGCATTTGGCAATACGTGTAACGACATTCCTCTCAACAGCGAGTAGTTCGCCTTCCGTAATGTTCGCACATGCATTGACAATGCACTGACGCATCTTTTCAGGCGTTGACGGTGGATCACGATAGCAAATATCCTTCAACTTTCCCCTCAGAAAGGTATCCGGAGGCGTCAGATCCGGTGAACGTGCGGGCCGTGGTATACTGCTTCGATGACCAATCCACCTGTCATGAAATATGCTATTCAATACCGCTTCAACCGCAAGCGACCTATCTGCCGAACATCCATCATGTTGGAAGTACATCGCCATTCTGTCATGCAGTGAAACATCTTGTAGTAACATCGGTAGAACATTACGTAGGAAATCAGCATACATTGCACCATTTAGATTCTCATCGATAAAATGGGGGCCAATTATCCTTCCTCCCATAATGCCCCCCATCAATCATTAAACCGCTAAGGTCACTGATGTTCCACTTGTCGCAGCCATCGTGGATTTTCCGTTGCCCAATAGTGAATATTATGCCGGTTTACGTTACCGCTGTTGGTGAATGACGCTTCGTCGCTAAATAGAACGCGTGCAAAAAATCTGTCATCGTCTTGTAATTTCTCTTGTGCCCAGTGCAATTCCTGGTGCATAGAAATATGGTACGGCTGCAGTCGATGTTGATGTAGCATTCTCAACACCGACGTTTTTGAGATTCCCGATTCTCGCGCAATTTGTCTGCTACGGATGTGCGGATTAGCCGCGACAGCAGCTAAGACACCTACTTGGGCATCATCAGTTGTTGCAGGTCGTGGTAGGCGTTTCACATGTGGCTGAACACTTCCTGTTTCCTTAAATAACGTAACTATTCGGCGAACGGTCCGGACACTTGGATGATGTCGTCCAGGATACCGAGCAGCATACATAGCACACGCCCGTTGGGCATTTTGATTACAATAGCTATACATCAACACGATATCGACCTTTAACGCAATTGGTAAACGGTCCATTTTAAGATGGGTAATGTTTCACGAAGCAAATACGGTCTGTACTGGCGGAGTGTTACGTGATACCACGTACTTATACGTTTGTGACTATTACAGCGCCATCTATCACAAAGCGAAAAAAGTGGTCCAGCTAAAACATTCATATTTCTTTACATACTACACGAACATGTAATAAAAAATGGGGGTTCCTATTTAAAAAAAACGCAGTTGATATCCGTTTGACCTATGGTAGCGCCATCTAGCGGGCTAACCATAGCGCCATCTGGTTGCTCCCTTCAAGCTAGACGAGTTTCGTTGTTTGTGGTTTTTTCGTTTGATGCTTGTTTCGTGAGATATTTGGCCCAGACACTATCAATGGACCACCCTGTATACCCTCCGAGTAAGGTGGCGTAAGGCCGTCAGATTGAACCGAGATTATGTTGAAAAACCGGGTTTTGTAGCCAAACGAGTGCGGAATAATATGGCGTATTTGAATCATAAATAAAACCAACCTGCTTTCAGAAAAAAAACAGGTTTCATTACTTATTGAACGCCCCTCGTATAAATCTCAATAAATTATTTAAAGTAATGACGTTACTGGGGCGCTTGAGGGTAGATCTCTCCTTGGAACAACGGCAGTTCATTATTTGGAAAGGCCGGCACTGACTGATGTAAGTCTGTGTCGACAGACGAGGTATCAGGTCACAGAACTTAATAACTTAAGAACATGAATGGGCGGTGCTAATCATTAGTGAATCCTTGCTCCAATGGGACAAATTCGAGAGGAAAAAACTGACCTTTTTTTGTTTCATAGTATGACACGAAATAGGCAAGTTACCGTAGCCTGTGGAAAGCCAGAGCTACGTGATGCCGATAGCTGAAAACACTGTAGGAAATATTACGACGATAAGTGACGAGTGGTCAAGTCAGTAGTGATGTGCAAAACCAGAATTGGCGTAAACAAAAACACATACAATCTACCAGAACCAAATTTCAAGTTAAGGACGCGAGGTAATAGCGACATTTACAAATCGGCATACTGAGGCTTCAGCGACAGGACAGAAACTGCTAATCCAGCAGCCGGACCGGTATTCATTTTCTGTAGCGAACCGGCAGACACCCACCTGTGAGATGTACGAGTATGCCGCCGCCGCAGCAAGCGAAACTGTCTGCTGCACGGATACGATCGCCGCCACACTGTGGGTCGGTTTCCACGGCGCTAGAGTGGTGAAATATTAGAATCTCTTCCTGCACTCGCTATGGTGAAGTTGTATACTGACCTCGTAGACTTCCTGTTATCAGAATGGTCTTGCTAAATTCTCTACAAAGCAATTAATGACGACGGTACTGCTGTTGAAAACATCAGAAGGTATTATCATGAAAACTGGAAAGACGGCTTAGTGAGGCAAGATAGCTCACACACTTTTATCTATTATGAAAGGCTTTCTGAAAGCCTACGAGTTGGAAAACAGCAATTTTATTGGCTGTAAAAAAACATTGGCGTCTGTCAGTCTGATTTTAGTGTATTTTCCGCACGACACGTTTCGGGAAGTAGTTGTATGAAGTGCTGTTGTCGTGTACCATGACCTTTTTAGGGCTGACTGCGACGCAGGAACTGCTGCGTTATTCTGGTGAAAGTAAAATTTCTTGTTTAACGCTATGTGGGGAGTCACATATTATTCCTCACTTACATATTCACATGTGCTTGGCATTTTACCACTTTCATCAGATATTTTTAATACATTATGATTTAGACGTTTAATTTACAATGTACTGATTTATTTTAATGTAAAGTTATTTTGGTTACATGCAACAACATGCGCATGTAATTCCACATAAATTGGAAATTTCTTACATATGCATCAAAATCACGATTTAAAGCCGCATGTTCTTAATTACATCAAAAGTTTTCAGTCGATTTAGAAACATGTAAACTAGCAATATTTCTCCCAGTCGTATACAGTGAATGTAATTTTATCTGGCATATTTCTTTAACAAAGCTGACGTTTCTTAATAATGTGTAGTATGAAAGTTTTTAAATTTTCCCTTAAGGATGATCTATGTAAAAGGAATTAACACATTCGAATATTTTCATCTCTATATACGACGGATAGGGTGAGCAGGAATTTGCGATTGTTTGCAGGCGACGCCGTAGTGCGCTGGAAAGTGCCGCCGTTGAATGACTGTAGGAGGACACAGGATGGCAGAATTTGTTTGATGTGGTGAATGGCAGCTTGCTCTAAACACTGTAAAATTTAAGTTAGGCGGATGAGTAGGGAAAACAACACTGCAGTGTTCGAACACAATATTCGCGGTGAGCTGCTTGACAGTCACGTCTATTAAGTATCAAGATGTAACGTTACAAAGTTACATGAAATGAAACGAGCCCATAGGATCCGTTGTAGTCAAGGCGAATAGTCAACTTATGTTTACTGAAAGAATTCTAGCAAAGGGGACCGCGTGTAGAACACTTGTGCGACCCATTCTTCGTAATGCCCACCGGTTCAGTGTAAAGGGAGATATCCAAGCAAGTCAGAGGCCTTCTGTAAAGCTTGTTGCCGGTAACTTCATTCAGCACGCAAGTATTACGAAGTGTTCCGTGAAGGGAGGAAGACTTTCTTTTCGCGAAAGTTAACTTTTCGAGAAAATTTAGAGAGTCGGAATCCTATTGCCACCAACATACATCTCGCGTAAGGATCGAGAAGGGAAACAAAAATCAGGACCTCTACGGAAACATAACGACAGTCGTTTTTCCCTCGCCCTGTTAGTTGATGGAAGAGTAAAGGGAAATATTAAGAGAGGTACAGGATACCCTCCGCCATGCATTGGATGGTGGTTTGCAGAGTATCTATGTAGATCCTGATGTAGATCTGGTTCCACAAGGCACTAAATGATCGAAAGTATCCGGACACCCATATGTAATGCGGTATTGACATTAGATTCGCGTGAGAAGGACCTTCCTCCTTCCTTCTCCCTCTCGACCCCCACCCCCCGCCCCAGTATAAAAGCAGGCGGACACCACAATGAGTTGGTCAAGAGCGCTCAGTGAGTTCAAACATGGACTAACCATTCATCATCATCATCATCATCATTTAAGACTGATTATGCCTTTCAGCGTTCAGTCTGGAGCATAGCCCCCTCATAAAATTCCTCCATGATCCCCTATTCAGTGCTAACATTGGTGCCTCTTCTGATGTTAAACCTATTACTTCAAAAGCATTCTTAACCGAATCCAGGTACCTTCTCCTCGGACTGCCCCGACTCCTCCTACCCTCTACTGCTGAATCCATGAGTCTCTTGGGTAACCTTGCTTCTCCCATGCGTGTAACATGACCCCACCATCTAAGCCTGTTCGCCCTGACTGCTACATCTATAGAGTTCATTCCCAGTTTTTCTTTGATTTCCTGATTGTGGACACCCTCCTGCCATTGTTCCCATCTACTAGTACCTGCAATCATCCTAGCTACTTTCATATCCGTAACCTCAACCTTGTTGATAAGGTAACCTGAATCCACCCAGCTTTCGCTTCCATACAACAAAGGTGGTCGAAAGATTGAACGGTGCACAGATAACTTAGTCTTGGTACTGACTTCCTTCTTGCAGAAGAGAGTAGATCGTAGCTGAGCGCTCACTGCATTAGCTTTGCTACACCTTGCTTCCAGTTCTTTCCCTATGTTGCCATCCTGTGAGAATATGCATCCTAAGTACTTGAAACAGTCCACCTGTTCTAACTTTGTTCCTCCTATTTGGCACTCAATCCGTTTATATTTCTTTCCCACTGACATTACTTTCGTTTTGGAGATGCTAATCTTCATACCATAGTCCTTACATTTCTGCTCTAGCTCTGAAATATTACTTTGCAAACTTTCAATCGAATCTGCCATCACAACTAAGTCATCCGCATATGCAAGACTGCTTATTTTGTGTTCACATATCTTAATCTCACCCAGCCAGTCTATTGTTTTCAACGTATGATCCATAAATAATATGAACAACAGTGGAGGCAGGTTGCAGCCTTGTCTTACCCCTGAAACTACTCTGAACCATGAACTCAATTTACCGTCAACTCTAACTGCTGCCTGACTATCCATGTAAAGACCTTTAATTGCTTGCAAAAGTTTGCCTCCTATTCCATAATCTCGCAGAACAGACAATAACTTCCTCCTAGGAACCCGGTCATATGCCTCTTCTAGATCTATAAAGCATAGATACAATTCCCTGTTCCACTCATAACACTTCTCCATTATTTGCCGTAAGCTAAAGATCTGGTCCTGACAACCTCTAAGAGGCCTAAACTCACACTGATTTTCATCCAATTGGTCCTCAACTAATACTCGCACTTTCCTTTCAACAATACCTGAGAAAATTTTACCCACAACGCTGATTAACCATTGGATGTAATAAATCCATCAGACATTTCACCGCTTCTGGGGCAGCCCAGGTCGGTTGTTGGTGATTTGACTGAAGTCGAAACGCGAAGAAGCAACCAGAACTCAACCAAGAGCAGGCGGAGACGTGTACTGATGGGCGTGGACCACCGAGCATTGCGGAGCGTGGTTGCAAATTAATGGAAGGAGTCACTCGTGAATTCCAAAGTGTTACCAGCAGTCCAGCTAGCATAATGACAGTGTCTCGGGAAGTGAAAAGAATGGGGTACAATGATAAAGCAGCTACTCGTGAGGCACACATTTTTCTAGGCAATTCTGAGCGGCACTTGTGAAGAAAGACGCCACTGGACAATGGATGACTGGAAACGAGTGATTTGGACTGATGAATCATGCTACACCATGTATCAGTCCGATAGAAGATTTGGGTTTGGTGAATACGCGTTGAATATTACCTGTCATCGTGTCTAGTGCCAACAGTGAGGGACGGAGAAGGTGATGTTACGATATGGAGGTGTTTTTACTCATTAGTACACTTAAGAACCCACTAAATGCCTTAACATACAAACACATTTTACACCATTTCGTAAGTAGGGAAATAATTCAGGTACGATTATTACATTGTACCCTGCCAAAGCAGCACCGATGAGTCAAGTTTGTGGACCGTTACATTCTTGAAATGGACTGGCAGGGCCAGACTCCCGAATTGAACGCAGTGGAACACCTTTGGGTTGAGTTAGGGCGTCGACTTCGCCACAGACCCAGCGTCCAAAATTCCTACCTTCCCTGGTTTCGACTGTTGTGGAAGAATGGGCTACCATTCGTCGAAAGACATTCAGACATGTCATAGCATCACCAGCAGAGTTCCAAATGTCATAATGGCAAAGGATGGACACATCCTATGTTAATTTCCACTAATAGGTGTCTGGATACTTCTGATAGATATGATAGTGAGTTAGAGTTTCCGTGTTCTGTATTTATCTTTAGTAAAATGAACTCTATTTTCACTAACGCACATATAATAAGATTACCAAGTCATTTTGTATTATACTCCTATGTTTCAGCCAGGTCTCACATGTGATCGTTTTTAAAATGTTTAAATGTGTGTGAATTCCTAAGGGACCAAACTCCTGGGGTCATCGGTCGCTACACTTACAGACTACTTAAACTACACTACTGGCCATTAAAATTGCTACACCAAGAAGAAATGCAGATGATAAACGGGTATTTATTGGACAAATATATTATACTAGAACTGACATGTGATTACGTTTTCACGCAATTTGGGTGCATAGATCATGAGAAATCAGTACCCAGAACAACCACCTTTGGCCGTAATAACGGCCTTGATAAGCCCGGGCATTGAGTCAAACAGAGCTTGGATGGCGTGTACAGGTACAGCTGCCCATGCAGCTTCAACACGATACCACAGCTCATCAAGAGAAGTAACTGGCGTATTGTGACGAGCCAGTTGCTAGGCCAGCATTGACCAGACGTTTTCAATTGGTGAGAGATCTGTAGAATGTGCTGGCCAGGGCAGCAGTCGAACATTTTCTGTATCCAGAAAGGCCCCTACAGGACCTGCAACATGCGGTCGTGCATTATCCTGCTGAAATGTAGGGTTTCGCAGGGATCGAATGAAGGGTAGAGCCACGGGTCTTAACACATCTGAAATGTAACGTCCACTGTTCAAAGTGCCGTCAATGCGAATAAGAGGTGACAGAGACGTGTAATCAATGGCACCCCAAACCATCACGCCGGGTGATACGCCAGTATGGCGATGACTAATACACACCTCCGATGTGCGTTCACCATGATGTCGCCAAACACGGATGCGACCATCATGATGCTGTAAACAGATGCTGGATTCATCCGAAAAAATGACGTTTTGCCATTAGTGCACCCAGGTTTGTCGTCCAATACACCATCGCAGGCGTTCCTGTCTGTGATGCGGCGTCAAAGGTAACCGCAGCCATGGTCTCCGAGCCGATAGTCCGTGCTGCTGCAAACGTCGTCGAACTGTTCGTGCAGATGGTTGTTGTCTTGTAAACGTCCCCATCTGTTGACTCAGGGATCGAGACGTGGCTGCACGATCCGTTACAGCCATGCGAATAAGATGCCTGTCATCTTGACTGCTAGTGATACGAGGCCGTTGGGAACCAGCACGACGTTCCGTATTACCCTCCTGAACCCACCGAATGCATATTTTGCTAACAGTCAATGGATCTCGACCAACGCGAGCAGCAATGTCGCGATACGATAAACCGCAATCGCGATAGGCTACAATCCGACCTTTATCAAAGTCGGAAACGCGATGGTAAGCATTTCTCCTCCTTACACGAGGCATCACAACAACGTTTCACCAGGCAGCGCCAGTCAACTGCTGTTTATGTACGAGAAATCAGTTCGAAAGTTTCCTCATGTCAGCACGTTGTAGGTGTCGTCGCTGGCGCCAACCTTGTGTGAATGCTCTGAAAAACTAATCATGTGCATATCACAGCATCTTCTTCCTGTCGGTTAAATTTCGCGTCTGTAGCACGTGATCTTCGTGGTGTAGCAATTTTAATGGCCAGTAGTGTAACTTGAATTAACTTATGCTAAGAACAAGTCACACACCCGTACCCGTGGGAGGACTCGAACCTCCGACAGTAGAAGGATAGTTTTCATTACGCGTAGGAAAGAATAATGAATAAAAGAATAATAAGAATAATGAATAATGAATAATGAATAATGAATAATGAATAATAATAAGAATAATGAATAAAAAAATAGGAGTGCGGGTTAGCTACTACAAACAGCATAGTGAACGCATTATTGTGGCCAAGATAGACACAAAGCCCATGCCTACTACAGTAGTACAAGTTTATATGCCAACTACCTCTGCAGATGATGAAGAAATAGATGAAATGTATGACGAGATAAAAGAAATTATTCAGGTAGTGAAAGGAGACGAAAATTTAATAGTCATGGGTGACTGGAATTCGTCAGTAGGAAAAGGGAGAGAAGGAAACATAGTAGGTGAATATGGATTGGGGGGAAGGAATGAAAGAGGAAGCCGCCTTGTAGAATTTTGCACAGAGCATAACTTAATCATAGCCAACACTTGGTTCAAGAATCATAAAAGAAGGTTGTATACCTGGAAGAATCCTGGAGGTACTAGTAGGTATCAGATAGATTATATAATGGTAAGACAGAGATTTAGGAACCAGGTTTTAAATTGTAAGACATTTCCTGGGGCAGATGTGGATTCTGACCACAATCTATTGGTTATGAACTGCAGATTGAAACTGAAGAAACTGCAAAAAGGTGGGAATTTAAGGAGATGGGACCTGGATAAACTGAAAGAACCAGAGGTTGTAGAGAGTTTCAGGGAGAGCATAAGGGAACAATTGACAGGAATGGGGGAAAGAAATACAGTAGAAGAAGAATGGGTAGCTCTGAGGGATGAAGTAGTGAAGGCAGCAGAGGATCAAGTAGGTAAAAAGACGAGGGCTAATAGAAATCCTTGGGTAACAGAAGAAATATTGAATTTAATTGATGAAAGGAGAAAATACAAAAATGCAGTAAATGAAGCAGGCAAAAAGGAATACAGACGTCTCAAAAATGATATCGACAGGAAGTGCAAAATGGCTAAGCAGGGATGGCTAGAGGACAAATGTAAGGATGTAGAGGCTTGTCTCACTAGGGGTAGGATAGATACTGCCTACAGGAAAATTAAAGAGACCTTTGGAGAGAAGAGAACCACTTGTATGAATATCAAGAGCTCAGATGGCAACCCAGTTCTAAGCAAAGAAGGGAAGGCAGAAAGGTGGAAGGAGTATATAGAGGGTTTATACAAGGGCGATGTACTTGAGGACAATATTATGGAAATGGAAGAGGATGTAGATGAAGACGAAATGGGAGATAAGATACTGCGTGAAGAGTTTGACAGAGCACTGAAAGACCTGAGTCGAAACAAGGCCCGGGGAGTAGACAACATTCCATTTGAACTACTGATGGCCTCGGGAGAGCCAGTCATGACAAAACTCTACCATCTGGTGAGAACGATGTATGAGACAGGCGAAATACCCTCAGACTTCAAGAAGAATATAATAATTCCAATCCCAAAGAAAGCAGGTGTTGACAGATGTGAAAATTACCGAACTATCAGTTTAATAAGTCACAGCTGCAAAATACTAACGCGAATTCTTTACAGGCGAATGGAAAAACTGGTAGAAGCCGACCTCGGGGAAGATCAGTTTGGATTCCGTAGAAATGTTGGAACACGTGAGGCAATACTGACCTTACGACTTATCTTAGAAGAAAGATTAAGATAAGGCAAACCTACGTTTCTAGCATTTGTAGACTTAGAGAAAGCTTTTGACAATGTTAACTGGAATACTCTCTTTCAAATTCTGAAGGTGGCAGGGGTAAAATACAGGGAACGAAAGGCTATTTACAGTTTGTACAGAAACCAGATGGCAGTTATAAGAGTCGAGGGGCATGAAAGGGAAGCAGTGGTTGGGAAAGGAGTAAGACAGGGTTGTAGCCTCTCCCCGATGTTATTCAATCTGTATATTGAGCAAGCAGTAAAGGAAACAAAAGAAAAATTCGGAGTAGGTATTAAAATTCATGGAGAAGAAGTAAAAACTTTGAGGTTCGCTGATGACATTGTAATTCTGTCAGAGACAGCAAAGGACTTGGAAGAGCAGTTGAACGGAATGGACAGTGTCTTGAAAGGAGGATATAAGATGAACATCAACAAAAGCAAAACGAGAATAATGGAATGTAGTCAAATTAAGTCGGGTGATGCTGAGGGAATTAGATTAGGAAATGAGACACTTAAAGTAGTAAAGGAGTTTTGCTATTTAGGGAGTAAAATAACCGATGATGGTCGAAGTAGAGAGGATATAAAATGTAGACTGGCAATGGCAAGGAAAGCGTTTCTCAAGAAGAGGAATTTGTTAACATCGAGTATAGATTTAAGTGTCAGGAAGTCATTTCTGAAAGTATTTGTATGGAGTGTAGCCATGTATGGAAGTGAAACATGGACGGTAACTAGTTTGGACAAGAAGAGAATAGAAGCTTTCGAAATGTGGTGCTACAGAAGAATGCTGAAGATAAGGTGGGTAGATCACGTAACTAATGAGGAGGTATTGAATAGGATTGGGGAGAAGAGAAGTTTGTGGCACAACTTGACTAGAAGAAGGGATCGGTTGGTAGGACATGTTTTGAGGCATCAAGGGATCACAAATTTAGCATTGGAGGGCAGTGTGAAGGGTAAAAATCGTAGAGGGAGACCAAGAGATGAATACACTAAGCAGATTCAGAAGGATGTAGGTTGCAGTAGATACTGGGAGATGAAGAAGCTTGCACACAATAGAGTAGCATGGAGAGCTGCATCAAACCAGTCTCAGGACTGAAGACCACAACAACAACAACAATAGGAAAGAGTCTCACAGTTGGCCTTTGCCAGCCCGCGCGTCGGCGTTCGCGAGCTAACGGAGCTGTTCCGCTTCGCCGTGAGCGCGACCCCCCGGCGGAATGTGGTGGCGAGCCGTGGCCCAGGTATCGGCGGGGGCGGCCCGAGTCAACAAGCGGCCATTATGGCGGCCATGTCGAACACGGTGTCGCGCGGAGCCCCGCTACCGTATCTGGCCGTGATAGCGGCGCGGCCGCCGACGCCGCCGCTCTGCGCCGATAACCGGCCGCCCGCTGCCGCCGCCGCAGTTGCAGCCGCTCACCTGGGACAAAAGAGCTCGTTAACCTCCGGCATTCTGCAGCCACTTCATTCCACCCTTCGCAGGTGGAACTTTCTGCACGCTGCGGCCGTCTCCACTTGCACTAGAGCGCTACATGTTTTATCCCGGTCGCAGACGCCGCTTGCGACGTGCGTGCCCGCTTACATACTGTAAGTAGGCTGTTTATGTTTTCTTTATGTAAGTAGGCTGTTTATGTTTTCTTATTGGCAACGTTACGTAGCGCTCTGTACGAAAATCACTGGCTGTGCTGTGTGCAGTCTGTGGCTAGTTTGCATTGTTGTCTGCCATTGTAGTGTTGGGCAGCGGCAGCTGGATGTGAACAGCGCGTAGCGTTGCGCAGTTGGAGGTGAGACGCCAGCAGTGGTGGATGTGGGGAGAGAGATGGCGGAGTTTTGATAATTTGTAATACTGGATGCTATATCTATTATGACTATTAAGGTAAATACATTGTTTGTTCTCTATTAAAATCTTTCGTTTGCTAACTATGCCCATCAGTAGTTAGTGCCTTCTGTAGTTTGAATCTTTTATTTAGCTCGCAGTAGTGGCGCTCGCTGTATTGCAGTAGTTCGAGTAACGAAGATTTTTGTGAGGTAAGTGATTTGTGAAAGGTATAGTTTAATGTTTGTCTGGGCCATTCTTTTGTAGGGATTTTTGATAGTCAGACTGCGTTGCGCTAAAATTATTGTGTGTCAGTTTAAGCACAGTCATGTATAAATGTTCAAAAGGGGACGTTTCAATACCTCTGGTACGCCTCGGATAGGAAGAAGAATCGAGATGCGTCCCTGAAAAGCTGGAAGAGATGCAATACTACCCTAGCGTGTGTCGATGCAGTTCTCGATTTACCATTTTTGTCTTACCAGGCACTGGCGTAGCATCGTAGTGGCAGTCACGCCCCGTAGACTTAAGAAGCTGATATACACGACGTGACAAAAAAGTGAAGCTCCCAGGAGGAGGAGGAAACGACCGAAACGTCATGTGTTGAAAGGCTGTTTGATGTTATTTCAGTAACTACAATATTCAGTCAAAATTACAAAGAACTCGACGGTATGAGCCCACTTATCACTATGATGTTGCCTCCCCTCCCTTCTGCCGTTGCTCTTATTGTGTTGGGAAGGGTGCCATAAAGTGGTTGTAGCCTCTCGTGAGGCAAGCTGGCCTGGGACTGGGACAGAGTTACACACGTTCTATCAGGGCCAGACCTGGGGACCTCGCTGGCCATTGGAGTAGCTCCTCATCACACAGGCCACAGACGTACGTCCCATGTGTGGAGGAGCATTCTCCTGTTAAGAAGCGGTGCCACCATACTCTCACGTGAGAGATAATATAGTATGAGGTTGCAGGATGTCCGTGGCGTACCATTGTGTCGTCACAGCTCCTACAGTCACTAAGAGCCGTCACCTGCAGTCATTCCCTTCTGGCTTCCTACATCATGATGCCAGAGGAAACATCGCTGCGCTTGTCCATAACCTTGTAAGACTGAGACTTCTCAAAGGTTGTCACCGAACTCTCCGACTACGATCATTTGAGCAGCTCAGAACCACAATTCATCTCTGAACTCAATGTGACACCATTCACCAGCTGTCCATGCTTTCCGGTGACCGGACCACTCCAAACGCAGCCGTTTGTGTTGTGGTCTTAACGGCATTTACCAATGCGACGGTAATTGCCCAGTACGGCTGTTGTAATATCCGACAAGTGGTGCACAATGACAGTGTCGTAGTGATTGCGTTACTTGTTTTCAAATAGCATGTGCACAATACGGTGATGCTCAGTTGTGTCTGCAGGTCGTGGTCGTGCGGTAGCGTTCTCGCTTCCCGCGCCCGGGTTCCCGGGTTCGATTCCCGGCGGGGTCAGGGATTTTCTCTGCCTCGTGATGACTGGGTGTTGTGTGATGTCCTTAGGTTAGTTAGGTTTAAGTAGTTCTAAGTTCTAGGGGACTGATGACCATAGATGTTAAGTCCCATAGTGCTCAGAGCCATTTGAACCATTTTGCTCAGTTGTGGTGCTCAGAAGTGGTTGACTGGAACATTGACGACCTCACATTCCCAAGCTGTCCAACATAGCGCCGCTGTCACATCCGAGTGCCCCATAAACGTGTGTACTGCACGATTCGACCAGCTGGGCGAATGGAGACTCAGAATGAGGCTCTTTTCAAACTATATATGTATTTCGTATGGCTTGAAGATACAGTGTGTTGTTACAAAATACAATGTACAATTATTTTCATATTTACAAACATATACAGGTTTTTCAAACTGTCAGCTTCAGATAACGTTGGGACAGTCTTCCCCTTCTGAATCAACACTCAACGTCTGATGCTGTTCAAGCCCCTTATACACTTTCCAGTCACATAACACAACCACCTGTCAAAAGCCTCAATACCTACATTATGCAGTGTGGACGGGCACTAAGAGTCAATGACTTTCTGGGAGTCATGCCGACTGCAGTGTCATGAGCAGCTCCGCTTTGTTTCACGGTTGAGGATCCAGCACGTACAGCCTGATCGAGGTGGTGCCACAGTTTCTCGATTTGATTTCAATCATGGGAGTCCAGTGGCCACGGGAGTATGCTAAACTCATCCTCATGCTCTACGAACCGTGCACGTACACTATGACCTGTGTGACATCTTAATTGTTCTCCTGTTTATGCCATCACACCCAGGAAAAAAAAAGGATAGGTCCACATTTGTGTTGGTCCACTCTGCCTTCCAGAATAACGAAATCACTCAGGGAATGCCACGAAAAGATTGCCCAGGCCATAACGCTCCCTTCTCCGGCGAGGATCTTGAGACATTTGTTGCTGCAACATACACGCCAACGGCCATCCTTCCGATGAGCATAAAATGTGATTCGTGTGAAAAGGCCACCTATCGTCACTCCAGCTTGTTATGTGAAGTCCCGACGTCGTCGGCAGCTCCGCACATGTCGTTCATCCCTGCCATCTACGTCTCGTGGTGCACCACGGCTACTTTGGTGCAGAACAGTACCAATAGTAACCAATGTGACAGGGCTGCTGACTTTATCTGATAAATATTGCGAACATTAGACGTCCTGTCGTCTGATTTGAGAAAAACTAGATGTTACTTTCATTACACCTGAACATTAGCCGTTCAGTACAACGTATTACTCAATTAACCACCGAAACAGCCACACAATCGGTGGAAGATACTCCATATGATCGTGTCTCGTTTATTACTTGACAACGCGATACATCCTTGCGGAAATCGACGAAGGCCGAATGTACCTGTTTACCTTACTCTACCATCTGCAAGGCATCGTGGGTGAAGAAACGAAGTTGCGATTTAGAGGAGAAATTCTGAAATAGAGACATCAAAATATCATGAGAAATATGTGTCCGTAGTAAAACATTATACAAAATACACATGAATGCCGGGAATCTACATGGCGGTACTACCCGTTTTCTATTCACTATGCGCTTTCCTCTTTTGTTTCTAACTGGAAGAGGGTTACGCAAATTGGAATCGTTCCGAGAGATAAACGCCATTGTACCTGTATCGACCCTGTTTCGATCGAGTTATATTCTTTGGGCTGGTGATGTGTCTTGGTTTGATCAAAGATTTCGGACTACGAAGGTAAGTAAATCAGAATAATATTATATGAGGACACAAATACTGATAACAGTACGTCGACTGAGGAATTCTTCGGGCGTAACCAATCAGTTTTAGTGCCATACTGCTCCAAATTTGGATTTGGCGGGTACAAGTCTGTTTTGCATATAATTAAATTCGTTGATGAATTGGATTGGTTCAGCCGGCGTCAATATTGTTGTATACACAAACGTATTGCAGCCGGCTGTACCGTACTCTAGCAGTTATGAGTATTTATCTATTTTTGTATACAGCCTATTTGAGACAGCTTATGAAGCATTGATTTCGCCTGTCTTCGTGTTGTAGACACTGAGTTACAAATTAAACATTGCCCATTTATGAAGGACTAGCGGCTGGAATAGGGTGAGGACGAGCATCATGATGGTGCCCTTTAGCGCCCGTACAAACATTTTATGAGACGAATGTGGATTATGACAGGATAATAAAACTTCGACAACAAGAAAAATATAAAAAAGCCATGAAGACACACACACACACACACACACACACAAATACGAAAAATCACGTCACGCATTTAGTCAGATTTAAAAAATAAGATAGGAAAGACGAAATTCTTTGGAACCGATAAAACAGAATCTTCAATTTATAACAGAATTTTTGTGTTCTACGAGAAAAAATAATTTATTTCTGAAACAATCTCCCAAAGAAAATTTTCCGTGAACTTCTTATCCTGGGATAAATTTGGCGTCGTAATTTTCGACTCCGGTGTTTCTGGATCAAGATTTCCTGTTGAAATATAGGCTCCCTCCTCCGTCATCCCCGAATGCTTCTATCGCCATCACGGATACGCTTTACGAATCACTGGTTTTTGCAGCAGCAGAATATCATGATGCACGATAGCAAACGCTCGCTTTATGCAAAACCAAAAGTCTGTAAATTTATATGTAGCAAAACGTTGATTACCATAACAGTACCATACCTAGCCTGGGATTAATTAATTGCCCCTGGTTCATTAATTACTTCGACCGACTCTGTCTGTATGGCTATGTGAGCTGGTTGAATATAATACAGTCATCAGACTAAAGTTACTCAACGATTCCTGTGAAACAGCAGCCGCTCTTACTAATCAAAGTAGCGTACACAGAAATGCCCTGCAGTAAGCGGCCCCTGCTGGATCCTACGTGGAAGGTTAGACAGCAATATTGTGACAGTGTATCAGCTCCAAAGTAGCAATTAGGGCAGCTCGCTTTTTTGAGTTGTCCTGCAAAAGAATTTATGAATACAGAAAGCCTGCTGAAAACCGCATACTTTCTTAATGAGTTTCAATTCATAAGCTATGATGAGGAGAACGTACAAAATTCCGTTGCCGTGGGAGAAATCGGTAAACAATTGCAGCAGGATTTTGCTAGGCACAGAGCATTTATCAGAAAACTGCAACGCTTTGACGTGCGTGCCACTCACTGGCAAGAAGTAACATCATTGAAAGCAGAATTACATTCTTGTTCTATGGCAAGTCTTAATAAACGTGAATACCAATACTGTCAAAACCTGATAACATGGAGTTCTCCGTTAAATGCAAGAAAGTACGGAAAATGGATGCAAACAGAACTAAAGTAGAATAAAAGCAGTACACTTAAAATGCAATTGAAACGAATAGTTCACTCACAGCTTCGTAAGCAGAAACGTATACATGAAAGTCCTTAGAACACCATGTAACGAACCATCTTATCTTTGTATGAAACAAAACGATATATGAAATCATTTACCGCATCCAATATTATGGATGCGAGCACAACTCAGTCAAAATACGAGCAACACACACTCAACGCAGTTCAAAGATGGCTATGCACGAGAAGTCGTAATCAGAAGCACAATGTGGTGAAACCATCTTCTATTAACTACGAACGAAAACGAACATGGAAGACAAAAAAATCACGCAATAAGAAAGCGAGATGATGGACTGATACACGCGCTGCGCTCCAAGTGACCTAGCAGCGAACCAAGGTCGTGTTGCTGGAAATCCCGCCATAAGTTTCACCCACTTGGTAAATATAAACACAAGAGGAAAGTTTTCCTCTCTCTCTCATACTGCTACCATCTACTACTACCCGCGTACCAATCAAGTGCTATAGTGGAAGTGCTACACGAAAGTAGCAGCGTTCTAGGGACGTTCACTCAATGTTGCATTGGTTCATTTGCAGCATTATTTTTTACACTCACTTCGAAAAATATTACGTTAAAGGTTTGAAACGTGAGAGATTCGTCGTAAGACCACATATTATGTCAGAGTACATCGAATTTAAAATAAAGCGTAACTATTAATTATAAAGTAAACATAAAATATATGAGTACAGTTCGATGAAGATATTTC
Source organism: Schistocerca cancellata (assembly GCF_023864275.1). Lineage (NCBI taxonomy): Eukaryota > Metazoa > Arthropoda > Insecta > Orthoptera > Acrididae > Schistocerca > Schistocerca cancellata. The sequence goes on along the minus strand of NC_064628.1, from coordinate 63,236,527 downwards.
TTATGAGAAGGCCTATAGTAATATTTGTAAAATACTGAATTTTCGGAACAGTTCCCATCAGTCGTCATCTTCGGACACAAGTGACGGGTGAGACTTGTATAGAGGTTCTACTTCGCATTTAAATGGACTGAAAGAGCATTCATTTAACGGACAATATTGAACGATTTGAAGTATTTTGACACCAGACGTGAGTCGTTCAGAACCTAGACAAGATTGTCTAGTAAATGACTCGAACAAATTTTTCTCCCCTCCCCCCTTAAAAGCATGATGTGTCGTTTCAGTAGGTCATTTGGCCTGCAAAAATATTTTCTTCTATTACCTTCGATGCTGCAGGGGATCGCCATAGCAAAGGATCTTTCCCAAGAGTGACAAAAAGTTTTCTGTGTGGACCAATATCTCATTGTGGAGAAGGAAACGCAGGGTGTTTATAAATGAATATCGGGGTTTTAGCGCTTTATAATATTTATTATATTAAACTTACTGTATAAAAGTATGCATAAAACGTATGCTGCCGTCAGATTCGGAAACGCCATATTTAGTTTTAATGAAAATAGAACCGACGTAATGGTTGATTGCTGGATTAATTTTAGCGAGACATTACGTGAAGGATGGAAATATTTCTTCCTTGATATATCTGTTTTACAAAAAGTATGATTCGGCGGTCCCTACTATAATGTGTCATGTGTGTCTTCCCTAAATAATTTAGTTGCAGCCGGACTGGGAGCCGATATAAACTTCTTGAAAGAAACAAGTTTCGTGCTCGGCTATTACTTACACCCATCTTTTTTTTATATTTCTTAGTAAGACGTTTCGGCTGTGTAGCCAACGTTTATCCCGTTAACTATATGTACGATTGATTTGGGTTACACTAATTTTCATGGTCAGTCCGTGGTTGGCGGGCTTGAAAGCTGTAGCCATGGTATTCGGTACAGCGCAGATCGTAGTACATAACCACGCTATCTATTACTCTCCTCTCTCTTCCCATTCATCTTTCCTTTGATGCCTCTGCTGTTAATTTCCACGCTATCTATTACTCTCCTCTCTCTTCCCATTCATCTTTCCTTTGATGCCTCTGCTGTTAATTTCTTCTCAAAATATTTCCCAGCCTAGGATTTTCCTTACTTTTATCGCTTCCAGTACTTTTCTCTGCTCTTCTGTTCTTGGACGTCGACTTCATTCCGCCACTCCATACCGTATATTTCTTTTACATTTAACGGCCCATGATCATTGCCATATGTAGTTAAATTCTAGACATAACACTTGACGAAATTATTTCTTGTGTGGGAATTCTTCACCTTTCACCTTTTCCAAAGCTCTTTAACACATGGATCTTCTCCTTCTCCTCTTCAGATATTAGGCTAAATTGCCTGTAACGGTATCTTGGCACTTATATTTTCTAGCCTTTAAGGGGTGTCTGTCATTCTTCATTCTCTGTAGGTGTTCGTTCCATTTTCTTCTATAGTCTACAGTTTTATCGTTCAGACTAAAAGTTTTTAGTTTTCTAATCTCTTGATTCTATAGTCTGTTTGCTATTGTGCAATCTTTATTAAATCGTCTCAGGAATTTCATTTCTTGTGCCTGAAAACGACTTTTTGCTTTTTGATAACCACCCAGAACTTGCTACCATAGAGCAGTGTGGGGATTGCAACAGTTTTAGAATTTGAGTATTTTCCCTAGTTTTGTTTTTAAGGTTTCTGTTAATTGTTCCACATATCCGGCTGAATTTACAAAACCTAATTTCTATATCTTTGCTGTAGCCATGATTCACTTCACATCCTAGGTAACAGAAGTGGTTTACTTGCTTTAAAATCTTTTGATCTACCACTGTATTGGTTCTAATGTGTTCTTTCCCCATCAAGGCCATTGCCTTAGTTTTTTCTGTTGATAGCTCCGTGTCAAATTTCGCACCTATTTGTTTCAGTAGATATATTCCTTTCCGAAGATCCTCTTATTATCTGCTAGGACCACTGCACCGTCAGCATTAGTAAGTTATTTAAAAGAATCGTCCTGTCTAGGTACATACATTTTTGAAATTCTTTTTTCCATATATGCATTAATTCGTGTATTCAAATGTTAAAGTTGAGCAGACACAGCGGCTTTGTGGTACTCCTTCGTTATTTGATAAAACATTACTCATTTTTCTGTTGATACCTAGAGTGATATGTTCTGACACATACTTTTTATCGCATTTAGTAGATGTTTTGGTTATCCACGATTCGACATTATCTTCCAAAGTTTGTCTACTGACATTTTAAAGAGCTTTTTTAAAATCCATAAAAGCAATTCGCGTTTCTTTATTATATTCTCTGAGTTTTTGTATTATCTGTTATAAAATAAAAACTGCCTCTGTCAAAGAGCGTCCTTTACTAAAACCCATTTGTTCCTCATGCAATACTGCTCCCGTTACGTTGTTAAGTTTTGTGTTTAAAATCTTAGCCTGCATCTTGTACGCTAATTCTAGTAAAGTTATTCTTCAGTCATTGGCGCAGACGCTTCTGTCTTCTTTTTTTGAAAATTGATATCACTCTAGTGATCTTCCAGTCTTTGGGGATACTTTTGCTCTTCAAACATTCGTTTAAGAGACTTAACAGTCGTAGATGTAGCAACATTCCTCCATTATTTTGGCAATTCAGCATTAATATCATCCCTTTCTGTCGCTCTTCTGCTCCTAAGTGATGTTAATGCAGATTTTATTTCGTTAATCCCTTGTCATCTATTGTTTTCATTTCAGTTTCTAGTTGTGTGTCATCATACCATAATGCTTTGAAATAATTTACCACTGTTGTTCTTCAATATGTCTTATTTGTATCTTCTCTTTCTCAGTTGTGTTTAAAGGTTTAAAAACTTTAAAGGCCGTGTACTGTCTCCTGTCAATGTCATCTCGATATATCCCAATGATCCTGGTGCACCTTTCTTATTACACATTTAATAACATTTCTTCTCGCCTTGTAAGGTGGCATCTTCTCAGATGTGGCGTTGCTTATGTATTTTATGTATGCATCCTGTTTTTCTTTAACAGCATTTCTTATATTCTCATTTCAAACTCTTAGGCCCTTTCTTCTCCTTGAAGAATTCAAGACAGCTCTGAGCACAAACCCTGCTCCCACGTCCGAGAAGTCATGTGTCGCGTGACCTCTGCTCATTGCATGGCGTGCAGTAGCTGACGCGAGAGGATGAAAGGCGAGTTTTCCGGCGGCCTTAGGCAACCAGAACATATCGGCTAAGGGAGATAACCCAGAAAGAAGATCCTCGTCCTCCTAGAAAGGGGTTTGAACAGACGCCTGGTAATCAACTCTTGGAAAACATTCCTAGTCTACCCGAGCGGTTCTAGGCGCTTCAGTCCGGAACCACGCGGCTGCTACGGTCGCAGGTTCGACTCCTGCCTCTGGCCTGGATGTGTGTAATGTCCTTAGGTTAGTAAGGTTTAAGTAGTTCTAAGTTCTAGGGGACTGAGGACCTCAGACGCTAAGTCCCATAGTGCTCAGAGCCATTTGAACCATTTTGAGCTCCTAGTACCCCAACGAGCCTCCGAGACAGGAAGGTCTCAGAGGTCAATGACAAAGCACATGGATTTTCTACCTCTTACATCCTGTACTCAACTTCCATTCTCTGTCATCAAACTTCGCAGATAACTAAAAAATTTTACTTTCGCCAATGTGCTCCTTTTGAATGATATTTTGACGTTCATTTTTGTTTCTTTCTTACAGTTATCTTCATTTCATAATATTTTAGCGCTTTTATGAAATCGACAGCATGAACTATAGTTCTTCCTTTGATTCTACCAACATTGCTTGGCGTCTGCATACCTAATTGTGACTCCTTCTTTCTCTTGAACACTATCTGCTACTTTCTCAGTACAAATATCGAAAAAAATGTTGGTAATGAAACCTCCTCTTAGAAAAATTTATGAATTACTGTGCTGATAAACCCCTTAAGTTATTTGATACCGAAACAGCTGACTAAAACTGAACGTACTCAGACAGTTTTCTCGTTTCTTGTTCTGATCATTTCTAAACTGACAAACAATATTTTAGCGCAACGCAATCTAACTTTTAATAATCCCTACAAAAGAATAGCCCTGACTAACAATAACCTATACCCTCATGAATCACTTACCTCATAAAAATCTTCGTTACTCGAACTACTGCAATACAGCGAGCGCCAGTACTACCAGCTAAATAAAAGATTCTAATGGCTTGGTTCAAATGGCTCTGAGCACTATGGGACTTAACTTGTGAGGTTATCAGTCCCCTAGAACTGAGAACTACTTAAACCTAACTAACCTAACGACATCACACACATCCATGCCCGAGGCAGGATTCGAAACTGCGACCCTAGCAGTCACGCGGTTCCAGACTGTAGCGCCTAGAACCTCTCGGCCACCCCGGTCGGCTAAAGATTCTATCTACTGAAGGCACTAACTACTGATAGGCGTATAGTTAGCGAATGAAAGAGTTTGATAAACAATTTATTTACCTTAATAGTGTTCAAAAGTCGTAATATGTCTGCCTGTGTCTGTATATGTGCGGATGGCTATGTGTGTGTGTGTGTGTGTGTGTGTGTGTGTGTGAGTGTGTGTGCGTGTGTGCGCGCGCGCGTGTATTCCTGTTCTTTTTTCCCCACAAGGTAAGTCTTACCGCTCCCGGGATTGGAATGACTCTTACCCTCTCCCTTAAAACCCACATCCTTTCGTTTTTCCCTCTCCTTCCCTGTTTCCTGATGAAGCAACCATGGGTTGCGAAAGCCTGAAATTTGTGTGTGTTTTTATTGTGTCTATCTACCAGCGCTTTCTCGTTTGGTAAGTCAATGCATATTTGTTTTTTATATAAATTTTTCGCACGTGGATGTTTCTCTCGCTCATCCGCTCATATTAACATCTCAAAACTGTGGCATCTCTCTCCCCACATCCACCACTGCTGGCGGCTCACCTCCAGCTGCCCAACGCTACGCGCTGTTCACATCCAACAGCCCACCACTACACTAGCGAAAATTCCAGCAATGAGTCAACACAGCGCAGTCAGCGATTTTCATACAGAACGCTACGTGGCGTTATCAACATAAAAACCTAAACAGCCTACTTAGAGTAACAAACAATTGCCATATGTTAACAGCTCTTCCAATACCTGCCTCATTTGGTCCCGAATCGCCAATCGTCACTACCACGTTTTGTCCCGTATAGCCGACCGGCGTGGCCGAGCGGTTCTAGGTGCTACAGTCTGGAACCGCGCCACCGCTACGGTCGCAGGTTCGAATCCTGCCTCGGGCATGGATGTGTGTGATGTACTTATGTTAGTTAGGTTTAAGTAGTTCTAAGTTCTAGGGGACTGATGACCTCAGAAGTTAAGTCCCACAGTGCTCAGAGCCATTTGAACAATTTTTTTGTTCCGTATACAGTTCCTCTCGTTCCAGTCCACACGAACATCATTCAAAATCTTCAGGAAGGTGCGCCAGTCGACTTTGAGCCTCATTGTTAAACTAGGCACGCTATCAAATGGATCTTGGGAAGCAGCCGTGGAGCGTGTCGTGTTGTGTAAGCAGCGTGACCTGACGTTACGTGGCGCTCTCCACGTGTGGGCGGCCGCGGCCAGCTCGCCTACCTGTTTCCGCAGGAAGCTGGCCGGCTTCCGGCAGTCCTTCCTCCGCGCCCTGCTGCATCTGCCCGGGTCACACCGGCGGCAGGCCACCGTGCCATGCGTGCTGGGCTTTACGGCTACCGCTACCGGCTGCGGCCCTGTCCAGAGCGCGGCGGCCGCTTATCTCACCCTGATAAATGCCTTCTCCTGTCCTCTTCCTGCGGCACGCGCATCCTGCATCCGACACTGCAGTTTCCAGGGGCAATAAGCGACAACTTACCGCGACACGGTGCAGGCTATCGCGTCTCCTGAACCCCATCTATAGTCCCGGTCGCTTTAAATCTACTATACTCCCAGGCTGCACACGGTGTGCGGCGGAGGGTACTTTACCTACCACTGTCAAAAAATGGTTCAAATGGCTCTGAGCACTATGGGACTGAACATCTGTGGTCATCAGTCCCCTAGAACTTCGAACTACTTCAACCTAACTAACCTAAGGACATCACACACATCCATGCCCGAGGCAGGATTCGAACCTGCGACCGTAGCAGTCGCGCGGTTCCGGACTGCGCGCCTAGAACCGCTAGACCACCGCGGCCGGCCTACCACTGTCACTTCCCCCATTTCCTTTTCCAGTAGCGAATGGTTCGCGGGAAAAACGATTGCCAGTAAGCCACTATGGGGTTCCAATCTCTATAATTTTATCTTCGTGGTCTTTTGCGACGTATACATTGTTCGACAGCTGGTAAGGAACAGAGACTTTTTACACAGTTGTGAAGTACACTCCTGGAAATGGAAATGACGGGGGAAGCCGATGTACCGGTAGCAGTTGCTAGGTCTGTAGCGGTACGCCTAGCAGTGAGACGTCTGTTGCTTTCCGTCATTAGAGCTACGTATCGATCCCCTTGCGCTGTGGTGGTCCGTCTACGATTATCAGCATGCTTTTGCATTAGCATTTCCACATTCATCAGCTATTTTTAATCGCGAGATGAAACTTTTGGACACACCCATTACTGTGGCCACTGTGTTCTTATCGCAAGAGAATGAAATTCAGCCAAGTTTCCTTCTGACACGCCGTCTAGTGCCTCAGAATGAATGAAATAGCTTTTCAACAGGGAACGCCAAATCCTATTCATACTCTGAAATGACAACCGCAGATTATTTAGCCTTCTCGCATTCTTACTTGGCAGCTGTGCTAAGAGGAGCTAGTACTGTAGAAGGCGCAAATATCTACTTTTGATACGAATTAGTCTTATTTAAAGGGCATTTAGAATTGATAATATCTTCCCGGGCGTCCAGCTGCGTCAGGTGGTTAAAATCTTACAAACTCTCGATCGAGTTCCCTTCGGCCGTGCCGCTGGGGCCTCGCCGTTATGTAGCCTAGCTGCTGGCTGTGACGTCACTGGTGCTGTCTTCCCCGCCAAATACGGTAATGTTTTCGTCCCGTGCGCGTCGCGCTCGCTTCTCGCTTGCGGTGGCTGCGTCTCAGGCAGCGCTAAACTGCAAACCTTTGTCTTTATTGATGGTGTTTTCAGATTTTTTTTTCATAGATTCTTTCATAACGCTATTCCAAAATCCCTTCGTCCTCATACTGACAGATGTTTCGTCGAATAGAATTCGGTGTCGATTTTCTAAAGCGTGTTCTGCCACTGGGTAACGTAGGCGGAAGTACTGCTCCGTCCAGCGTTGGTACATAGTACGCACTGTTTGCCCAATGTAGTAGCAGCCACGTTAAAATTGTATCTTGTATACTGCAGGTGTTCTGAGACCTAAATTGTCCTTCACAGGTCTCGTGAGTTGTGTTATTATGGGGATCTGAAAATTGATAGCCGGCCGCGGTGGTTTAGCGGTTCTAGGAGCTCAGTCCGGAACCGCGCGAGTACCGTCTTTACTCCAACATTTTTTCAGTTCCACTCTTCAAGCCAATCGAAGGGAACACAGATCTGTTTCTAGTTTTCCTTTGCATTCCTCTATCTAGAAGAGTTCTTTTGTGATAACAAGGTTTGTAATATGAAAGTTGCGTATTCCCTAAGTGAACCAATTATGTCCTCACTAACAATCTTCTTGGACGCTGTCACTTCACTTCTTGTGAAATAACTTCAGCAAACCTTTATGGACCACGAAGAATTTTTATACATTTTTTGCTGTTTTGGCTGTTACACTTTCCGTGGACCTTTTAGTTTTACGATATTTACTAACAAAAGAGACACAAATAAAATGAGAAGTGTCGTTACCGTCATCTTCTTCTTCATGACGTTGCATTTCCTCTTCTTCAAGATGAACATATATGTTAATTACCCTCTCAAGGGCACGCTTCTGTTTCTAATTCATTGTTGCAATAACTCCGACAACCCTTTTTTGAAAAAGGCCACAAAATGATAACTAAATATGGAACATAACTGCTAATTTAAGATTTTAACCCCGAAATAAGACGATATAAATAATGAACATAAAAAAATTATACTTACATTACAGGTCGCGCGGCTGACTGAACAGCAATTAGAGAATAACATGCAGTTATTGCAGGCGTGAGGTCGCTCTCATGCGTCAGCAATATACGTGATAGACAGAGGTTCAACTTGAAAACAGGTGAAACTGCCAGCAGTGCAATAATGGGTAACTTGAATTCAGAACGAAACAACGAACTCTGGTTTACTCAGTCAACCAACGGGACCGCTCGTGGAGATGATGTTACGAGCCAGTCGTCGTGGTTGGCTGAGAAGCGAAAGCGATGGCTTTCGGTGCGGAGTGACAACGCGAACCACTCTGGAGTATAATATGACTGACGTGAAGAAAGACACTCCCTCTGCGACCGCGTAGTAGTCAGAAACAGTCTGAAAAGCGTGGAAGGGTGTTGCACGGCATGTTGTGCTGGGAAATAATTGAGCAGGAAATTCGATACCTTGCTCCGTTTCCGAATTAATTAGCATTGAAGTTATCCAATTAGGACATTGCGCGCGAAAATTCAAGCGACCCGCCCGGTACAATTAGTGGAAATTGTTCTCGTAGTTTTAGATGATAGCGCAAGAGACTACTCGGCCTTTGACTCGGGTTCGATCCTTACTGCCCTTCCATCTCCTCAATACTAATAACTAGAAAAAGGCGCAGCGTATCGAATTTTTTTTTTCTGAACAGTAATTTCTCAGCACAACGTACACTGCAACACCTTCACAAGCTTTTCAGGCTGTTTCTGACCACCTTGTAGATGCATGTGTAGAGGTGTGATACCAGCAGGTATGTGTGCGCCTAATCGAACTTAGCCGAAGCCATCTGACGGAAATTATAGACACGTTGGCCGTGAAATGACAAATGATGGTGTTAAAAGAACAACAGTGTGAATAGGTGGGAGGTAACCAAACAGAAAGTTTGGAGAAGGACGCGCGGTACGCAATGTGACGGACTGCGATTGCAGGAGGGCTGCGAGTGAGTTAGGCGGCAGGCCGCCGCAAACAGAACAGAACAGAACAGAGGGGCACACATTGTTTGGGAAATAATCGCTATTGTTGTCGGCGGCGTGGCGCAGCGTCAGGCGTCCGGTGGGGCGTGGGCGGGCGGCGCCTGCGAAAATATCGCCGGAACTGGCGCCAGTCCCTCGCGCATTGTCCATTGTTTACGTGGTGCTTTATTATCCGCATTGTCGGGATTACTGGCGCTCACAGCGACAGGCCGTGGCGCCACGGGGCGACAATGGCAGAGCGGAACTCAGGTCACAGTAAATAATTGTGCAGCTCACTTTTGTCCATCTGCTGAATTTATTTTCCAAGTCGGAACCAATTAATTAACCGCAACTAGCGATTGTTTTCGGTGGCTCTTATCCGTTTAAATGCTGCAATGTCCGTTTTATGGCAAAGAATTAATGTCCATATGGCACCCTCCACGTTTACGAATGCGTTCGTCAAATTTGATCGCAGCTACGTATGCAATATATACTCACCACTAACATCATCAGTACCACAAACACGTCACAGAGTCAACATAGCCTAATCCAGTTATCGCACGAGCACAGCCACCCATATCACTCTCATCTCGCACAGGAGACCAGTCAACACAGCGAACGGTGCGAAATTTAGCACTCTCGGCTGCAAAACAACCCCCAAATGAATAACGCCAGGCGAGAACTTATTTCGTACATATAGGACTGTTTTCTGAAAATCTGCGATTGTTTCTGATATTAGATAAATTGAAACATTTATCTGCATCAAATAATAACCAGGACGTATTTTTGAATGCTTACAGTCTGATCTACAGCCGGATACAGTGGTCCACCTCTGTTTGCTGTAATCAATCTTTTGTTTTGTGTTCTATTTTCTTGTAAATTAGTTATATGTTACGTGGTTCTGAATCTTACATTACGAAAAATAAACTTAGAGATCAAGTGGGTAAGTGCAACCCCCGATCGGTACTATCATTCTTTTACTTATCCCTCCTGTCACCTCTGCTGGTGATTTAATAATGTGGTAAATATTAAACATTCCGTTGGAACTGACTTTGTAAGACAGTTCGTGGTCGGAGGAAATAAAAGGAATAAAACCTCCAATAGGACCATGCCTAGTAAACCAAACTTCTGGTTGAAACAGCTTATATTTACTTAACGAAATTACTCAAACATTCATTATACATCTGCTGGCCGGTGTGGCCGTGCGGTTAAAGGCGCTTCAGTCTGGAACCGCGTGACCGCTACGGTCGCAGGTTCGAATCCTGCCTCTGGCATGGATGTGTGTGATGTCCTTAGGTTAGTTAGGTTTAATTAGTTCTAAGTTTTACGCAACTGATGACCTCAGAAGTTGAGTCGCTTAGTGCTCAGAGCCATTTGAACCATTTTTCATCATACATCTAATGAGGAATTATTGTTTATAGTATAAGATACCAAAAAAAATGGTTCAAATGGCTCTGAGCACTATGGGACTTAATTTCTGAGGTCATCAGCCCCCTAGAACTTAGAACTACTTATACCTAACTAACCTAAGGACATCACACACATCCATGCCCGAGGCAGGATTCGAACCACTGTAGCGGTCGCGCGGTTCCAGACTGTAGCGCCTAGAACCGATCGGCCACTAAGATTCACTGTCGGATTCTGAATACCAGGTGACAAATGTATTTAAAAAAAAAAACTGACTGCATCAAACCGAAATAAGTATACGGAACTCCGTATCTACCTGAGAACGACGGTGTAAAACATTGAAACATGTCATTGATATTAATGGGTAATTCCAGGAACGTCTCTCCGTTTATGATTATGTAAACGTATACGATTCAGTTGTACAAACAGCGCAAAGAGAGACACACCAGTAGACGCAGAAGATGACCGCTGTAAACATGTCCGAAACGTTGGTTCCATCGGTGAGAGTTTTTTACAGTATAACGCGATACCATACCTACAAAAACATTCACGCCAACTGACTGAGCGCGGAAGCCTAAAAACCTATAACGCAAAGATACACTGAACCGCCAAAGGAACTGGTATAAATATGCATATTCAAATACAGAGATTTGTAAACAGGCAGAACACGGCGCTGCGACCGGCAAAGCTACACTCCTGGAAATGGAAAAAAGAACACATTGACACCGGTGTGTCAGACCCACCATACTTGCTCCGGACACTGCGAGAGGGCTGTACAAGCAATGATCACACGCACGGCACAGCGGACACACCAGGAACCGCGGTATTGGCCGTCGAATGGCGCTAGCTGCGCAGCATTTGTGCACCGCCGCCGTCAGTGTCAGCCAGTTTGCCGTGGCATACGGAGCTCCATCGCAGTCTTTAACACTGGTAGCATGCCGCGACAGCGTGGACGTGAACCGTATGTGCAGTTGACGGACTTTGAGCGAGGGCGTATAGTGGGCATGCGGGAGGCCGGGTGGACGTACCGCCGAATTGCTCAACACGTGGGGCGTGAGGTCTCCACAGTACATCGATATTGTCGCCAGTGGTCGGCGGAAGGTGCACGTGCCCGTCGGCCTGGGACCGGACCGCAGCGTCGCACGGATGCACGCCAAGACCGTAGGATCCTACGCAGTGCCGTAGGGGACCGCACCGCCACTTCCCAGCAAATTAGGGACACTGTTGCTCCTGGGGTATCGGCGAGGACCATTCGCAACCGTCTCCATGAAGCTGGAATACGGTCCCGCACACCGTTAGGCCGTCTTCCGCTCACGCCCCAACATCGTGCAGCCCGCCTCCAGTGGTGTCGCGACAGCCGTGAATGGAGGGACGAATGGAGACGTGTCGTCTTCAGCGATGAGAGTCGCTTCTGCCTTGGTGCCAATGATGGTCGTATGCGTGTTTGGCGCCGTGCAGGTGAGCGCCACAATCAGGACTGCATACGACCGAGGCACACAGGGCCAACACCCGGCATCATGGTGTGGGGAGCGATCTCCTACACTGGCCGTACACCACTGGTGATCGTCGAGGGGACACTGAATAGTGCACGGTACATCCAAACCGTCATCGAACCCATCGTTCTACCATTCCTAAACCGGCAAGGGAACTTGCTGTTCCAACAGGACAATGCACGTCCGCATGTATCCCGTGCCACCCAACGTGCTCTACAAGGTGTAAGTCAACTACCCTGGCCAGCAAGATCTCCGGATCTGTCCCCCATTGAGCATGTTTGGGACTGGATGAAGCGTCGTCTCACGCGGTCTGCACGTCCAGCACGAACGCTGGTCCAACTGAGGCGCCAGGTGGAAATGGCATGGCAAGCCGTTCCACAGGACTACATCCAGCATCTCTACGATCGTCTCCATGGGAGAATAGCAGCCTGCATTGCTCTGCGAAAGGTGGATATACACTGTACTAGTGCCGACATTGTGCATGCTCTGTTGCCTGTGTCTATGTGCCTGTGGTTCTGTCAGTGTGATCATGTGATGTATCTGACCCCAGGAATGTGTCAATAAAGTTTCCCCTTCCTGGGACAATGAATTCACGGTGTTCTTATTTCAATTTCCAGGAATGTATACAAGATAACAAGTGTCTGGCGCAGTTGTTAGGTCGGTTACTGCTACTACAATGGCAGGTTATCAAGATTTAAGTTAGTTTGAACGTGATATTATAGTCGGTGCGCGAGCGCTGGAACACAGGATCTCCGAGGTAGCTCACGAGTGGACCGTGAATATCAGGAATCCGGTAAAACATCAAATCTCCGGCATCCCTGGCGCCGGCTACAGATCCTGAAAGAACGGGACCAACGACGACTGAAGAGAAAAGTTCAACGTGACAGAAGTGCAACCCTTCCGCAAACTGGTGCAGGTTTAAATGCTGGGTCATCAACAAGTGTCAGCTTGCGAACCATTCAACGAAACATCATCGATATGGGCTTTCGGAGTCGAACGCCTACTCGTGTACCGTTGACTACTGCACGACACAAGGCTTTACGCCTCGCCTGGGGCCGTCAACATCGACATCGGACTGTTGATAACAGGAAACATGTTGCCCGATCGGACGAATCTCGTTTCAAATTGTATCGAGCGTATGGATGGTATGGAAACAAGCTCCTGAATCCATCGACCCTGAATGTCAGCAGGGGACTGTTCAAGCTGGTGGAGACTCTGCAATTGTATGGGGCGTGTGCAGTTGGATTGATATGGGACCCCTGGCACGTGTAGATACGACTCTGGCAGGTGACACATACGTAAGCATCCTGTCCGATCACCTGCATCCATTCATGTACATTGTGCATTCTGATGGACTTCATCGATTCCAGCAGGACAATGTGTCACTCCACACGTCCAGAATTGCTAGAGAGTGGCTCCAGGATTGCTCGTCTGAGTTTAAACACTTCCGCTAGCCAACAAACTCCCCAGACATGAACATTATTGAGCATATCTGGGATGCCTTGCAACATGCTGTTCAGAAGAGGTCTTCACTCACTTGCACTCTTGCGGATTTATGGTCAGCGCTGCAGGATTCGTCGTGTTCCCTCCAGCACTACATCAGACAATAGTCTACTCCAGTCGTCTGAACAGGAGCTATGGCAGAGGGGTCCGCGAGCTATGCCAGAGGGGTCCGCGAGATGCTATTAGAATAAAAAATATATTAAATATATTTCGTATTATAACAGATTTTTAGTTTTGGCCGCTTCCTGCATGAGCAGAGCTTTAGCGAACGCTAACTTCTGCGTCTAGCGTCTTCCTAGAGCCAACTGACACTAGCACATTCTAGTGCAAAACTAGAATTAGACAGATGCAAATAGTTCTGCTGTATGCCGTTAGACTACGCGCGCTGCCCCTTTGCAGCTGACAACTGACAGTCACTTTACACAGAAACTCGCATTTCAGACGACAATCGGCCATTGTTAATTTATTTCCAGTGCTTTCACAGACCGTATTGTTTACATATTCAATATTCTGTATTAAAACAGTAGTGTTTGTAAAGCGTTGTTTTTTGGGGAAGCTACAGTTCGCGTAGTTAAAAATGGACCGTTGGTTAAAAAGAGATTCGTTAAAACGATAAAGGCCTACAGATGAAGAGGAAGATAATGCATTTACTGTACTAAACACTCAGATTTGAAGACAAAGATTTTGAGCAATAATCAAAAATTTAACATTAACAATTATGGCTAAATTGAAAAAGTTTTAAGCTCAAATTTTTTCAATAACGAATATGTCACTGATTTTTCTAAGTACCAAAAATAGAAAACGTATAAAAAGACTCTTAATTTGGCTTTTTTTACGTACTTGATACTGTGATATGGCAAGGTACCAACCATTCTCGATGAGGAGGTCATCGAGAAAATTTTGTTGGGAACCCATGGTCTAGTCCCTGTCACGTTGTGTTGCGACACTTCTGCGTGCTCGCGGGGCCCTATACGATATGAGGCAGTTGAAGCAGTTTCTTTGGCCCTTCCCTGTAGGTTTCAGATTCTAATAAGATATTCTTTCGTAGAATATGAGCCATTTCTTCGAGCTCCTTTATTTACTCGTTTTATTTCCTATATGCAAGAATCCTGACCGTTACAGTATGCTCGTTCTTTTCGGCCATCTGGGAGTCTAAGAAGAAGATTGCAGTAGTAAAGGTTCGTTGAGAAATCCTCAATAATTTTCATAGGTTCTGTTCTCATTGGATGCAGGGAGACCGCATAATTAGGGAACTGTTGTGAAAATCTGGAAGCTGGCAGCTGGTCTTCAACATAAATGTAGCGTAAAGTGCAAAGGTAGGCAAAACACACCCGGTATTCAGTTATTGTTGTAATTCCATCTTGAGCTTACTGCAATTTAACTAAAGAGAATTTGACACTAGACGTGATACACCTCAAAATGCATAAAAATCTAAAACAATCAAAAATATACAAACAAACATATCCAATTTACAGAATAATCACAGAAGATGCCTTAAAAATAAGAATGAAACGAGTCTGGTATAAAATTCACCTTAAATAAATTGGAGTAAGCAAGACAGAAAACCAATAATAACTGTTTAATAGCTGCTGCGGGTGATGGCCATGCAAACAAACGTATTATAGACAGGGTATTACTTCACTAAACCACCACTGAGAAGCTAATAAAATCGGTAACAACTATGAACGGCCTTCGTTACCCATATTAAACTCTTTAAGGTGTATCTGATGCATTAATAATTTCCTTTCTGAGGCCGTTCGCTACATGCGATAAAGATTGGTATATGTTTTAAATTAACCAGACGCAAGCATTCGACTGTGAAACAACGTAGTCTGTAACATGAGATATGTTATTTGCTTCGTTAACCCCATAGGCCCAGGTGGTCCAATCGCATGGCCTCCACGATCTCCGGATTTGACTCCATAGGACATTTTCCTCTGGAGTGGAATAAAGACTTTAGTTTATGAGACTCCTGTAGAGACAAACGAGGATCTGGTGGCACGAGTTGTGATCGCTGCAGGACAGGTTGCAGAGACACCACGTGTGATATGGCGTGTGTGCCTCATCATCATTCGTTCGTACAATGTGTGCACCAAACTTGGTCGTCACTTCGAACATTATCTGCCAGTGGACCAGAATGCTAATCCTCCTTAGAAAAGGGCAAAAGCGGCTTAAAATTAACTGTAAACAACATTGTTTGTGAAAAATGATTACATGTCATTTTTGTTTCTTTGGTTATTAATGAGCGGAATTGTAAAATGAGTGATGTACTGGATCACGCGGTACCAACATGTTTTCAAATGGTTGTAGTATGGAACGGTACGTTTCCGGACGTGGGCTCCAATTCAAAATATTATCTACTTAGTCGGGAATTTTAGAGCATCCTGTATAGGGAAATTTCCTTTAGGTGCTTCAAATTTGGTGTTTCTTCAGCACACGTGTGACGTTGCGAATAGTTTCGACAGATGACACAGCTGCAGTGGGACATTCGGGAAGTCATATCACAGGCACTGCTCCCGACATGGCGAATCGGTTCCATTATTCCTGCAGATCGGCACACCACAAGTCGACAGTTGGTTCTACAGCCACGGGTGAGCATTGGAAGTGCGTATGCGGTGAGTCAGGCACTAGGATATTGAAAGATGTACTCAAGATAGGTTCGATGAATGCTCAGATCAGACCACACGATTCAAAGACACGCATATCGTCACAATTGATGGAGCAGTTTGAAGCCAATGGAGCGGCCTTTCTGTAGTTGATCATTACAGGTGACGAAACCTAGGTGCATCGCTTTCAGCTGAGATGAAAAGGGTAGTAGCCGCCACCCACTGTCACCAAAAAAGAAGAAATTCGAGGCAGCTCCCTCTGGCGGCAAAGTCATAATGCCAGTCTCTTGGCGTGGTGATGGTGTCATTCCCATGGACGTGTTGCCAAAAGGATCAACCATTAATTCAGAGCCTTATGTGAAGTTAGGTTAAAGTTAGATATAGTGGGAATTAGTGAAGTTCGGTGGCAGGAGGAACAAGACTTTTGGTCAGGTGATTACAGGGTTATAAATACAAAATCAAATAGGGGTAATGCAGGAGTAGGTTTAATAATGAATAAAAAAATAGGAGTGCGGGTAAGCTACTACAAACAGCATAGTGAACGCATTATTGTGGCCAAGATAGACACAAAGCCCATGCCTACTACAGTAGTACAAGTTTATATGCCAACTACCTCTGCAGATGATGAAGAAATAGATGAAATGTATGACGAGATAAAAGAAATTATTCAGGTAGTGAAAGGAGACGAAAATTTAATAGTCATGGGTGACTGGAATTCGTCAGTAGGAAAAGGGAGAGAAGGAAACATAGTAGGTGAATATGGATTGGGGGGAAGGAATGAAAGAGGAAGCCGCCTTGTAGAATTTTGCACAGAGCATAACTTAATCATAGCCAACACTTGGTTCAAGAATCATAAAAGAAGGTTGTATACCTGGAAGAATCCTGGAGATACTAGGAGGTATCAGATAGATTATATAATGGTAAGACAGAGATTTAGGAACCAGGTTTTAAATTGTAAGACATTTCCTGGGGCAGATGTGGATTCTGACCACAATCTATTGGTTATGAACTGCAGATTGAAACTGAAGAAACTGCAAAAAGGTGGGAATTTAAGGAGATGGGACCTGGATAAACTGAAAGAACCAGAGGTTGTAGAGAGTTTCAGGGAGAGCATAAGGGAACAATTGACAGGAATGGGGGAAAGAAATACAGTAGAAGAAGAATGGGTAGCTCTGAGGGATGAAGTAGTGAAGGCAGCAGAGGATCAAGTAGGTAAAAAGACGAGGGCTAATAGAAATCCTTGGGTAACAGAAGAAATATTGAATTTAATTGATGAAAGGAGAAAATACAAAAATGCAGTAAATGACGCAGGCAAAAAGGAATACAAACGTCTCAAAAATGATATCGACAGGAAGTGCAAAATGGCTAAGCAGGGATGGCTAGAGGACAAATGTAAGGATGTAGAGGCTTGTCTCACTAGGGGTAAGATAGATACTGCCTACAGGAAAATTAAAGAGATCTTTGGAGAGAAGAGAACCACTTGTATGAATATCAAGAGCTCAGATGGCAACCCAGTTCTAAGCAAAGAAGGGAAGGCAGAAAGGTGGAAGGAGTATATAGAGGGTTTATACAAGGGCGATGTACTTGAGGACAATATTATGGAAATGGAAGAGGATGTAGATGAAGACGAAATGGGAGACAAGATACTGCGTGAAGAGTTTGACAGAGCACTGAAAGACCTGAGTCGAAACAAGGCCCCGGGAGTAGACAACATTCCATTTGAACTGCTGGTGGCCTCGGGAGAGCCAGTCATGACAAAACTCTACCATCTGGTGAGCACGATGTATGAGACAGGCGAAATACCCTCAGACTTCAAGAAGAATATAATAATTCCAATCCCAAAGAAAGCAGGTGTTGACAGATGTGAAAATTACCGAACTATCAGTTTAATAAGTCACAGCTGCAAAATACTAACGCGAATTCTTTACAGACGAATGGAAAAACTGGTAGAAGCCGACCTCGGGGAAGATCAGTTTGGATTCCGTAGAAATGTTGGAACACGTGAGGCAATACTGACCTTACGACTTATCTTAGAAGAAAGATTAAGAAAAGGCAAACCTACGTTTCTAGCATTTGTAGACTTAGAGAAAGCTTTTGACAATGTTAACTGGAATACTCTCTTTCAAATTCTGAAGGTGGCAGGGGTAAAATACAGGGAGCGAAAGGCTATTTACAGTTTGTACAGAAACCAGATGGCAGTTATAAGAGTCGAGGGGCATGAAAGGGAAGCAGTGGTTGGGAAAGGAGTAAGACAGGGTTGTAGCCTCTCCCCGATGTTATTCAATCTGTATATTGAGCAAGCAGTAAAGGAAACAAAAGAAAAATTCGGAGTAGGTATTAAAATTCATGGAGAAGAAGTAAAAACTTTGAGGTTCGCCGATGACATTGTGATTCTGTCAGAGACAGCAAAGGACTTGGAAGAGCAGTTGAACGGAATGGACAGTGTCTTGAAAGGAGGATATAAGATGAACATCAACAAAAGCAAAACGAGGATAATGGAATGTAGTCAAATTAAGTCGGGTGATGCTGAGGGAATTAGATTAGGAAATGAGACACTTAAAGTAGTAAAGGAGTTTTGCTATTTAGGGAGTAAAATAACCGATGATGGTCGAAGTAGAGAGGATATAAAATGTAGACTGGCAATGGCAAGGAAAGCGTTTCTCAAGAAGAGGAATTTGTTAACATCGAGTATAGATTTAAGTGTCAGGAAGTCGTTTCTGAAAGTATTTGTATGGAGTGTAGCCATGTATGGAAGTGAAACATGGACGATAACTAGTTTGGACAAGAAGAGAATAGAAGCTTTCGAAATGTGGTGCTACAGAAGAATGCTGAAGATAAGGTGGGTAGATCACGTAACTAATGAAGAGGTATTGAATAGGATTGGGGAGAAGAGAAGTTTGTGGCACAACTTGACTAGAAGAAGGGATCGGTTGGTAGGACATGTTTTGAGGCATCAAGGGATCACAAATTTAGCATTGGAGGGCAGTGTGGAGGGTAAAAATCGTAGAGGGAGACCAAGAGATGAATACACTAAGCAGATTCAGAAGGATGTAGGTTGCAGTAGATACTGGGAGATGAAGAAGCTTGCACAGGATAGAGTAGCGTGGAGAGCTGCATCAAACCAGTCTCAGGACTGAAGACCACAACAACAACAACAACAACATGTGAAGACTCTGAACAAACTCGAGAACAATAACCGAAGTGTTCGGTCTGACAAGAATCCGAAAGAAATCTTGCTACAAAACGAGAAGGTACACCCACACACACGTCTCAGAAGCCGAGAACACATCGCCAAATTGGGTTCGACAACACTGTCTCATCTTCCGCTATTACTCAGACGTGGCATCTTCGGATTTCCACCTGTTATTAATGTATACCACCCCCTTCTTATTCCCTTATTGCTACTCGTGTCTTACAAACACAGCTCTTTTCCAGATAGAGAGTCATACGAACATAGGGTGTTCTGGATTGGCAAGACAGCCAACCCACTATAAGGAAGCCGAAAGGCACGCGTTTAAACTCACGCAGGCTGGCGTGAGGTCTGGAACAGGACAAGGAATTGAGACTAGCAAAAAACGTACGTATCTTCTGGAATACTTAACTTTAATCCATAATTGGTGAACATCGCTCTTGACGGTACATGTTTTACAGCATCAATAGTAACTGGTAATGGCGCCTTGCTAGGTCGTAGCAAATGACATAGCTGAAGGCTATGCTAACTATCGTCTCGGAAAATGAGAGCGTAATTTGTCAGTGAACCATCGCTAGCAAAGTCGGCTGTCCAACTGGGGCGAGTGCTAGGAAGTGTCTCTAGACCTGCCGTGTGGCGGCGCTCGGTCTGCAATCACTGATAGTGGCGACACGCGGGTCCGGCGTATACTAACGGACCGCGGCCGATTTAAAGGCTACCACCTAGCAAGTGTGGTGTCTGGCGGTGACACCACATAGGGCATCATGTAAATCACCCCCAGAAGTCGCGACGCAAATATCGTGTAACCCAGCCTCTAGGTTTCAGGCGAGGGAGACTTCACAAAGTTCTTCAGGTGTGCCGTATCCAACTAAAGCCGTTCTTGGGCAGTTACATCCCGCTGGACGGTCCATATTGATACATCAGCAAATCGGGCAACTTCATTCACGATGTAGTCGTGGACACGTCCAAACACGATTCTCCTACTGCCATGCTGTCTGGTCTCCACGTCGATCCACGTTCCTTAACTGATTCCATACAACCGTTGAACATCGCATCAAACAAGCGATGAGCAGTATGCATTCCACTGAGTCCATCCATACTTCGTAAAAACGAAATATCTGTCAGAACACTGGAAGAACTGTGCCTAACGGCTCTTAGTACAGACGACGTATAATATGAGTCTGTTGGCCGAACCGGCGGGATTTTTGATCTCGCGTCATTGCAGGAAGCGAGTCCAGAAGTGATAGAGATAGCGCTCGGGTCACATGTGTACAAGGTCCTATCGTAATCCATTCATTCCGAATCACAGTGCGCTGCCACCCGTAACAAAACCAGCTTTTGACAATCTCACAAGGATTCCACAACGAGCGGCACCATGTAATTTGCTTATTGCCGTCCTGACACTAAAGTCTCGTTGCGTGAGACACTTACGGTGTGTGACTGCCTACCCATCTTCTCCCGAAATTATGTATTTTACATTAATGGCATGCGTTTTACGAGTGGCGTAACTTTTTTAAGAGTAAGCTTCTCGATTGCTGGTAATCTTGGGACTAGGACGACTAAGTGGTAGGACCTGCCACCTGCTCTGCTATCGGTATTGGTGTTAGTGCTGCGTGGCGGCTTCTCGCCATTCTTCTTCATTTTTCCTTGCTCTTTTATGGGCAAGATACATCAAGATAAGAATGCTTTTCTGTTTAGTATGAAAGCCGAACATAAAATAAGGGGACAAACTTACGACCTGATTCCTGACAGGAAGAGTAACAAAAACGTCCTTATCCTATCAATATGTCAAGAAATAGGTGAGGCAGTAAAAAAGCAATCAGTATTCATGAAATATTTTGTTTGTTTGCACATGTCTACAGTCCTGGTTGGCATCGAAATTTCAAAACAATAGGAAAATGGAAATGAGAAACAGCAAATGTAATTAAATTATATTTTGGTTTCAGATCAAGCACAGAAAGTACGCAAGCCACTTGGCATTCAATATCCACATGCAAAATAAGTCGTAAGTTCCAGTATTAGTGAAGAGACAAATATGTATGCATACATTCACGTAAAGCGTACAATAACATCAACTGAAGGGGAGGGTGACAAAATTGAATGCACAATGCTTCGAAATGAGTGAGCATACTACGATCCTGTAATCAACTGCAAGCTTACTGAAACCATAAAGCAAGTAAATTTTGTAACACCACACACTTGAGTATCATCTCAGATTCGCAGTTCATAGCAAGTTTAATGGGCGAAATTAGTGTAAAATAAACAGTGGAGGACAAACAGTACATGATTGAAACGCCTCCGCCGAGCGAGGTGGCACGGTGGTTATCACATTGGACTTGTATTCCTGAGGGCGACGGTTCAAACCGGCGTCCGGCCACCCAGATTTAGGTTTTCCGTGATTTCCCTAAATCGTTCCAGGAAAATGCCTGGGTGGTTCCTTTGAAAGATCACGGTCGATTTCCTTCCCCACGCTAGACACAATCCGAGCTTGTGCTCTTTCTTTAATGACCTCGATCTCGACGCGACCTTAAAGTCAATCTACCTTCCTTTCTTGAACTGACTGCAAAACATTGCTTTTGAGCGACCACTTCGAATAAGTGAAACATTCACATTAATAACTGCAAACACGCCGAACCGCATCTGAGCGACAGCCGTCCACAGCGACCCTCTATTTGTGTTTAAAGATTGTCCTCCAACATGCGCTTTCAACCGCCAGCGCACTGATTGGCTAACACCGCACGCAAACAGTCAAAGGGTGTGTGTGTGTGTGTGTGTGTGTGTGTGTGTGTGTGTGTGAATTCCTAAGGGACCAAACTGTGAAACGTCCCATTAGAAATTTTATGAATTACTGTGCTTGTAAACTTCTACGTTACTTTATACAAAGACTGCTAAGCGAAACTGAACGTACTGAGACATTTCTCTCTTTACTTATTCTAATCAACACTAAACTGACACACAATATTTTTTTAGTGCAACCCAATCTGACTTCCAATAATCCCTACAAAAGAATGACCCTGACTAAAAATAACCTACATCTTTCATGAATCACTTACCTCACAAAAATCTTCGTTACTCGAACTACTGCAATAGAGCGAGCGCCAATACTGCCAGCTAAATAAAAGATTCTAACTACTGCAGGCACTATCTACTGATAGGCATAGTTAGCAAATTAAAGATTTTTATAGAGAACAATCAATATATTTACTTTAATAGCGTTCAAAAGTCATATAAATTTTTCACATCCAATTAAACAAAATCCCTTTTTATGACGGACACACGTTGAGATCGTCCGCTCAAAACTCTGGCATCTCTCTCCCCACATCCACCGCTGCTGGCGGCTCACCTCCAACTGCCCAACGCTATGCGTTGTTCACCTCCAACTGTCCAACACTACACAAGCGAATATTCCAACAATGAGTCCAACCGGCCACAGACTGCACACAGCACAGTCAGTGATTTTCTTACAGAGCGCTACGTGGCGTTACCGACATAAAAAACTAAACAGCCTACTTACAACTGCTGAGGTCATCGGTCCCTAGACTTATACACTACTTAAACTAACTTAAAGTAACTCATGCTAAGAACAACGCACACATAGCCATGCCCGAGGGAGGACTCGAGCCTTCGACGGGAGGACCGCGCCGTCCAGTGATATGGCGCCTCGAAGCTCGCGGCTGTAAAAGGTGACCGCGCTACCTTCCCAACATCTCGGAGAGAAACATATAAAAGAATTCACACTAAATATATGTCGATATTTGTTACGAGCATCTTTGCAAGTAATCAACAAAACTAGTTTGCCAGTTACTGAATGAAAGCAAATGACTGTAGGATCGAAAGAGCCTTTCGTCAGCCTTTATTTACTGGATGAAGCAGATTTGTAATGTGTTCTGTAGTGAACAAGCAGGGTACATTACAAATTGACTTAAAAACTCCCTACCAAAAATTAGTACAGGGTTATTACAAATGATTGAAGCGATTTCACAGCTCTACAATAACTTTATTATTTGAGATATTTTCAAAATGCTTTGCACACACATACAAAAACTCAAAAAGTTTTTTTAGGCATTCACAAATGTTCGATATGTGCCCCTTCAGTGATTCGGCAGACATCAAGCCGATAATCAAGTTCCTCCCACACTCGGCGCAGCATGTCCCCATCAATGAGTTCGAAAGCATCGTTGATGCGAGCTCGCAGTTCTGGCACGTTTCTTGGTAGAGGAGGTTTAAACACTGAATCTTTAACATAACCCCACAGAAAGAAATCGCATGAGGTTAAGTCGGGAGAGCGTGGAGGCCACGACATGAATTGCTGATCATGATCTCCACCACGACCGATCCATCGGTTTTCCAATCTCCTGTTTAAGAAATGCCGAACATCATGATGGAAGTGCGGTGGAGCACCATCCTGTTGAAAGATGAAGTCGGCGCTGTCGGTCTCCAGTTGTGGCATGAGCCGATTTTCCGCGGGCTACGCGTGAAACGTGCCCGCACGCGTTCAACCGTTTCTTCGCTCACTGCAGGCCGACCCGTTGATTTCCCCTTACAGAGGCATCCAGAAGCTTTAAACTGCGCATACCATCGCCGAATGGAGTTATCAGTTCGTGGATCTTTGTTGAACTTCGTCCTGAAGTGTCGTTGTACTGTTATGACTGACTGATGTGAGTGCATTTCAAGCACGACATACGCTTTCTCGGCTGCTGTCGCCATTTTGTCTCACTGCGCTCTCGAGCGCTCTGACGGCAGAAACCTGAAGTGCGGCTTCAGCCGAACAAAACTTTATGAGTTTTTCTACGTATCTGTAGTGTGTCGTGACCATATGTCAATGAATGGAGCTACAGTGAATTTATGAAATAGCTTCAATCATTTGTAATAGCCCTGTATTGTATTGGTGCGTAAGTTCGTAGTGTTTTCCCATAAGTATAATAAACACAATAGATATACATTGCACAGACCTTAGTCATCAACAATATACTCTCGTTCACTATTTTCAAAAGTCTATCAACGCTGGGGTAACTTTTCGATTCCGTGATTGCAGGAAACACGTGGATTTGAGGCGAAGAACTCGTCCAGCCACGTTCGGAGCGCATTTTCATCCGGAAAGGAAGATCCTTGAAGATTGTTCGACAGAGAGCCGAAAAGGTGAAAATCTGAGGGTGCAAGATCAGGTGAATAACGTAAGTGAGGAATTACTTCCCAACCCAACTCCTGTACAGTGTTTTTTGTCGGTCTAGCAGAATGTGGGCGGGCGTTACGGTGCAGTAGCGTCACTTCACGCTGGCTTCCTGGTCGTTGTGCCTGGGCTGCGACTGCAAGACGTCTGAGTCGTTGACAATAAGTATCAGCAGTGATGGTTACATCTTGGGGAAGCAATTCGTAGCACACCACGCCGGCGGGTCCCACCACGTTATCTTTTACAGATCCGCGCAGGTCTTCGTGCGGCGAGTTGCGGCTTTGCATGTGATCATCCATTCCTTTATTGTCCTTGTGTTAGCATGAAGTCGCTAGTACCGATACAGGATGGGAATGGTCGGTGTTGTTCACGAGGCAAGCGATGACGACCAAGCGGAGACGCACACCTGATGTCCTTTTGTGATTTCGACTTAACAGCATGCTGTGCACCCATACACACGATTTTTGAACCTTCCCGACTGACCCACGATGGTGGAATGGTCAAATTTCATCAAATTTGCCAGTTGTCGGGTACACCGACGTGAATCATTACGAATTAATGTCTTTAAACGATCTTCGTCAAATCCCGAAGGTCTTCCTAAACGTGGGGTTCCAGTAACGTCAAAAATATCATTAAATCGAGGAATCCATTTTCTTGCCGTGTTCTGTGCAGTGGCGTCATCCCCCTGTACGGCGCAAATATTTCTGCCTGCCTCCGTTGCTGTCACCCCTCTATTAAACACAAACAGAAGAATACGTCGGAAATGTTTCGATTTCTCCACTTGGAGCTCCATTTTCATGCGTCCAAAGCTCCACTAACGATCTCAAACTTATAAATTGACAATATTTAAACTCAAATACACTCCTGGAAATGGAAAAAAGAACACATTGACACCGGTGTGTCAGACCCACCATACTTGCTCCGGACACTGCGAGAGGGCTGTACAAGCAATGATCACACGCACGGCACAGCGGACACACCAGGAACCGCGGTGTTGGCCGTCGAATGGCGCTAGCTGCGCAGCATTTGTGCACCGCCGCCGTCAGTGTCAGCCAGTTTGCCGTGGCATACGGAGCTCCATCGCAGTCTTTTAACACTGGTAGCATGCCGCGACAGCGTGGACGTGAACCGTATGTGCAGTTGACGGACTTTGAGCGAGGGCGTATAGTGGGCATGCGGGAGGCCGGGTGGACGTACCACCGAATTGCTCAACACGTGAGGCGTGAGGTCTCCACAGTACATCGATGTTGTCGCCAGTGGTCGGCGGAAGGTGCACGTGCCCGTCGACCTGGGACCGGACCGCAGCGACGCACGGATGCACGCCAAACCGTAGGATCCTACGCAGTGCCGTAGGGGACCGCACCGCCACTTCCCAGCAAATTAGGGACACTGTTGCTCCTGGGGTATCGGCGAGGACCATTCGCAACCGTCTCCATGAAGCTGGGCTACGGTCCCGCACACCGTTAGGCCGTCTTCCGCTCACGCCCCAACATCGTGCAGCCCGCCTCCAGTGGTGTCGCGACAGCCGTGAATGGAGGGACGAATGGAGACGTGTCGTCTTCAGCGATGAGAGTCGCTTCTGCCTTGGTGCCAATGATGGTCGTATGCGTGTTTGGCGCCGTGCAGGTGAGCGCCACAATCAGGACTGCATACGACCGAGGCACACAGGGCCAACACCCGGCATCATGGTGTGGGGAGCGATCTCCTACACTGGCCGTACACCACTGGTGATCGTCGAGGGGACACTGAATAGTGCACGGTACATCCAAACCGTCATCGAACCCATCGTTCTACCATTCCTAGACCGGCAAGGGAACTTGCTGTTCCAACAGGACAATGCACGTCCGCATGTATCCCGTGCCACCCAACGTGCTCTAGAAGGTGTAAGTCAACTACCCTGGCCAGCAAGATCTCCGGATCTGTCCCCCATTGAGCATGTTTGGGACTGGATGAAGCGTCGTCTCACGCGGTCTGCACGTCCAGCACGAACGCTGGTCCAACTCAGGCGCCAGGTGGAAATGGCATGGCAAGCCGTTCCACAGGACTACATCCAGCATCTCTACGATCGTCTCCATGGGAGAATAGCAGCCTGCATTGCTGCGAAAGGTGGATATACACTGTACTAGTGCCGACATTGTGCATGCTCTGTTGCCTGTGTCTATGTGGCCGTGGTTCTGTCAGTGTGATCATGTGATGTATCTGACCCCAGGAATGAGTCAATAAAGTTTCACCTTCCTGGGACAATGAATTCACGGTGTTCTTATTTCAATTTCCAGGAGTGTAGCAACAGTAAACTGAAAATAAAAGATGACAATCGTTAAATAAACGCACAGCAACCGGAATACGAACATGCGAATCAGAAACGCTACAAACGTATGCACCAACCTAATACTATCTAATAATTAAAATTTCAGTTAAGGGTAACTTCATTGTTGAGCCCAAAATTAAACACATACTGACAACAGTCAATTTGGGGTAGACTCCACGTCAAACTTTTTACACTCACCGTTAACAAATATTAGTATCGCTACAGGAAGTAAACTTAATGTACAAAGCAAGGAGTCAAATATTAGCGAATTAGTAAATTGAACTATATGCATACACTGAAGTGCATATGTCTGTTTCGTCTTGTGTCGTGCTGGGTTGTTGCAATAACTGCTCCAGGCGAGAGCTTTCTAACAATGTTCAAAGCAGAAAACCAGTTTCGGTTTACTCGTAGGATCTACATTTTCCATTGACTGTGCGCAGAAGTTTATGAAGTTGATCCTGCTGTCTTCAACAGAAAGGACCCGGGTACGGGCTCTTGTATCTCATACAACTCATTGTTTTACTGTCACAGCTTTCGTTTCGAGACATCCTAGGATTATCTGGTAAAGCTCTTCTTGGTCTCCACATATACAAAGATTGGTGCAATCATTTCCAATCGACGTCGATTTTTTAAAACGATAGTGCTCAAATTTCGCACGTGCTATGGTTGTATACAGTCTTCTTTCTAATCTACCATACGGTGCGTGGCGTAGGATACCCTGTGCCACTACTACTAATTTCCGTTCCCGTTCCTCTCGCAAATAGTGCGAGGAAAAGTCTATTTATATGCCTCCGTACAAGACTTAAACTCTCGAATCTCATCTTCGTAGTCCTTACGCGAAATCAACGTTGGCAGCAGCAGAATAGTTTGCAATCAGCCTCAAATACCGGTTCTTTAAATTTTCTCAACAGCGTTCCTGGAAAAGAACGTCACCTTCCCCCCATTTGAGTTCTCGAAACATCTCTGTAATACTTGCGTGTTGTTCGAACTTGCCGGTAACAGCCCTATCAGCCCGCCGCTGAATTGCTTCGATGTCTTCCTTTAATCCGACCTGGTGCGGATCCCAAACAATCGAACAGTATCCAACAATGGATCACACTAATGTCCTATATGCGGTCTCCTTCACTGATGAACCACACTTTCCTAAAATTCTCCCATTAAACCGAAGTCGACCATTCACCTTCTCTACTCCTACCTCTATACGCTCATTCCATTTCAAATTGCTTTGCAGCGGCGTTACATTTAGATATTTAATCTACGTGATTGTGTGAGGCAGCACACTACTTATACTGTATTCGAGCATCTGCATTAACCTACCTTTCTCTACATTTAGAGCTATCTGTCACCCATCACATCAACTAGAAATTTTGTCTAAATCTTCTTGTAGCCTCCTACATCACTCAACCTTTCGCTACACCAGAGCATGGTCAGCAAACAGCCACAGACAGCTCTTACCCTGTTCGCCAGATCATTTACGCATATAGAAAATAACAGTGGTACTAGCACGCTTCCACGGGGCACTCCGGACGATACCCTCGTCTCGGATGAACACTCGCCGTGCCGGCCGGGGTGGCCGAGCGGTTCTAGGCGCTTCAGTCTGGAACCGCGCGACCGCTACGGTCGCAGGTTCGAATCCTGCCTCGGGCGTGGATGTGTGTGATGTCCTTAGGTTAGTTAGGTTTAAGTAGTTCTAAGTTCTAGGGGACTGATGACCTCAGAAGTTAAGTCCCATAGTGCTCAGAGCCATTTGAACCATTTTTACATTTTCCTTAGCTCTTGAATAGCAACGGATGTAATCTTGGTATTCTGTTCTTCCCACAGTAGGCATACAAAATACTCAATCTTGGCTCAGCGAAGTGCAATGCTGGCCGTAAAACAGCTTCATATAAATAATGTCAGTAGATTAGTTGATAAATGAATAACCTTGCAAATGTTCAGTGATAAATTTGGATATTGGCCCAGCGCTGTGCAATTCTGCCCGCATTGAAACTGTTTCAAACATTAATATTTTTCTGACTCTGATTAAAAAATCATTTGCTTTAAAAGTATTCATTGGATTTAAACAAACACGATATGGAAGAGGATGAGGTACTGATAACGGGATATGCTAAGACCGAATGATTCAGTTGGAAAACTGTATTCAAAATAAAATCTCTCCTCCACAAAATCTAATTGGAAACATTTTACATTAACTTCAAAATCAGTAAACTCCTCAGCTGTTCTTCAATTCTCGCTCAGTGACATAATTAAAAATACTTGGTCTGTTCCAAGACGAAAGGTCTGACATCGTTTGACAAAATAGATTCCAAAATTTAACTTCCTTGTATCAGGTTTACAAAACACACAAAATACTACAAATCGGGTATACCTAATGAACCTATACATTAAATCTGATGGCAAATACTTGGTTCCTACATTCAAGGGTCAGTACTGTTAGAATTAGCAAAATCCATATAGCGTTGCTGCTTACTTAAAACTAAATATACAAAATTTCATTACCTCATAAAACTGTAATATGCTGCGTCTATAGACCAACAACTAAATTCTCACATGTAGCCACTAGCTTTAAGTATTACATCCTACCTTCAACAGAGTGCAACTGCTACTTACAATCGTTTCTGCCACTCAGGCAACATCTTTTGTTCAGTGGTGTCAAAGATACAATCTCTTCTACATATGATAACATTTCATGACATTTTTCACGAAATATTTTACAAAATCGGGCTCCACGTACAAGTGGACCCATCACAAGCTAATGTTCTTATTCCTTGGATTAACTTGTTTTTTTCCCTGGAATACCACTGTGTGTTTCGACCCGTAATAGTACGACTTGTTTCTGCTGACTGTGCAGGCCACTGAAGTCAGATGACTGCGTTATTGCATCGTACAAAATCGTAGTTTAAGATCATGACATCTGAAGGGATTCTGTTAAGATAACGATTTTTCCCTCAGTACAGTTTTATACGTGCTTTGTTGCATCTAAACTGGCTACTCGCCTTTGGTCAAACAGAGTGAGTCATCGATCTAGCACGCTGCAGATACGTCAGCTGGCGCCTTGTGGGAGGAGTCTACTATAGAGCATCCACCTTATCGCAAGAGCCAGGGAGGGTGGAGGTGGTAATATGATTGCGGACTGTGCGATTCATAACCGGACTCTGGTCTGATAATGCCTGCTGCGAGCCGAATGTGTTCCAAATATTATTAGGGAGTGCGATAGTACACAGTGGTTATCTTCACTGTGCGAGACACTATCCACGCTGACGATGTTATGCTGTGTGTTTTATCCGGTCTGCCTCCAACACTAAAAATATAGCCTACCTTAAACTTCATATGCAAGTATTTTATGTTAGGCTTTACCGTAACTGTTGTTAAAATGAGTTGAAACTGCAAGTTTACTGTTAGTAGTCGCAATTTATTTTAATTTCTCTACGTGTTTGAATGGTTCGAACTTTCATCATCAGGTGGATTCATGTCAACTAACATGTGCTGTGTGTACGATTATGGAGTAAGCTGTGACATTGTCTTCATTGGTCTCCTTCTGCGTGTTTACATCACATACAACGTCACATATACGAGGGTGAGTCAAATGAAAACCTTTACTATTTTTTTTAATATTATTTACTGTGCAGAAGTGGTTCAAAGCCGTATCACTTTTCACCATAATCTCCACCACGCTCAATGCAAGTCCTCCAGCACTTATAAAGTGCATAAATTCCTTTAGAAAAAAAATTCTTTTGGTAGTCCGCGCAACCACTGATGCACCGAGTGGCGTAACTCTTCATCAGAACGGAACTTCTTTCCTCCCATTGCGTCTTTGAATGATCCAAACATATGAAAATCACTTGATGAGGAATGGCGTCATTCCTTGCTCGCTCTCTTCGTTTCCGGTTGGTGGATGTGGACCCAGGTTTCGACCCCAGTAACGATTCTTGTAAGGAAGCCATCACCTTCTAGTTCAAAGCGCCGAAGAAGTTCTTCACAATCATCAACACGTCGTTCTCTCATTTCAGGAGTCAGCTGCCGTGGCACCCATCTTGCAGACACTTTGTGAAACTGTAGCACATCACGCACAATGTGGTGTGCTGACCCGTGACTAATCTGTAAACATGCTGCATTGTCATTCACTGTTATTCGGCGGTTTTCCATCACTATGGCTTCAACTGCTGCAATGTTCTGTGGAGTCACAACTCGTTGTGCCTGACCAGGACGAGCAGCATCTTCCACTGAAGTCACACCATCTGCGAACATCCTACTCCATTCGTAGACTTGCTGCTGTCACAAACATGCCTCACCGTACTGAACCTTCATTCGTCGAAGAATTTCAATAGGTTTCACAACTTCACTACGCAAAAACCTAATAACAGAACACTGTTCTTCCCTGGTGCAAGTTGCAAGTGGGGCGGCCATCTTTATACTGATACTGCGACGGTATGTGTGTATCTGCACTACCCCGCCACCTACAGGTCATTCTGCATGCTGTTTGTAGCACGCATACCAACTTACAGGATAACGGCGCGAAGTTTCGATTTGTTATTACAAATTTAAGGTTTTGATTTGACTCACCCTCGTACTTTGTAAAATGTGACGTTTTCTTTCTTCTTTCGTTTCACCCTCTTTGGGATACGCTGGATCAATCATTTCTTTGTGCGTTGTTCTTTTCTTAGGGCCCAGTATTTCTTCATTCTTTCTGATCTTCTTCTCCTCTCTTCTTCGGAGATGAAGGATTTGGACTTTTGTGTGGATTTGTCTTGGAACCTTATATTTTCATCTTTAGTAATTAATTTAGCAGTTCGATCAATAAGTGAATTTTCTGAAATATTTAATTCCACTAGGTCTTTCTCAGTTTCTTTAAACCAGTTGGGCTTCGTTTTTCGGTTACGGAAGAAGTCAAAGATTTGTTTAGTTAATCTGTTGGAATTCGTTCTGGGAAGATGTCCATAAAAATTTATTCTCCTTTTTCGCATAGAATCTGAAAGTGTTTCAATTTTCTTGTAGAGAGTTTCATTTTTGATGTATATAATCTTATTGTTTTGAAATTTTGGCCCAATGATTTTTCTTAAAATTTTTCTTTCCTTTACCTCAAGTTTCTCCATTTGGCCTTTGAAATTCATGTTAAGTGTTTCTGCTGCATACAGTGCTTCTGGCTTAATCACTGTCTTGTGATGTGTAATTTTGGACCCCCATGAAAGGGAGTTTTTGTTGTATGTATTTTTTATTAGTTGGAAGGCCAATTCAAGTTTATTTTTTCTGAATTCCATTGCTTTGCTTTCCCCAGCATTACAACTAATCCATTCACCGAGATATTTGAATTCTTTTCCTGTTTCAATCTTCTGTTCTTGAACTTTGAGGTATTTACATGAGTGCTTGATGTTTGTCAATATCTTAGTTTTTTTCAGAGAACATGTGAAGACCAATTTTAGCTGCTTGTTTCTTTAGTTCAAGGATTTGCTCCCGTGCTTCTTCCATTGTTTAAGCAAACAGGGCCATATCATCTGCAAAAGCAATGCAATTTACTTTAAGTTTCTTCTTTTTGCAACCCAGTCTTATGCCACTCTTAATATTTGTGTTCCATTCTCTGACTACTTTCTCAAGCGCACAATTGAACAGCAACGGTGAGAGCCCATCGCCCTGTCGCACTCCCGTTTTTATTTCAAAGGGTTCCGA
Organism: Schistocerca cancellata; assembly: GCF_023864275.1. NCBI lineage: Eukaryota > Metazoa > Arthropoda > Insecta > Orthoptera > Acrididae > Schistocerca > Schistocerca cancellata. The sequence continues at coordinate 63,204,177 of NC_064628.1, read as the reverse complement.
TAGTTCGCCCATAAATTTAACTTTCGAAAATGTATTTGTAAGGGTCGTTTTTATAATATTAGTTGTTTTCTTATCCAAACCCATTTCTTCCAGGACTGATAACAGAGATTCTCTATCAATCGAATCATATGCTTTTTTGAAATCAATGAAGGAGATTACGTATATCTTTGCCCTTGATTTTTGGTATGCCATAGTGTTTCTGAGGTTTAGTATTTGTTCCGAACATGATCTACCCTTTCTAAAACCTCCTTGATATTCCCCGATTTGTGGATCCAATTGCGGCTCTGCCCTGTTCAAAAGGACTTTAGAAAGAATCTTGCACGTTATATCCAGCAGTGATATTCCTCTGTAATTGTTGGGGTCTGTCTTGAAACCTTTCTTGTGGATACGGTGGATGAGAGCTGTTCTCCATTCTGCGGGGATCTCTTCTTCTTTCCAGATTTGACCGAAAACACACTTTAGGGATGTAATTGCATTTTTGTCAGCCTTTTTCCATAGTTCGGCCACTATTTGTTTTTCTCCGGACGCCTTGTTGTTTTTAAGTTCTGAAATGACCTTCTGTAGTTCTTCAGTCGTCGGTGGTTCTGAATCCGGCTTCTCACGGTTGTTTGGGATGGATTCAAATTTTTCAAGGATGGGTTCACAATTCAAGAGTTTCTGAAAGTAGCCTGCTAGTATTTTGCAGTTTTCCGTGTTGTTGTGAGCGATGGTCCCATTTACATCTCGAAATTGGAGGGTGGGTGCTTTGTATCTTGGTAACCTTTGTTTGAAAGTTCTGTAAAAGCTCCTTGTGTTGTTTTTAGCAAATTCTTCATCAATTTGGAGGAGAGTTCATGTGTCTTCTTAATCCTTTTTATATTTTTATCTACCAGTTTTCTAACTGTAATGAAATTCAGTCTACTTTCTTCTGTTTTCTGTGATTGCCAATTTTGCCATGCCTGTTTTCGTGTTTCAATGAGGGCATCACATTCCAGCGACCACCAGGCATGTTTTTTACTTTTTTTGTTAGGTGCTATCCGTTCAGCTGTAGTAATGAGGTTTTCCTTGATATCCCCCCAGCTTTGTGTCTGAATGGTTTCTGTTGCTTTTGTGAGTTCATCTGACTTTAATATCTTTTCTGTGCTATACTTTCGACCCTTAATTTGTTTCATGATGCGTTTCCTGTTTGGGATGACTTTGAACTTAATTTTAGAAAGGTAATGGTCTGAATCCAAGTTTTCTCCCCTGAGTACCCTAACGTTCATGATTTCTTTGCTAGAAATCTTTTTGTTTGCCACATGATCAAGTTGAAATTCCCCAATTTTATGTTAAGTAAATAAGACAAAAAAGAAATATTTAACCACTGGTGCCAATTTAGCCTCCGTAAGAAGGTGAATGCTTACGTTAAACAAATATTTTATTCTTTGGACTCCTGTTATAATTTTATGCAGACAACAGCCTTTACCAGTGGGCGAATACATTTGTTCAATTATTCTGACGTACGCTGAATGTGATCTGGCTGCTATCTTAAGCCATGTAATATGATTTTTTTTTCTTTTTATACCAATTTTGTACATGACAAGAGCCGCTCGGCTTCAGCTAATGTAATTTACCACCATGCGATGTAACAAAGCCCACTCCTTCCGAAGAACATTTTTTACAAATATCGAAACCTAGATCAGGGGCTAAATAAACCTTTTGTTTGCAACGGGTTGGCTGATTTTTTTCAACCTCTTCAAATTTATACAGTTGCTGAATCGCAGCCATGTTTAAGATTTTGAAAACTTTTAATTAGTGTGATAAATGGCAACAATCTCTAAATGAAAAATCTAAATTAATGCGGATGAATAGGAAGACCAAACCTGTGACGTTCGGATACCGTGTTACTCGTGTCCTGCTTGAAACACTAAAGTTGTTTAAATACCTGGGCATAACGTCGCAAAGCGATATGAAATGGAACGAGCGTGTGGAAACTGTGGTAGGGAAGGCGGATGGACAACTTCGGTTTACTGGGAGAACTTTAGGAAAGAATGGTTCACCTGTAAAGCAGACCGCATGTAGGACTCCGGTGCGACCTGTTCTTGAGTACTGCTCGAGCGTTTGGAATCCGTACCAGGTCGGATTGAAGGAAGACTGAAACAATTCAGATGCGGGCTGCTAGATTTGTTACCGGTGAAACATCCCCTTAGAAAAATTTATGAATGATTGTGCTGGTAAACCCCTTACGTTATTTGATTTTCAAACAGCTGAGCAAAACTGAACGTACTCAGACATTTCTCTCTTTACTTATTCTGATCATCACTAAACTGCCACACAATATTTTTAGCGCAACGCAATCTGACTTTTAATATTCCCTACAAAAGAATGGCCCTGACTAAAAATAACCTATGCCTTTCATGAATCACTTACCATACAAAAATCTTCATTATTCGAACTACTGCAATACAGCGAGCGCCAATATTGCCAGCTAAATAAAAGATTCTAACTACTGAAGTCACTAAATACTGATAGGCATATATCAGTTCATGGCATCCAGCCTTACAAATTTACTCTCTCTGATGGACACACGTCCAGGTCATCCGCTTTCAAAACTCCGCCATCTCACTCTCCACATCCACCACTGATGGCGGCTCACCTCCAACTACGCAACGCTACGCGCTGTTAACAGCCAACTGCCCAACAGTACAATAGCAAATTCCAACAATACAAACCAGCCACAGACTGCACACAGCACAGTCAGTGATTTTCATATAGAGCGCTACATGGCGTTACGAAACCTAAACAGCCTACTTACACCGGTAGGTTCGTAAGTTTTACGGAGACGCTTCGGGAACCCAAATGGGGATCCCTGGAGGGAAGGCGACTTTCTTTTCGAGAAGCACTACCGAGAAAATTTAGAGGACCGGCATTCGAAGCAAATTGCCGCATGATTCTACTGCCGCCAACATAGACTGCGCGCAAGGACCACGAAGATACGAGAAATTAGGGCTCATACAGATAGTAGACTTTACCTCGCTCTATTTGCGAATGGAACAGGAAAGGAAATGACTAGTAGTAATAGTAGTATAAGGTACCCTCCGCGACGCACCGTACGGTGGCTTGCGGAGTACCTACGTAGACGCAGATGTTGATGTAGAACGTCCCTTGCGCTTGTGTTTCTGTTTTTGAAACAACTATCTCTTTGATTTAAAGCGATGAAACGATTAGTGTAGCTTCAGTCTGTTGGTCTACTCTGAAAATGGCCGGTAATATACGGCCAAAATATTAGACGAAGAAGGAATAGAGTTTATGCGGCTGCACTCCCGAAATTTAATGTATCAATTATTATGCCGTGAAGCATTGAACTGCATAGATATCAAAATTATGTAAATTGAAGGTGGAGCGGGGAGAAAGGAAAGGAAAGGGCTGTAACTTGTTGTAGCAGCTGTATCGGGACTGTGTGCAGAATCAGCGGCGACGAATGAAAGTGTGTGCTGGACCGGGACTCTGGGACTCTAACCCGGGATCCCCTGCTTAGTAGGCAGCTGCGCTAAACACATCGCCAGCCGGACACGCAAATGCGCGGACGATCTCAGCACTCTCCCAGAACGACCCACATTCCCACTTAGTGCAACCTATCCGCAGTCCTCACCCTCCATGCTTGCTGATTTTAGATTCCCACTGGAGATCGAACGTAAATTTGCATACGCATTGAAGGTTGTGGATTCATTGTCCATCGAGGCGAATTAATTATATGAATGCGCGGTGTCTATTCTATCGGACATGTCCTTAAAAACAGATATCACGCATTCATATAGGATACCAAATGTCTTTCGGCGATTGCAGGCACGGATTCGCCATAGTGAACAGGTGAAAGCGACCCACAATCGTAATGAACAAGTCGTACGATAGAAGCGTAGACATTTTCGCTGTAACAAAAACCGACTGTCATGACACTATGTAACACCATATCTCTAATACACTACTGATTTATTTTGCTTTTGTTTTTATTTAATGTTATATCGTTGAGTTTTTGTAAATGTTGTTGAACTGAATCCATACCATGAGAGTGTTTACTCTTTTCTCTGTTATAAACTTTGATGTCCTTTAGAGTGAAGGAAGTGCAATCTCTGCAATACGTACAATATGAGCAAAGGATATGTTTTGTCTTTCTTACATAATCTCTTTGGTTATCTTTGAGGGTGAATAATTTTGTTTAAATAATTTTGTTTACAACTACCCATGTGTGCAAATGATATGTTTTGTTTAAAATGATTAGTTGCTGTTATGTAAACTGCTGACCTTCACTTAGGATTCTTAGTTATTTTGTGTGTAAGGGATAGTGTGGTTGCCCTCGGGAACGGAACTAGCGCGCGCAAGTTGTGGTTGGCCTAGCTAGAGAAGGTGGAACCAAGAGTCAGTCGGGGACGAGCTACCAAACTGTGCACTGCCATGTAAAAGTTGTATATTGTGCTGGTTCCGAGAGAGGCTTTTTCTGCTACTTTCCAATGCCTCGAATTGGTATTCATCATCGCCACCAAGAAGTGCCAGAGTCCAGGAATTCTGTCTGCAAATCCGCCTACCAACTTGCAGTTGCCACCACATTGCGCAATCACTGTAAAGGAGTACTATAATGATGTACAGTGAAGGATCAGCTTATTGGGTGATTTAGTGTGCACAAATATAAGGTAACTTATAACTGGATTTGTGTACCTACCTTGATTTTTTCCCTATCACAACACCTCTCAAGTTCCTCTCCACTTGAACTATGATTACCGAGTGTCCTATTTTGTGGAAAAAATGAAAGCCTCAAAGTTAGACAGTTAATTACATAATGTTGTTTGCTCTTCGATAAGAAGGGAATATTCAGATTTACTGTGGATTTAGTGAAATTGTGGGAGGCAGTAAATGTAGTTTTGTGAAGTTTCAAAGTCACTTATTTAATCATTTACGTGAAAGTGGAAGACTGTGGTAATAAAGACAATTGCTTGTTTCTTTTATAAAATAAAGTTCTTAAAATTGGGGCTTATAAAGTTTTGCGTAGTTAATGAAAATAGTGCTACCTGTAGTAAATTGTAAAAGGTGAGTCAGTTTCTTGCAACTTTGTCAACATTGTGTTTCACTGTAGTAAAAGTGGAAAACTGCAGTACTAGAAAATTATACACTCCTGGAAATGGAAAAAAGAACACATTGACACCGGTGTGTCAGACCCACCATACTTGATCCGGACACTGCGAGAGGGCTGTACAAGCAATGATCACACGCACGGCACAGCGGACACACCAGGAACCGCGGTGTTGGCCGTCGAATGGCGCTAGCTGCGCAGCATTTGTGCACCGCCGCCGTCAGTGTCAGCCAGTTTGCCGTGGCATACGGAGCTCCATCGCAGTCTTTAACACTGGTAGCATGCCGCGACAGCGTGGACGTGAACCGTATGTGCAGTTGACGGACTTTGAGCGAGGGCGTATAGTGGGCATGCGGGAGGCCGGGTGGACGTACCGCCGAATTGCTCAACACGTGGGGCGTGAGGTCTCCACAGTACATCGATGTTGTCGCCAGTGGTCGGCGGAAGGTGCACGTGCCCGTCGACCTGGGACCGGACCGCAGCGACGCACGGATGCACGCCAAGACCGTAGGATCCTACGCAGTGCCGTAGGGGACCGCACCGCCACTTCCCAGCAAATTAGGGACACTGTTGCTCCTGGGGTATCGGCGAGGACCATTCGCAACCGTCTCCATGAAGCTGGGCTACGGTCCCGCACGCCGTTAGGCCGTCTTCCGCTCACGCCCCAACATCGTGCAGCCCGCCTCCAGTGGTGTCGCGTCAGGCGTGAATGGAGGGACGAATGGAGACGTGTCGTCTTCAGCGATGAGAGTCGCTTCTGCCTTGGTGCCAATGATGGTCGTATGCGTGTTTGGCGCCGTGCAGGTGAGCGCCACAATCAGGACTGCGTACGACCGAGGCACACAGGGCCAACACCCGGCATCATGGTGTGGGGAGCGATCTCCTACACTGGCCGTACACCACTGGTGATCGTCGAGGGGACACTGAATAGTGCACGGTACATCCAAACCGTCATCGAACCCATCGTTCTACCATTCCTAGACCGGCAAGGGAACTTGCTGTTCCAACAGGACAATGCACGTCCGCATGTATCCCGTGGCACCCAACGTGCTCTAGAAGGTGTAAGTCAACTACCCTGGCCAGCAAGATCTCCGGATCTGTCGCCCATTGAGCATGTTTGGGACTGGATGAAGCGTCGTCTCACGCGGTCTGCACGTCCAGCACGAACGCTGGTCCAACTCAGGCGCCAGGTGGAAATGGCATGGCAAGCCGTTCCACAGGACTACATCCAGCATCTCTACGATCGTCTCCATGGGAGAATAGCAGCCTGCATTGCTGCGAAAGGTGGATATACACTGTACTAGTGCCGACATTGTGCATGCTCTGTTGCCTGTGTCTATGTGCCTGTGGTTCTGTCAGTGTGATCATGTGATGTATCTGACCCCAGGAATGAGTCAATAAAGTTTCCCCTTCCTGGGACAATGAATTCACGGTGTTCTTATTTCAATTTCCAGGAGTGTATGTTCATGATCGCTAAGTGTTTGTCTGTCTTGTGTATTGACAGTGCATATTAATAGTATAATAGGCTCCACAGTTTGTCTATTGTGCTAATACTAGGTAACAAGTAACGGGGAAGACCACTATTTATGAAAACCATAATTCCTTTATTCAAAAGATAACGAGAAGCAACCTGTTAGTGGATTCCAGTTAACTTACATTTCAAATAGTAAAGTATTTAACTGAGAGAGACTTAACCTATGTCCAATTTATGATCCTGCAGTGAATGTTAATAGTAATGTTATAAAGACCATTCAGTTTGAACAAGCCCTGAAAGTAATAGTGCGTTTCGGTATCTGTTATATTTTTGCAACTGGTTTGTGCTGCTCTAGCTGTTAGCTTCAATCTTACCGTAAACATATTTATGTCAGAGTTCATTGCACTCGCATGTGACAAAGTATAGGTTATGTTTATCTGTTAAAGTTACTAATAACTATTTTCCTTAACAAGAATGTTAATCAATCTCTTGCCTAATTAGACTGGCGACCGTTTTCTTTATCCGTTAAACAGTGCAGATAGGCAAAAATTTTGTTAGTTACTGTTTAAATATTTACGCAATTCTTTCATTTCCGATAAGCCACCCCCGTTAGGTACAACTCGGTCAACACAACAAAATTCCTCTCAGAGGGTAACACTGCTCTGTTGCTTTATACCATAATTGCTTTAACTACATAGTTTTATTTCACTACCTGCCTTCAACTTTAACGTTATGGTATAGCAGTAGCAGACGGAAGTGTTACAACTACACGAAGAGTAGGACGGAATTTTGGAGTTGGCAGAATTATCTTCTGCAGAATGTTTCGTAATTTCTTATTACAGTGTAATATTTTAATGACATCATTGTAACGGTGCAAAACGTTAAAAAATACTTTTTAGACAAAAATATTTTTTAGATCTCACAACATCTATACTGCTATTGCCCCGTTTCCGTTTGAACTTCTGAAGCTGTTTTCCCATTTCCCAGCAGCTTCAAGGCAACGTCAGGATCCCCATTTTATTCTTCCCTGTCGGTTTGTACTTAAAGGCATTTTATCGGATGCCATTCGACCACCGTTTCCAACAAAAAGATGGCTGTACAACATGTCTGAGGCAACCTGTACCTAGAGCTGCAGGTTTCGGTGAATGAAGTTGTGCGCTGAGAAAGTGAGAGAGCTCGGCGCGCTTTTCACGAGACACTGAGGTTCGGACGCGTCTGTGGGTGCCCTGTGTGTTGCGACGTTTCTACGGAGGAAATAAACAGCTCATAAGGCCGGCCGTTTGCTTGTCGTGGCCACTAGCGGGCCAGTCCGATAGCAAACTCAGCAGCCCCGACAGTCGCCCGGTTGTGTGGGCTGCGACTTCCCAATGCAAACAGATGGAGCAGCCACTCACGACTGCGGAGAGGCAACAACAAGGCTGCTATAGGAGCCTTGTTTATTGTGACTCTCCATATAAAGTTGCATTTTTTTCTGAAACTGTATACATTCTGTAAGGCGATCTTACTAGCAGACCGTAGTGTGACCCTCTTCGATTTTCATCATATAAAATTTTAAAATAAGTGCCCTAAAGAAGTCCCTCAAAGTAGCACGGTCCTGGAGTTTCAGTGGATGTAACTGTTTTACTTTAATTTAAATTCTTTATTTGTTGTTAAATGGAAATGTTGATTAAGGAATACTGTACCACAATTTTTAATAAAAATAACGTATTTTGTTATTCAATAAAAACAAATTAACGCCGGCCACAGTGGTCTAGCGGTTGTAGGCGCTCAGTCCGGAACCGCGCGGCTGCTGCGGTCGCAGGTTCGAATCCTGCCTCGGGCATGGATGTGTGTGCTGTCCTTAGGTTAGTTAGGTTTAAGTAGTTCTACGTTCTAGGGGACTGATGACAACAGATGTTAAGTCCCGTAGTGCTCAGAGCTATTTGAACCATTTGAACAAATTAACCATAGAACACTAAAGGGGGGAAATGTTACATTGCTAACTAAATCATCGTAAATTGTACTACATGCAATATATTCAAAGGAAGTCATAATTTATAGGTTATACGTTAGTTAATTACAATTATTATATCTCCAGAAGTGAGTATCTGGTCACCAGCATTGTGAAGGCTAGTGCAGGGTTGGCTCAGGTGACTGACGGCATAGCGGAGTTATGTAGGAAATTTACGAAGGAGGATAAGGTACTGATAGTGGGTGCAGCAGGGAACTGTCTTGATAGGAACGGGGAACATGATATAGGAGGTGATTTGGTAAAGATAGCTACTGAAACTGGTGGCACTACGTAATGTGCATTTCCTGCAACTGTTTCACCGTCATGATCGGCCTCATCTTAATGCGGCTGTTAGGCGCGTTAACATGGAGCTGGAGAGGGCGCTGATAGCAGAGGGCATGGGTCACATATCATTTGTGCCAGTTGGGTCTATCAGTAGATCGGGTTTCACTAGACATGGCCTGAACCTCAATAGGTATGGGAAGGGGAGGCAGGCAAAGCTTATAGGTGACAGTGTAGTGGGTGGTGGTGGGATCATGGAAGAATTTCTGTAGTAGTTGGTGTTAGAGCTGCACCTTTTTTAGATTGAAGTCAGGTGTATCTGCTTAAAGGAAGTCCCTCTAACTAAGGGTTCACCTTCAGAGGAAGTCATGTTTCCAAGTAGAGAAGCAATTAACATATTTCATCAAAATATAAGAGATATTTGACATAAAGTTAGTGAACCGCTTATAGATGTTGACTCTGAAATTATTGGTTTGTCGGAGCACCACTTAAATAATTTGATGATTCAGAGGCTCCCTTTACCAGGATATAGATTAGCTGGCTGTTTCTCAAGGAGTTCCTTGCAGGGTGTGGGAGTGGATATGTACATAAAAAAAACGGTATTCCATTTGAGTCTATAGACGTATCACGGCACTGCACTGAACAGATATTTGAATTTCGTGCAGGGGCAGTTGAATTTAGTGAAAATAAATTTCTAATTGTTGTTGTTTATAGGCCCACTAACTCTGACTACAGAACATTTCTGCTCCAGCTGGAGAGGGTTCTTGATTCACCAGTGCCAGAAATTAGTTATATGTGGTGACTTCAATACAGATTTTATATATGATGATGCAAGAAAAAGAATGTTGGTAGAGCTCCTAAATTCGTAAGATCTGATGCAGACTGTGATTTTTCCAACTAGGGTGCAGGGGAACAGTAGCACAACCATAGACAACATTTTTAGTCATACTTCATTACTAGATGGGCATTTTGTTAGTGAAAGGGTGAATGGCCTTTCAGACCATGATGCATAAATTTTAACACTAAATGGCTTTTGTACTCAAACAAATGTCACACGTAATTACGAGCTATATAGGAAAGTTAATCCAACAGCAATAGAGAGTTTTTAAACCTTGTCAAGGAACAAGAGTGGCAGCATGTTTATAGTGCCAATAACATAGATGACAAATATAATGCTTTCCTTAACACATTTCTCATGCTCTTTGAGGGTTGCTTTCCATTAGAACGTTCTAATTGGGGTACTAGCAGTAATAGGCAGCCCGTGTGGCTGACTAGTGGGATAAGGATATCATGTAGAAAAAAGCTGGAATTATATCAAAATGTTTGAAGTAGTCACAATCAAGCTACAGTAGCCCATTACAAACAGTATTGTTAGGTGCTTAAAAATATTATTAGGAAGACAAAGAGTATGTGGTATGCAAATAGAACAGCTAATTCACAGGAAAAAATTAAAACCATGTGGTCAGTTGTGAAGGAAATCTCTGGTCAACAGCACAAGGTCGTCAATACAAAGTCAGTTTGTAGTAAAAATATGTCTGTTACTGATAATTCAGATATATGTACAGTGTTTAACAATCACTTTTTGAGCATTGCTGATGAATTAAATGAAACTTTAGTTTCTACAGGGAATTATACAACTTTCTTGGCAAATGCCTTTCCGAGATTGATGTCTAAAATACTCCTCTGTGATACTAGCAATGGGGAGACTGAGTCAATAATTGAATCACTGAAGACTAAGGACTCTTATGGTTATGATGGAGTGCCTAACAGAATATTAAAATACTGTGCTGCACATGTTAGCCCTGTGTTTAGCCATATTTCTAATTTTTCCTTTAGGAATGATCAGATTCCTGAGCGATTAAAGTACTCAGAAGTAAAGGCGCTTTATAAAAAGGGGTAAAGGTATAATGTAGATAATTTTAGACATATTTCTATGCCACCAGTGCTTGCTAAAGTTATTGAGAAGGCTGTGTATGTAAGGATAATTGATCATTTTATATTACACGATTTGCTATCAAATGTACAGTTCGGCTTTAGAAGTCGTTTAACAACTGAAAATGCTATATTCTCTTTTATATGTGAGATACTGGATGTGTAAAACAAAAGGTTCCGAACGCTAGGCATATTTTTTGATTTAAATAAGGCAATTGATAGTGTTGATCACAAAATATTGCTCCAGAAGATGGACCATTACAGAATATGGGGAGTAGCTCACAATTGGTTCACCTGTTACTTTAGCAACACAGGGCAAGTGGTAATTATTCGCAATGTTGAGACTGGCTGAGATGGGGGGTCTGAGTTGGGTACGGTCAAGTGGGAGTGCCCCAGGGATCAGTGTTGGGGCCACTCCTGTTCCTTATTCATATAAATGATATGCCCTCTAGTATTAAGGGTAACTCTAAAATATTTCTGTTTGCTGATGACACTAGCTTGGTAGTAAAGGATGTTGTGTGCAACATTGACTCGGATTCAAATAGTGCAATTCATGATCTAAGTTTGTGGCTTGTAGACAATAAACTAACGCTAAATCACGGTAAGTCTCATCTTTTACAATTTCTAGCACACAATTCAACAAAACATGACCTTTTAATTTCACAGAATGGGCATATGATTAGTGGAACTGTAACAGTTCAAATTTCCAGGTGTTCAGATAGATAGTAGACTGTCGTGGAAAGCCCATGTTCAGGATCTTGTTCAAAGACTTAATGCTGCCATTTTTACTATTCGAACGGTATCTGAAGTAAGTGATCGTTCGACACGAAAATTAGTCTACTTTGCTTATGTGCATTTGCTTATGTCGTATGGTATAATATTTTGGGGTAACTCTCTCCATTCTAAAAGGATATTTTTGGCTCAGAAACGGGCGGTTCCGGCAATAAGTAGTGTAAGTTCACGAACCTCTTGTGGATCCCTGTTCACGAGCCTGGGTACTTTGTCATTGGCCTCTCAATATATATACATTCGTTACTGTCATTTCTTGTTAACAATATTAGCTTATTCCCAAGAATAAGCAGCTTTCATTCTGTTAATACTCGGCAGAAATCAAACCTGCATTTGGATCGTACTTTCTCAACTCTTGTGCAGAAAGGTGTGCAGAATACTGCTGCATCCATTTTCAATAAGCTACCACTAGAATTCAGAAATCTTAGCAGTAATCCACACGCTTTAAATTCAAAAAATGAGGAGTTCCCTCATGGGTCACTCCTTCTCTTTTGTCGAAGAGTTCCTTGAAAAATTAAGCTGATTCTTGTTGTATTGTTGATTGCGTTTACTTAAACTTATGGATTGACTTTTTTCGAGTTCATAAACATTTTATTTTTATTTGTTATTAATTTTATGTTGTGATTCCATGTACTTGGAGATTTGCTCCTCAATTTGGTCCTACGTGTAAATAAAAATAAAATAAATGTTACTTACTAAGTTAACTACAAAAGAACTGTTTTATACACTACTGCAATCCTAAATCTTACGAGAGGTTAGTAACGTAGGGTTAAAATTTTATACAGACATGCGAAATGCGCTTATTGTTAAATAAAAAAATTCGGTACATTAATAATATTTAATCTCTGGAAACAAAAAACTACTTAATTTATCATCAAGTGTGTTTTCTTTGGTGCTTGACAGAATATAACAACAACATCAAATTGTAATTCCGTTTCCTAATGTTCTGCAAAATTATATTTATTTGCTCACGAACAGACTTTCGGCTTTTTAGGCTGTCCTGTTTGATATTTCGCTTTTTTCCACGACATTTAAATTTACCGGGAATCCTGACATTTTCATACAGCTAGTAATTAAAAGTCAAATGATGTTATTTTTGTTAAAAATTATTCAGTATTTGTTAGTTAATATTTGCCTTTTATGATGTTTAAAAAATTAAACAAGTGTTAAAGTTGCTCCTACCGATAGTCGAACAAGCGAATTCTCCGTGTCAGGATTTGCAGCCATTCATTCAGCCATCAACGAAACTTTCAATAAGTTGGAAATGTTTTGTGCTTAACAGTGCGCGAAAATCTCATTTTCAAAGGCAGTTTTCTCGAATGTATTTAATTTTTTTCTACATTTCGTAGAACTTCTTTAGAATGTTGACACTTACATCCTGTAGGAACGAATAAAATCGAAGAGAGACAATCCGTAAGGTGTCGCTGCCACTTCGTGGCAGTACATGCTCTCAAAGGTAGCCCTGCACTTACCTCGTTACTGTCTTACAGGCAGCCGGCAATCTAATTAATGGTTGAACTCGGCTTAATTGATGAAACTACACAAACAGATATTCCTGCACAAACGCTTGGGGCGTAAAAACCAATGATTCGGGGTTATTGTATAAAACTCCGAATTTGACGCTCGCTGTATGGACACACAACTAGCTACTTTTTCGATAGGGTGAATTTTCTGAGCATGCAAAACAGTCGCCTGCAGAAAGTACATTAATATATATAGAACCCTCTGCCAGGCACTTTATTGTGAATAGCAGAGTAATCACTTGGATGTAGATGTAGATGAAATTCTTCTTCCATTCCTGTTTTTGTCCATCGAGTTAGTCAATGAAAGGCCGGAAAAATTCTTTATAGGAACGGCCAGAGGAAGCTGCTTGAAGTCAGAACAGACCATCATGCGTGGACGCCGCAGTAAGCTCCCGCATTAGAGAATTCCTGCTCTGTGTAGACAACACGCGGTGGATACGTGCAGTACAAGGAAAACTGTGTTTTCAAAGTCGCGACCGTCATTCGCTTGGTTCCCTGTTGACACTTTTCGTTCATTTTGTGACCAACGTGCTTCGTTTGGACGAAGCAGTTCCATGTTTTACGTATGAATCCGCTTTTATGTCGCTTGTGACAAAAAAAATTCAAATGGCTCTGAGCACTATGGGACTTAACATCTGTGGTCATCAGTCGCCTAGAACTTAGAACTACTTAAACCTAACTAACCTAAGGACAACACACACATCCTGCCCAAGGCAGGATTCGAACCTGCGACCGTAGCGGTCACGCGGTTCCAGACTGTAGCGCCTAGAACCGCACGGCCACACCGGCCGGCGCTTGTGACGACATAAAAGTAGTGATAGCTGCGTAAATGTTGGTTTGCATGAAATGTGGTAGTGCACACTCATCGCAAATTCACCGTTAAGTCAGTGGTTGGCACAATGGACTCGCATTCGGGAAGACGACGGTCTAAACCTATGTCCGGCCATCCTGATTTAGGTTTCCCGTGATTTCCCTAAATAGTTTCGGGCAAATGCCGGGATCGTTCCTTTGAAAGGGCACGGCCGATTTCCTTGTCCATCCCTCCCTAATCCGAGCTTCTGCTCCGTCTCTAACGACCTCGTTGTCAACGGGACGTTAAACACTAATCTCCTCCTCCTCCTCCTCCTCCTCCTCCTCCTCCTCTTCCTCACCGTTAAGTCCACAGCGACTGGTGCTCAGTTTTGACTATACTTTGAAGTCATCTTTAAATGTCATGTTATATACTTGCTGCTGTTTCGGTGTATGTGCTTGTTTATGAGGTTGTTGCCTGAGACATGTCACATGTATTAAAGGAGTATTAAACACCCGAGGTGCAGTCATTTGTTTTACATATTAACGATACGTGAGTGGTAACACGACATGGACCCTAATACTGAAGTTGTTTACGCATATTCTTCACAATCCGTGGCTGAATGGGAATATCTACTATACTGACAGGCACTAGAAGTAAAGAACATGAGGGCTACAGCACCCGAACATCCTTTCACGGAATATAACATTTTTGGAGAGCAAAAATCTCCTCTATAAAAATAAAATATCGATATGGATTTTGCGAACAGAGGTCTCCTGAAGTTCGGCTCGCTGGGTTTGTCCGTGACATCAGGAGCGCCGTTGACGACGGCGTGTCGCGGGGTGGTGATGTGCTCCGTGACTTCCCAACGCATTCAATACCGTTCAGCACTGTCGTTTAGTGAACAAAGTACGAGAACCGGATTAATGAACCAGTTCTGTGACAGGATTCAGAACTTCCTAGCAGATGCCGGCCGCGGTGGTCTAGCGGTTCTAGGCGCTCAGTCCGGAGCCGCACGACCGCTGCGGTCGCAGGTTCGAATCCTGCCTCGGGCATGGATGTGTGCGATGTCCTTAGGTTTGTTAGGTTTAAGTAGTTCTAAGTTATGTAGGACTGATGACCACAGATGTTAACTCCCATAGTGCTCAGAGCCATTTGAACCATTTCTGATGAAAACAAATGGTAGTCGGAAGGGGCCAAGTCTGGTAAATACGGCGGGTGGGGTAGCAGCTCCCAGCCAAGTGTTTTGATTGTATCCTGAACCAGTTTTGCTTTGTGTGCAGGTGCATTGTCGTGTTAGAAAATTACTTTGCCATGTCTTCTGGCCCATTATGGCCTTTTTTCGAGCAATGCATAGTTCAAATTGATCATTTATTGTCTGTAGCGATTAGTACTCGCACTTTTACCGGGTTTTAGAAGCTCATGATACACCACACCTTCCTGATCCCACCAAACACAGAGCATTGTCTTCTTGCTGAATCGATCTGGTTTTGCAGTCGATGTTGATGGTTGTCCCGGATTAACCCATGATTTTTCCCGTTTAGGATTCTTAAAATCCATTTTTCATCGGCAGTAACATTGCGATGCAAAATTGATTTTCTTTCATGTCTCTGAAGCAAAATTTGACTAATGGTTTTTCGGTTTTCCATCGGTCTTTCATTCAATTCATGTGGCACCCATTTTCCACACTTTTGGATCTTTCCCATGGCCTTAGAACGGTCAGAAATTGTTTGTTGTGCAACATTTAGCATTGCTGCCACTTGCTTCTGACTCAAAGTATCATCTTTATCCAATGTTGCTTGCAATTCGGCGTCAAATCAAATGGTTCAAATGGCTCTGAGCACTATCGGACTTAACATCTATGGTCATCAGTCCACTAGAACTTAGAGCTACTTAAACCTAACTAACCTAAGGACATCACACAACACCCAGTCATCACGAGGCAGAGAAAATCCCTGACCCCGCCAGAAATCGAACCCGGGAACCCGGGCGCGGGAAGCGAGAACGCTACCGCACGACCAATTCGGCGTCTTCGAACATTTTTGGTGGTCTTCCACGTTCTTCATTTCTTACATCAAAATCATTATTTCTGAATCGTTGAAACCATCTTTTGCATGTTTCTTCTGTTAGAGCATGATCACCATATGCCTCGACAAGCATTCGATTCGACTCTGCAGCACTTTTTTTCAAATGAAGACAAAAAATTAATGCTTTCCGCAAATCGCACTTTCTGGTACAAAATTCGACATTGTTAACACGATGAAAACATGTGATGTTGTTTGTTCCATGATATGATGTATACTAAATATCTTTGACAGATGTCATACCAACGAAACAAAGAAAATTAAGGCTCGTTCACAACAAATGTTCCCTATCGACACATTTACATCTTAACGCTCATTTCATACCGGTACACCTGGTAGTGGTAGTTCCGGAAAGGGCTGCCTCGGAGCAATTACTTTTTGCAGTGTATATTAATGATCTATCGGATAACGTCGGAAGCTCTTTGACGCTATTCACGGTGGACACTGTTGCCTGTAAGAACGATGCAATGCCAGGATACTGTAGCGAATCGACGACGTTGCTGGGACTGGTAGTTGCCACTGATGGTAAATAAAAGTAATGGGAACACACATAATCGGCTGACAACAAATAATTGGAAATAGTAAGTGTGGTGTCACCGCCAGACACCACACTTGCTAGGTGGTAGCCTTTAAATCGGCCGTGGTCCGTTAGATAAGTCGGACCCGCGTGTCGCCACTATCAGTGATTGCAGACCGAGCGCCGCCACACGGCAGGTCTAGAGAGACTTCCTAGCACTCGCCCCAGTTGTACAGCCGACTTTGCTAGCGATGGTTCACTGAGAAAATACGCTCTCATTTGCCGAGACGATAGCATAGCCTTCAGCTACGTCATTTGCTACGACCTAGCAAGGCGCCATTACCAGTTACTATTGATGCTGTAAAACATGTGCCGTGAAGAGTGATGTTCACCATTTATGGATTAAAGTTAAGTATTCCACAGATACGTCCTTTTTTGCTAGTCTCATTTCCTTGACCTGTTCCAGACCTCACGCCAGCCTGCGTGAGCTAAAACGCGTGCCTTTCGGCTTCCTCTCATAGTGGGTTGGCTCTCTTGCCAGTCCACAACAGTAACCACGGTACCGTAAATATCTATTAGTAATCGTCCAGAGGATTTTAAATTGCAATGACTACAGAAACTGAAGATGGGAATGCAGACGCTAGGCTGAGAATCATCGGAAGAATCATAAGGAAATGTGTTTCGTCTATGAAGGAAATAGCTTACAAAATACTTGCTCGACCGATTCTTCAGCATTGTCCATCAGTCTGGGACCCTGACCAAGTTGAATTGAGAGAAGAGTTGGAGGAGGTCGAAACAAGAGTGGCGCGCTTCGTCACGAGGTCGTCTAGTTGGCGCCAGAGAGGCGTTGTACACCAGGGAGAGACCTACTACTAAAATTCTGAGACCGTATGTTCTCAGAAGAATCCAGCAACACATTACTTCTGCCCACATACATCTCTCTAAACAAAGACGATGAGAAAATCGGAGAAATTAAAACTCATACGGAAGCGTTACCGACAGTCATTGTCAAATCTCATTCGCGAACGGAACAGACACGCGAGGAATTGTCAGTGTTAATATGAGTCACCTATGCTCCACGACACACCGTAAAGATGGCTTGCGTAGAGTGAGCACGAGTCTGTAGCCAGCCTCCTCCCCCCTCTGCTGCTAATCCGTCTACGGCCTGGTGTTTCCAGCAGCCACTTGCTGGGCTCCTCCGAGGGCGCTAACTGCACGCTGCGGTCTTCCGGGAACGCCCTTTCCCGCGCTCGCAGGCTCACAGGTCTGAATAGAGACACGCGCCGGCGGCTCCCCTCCTGTTCTGCTTCAGCGTACAAACAGGGAAACGCACTCCACCCAGCGCACATACCTGCTGCCGGATAGGCCCGTACTTAATGACGAGCGCGTCATAATAGCGACGAATGAAGCTAGTACGTATTCCAGGATAAAACATTACGACCGACCTGGAGGAAAATAACCTTCCTCCTGGAACATACTTACGGCCTCGAAGACATCGATTATGAGAAACTATGAACAAGAAAAAGAACTATAGTTGATTCAGTACGAGGTATACTGGGTGATCAAAATGTCAGTATAAATTTGAAAACTGAATAACTCACGGAATAATGTGGATAGAGAGGTACAAATTGACATACATGCTTGGAATGACATGGGGTTTTATTAGAACCAAAAAAATACAAAAGGTCAAAAAATGTCCGACAGATGGCGCTTCATCTGATCAGAATAGCAATAATTAGCATAACAAAGTAAGACAAAGCAAAGGTGATGTTCTTTACAGGAAATGCTCAATATGTCCACCGTCATTCCTCAACAATAGCTGTAGTCGAGGAATAATGTTGTGAACAGCACTGTAAAGCATCTCCGGAGTTACGGTGAGGCATTGGCGTCGGATGTTGTCTTTCAGCATCCCTAAAGATGTCGGTCGATCACGATACACTTGTGACTTCAGGTAACCCCAAAGCCAATAATCGCACGGACTGAGGTGTGGGAACCTGGGAGGCCAAGCATGACGAAAGTGGCGGCTGAGCAGAAGATCATCACCAAACGACGCGCGCAAGAGGTCTTTCACGCGTCTAGCAATACTTTTTTTTTTGTTCTAATAAAACCCCATGTCATTCCAAGCATGTGTGTCAACTTTTACCTCTCTATCTACATTATTCAGTGGTTTATTAAGTTTTCAAATTTATACTGACTTTTTGATCATCCGGAACTTTGTTTACCACATTATGCCTTCCAAGAAGACGGAAAAAAAGCAGTCTTATGGGTTATTTTTGCGACTGAATCGAAAATCTCTTAATAGATAGCACGCCTTCCTTAATCCTATTGACAAGGGATTTCAGATCGATTCCGTATTTTTGGATTTCCGGAAGGCTTTTGACACTGTACCACACAAGTGGCTCGTAGTGAAATTGCGAGCTTATGGAATATCGTCTCAGTTATGTGACAGGATTTGTGATTTCCTGTCAGAGAGATCACAGTTCGTAGTAATTGACGGAACGTCATCGAGTAAAACAGAAGTGATTTCTGGCGTTCCCAAAGGTAGTGTTATAGGCCCTTTGCTGTTCCTTGTCTATAAAAACGATTTGGGAGACAATCTGAGCAGGCGTCTTCGGTTGTTTGCAGATGACGCTGTCGTTTATCGACTAATAAAGTCATCAGAAGATCGAAACAAACTGCAAAACGATTTAGAAAAGATATTTGAATGGTGCGAAAAGTGGCAATTGACCCTAAACAACGAAAAGTGTGAGGTCATCCACATGAGTGCTTAAGGAACGCGTTAAACCTAGGTAACACGATAAATCAGTCTAATCTAAAAGTCGTAAATTCAACTGAATACTTAGATATTACAATTACGAACAACTTACATTGGAAGGAACACATAGAAAATGTTGTGGGGAAGGCTAAGAAAGACTGCGTTTTATTGGTAGGACTCTTAGAAAATGTAACAGACCTGCTAAGGAGACTGCCTACACTATACTTGTCCGTCCTCTTTTAGAATACTGTTGCGCGGTGTGGGATCCTTATCACATAGGACTGACTGAGTACATCGAAAAAGTTCAAAGAAAGGCAGCACGTTTTGTATTATCGCCAAATATGGGAGAGAGTGTCACAGAAATGATACAGGATTTGGGCTGGAAATCGTTAAAAGAAAGGCGTTTTTCGTTGCGACCGAATCTTCTCACGAAATTCTAATCACCAACTTTCTCCTCCGAATGCGAAATTATTTTGTTGCACCGACCTACACAGGGAGAAATGATCACCACGATAAAATAAGGGAAATCAGAGCTCGTACGGAAAGATATAGGTGTTCATTCTTTCCGCGCGCTATACCAAATTGGAATAATAGAGAATTGTGAAGGTGGTTCGATGAACCCTCTACCAGACAATTAAATGTGGTTTGCACAGTAGCCATGTAGATGTAGATATAGATCCTGGATGGATATTCATCTACAAAGATAGAAGTAACTCTGGTGTACTCCAGCGGACTTCAGAGGGATTATTGTTTTTCATATAATACATCATTCATGTGGATTGGCTTAGTCGACAGTAGTAGTTGCACATGATGCAACTATATGTCAAGAAATTCTTCCCGGTAAAATTTCTGTGATATTCAATTACCTCTCCAACGGCTCCAGAGATTGGCAATTAGTTCTTTATTTAGCGTACTGCAGAGTTGTGTACTGCACTTAACACAAAAAAGAACTACGCACCACGAGGGAATTAACGGAATGGAACGGAAACCGGCAAATGTGATGTACATGTACAGACAAACAAACGACTACAATTGGATGATTTATTCAGCACAAGGAGTTGCACAAACTGAGCCGCGCGGGATTAGCCGAGCGGTCTAGGGCACTGCAGTCATGGACTGTGCGGCTGGTCCCAGCGGAGGTTCGAGTCCTCCCTCGGGCATGGGTGTGTGTGTGTGTGTGTGTGTGTGTGTGTGTGTGTGTGTGTGTGTTTGTGCTTAGGATAATTTAGGTTAAGTAGTGTGTAAGCTTAGGGACTGATGACCTTAGCAGTTAAGTCCCATAAGATTTGACACACATTTCAACATTTTTTTTTTTTTTTTGCACAAACTGAACAAGTCAATAACGCATTGGTTCATCTCTGGCCCATACGCAAGTACTTATTCGGTAAAGCGAATGCCAGACTGAGATTCATTGAAAGAATCCTAAGGAAATGCAATCCGAAAGCAAGGGAAGTAAGTTACAGTACACTTGTTCGCCCACTGCTTCAATACTGCTCACCGGTGT
Organism: Schistocerca cancellata; assembly: GCF_023864275.1. Taxonomy (NCBI): domain Eukaryota; kingdom Metazoa; phylum Arthropoda; class Insecta; order Orthoptera; family Acrididae; genus Schistocerca; species Schistocerca cancellata. Next base: position 63,183,454 of record NC_064628.1, on the reverse strand, counting down.
GGGATCCGTACCAGATAGGGTTGATAGAAGAGATAGAGAAGATCCAACGGAGAGCAGCGCGCTTCGTTACAGGATCATTTAGTAATCGCGAAAGCGTTACGGAGATGATAGATAAACTCCAGTGGAAGACTCTGCAAGAGAGACGCTCAGCAGCTCGGTACGGGCTTTTGTTGAAGTTTTGAGAACATACCTTCACCGAGGAGTCAAGCAGTATATTGCTCCCTCTTGCGTAAATCTCGCGAAGAGACCACGAGGATAAAATCAGAGAGATTACAGCCCATACAGAGGCATACCGACAATTTTTCTTCCCACGAATAATACGAGACTGGGATAGAAGGGAGAACCGATAGAGGTACTCAAATTACCCTACGCCACACACCGTCAGGTGGCTTGCGGAGTGTGGATGTAGATGTAGATGTAGATGCCATTGATTGACACAGTTGTTTGATGCCCTCCTGGTGGATGTCGTGCCAAATTCTGTCCAACTGCCGCATTAGATCGTCGAAATCTAAAGCTGGTTGGAGAGCCGTACCCATAATGCTCCAAACGTCCTGAACTGGAGAGAGATCCGGCGACCTAGCTGGTAAAGATAGCATTTGGCGGCCAGGAAAACAAGCAGTAGAAACAATCGCTTTTCGCAGGAAGGCATTATCTTGTTGAAACGTAACCCCAGGATGGCTTTCCGTGAAGGGCAACAAAACGGGGCGTAGAATATTGTCGACGTTCCACTGTGCTGCAAGGGTGTCGCGGATGACAACCAAAGGGAGCCTGCTATGAAATGAAGTGGCACCCCGGACCACCACTGCTGGTCGTCTGGCTGTACGGCGGGCGACTGTCAGGTTGGTGTCCAGGGCGTCTCCAGACACGTCTTTTCTCTTCATCGGGGCTCAGTTCGAGGCGGGAATCATCAGCGAAGATAATTCTACTCCAGTCAGATTCCAGGCCAAAGACGCCCCGGACAGCTGTAGGATCCCAACGCGCCAATTGCCCGCCACACTGCCGGACAACCAAGAGTGCCGGTGTACGGTGCTGTTTCTTTAGACTGTAAGTGTTTCTGCTGCTTGTCTGCGCGCTGACCAAATCCTGCCTTGGCCAGCGAGGTCGCCAGATCTCTCCCCAGTTGGAGGTTTTGACGATTTAACTCTCCTATTGGACGAAATTCGACACGATTTCCCCTTAGGAGGACTGTCAGCAACTTTGCCAATTAACGTCAAGCCGAATAACTGTTTTGGTAAGGGCCAGAGTCTTTAATTGCTTAACTTTATGTTTTCGAACTGATAGTTATACTGTGTGACATCCGCCCGTGTCAGACGGCTGCTAGGGGTTCCTTTCCTGCAGCAGGCTCCCCTGTGGCCGCCCCCGTTGGCGGAGGTCCTGGAGGCGGCGCCCGCCCCCGATACAGCCACCGGATTTACGGCCGCCTCAGATTTATGGCGCAGATATCGGCTGACAGGCCCGCCTGCCCCCACGGACTTCCGTTACTTACCGTTGCGAACCTCGCCGCGCGTTCAGTAGGACTGATGTGCTGCCAACCAGGGTTTTACAAGCAGCAGTACAAACATAAAATACTCTCGCTTCGCGAGATATCGTCGGTTACCCTTTTACCTGTGTTTTCCAGCTGATTCGCTCAGAAATTCAAGGTCTGTGCCACAGGAGTTAAAGGCATACAAAAGTCGCAAGTCTAAATTCCAGCGCAAATTCGTTTTGTCTGCTTCCCAAGTGCATGGGTTCATAGCAACACTAAATTCTTTGAAGGTTAAAGCCGTTTTTAAAATTGAATGTTCATTTCAGCTGTATGCTGAACTCAGTTGATAACATGCATAAAATGGAGGAATATATTATTTTTAAAAGTTTGCAGTCGAAGGTAGCAGAATAATTTCAACTTTCAGGTTCCGTTTTACTTAGGAGATCATACGGTGTCACTAGAGATATATGTTAATGAGTCTATAATTGATAACAATCGCAAAAGATCTTATTGGTTTCGCCCACTTCATTGCACGAACCCTGCAGTCTCCCTAGAGTAAAAATTCATATTTTAGAGTGGTACGTTCTGTTTGGGGAAATCAAACCGTTCTTCCTCTCTTCTATGCCTTGTGCTAGTTGAGGCACGAAGTGAACGCAGCCGAGGTAAACAATGTGGAACATTTTAACTGAAAAAAATGGTTCAAATGGCTCTGAGCACTATGGGACTTAACTTCTGAGGTCATCAGTCCCCTAGAACTTAGCACTACTTAAACCTAACTGACCGAAGGACATCACACACATCCATGCCCGAGGCAGGATTCGAACCTGCGACCGTAGCGGTCACGCGGTTCCAAACTGAAACGCCTAGAACCACACGGCCACACCGACTGGCCTTTAACTGATAAGTACAGAAACCAAATATTCCTGTGTTGAATAAAAGTTAATCGCTACAATAGTTTGTGAAATATTGTGACTAGCACTGGATTTATACAAGCGAACTTAGGCTGAGGGCTTAGTGATGAAGCAGTTGAAGTTAATATTCACTCGGAAGCAGAACAAAATAACATGGTGAAGGTCATTGTCGGATACAAAGTTCTTAGTCGTCTCTGATGCAGAGACCAAGTTCTGGTGATGGTGAACACAGAGACTGGCGGCTCCCTGGGTCGGTAGATGCTGGTGCGCCATAGCGGCGTACGCAGCGAATTCTCCCAGAGCTCGGTAGAAGATGCCAGAGAGCGGTTTTGGGCTGCCCTAAATACCCAAGCCGCGTAGAGATACACAATGAATTATTTGTGATCACATGGTCCGCAGAGGCAAATATGTCCACGGAGCGAGCAACCTCTGGTGGCACCCGCTTTTCTGCCCGTTGGCCTAGGAAGGGTGCGTAATTGCAGCTCTGTTGCGGCTGATGCAACCCCTTCGATGTTAGGTCGCTTGTACACCGTTTCTGTAAGAAGAGTTGCCAGTCTGTATGGTTCGCAGCCCATGCACAGCACCCTCCGTGATGCGCCTGTGTGTTTCACATACGTAGAGACGACGCTAACATTGTGTAAGTGTGGTGAAATATGATTCTCCTTATTTCCAAGATACCTCCCTGTATTGCAGTGCTGTTATAAGCCTAGATTCTTTTGGATGATATGTCGTATTTGGGTGGAACCAAAACATCCTTTCTCATCTGAAAAGTTTGTTGGGTTATAAATTAGAGCTCATAAGAAGTTTTGTGTCCCTCAAGCAGTTCCCACTATTTTCATTTTTGTAGTGACAGTTGCATACTTGCACCAGACCAGGACTCGAACCCCGAATTCGTGCATATCATGAGTATGTGCACTAACTGTATGGCTGTCTGAGCACCGCTACGGTCGCAGATTCGAATCCTGACTCGGGCATGGATGTGTGTGATGTCCTTAGGTTAGTTAGGTTTAAGTAGTTCTAAGTTCTAGGGGACTGATGACCTCAGAAGTTAAGTCTCATAGTGCTCAGAGCCGTTTGAGCTATTTTTGAGCTGTCTGAGCACACCTACAAGCCTGAGGTAAACTTTGACTGTCATGAATTTGCACTTCTTCCTCCCCACCTCCTCCCCCATTTCCCACAAAATAAGTATATGTGCCGGCCGGAGTGGCCGAGCGGTTCTAGGCGCTATAGTCTGGAACCGCGCGACCGCTACGTCGTAGGTTCGAATCCTGCCTCAGGCATGGATGTGTGTGATGTCTTTAGGTTAGTTAGGTTAAGGTAGTTCTAAGTTCTAGGGGACTGATGACCACAGCAGTTAAGTCCCATAGTGCTCAGAGCCATTTTTTTTAAGTATATGTGGACCAAATTTGCTTGTGCATAATTGCTGCAGATGCCTCGTACTTAAGCTGCAACAGAGTTACAGAGCGCCTTGGACTAGGGTCGTCCATGTAAGTGGGTCAGTCTCGCCAGCTACGGTGGTGTAATGGTTAGCACCTCTACTTAGTATACAAGAGGCCTGGGTTCAAGTCTTGCCCATGTCACGAATTTTAATTCATTTCTTCAGCTCCGATCATTATAGGAGATTGAGTTGGGACTCATATGTCTCAAGGAAAATTAATTACATCAGATAACTACATTTCTGTCTTTTATTCATCGTTGCAAACCTCACGCAACTGCCTCCAAACCTGAATGTAAAATTTCCATGTTTCATTATTGTACAGTACATGATATTTGCGTAGTACGTGAGGAAGGAAATGTAGTCATGAAAATTGGAGCGGTAAAGATACCGCGGCTTCCATGTTGCGACGACGGCAGTGCTTGCGCAGTGGAACTCGAACAGCCCTTCCCTGTTAGTACTGTTACCGAAGGAAATCATACTTTCCAGCTGTGAATTGCAATCTGCCGGATGAAGCGACTGCGAAGGAACGTTGTGAAGAGACGAAGATGGAGCATGCCAGCGAGTAACACCCAGCTTGGGAGTACCTATTAATGAGTGTGTGCTGCAGCGTGGAAATGTTGCGGCAGAACGTTTCGAATGAAAGCGTTGCAGGCGCGAGAACAACATACTGAGCACGTGGCGGTGGGGTTGCGAGACGTAACTATCAAGCTTCCTCTCACGAATGGTATTGATATGCCTACCATTCCTGAAACTGATTAGTAAGAAGAAAATTATTGTAATGAGAACTGATTAGTTATCTCAATGCTGTCCAGAAACGATGTCATTCTGAAAAGGCAACTTTCTGTTAGTGATCCTACCCTACTAAAATTTAACGACGTCCAGCGTGGAACCAATGTTTGCTTAATAAATAAGGATTAAGTGTTATCTGAAGAAGATGATAAGTGGCTTGTCAGAAAGTCAAGCGATGAGAAACTCATTTGTTAGACGATTACAAGAAGTACTAAAGAAATAAGTAAGGATGGAATTCCTTGGAAAACCTTTACCTTGAGTGTCAGGTTAGTGGTACAATTGCTATGGCATGCAAGACGGGTTAATCAGGTGCTGCAGGGAGCAACTGGGAGGGAAAATAGCGGAACGGAACGGAAAGACTAGAATGTATAAAACACGTTACAGAAAATTTCCGGTGTATTACTTTCGTAGAGAAGAAAACGCTTTGAAGATTATCCCTTATGTCCCACATCGTCAGTCCTAGGGGTGATGGGTAACCCCGTCGGAATCCTTCATCTGTATCTACGTGACTGTTCTTCAGTTCACAACGAAGTTCCTGGCAGAGGGTTCATCGAACCACTTTCAATCTATTTTTCTACTATTCGACTCTTGAGCAATGCGCGCGAAATACGAGCACTTAAATGTTTCCGTGAGGGCTCTACTCTTCTTTGATCACAATGGTCATTTCTCCCCATACAGGTGAGTGTCAACAAAGTATTTTCGCATTAGGATGAGAAAGCTGGTGATTGAAATATCGTAAGAAGCTCCTGCTGCAACGAAAAACTTCTTTGTTTTAATGATTGCAACCCCAACTCGCGTATCACATATGTGACACTCTCTCCCCTATTTCGAGATAATACAAAGCGAGCTACCCTTCTTTGGACTTTTTCGATGTCCTCCGTTGATCCTCTCTGATGGGGATTCCACACCGCGCAGAAGTACTCCAGAAGAGAACGGACAAGTGCAGTGTAGGCCGTCTCTCTAGTAGACCTGCTGCATCTTCTAAGCATTCTGCCAATAAACCGCATTCTTTGGTTAACTTTTCGCACAACATTATTTACATGATCATTCCGATTTAAGTTAAAACGGCAGAGCTGAAGACGTTGTTACTTTTCATTTCCACCACATGGCACCTTTGTTTCCTGACTTTGCATTTTTTGATTGTCTTTCTTGTGCTTTACCTTCATAATTTCACTGGATTCTTCCAAAGATAAAATCTGTACGTATTTAGCTGAGTTCGCAGCCTTTAGATTTGTGCAATATATCATGCAAACGAAACTTAGCGGATTCGTTTTAGTGCTCATGTAGATGAGTTCACCCATTAATTAGAGTCAATTACCACTTTTCGCACCACACAGATATGTTATCTAAATCATTTTTCATTTGGTTTCGATTATCTCATGACCTCTTTATACAGTAAATGACAGCCTCATCTGCAAACAATCTGATCTTCTCACCAGTGGTGCAGGTGCTAGGGTGTCTTAAACACACATGTATTTTTTAATTTTTGTGGTGACTTTTGTAGTAAGTTTGGTTGAAATTACTTTAGGCGTTTCAATATTGTAGTGCAACGTAGACTTATATCCGCAGACGTAAATAGATTTTTATTTATGTGGGTTAGTGTACAAATCACTCTAGATGACGTCAATTGAAGGACTTGCCTGTCTAACGTCTTTGCGTATTTAATATAGCTCGAATAGTTCAAGTAACTCTGAGCACTATGGGCCTTAACATCTGAGGTCATCAGTCCCCTAGAACTTAGAACTACTTAAACCTAACTAACCTTGCGAGGTGCCGGGGCAAGCAGTGTATTTAACACTAAAGTCTTCTAGAATCTACATATGTAAATGATGCTCTAAGCCCCCCCTATTCTAACTCCGACTTTTGCTGTTGCAAAAGGATTAAAGAAAATACGCGAACTGACTCTAATCAACCCTGCCAGTGGAGTAGAAGAGAGTTTGGCACCTGCAATAATTTCATTAATATAGTGAGGAATGATAGGGTTGCTCTACCGATTAACAGAATGAAAGTTCTGTCCAAAATAACAATATGATTTATTAAGACTAAACACAAAATAATAAACAAAAACACATGAAACATTTACAATACATCAAATTGGCTCAAATTGGATACTCAAACAAACGCTGTGAATGTGAAGTTGTCCCTAAACTAGATTGTGAGGATTATGACGAAGTGGTATGTGCAGCCAATTCCTTGCAACTCAAATCTTAGAGAAAACACATAGCCAACCCAACATTAATTGTTGCTACCCAAGACAGAACAAAGTTAGAAAAAGACGAACAGGCGCGCTCTGCTGAGCTCTGATTATCACCTAGGAAAATCCCTGCCTGCCGGTGCTGCGGACATATCTTACCAAACTGTCTTCTTAACTGCCAGAACACGATCTGGCGTACCGGAGGTGATGGCTGGTTGCTTCGACTTCCTCGACCGAAAGGCGAGAGCCGACTACCCACAAGAGCACCCGTACAAAACCGAACACAGAACATTCCCGCCCCCACGACAGTGGCCGTGGTTAACCGTTCCAATCAGCAACTCGAAAACCGGCGGAAAATTCCACTCCATTGCCGGAACACTACCATTCCACCAATGGAGATTCTTGGCGCCAATTTCTGCGCTGATTTTGCTACGTCACGGAGCTATGCCCTGAGTAAGCCAATCACAGTTACGATTTTGCAGAAAGCGCGGGAATTTGCCCGCCACAACTGCCTGGGTACACAAGTCATTCCCACGCCTCGCTGGTAGCCCGCCAGAAAGTGTTTTCACTAAGTTTCTGCGAAGTAACGGAACCTCTAGCCCAGCCGCTACTTCAGGCCCCTGCGGGCGTGCCTCTTGACAATGTCGGCGTCTGGAAAGCATTCACTCGACTCTCTCACACCCGTCGGCTTACCCTTTCAAAGTCATCAGAGCCCGCCTGTCACCGGACCACCTGGGCGACGAGAGACGCTGCGTGGGAAGGAATAGCAACTTTCCACCGCATGCAATCAGAGAGGAGAATCGTAAGATAGAAATATGAGAGGGGGCTCATGCCACCTCTCAACCTAAGGACATCACACACATCCATGCGACCGTAACAATCGGGCGGTTCCAGACTGAAGTGCCTAGAACCGCTCGGTCACAGCGGCCGGCTTTAATATAGCTGATTGAGTCTGTGTGTGGAATGTAGTGTCGTGTTTGTGTGATGATGATGATGATTATGATGATGATGATAATGAAAGGTGTGGGGGAGTGTGTGACCCAGGGATAGCCTCCTCCTGTTGACGAGTATCAGGAGAATCGCCGACCTTACCGCATCCGACGACGGATTGCCATCACCAAAGTCAACGTCTCAGTATCAACAGTGCACATAAGGTTTGAATTTAACTCAGGACACTGGCGCAGAGTCTGCTGACGTGGGACTTCACACCTCAATCTCTCTCCCCCTCGTCGCAAAACACTGGGGATTATAATCTCTTCTCCGACCAGGGTTCAAACCAACTGCCTCGGAGCGTTGGTGCCCACGGCTACGGAGGTGGAATTCAGGTACTCGGAAGTCCTGTTCGAGTACAGCTGTCAAACACTAGCTTTCTTCCCGCTGTCGGTGCACGGCGTTTGCCGATCCACTTAACAAGTAACGGTTGCACTCGTAAATCAGCCTCGCAGCTGCCCGGCGCAACTGCCCGCCCGCGGCTCCAGGGCGGAAAGCGCGCGGCAACGGTCGGCCTATCGCCGGAGCGGGCGCCATAAATCTGGCTGGCGGGCTGTTTGCTCCGATTTCCATGCGGCCAGCGCCATTCCCCGAGGATTCAATCTGGCCCACTCCGGCTCCACAAACGCGAGGCGTCGCGGCGCGCCGCTGCCAGATAAGCCTGTTTGTCCAAGCGTGCAATAAACCGAGTCAACAGCGATTACTGCGCACTATTTGAACGGCCGCTACCGACGCAGCGTCCCCACATTACTGCTTCTCCAAACAAAGTTCGCAGCCCACCGGCTCTCCCGTCCGTCCAGGTATTTATAAATAAGATTTAGCGGCCAAGTACAGCGGATCCGCTTCGCTACATATGGTAAAGTATTTTTAAATCGCTTGAAAGCTTCGTCAGCTTACAAACATACCCCACACTTTGAGAACCATCAACATCGACGCGCTTCGGAAGACTAGTTGCGCCGACTCGAATGCACGAGGGTTGGTCAATAAGTAATGCAACACTTTTTTTTTCTCTCGGCTGAGTTCTGTTGAAAAATGCGGAAAATGTTGTAGAATATCGTGGAATATTCCTCCTTCAGCCCGTATGTTTCAGGAGTTCCGATAAGCTGCGGCACTATACGATCCGTTCCATGCAGACAGCTCTCTACATCTACTTCTACAGGGTGTTTCAAAAATTACCGGTATATTTGAAACGGCAATAAAAACTGAACGAGCAGCGATAGAAATACACCGTTTGTTGCAATATGCTTGGGACAACGGTACATTTTCAGGCGGACAAACTTTCGAAATTACAGTAGTTACAATTTTCAACAACAGATGGCGCTGCAAGTGATGTGAAAGATATAGAAGACAACGCAGTCTGTGGGTGCGCCATTCTGTACGTCGTCTTTCTGCTGTAAGCGTGTGCTGTTCACAACGTGCAAGTGTGCTGTGGACAACATGGTTTATTCCTTAGAACAGAGGATTTTTCTGGTGTTGGAATTCCACCGCCTAGAACACAGTGTTGTTGCAACAAGACGAAGTTTTCAACGGAGGTTTAATGTAACCAAAGGACCGAAAAACGATTCAATAAAGGATCTGTTTGAAAAATTTCAACGGACTGGGAACGTGACGGATGAACGTGCTGGAAAGGTAGGGCGATCGCGTACGGCAACCACAGAGGGCAACGCGCAGCTAGTGCAGCAGGTGATCCGACAGCGGCCTCGGGTTTCCGTTCGCCGTGTTGCAGCTGCGGTCCAAATGACGCCAACGTCCACGTATCGTCTCATGCGCCAGAGTTTACACCTCTATCCATACAAAATTCAAACGCTGCAACCCTTCAGCGCCGCTACCATTGCTGCATGAGAGACATTCGCTAACGATATAGTGCACAGGATTTATGACGGCGATATGCATGTGGGCAGCATTTGGTTTACTGACGAAGCTTATTTTTACCTGGACGGCTTCGTCAATAGACAGAACTGGCGCATATGGGGAACCGAAAAGCCCCATGTTGCAGTCCCATCGTCCCTGCATCCTCAAAAAGTACTGGTCTGGGCCGCCATTTCTTCCAAAGGAATCATTGGCCCCTTTTTCAGATCCGAAACGATTACTGCATCACGCTATCTGGACATTCTTCGTGAATTTGTGGCGGTACAAACTGCCTTAGACGACACTGCGAACACCTCGTGGTTTATGCAAGATGGTGCCCGGCCACATCGCACGGCCGACGTCTTTAATTTCCTGAATGAATATTTCGATGATCGTGTGATTGCTTTGGGCTATCCGAAACATACAGGAGGCGGCGTGGATTGGCCTCCCTATTCGCCAGACATGAACCCCTGTGACTTCTTTCTGTGGGGACACTTGAAAGACCAGGTGTACCGCCAGAATCCAGAAACAATTGAACAGCTGAAGCAGTACATCTCATCTGCATGTGAAGCCATTCCGCCAGACACGTTGTCAAAGGTTTCGGGTAATTTCATTCAGAGACTACGCCATATTATTGCTACGCATGGTGGATATGTGGAAAATATCGTACTATAGAGTTTCCCCAGACCGCAGCGCCATGTGTTGTTGAAAATTGTAACTACTGTAATTTCGAAAGTTTGTCTGGCTGAAAATGTACTGTTGTCCCAAGCATATTGCAACAAACGGTGTATTTCTATCGCTGCTCGTTTAGTTTTTATTGCCGTTTCAAATATACCGGTTATTTTTGAAACACCCTGTACCTGATTACTCTGCATTTCACATTTAAGTGCTTGGCAGAGGGTTCATCGAACCACAATCATACTATCTCTCTACCATTCCACTCCCGAACAGAGCGAGGTGGCGCAGTGGTTAGCACAGTGGACTCGCATTCGGGAGGACGACGGTTCAATCCCGCGTCCGGCCATCCTGATTTAGGTTTCCCGTGATTTCCCTACATCGCTCCAGGCAAATGCCGGGATGGTTCCTTTCAAAGGGCACGGCCGACTTCCTTCCCCGTCCTTCCCTAATCCGATGAGACCGATGACCTCGCTGTCTGGTCTCCTTCCCCAAAAAACCAACCAACCAGCTCCCGAACAGCGCGCGGGAAAAACGAACACCTAAACCTTTCTGTTCGAGCTCTGATTTCTCTTATTTTATTTTGATGATCATTGCTACCTATATAGGCTGGGCTCAACAAAATATTTTCGCATTCGGAAGAGAAAGTTGGTGACTGAAATTTCGTAAATAGATCTCGCCGCGACGAAAAACGTCTTTGCTTTAATGACTTCCATCCCAACTCGCGTATCATATCTGCCACACTATCTCTCCTATTACGTGATAATAGAAGACGAGCTGCCCTTTTTTGCTCCCTTTCGATGTCCTCCGTCAATCCCACCTGGTAAGGATCCCACGCCGCGCAGCAATATTCTAACAGAGGACGAACGAGTGTAGTGTAAGCTGTCTCTTTAGTGGACTTGTTGCATCTTATAAGTGTCCTGCCAATGAAACGCAACCTTTGGCTCGCCTTCTCCACAATACTATCTGTGGTGTCACCGCCAGACACCACACTTGCTAGGTGGTAGCTTTTAAATCGGCCGCGGTCCGGTAGTATACGACGGACCCGCGTGTCGCCACTGTCAGTGATTGCAGACCGAGCGCCGCCACACGGCAGGTCTAGAGAGACTTCCTAGCACTCGCCCCAGTTGTACAGCCGACTTTGCTAGCGAAGCTACACTGACCTATACGCTCTCATTTGCCGAGACGATAGTTAGCATAGCCTTCAGCTACGTCATTTGCTACGACCTAGCAAGGCGCCATGACCAGTTTATATTGAGATTGTAAAACCTTTACCGTCAAGAGCGATGTACACCAATTATGGATTAAAGTTAAGTATTCCAGAAGCTATGTACTATTTTTGGCTACTATAATTCCTTGTCATGTTCCAGACCTCACGCCAGTCAGCGTGAGCGTAAACGCGTGCATTTCGGCCTCCTCTAGCAACACGGTGTTGGCTCTTCTGCCAACACTTCACTATCTATGTGGTCTTTCCAACTGAAGTTGTTCGTAATTTTTACAACCAGGTACTTAGTTGAATTGACAGCCTTGAGAATTGTACTATTTATCGAGTAATAGAATTCCAACGGATTTCTTTTGGTACTCATGTGGATCACCTCACACTTTTCATTATTTAGCGTCAACTGCCACCTGCCACAGCATACGGCAATCTTTTCTAAATCGCTTTGCAACTGATACTGGTCTTCGGATGACCTTACTAGACGGTAAATTACAGCATCATCTGCGAACAACCTAAGAGAACTGCTCAGATTGTCCCTCGGGCCATTTATATAGATCACGAACAGCAGAGGTCCCTGTCATTGACTTTCTTTTGGTGGAAAAACAGAGCGACACACAAATTCATATGGGCTTGCAGAATTTCTATGGAGATCTGGCAGTGAACAAGGACAAGATGAGTTTTTGAACGAGGCGTCTGTCACCATCGAAACAAGACCGCGCAAACCTGTCCATCTCCCGCCTGTCAGCCGGCCCACCGCACACAGCTGTGGCCCTGCTGTGTTAGAACGTGCGTACACTCTCATTCAAACACCTAGCTGAACTACTGGACGTCACTGTTGTTAGTGCTCTTACACTCGTTGGTCGGTTGATTGATTTGGAGGGGGGGGGGGGGGGGAGGACCAAACAGCGAGCTCATCGATCACGTCGGATTAGGGAAGGATGGATAAGGGAGTCGACCGTGTCCTTTCGAAGGAACCATCCCGGAATTTGCCGGAACAATTTAGGAGAATCACGAAAAAGACAAGAGATATAAATTCCGAAGGATGATCTTCCTTGCATTTCATTTGTTAAAGTGAACCAGCTACGTTCCTGACTCTCATGGCGTTCAGCTGTTATAATGAAAATGTATCAAAAACATATCCTTATCGTTGGTTGTGGGTATTCCGCAATATAGTTCGGATTTTACTCCCTAGAGGACAGCACAGCACACCCTTTGTATTTAGCCCACTTTTGCATATGGTCATAGATTTACAGAACTGTACACTGTAAGAGATCGTTTTACACGTTTTCAAGTTCACGTAGGTTTAAGTATAAAACGTACCTTCACTACTTCATTGATCTGAGAATGGCACATACTCGTATTTCACACTGGAACTACACTCAGCGTGAACATCATTATCATTCGACTCATATTAACTTTCATTTATGAGATGGTCTGTCATCTTACCACTGGTCTTGGTTAACTTTCGCACTAGAAATAACGGTTGATCAGAGATACGACAAAATGGAAATATGAAAAAATATTCCTCACTGTCAAACCGTAGTCTTGATAAGTTATGTCACATAAATATTTATGATATCCTAAATAATTTGTCATAGGAAATTCATGTTGTCCAAACGTTTAGTTGCTTCAGTCTGCCGTAGGACCCTCCATTCATGAGGAGGGACCATAAAGTCTTAAACAAGTCCTGAAAAGTACGCTCCTGTGCCAATTTTCCCCTTACGAGCGTAATCTGTTAGCATTACGCTACGCAAGTCTCAAAATGGCCCTCACAGCAGCTAACTACTCAATGACGATTAGGTCATCGTCTTTTTCAGGGGTAGTGAATCCACGTGTATCCACTGCTTGCTTTGCTTCTCTATCTGGGGATCATAATAATGCACGCACCTCCTGTCCATGGTGATTAAGCGTCCAAACAAGTACGGGATGTCCCGGCTCAGTTGCAACATTTCCTCTACTGCCTCGGTGTGGCGAACATTGTGGTTGGGTGCGAGCAGTGGCGGAACTTAGCGGGCAGCGACCTGCGTCATGTTCAAAATGTACAGCGTGCGAAAACATGCGTAACCACTGTGTCATATGACGGTACTTTCCCACGGACTCAGTGTGCTTTATTGCGGCGTTGTTCCTCTTCAAATGCACAAAACGAGGTGACAGTTAAATCTGTATGAGTGTTCCTCCCATATTAATCGTTAACAGGACAAGGAGAGAATCTGGTGCAAATTGTATGTATTGTTTGTGAGACCTGAGCTTTTCCCGGCGCATATAATATTCAAGTAACTTATTGGAATGCAGCCGAGTGACACACACACACACACACACACACACACACACACACACACACACACACCACACCACACCACACTACACTACAAATACTAGCGCCATATTTTTCGCAAATATGATATGAAATGTAAGCGTATCACCAGGCGCCACTGTGAAAGCTTACTGCGACAAGAATGTGACTTTATGAGATGGCTGTATGGTTGTTGACGAAATGGCAAAATAAATGAAAACAGATTTACAGCCACGAGCCCTTCCTTGTAGTACTCCAGTCATAGACCAGTGAGCAGAAGCTAGCAGCAGCAGTACTTAGTTCGTAAGGTAAAGCTGTCATCAGGACAAAATTGGTTTGATCACCACAGTGGTTCACTAGGCATGGTGCTACTTGGTATTCGTCGTTCGTATCGTGGCTTCTGGGTCGTCGGCTGCGGGTTCTCTGGTTCTCCGGCGTCGCCTGTCCATTCTGAGCCGTCACGTGTGCTTCATCTGATCGTTTCATCTTACTTCGAAATGAATGGCGGCCAGTGAGGGGCTCCAGGGGGAGATTGCGTGAGCACTGACCGTACGGCTGCATCCCTGTGCCGTAACGAGAAGTTTGAGTTGTTGCCCAGTGTTGATATTGCAACTCGCCTGTTGTGACTAAATCTCGGTACAAGGAAACTGCGGCGAACTTACTGGTGGCCGTCATTTTCTGCTCATCGGGCTGCTCATCGAAAGCTCACCTTCTACTGCTGAAGTACTTCATGACAGTGAAGTGGCTACGATGTGCCAGTCGGCTGAATCAAATCAACATAGTACGGTGGGTCGACGTGGAGACGTAACAGAATGGCTGAAAGTAGCTCTTGCGTACGGATATGCCCATGTCCACACCGTGAATGAAGTTCTCCGATTTGGTTTCGAGCCGAGTCGAAGGCCTAAACCGCTGTGGGCGTGTATACAGGTCCTGCTACGCCCTTCCCCAGGTATTGTGGGCGTGTATAGTGCGCCGTTTGGATTTTCCCACAGTGCTATTGACTTCTGAGAGCTCTCACTGCTGCGGACGAATTACTTCCATATATCGGTGAATAAAAAAGAGTCGATTATTTATCATACAACATATGTTTTTCATTGTGTGACATCATTTGCAGAAAATCTCCTTTCGATATCCTGAATCGTTTGAGATATGACGATTGTTACGACCACGTGATTTGCGATACGCAAGGTTCAAAAGGCTCTAAGCACTATGGGGCTTAAAAAATTGTTCAAATGGCTCTAAGCACTATGGGACTTAAAAAATGGTTCAAATGCCTCTGAGCACTACGAGACTTAACATCTGAGGTCATCAGTCCCCTAGACTTAGAACTACCTAAGCCTAACTAACTTAAGGACATCACACACATCCATGCCCGAGGCAGGATTCGAACCTGCGGCCGTAGCAGCAGCGCGGTTCCGAACTGAAGCGTCTAGAACCGCTCGATACGCAAGGAAGTAAACGGGCACGTCCTGCGCTGCCTACTTTGGATATAAGACCCAAAAACTCGAGAATGAAATGAGATGTTCTTCTGCTCTGCATTTTAAACAAAATATCGATATCTTGTCTACATTTCTATCAGAGCAATGTATAAGCTACAATCAACCATATGCAAGTTTGCGCAATGTATTTTTACCTCTGCAAAATCTTTAAAATTTCGCGCAATGTTTTACTGAATTTGTTGCAGCACAGCAACTATGGCGTGTAACGAAGATTCAAATGGTTCAAATGGCTCTGAGCACTATGGGACTTAACATCTGTGGTCATCAGTCCCCTAGAACTTAGAACTACTTAAACCTAACTAACCTAAGGACATCACACACATCCATGCCCGAAGCAGGATTCGAACCTGCGACCGTAGCAGTCTCGCGGTTCCGGACCGAGCGCCTAGAACCGCTAGACCACCGCGGCCGGCCTGTAACGAAGAGAAATGCAGTTCATTACCCAGCGAAAATATGAGATTGTAACATGTGCAAAAATCAAATTTCTTCACCTAATAGTATTCTTGATATTGGATTATGGGTGTTTCATAGCAGCCGTCAAGTTCGCATGGACAAAACTGGGTGCGTCGTGAGCGACCGTATGTCGGATATAAAACCCAATAAATCGAGAATGGAGTAAGATATCCTTCTGCTCTCAATTTTAAATAAAATTTCGATATCTTATGTACATTTCGTTCACTGCAATATATGAGATGAAAGCAACCATACACAAAGCTTACGCGATGTGTTTTTACGTCTGCGAAATCTTTAAAATTTTGTGCTACATTTTACTTAATTTGATGCAGCACAGTAAGTATGGCGTATAACAAAGAGAAATTCGTCCTTTCATCAAGCCAAGATATAGACTGTGATATGTGCAAAAATTAATTTTTAACCTAACAAGTTTCGGAAAAATCGGGTGATAAATATTTCATATCGACCGGAACGCGGGGTCTCAGCACAGGCGCCAGGATTTGGCGAGCGGTGCAGCCAGAACAAATGCAGCCTCAGCACGGAATTCAAAGAGCTCATTTGTAGCAGTGAAAGATTAATAGGTCAGTTGTGCCCCATGCAAGCAGGTACTCGTGTAGCAGACTATTTTATGTGGCGCACACATGAGTACTTTCTAGATGACAAAAATCACTTCATATAAGGGATGAGAAGGTGAAGCACATCGAGGAGCCATGTTTGGTTCGCCTTTAGTTGTTACGCAGGGAATGTGGATCACTTTAAATGAAAGAAAAAAGAAGACTTAAACCTAGAGTCAGTTAGATATAGAAGCAGCCAGGGTGAAACTGTCGTTCCAGTGGTTCATCGGTATTGTTTGTGTTTCTCGGATCCGCACAAAGCCGTATTAACGTGAGAGGTAAAAAACAGTCAGAGACGATCTGCGCATTCTATGAGGGTTATCCACAAAGTAACAGACGTTTTGAAATAAAAAACTGACAATATGGAAAAACCAAATTTTATTACACACATTTTAAAGGTACACTCGGAAGCAATTATTTTACATAATCGCCATTCAGATTGAGGCACTTACCATACTGTGGCACAAGTTTTTCATTACCGTCTTCGTCGAAATCTGCCGCCTGCGATTGTAACTGATTTTTATACCGGCATGCAATTCGACGTCAGTACCACAGTGTTGTGTAGCAAGCCATGTCTTCAATGTTGGGAAGGGTGGTAGTCGCTCGGCGCCAAATCCGGGCGCTGTGGTGGATGATCGAACACCTCGCATCCAAAATCGCGGCACTATTGACCGTATGTGGACGTGCGTTGTCGTGGGAAAAAAAAAAAATCTTTTGCGCTAAGTTTTCAGCGACGCTTAGTTTCCATCGCCCACCTTAAACTTTGTCATTGTTAAACACAGTAGCCATGATGACAGCATTTTCAAATACTTCCGTGGTTTCTTGGGAGAATTTTTGTGTCCCCTTTCCATCGGCTGTCTTTTCGCTTCACAACTGACATGCTTCGCCCAAGATTAGTCCCCAGTGACGACACGATCGGCAACTGTTTTACCATGTTTCTCGTAATTTCGAGGATGTTCAGGCTCTGCTTCTTGTCGTCTTCCTATAGGATTTTGAGAACGCACCTAGCAAGCGTTCACTGCAATGTATGCGTTGTAACCATGCTTCTCCGCCCCAAGTTTGGGGGAAATATCGCGAAAGTTCCGTCATTGTGAAACGACGATTTTCACGAATTTTGCATCGTTGATTCTCACCACCAGTTCGTCAGTCACAAGGCTAGGTCTACCACAGCGATCCTCACCGTGAACATTGGTAAGGCTATTTATAAAATCAATGCAGCATTGCCTCACTCGGCTTTCACTCATTGTTGCTTTTCCGTAGACATCACAAAGGTAGCGATAAATTTCAACTGGTTTGGAGTTTTTTTGTCAACAAAAACGCAATCTAAGAACGCACCGCACAAGTGGCGGGATTTTCTATTGCTGTGCACGTTTTAACACGTCTCAGAAAGCGAAGCAGCAGACAGGCAGGCCACACGCTACAACTGGATGCGTACTGATTGTACTAACGTTATGTCTTTGCAAAAACAGACATAATGTCTGATGCGATAACCGCAATCAGTGGTTTTACAATCTTAATTATAATCCGTCTTGACTGCATAAAATGTTTATTCACATGACCGGTTTCGGTTCCTCTAGAACCATCTTCAGATCTGTAACGGTAATGATACTAATTTACTATTTCTCGAATGCAAACCTTTTTCATCCTATCCAATCACCATCAAATGTACCAGAACGTACCTGAAATTTCGGTTACAGGAGTAACCTGTCCACACACTGCAACCTTCACATGCTGCGTCACATAAAATTGGTTGGCAGAATGAACGCCGTTTATATTAATTATAACACTATTACCGACAGGTGGCGTCTGGTACATTTGTTACATTACATATGCACATACTATATTAAGTAGATTTTTCTAATTTACTTTTATATCTAAAAATACTTAATTAAAAACTGCAGATTAAGGGAGCACACTGTGACGTCACTTGTGACGTCGTTGTCATTCGTTACGTCATATACAAAAAAATTACATAAAATTACATATATATTTTATATATTTTTATTTTTAATTTATCAGCATGATTCTTTCTCTCAGGGATATTGTCTGTTCTTATCACTTTTGTTTACGTGCATAAGTAAATATGAAACGGACTCTTGAAGGGCCTCAGTTATTCATGTACCAACTTTAGATTTTGAACGTGATGACTAAAATATAGTTGCCGTTAACTGAATTGAATGTAATTTTGTTAATTTCTATTTATTGATTGCAAAGCAAGGTTCAAATGGCTCTGAGCACTATGGGACTCAACATCTTAGGTCATAAGTCCCCTAGAACTTAGAACTACTTAAACCTAACTAACCTAAGGACATCACACACACCCATGCCCGAGGCAGGATTCGAACCTGCGACAGTAGCAGTCCCGCGGTTCCGGACTGCAGCGCCAGAACCGCTAGACCACCGCGGCCGGCGCAAAGCAAGGCTTGAGAGAATTTCGATTGTTGCCGTGGAGCGGCCAATATGAAACTTACTGAACTCATGGAATCTGTATAGTTCAAAAACATGAACTTTAACGTAAATTAATTATCTGTTGCAATTTAAAAAGGTTCTTATAACGAAATCTCTCGCATTTATAGTTATTGTTAACACTGAAAAATAAATTAATACTTCGGCGCGTAATGGCCGACCAGAGGCTTTATCGGAAGATGAGCTTCTCGCAACGCAAATTGCTGAAAAAATGCTTATAAAAAATACTTAGCCACTGCGAGCATTTGAGGTGACAACTATTACAAATAAATTCATTTCGTAATAATAATAACAAGTTTATTTTATCAATAAATACGAATAACTTACATAAAATATGTGTAGCCGCTCAATGGATGCCTTCTGTATAGCGAAACAAAACAGTGTGTCTCATAAAATGCGTCCTTCCTCCTTGGCCGTACAATCGCGTCTCTTTTGATCCTGTTTTATTTTCATAGACATTAAATAAAGATGCTACTCTTATAATCGCTGCATATCAGTTGTTTCAAGAACATTAACTATATCTTTTACACTAATTATATTCATAAAATACTTAATTACGGTTTACAACCGCTAAAAATGTCAATATTTATGTGACGTACCGTCACAACACCTGCCCTCAAAACAAAACAGCGTTTGGAGCGCATATGGCTGCCTTAAAGCACTCAGTCACGAACATTGAACAAAATTTAGACACCCTGCATAGAGCTCATAAGGGACGGCTTCTTAACTTTTTGGAAGATATTGAAATATACACCCACAAAAACAAAGATCCGGATTTAATCCTCAACGAGCAAAGCGAGTTAAATCATAACGGCTATTTTAGTGTTTATGACGACTTACTGAGATGACAAGTGTTGCTTGTGGAGGTCCAGGCCTAGGGATGAGAGAAGGTGCATGTTGGGGAGGCCGGAAGGTGCGTGCAGCGCCTGGCGTCGTTGACGGGGCCCTGCTGCGCGGCCCTCTTGCCCACGGCGATGGACGTCAGACCATAAGTATTTTTAGAGATAAAAGTAAATTACAAAAATCTACTTAATAAAGTATGTGCATATGTAATGTAACAAATGTACCAGACGCCACCTGTCGGTAATACTGTTATAATTAATATAAACGGCGTTCATTCTGCCAACCAATTTTATGTGACGCAGCATGTGAAGGTTGCAGTGTGTGGACAGGTTACTCCTGTAACCGAATTTGCAGGTATGTTCTGGTACATTTGATGGTGATTGGATAGGATGAAAAAGGTTTCCATTACTGAAATAGTAAATTAGTATCATTATCGTTACAGATCTGATGATGGTTCTTGCGGAGCCGAAACCGGTCATATGAATAAACATTTTATGCAATCAAGACGGATTATAATTAACATTGTAACGTTAAGTCACCAAGATGGCAACAGTAAATATGCTCAACACTGCGACAGACCAAAACATCTGTACCCTCTGGACAGACCTAGGGTGAGCAGACGTTCGGATTAATCCGGACATGTTTTTTTCGCAAAGTTGAGGATAATGCAGTTAAATTTACGATTCGTCCCGTTCTATTGCTCTTTTCTTAAATACTTTAACTATTGGCACAGCCTTCGTGATAAACACGCACGAAGGCGGTGTTAGTAGGTGGCACCAGGATCGTCCATGTTATCGGTGATGTACCTATAAGCGAATCCAAATATCGATTATTTAAAATTTTCGTTTCGTATCTTCGCTTTGTATTGGCTTGGCTTCCTGTAGTGCGCGTGTGATTTGTGAGTGTAATTTTCAACCGAGTCAGTTACGCAAAATATTTGGCTATGCCTAGACGAAAGTGTACATTTTCTGATGTCCTTTCCTGCAAATATCCGGCTTTCAAGAAAGGGAGAAATGAATTTGAAGCGGGATCTAAGATATGTGGAGCTGGAACGTACGTCTCAGTGGCCAATAAAGGTAAGAAATAACTCGACAGATTAAAAGTCATGGTTTTATTTCATTGTTTCATAGTCATTCAATTTATTTGCATTCGGAAGATTAAAGCGCAGTTTACATGTCGTCAGCTGCTGCTTGAATTGCAGATGTTGGTAGCGGTGCGTCGAATGAAGGGAGGTGAATGGTTTTACGTTTTTCGCTTTGTAAACAATTCCGTGTTGTTGACATAACAAAACAATTGACGCCACACTGTCACCACAATCATTGTTTTTAATTTTTATTATATTGCTCAGTTAACCACCACGTGACCATCAGTAACAGTTAACTACTAGTGTTACCGGTAAGCCGGCCGGTGTGGCCGAGCGGTTCTAGGCGCTACAGTCTGGAACCGCGCGACCGCTACAGTCGCAGGTTCGAATCCTGCCTCGGGCATGGGTGTGTGTGATGTCCTTAGGTTAGTTAGGTTTAAGTAGTTCTAAGTTCTAGGGGACTTATGACAACAGCAGTTGAGTCCCATAGTGCTCAGAGCCATTTGAACCTTTTTTTGTTACCGGTAATTCCCGGCAGTCACGTGACTTGGCCAAAGCTGACAGGTTGTATCCGCATCTGATCCGTTCGATGCGTCCTCTTTTTTTCTTCCTTTGTCCTCCTTTTTGAAGCTTTTTGTCCTCCCTTTTAAGCAATTGCATCTGGTCACCCTAGACAGACCTCGTATAAGAAACTCACTAAAGGACAATGGAAAATCCTACTATCAAATCTTGTGGAACACTGTTAACGGTTTCCCGTGAAATTATTTAGCACTAGTTTCTGCAAGTCAGGATGTAATTCGATTAGTAACGCGGCCCTGGACGCTCAGGAAGCGCGCTCCGGCGACAGGTTGAGACCGGCGCCACTGTTGGCTGTGTTATCAGCTGATGCAGAAGTCCGCACAGCCGCAGCTGCGGCGGGGGAAACTCGGGAGCGTGTAGTGGGGGGCGCGCGGCGGAGGTGAGCGCCGACAGGCAGCCATTCGCATGCTAATGGGGGCTCCCCGCCACCCTCCCCGAGCCGACGCTAATTGAGCTGTGACGTCATGCAGCGCCAGGTGCGCGAGAACACACGCGCCGCCTCCCACTGTGGCTTGCCAGTTCTGCACAGCGGGAGGACTCCGCTTACTGCACAATCTCAAAAGCGTGTATCTTGGCATTATCCTGTAACCACGTAATCTGGTGAAGACTGAAACTTGTACCGAAACTGAATCGTGATGGGGTTATGCATAATATGACTTCGCAATCCAACGTCCGGTGTGGTTTTGAGTGTACGTAGTGTTCAAATGGTTCAAATGGCTCTGAGCACTATGGGACTCAACTGTTGACGTCATCAGTCCCCTAGAACTTAGAACTACTTCAACCTAACTAACCTAAGGACATCACACACATCCATGCCCGAGGCAGGATTCGAACCTGCGACCGTAGCGGTCGCGCGGTTCCAGACTGTAGCGCCTAGAACCGCTCGGCCACAGTGTACCAATATCATTTCTCCCAGTCCTATTCGAGTGGCTTGAAGAAAGAATATCGGTACTGTAATGGTACTTTGACTACCGCGCCTCCGCCAATACAAAGATATAATTTACGATCGCGCACGCAGAAGAGCGCTGCGCCAGCGACCGATTTTTATAAATAATTTTGTTCGTCTTTTTTTACTTTTGCGTAGGTTTTTTGTTTTTTAACAACTATTGAGGACTCTCTCTCTCTTCTCTTCATACGAAAGACGTGTATCTTTCGGCACTGTGTTGAATGTGCTTTTGGGTGGAAATTAAAATTATATTACAAAGCGAGGTTGTTTCAATAGTTATTCGAGGTGGTTATCGCCAAATTTGTAAACTGATCATGACAGTGACAACTTGAAGAAGTTTTCAACAGACGGATAAAAGTGAAAGACGGGTCGTCCTACAAGAGAAATTAGGACAGCCATGAAGACTATATTGTAATTAATACTGCGTATCTAACAAGATTATAAGGTAAATTTCAATTAGTTTCTGATGCTATTTCCGTACAGTCGCTTTTTGTAGTGTTGCCGACCCGGTCTGCCATGGACGGTCAAATTACAGCACGATCTCAATCAATAATACGAAGTCCGCCTTATCCGTAACTGAAACCACCAAAATTCAAAACCCAATCAGATTTTCTATTTTTCACGGTATTTTCCCAAGACAAAGGTAACACTACAGTACCCTTCCGCCCTTCCGCCCAAGCTCAAATTTCTATAATTGTAGCGTCGCGTACTTTATGCGAAATATGCAAGGTAATTAAACTGCCACTACCGCTGTCGTCTTATGCAACCCGCAATGTTATAACTGACACTATAAACCACGCGCGAGATTTTCATATTCTTTCGCTCGCTACGCGCGAACTATCAGTCATTCAGAAAAACTGAACAGGAACTGAAACTTCCTGGCAGATTAAAACTGTGTGCCGGACCGAGACCCGAACTCGGGACTTTGCCTTTCGCGGGCAAGTGTTCTACCGTCTGAGCTACCCAAGCACGACTCACGCCCCGTCCTCACAGCTTAAGAGTTCGAATCTCGGTCCGGCACACAGTTTTAATCTGCCAGGAAGTTTCATATCAGCCCACACTCCGCTGCAGAGTGAAAATCTCATTCTGTGAACAGGAACTTTTTGTAGGAAAATCAATTTAGTTAAATTTTGTACTGGGATACATTTTCGCTTGAGGTCGTATTTTTCGAGTTGTTCAAGAAAAACGTACAAAAGTGACCTTCGAATGCACCCCTACTCTCACTCTCAGCCCCTACCAGTCAGGATTTCTCGTATGTTCTTCATGTGTCTCCCTCCCACCACTCTACAAATATTCGCGACTGCATCAATTATTTCCCCCAATCAACCTTCTTTGGTCCACAATGACTGACCTTATTACAATTAATTGTACACTTACAAATTGTAAAATCGACGTTTGTGTTAATTTCACCTAACAGTTTTGTGAATTTTAACAGCTTAAAATAAACAACAACATCACTGTATTAGTCAGACCTTCTGCCTATGAAACTACTGTGCTTGTAAGGGTTCACTTTGGTTCGAACAGTCGCGCGGGATTACCCGAGCGGTCTCACGCGCTGCAGTCATGGACTGTGCCGCTGATCCCGGCGGAGGTTCGAGTCCTCCCTCGGGCATGGGTGTGTGTGTTTGTCTTTAGGATAATTTAGGTTAAGTAGTGTGAAAGCTTAGGGACTAATGACCTTAGCAGTTAAGTCCCATAAGATTTCACACACATTTGAACATTTTGGTTCGAATTGCCAACATAATTAGTTTTAGAAAACGTTTATAATGTCGTTTTTCGTTCATGACCGTTACGGGCACATTTAATTTAGTAATGTTAAAGAAATAGCCGACTATGCGGGTGGCGTAATAGCTCAATCAATAGAGACCAAAAAAGGTCGAGTGTCGGGAATAGTTCGCGTAGTCGGAAAAGTCTTGTACAATGGTAGGAAGGAGTGCCACGAACAAAATACTAGAAACCATGACTGGTGAGGGATGAGCTTGGGGTGGAGTTGCATTTGGAGGTCACTCTCGAACTTTTTTCTTGAATAATCGATAACCTTGGCGTCCAGCGAAGAGGTATCCCAATTCAAAACTTAACGACATTAAATTTCTTACAAAGAGGTCCAGTTCCTTTTTTCCTGTAGGACTAATAGTTTGCGAGTTGCAAGCGACAGAATATGAAAATCTCATGCGTGGTTTATGGTAAGGTATAACATTATGGGTTGCATAAAAGGACAGCGGTAGGGGCAGCTATATGACCCTTTATGTCGGAGGAAGTAATACAATCCTAGACACATTCTTCAACGTTTGGAATTTTATGAGTATCCTCGCCACAAGTGTGACTTTTATTGGAAAGACTCACACTGCTGTTCCTAACATATTTCTGTGACAAACTAAATAAAGAAATCAATGCCGAACCGCCCAGTCGGCTTTGAATCTTACTACCTCTTCCGTTAAGCCAACTTGGTCATAAAACGATGAACAATACTCTAGAGATGGTCGAGGCAGAATTTTGTAAAAGACCTCTCCCACAGAAGCGTTCCACTAAATTTAAGTCCGTAGCCTTCCCTATGGCTGGTTGTTTAAGTTTCACCTAATGTTACTATAGACGGATACTCCTACATATTTGAATGTTGTGAACGCTTGCAGTGACGGATCGCCGCCCACTTAGTGAAATGATAACGGACCTTTTTGTGTATTTACGCTCATCACACTTCATTCATTTGTGCCGAGACTCACCTGCCTATCTGTAGGCCAGTTCACCCTGCATTTCGCAACTTTTAAGAAAATCGCCTCCCTACACACAATATGTGTAGGATATGGCTCTGCACCTTTTAAGTGCTTCAGATGCATGCTTTCACTCTTGACGAAAAGGATGGAGTTCATAATCGAAACGCAGGAACAGAGGAACAGTCGTAGGTAAAGCTAATGTCATACTTTGATTCGTTAGTAGGATACTGGAAAAGTATAATCAAGCTATAAACGAGACTCTTGCGACCCCCCCCCCCCCCCCCCACTAAAATTATAAGGTTTTCAATTCAAACCTGCAACTAGCCACAATTTTATTTAAAAATTTTTTTTTAATTAACACTTTCGGATATGTTACATATCCATCTTCAGATAACTGATAAAAACTTCCTTTCTTTCTTTCCTGCTGGGCCCTAGTTCTGTAGCCATCATAGGTTTTTTGCGCTAAGATAAACAAAAAAATCATATATTCATTCTCTCAGAGACCAAACCGTAACAGAGAGAAGGCCGAAATACTGAATTCGGTCTTCCGAAGTTTTCTCACCGTGGAAGATCGTAACACTGTCCCTCCTTTACATCGTCCTACGAACATCGAAATGGCAAATACTGAGATAACCGATCGCGGAATTGAAAAGCGGTTTCAGTCGCTTAGCAGTGGAAAGACTTCAGGGCCAGATGAGATACCTATAAGATTCTATAAAGATTATGCGAAAGAATTTGCTCCCCTCCTAGCAGTAGAGACGCAGTGTAGAGTGAATGGGCACAGAAAAATGTTTCTTACGTAGGGTGACGAGATTAATTTAGAGGTGGAAAACAGAAGTTACATTAATTTCATCGCCTCAGCACATAATAGACTGCCAAAATGTGGAAACTTTATAGTGTATAAAACAGATACACGATGAATTCGTCGCACAGAAATATACTCTACGTTTTATTTACTGTAAAAGCATTTCAATCCTGTTCCAACGTAACCTTCCAGTACTGGTGGTGGTAAAAGTCTTCCTATGTAGTTAGATTACCGTCACTTTGAAATGTTCTACCGCTCCTGCAAGCTACCGTCTGTAGTAAATGGTTTCTTAAATTCGTGTGGTCCACTAAATTACTAATCCCTGCGAGTTATTGCTGGGTATTAATAATTTCTAGCGGAAGGTTTTAACGAACCGGTAGAAATTTGAACGCAACGGATAACGCTTTTTTTTTTTTAACCACTACAGAAGGCACCTATACAGGGCTTAATAGCCGGCCGGTGTGGCCGTGCGGTTCTAGGCGCTTCAGTCTGGAACCGCGTGACTGATACGGTCGCAGGTTCGAATCCTGCCTCGGGCATGGATGTGTGTGATGTCCTTAGGTTAGTTAGGTTTAAGTAGTTCTAAGTTCTAGCGGACTGATGACCACAGCTGTTAAGTCCCATAGTGCTCAGAGCCATTTAAACCATTTAAACCAGGGCTTAATAGGCAGTATATAGCTTTTATTTGCTTTCATGACCCAGAATTCGACTGTAGTACTGACTGCCACCTATTCTTTATGATGGAAGGAGTAAATAATCAGTCGAGGGTAGAGATTAATTGATATTTATTCGGTACCGATGGTATTTCAACAACTAGTCGTGTTTCTCTTGCAATGTACATCATCAAAACCGGTCTCTAGTTAGCATGGTTCAGTTTCGTCACGTAATTATGGAGTGGGACAGAGGAGCGCAGACTTCGCTTCAATGTAATTTTATACAACCGCACAATTATACGTAAACCCTCAGTTATTACATTCAGTTACTACAGATTACTCAGAACAAGTTCCGCAAAGACAATACAAGCAAAACTAGGTCAGGGTGGAAGAGTATTTCGCAAATCTTTATCAAATCAGTGGGCATTAAAATCCGATACTTTTTCTAGTGGCACGAGTATTTTACTTAACGCACAACATCGCCAACAAATCAAATCGTTATGGGGGTGCACAAGAAACATCGCTTCAATGCTGTTCAACCCACATGGCCAAGCTTCAGTAGCCAACAGAAACCCAGAAAAACATGGACACACACGATTATTCCTTCCCTATTTTACACTCGCTCACTATCGTATGATTATTCATCGTGTACGATATATTTTCAGACCGAAACTACAATTTATCAATGCGGTGGTCGCTCCAACCGACGACGTGGAAGTTCACAAAGAAAACATATGGAAAATAAATAAAAATCCCCAAAATGTTACTGTAAATGGAAGAGCAGATTAAAATACATTGAATGAGTGAATTTCCGTTAAGCACAGAGCAATAACGTGACCGTGAGCTTACGGCACATGGTGCGTTGCTTGAACAAGGCACTAACGCAAGGTCTACTGAAATTGGAGTAAATTAAGAAAATAAATTCCCTTATGGGGTTCAGTGGTAATTTCGCACCTGATTTCAACATCTGGACTTCATTACAGAGCAGATTTCAGACAATCTAATATCTACGTTAACATTACCAAAACGAGAGCTGCGTCTCCATGTCTGTCCAGCACCACGACCCAGGAACAAGAGCTCCACCAACACTGGAACGGTACACCAACTTCCGTTTCACTGTCAAGGTCAAAAAAAGAAAAAAGATGTCTACTAATTTTACCGAGTTTGAACGGTGCAGAAAACTAATAAAGACTACAAAACGAGGCGACGGCAGGAAAGCAACCACGCACGTACTACACTGCGAACTGTGTGACACTTCGCATTGGCCTGCTAGTAGGTGCCATCTTGCCGAGTAAGAACAAACTATAAGTAAGGGTGGACGCGATGGCTGGCCCTGAACAGTATGGGACTTAACTTCTAAGGTCATCAGTCCCCTAGAACGTAGAACTACTTAAACCTAAGGACATCTCACATATCCATGCCCGAGGGAGAATTCGAACCTGCGACCGTAGCGATCGCACGGTTCCAGAATGTAGCGCCTAGAACCGCTCGGCCACGCCGGCCGACGGTGGATGCGATCCCCAAGGACAGCTGGATACTTGTGTTGATCCACTGAACCTTTCAGAATGACGATAGCATCGAGGGAATCCCATGAACGCTCCTCTGGCTTCGGCCCTTCCGACGATTGTCGCAGAGTGTTTACTTTCTTCTGAAAAGGTCACCTGTCGCCAGTAAGCGGATTCAGTGGAGTGCAAATTGCAGCCTTCGTCGCCGTTGAACAGCAGTCAGCATGGGTCCACGATCCAGGCGCTGCTGCAGAGGACTATACGTATCGACATTCCTGAACGCTCGCAGGGGAGACACTGTTAGTTGCTCAACGGTTCTACATCTATTCGCCCGTACACATGTTTACAAACTTAGATGTTTCGGCATTTGACCCGAAAATCGATGATGATGGCCTTTTGGCCCTCAAATACATCGTCCCGTTTCCGCATTAGAGAACGACCGCACTATTTTCCGCATCCCAGCTACACGCTAGTGCTGCCATCTGCCGTCTGTGGGTGGTTATTGCACGTTGAAGTCGAACATAGGCTCTGGTCATATTAATGTCTTATAATTGTGTTACAGGTACATTTCTCACAATTGTCTCATGCTCTCATAGAATACTGTTCACTTATGTGAAACCCATATCAGATAGCTCTAACAGGAGATATGTGCAAGGGCGGCCGGCCGCGGTGTCTCGCGGTTCTAGGCGCGCAGTCCGGAACTGCGCGACTGCTACGGTCGCAGGTTCGAATCCTGCCTCGGGCATGGATGTGTGTGATGTCCTTAGGTTAGTTAGGTTTAAGTAGTTCTACGTTCTAGGGGACTGATGACCACAGATGTTAAGTCCCATGGTGCTCAGAGCCATTTGAACCATTTTTTTGTGCAAGGGCAAGACGAATGGTCACATATTTGTGTGACATCCGGAAGAGAGGCAAGGAAATGCTGATGAACCTGAAGGCGCTTGATAATCGACGTCAGCCCAACCGCGAAAGCCCAATGAAAAAGTTGAAATAACCAGAGTTTAGCGAGGAATCTAGGAATGTTCCGTAGCATAGCCCCTTATGTATCGCTGCTCCTGCTGAGACGGCGAAGAAAATGTCGGAAAATTTTAATCATGCACAGAAGCATTCTTCCCGCCCGCGTTTCGTACGCGAACGGGATGGTTCAAAAAATGGCTCTAAGCACTATGGGACTTAACATCTGAGATCATCAGTCCCCTAGACTTAGAACTACTTAAACCTAACTGACCTAAGGACATCACACACAGCCGTGCCCGAGGCAGGATTCGAACCTGCGACCGTAGCAGCACCGCGGATCTGGACTGAAGAGCCTAGAACCGCTCGGCCACAACGGCCGGCGAACGGAATGGTCTACTTTATTTTTCTTGTGACTTGTCGACCTTAGGCGCAGGCCCAGTACGGTTATTTGCGGATCTGGTGTGATTAATTTAATGGTGGGCCGCGTACCCTTCCTGTCGCCACCCTGTTAGCCCCCAGGACGGAATATGTGTGCTTCAAGTGTCTGTGTGCAAGCGGCATTCGTTCGGAAGTGAAGGAAAGTTATGAAAATGTTCGCGAATCGTGTAACTGAGACCGGACCTGGGTACCAGCCCGGCATTCATCTAGAGGAGCGTGGGAAACCACGTAAAAACGACATCTAAGCTGTCCGGCACACCGACTACCGTCGTTAATCCGCCGGGCGCGTTCGATCCGGGGCGGGCGCATCTCTCCGTCCCGGAAGCGGCGCTTTAAGACGCTATCCGTGCGACTGTACTTACTTACTTTCCTTGTCCGGAACTAGACTTCAGACTTCCAAAATTCAGCAGCCAATATAGCCTTGTCATTTGCCTCCCATAGGTCATTCATTGTGCAGGGCTGGTCTAAATATGGACAGATAAGCAGGTGTTGAGGATCCTGGACAGAACCACTGAGGCAGAGAGTGTTTTCATTCTCTTTTAGGAAACCCCATTGCTGCAGGTTTGTCTTGCATTTCTACCCTCATACGGTTTAGGGTTCTCCAGACTGTGTATGATAGGTCTCTACCGGGCGCCAGTTCTTCTTTTACATGTTTATGGGGGTTTCTCAGGTCGATTTCCCACCTTGTCAAACGAATCTCTGCAGCCGACCCTTCCAGGGCTCGGTTACGTGACAGGAAACTCTTCCTCGAACAAAGCCGTCGGTCAGCAGGCTGGTGTCCATATAAAGGGTGACGCATGTCCTTTTCTTGTTTTTTTTTTTTTTCAGCTTCGGCAGCGATGTCACGTCGTATGTTGGGCGGTGCGATCCCCATGATTCAATACATCTTGGCCACAAGCATCCGGTAACAATCCGTGCCATTTCATTCACCGCGACATCAACTTTTCTCGTGTATGTTGCTGCAGACCATACTGGAGCGGCGTATTCCGCGGCTGACACACTGAGCGCAAGGGCTGAAGTTCTCAGGACTTTTGGGTTTGCACTCCAGGATCCGCTGGTTAGTTTCCTGATGATGTTGTTTCTAGTTGAGACTTGTCCCCTTGTGGCATTTCAATGATTATAGGTCAGTGTGCGATCCAACGTGACACCAAGATATTTGGGTGTTTTACAATACTCGAGACGTTCACCTCTCCACATTACATTTAATTCACGATTTGCCTCCGTGTTCTTTAAATGGAATGCACAGACCTGCGTCTTGTAAGGGTTCGGTCTTAGGTGGTTTGCCTCATAATACTGGGAGAGAGCTTCCAAGGTATTGGTTAATTTCTCCTCTACGTCCATAAAATTGTTACCTTGAGCTGCAACTGCAGTGTCATCGGCATACATAAATTGGCGCGTGATGTTTGGCACTGGTTGGTCATTTGTATATACACTCCTGGAAATGGAAAAAAGAACACATTGACACCGGTGTGTCAGACCCACCATACTTGCTCCGGACACTGCGAGAGGGCTGTACAAGCAATGATCACACGCACGGCACAGCGGACACACCAGGAAACGCGGTGTTGGCCGTCGAATGGCGCTAGCTGCGCAGCATTTGTGCACCGCCGCCGTCAGTGTCAGCCAGTTTGCCGTGGCATACGGAGCTCCATCGCAGTCTTTAACACTGGTAGCATGCCGCGACAGCGTGGACGTGAACCGTATGTGCAGTTGACGGACTTTGAGCGAGGGCGTATAGTGGGCATGCGGGAGGCCGGGTGGACGTACCGCCGAATTGCTCAACACGTGGGGCGTGAGGTCTCCACAGTACATCGATGTTGTCGCCAGTGGTCGGCGGAAGGTGCACGTGCCCGTCGACCTGGGACCGGACCGCAGCGACGCACGGATGCACGCCAAGACCGTAGGATCCTACGCAGTGCCGTAGGGGACCGCACCGCCACTTCCCAGCAAATTAGGGACACTGTTGCTCCTGGGGTATCGGCGAGGACCATTCGCAACCGTCTCCATGAAGCTGGGCTACGGTCCCGCACACCGTTAGGCCGTCTTCCGCTAACGCCCCAACATCGTGCAGCCCGCCTCCAGTGGTGTCGCGACAGGCGTAAATGGAGGGACGAATGGAGACGTGTCGTCTTCAGCGATGAGAGTCGCTTCTGCCTTGGTGCCAATGATGGTCGTATGCGTGTTTGTCGCCGTGCAGGTGAGCGCCACAATCAGGACTGCATACGACCGAGGCACACAGGGCCAACACCCGGCATCATGGTGTGGGGAGCGATCTCCTACACTGGCCGTACACCACTGGTGATCGTCGAGGGGACACTGAATAGTGCACGGTACATCCAATCCGTCATCGAACCCATCGTTCTACCATTCCTAGACCGGCAAGGGAACTTGCTGTTCCAACAGGACAATGCGCGTCCGCATGTATCCCGTGCCACCCAACGTGCTCTAGAAGGTGTAAGTCAACTACCCTGGCCAGCAAGATCTCCGGATCTGTCCCCCATTGAGCATGTTTGGGACTGGATGAAGCGTCGTCTCACGCGGTCTGCACGTCCAGCACGAACGCTGGTCCAACTGAGGCGCCAGGTGGAAATGGCATGGCAAGCCGTTCCACAGGACTACATCCAGCATCTCTACGATCGTCTCCATGGGAGAATAGCAGCCTGCATTGCTGCGAAAGGTGGGTATACACTGTACTAGTGCCGACATTGTGCATGCTCTGTTGCCTGTGTCTATGTGCCTGTGGTTCTGTCAGTGTGATCATGTGATGTATCTGACCCCAGGAATGTGTCAATAAAGTTTCCCCTTCCTGGGACAATGAATTCACGGTGTTCTTATTTCAATTTCCAGGAGTGTATATTATACAGCGCTGGGCCGAGGACGCTTCCCTGAGGTACGCCATTCCTCTGATTTCTCCACCTGCTCTTCTTGCCCTGGAGACAGACGAAAAATCTCCTGTTATGCAGGAAAAAACCTATCAGTTTAAGAACCTTCAACATCGCTGCGCGTCAGCAATTGTTGGTTAATATATTAAAAAACTAAAAACCCGCTTCGTTTGCGAAAAAAGCACCTAGTGTTAACCCAGCTTTCGGCGTAGGTAACTACACCTTCTTCAGAACAACAATGAAACCCACAAGTGACTAAGAAGACCTTTGTCAATGATTAAAAGAACACAATAGCTATACATTTATAAACGAAAAAGAAAAGGAAAACACAAACCGTACATATGTACAAAGTCAAAACCACTACTTAACTTAATAGTGTACGCGGGTCGGGCTTGTAAGTGAGCGACCATTTGTAGCTGCAGTTTATGGCGGGTCATGGCCCATCGAACATAGGCCGGTGTGAGGTGGAGCGTACACCATAAAGTTAAGTAGTGGTTTTGACTTTGTACATATGTACGGTTTGTGTTTTCCTTTTCTTTTTCGTTTATAAATGTATAGCTATTGTGTTCTTTTAATCATTGACAAAGGTCTTCTTAGGCACTTGTGGGTTTTATTGTTGTTCTGAAGAAGGTGTAGTTATCTACGCCGGAACCTGGGTTAACACTATGTGCTTTTTTCGCAATCGAGGAGGTTATTACTTTTTTAATATATGTGAAACGTCCCCTTAGAAAAATTATACAAGACTGTGCTTAAACTGACACAATATTTTTAGCGCTACGCAATCTGACTTTCAGAAAACCGTACAAAGGAATGGCCCTGATTAACATTAACCTGTACCTTTCACAAATCACTTACCTCACAAAAATCTTCGTTACTGGAACTACTGCAATGCAGCGAGCGCCACTACTGCCAGCTAAATAAAGGATTCAAACTACGGAAGGCACTAACTACTGATAGGCATAGTTAGCAAATGAAAGATATTAATAGAGAACAAACAATGTATTTACCTTAATAGTCATAATATATATAGCAGTTCATGACAAATTACAAAACTCCGCCATCTCTCTCCCCACATCCACCACTGCTGGCGGCTCACCTCCAACTGCGCAACGCTACGCGCTGTTAACATCCAGCTGCCGCTGCCCAACACTACAATGGCAGACAACAATGCAAACTAGCCACGGACTGCACACAGCACAGCCAGTGATTTCATACAGAGCGCTATGTAACGTTGCCAATAAGGAAACATAAACAGCCTACTTACATATGTACCTATCAGTGATGTTAAATGGTAATCTCTTGTCACATTATATACATTCCTAAGGAGCCTCCGATGGTTTACAGTATCATATGCACCTGAAAGGTCTACGAATGCCACTCCCGTGATCTCTTTCCTCTCAAACTCATCCTCGATATGTTGGCTCAGGTTCAGGACTTGACCGCAGCGCGATTTGCCCGGTCGGAAACCTGCCTGCTGTGGGACGATCTGTTGTTCCAAGACGCTTTCTGTGCGACTTAGCTTCAGGCGTTCCAAGATCTTAAAACAGTGACATAAAAGAGCCACTGGTCGGAAGATTTTTGGATCATCAGAGTCCTTTCCTGGTTTCAGAAGTGCAACCACTCGGGCTTTCCTCCACAGCTTTGGAATATGGAGCCTTTCTACACATGCTGAAAGTTGCGAGCTCTATCTCCTTATCTCGTGTTTTCTACTGAAAATCTCGTTCTTGTACTCTTGTTAACTTTACTATTACAGAGATCGCCAAAACTTTATTATTTTTTTTTATTGGTCCTGTGTGCAACAAATAACTTACTTGGTCTTTCTGCTGCCACTGCTTGATCTGCTGCATTCCATTATTTAACAAAAACATAAAAAAACCTGTTATTCATGCTGAGTGCAATGCATGTTCTGTATGGCGGCTCCTGCTGTTGCTGCGGCTGCTGCTGCTTACTACAGCTACATATAATTCAAGAGAAAGGGTTTGGTCAAATCTAAACTCGATAAATGATAACCCAAACAGAAAACTATATTCTGAAAGCGATTCTTTCTCATTCAATTAACAAAACGCTAGAAGCTCTTTGAACAATCGCTCCGTTTGTAAATCTGCCTCCAGTGGCATTAAAGCAATATTACAAATTAATCAAACTCTTGAGACAGACTGAAATACTTCTCAATTGAATACATAGTGAAACAATTCCCTGACAATTACAAAAGAAATCAATGACAAAAATCAATACTTAATCTAACAATGGTTTCCCCTTAAGAATTCAATTCCTATCATTATCGAAATTATCGTCTGCTGCTACGCACATACACAAACCCTTTTCTTTAAATTAATAAGCGCGCCGCAAAGTATAAAAAATATCAACTAAACCACATCCTGTGTCGCTGCTGGCGGACACGGCAGTACGGCAGTTCGGCGACGACCCCTCGCCCAACACACGTGCGCACCACAGCAGGCGGGCTCCTACACTGGCTTCAAAACTGCCGCTAGTTAATCCGTGCGCTGTGAAGCGCGACAACAATATCTTAGATTCCAGAGCTTGTGTATGCGCGCTGTAGCCAACCTTTACATCCTAAGAGAGTATTGCCAACTCTCAATGCGTTTATCAAATGTAGCAGTGAACGGAGTGGTAAGTAGTTTTAATAAGCGGCGCAGTGTACGAGATGCATTCAAGTTCTAAGGCCTCTGATTTTTTTTCTCCGGACTGGAAAGAGATAGAAACATGAACAGTGTTTTAAAATGAGGCCGCGTTCATTGTCAATACGTCCCAGAGGTCGCAGCACCGTACGGCAGATGGAATTTTACCGCCAGCGGCGAGAATGAGAACTGTTTTAAATACTTAAAGTGGTGACGTTTTCCTTACTTGAACAGCGTGCAATCATTCGTTTTCTGAATTTGCGTGGTGTGAAACCAATTGAAATTCACCAACAGTTGAAGGAGACATGTGGTGATGGAGTTATGGATGTGTCGAAAGAGCGTTCGTGGGTGCGACAGTTTAATGAAGGCAGAACATCGTGTGACAACAAACCGAAACAACCTCGGGCTCGCACAAGCCACTCTGACGACATGATCGAGAAAGTGGAGAGAATTGTTTTGGGGGATCTCCAAATGACTGTTGAACAGATCGCCTCCAGAGTTGGCATTTCTGTGGGTTCTGTGACCACAATCCTGCATGACGACCTGAAAATGCGAAAAGTGTCATCCAGGTGGGTGCCACGAATGCTGACGGACGACCACACGGCTGCCCATGTGGCATGTTTCCAAGCAATGTTGACGCACAATGACAGCACGAATGGGACTTTCTTTTCGTCGGTTGTGACAATGAATGAGACGTGGATGCCATTTTTTAATCCAGAAACAAAGCGCCAGTCAGCTCAATGGAAGCACACAGATTCACAGCCACCAAAAAAATTTCGGGTAACCGTCAGTGCTGAAAAAATGATGGTGTCCATGTTCTGGGACAGCGAGGGCGTAATCCTTACCCATTGCGTTCCAAAGGGCACTACGGTAACAGGTGCATCCTACGAAAATGTTTTGAAAAACAAATTCGTTCTTGCACTGAAACAAAAACGTCCGGGAAGGGCTGCGCGTGTGCTGTTTCACAAAGACAACGCACCCGCACATCGAGCTAACGTTACGCAACAATTTCTTCGTGATAACAACTTTGAAGTGATTCCTCAGGCTCCCTACTCACCTGACCTGGCTCCTAGTGACTTTTGGCTTTTTCCAACAATGAAAGACACTCTCCGTGGCCGCACATTCACCAGCCGTGCTGCTAATGCCTCAGCGATTTTCCAGTGGTCAAAACAGACTCCTAAAGAAGCCTTCGCCGCTGCCACGGAATCATGGCGTCAGCGTTGTGAAAAATTTGTACGTTTGGAGGGCGATTACGTCGAGAAGTAACGCCAGTTTCATCGATTTCGGGTGAGTAGTTAACTAGAAAAAAAAATCGGAGGCCTTAGAACTTGAATGCACCTCGTACAGTACCCCTGCCGCGTGCTCCAGTCTAGTTGTAGGTGTAGAGTACCGTGCATCTTGGCCACATCGGGCGACTCTGTGCTGCCTGCTGCAGTCGGAAGGTGCGTAGTGCTGGCTGGTGCGCGGCCGCCGTATTGACTGTGGGCGCAGCAGAGTGGCGCGCGGCTGTGCTGTGGCGCCTTTGGACCGGAGGGTGCTCGGCGGCGCTCGAGTGCGGGCGGCCTTTGGCGGCCCCTCTTTCAGCTGGAAACGACGGCGCCGCCTTTTCAGCCGCTGCCGCCGCGTCGCCTCGCACCGCACCGTCTCCGGCGGATGCGCCAGCCTCCAGTCTCCCCCCCCCCCCCCCCCTGCCGCGACTCACAGTCCTCAGCCTTCCTTACTCGAGGGGCCGCAGTCGCGAAACGCACCGAACTGCGCAGAAGCGTCAGCAGCCCGAGAACTGTGTAGTGGCTGCGTGAGATAACGTGACGCTCGCAGTGGAAAGAAGCAAATCACGTTCAGAACAGGGCTACCGTACAGCCGCAGTCGACTGCGACCCTGGTTGCCGAGCTGTTTTGAGGAGGACAGGCACTTGCTAAAGCGCGAGGTACCTTTCGTAAGTCCGTGCCTCACTTCCGGTTGACCAAGTGAGGATTCATTTCACAAAACAAGAAAAATATGTTTTTAATACGGGGCGTGTTAAGTAAGTACCGTTTTGAAATGAAAAAGGGACGTGATGTAGGTGGTCCCGGTCGCCTACGGTGGACTGGAGGCCGGACGGTGACCTCTCCAGTTGCCAGGATGCTAGGAAATGACTGTGGACGCATCAGGAACGCCAAAGAAACATTATTAATTCGTAACACCTTTATTCCTGCCGAGGACAATGTGGCCCGCGCAACACAGGCTGGCTAAGCTTGGTGATATCAACGACCTTCCCCGAGTCCTCGCTGACTCGTAGCGACGACACCAGCTCCGGGCCGCACCAGCCTCGCTAGCGCAGCGCCGCGTGCTGTGACGTAGCGGAGGAATGCCCTCATTTCGGCCGCGCGTGGCTGGCGGCGCCCGGCTGGTCGGCCAGCTCGGCGGCGGGCAGCAGGAGGCGCCGGGTTGGAGTCCCGGCGCTGTCGGCACGACAGGCGTTCTCGTAGTGCGGAGTGTACTCTGTCCCACCCCTCCTTCTTCCCTGCACCTACCGGTGACTCGTCCGCGGTGGACGGGCGCAACGGGCTGCAGTCCCCCAGCGTCGTCGGCTCACCCGGTTGTGACGGCGGATGCACGGGGCCTAGGCCCCGCACGATCTCGACGACGGCTCACTGATGTGGTCAGCATTGGCGGCGAGCGAGTCTGCCGCGATGTCCGCTAATCCTGGGTGGATGATTGACAGCGGCAGCAGAGAGGACCAGAGCTGGTACTGTCCCCTCACAGCTACTGCTGGATGGGCCGCCCTTACTGCAACATCTCCTTAATAAAGATTAACATGAGCGCTACGCAGCGACCCAGTACACAGGTAACTGCAAGTCTAACTGCGAGTGACTTGTTGCTATCAAAGCTGGCGCATTTAAAAGAAGCACGAGCGACGTCCTGACGTCATGAACGCATTCGATCCACTTATACTGCTGAGTCATCTGTCGTACTCGCCCCTTGGGTGTTCTTGTGACAGAGTTACGTGTTGTTACGGCAGACTTACGCGAAGTTGTGAAATGCAGTACAGCTGACGCTATACCTCTGTCTTGCACTCTACACAAACCCGCGTGCTAAGCAATTCTCTCTCGCCTGCTGTGTGTAACCAGGCCACTGCCCTTGCGTGACGACACTTTCCGATATATGTGCAATCCTCTTACCTCTTGGCTAACCTACTGCCTCTGGCTCTCGGCATAGGCAACGAAACTTTGACAATATTCCACGTTTCCAACTCTTTACTATTCCGCGACACTACAGTGCTAAGATATCCCAATAATTTTGTATTTACAAGAAATCCTTTCCATTAATCTACTTTTCTACATACTTTCCGCCAATGCTGAGGCACTTGTCATAACTTGCACCAGTTTTTGAATACCCTCCTCATAGAAGTCTGCCGCCTGACTTGTTAACCATTACATCACCACTGTTTTAACTTCGTCATCGTCTTGAAGACGCTGACCTCCAAGGTGTTTCTTCAAGTGCAGGAAGAGGACATCAAAAACATGTGATGACGTCTTTGGTCTGATACGCCACATGCGGACGGGCATTGTCTTGCAGCAAAAAAGCCGTTGCTCAACTTCCATGGTCTGTTGCTTTGATTCTGGTGTGACGTAGACCATCTATGTTTCATAGCCCGTAACAATTTGGCTTAAGAAATCATCACCGTCGTTGTGGTACCGCTCAGGGAAAGTCAGTGCACTGTCTAAACGTTTGGTTTTGTGCACATCCGTCAACATTTTCGGTACCCAACGTGCGCACAATTTTCGGTTAATTCAAGTGCTCGGTCACAGTGCCATACAAAACACTACGAGAAACATTAGGAAAGTCATCCCGCAAGGAGGCAATCGTAAAGCGTCTGTTTCCTCTCACCTTATTGTCCAGTTCCTGCACCAAGTTTTCATTATCGACCAAAGGACGCCCACTCCGTTGTTCATCATGCACATTTATGCGGCCATCTTTAAATGCTCTCACCCACTTTCTTACCATTCCATCACTCATAATGTTTTCTCCGTAAACTGCACAGATCTCACGATGAATATCGATCGCTTTTAGGCCTTTAGCACTAAGAAATCTTATAACAGCCCGTACTTCACAGTCGGCGGGACTCACGATTACCGGAGGCTTCTTAAACACCCAGTACACAACTAAACAAGGAAGAATCAGACTGTAATGGCGTCAGTGCGTAGATTAAGGTACAGGCTTTCATGTAAAAATAAAATTGTTGTGATATCTTAGCACGTCTTTTTTAATTTCAAATCGGTACTTACTTAAAAAATACGCCTCGTAAAAATGTGTTTAAGTGAAGCAACTGGCGGTATGTCCCTCGTACACTGACGAAAGTTTGGATCTCAGCTTGAAAGACTAATTTTTCATTTTGGCACGAAAGCACTGTCTCACACCGACACAACTGATTAAAATGGTTATATATCCACGATCTTTCGGCCGCGTGCTCTTCGGTAGTTATCAAATAGTCATTGATTCGCGAGTGCTTTTCTTCCATTGTTCTCATACGACACATTATAGAGGCAGGAACTTTTCAGCCAATTCCCTTATCAGTTTACACTCTAATACAAAAAAGAACGACGTACGGTGAAGAAATTGTGCGAATGAGACGGAAATAGGTAGATGTGATGTACATGTACAGACAGACAAATGATTACAATTTTAGAAAAGTTGGATGATTTATTCAAAAGAATGAGCTTCACAAACTGAGCAAGTCAGTAACAGTAACCTGCAGCCATTATGCAAGCAGTTATTTGGCTTGGCATTGATTAATAGATTTGTTGGCTGTCCTCCTTAGGGATATCGTGACAAATTCTGTCTTCAAAATCCCAAGCAGGTTCGAGGGTACTGCCCATAATGCTCCAAACGTTCTCCACTGCCGAGAGATCTAACGAACCTGTTGGCCAACGTAGGATCTGGAAAACACGAAAACAAATACGAGTAGTAGAAACTTTCGCTGTGTGAGTTCGGTCATTATCTTGCTGAAATGTAAGCGCAAGATGGCTTGCCATGAAGGGCAACAAAACTGGGCGTAGAATATCGTCGACGTATCGCTGTGCTGTAAGGGTGCAGCGAATGATAACCAACTGGCTATGAAAAGAAATGGCACTCCATACCATCACTCGAGGTTGTCGGACGGAATGGCGGGTGACAGTCAGGCTGGCATCCCATTGCTGTTCTTGGCGCCTCCAGACACGTCTCGTCCTGGAATCTCGTCGACTGGAGTAGAATTAAATTAGAATTATATTAGTACCTTCAGCTACTAACGGGCGTTGATATGTATCAACGGGGACAGGTGAAAATGTGTGCCCCGACCGGGACACGAACCCGGGATCTCCTGCTTACATGGCAGACACACAATCCATCTGAGCCACCGACGGCACAGAGGATAGCGCGACTGCAGGACTATCTCGCGCACGCCTCCTACGAGACCCATATTCTAACCTTGTATGTCCACACACTACATTCATAGTGTCCCACCCCAACACACCCATTACTCGTGGAAGACATTCTTACCAAGTTCCGTAAGAGTTCGGGGAATATGGGTGCATCCGCACAGAAAAAGGAGGTCATGGCTGGTATTGCCAGAACTATATACTTATATGGATATGATGTCTGTTCTTTCGGACATGTCCAAAAGAACAGACACCAAATCCATATAAGTATATGGAGTAGAGTTGTCTTCAGTGATGACTTCCGCTTCGAACTAAGCCCCGATGACTTGTGAATGATCTTGTTCTTGAGGGTGTTGCACTTCTTTTTCCGGAGGTGTAGATACTGGCGTGCACACTAGGTTTTCATATTTATGTCTGGCACATATTGTCTGTATTTGAATGAGAAGAACACACCTCTACAATGGATGCTGCTTGGAACAGCCTGCTGTACAGTCCGGAGTAAGAAACGAAAAGCTTAAAACATAACAGAGAACAGTTATTTATCACGTGGCAATGGCAGGGGAGCACTCGGCTGAAAGCTCGTGGATGTACAACCACTTGACATTGTTAGATGCCTGAGAAGGTTTTCTGTTGTGCCCAATTGCTTTCACGGTCGTCCGCAGTGGCCGTGCGATTCTAGGCGCTACAGTCTGGAACCGCACGACCGCTACGGTCGCAGGTTCGAATCCTGCCTCGGGCATGGATGTGTGTGATGTCCTTAGGTTAGTTAGGTTTAATTAGTTCTAAGTTCTAGGCGACTGATGACCTCAGAAGTTAAGTCGCATAGTGCTCAGAGCCATTTGAACCATTTTGAGCTTTCACGAGTATCCTCGCATCGGAAAGTACAATTAGTTGCAGAATCATTACGGGCGTTTCAAGGTTTGGTAACCGTTCACATATAATTATACACTGAGCGGGGAAAAAAAGTCGCAACACTCAGACAGAGTGGTGCGACATAAACGAGAGTTGGTAGGCGCCTTTCTACATCTGAAAGATGATGTCCATTCAAATTTAGTTCCAGTAGTTTAAGAGAGGCGCTAGTAGCGTCACTAGGAGGATGAAAAATAGGTTTGCATTAAATGCACACTGTAACTGTCGTGAGCGCTAGCTACCTTCGACATTGGCTATAGTAAAATAAATGTCGTGTGACTAGAGCCTCCCGTCGGGTAGACCGTTCGCCGGGTGCAAGTCTTTCGATTTGACGCCACTTCGGCGACTTGCGCGTCGATGGGGATGAAATGATGATGATTAGGACAACACAACACCCAGTCCCTGAGCTGAGAAAATCTCCGACCCAGCCGAGAATCGAACCGGGGCCCTTAGGATTTACATTCTGTCGCGCTGACGACTCAGATACCGGCGGCGGACATAGGCTGTAGTGAGTTGATGTTAGTCAAGAAAGACGCCACAGCCGGCCGGTTTGGCCGAGCGGTTCTAGGCGCTTCAGTCCGGAACCGCGCTGCCGCTACGGTCGCAGGTTCGAATGCTGCCACGGGGATGGATGTGTGTGATGTCCTTAGGTTAGTTAGGTTTAAGTAGTTCTAAGTTCTAGGAGACTGATGACCTCAGATGTTAATTCCCATAGTGCTCAGAGCCATTTGAACCATTTGAAATGGCTGATGCTCTCCATACAGAAGTAAGGCGAACATTATGTCGGCAAGTAATCTGCCCTCTTCGGTATCATCCGATGAGCACTTCCACAGTCAGTGATACTGGACTACAGAAAGGTTTTCGACAGATGATCTGTAGTCGCCCTCTAATTCTACTCATACTCTTCGCCGATGAAGGTATTTTGGCTCCTGACCGCAACACACCGCTACCAGAAAGTGAGTATTTAAAAAGCGAGTAAGCCCACAGTAAGAGTGAAACACCGTACAGTCCGTGAGTGTGTTCAGTAGACTTGGCCACTGTTTCTATGTTTCGATACAGTGTACCGATACGTGGAACTGTTTCAGTGTTTCGGAACGGCTGTGGTTCCTGTTTCGAAACAGTGATGTTTCATTCCGCCCCTGTCTCGGGTAACCAAATTCGATCTCGAGCCAGACACAGAAACTGTATCGTTGTTTCAAAATAAGGCTGTTTCAGTCCACCTCTGCTTGGAACGGACTAATTGTATCGAAACAGTGATGTTTCATTCCGCGCTGTGTCGGACGAGATTCGGGCTCGGCATAGGTACTGAGACACAACATACCGCTTCGTGAAACACTTTCAAGAGTGTCGAAATCTTTTTGACAAGCAATAGCATGAAGCTTAAGATATCCGAAAATAAAGCTTCGTTTCTGACTGTCCTATTCTGAAATGGCGTAACATCTGCTTTATAAACACTAACCAAACAATAAAACAACGCATACTATTCACATTCAAAATAA
This sequence comes from Schistocerca cancellata, assembly GCF_023864275.1. Taxonomy (NCBI): domain Eukaryota; kingdom Metazoa; phylum Arthropoda; class Insecta; order Orthoptera; family Acrididae; genus Schistocerca; species Schistocerca cancellata. The sequence continues at coordinate 63,140,751 of NC_064628.1, read as the reverse complement.
TAAATATATGAAAATCAGTCACTTTTTTTTACAACATACGTTTCTCTGGTCATGTACAGTAATCATATTAAGAAACGCAAGTAGGCCTACAACATTTTGAATAAAAAAAAGCGTAAAGTGACAGGTATTAGACACATACTTAAATTTGATGTAGGTATAATTGCAAGCAATCTGTTTGACGTATCACTGATAGTTAATGGTGAACGGGAAGGGCTGGGAAGCATAGTGAATTTATAGTAACGGTTCGAAACACCTTAAAAGACAAAATCTTTTCTGTTATATTTTGTTATTTATTCGAATTATTTGGCATTATTTGTGAGTCTATAGTCACGGTGCCTATTATCCACAATGATTCCCTTTGTGTGCATGGAAATTAGCAAGATTGGGTATATTACCGTACTAACGGAATGTGGGAATGCCAGTAGCATATCCGTTGTTTCTGCAGTTTGCTCCCACCTCCAGTTCCGTTCGTGGTGGTTCTTCTGTCTTCAGCTATGGCTGTCCTCAGCCACTTGAAAAGTATGAAAGTCACACTACACGAAAACAGCGCATTTGCTTCAGGAAATACGAAACTGCCAAGACGCCTAAGTGATAGTTTCATACTTTCTGCGATATGATTAGCGCTCTCGCACCTCATTTATGTTTATATGGACATACTTATACAGTAGACATTCAAGATGATAAAATGTGTAGGTTTATTAGATTACAAAACGCAAACTGTTTCACTGTTCCGAAACATCGTATCGAAACATTACATTGTACTGTTTCATTTGTTTCGAAACAGTTACGTGTTTCAGTTTGCCCATCTCTAGTGTTCAGTATTCGCTGTCGGCTGCCGGCAGGTGGAGTGTTTCACACGATGCGGCCGAGCTCTTCCTGCGGCAGCGCGGCGGGTCCGCTGACTCGGTTCCCACGGAAAAAAGTCGGCGCAGAGCGACAAAGGGTAGGGCAGTGGGTGGGGTGGGACGCACTAAAAGCGCCGCCCATTTCCCTTTCCCTTTCCCTTTCCCTCTGGTCTCGCCCGGTGCGACCCCGCGCCACGCCGAGCCGTCGTATTGATTGGCCGGCGGCGGCGGCGGGCTGAGGGAAGAAGCGGAGCGTGTTGCGTCCGCCGTAGCCACGGCGACGGGGCCGGGCGCGCTCGCCCTGCTCACCTCTGGCTGGTCCTCACACTAAAACACTGCCGTGCGGGACACAAAGCGCCATTTACACACGCGCTACCTTAGCGCTTTCTTCTTCGTGTATGCCTCCACAGCCTCGAGGTAACTTCTAAATAATGAAACCATTCTAAACCATCGTAGGCTGTCAGTTTTATTATACAAAGCGCCTCTGTTCCACCGTGTGTATGTTTCACGTTACTGGCCACTCGGCCTCTGACTACAGGGTGGTCCATTGATCGTGACCGGGCCAAATATCTCACGAAATAAGCGTCAAACGAAAAAACTACAAAGAACGAAACTTGTCTAGCTTGAAGGGGGAAACAAGATGGCGCTATGGTTGGCCCGCTAGATGGCACTGCCGTAGGTCACACGGATAAAAAAATAGGAACCCCCATTTTTTATTTGTTTCAGTTGGACCACTTTTGTCGCTTTGTGATAGGTGGTGCTGTAATAGCCACAAACATATGGCTCACAATTTTAGACGAACAGTTGGTAACAGTTAGGTTTTTTTAAATTAAAATACAGAACGTAGGTACGTTTCAACATTTTATTTCGGTTGTTCCAATGTGATACATGTACCTTTGTGAACTTATCATTTCTGAGAACGCATGTTGTTACAGAGTGATTACCTGTAAATACCACATTAATGCAATAAATGCTCAAAGTGATGTCCGTCAACCTCAATGCATTTGCCAATACGTGTAACGACATTCCTGTCAACAGCGAGTAGTTCGCCTTCCGTAATGTTCGCACATGCATTGACAATGCGCTGACGCATGTTGTCAGGCGTTGCCGGTGGATCACGATAGCAAATATCCGTCAACTTTCCCCACAAAAAGAAATCTCGGAACGTCAGATCAGGTGAACGTGCGGGCCATGGTGTGGTGCTTCGACGACCAAAACACCTGTCATGAAATATGTTATTCAATACCGCTTCAACCGCACGCGAGCTATGTGCCGGACATCCATCATGTTGGAAGTACATCGCCATTCTGTCATCCAGTGAAACATCTTGTAGTAACATCGGTAGAACATTACGTAGGAAATCAGCATACATTCCATTTAGACTGCCATCGATAAAATGGTGGCCAATTATCCTTCTTCCCATAATGCCGCACCATACATTAACCCGCCAAGGTCGCTGATGTTCCACTTGTCGCAGGCATCGTGGATTTTCCGTTGCCCAATAGTGCATTTTATGCAGGTTTACGTTACCGCTGTTGGTTAATGACGCTTCGTCGCTAAATAGAACGCGTGCAAAAAATCTGTCATCGTCGCGTAATTTCTCTTGTGCCCAGTGGCAGAACTGTACACGACCTTCAAAGTCGTCGCCATGCAGTTCCTGGTGCATAGAAATATGGTACGGATGCAATCGATGTTGATGGAGCATTCTCAACACCGACGTTTATAAGATTCCCGATTCTCGCGCAATTTGTCTGCTACTGATGTACGGATAAGCCGCAACAGCAGCTGAAACACCCACTTGGGCATCATCATTTGTTGCAGGTCGTGGTTGACGTTTCTCATGTGGCTGAACACTTCCTGTTTCCTTAAATGACGTAACTATCCGGCGAACGGTCCGGTCACTTGGATGATGTCGTCCAGGATACTGAGCAGCATACATAGCACACGCCCGTTGTACATTTTGATCACAATAGCCATACATCAACACGATATTGACCTTTTCAGCAATTGGTAAACGATCCATTTTAACACGGGTAATGTTGTTGTTGTCCTCTTCAGTCCTGAGACTGGTTTGATGCACCTCTCCATGCTACTATATCCTGTGCAAGCTTCTTCATCTCCCAGTACCTACTGCAACCTACATCGTTCTGAATCTGCTTGGTGTATTCATCTCTTGGTCTCCCTCTACGATTTTTACCCTCCACGCTACCCTTCAATACTAAAATGGTGATCCCTCGTTGCCTCAGAACATGTCCTACCTTCTTCTAGTCAAGTTGTGCCACAAACTCCTCTTCTCCCCAATTCTGTTCAATATCTCCTCATTAGTTATGTGATCTACCCATCTAATCTTCAGTACTCTTCTGTAGCACCAGATTTCGAAAGTTTCTATTCTCTTCTTGTCCAAACTATTTATCGTCATATTTCACTTCCATACATGGCTACACTCCATACAAATACTTTTAGAAACGAATTTCTAACACTTAAAATCTATACTCGATGTTAACAAATTTCTCTTCTTCAGAAACGCTTTCCTTCCCATTGCCAGTCTACATTTTATACCCTCTCTACTTCGACCATCATCAGTTATTTTGCTCCCCAAATAGCAAAACTCCTTTACTACTTTAAGTGTCTCATTTCCTAATCTAATTCCCGCAGCATCACCCGACTTAATTCGACTACATTCTTTTATCCTCGTTTTGCTTTTGTTGATGTTCATCTTATAGCCTCCTTTCAAGACACTGCCCATTCCGTTCAACTGCTCTTCCAAGTCCTTTGCTGTCTCTGACAGAATTACAATGTCATCGGCGAATCTCAAAGTTTTTATATCTTCTCCATGGAGTTTGATACGTACTCCGAATTTTTCTTTTGTTTCCTTTACTGCTGGCTCAATATACAGATTGAATAACATCGGGGAGAGGCTACAACCCTGTCTCACTCCCTTCCCAACCACTGCTTCCCTTTCATGTCCCTCGACTCTTATAACTGCCATCTGATTTCTATACAAATTGTAAATAGCCTTTCGCTCCCTGTATTTTACCCCTACCACCTTTAGAATTTGAAAGAGAGTATTCCAGTCAACATTCTCCAAAGCTTTCTCTAAGTCTACAAATTCTAGAAACGTAGGTTTGCCTTTCCTTAATCTTTCGTCTAAGATAAGTCGTAGGGTCTGTATTGCCTCGCGTGTTCCAACATTTCTACGGAATCGAAACTGATCTTCGCCGAGGTCGGCTTGTACCAGTTTTCCCATTCGTCTGTAAGGAATTCGAGTTAGTACTTTGCAGCTTGACTTATTAAACTGACAGTTCGGTAATTTTCACATCTATGAACACCTGCTTTCTTTGGGATTGCAATTATTATATTCTTCTTGAAATCTGAGGGTATTTCGCCTGTCTCATACATCTTGCTCACCAGATTGTAGAGTTTTGTCAGGACTGGCTCTCCCAAGGCTGTCAGTTCTAATGGAATGTTGTCTACTCCCGGGGTCTTGTTTCGACTCAGATCTTTCAGTGCTCTGTCAAATTCTTCACGCAGTATCACATCTCCCATTTCATCTTCATCTACTATACATATGAAAATGGCCAAATGCGAAAACTGGCCAGTAATGTGAAATACGGAGAGAATCGAGCGAAGAGGTAATCTGTTTGCACATTACTTCACCATGTCAACAGAGCGCAGCACTCGGTGGTCCGCTGTTTCCTTGAGTCCCAGTTGTATGTCTTATTCTAAAGCATACACTGTAAAAAAACTGCGGTAGTAGTGATTTCTACACATTTTTACCACTTGTAACCGTATGTTAACATGTACTCTATATCTTGAAGGGAATGTGCGTCCAGCTGCTTCCCATTTGCTGCCGAATTGCAACACGTATTTCAATTTGTATCTCACCTCCTCGCCTGGGAAAGATGCCATGTTTTCTTTGGAGTAATAACTTTGTTACATTTGTAGACCACGCAGAGAAATTACGTAAAAACGACAAATAGAGGCCAGTGGAGTGAAAAAGGCATCCATTTACCAATGTAGCGCGTAAAGCTGGTGGCATGAACTGTTTTTCCAACTTGTCAGGAGTACGGACGGCATTCCATATGGGAAATGTGCAACGACTGTGCTGTAAAACAGCAGGTATGAGCCATAGAACGGTCAGTGGCTGCAACACAGACTTTTATTTTGTTATATTCGATAATAAACTCTTCTATTGCCGGTCGCGGTGGTCTAGCGGTTCTGGCGCTGCAGTCCGGAACCGCGGGACTGCTACGGTCGCAGGTTCGAATCCTGCCTCGGGCATGGGTGTGTGTGATGTCCTTAGGTTAGTTAGGTTTAAGTAGTTCTAAGTTCTAGGGGACTTATGACCTAAGATGTTGAGTCCCATAGTGCTCAGAGCCATTTTTTGAAACTCTTCTATTCTAACTATACATCTGTAAAACCGCCGTGTTTCTGTTTACACGCTGATCTCCAAAACTACTTGACAAATTTTCATGGGTTTTCCACAGATTACCTGGACATAGTTTGGGACACCGTATGGGCTTTAGTTCATCAAAATATGATCACGAAAAAAAAAGATCTCGTGATTTAAAGGTTTACTAAAACCTTCTTATCTGTCTGAATACGCAAATTTCCAAAACTACTTCACGGGTTGTTATGAGGTTTTCATTGGTAACGTCTGCATAGCTGGGAGCACAGTATAAACTATAATTCATCGAAATTGTATCGTGGAAAAAAAGATAATCATTGATACATGTAATGAAAATGTATGTGTGTTTGTTCCACATCTCCTCCGAAACCACTGGACATATTTCAATAAAACTTGTTACACATATTGCTTACTGTCTCTAAAGAATAGCGGTGGGGTAAGAGCCACTTCCCTATCGGGGCAGTGGGGATGGGGGTGAAACAATTGTAGTCCACTAAGGGCGAATGTGCAGATTTTATTAATCCAGCATTTGAGATCGAGGGCGTTTAGTTATGTACAACAAACTTTACACATATTTTCAAAGCTTTACGAACATTTTTCTCGCTGACACCATCACACAATGATAAAAGGACAATTTTTCGGTTAGTACATTTTCGCTCTTCGTTTTCGCATCATGCATGACGTTTTACTCTTCGTTACTACTAACTGTACTCGCAGCACACGTTGTGTTCACATGTACCACTGAATGAACTTGCAAAATTATATCGTTGTACGACAAGTAGTTCAAAATATACGACGTCATAAACACTGAATTGTGTGGAAAACTGACGCGTTATGCATGACGCTTAAATTTATTATTACTAACCTACTGAACCGATTTCAGTCAGATCTGGCAAGGAGATAGCTCGACCTATGAGGAAGAACAAAGGCTATTTTAGAAAGTGTGAAGTACAAGATACTTACCGATATGAAGAATATTACGCGAATCAGGCAAAAATATTCACTCTTCGACTTTTGAACTTTATCACATTCGTGAAAACGCTTTTCTTGGTTGATATGTGTGCTACGTGATTCAAAGTAGTGAATACAATGCTTACACAACCTTAAATGTGTCTGATATACTTCCACAGTATTTGTTGAGTAATGTTCAAAAATGGCTCTGAGCACTATGGGACTTAACATCTGTGGTCATCAGTCCCCTAGAACTTAGAACTACTTAAACCTAACTAACCTAAGGACATCACACACATCCATGCCCGAGGCAGGATTCGAACCTGCGACCGTAGCAGTCGCGCGGTTCCAGACTGTGGCGCCTAGAACCGCTCGGCCACCACGGCCGGCTTCATAGTGTTTATCACATTTTACTCGAAGTGTGGCATCCGAACATTTGCGGTACATCGTTCATGATTTCCTGCTTCCTGAAACGGTCCTGTTTCAGACAAACAGCGAAACACTGTTGCAAACTTTGAAAGCTGTAGTTGTTGTCGGCGGGGGATAACTCTCCTGATACAACCTTGCCGCCCGCCGCCCGTTGGCATTCGCCATTCCGTAAGTAAATACCATGCAGGCAAGCTCTAGATTCGAATACGGAACCATTGTGTACAACGCTCTATCACATCCACTACAAGGTGAGTCAGAAAAGAAGTGAATCGGACACATTACCAACTACTATGGCAGGAGAGAGTGCTAGGGCATGACGTAAGAGAACAGTACCACTCTCTAGGAGGAAGCCATGCATACTCTTAACTTTGGCTGCGTGGTATAGCGCGTATGACACCACAGTCTCTGTAACAAAGCATGGGTGAATAAATTGTCTCTAGCGTGGAAACCAAGCATTTTCGGACATAAGTTCATTAGTTTTTTTTTGTTCCTTATCCTCTCATCGACCAGTCCCTTGAGTTTATACACGGTGGAAAAAGTCACCCTGTATAGTTGCTATGAGCCCTATCTAGTCTATGAGAAAGAGATACGTTAGTAACTTGCAAAAAAACTTTACATTGATTTCAAACCCTTACGAAACTTTTTCACGCTGACAACTCCCAAAAAATGATGATACGAAAAAAGCTTATGTCTCAGTACATTTTCGCTGTTCATGCAATAAAACTGTCTCCCAGAGGAGACGGACAGAGAGAGAGGGTGAAAGGAAAAGATGGACTAATAGAACTGAAATAAATACTTACCATGGCAACACTGGCTAGTCACCTAGTATATAATGAAATTGGCGATAGTTTCAAATTTATTTTTTCGCCTTACCCCGATTTTTGGGCCGTGATGACTAGTAGTCCAACCCATAATAAAAAATAGTAATGGTCATAAATGTTATGATTTTGCCATATACATCGGTTCGAAGAAAACTTGCCAAACATCTGTGGTTAATCTCGTTTCGAAAATCTAAAAATTTCCCATCATAATTTCATGCAGAAGCAAAACTATCTCGTCTTCGCCCGACGCGACCTGCTGAAGCATGTCTTCAAATGAACAATGGCCATGTTGACCACTTATTGTATGTGATTGTCCTCAAGTGCATATCTGCAGTTTGGATTCTCGGGGGCTCTGTATTAGAAGATATTCTTGTACTCAGTAGTAATACGCTTTTCCGGTCAAATCATTGGTTTCCGGACCTATGTTCATTAGGATTATTCGCTCTTTTCATTGTCCTCTACTCGTCCCTTTTCATTTCTACATATGACAGTTCCGTACACTGCAGGCTACTTGGACAGTTAATGGCGAACGGTAAAAGGTAAAAATAATATCGATTTTCTTTCTTATTTCTACTCCATTCGTATCCTAAGATTTTTACGATATATTCTTAAGTTCCCGATCTCGAACAATCTTGAAAATTTTCTTGATATTTTTTCCCTTTCTCCGAGTTACAGAGGTTCAAAGTTAGCGTACTTGTACGGATAAAATTCGCACGTAAAATTTGGTGTGAGGTGTAAATGTAGTTTATAAAGTGACATAGCACGGAGAAATAGGCTGTAAAGTGTCTTAGTTACCATCAGAAGGGTTCTGGAAACCCCATGTCATAGTGCTGAAGGACATGCAAAATTTTTGTGCACGTCAAATCTAGCCTGTGGTGTAAAATTTTGTTTTGCGTTATTTCAGTTTACTAACCCATAAAGTTCTTTTCATGTAAGTGACATGCCTTGCTGTGCCAGGGAAAAGAAGGGAACCGTAGGAAAAATACTCCTATCGGAGCACAAAAAAAGGCGTATATGCTGCTGTTTAAAAGACTCTGGAAAGTGGGACACCAGATGCCTCATTCTGCCTTCCTCAGCAGCTTTAAAAATTTTCTCAAAAAATATTCGCGCCTTTATGCCGAGAGAGAAGAGGACAGTGGAAAAGTAACAAACAGTGGAAGACAGTAGACAGTGGCTATGATATAGAAAGAACGAAAAAGAGAATGGCAGTGTGAGAGAAAGAGAGAGAGAGACTGTGGCAGTGAAACATCGTTTATGTGATAGAACGGTGCAAGGAAAAGAACGAAGGAGACAGTACCAGTGGGAAAGGAATAAAGAGAAGGAGAGAGTGGAAGTGGGTGAGAGCCAGGCATAAAGAGAGACAGTCTGTGATGATGACAGCGAGGAAGAGAGAGATAGTGAAAGTGGGAAGAGACAGCAGCTGTGGGGAGCAGTGAATGAGACGGTAGCAGTAAGAGAGAGCAAGAAGGAGCAATGACAATGACAGGAGACAGTAGCAGTCGGACAGAACGAAGGAGCCTGTGGCTGTGAGACAGAAGACAGTGACAGAGAGACACAAGGAGATAATGACAATGAATTTCACTGAATGAGTCTGCCTGGCAGTTTTAAGTAGGAGCATATTCGCCTTTTTTGTGCTCTGATAGGAGCATTTTGCCGCTGGTAACCATATACCTGCAAATGTGCCCTCATATCATGGTCTCTCCGCGAGATATACGGCAGTGGCAGCAAAATAGTCGCGCATTCTTTTTAGAATACGGGTTATCTAAATTTACCCAAAAGGCTTTCTGAAGAACGATGTCATCTTTCTTCCAACGATCCCCAGTTAAGTTCTTCGAGCATTTTTGTTATGCTTTCGAATGGGCTATACCGACCTGTCTTGATCCTGAAAGCGTGTCTCTGAATTTGTATGACGTCTCTTATCATGGCTACGTGATAAGGAATCCGAGTACTGGGACAATACTATACAACTGCTCGCAGTAGCATCTGTGTGCAGTTTCCTTTACAGACGTACTGCATTCTCCCAGGACCCTTTCAATAACTCTGTTCCAGTGGCCTATTCTAATAGACTTTTTCATATTACTTTTTTTTTTATTAAACGGGGTTAATCGTTCTTCGAAAGTAATACTGTATCGTGATATTCGTTTCACGTAAATAACCATGCTTAGATGGCTGTCACCAGCATTTCATGAGTATTTCCACACTGTGGAGCCTGTGGATGGCGCACGTATGACCTGTGAGTCAGAGGCTTCAGCGTGAGAGGTGAAGCCGACGACATACATGCAGGTTGATTCCGTGCTTGAGGAATGGTGGACAAGGGTAAATGTATCAGTTTGAGCTAACGGACTCTGGTCCGTAAACGACCGTGTCGAAAGTTACAACCGAAAACCATTTTGATACCTTTGACAATGGAATATATGTACAGGCACAACTGGTACTAAGATTTTAGAGCAGCCAATTTTCGGAGGTGGTAGTATGGACCAAAACAAGAAAAAAAAGTCGAGTTAATTGGACTCTAAAATGCATACCTGTACCTTGAGCACTATGGGCAATTGATTAGTAGAAGACGTATTGCACAATAATGAAGATACTAGTGCCCACCGCTCTTAAGCTTTGCTTTTTAGAGCCCATATCTACTAGACTTTGTTGTTTTGGTCCACACCTCTGAAAGTTGACTACCCTACCCTCTTAGCAAAAACTGTACGGGTACATGTATTCCAATGTCAAAGATATCGGAACGATTTTCCTTTATAACTTCCGACTCAGTCGTTTCCGAACCGGAGTTCCTTACCTTAAACTACACATATACCATTCTCAATTTTTCCTGGCTGGCTCTGAGCACTATGCGACTTAACTTCTGAGGTCATCAGTCGCCTAGAACTTAGAACTAATTAAACCTAACTAACCTAAGGACATCACACACATCCATGCCCGAGGCAGGATTCGAACCTGCGACCGTAGCGGTCGCTCGGATCCAGACTGTAGCGCCTAGAATCGCACGGCCACTCCGGCCGGCCAATTTTTCCTGAATGTTTGTATTATCATCACTGAATCCCCCTGCACACAGGGTGGTCGAAAACAATCTGAAAAGCTTGTAAGGGTGGTTCATGGTAGGTTTTGTTGGGAAATAACTGATCAGAAAAAAATTCCAAAAGTTGCGCCGTTTCCGAGTTATTGGCATTTAAGTACGCCAATCAGACCGCTGCGCAGGCCAGTTCACACGCCCCTCCAGAGACTGGTTCAAATGGCTCTGAACACTATGGGACATCTGAGGTCATCAGTCCCCTAGAACTTAGGACTACTTAAACCTATCTAACCTAAGGACATCACAGACATCCATGCTGGAGGCAGGATTCGAACCTGCGACCGTAGCAGTCGCGCCGTTCCGCAATGAAGCGCCTAGAACCGCTCGGCCACAGCAGCCGGTCCGCCAGAGACTGTTTCGCCAAACGCCTTCTTCGTTTGATTCCATAAAACCGAATCAGAGCGCGATACAAAAATTGAACATGGGACGGTAGTAAGGATCTAACCCGAGCCAAAGGCTGGGCAGTCTCGTGCGGTGTCATCTACGCTGTCAGAAGAACTGATGAGTTCGGCACAGAAGTATGGCCCGGGGATGTGTGACACAGTCGCTATTGTTCGTGTTGCATGCATTAAAGGTTTAGTGTGTGGCGTTAACTGGAATCTCAAATTCTCGCTAGATGAAAAGGTTCCCTGTGTAACTGTGTCACATGTACACGGGACCAATCTCTTTGGCAGAACGACATACGTTCGGCGTTGTAGTGCTGACAATGAGAATTTTTTTATTTATTTCAGTGTACCTATGTTTTCAAGTAGACAGTAAGTCGGTAGAGTCTAGTGGAGACAGGTAGAATTTTGAAGAACATAGTTACGTCGAATATGGTGAAACGTGGTGTAGATGATCAGTATTAATGTTATGAGGGGAATAAAGAGGCAATTTTTTTAATAAGGTGTTATTAAAGAAAGAACGTTCGAGTTTGTGTATCAAGTGGTAAAGTTAAAAATCGCGCGCGAATAGTAAGAAACAATAATCGTCCAGTATGGAGTTTCATCACAACTTCAGTGACTTTTGTAGGGACACTTACAGAACGCTATTAACCAGAGTTAAAATAATGAAAGTAGTACGAGTCAGAGAGCAAACTCAAGCTATTAGGAATTTAACTGCTTGTCAAATAAATATTGACTTTTTTTACGTACTTGCTCCTCCTCAATTAGTGAATATAAGACGTGCGTACACTGCTATCTACTAAACTGCAATAAACAATAATCTGACTGTATTGAATTGAAACAGGAACATGGGTTGGTACTAAGCACGCAGTCGCGGATCGTAACATCTCTCTGTTTATCTATATCTCTGTTCTTCCCCCTCAACAAAATAGTGTCCAGTTACCTTTAACTAAACTTCGACCGCTAACACCCAGTCAAAAATAAGATGCAGTGTGGGTGGAAGCTTACACTTGTGAGAAAGTATTGTCGACACCACAACGGATAGTAGTAGTTACAAACATTGACAAATTGAAGCTTTAGTGTGTATACACAAATTGAGGGTTTAACTTGTATACAATAGAAAATTTATATGAATAGTGATTCAGATTCATTTGGTATTGTCATCACCTTCAGATCTAATTCCTACTTGCGCAGCTAAGCGACAAAGTGGTTTTATCGTACTTCTTTGTAGGATCCTTGGCTGGTGTTCGGTCTTGATCCAGATAGTTATCTTTTTGCTGTTCAGATTACGTTGTGAGAAAATAACGGAAACACTTTTCACGCCACGCAGTACTATTCCTCGTCTTGTTACCTTTTTTTCTTTCTCGTGTCCTAAAATATTGAATTATTTACATTATTTTTGCGCAACCCTGAGCTACATTAATGACACGCTCGTTTACTTTCCACAAACGTTCGAGGCTTCACAGTAACAGAGAAGCAGGTAACTCTAAAATCTGGCGCAGATGTTAGACCTGACCGCAGCGATGTCATGTCGTCCTCACCATACAGGTCCCCTGTTAGTAACCGAATGAGCCGGCCGGTGTGGCCGTGCGGTTGAAGGCGCTTCAGTCTGGGACCGCGTGACCGCTACGGTCGCAGGTTCGAATCCTACCTCGGGCGTGGATGTGTGTGATGTCCTTAGGTTAGTTAGGTTTAATTAGTTCTAAGTTCTAGGCGACTGATGACCTCAGACGTTAAGTCGCATAGTGCTCAGAGCCATTTGAACCATTAGTAACCGAATGAGCATGCGCTAAGTCTTCCATGGCTCATAGTCTTGTCGTGGGTGCCAGCTTAGAGATTGTGTGCTGAACTGAAGCATCAGAGTCTATAACGTGGGTATCGGACTCTAATTTCGAATTTTGTGAAGTTGACAGTACAACCAAACGGGTCTAAACCTTGGGAGTTAACGGAAGTGGTAAAACTATAAATGAGTGAAAAAAATAAACGGTCACCAGCCTAATTAGGCACATTAATTTGGAAATATATCTTTGATAAATTTGGATATCAGTTATTGAAGTTACTTTTGTTGAGATTTCCCTTTGTATAGCAAACAGAATACAAACTGACACAGTGCACTATGTACTGTGTATAGCAGCAGTTACCAATAACACACACACCAGTAAATTATGGGGAGCAAAATTGCACCCATCTCACATTAATCACGGCCACAAGCAATAACATTACTTAATCAAAAAAACTGAAACATCACTGCTTGAAGTGCAGAACTAATTTTGGACATGAGGGGCTGCTGTCTTGACTGACATGAATAGCACAAATGGAGATAAATAACATCTTAAATACACTGTTTAAGCTCCTCTGCATATAGCAGTTTTCCTTAGTAACAGTAATAGTTCATTTCTTTCGTAATAGGAGGAGAATATGATGGGGACTAATAAACTGGTATAGTTTCACTAGTCAAGGTTTTTTTTTTGCAAAAGTAAAAACTGTCTCTAAAAGCTGATCATTCACTTAAATTGCTTTGCAAGGTAATAAAATGCAGCACTGGGCTTAATTAACTTCAAAAGGAACCATTCATGATGGGTACCAGAACTATTTTTGAAAATGTGCGTAACTTCAATTCTAATACGAGTAATACTACCGCAAATTGGTTCATTAAAGATTTATATGTACTTGTACTTTTATCACCTGTGAAGCAGGTATTCTTGGGAATAATATTTACACAATCTTGCACTGTAATCCTACAAAACTATATTTTATAATCAACTAAGAATACTTTAGCAAAAGCCTATCCAACTTAATTTTTATGATTTTAGCTTTTAAAGAATTAAGATTTTCACTTTACTGTTGACTGGTCTTTAAATTATTGTACTTAAACTTCCTACCTTAACAATTTCACCTGAAGCAGTCCATAAACAAAGCATTCAAATTTTACTCTAACTCTTGCTACTCCTTTTACTTTAGACAAAAAATCACTATTAAACACATGGATGCCAGAATTGTTTATTTAAATCAGGATACTCGGTTTTAGTAGCTCTCAGGTGAGGACCCTGCGTAGGTTCGTGATCAGTATTGAAGTTAGGGTTTCGAACACGAATTCACGTTTTATGTGATTATTATTGAAACAACACACAAATTAACTGCTCCATGCCAATATACATTACGTAACTGAATGTATGAAGTCTGTGATGCAGTGGCGAAGATTAGTGGCAGGCGAAATGGCGGCTAACTGTACTCACGATTCGTGATGTGCGAATGCTCTACAAAATCTCTTCTTGGCGTCGTATTTTCAACATATTAGAGTCATTCCACTATTCTGTGAATACCAAGTAGTAGCCAGATCCCCATCCGAGGCAAATCCCTTCTATTGCAGCACCGTCGAAGTGTGCCGCGCCAAGGCTAGCCACTCACTGCGTGCCGTTCACACAAAGGAGCCGCTCAGTTCGACCGCCAAACCCACCTTTTACATCGCGCCATGCCACTTTCGTTGCGGAGGGGCTTCCCTACAGCGTTTACATGTTACAAATACAAGGCCCTAAGCATTAACCAGCTTTTAACAAACATACGTCTTTCATAAACATATTAATATTATAATAATTTAAAATTTCAACATATTATTTTGCTTTTATCATATATATATTACAAAACACTAATTTTCTTGCCATACATCAAGGAGTCCAAACAACACAGAATGCACACTTCATAAATTGCAGATACACAGTTACTTAAAATAAACCTACTCCTAATCGATATAAGTGTTGCAAGTCCCCATTGATTTTAATCGTTGTTGCTCATTGAATGTGTCCTCTGCGTCATACATGATTTGCCTTTCGTCAAATATCTGGTTGGAATTCTCACCATATTCATGCGCTGCTGATTGCGCTGGTGTAGCAGAAATGCCTTGCCTTCTACAGCTTGTTCAAATATGAGCCTCCGTGCACCCTGTTATTGTATGGCATGTTTAATGTAAGAATTTCTACCTTCTTCACATGGGCACATATGTTCCAGATTGGACAGGAATAATCCGCTGTTGAAGAAAACTAGCCTGTGGTTGTTTTTTTGAGGGCAGGAAATTTTGCACTCCAATTGCTGCACACCAATTTTCTAAGGATATTATTGTTACAAGTTTCTTGACTCTATACTCGCAATGATTCTTGTAAGTGCTAGACCTGCCTAAGGTAACGTCCAGATATTATGGGGTACAAATATAGTTTAGTGCTGGCGTTGACTTGATACATCAAGTTTTTGTCGTGCTGAACGCGAGTGCAGATAGAAGGCACACTCTTTAGCCTTTGAAGCAGAATCAGTTCATTGTCTGTGTGAAGTGCTGAGCATTCCTTGTGCGTAGGTGGAGCAGGTTTTAAGACGCTGGAGTCATTTGAGACAGAATAGTGGGCCAACTTCCCGTCCAACCATACAAGCCATTAAGGTTTCCCATGATTCACCCAAATTGCTGAAGACAGTTTCCAGACTCGTTTCCTTGAAAAGGATATGGCCATTTTTTCCCCATCCTTCGCTGTTCTAAGTTTGTGCTCCATCACTAATGACCTCGTCGTCTACGGAACGTAAAGTCCTTATCTTCCTCCCTTTTTTCTTCCTCGCCTACGACGATATGCATTTGGAGAAAGTAGAACTTGGGATCTATGTCTTATTATGGTGGTAGCAGATAGATTTTTGTTTAGAGAATTCACAGTAATGTAAAATAGCTTCAGTTTTTAAGGGTCCTTGAAGAACGAGCTGCATGACGTGAAGAGTGGGAATAATAAATTAAATACGTATGTAGTTACCGTGACTTGGAACTTGGACTTGAGCATGAAGGAAAAAGTCCTGAGACGGTGACGGCGACGGGTCTGGAGCAATATCCCGCGGCCAATATTTGCCTCCAGCGCACACAGTAGCCTCTTGCCTGGCTCCGTGACTGCCTTCACAAGGCACCGTCTTTCCAGAAGCTTCCGGCAATCTCTGTAGTCCATCGATAGCCGACCGTGACGACTGTGCCGCGGAATTTCGAAGCGTCGACTGCCAGTTCGGGCAAGCGAAGCGTGGCTAATGTGTGCTGCAGGTCCTCCCCATATTTATATGACTTCTCTTTGGGTTTGCGGTTGTACTCTGTCTTTTCGTCGCTCTATCCATGTGTCAACAGGCACACGTCTTTAGGAA
Organism: Schistocerca cancellata; assembly: GCF_023864275.1. Taxonomy (NCBI): domain Eukaryota; kingdom Metazoa; phylum Arthropoda; class Insecta; order Orthoptera; family Acrididae; genus Schistocerca; species Schistocerca cancellata. The sequence goes on along the minus strand of NC_064628.1, from coordinate 63,124,675 downwards.
TGAGAGTAGTGCTTTATCATATTCATCACTACGGTTGCTATGAGCTAAAATCCATTTTCGTCACGCATTAGCAATGGCGGGTACGTCTTCGCGACGCGACTACAAAGACAGCTCAGTCCATCGACAATATAAACAACATAGTGCTAACATGTGTCGTCTTTTCGTTGAGCGAGAGCCTCTGTCTGCTGCCACGTTAAATCGAGCCGCGACTGTCAGCGCTGATCCACACGTCATCGCACTGTCCACGATTGCTCCGAAGAAACCATTTTCGTGACAGTGCACGTGACGTGATTATACGATCTCTCTCTGCAATAATCGCTCGGAACTTTGCGATATAGCATGGTTTTTTGTGCCGCCCTCCTGAACTCATAGGGTCCATATTCACGAGACAGTCGTGCATCCCGACGCACGTGGACAGCAGTAACGCAGAACTTTACACCGCACCCTCGATAGGACACCACTCTGCCGTAGTCAAATTCCGACACGAGCTGGTAGGTGTTTTCTCCCTTTTACACAAGATATAACACTAATATCTCCAAACAAATAACATCCAAATGCGATTTCTAAATGAGAAACCCGCTGCCTACTCTTTCCTTACACACAGGTGTCCAAAAAAAAAGTATCCACTGTTTAAAACTCCATAACTGGCAGACTAATTGAAGGAGTTGTCTCATCTTTGGTAGTGTAATAGTTTGTAGTTCCAGCAAACGCCACACAAGCGTTGTATTGCGTTGTTTTGTTTTGTCAGATGACAGTCGCCAGATAGTGTTTTGTTCTTAGTTGCACCTAGTTATTCGAGTAAACATGGCTGGCGCAAGGCTTACATCGATGAAAGGAAGTATTTTAAGTACGAAAACATTAATGAGGTTCAACGGCAATGGCGAAATGAGTATCAAAGAGAGCCACCGACACGTTTAACGATTCGTCGCATTCGAGACAAATTTGAAGCCGAAGGCTGTTTTAAAGATGTACACAAACAACGATCTGGACGACCTGTAACAGTAACAAGTCCAGCTAACTCCCGTCGTGCGTTACAACAATTCACTCGCTCACCACAGAAGTCTGTGAGACAGTGTGCCCGTGAAACTGAAGTGAGTCGCTCAAGTGTTCGGCAAATTTTGAAGACAGCAAAGTGGAAGTGCTACATCCCACGATTGCTACATGCCATGAACGAGGACGATCCAAATCGTAGCAGGACTGCGAGCGGTTTACTAACATGGTACGCAACGATGAAGAGTTTGCAGAGATGATTGTGTGGTCTGGTGAGGCAAAGTTCAAATTCAATGGTACAGTGAATCGCCACAATTGCATTTACTGGGCCGCCGAAAATCCGAACGTCCATGTAGACAAAGCCGTGAATTTGCCAGGAGTAAATGTGTGGTGTGGGTTGTCTTACCGGGGCTTGACTGGGCCATTCTTCTTTGACGACACAGTTACCGGTGACGTGTACCTTCAGAAGCTTCAGACATCCATTTTACCTGCCATCCGAGACTTTTATGGAGACGGAAGAGTTTACTTTCAAGAAGATGGTGCCCCAGCCCACTACCAAAATCGTGTTAGGGCGTATCTCGACGAAAATCTACCAGGAAGATGGACAGGCCGTAGAGGTGCTGTGGAGTATCCACCACGTTCCCCAGACCTAACTCCTCTGGACTTACACCTGTGGGGAACACTAAAGGACGTCGTTTATCGAAAAAAGCCACGCACATTGGATGAACTTCGAGAATCCATCGTACATTCATGTGCAAATATCCAACTGAACACGTTGCAGTCAGCAGTTCGTGCTGCAGTTCGACGGCATCGTTTGTGTGTGGATGCTAATGGTGACCATTTCGAACACCTACATTGATATCTTTAAGTTGGACTTTACGCTACACTTTCACCACAAATGAGACAACTCCGTCAATTAGATTGAAAGTTATGGACTTTTAAACAGTGGATACATTTTTTTGGACCCCTCTGTATACAAATGTACACCAAAGTGACAGAACTCATGGGGTAGCGATGTGCACATGTACAGATGGCGGTACTATCGCGTGCACAAAGTATAAAAGAGCAGCGCATTGGCGGAGACGTCATCTGCTCTCAGGTGACTGATGTGAGAAGGTTTCCGACGTAATCATGGCCACACGCCGAATGTTAGGAGCTAGACGCAGGGACATTCCATTTCGGAAATCGTTAAGGAATTCAATATTCCGAGATCCACAGTTTCTAGAGTGTACCGAGAATACCAAATTTCAGGCGTTACCTCCCACGGCGGATAACGCAGTGGTCGACAGCTTTCACTTAACGACCGATAGCAGCGGCGTTTGCGTCGAGTCGTCATTGCTAACAGACAAGTAACACTGCGTGAAATAATCGCAGAAATCAATGTGGGACGTGGGACGAACGTATCCGTTAGATGAGTACGGTGAATATTAGCGTTAGTGGGCTATGGCAGCAGACGACTGACGCGAGTGCCTTTGCTAACAGCACGGCATCGCCTGCAGCGCCTCTCCTGGCTCGTGACCACGTGGGTTGCACGCTGGATGACTGGAAAACCGCGGCCTCGTCAAATAGGTCCCAATTTCAGTTAGTAAGAGCCTATGGTAGGGTTCGAATCCGTCGCAGACCCCACGAAGCCATGGACCGAAGTTGTTGTCCACTGGAAATGCTTATGTTCGGTTACTTGGATACCATTTGCAACCATGCGTAGACTTCATGTTCCCAAACAACTGACCACAATTATATGCTCGGTCTGTCCTTCAGGCAATCAATTCTTTTTCGATTTCTTCACATTTTTCATGCAGCCATTTCGCCTTTGTTTCCCTGCACTTCCTATTTATTTCATTCCTAAGTGGTTTGGATTTCTGTATTCCTGGATTTCCATGAACATTTTTGTACTTCCATCTGTCGTCGACGAATTGAAGTATTTCTTATATTACCCATGGTTTCTTCGCAGTTGTCTTCCTTGTACCTATGTTTTTCTCTTCAACTTCTGTGAGTGCCCTTTTTAGAGATGTCCATTGCTCCTCAACTGTACTGCCTACTGAGCTATTCCTTATGCTCTGTACTATAGGATTAGAGAACTTGAAGCGTATGTCGTCATTCTTTACTACGTCCGTATTCCACTTCTTTGTGTATTGATTCTTCCTGAGTAATCTCTTAAACTTCAGCCTACTCTTCGTCACTACTAAATTGTAATGTGAGTCTATATCTCCTCCTGAGTACGCCTTACAATCCAGTGTTTGATTTCGAAATCTCTTCCTGATCATGGTGTTATTTAACTGACATCTTCCTATACCTCCCGGTCTTTTCCGAGTACACTTCCCGCTCTTGTGATTCATGAACAGGACAGTCGCTATTACTAGCTGAAATTTACTGCAGAGCTTAGTTACTCTTTCTCCTCTATCATTTTTAGTAACCCTTTCTTCTACTCTTTCCCCTACAACCGCATTTCAGTTCACTGTGACTACCAGATTTTCACCTCCCGTTACGCGCTGAATTACCCGTTCAGTGTCCTCACATACTTTCTCTCTCTTCGTCTTCTGCTTGTGACGTCGGCATGTATACCTGAAGTGTTGTTGTCGGCATTGGTTTGCTGTCGAGTCAGATGATTATACCACTGAACCATTCATAGTAGCTTACTATCTGTCCTATCTTCCTATTCATAACGAATCCTACTCCAGTTATACCATTTTCTGCTGCTGTTGATATTATCCTATACTCATCTGACCAGAAATCCTTGTCTTCTTTCCATTTCACTTCACTGACCCCTACTATATCTAGGTTGAGCCATAGCGTTCCCCCTTTCAGATTTCCTAGCTTCCCTACCACGTTCAGACTTCTGACATTCCACGCCCCGACTCATAGAACGATCATCCTTTCGTTAGTTGTTCAATATTTTTCTCACGGTCTCCTCTCCTTTAGCAACCCTCTCCGGAGACCCGAAAGGGGGACTAGCCGTAATATTTTGCCAATGGAGAGATAAAAAAAATGGTTCAAATGGCTCTAAGCACTATGGGACTTAACAGCTAAGGTCATCAGTCCCCTAAACTTAGAACTACTTAAACCTAACTAACCTAAGGACATCACACACATCCATGCCCGAGGCAGGATTCGAACCTGCGACCGTAGCAGCAGCGCGGCTCCGGACTGGCGCGCCTAGAACCGCACGACCACCGCGGCCGGCGGAGAGAGATCATCATGACAGTTTTTCAGTTACAGGCCACATGTCCTGTGGATACACGTTATGTATCTTTAATGCAGTGGTTACCATTGTCTTCTGCATCCTCATGCCGTTGATTTTGGTTGATCCTTATTGCCTCTGCAAGGACCGAAAAAGCAGCTGCCACTCTTCAGGAACCGCACTATTGCCTGCCCTCTCCATAGATACCCCACGATCGTGGTTGTACCTAGGTATGGCTATCTGCATCGCTGATGCACCTAAGCCACCCGACCACGATAAGGTCCATGGCTCATGGGGGGGGGGGGGGGGGCGATGGAATCCACGGCTAAATATTGCTGATTTGTGTTCAATAATGAGTGTCACGAGCAGATTGAAGGCTCTAGGTTACTACTTACAAGGGAACCTCCCCATCGCACCCCCCTCAGATTTAGTTATAAGTTGGCACAGTGGATAGGCCTTGAAAAACGGAACACAGATCAATCGAGAAAACAGGAAGAAGTTGTATGGAACTATGAAAAAAATAAGCAAAATATGGGTTAGGTTGAATTCCGTAGAAATGTTGGAACACGTGAGGCAATACTGACCTTACGACTTATCTTAGAAGAAAGATTAAGAAAAGGCAAACCTACGTTTCTAGCATTTGTAGACTTAGAGAAAGCTTTTGACAATGTTAACTGGAATACTCTCTTCCAAATTCTGAAGGTGGCAGGGGTAAAACACAGGGAGCGAAAGGCTATTTACAGTTTGTACAGAAACCAGATGGCAGTTATAAGAGTCGGGGGGCATGAAAGGGTAGCAGTGGTTGGGAAAGGAGTAAGACAGGGTTGTAGCCTCTCCCCGATGTTATTCAATGTGTATATTGAGCAAGCAGTAAAGGAAACAAAAGAAAAATTCGGAGTAGGTATTAAAATTCATGGAGAAGAAATAAAAACTTTGAGGTTCGCCGATGACATTGTAATTCTGTCAGAGACAGCAAAGGACTTGGAAGAGCAGTTGAACGGAATGGACAGTGTCTTGAAAGGAGGATATAAGATGAACATCAACAAAAGCAAAACGAGGATAATGGAATGTAGTCGAATTAAGTCGGGTGATGCTGCGGGAATTAGATTAGGAAATGAGACACTTAAAGTAGTAAAGGAGTTTTGCTATTTAGGGAGTAAAATAACCGATGATGGTCGAAGTAGAGAGGATATAAAATGTAGACTGGCAATGGCAAGGAAAGCGTTTCTCAAGAAGAGGAATTTGTTAACATCGAGTATAGATTTAAGCGTCAGAAAGTTGTTTCTGAAACTATTTGTATGGAGTGTAGCCATGTATGGAAGTGAAACATGGACGATAACTAGTTTGGACAAGAAGAGAATAGAAGCTTTCGAAATGTGGTGCTACAGAAGAATGCTGAAGATAAGGTGGGTAGATCACGTAACTAATGAGGAGGTATTGAATAGGATTGGGGAGAAGAGAAGTTTGTGGCACAACTTGACTAGAAGAAGGGATCGGTTGGTAGGACATGTTTTGAGGCATCAAGGGATCACAAATTTAGCATTGGAGGGCAGTGTGGAGGGTAAAAATCGTAGAGGGAGACCAAGAGATGAATACACTAAGCAGATTCAGAAGGATGTAGGTTGCAGTAGATACTGGGAGATGAAGAAGCTTGCACAGGATAGAGTAGCATGGAGAGGTGCATCAAACCAGTCTCAGGACTGAAGACCACAACAACAGCAACATTACAAATGATTGAAGCGATTTCACAGCTCTACAAAAACTTTATTATTTGAGATATTTTCACAATGCTTTGCACACACATACAAAGACTCAAAAAGTTTTTTTAGGCATTCACAAATGTTCGATATGTGCCCCTTTAGTGATTCGGCAGACATCAAGCCGATAATCAAGTTCCTCCCACACTCGGCGCAGCATGTCCCCATCAATGAGTTCGAAACGGTAAGGCTTCTGCTTTAGCGTTTTCCGTAAGATTTTCCAAACCGTCGGCTGTGGTACGTTTAGCTCCCTGCTTGCTTTATTCGTCGACTTCCGCGGGCTACGCGTGAAACTTGCCTGCACGCGTTCAACCGTTTCTTCGCTCACTGCAGGCCGACCCGTTGACTTCCCCTTACAGAGACATCCAGAAGCATTAAACTGCGCATACCATCGCTGAATGGAGTTAGCAGTTGGTGGATCTTTGTCGAACTTCGTCCTAAAGTGTCGTTGCAGTGTTATGACTGACTGATGTGAGTGCATTTCAAGTACGACATACGCTTTCTCGGCTCCTGTCGCCATTTTGTCTCATTGCGCTCTCGAGCGCTCAAGCGGCAGAAACCTGAAGTGCGGCTTCAGCCGAACAAAACTTTATGAGTTTTTCTACGTATCTGTAGTGTGTCGTGACCATATGTCAATGAATGGAGCTACAGTGAATTTATGAAATCGCTTCAATCATTTGTAATAGCCCTGTACAAACTGAGTAGCCCATGCGCAAGATAGGCAACATTAAGGATAATCTGAGCCCAGGAGCGCCATGGTCCCGTGGTTAGCGTGAGCAGCTGCGGAACAAGCGGTCCTTCGTTCAAGTCTTTCCTCGAGCGACAAATTTATTTATTTTCGCAAAGTTATGATCTGTCCGTTCGTTCATTGACGTCTCTGTTCACTGTAATAAGTTTAGTGTCTGTGTTTTGCGACCGCACCGCAAAACCGTGCGATTAGTAGACGAAAGGACGTGCCTCTCCAATGGGAACCGAAAACATTAGATCGCAAAGTCATAGGTCAACCGATTCCTCCACAGGAAAACACGTCTGATATATTCTATACGACACTGGTGACGGTATGTGCGTCACATGACAGGAATATGTTGTCGAATGGCGAATGGGTAAAAAGATTCTTCTAACTTGTCCGATTTAGGATTTCTTGTGGATGTGATAAGCACTCCCAAAAAAGTGATGAAAACATAACGGACGGACAGATAATAATTGTCTGAAAATAAAAAATTAAAATTTTTCTGTAGAGGGCAGACTTGAACCAAGGACCTCTGGTTCCAAAGCTGCTCACGCTAACCATGGGGCCACGGCTCTCGTGAGTTCGCACACTCCTTAATGTCGCATGTGTTGCGCATAGACTACTCAGTTTGTATATTTTGCGTATTTTTTCATAGTTCCACACAACTTCTTCCTGTTTTCTTGATTGATCTGTGTTCCGTTTTTCAAGGCCTATCCACTGTGCAACGTATATCTGAGGGGGGTGCGATGGGGAGGTTCCGTTGTTAGCATATGGAAGACATGAAAGTGCGGTAGCTGGCCTTTGAGCCCCTCTGCCGGCAGTAGTTGCCTGTGTAAGATGTGGAGGCTGCCTGGGAGGAGGAGTTGCGCAGTAGGCGAGGCCAAGGGTAGCCGAGCTGCTCCTGACGACCTCCTCTTCCAGGAAGACGGCCAGCCCGCCAGATAATGCGGCTATCAGCGCGGCTCGGCGAGGCTGACCAGCTGACATCTGTCTGTCCTCGCCATCCTGTCTGTCTGACAGAAGGGACAGAGTAGCCCGTAACCGCTCCAGCTAGGGTCCCATTCGGGTAATGCGCGCTAACCACACCCAGCACTGAAAGAAAAAGGTGCAACATAGCCAGGTTGTAGAAATCCTTTGGCTGAAAATGGAGTTTATAGACGCCACAGAGCAGTCTGCCACCCTCCGCTGGCGACGAATTACGCAAGAACTTAAAAAGAGTTATCTGAAGCATTTAGCCTCCTTGCTAACCCTGTGAGTTCCTGTTTTTAAGCGCCAATGCCTTTCGCATGATATCACCGACGTTATTGCAAGACAGAGACATCTAGTGGTACACTGAGGTACTTCTACGAATGTTGTGCGTTGTAGCAGTTCAAAGCAACAGTCGGCGTCAAGATTGTGCTACGTGATTGTAGGCGATCTGACCTGGTTTTTTTATAGTGATAATCTTGAGGAGATAATTGACAGTAAAAGTAAATATATGTCAGTTACTGTAACGTAAATTTGTGTTTGCACTAATGCTGTTACGAGTGGTTTCGAAATGAAACCACCGTAGCGGTATGTACATTTGATATAAATGTATTAGATTTCAGCTCCATTTTGGTTTGTTATTTAGGACTGTACTTTATTTTAAAAATCACTTGATGGAAGTTTCGAGATGTGGAATTCTGTCTAGGAAACATGCGATATTGTTTTCAAATAATGAGTGGCTGAAAACTGCATGCCCCACTCGTTCCAAAGTGAAATCATGACTTCAAAACAATTAATTGTTTGCTTTTTGCCAATTTCTTCTTGTATCGTTGCTTACTATGATAATAAAGGTTAATTTTTAAAATTATATTCCAAATTGAAATCACCTCTTTAAAACAATTTACTGTTTAGGTTTTACAAATTTCTTCTCGTATTCGTTGCTTATAATAATAAGGATCAATTATGTGAAAAAATTTAATATTATTTTTTTATATATTTTTGTAACTGAAAGAGTTAAAGCGGCACACAGGTCGTAATGAGGCTTACATCCCGGAATCCGCACATTGTCAGTAAGATTAGAAGTCGTAATACGGAGAAAAGCTTCAACGTTGTGATGTTTACGAAAGTTCTCTTAAACGACTCGGTAGAACTTACACACAGTGTTGGTGATTTATGTGAGTTTGATATGCAGAGCTAGTGTCCTTTTTTTAAAATGTTGATAGGACTTCTTGTATCATAAACTAGTTTCAACCACTGCAGCCTCATCATCGAATGCATGACTAACAAGATCAATGATCTGGACCATATGCTGCTAGAGTTAGACGTCAGGGCTGCGTTACTGCAGAACTAACGGAAATGTAGTTCAAGAAGTGTCTAGGACCCTTACAACGTACTGCCTCGCGGCATCCGTGATAAGTTCATACTGATAACGCACATTTTGCCAGTTGATATACGTTTGACTATGTTTCCGTTTCATAAACATTATCTTAGCCAAATTTTTGTATCTTTTGCCAGCACTACGACCTTAGCGTTTAGCGCAAAACGGTCCAGAATATAATGTTCCTGTAAAATTTCCATCTGATAAGCTTACAGTGGTCTGAAAACTTCATAATGGAACAAAAACAATAAATAGTATCACAGTTAAAGAAAGCGATTGGTTGTATATTGTTGTTGTTGTGGTCTTCAGTCCTGAGACTGGTTTGATGCAGCTCTCCATGCTACTCTATCCTGTGCAAGCTTCTTCATCTCCCAGTATCTACTGCAACCTACATCCTTCTGAATCTGCTTAGTGTATTCATCTCTTGGTCTCCCTCTACGATTTTTACCCTCCACACTGCCCTCCAATGCTAAATTTGTGATCCCCTGATGCCTCAAAACATGTCCTACCAACCGATCCCTTCTTCTAGTCAAGTTGTGCCACAAACTTCTCTTCTCCCCAATCCTATTCAATACCTCCTCATTAGTTACGTGATCTACCCACCTTATCTTCAGCATTCTTCTGTAGCACCACATTTCGAAAGCTTCTATTCTCTTCTTGTCCAAACTAGTTATCGTCCATGTTTCACTTCCATACATGGCTACACTCCATACAAATACTTTCAGAAACGACTTCCTGACACTTAAATCTATACTCGATGTTAACAAATTCCTCTTCTTGAGAAACGCTTTCCTTGCCACTGCCAGTCTACATTTTATATCCTCTCTACTTCGACCATCATCGGTTATTTTACTCCCTAAATAGCAAAACTCCTTTACTACTTTAAGTGTCTCATTTCATAATCTAATTCCCTCAGCATCACCCGACTTAATTTGACTACATTCCATTATCCTCGTTTTACGTCTGTTGTATATTACCCACATAAATCGCTAGTTTAAATCACAGTTGCAATCATCATCCACAGTGGATATAACGAATTTATAAGCAATATTTTTTCCGAAATACACGTAGCACTGTTGTTGTTCCGTACGTATTTGACAAACCAGACGCTTCCAGTGCGATGTCGAGTTTATGAAAAGATAAAAATGTCGCTGCAGGCGGCTCATTAAATCCAGTAGCATTTAATTGTTATATGGAAAATTTTCAGCAGGTAGCCTTAGAATAAAGACATTATAAACTTCACACAGTTGTATTTGTTTTGGGATTGCATGCAGCATCGTGTCCTCTCTCTCTCTCTCTCTCTCTCTCTCTCTCTCTTTTTTCTTTTTAAACTGACGGTATGTTGGGCTTGGATACACTATTTATTATAATTTCCAGAATTGCAATTTCGACCTGTAAGTCATTCTCAAAGGTTAAGCTACAATAATAATAAACAGTAACGTTAAACCTTTCATTCAACAGGTGAAATAGTCTGAATTAATTTAATTTAATAATTTAATTTAATCTTACTGACAATTTGCGGAGTCCGGGATGTAAGTCTCATTATGACCTGTGTGTCAGTTTAATCCTATCAGTCCCAACAGTACATAAAAGGATTAATTTTAATGTGGATAGTTTAACTGTAGTGTGTATTTTCAGATGCAGCTTAGCCATTTAAAAATCACTTAAAAGTCGAAATTATGATTGTGAAAATTTCAATAAGTAGAGCAGTCGAAGGCGATCATATTGTCATTTTAAAAACATTGGAAACCAGTTGCGTGATGCATATATCTGCATACATGACACGTCCATAATCTGAAAAATGGGGAAAACAGTAAATGTGAATTTTTCAGCCACGTTCCTGGTATACATCCTAACATGAGAAAGAAGCGGATGGCGACTTGCATGACGTGGATTGCAGAGCATCTAGGTTACACAAAATAAAGAAGGCCGACACACAAATGATGATACTTGTGCAATATAACCACCGTCCTATTCAAAAAGTGTAAAGAAAGCCGACACATACTGGGAGATACATAAACAAAATAATCATGATCCTCTCAAAAAGTGTAAATAAAGTTGGCACACATAGAGAAATACCCTACTTAATCATTTTAGAGGAAATCGAGAACCATACACGCGCTAACAGAACGTGCAAAACCAACATGCGAGCATAAACATTTACATAAAGTTCTGAAACTGCAGGATGTCACGCTCAAATCTAGTGTGCAGACGACTGCTGAGGTTCGAAAGACAAGAAAATTCCGACCACAGAAGGCACAGGAAAAGCAAAACCTGAAAGTAGCCATATGTCAGCGGCCGTGTGACCCAGCATCACTGATAGAATCAGTCGCATCCTTAGAAGAAGCTAAACAAAAAAAGGGAAAAAAGCAGCTTTTAACGTGTGCTCAGAAATATTGAGCAGTTACATTCAGTGAGACTCGAGCTCTAGCTAACTTAAAGTGTCATTACGCACGCCAAATTCGGAATGCCGCTAAAGAGGAGGAGGAAATGAAATGAAACTTCACGGGCTGAGAGGGTATGTAATGTTATTTCAGTATTAATAATGTCAGACAACATTTACAAATGATTTGGCAATATGAACCCACTTAACAGTACGACGTTGCAACCACTCTGGCCAGGATGCATGCAGTGATTCGGTTGTGACGGGAATGATAAAGCCATTGTATCGTCTCCTGAGGCAAGCTGGCCCACAACGTTGAAAATGGTCCTAGAAATCGTGGATACTGGTAGTGGGATGGAGTTAACGCTCGTTTTGGTCCCTCACAAGTTCTATCGGAGACAGATCTGGAGATATTACTGGCCTCGGGAGTACCTCAGCACCACGCAGACAGTTCATAGAGGCAAGTGTATTATGTGGACGAACAGAGTCCTGTTGAAAAATGGGAACATCATGCAGTTTCATATGATGTCGACTACCAGCCGTGACACGAAGTCACACTCCCGCACCACCACGCCAACAGTAACACCGTTACGCCTCTCCAAAACACATTCGCTGACGATGGTCATCTAGGATAGTGCAGAACTTCAGTTCATCGGTGAACACAATGGGATGCCATTGTCACGGACAACTCCAGACCGAACCGTTTGTATAGTGGTGTTAACGGGTGCCTAGTCTCGGGACCGTAGTTCCCTGTTCTGTCTGCTGCTGGTTTCGTACCAACATGACACAGTACGTTGTAGGGAGTCCATTTCTTCTTTTTGGATGGTGGCGCAGTTGTGTGCACAATATGGGGATCCTCCCTTATAGTGGTAAATGTCGACTGGAACCTTGCAAACGAGTATACCTGTCCCCAAGCTCCCACGCATGCCAACATCGAGTTACAGTTGCATCTAAATGGATCACAAGTCTATAATTGCACTATTCGACCGTTTGGCCAAATGGAGACCCAAATGCTGATAACGCTGCCTCACACGACTGTGTACTTCACAGCGACCACTCACCATCTGACGCTGTTCGCCCCTCTTACATACCCTACCAGGCCTGGTCACAACACTAATCGCGAACAACAGTATTACGCTCTGGTGGGCATTCTACCTGTCACAGGGAACTGCGACTCTTATCATTTGCATGATGTATAAGTGTACGAAGTTACATCGACATCCGACAATGTCTTCTGGTGCTTTTTTTTTTATCAGGGAGGAAACACTGCTCTAGGCGCTTCAGTCTGGAACCGCACGGTCGCAGCTTCGAATCCTGCCTCGGGTATGAATGTGTGTAATGTACTTAAGTTAGTTAGGTTTAAGTAGTTCTAAGTTCTAGGTGACTGATGACCTCAGATGTTAAGTCCCATAGTGCTCAGAGCCATTTGAACCATTTTCTTAACAAACTGCCATAACAGGAAATAGGAAACATTGCCATTTAATGATTCATGGACTCCACCACTAACCAATACAACGGTGACTAAATTGAATTGCGAGGTGGGAACGAGCAGCCCCGAAGTTAGCAATTAAGCGCAGTGATAACAAACCCGTCAGGAATAACAAAAACGGGAAGGCGCGTTGTGGCGCAGTGTAATTTGAGGTGTAGACAAGCAGAGCTATAAGTATTAAGGACAGCCTTAAAAGTGCTAGCAACGTGAATTGGTAAATCATCGGAAAGAAGAAATGTTAGCAGACGACCGAGAATCAACCAACGACGCATTATAGAACTATAATGTAAACTAAAATCTCTTTACGAGCGAGGCAGAGCAGTGGTTCAGAGAGCATTCCGCAGGACTGGAATCTGTGTCTCCGTCCGCCTATCCATATTTAGGCCTTCTGTACTTTTCCCTACATCACGTAAGTCAAACAAATACTGGGATGGTTCTTTTGAAAAGTACATGGCTGAGTTCATACGCTATCCTTGCCCAACCCAAACATGCGCTATGTCTTCAATAAGCTAGTCGTCGACGTGACGCTTAAGTCTTAACTTTCCATCCTTGCTTTATGTCAGTTGCAACTGTCCCATTTTACCCCTTGGCAGTCGTGAATATTTCCCGCTTGATGTCATATTCTGCATCTGCAGACGCCTGTCCATATTTCACCGAATAGGCTCATACACTGTCATGTTTGTTATGAATAGCCGGATAGGAATTTGAACTGCCGTCGTCCTCACTGCAAGCCCAATGTGCTGATCAGTGGGCAAGTTTTGTGTGACTCACCCTGTCAATATACACGTCGATAATGGAAAGCGCCATTGATCTGCGGCTTTCACAGATTGCTGTGCTAAGCAGGCTCCCGCCTATGCAGCCAACACAAAATGTTACGAGTTTCAAATGTGTACATATTTAATAAAGGTCTAAATATTTCAATGGCACAATGCCTATTGACAGTACCACAATCAAAGTACAGTAAATTAGAACGTCAGTGGTGTTTGTTGCAGGAGTCTAGTGCAAATAGTTTACAAGATACCGTAGTTTGAACATTGTAAACACAGACAGTCGTTCGTTCCATGTTGTAGCACAAACGAATGTGAATTTCACATGGGTGCACTTGTGTAGCCCTATACACATGTTAATATAAGTCTCTGGAGGTGTTGCATTGTTAAATCACATGGGTGCACTTGTGTAGCCCTATACACATGTTAATATAAGTCTCTGGAGGTGTTGCATTGTTAAATGGGACATTGCCTAGGCCAAACGAAGGGCAAACAAAGATGAATGCAGTACTTTGTGGGTCTGACATGTGAAGAACCAATGAACTCACAGGCCCTGTGCTCAAAATAACCACCACCAGCGTCAATATAAGCTTGTAGTCTGCCATGCAACGATTTCTGCACACGTTCTAGCATTTCAGCGGAAATTGCAAGGCAGGCAACAGTAATATCCCGTTTTATATAATCTGTAATTATTTGAAGAGATTGACGTCTATTGAGATATCTTTCAGCTTTCACAGTACACGAACGGACGACATACTTCCTATATTCACCATAAACTCTGAGAATGTCCACTTTTTTTGAACTGTGAAATACAATCTTCCAAGCACGTCCTACTACATCCATTGCCACGCAATAAGTGCAGGACCGTAGCAATGCAGTCGCAGCGTAAAAACAACACAACGTAAACAAAACTAACATCGTCGCCTAGCATCTAAGCAGTTGGACAGAAACCAACAGATGACTGTGTTTACAATGTTCAGAGTACGATAACTTTTACAACTTGCAGTAGCTTCCTGCAAGAAACACCACTGACAATTTCATTTACCATAATGTTTGGATTTTACTGACAATAGGCATTGTGCCATTTAAAAATTTTTGACTGTTATAAAAAAAACTGCACCTTCATCAACGTCTCAAAATCTGTGTATTGGCTGCAAATACGTGCCCTTGGCCACAATTCTATTCTATAAAAACAGCATATCGATAGTGCCTTCCATGTTCGAAATATTTGCGGTGGAAGTGTTAGATGATATATACAGGGTGTATGTAAAAGAATGTAGAAAATGAGTAGGCTGGTTTAGTGGGCCATAACAAGCGTATTTCGCATTACAACCCATGTCCACATCCCTTGGCTACAGCACTAGGTGTCGCTGAACAGCATTGCGCGTGCCTCCAAGTGCATAGGCACACAACATGCCATCTGAGCAGTCGTGGTAGCAGGTCTGCAAGGCAACAATTTCAATGTATTTGTGACATCGGGGTAAAAGAGACGTCTTCTAGAAGTTTCATAACCTTTATTTTCAAATGCTGTAGTCGACACATTTGGGGATATTCCAGGTGGGAGTAGGGGGACAAAGTTCGTTTTGGTGCATTTTGTTAGTATTGGTTGCCTACATCAGGGGCAGGTATGCACTCACGGGCAATAGGTTTGCCCTTGAGTGCAAATCTGTTGCCCCTGAGTGCATACCTTCACCTGATGTAGGCAACCCACACTAACGAAATGCACCAAAACGAACTTTGTCCCCCTACTAGCCTCAATTTCATGGTGTGTCGCACGGGAAATGGGTGTAAAGCATTCCACAACTTGGCGTGTGTGGCAAGATGATGATCTGCACCCCTACTTCCTTCAGCAGGTTCACACCCCTAACCCAGACGATTTTCCACGTCAAGTTGACTTCTACCACTGATTTTTGCAAAAGTGTGCCGTTCAGCTGGACTTTCCAAACCGTGTACTTTTTACTGATGAGGCATCCTTTACACGAGGTGGTATATTCAACACACAATCAACATGTGTGGGCATGGTAAAATCCGGACGCCACCTCTGTTCGTGGTCACCGAGGTCGCTTCACTGTTAAAATTTGGTCCAGCTTGGTAGGCGATAATCTGGGTGGTGCGTACATATTTCACCGACGACTGAATGCAGACAGATACTTAAATCTTTTAACAACAAACTCAGCCAGGGTTGTTGTAACATATTCCACTCAACATGCGACACTGAATGTGGTACCAACATGATGGTGCAGCTGCGCACTTCGTAAATGCAGTGCAAATGTATTTGGATGAAACCTTTGGTGAGAACTGGATAGGGCGCGATGGGCCAGTGGCACGGCCTGCACGTTTCCTTGACTGGATTCCCTTTGACTGTTTGTTCTGGGCCAACCTGAAATCTGTTGTCTATGAAACACCCATTGAGACCGATGAAGACTGATAACGCGGATTATGGCAGCCTCTGATGCAATTTACACTTTCCAAGGAGCGTTTAAAAGACTGCAACAATCACTCCAGCGTCGTTGCACATCGTGCGTTCAAGTAGGAGGGCGTAATTTCGTCGAGCACTTTTTGTAACTATTTTCAAATAAAGGCTACAAAACTTCATCCAGACTTCTCATTTACGTTGATGCGACAAATACATCGAAAACATTGGCCTCCAGAGCTGCTACCATGATCTCTCGGATGGCATGTTGTGTGCTTACCCTCTTGGCAGTGCGCGACGTTGTTCAACAACGCCTAGTGCTGTATTGTAAGGGATGTGGACATGGGTTCCTAGTGAAACATGCTTGTTATGACCCACTGTACCACACTCTCATTTTCTACATTCATTTCAGATACGCCCTGAATAACAGGGCGGCCCACTTAAACGTTTCGTCACAAATATCTCTGGTGCAACAATAGACACTGCAAAATTGCTTTCACGGGTATGAGTGTAAGCAGGTGCCCATGGAAGTAAGTACTATGAAACATTCTAAAACGTAGGGAAATTTAAGTTTCAACACAAGCTCATGCTTTTTATACATGGACACTCTGTATTATTTCTTACGCAATCAGCAATATGAAAAATCGTAATAAGAATGGCGTTGATTGCATGACAGTACGTCAGTTGCATTCCGAGATACTGCAGACTGAAGTTGATGCTTGAAATAAACAAAACGCGCCTCTACTGTACATCCTGAGATGCAAGCGTGATCCCCACACATCAGTGATTGCGGCAGGACACCCTACTATTACTTTCGGCCCACGTGACAACATTGAGAGTAGAATTACGTAGGTATATCACATCGCGATTACGAGCAACATGGAGTTCATACTTGCATTTTGGGATGTGCAATAGAGGCGTGTTTCGTTTATTTAAAGCGTCAACTTGGCTCTGCGATTTCTCGGGGTGTGTGTAATGTCCTTAGGTTAGTTAGGTTTAACTAGTTCTAAGTTCTAGGGGACTGATGACCTCAGAAGTTAAGTCCCACAGTGCTCAGAGCCATTTGAACCATTTTTTTCTCGGGATGTAATTGACGTATCCGAAGCAATCAAGCCATTCTTTTCATGATTTTTCATGTTATTGGTTCAAATGGCTCTGAGCACTATGGGAATTAACTGCTGAGGTCATCAGTCCCCTAGAACTTAGAACTACCTAAACCTAACTAACCTAAGGACATCACACACATCCATGCCCGAGGCAGGATTCGAACCTGCGTCCGTAGCGGTCGCGCGGGTCCAGACTGTAGCGCCTAGGACCGCTCGACCACTCCGGCCGGCTTTTTCATGTTATTGATTGTGTAAGAAATAATATGGAGTGTCCATTTAAAAAAGCAGAAATTTGTGCGGAAATTATTAGTTACGTTTTAGAATGTCTCATACTATTTACTTTGCCGGCCGCGGTGGTCTAGCGGTTCAGGCGCTCAGTCCGGAACCGCGCGACTGCTACGGTCGCAGGTTCGAATCCTGCCTCGGGCATGGATGTGTGTGATGTCCTTAGGTTAGTTAGGTTTAAGTAGTTCTAAGTTCTAGGGGACTGATGACCGCAGATGTTAAGTCCCATAGTGCTCAGAACCATTTGAACTATTTACTTTCATGAGCCCCTGCGTTACATTCGTAACAGCGGAAGTCGTTTTTCGATATCTATTTTTGTTCCAGAGATATTTGCGCTGAAACGCCTAACTGGGCCACCCTGAAAGTACAGCTGCTACCCCTCCCCATCACTGAACTTTTAAATGAGGGTTAACAATTGCTGAAGGAACTAATACTAATTCCTAAAAACAAATCCCCTTGGAGTAGGAAGGCTCCTTCAAATGAGGAAAGAGGCGTTTAGTATTTAGAGATGGCGATCTGGAGAGGCACGGAGCAGCCGAGATAAGCCCTCGACCGCGGCGTCAGCCCGGGGCTGTCAAACACTTGCATTTTGGGAGGCTCTCGGCAGCCCTCGAGTGGAGTGCCATCGCTTTTCTGGAATCTCTCTCCAGAGGAGGCGCCGAGGGCTCTGGAGGAACAGAGGAGGAGAGGAAAGGGGAGGGGAGAAGGAGGGGTATCCTCCAAGGCCCTCCGTGACTTCCGCAGCTCAGCGCAGACCTGCCCGATTCATTAAAAGCCAGCCATCAGATAGCGGCGCTCCTGCACTGCAACTGGCGGCTGTGTCACATGTCCGTGCCTCACACACACACACAGACACACACACACACACACACACACACACACACGTAAAAGGTAGTAGATCATATACCCACGATGTACCATATATTTCTTTTTTTATATAGCATAGTGTTTGATTGCATTTATGCAGCACGCCACGTTTTCCCCTCTTACGCCAACCTCTTCAGCTCGCAATAGCACTTATACCCAACATCCCCAATCTACATCTAACTCTACACAGATACTCCCCAAGCCACCGTAAGGTGCGTGGCGAAGCATACCCTGTACAACTACAAGTCATTACCGTTTCTGTGCCAGTCGCATATAAAGCGGGGGTAAAACGACTGTCAGCACCAAATGCCAGCTCTCTAAAATTTCTCAATAGTGCTCCTGGAAAAGAACGTCGCCTTTCCTCCAGAGATTCCCATTTGAGTTCCCGAAGCGTCTCCGTGATATTTGCGTGTTGTTCGAACCTACCGATAACAGATCTGGCAGCCCGCCTCTCAGTTGTTTCGATGCCTTCCCTTAATCCGACCTGTTGCAGATCCCGGATATTCGAACAGTATTCAACAGTTGGTCGCATTAGCGTCCTATATGCGGTCTCCTTTATAAATGAACCACTCTTTCCTAGAATTCTGCAAATAAAACGAAGCCGACCATTCGACTTGCCTACTACAGTCCTTCCGAGCTCCTTCCATGTTCTCATACTGCTTTGCAACGTTGCGCCATGAATTTAATCGACGTGACACCGTCAAGCGGCTCACTACTAATACTGTATTGGAACATCATGGGTTTGTTTTCCCTGCTCATACGCATTAACTTACATTTTTCTGCATTTAGAGCTAGTTGCCAATCATTACATTGACTACAAATTGTGTCTAAGTCATCGTGTACCCTCCTATAGTCACTCACCGACGACACCGTCCCATGCACCACAGAAATCGCCATTTTGACATACAATTTTTGCCTCACACTCATTCTCTCGTGTCTTCACATATCTTATCAATTCTATTATTTTAATTAATTTTTACGGTACATCCCTTTCCTCACAAATTTGATATAAAAATCATGATTTCGTATCTTGTTAGTCTAAAAAAATTTAAGCATTTTGCTGTGGCACCACGTCTCGGAGACATCGATTTTCGTAATTGCCAGTTTCCCCATAGTACGTGACGCACTTCCATCCAACAGTCGACTCGTATATTTTCAGAACTGTCTTGCTACAGTTAAGGCCAGTGTTCGACACTAGTAGATAGACTTATTGTAACTAGGAATGCTCCCTTCCCTCAGCTAGTCTGCTATGTCCTATTCGTTTCGTCTGCCAAGCGTTAGTTTGCTGCCGAGGTGGAAACATTACATCACTTCGCTTACAACGTTGTCCCTAATTTTCTTAAGTTTTTTGTGCTGAACGCATTTCTACCGCTTGTCAGTGCTTTCGTATTTCTTTTGTTTGCTGTCATTCCATATTCTAGGTCAACAAGTACTTCGAAATATTGGCCGTGATGCTACGTCGGTAACCATTATTATACTGGACCTGAAACGTATTACTAAAGTTATCAATGTTTTCGAATGCGAGATCGCAAATAGCAACTCAGGCTGCAGCTCCAGTGGCGTCAATATTCGATGATTCCGTCGACGACGGACATCGGTCGAGCACGTTGTGCTGTCTGGTTGCAGCGGACTCGCAGGCCGACGTTTCCGACACAGGACGATGGTCGGCGGCATTTACGTTTGTTCGTTTCCTTCAGCCTATTAGGCCAGTGCAACCTTGCGACAGCAGATGTATCGCGAAAACGGTTTTGCTGACAAATTTTCTTTGTGAAAATACATTAAACATAGTTTTGGAGTTATTTTCTTCAACTAAATGCTTAAGCTTTCACGCGCAAAAAGCTTCTACTTCTGTTTTATTCGACTTAAAAGTCCTTATTAGAAATTAAAAAAAAAAATTTAGTTGAAAAATTTAATCATTCAACAACATCATACGATACCACCTTACCTTCAGAAATAACTAATTATCATATTTTTCTGTGATCCTTTTTGACAAGTGGAATTCTTGAACATTGGTCTGTGTTTATTAACAATATACGGTGCGACCCAGAAGTCCGGCCGGCCGGAGTGGCCGTGCGGTTCTAGGCGCTGCAGTCTGGAACCGAGTGACCGCTACGGTCGCAGGTTCGAATCCTGCCTCGGGCATGGATGTATGTGATGTCCTTAGGTTACTTATGTTTAATTAGTTCTAAGTTCTAGCCGACTGATGACCTCCGAAGCTAAGTCGCATAGTGCTCAGAGCCATTTGAACCAGAAGTCCGCTAACATTTGAAAAGGCACTAATGAACGGAATAGTGTAGGTAGAGAGGTAAAAATTGACACACGTGCCTGAAATGATATAGCATTTTTTTAAACGAAAAACCAGTGCAAATCCTGGCCAACAGATGGCGCTGGACAACAACGTGTCAGTGACGTCGCATGGGAAATGTGCTTAAATAAGCTGTAGTGAGAGGAGTATGGCTCTCAGCACTATGGGACTTAACATCTATGGTCATCAGTCCCCTACAACTTAGAACTACTTAAACCTAACTAACCTAAGGACATCACACAACACCCAGTCATCACGAGGCAGAGAAAATTCCTCGCCGGGAATCGAACCCGGGAACCCGGGCGTGGGAAGCGATAACGCTACCGCACGACCACAAGCTGCGGACATGTGAGGGGAGTAGTCAGATCGTCCCTAGCCTGGCTGATAAACACCCGCTGGAAGGTACTACTTCCAAGCAGTGATCCACCCCATATCGCTACACGTATGAGAGACCTCTTGCGCACATCATTTAGTGAGGGTGGCGGGCTGTTCCGCCACCTTCGTCACGTTTGGCCTCCCAGTTCCTGAGACTTCAGTCAGTGTGACTATTGGTTGTGAGGTTGCCCGAAGTCACAAGTCTACTACGATCGTCCGACCTCATTCCGAATGCTAAGAGACAACACCCGACTGCAAATTCTCACCGTACCTACTGATACGATGTGCAGTGCCAATTACAATATCGTCCCTCGACTACTGGTATTGTTGATCAGTGATGGCCGACATGATCAGCATTTGTTATAAAGAACATCATCTTTGCTAAAAATCAATTGTTATACTATGAAACGTCCCCTTAGAACTATTATACATGACTTTGCTTAAACTGACACACAATATTTTTTAGCGCAACGCAATCTGACTTTCAGAAATCCCTACAAAGGAATGGCCCTGACTAACATTAACCTGTACCTTTCACAAATCACTTACCTCACAAAAATCTTCGTTACTCAAGCTACTGCAATACAGCGAGCGCCACTACTGCCAGCTAAATAAAAGATTCAAACTACAGAAGGCACTAACTACTGATAGGCATAATTAGCAAATGAAAGATGTTAATAGAGAACAAACAATGTATTTACCTTAACAGTCATAATATATATAGTAGTTCATGACATCAAGTGTTTCAAATTTCAAAACTCCGCCATCTCTCTCCCCACATCCACCACTGCTGGCGGCTCACCTCCAACTGCGCAACGCTACGCGCTGTTCACATCCAGCTGCCGCTGCCCAACACTACAATGGCAGACAACAATGCAAACTAGCCACAGACTGCACACAGCACAGCCAGTGATTTTCATACCGAGCGCTACGTAACGTTGCCGATAAGAAAACATAAACAGCCTACTTACAACTAATTATTTATTTTTATCATATCAAGCGCCATACGTTGATCATATTGGTTGATTGGTTGGTTGATATGGGGAAGGGGACCAAACAGCGAGTTCATCGGCTCCATCATGTTAGGAAAGAATGGGGATGGAATTCGGCCGTGCCAATTCAGAGGAACCATCCAGGAATTTGCCTGAAGCAATCACGGAAAATCTAAATCAGGATGGCCGGGTGCGAGTTTGAACCGTCGTCCTCCCGAATGCGAGTCCAGTGTGCTAACCACTGCGCCACCTCGCTCGGTTTGGTCATTTTGTGCATTTTTTTGGTTCCAGTAAAACCCCATGTCATTTCCAGCATTTGTTTCAGTTTTTACCTCTCTACCTACTTTATTCCGTGAAGTATGGAATTTTGAAATGTTAGCGGACTTTTTGGTCACTCTGTACGTCTGACCCTTTCCAACCTCGGGCATGGGTGTGTGTGTTGTCCTCAGCATAAGTTAGTTCAAGTTAGATTAAGTGTTGCATTAGCTTAGGCACCGATGACCTCAGCAGTTCGATCCCATAGTCCTTACCACAAATTTCCAATTTTTGACACTTCCCAATGAGATTTATTTTATTTTGATTTCGTGTGTGTCATATGCTACCAATTTCAGGGTTATGTACCCAAACCTTTAGACAACCGTATATATTCCATGGCGTATGGATGTCTGAAGATGAAGTTAGAAAACCCTGAAATTAGTTACATACGGTACGTATCAACAGAAAATAGAGAAAGGTAGTAGGAACATGTGAAACGTATATCATTAACTACTTACCATTTTCCGTACGAAATTTCAGCGTTAGTCAGGCGCGTGCATTTTATTAAGTAATGTTAAATTGGAAATTTACTTGTCGTGCTAATTTATGTTTGTAGGTCTGAGACGAAACATAGCTGAAAAAAGTAGAAATTTTTGACGTCATGTCTAACGGGGTTCATGAGTAAGTGAATATGATGAAACGCGTTAACCCGCGCGCATCTCAAGTACACCGAGTGATTCTCGTATGAGTCGTCAGACGTATTTTCTCCCGTTTTTGGAAAGGTATTTCCAATTTACTTTTTTTAGTGTACAGATGGTGTCAGCCTAAATCAATACAACTCACCAAGTATTTCAAGTGATGCCCAGCGTTAACGCAAATTTACACTGACGTGACAAAAGTCACGGGACACCTCTTAATACCGCGTCGGAGCTCCTTTTGCCCGGTATAGTTGAGGAACTCGACGTAGCATGGAATCAACATGTCGTTCGAAGTCCACTTCAGAAATACTGAGCCATGATGCTTCTATAGCCGTCCATAGAAGCGAAAGTGTTGCCAGTACTTGATTTTCGGCAAGAACTGATCTCTCCATTATGTCCCATTGAAACGTCCCCTTAGAAAAATTATACACGACTGTGCTGATAAACCTCTTACACTATTTGCTTTTCAAACAGCTGAGCAAAACTGAACGTACTCAAACATTCACTAAAGTGACACACAATATTTTTTAGCGCAACGCAGTCTGACTATCAAAGATCCCTACAAAAGAATGGCCCTGACTAACATTAAACTATACCTTTCACAAATAACTTACCTCACAAAAATCTTCATTACTCGAACTACTGCAATACAGCGAGCGCCACTATTGCCAGCTAAATAAAAGATTCAAACTACAGAAGGCACTAACTACTGATAGGGATAGTTAGCAAATGAAAGATATTAATAGAGAACAAACAATGTATTTACCTTAATAGTCATAATATATATAGCAGTTCATGACAAATTACAAAACTCCGCCATCTCTCTCCCCACATCCACCACTGCTGGCGGCTCACCTCCAACTGCGCAACGCTACGCGCTGTTCACATCCAGCTGCCGCTGCCCAACACTACAATGGCAGACAACAATGCAAACTAGCCACAGACTGCACACAGCACAGCCAGTAATTTTCATATAGAGCGCTACGTAACGTTGCCAATAAGAAAACATAAGCAGCCTACTTACACCATAAATATCCGACGGGATTCGTGTCGAGCGATCTGTGCGCCCGAATCATTCGCTCGAACTGTCCAGAATGTTTTTGACCAATCGCGAACAGTTGTGGCCCGATGACATGTTGGGGATATGAAGTCCACGAATAGCTGCAGATGGTCTGCAGGTAGCCATTTCCAGTCAATGATCGGTTCCGTAGGATCACAGTACCCGGCCCATTCCATGTAAACACAGGCGACGCTATTATGAAGCTTGCACAGTGCCTTGTTGACAACCTGGGTCCATGGTTTCGTGGGGTCCGCGCTACACTCGAACGCTACCATCAGCTCCTAACAACTGAAATCGGGACTGATGTGACCAGAGCACGAGTTTTCCAGTCATCTAGGGTCCAGTCGATATGGTAATGAGCCCAGGAGAGGCGCTGCCGGCGATCTCGTGCTGTTAACAAAGTTACTCGCGTCGGTCGTCTGCTGCCACAGCCCATTAACGCCAAATTACGCTGCACTGTCCTGTCGTACTTCCAACATTGATTTCTGCCGTTATTTCACTTAGTGTTGCTTGTTTGTTAGCACTGACAACTCTACGCAAATGCCTCTGCTCTCGGTAGTGAAGCGAAGGCCATTGGGAACTGCGTTGTCAGTGGTGAGGGGTAATGCCTGAAATGTGGTATTCTCAGCACACTCTTGAGAATGTACCCGGTGATCAAAAAGTCAGTATAAATTTGAAAACTGAATAAATCACTGAATAATGTAGATAGAGAGGTACAAATTGACACACATGCTTGGAATGACATACGGTTTTATTAGAACCAAAAAAATACAAAAGTTCAAAAAATGTCCGACAGATGGCGCTTCATCTGATCAGAAAACTAATAATTAGCATAACAAAGTAAGACAAAGCAAAGACGATGTTCTTTACAGGAAATACTCAATATGTCCACCATCATTCCTCAACAATAGCTGTAGTCGAGGAATAATGTTGTGAACAGCACTGTAAAACTTATCCGGAGTTGTGGTGAGGCATTGGCGTCCGATGTTGTCTTTCAGCATCCCTAGAGACGTCGGTCGATCACGATACACTTGCGACTTCAGGTAACCCCAAAGCCAATAATCGCACGGACTGAGGTGTGGGGACCTGGGAGGCCAAGCATGACGAAAGTGGCGGCTGAGCACACGATCATCACCAAACGAAGCGCGCAAGATATCTTTCACGCGTCTAGCAATATGGGGTGGAGCGCCATCTTGCATAAACATCGTACGTTGCAGCAGGTGTGTATCAGCCAGGCTGGGGATGATGCGATTCTGTAATATATCGGCGTACCTCTCACCCGTCACGGTAGCACTGACGTTCTGCTGTCCAGCGCCATCTGTCGGACATTTTGTGAACTTTGCTTTTTTTTGGTTCTAATAAAACCCCCGTGTCATTCCAAGCATGTGTGTCAATTTTTACCCCTCTATCTACATTATTCCGTGGTTTATTAAGTTTTCAAATTTATACTGACTTTTTGATCACCCAGTAGATCTTGGAATATTGATTTCCCTAACGATTTCCGAAATGGAATGTCCCATGCGTACAGCTCCAAGCGCCACTCCTCCTTCAAAGTGTGCTAACTCCCGTGACGTGGCCATAACCGCGTCGAAAACATGAATCGCCGGAGTACAAATGCTTCGCCAATGCAATGCACTGCCCTTTTACACTTTTTGCATGCGATACTGTAAGTAGGCTGTTTATGTTTTCTTATTGGCAACGTTACGTAGCGTTCTGTATGAAAATCACTGGCTGTGCTGTGTGCAGTCTGTGGCTAGTTTGCATTGTTGTCTGCCATTGTAGTGTTGGGCAGCGGCAGCTGGATGTGAACAGCGCGTAGCGTTGCGCAGTTGGAGGTGAGCCGCCAGCTTGAAATTTGAAACACTTGATGTCATTAACTACTATATATATTATGACTGTTAAGGTAAATGCATTGTTTGTTCTCTATTAACATCTTTCAATTGCTAACTATGCCTATCAGTAGTTAGTGCCTTCTGTAGTTTGAATCTTTTATTTAGCTGGCAGTAGTGGTGCTCGCTGTATTGCAGTAGCTTGAGTAACGAAGATTTTTGTGAGGTAAGTGATTTGTGAAAGGTACAGGTTAATGTTAGTCAGGGCCATTCCTTTGTAGGGATTTCTGAAAGTCAGATTGCGTTGCGCTAAAAAATATTGTGTGTCAGTTTAAGCACAGTCATGTATAATTGTGAAAGGGGACGTTTCATATGGCGACCCTGCCAGGATTCAGCAGAACGGGACTCTGAGCGAATAGGATTAATGACAGATAAACACCTGTCAGCATGTTTCAGTGCAAAGTCACTTCTAATTTTGTCCAATACAGACGTTCTAAGTAGCAATTTGTTAGCGCTGTATTGCAGTAGCTTGAGTAAGTATTGCAGTAGCTTGAGTAACGAAGATCTTTGTGAGGTAAGTGATTTGTGAAAGGTACAGGTTAATGTTAGTCAGGGCCATTCCTTTGTAGGGATTTCTGAAAGTCAGATTGCGTTGCGCTAAAAAAATATTGTGTGTCAGTTTAAGCACAGTCATGTATAATTGTGAAAGGGGACGTTTCAATACTACCGCTATGTGTATATGTGCACATCGCTACCCCATGACTTTGTCACCTCGACGTAGCAAATAAAGGAGAGAGAACGTTTTATTCTTCTTAAGCATGTGTTTGGGGAATAATTTTCGTTGTTCGAGAGAAATGTAAGTTTCTCCTGTACAAATTCGTCGTCTTTCTCATTAATAAACAGCAGTGCGAGACTTGTCCCCGGGTACAGAAATGTTGGGGGATTTATGCGCAGAGTGAGGGGCAGTCTTACCGGCCGACGGTCTCTGGTGAACGTGGCCAGTACCGCTGCGACGGCAGTGTTCTGCACGCACCGTCAGGAAGACGTGCCGGCGTAATGCAGCGGCTACACGTGGGACAGGAGCAGGCTTGCATCTCATCGAAGGCGCGACGAGACGCCTGCAGTGCGAGGCGGCGCCGGGGCCGGGCGGCACCTGGCGGCTCTCCGCTGATGAGCGGCGGCCGCACAATGGCGGGGGCGGCTGCGGCTCCCCAGCGCTCCCCCCCCCCCCCCCCCCCCCCCGTGCTCTCTCACTTCCCGTCACCCGCGCGGGACTCAGTGCACATTTCTAACCGAAGATTCCACTCTGGAGCGTGTCGCGGTACACCTTGAAAGTATCTAATGAGAAATATCTAATGATGGGAAATTGTGGCAAGTATCCAATAAAATGAAAATTACTTAAGGGGCTCCGGAAAGGCTCAAAATCATGAAAATTTCAATTTTTACTTTTTTGCGTTTTCTGAATCTGCAGATTATTACCTTTTAATAGATATATAATTTATTCAATTCCGAAGACTACAACTATTTTTAAATTTTTTTTGAAATGTGTTCTACATGGGCGTGACCCACTGTGGCGCTGTTAAACTGCTGTCAAATGGTGTTATTATTAACGTCCGTGTTCATCAGGTACGTTTTAGCGATGTGGGATAAAGTATGTGTTGTGGCTAACCTGTGATGGTTCAATATATATCGCTGGTGTGATTGTCGATTGTTTCATGTTTATTTACTCTGTCGTTATCTCGAAAATATTCGTAATTAATTCTGTTTCTTGAGTCTCTGTTTTGTTGAAGTATAATAATGAGTAAAAGTAAAGTTGCTGTTGCGACTTTCAATGATGGCAACATTGTAAGGTGCAAGGTATTTAGAAATATGGGAATGAAGATAGGTTCTAACATGGTACGAGCGATGCTTGCTTTAGACAAGGAACGCCTTCGGGCTGCAGACAGGGCTGTAAAGAGTCTAGAAATACAAGCAAGAGTAAACAGGAGGAGGAACAAGAGGAAGCTGGAGGAGGAGTTTGCAGAGGATGAAGATAATCCATCCTATAGACCTGGAATGCACTAAAAAGTTAATCCAATCTTTGTTGCTCGATTCCCAAAACTTTTATTTTCTCATACTAATTACATGTTTTCTAAGGATCTTCCAAACATATTTGTTTCAAACTTTCAGTAAATGTTACACAGTACCTTCTGCATAATTTAACACAGCCTTTTTCCAAAAAACTGTATATTTTTGAATATATAAACAAAAAATTGCAAAAAAATGTTGTGAATTTTCATTACAATTGAAAAAAATCATGTTTCATAACTGAACTAAAATTTTGTAAAATCCCTGTGTTTAGTTGTAGCCCATATTCCAATAAATAATCTGTAAAAAGTTCAACTTCCTACCTCAAATACTTTGTGAGGAAAGATGTAATTTATAAGCGTTATTTTAACATTGCAAGTATAGGGCGTTCCGGAGCCCCTTAATTTCGATATTTCTAATGACAGGAACTTTGAAAATTGATAGTATTAAATTAAACTAACCTTGTCGCGGAAATGGTCACTCACAGTGGCTGTACGTTACGTGTTGACAATGTGTCCACGTCTACTTTATTTCACTGCACGCAACAGGGAAATCTGCTTCCAATGCTGCTCCCAATGCCAATCCTGTTGCGACATAAGAGTCTGCAAGAGAAAAGCGTTGCGTGCGACAATTTACCGCTTTTCAAGAAACACAACAGTCTATCCACTCGTCGTTCTGTTTACTTAATAACAGTGTTCTTAGTAATCATTGCACTATAAATGTACGCCATTTTAAAAAAGAGAGGGGATGATTATAAACGAAAAAAAAAAAATAAGAACTTATTTAATTTTGTCAGAATTACAGCCGCGCGGGATTAGCCGAGCGGTCTAAGGCGCTGCAGTCATGCATGGACTATGCAGCTGGTCCGGGCGGAGGTTCGAGTGCTCCCTCGGGCATGTGTGTGTGTGTGTGTGTGTGTGTGTGTGTGTGTGTGTGTGTGTGCGTGTGTGTGTGTGTGTGTGTGTGTGTGTGTGTGTGTGTGCGTGTGTGAGTGTGTGTGTGTGTGTGTGTGTGTGTGTGTGTCTGTCTGTCTGTCTGTCTGTCTGTGTGTCCTAATATAGGTTACGTAGTGTGTAAGCTTAGGGACTGATGACCTTGGCAGTTAAGTCCCATAAGATTTCACACACATTTGAACATTTTTTTCAGGATTACAAATTCAACATTTAAATTCCTTTTAATAAACTTACTCCTCCTCTAATTTACTGAAATACAAAGTTGTTATCAGTTTCACTTCTGAATTATTCAATCAAAATCTCCTTTTAACTAGTACAAGTACATGGAACTCGCTATGAAATCTCAGAAACCGTAATAACCGCTAAATGCACGCAAAGCAGTGCGACAAATGTCTTTCGGTTGCTGAGTCACTTCCGCATCAAAATCGTATTCGAAAAATCTTTCCTTCTGTAATATTCAATTCTTAGCTATTCTCCACTTGTCAGAATTACTGATCTTCAAAAGGGAACCATCTGCTGTGATTCAGCGCTGCCTGCCACCCGCTGTTTTACTCAACAGTGCTTTTCTTAGCACTCAAAGACAATGTACCCTTTCCTGTGTCCAAGATCTAAAAATGTATCTATGGAAGTTAAAGTGTCTGCAATCGATCTGCTACAAAAATAGTAAACTCATGCAAGGAAAAATTATATGCCAGTAAATCGATACATTAGAAATACAATCGACGAACTACTTTTTATAAATAAAATTTATTCATGATATAAGTAGCAACATTGTGTTTCTCTAAGATTGTTCTATAATACAAGTCAAATTAATCAGAAAAATGGTCTTATATGACTGAAAGTGTGTCGCTTTGTACTTACATGAACCCTTCACCCTCACAGACCCCACCGCCTGCCCTGATCAGTGAAATCAAAACAAACACATTTTCTTCCGTGTATAGAATGGGGTGATCATGTAAAGTCAGTCTTAAGGAAGACAACTGGCTTAGATTAGTTGGATAGGTCTGGAAAAATGCAGTGCATCTGCAAAGGAAATTCCACGGAAGACGCCACTGGGGATAGTTCTATAGTATTGTTCCAGTATTCGGAGTCCTTATCAATTAGCCATGACAACACACCTCGAACGAATCCAAAGACGCGCTGCTGGGATTGTAATAGATCAGTATAGCCCATACGAAATGGTAACAGAAATTCTTGGAGAAGTTAAATAGGAAGCCGTGGAAGGAACACAGGTTAATTCTCGTGAAAGCTTGTTGGGTAAATTTAGAGAACCTGTATCCGAAGAAAACTGCGCAACCATTACGCCGTCAACATCGGATATATCTCGCGTAGGAGTAATAAGAATAAGTCAGGCTAGGACACGTACAGAGGCATACAGACAGTCATTTTTCCCTCGCTCCCACCATGCGGAAGAAATAGAAAAGTAAATCGATACTATTGAAACTCCCTCCACCATGCGTTGTACACAGGCTTGTGGGGTATACACATAGATGTAGCCTCGAAAGCATCATACTCGATCCTGCTTACAGAGGTGAATCAAGCGAGCAGTCGGTACACTGATTTTAAGTGAGGTTAAACATGGGATGTAGGCAAACAGGGTCGTAACACCGGGAAGAGCCCCAATTTGACTCGATAACTAAAATATTCCTTGTAGCAAAAAGCTACATATAATTAAGAAACTAAATGTCTACTTAAGAAACTAAATGTCTTCTTAAGAAAATAAATGTCCCTATCACATTTTACAAACAAATATATACATTAATATAAAATAATAATAAAAAGAATAAAATATAAACAAAAATACATGATCTGTTCATCGATTTCATGAAAGCCTATAACTCCACCCATAGACAAAGCTTGTGGAATGTAATGACTGAATTTGGTTTCCCAATTAAATTGATAAATCTCTGCAAAGTATGCATGGATGAAAATACAAGCAGGGTTTTACTAAATGGATCCAAGTCTGACCATTTTAAAAATAAAACTGGGTTAAGACGAGGAGATGCTTTGTCTCCCCTTCTCTTCAATATAACTTTATAAAGAATTGTGAGAAAACTCAAATGGTACCTGCTGGGATCCTCCAAGAAAGCAAAATTAACGTGTTAGCATACGCAGATGACATAGAGCTCATTGGAAACTGTGAAATAGAGACGGCAATTATTTGCGGTGCTTGCAACAGAAGCATCAAGACTTGGCCTGAAAGTAAATGACGAGAAAATGAAATACATGATAGTTCAAAGGTGTAGAGATCAATGGGATAACCAATTGGTGAACACAAATTCGAGCGTATTGAGCAGTTCAAATTTCTGGGATCAGTGATAGAAGAACAAAATCAGAGACAGGTAGAAATAAAAGCGAGACTGCAAAATGCTAACCGAGCCTATTATGCAATACAAAATTTTCTTACAAGGGAACATCCCCATCGCACCCCCCTCAGAATTAGTTATAAGTTGGCACAGTGGATAGGCCTTGAAAAACTGAACACAGATCGATCGAGAAAACAGGAAGAAGTTGTGTGGAACTATGAAAAAATAAGCAAAATATACAAATTGGGTCGTCCATGCGTAAGATAGGCAATATTAAGGGCAATGTGAGGCGAGGAGCTCGGTGGTCCTGTGGTTAGCGTGAACAGCTGCCGTTCAAAACTTCCCTCGACCGAAAATTTTAACTTTTTATTTTCAGTTTATGTGAAAAACTCTTATGTTTTCATCACTTTTTTTGGAGTGATTATTACATCCACAAGAAAACCTAAATCGGGCAAGGTAGAAGAAACTTTTCACCCATTCGCCAAGTGTACTAGTTAGGTGGGTCGACAACATATTCCTGTCATGTGACGCACATGCTGCCACCAGTGTCGTATACAAAATATCAGACGTGTTTTCCTGTGGAGGAATCGGTTGACCTATGACCTTGCGATCAAATGTTTTCGGTTCCCATTGGAGAGGCACATCCTTTCGTCAACTAATCACACGGTTTTGCGGTGCGGTCGCAAAACACAGACACTAAACTTATTACAGTGAACAGAGACGTCAATGAACGAACGGACAGATCATAACTTTGCGAAAATAAAGAAAGCAAAATTTTCAGTGGAGGGCAGATTTGAACCAAGGACCTCTCGTTCCACAGCTGTTCACGCTAACCATGGGACCATGGCGCTCCTCGCCTCATAATTCCCTTAATATTGCCTATCTTACGCATGAACGACCCAGTTTGTATATTTTGCTTATTTTTTCATAGTTCCACACAACTTCTTCCTGTTTTCTCGATTGATCTGTGTTCAGTTTTTCAAGGCCTATCCATTGTGCCAACTTATAACTAAATCTGAGGGGGGTGCGATGGGGATGTTCCCTTGTTAGGGTCCAAACTGCTGACTAGGAAAACTAAAATAAAGTTATATAATACAATCACCAGACCAGTTCTAATCTATGGGGCAGAAATATGGAGTCTAATGAAAGCAGAACAGCGCCAGTTACAAGTGTTTGAGAATAAAATTTATAGAAAAATCTTTGGTCCATATTATGACAATGAATCACAATGCTGGAAGAGAAGACACAACATAGAAATCCACGAGCTGTCACAGCAACCACCGATAGTAAACATAAATGCTAGGGTCCGGTACGAGGCCCTCCGGAGGGAGTCCAGTGGCTCTGTCGCCCACTGCTGAGCAGAGTGCTTGCTTACATGGGCGCCGGAGGTGGACCAGCGCGTTGTTCACTTACTGGGTTTGTGAAGCTCTTTCTCTTGAGTGGGTCAACCAATTTCTCCGAAACTGTAATCATTTGTTTGTAAGTACATGTACGTCAGATCTACCAGCCAACCCCGTTGCCACGTTGTTAACACCGGTTCCCGCCCGATCACCGAAGTTATTACTGGGATTACTTGGATGGGTGACCTTTCGGGGGAAATCGAGCACCGTTGGTTTTAGGGCCATACTAGTCGCCCAAGTGGAGACCAATTGAAAGACTTGAACCAGGTTGTGGTGCCACACGACATTTATTATTCTTATTCCAAGGTAGATCAGTCCACCTTTTGAAGAGTTTGTAATCAAGCAACATGTCCACCATGACCTTAGTTTTACTTTTGTTTGTGTGCATATTATAGCCATCAGGCAGCACAAGTTCCATCGTATTAAGGAGATGACTCAGTTCCGGTTCAGCGGACTGTATCATGCTCTTTCTTGTCCATGATCAACAACCCCCACATCCTTCCCTTATTCCACACACAGATGTCAGCGGTGACGCTGAGCAACGCTGCCTTACACCACGACTGGTATCGGGGGCTTTTGTATCGCTACGTAGGGGCTGAGTCTGCAGTCTACTTGACTGGCTACTGTCATCAAATTGGTTGCAGTAGGCCCACAGTGAACAACAGCGGAAAAGATAACACACATGGAGATTGAGGTCCAGACGCAGGTTAATACACTCCTGGAAATGGAAAAAAGAACACATTGACACCGGTGTGTCAGACCCACCATACTTGCTCCGGACACTGCGAGAGGGCTGTACAAGCAATGATCACACGCACGGCACAGCGGACACACCAGGAACCGCGGTGTTGGCCGTCGAATGGCGCTAGCTACGCAGCATTTGTGCACCGCCGCCGTCAGTGTCAGCCAGTTTGCCGTGGCATACGGAGCTCCATCGCAGTCTTTAACACTGGTAGCATGCCGCGACAGCGTGGACGTGAACCGTATGTGCAGTTGACGGACTTTGAGCGAGGGCGTATAGTGGGCATGCGGGAGGCCGGGTGGACATACCGCCGAATTGCTCAACACGTGGGGCGTGAGGTCTCCACAGTACATCGATGTTGTCGCCAGTGGTCGGCGAAAGGTGCACGTGCCCGTCGACCTGGGACCGGACCGCAGCGACGCACGGATGCACGCCAAGACCGTAGGATCCTACGCAGTGCCGTAGGGGACCGCACCGCCACTTCCCAGCAAATTAGGGACACTGTTGCTCCTGGGGTATCGGCGAGGACCATTCGCAACCGTCTCCATGAAGCTGGGCTACGGTCCCGCACACCGTTAGGCCGTCTTCTGCTCACGCCCCAACATCGTGCAGCCCGCCTCCAGTGGTGTCGCAACAGGCGTGAATGGAGGAACGAATGGAGACGTGTCGTCTTCAGCGATGAGAGTCGCTTCTGCCTTGGTGCCAATGATGGTCGTATGCGTGTTTGGCGCCGTGCAGGTGAGCGCCACAATCAGGACTGCATACGACCGAGGCACACAGGGCCAACACCCGGCACCATGGTGTGGGGAGCGATCTCCTACACTGGCCGTACACCACTGGTGATCGTCGAGGGGACACTGAATAGTGCACGGTACATCCAAACCGTCATCGAACCCATCGTTCTACCATTCCTAGACCGGCAAGGGAACTTGCTGTTCCAACAGGACAATGCACGTCCGCATGTATCCCGTGCCACCCAACGTGCTCTAGAATGTGTAAGTCAACTACCCTGGCCAGCAAGATCTCCGGATCTGTCCCCCATTGAGCATGTTTGGGACTGGATGAAGCGTCGTCTCACGCGGTCTGCACGTCCAGCACGAACGCTGGTCCAACTGAGGCGCCAGGTGGAAATGGCATGGCAAGCCGTTCCACAGGACTACATCCAGCGTCTCTACGATCGTCTCCATGGGAGAATAGCAGCCTGCATTGCTGCGAAAGGTGGATATACAATGTACTAGTGCCGACATTGTGCATGCTCTGTTGCCTGTGTCTATGTGCCTGTGGTTCTGTCAGTGTGATCATGTGATGTATCTGACCCCAGGAATGTGTCAATAAAGTTTCCCCTTCCTGGGACAATGAATTCACGGTGTTCTTATTTCAATTTCCAGGAGTGTAGTAATATTTGACAGTACAATAATAAAGTAACTGAAAATTTTAAACGAAAGAGACTAATTGTGAAGGGAAGGAACCACAAAGTATTAAGACTACACCAAAAGAAAAATAGTGCGTTAACGAGTGCAAGGAGGAGGGAGTCCATCGGCAACGAATTTCACTCAGCAGAAGAGATGTGCGAAGTAATCCTATAGCCTATGTACCAAGTTAAGTTAAATTAACTATCTAACAAAATAAAATAAGTACAAGAGGACTGGAGAATAGATTCGAGAGGTTTTACATGTCGAAAGTGATGCAGAAACAGAGTAGAAGATATCATTGAAGGTTGTAACAGCAAATATACAAGTACAGGGTGTCTCAGGAGGAATGGTCAATATTTAGGTATGTGATAGGAACGATCGTTCGTAACAAAAATGTGTAGTATATTATGGGCTTCAAAATGCATACCTTAAGAGGTATGAGCACTTCTTCTTCTTCTATACTGTGAAACAAATCTCTTCTACTGTAAGCTCTTTGCTTTCCGTATTTGGAGGGGTGGTAGGATCGACCAAAACAAAACGAAGAAAAAAGTCCAGTAAACGTGCGCCGTAAAGTGCATACCTTAAGAGCTCTGAGCAGTTGTTCATCTTCGCTATTGTGAAACATCTCTTCTATTGATCAAGTGATCTTACCTCTTAAGGTGCGCATTTTAAAGACCACTTTTACCACACTTTTTTTTGTTCCCATACTACCTCCTCCTTCCAGCACATGGAAAGAAAAGAGCTTACTGTAGAAGAAATTTGTTTCACGTTATCGAAGATGAAGTGCTCATAGCCCTAAAGATATGCATTTTAGAATCTAGCTTTAACACACTGTTTTGCTTCGAACGGTTGTTCCTGATATCGCTAAATACTGACCATTCCTCCTGGAACACACTGTATATCAGTAAGACTGAAGAAGCACGCTCACTTTAGGGCAGACATATACGTATATTATACAAATACTTTTCTTTCATCATACGTATATCCTCTCCTCCTGATTGTAATTCTTACGCGAAATCGGTAAGCGGGTCGAAGGCTTCCATCCAGTCACTCACTGATCAGTCTGGCCTGGCAACGGAAGACAGCAAAACGAAAGCTGAATTTTTAAATATACCATTTGAGATATCTTTCACGCAGGAGGATCGTACAAACGTACCGCCGTTTGAGTCTCGTACAGATTCCCGTATGAAGGACTTAGTGATAGACATCCCTGGGGTTGAGAAGCAGCTGAATGGGTTGAAAATAAATAAATCGCCAGGTCCTGATGGGATTACAATTCGGTTTTACAGAGAGTACTCTACTGCATTGGCTCCTTACTTAGCTTGCATTTATCGCGCATCTCTTTCCCAACGTAAAGTCCCGAGCGACTGGAAAAAAGCGCAGGTGACGCCTGTATATAAGAAGGGTAGAAGGACGAATCCTCAAAATTACAGACCAATATCCTTAACATAGGTTTGTTGCAGGATTGTCGAACACATTCTCAGCTCGAATATAATGAATTTCCTTGAGACAGAGAAGTTGCTGTCCATGCATCGGCACGGCTGTAGAAAGCATCGCTCTACGAAACGCACCTAGCCCTTTTTTCACATGATATCTTGCGAACCATGGATGAAGGGTATCAGACGGATGCTATATTCCTTGACTTCCGGAAAGCGTTTGACTCGGTGCCCCACTGCAGATTCCTAACTAAGGTACGAGAACATGGGATTGGTTCCCAAGTATGTCAGTGGCTCGAAGACTTCCTAAGTAATAGAACCCAGTACGTTGTCCTCGATGGTGAGTGTTCATCGGATGTGAGGGTATCATCTGGAGTGCCCCAGGGAAGTGTAGTAGGTCCGCTGTTGTTTTCTATCTACATAAATGATCTTTTGGATGGGGTGGACAGCAATGTGCGGCTGTTTGCTGATGATGCTGTGGTGTACGGAAAGGTGTCGTCGTTGAGTGACTGTAGGTGGATACAAGATGACTTGGACAGGATTTGTGATTGGTGTAAAGAATGGCAGCTAACTCTAAATATAGATAAATGTAAAATAATGCAGATGAATAGGAAAGAGAATCCCGTAATGTTTGAATACTCCATTAGTAGTGTAGCGCTTGACACAGTCGTTGTTGTTGTTGTTGTGGTCTTCAGTCCTGAGAATGGTTTGATGCAGCTCTCCATGCTACTCTATCCTGTGCAAGCTTCCTCATCTCCCAGTACCTACTGCAACCTACGTTCTTCTGAATCTGCTTAGTGTATTCATCTCGTGGTCTCCCTCTACGATTTTTACCCTCCACGCTGCCCTCCATTACCAAATTGGTGATCCCTTGATGCCTCAGAACATGTCCTACCAACCGATCCCTTCTTCTGGTCAAGTTGTGCCACAAACTTCTCTTCTCCCCAATCCTATTCAGTACTTCGGCATTAGTTATGTGATCTATCCATCTAATCTTCAGCATTCTTCTGTAGCACCACGTTTCGAAAGCTTCTATTCTCTTCTTGTCCAAACTATTTATCGTCCATGTTTCACTTCCATACATGGCTACACTGCATACAAATACTTTCAGAAATGACTTCCTGACACTTAAATCTATACCCGATGTTAACAAATTTCTCTTCTTCAGAAACGCTTTCCTTGCCATTGCCAATCTACATTTTATATCCTCTCTACTTCGACCATCATCAGTTATTTTGCTCCCCAAATAGCAAAACTCCTTTACTACTTTAAGTGTCTCATTTCCTAATCTAATTCCCGCAGCATCACCCGACTTAATTCGACTACATTCCATTATCCTCGTTTTGCTTTTGTTGATGTTCATCTTATAGCCTCCTTTCAAGACACTGCCCATTCCGTTCAACTGCTCTTCCAAGTCCTTTGCTGTCTCTGACAGAATTACAATGTCATCGGCGAATCTCAAAGTTTTTATTTCTTCTCCATGGAGTTTGATACGTACTCCGAATTTTTCTTTTGTTTCCTTTACTGCTTGCTCAATATACAGATTGAATAACAACGGGGAGAGGCTACAACCCTATCTTACTCCCTTCCCAGCCACTGCTTCCCTTTCATGTCCCTCAACTCTTATAACTGCCATCTGGTTTCTGTACAAATTGTAAATAGCCTTTCGATCCCTGTATTTTACCCCTTCCACCTTTAGAATTTGAAAGAGAGTATTCCAGTCAACATTGTCAAAAGCTTTCTCTAAGTCTACAAATGCTAGAAACGTAGGTTTGCCTTTCTTTAATCTTTCTTCTAAGATAAGTCGTAGGGTCAGTATTGCCTCACGTGTTCCAATGTTTCTACGGAATCCAAACTGATCTTCCCCGAGATCGGCTTCTATCAGTTTTTCCATTCGTCTGTAAAGAATTCGTGTCAGTATTTTGCAGCTGTGGCTTATTAAACTGATTGTTCGGTAATTTTCACATCTGTCAACACCTGCTCTCTTTGGGATTGGAATTATTATATTCTTCTTGAAGTCTGAGGGTATTTCGCTTGTTTTATACATCTTGCTCACCAGATGGTAGAGTTTTGACAGGACTGGCTCTCCCAAGGCCGTCAGTAGTCCCAATGGAATGTTGTCTACTCCGGGGGCCTTGTTCCGACTCAGGTCTTTCAGTGCTCTGTCAAACTCTTCACGCAGTATCATATCTCCTATTTCATCTTCATCTACATCCTCTTCCATTTCCATAATATTGGTCTCAAGTACATCGCCCTTGTATAGACCCTCTATATACTCCTTCCACCTTCTGCTTTCCCTTCTTTGCTTAGAACTGGGTTTCCATCTGAGCTCTTGATGTACATACAAGTGGTTCTCTTATCTCCAAAGGTCTCTTTAATTTTCCTGTAGGCAGTATCTATCTTACCCCTAGTGAGATAAGCCTCTACATCCTTACATTTGTCCTCTAGCCGTCCCTGCTTAGCCATTTTGCACTTGCTGTCGATCTCATTTTTGAGACGTTTGTATTGCTTTTTGCCTGCTTCATTTACTGCATTTTTATATTTTCTCCTTTCACCAATTAAATTCAATATTTCTTCTGTTACCCAAGGATTTCTACTAGCCCTTGTCTTTTTACCTCTGCTGCCTTCTCTACTTCATCCCTCAAAGCTACCCATTCTTCTTCTACTGTATTTCTTTCCCCCATTCCTGTCAATTGTTCCCTTATGCTCTCCCTGAAACTCTGTACAACCTCCGGTTCTTTCAGTTTATCCAGGTCCCATCTCCTTAAATTCCCACCTTTTTGCAGTTTCTTCAGTTTTAATCTACAGGTCATAACCAATAGATTGTGGTCAGAGTCCACATCTGCCCCTGGAAATGTCTTACAATTCAAAACCTGGTTCCTGAATCTCTGTCTTACCATTATATAATCTATCTGAAATCTGTCAGTATCTCCAGGTTTCTTCCATGTATACAACCTTATTTTATGATTCTTGAACCAAGTGTTAGCTATGATTAAGTTGTAGTCTGTGTTAAATTCTACCAGGCGGCTTCCCTATCATTTCTTATCCCCAATCCATATTCACCTACTACGTTTCCTTCTCTCCCTTTTCCTACTACCGAATTCCAGTCCCCCATGACTATTAAATTTTCGTCTCTCTTCACTATCTGAATAATTTCTTTTATTTCATCATACATTTCTTCAATTCCTTCCTCATCTGCAGAGCTAGTTGACATATAAACTTGTACTACTGTAGTAGGCGTGGGCTTCGTGTCTGTCTTGGCCACAATAATGCGTTCACTATGCTGTTTGTAGTAGCTTACCCGCATTCCTATTTTTTTTTTTTCATTATTAAACCTACTCCTGCATTACCCGTATTTGACTTTGTATTTATAACCCTGTATTCGCCCGACCAAAAGTCTTGTTCCTCCCGCCACCGAACTTCACTAATTCCCACTATATCTAACTTTAACCTATCCATTTCCCTTTTTAAATTTTCTAACCTACCTGCCTGATTAAGGGATCTGACATTCCACGCTCCGATCCGTAGAACGTCAGTTTTCTTTCTCCTGATAACGACACAGTCACGTCGATTAAATATTTGGGCGTAACATTGCAGAGCGATATGAAGTGGGACAAGCATGTAATGGCAGTTGTGGGGAAGGCGGATAGTCGTCTTCGGTTCATTGGTAGAATTTTGGGAAGATGTGGTTCATCTGTAAAGGAGTCCGCTCATACAGGGTGACCAGAAAAGGGCTCCCTGATATCAAAATTAATTATCTCGAAAACAAAGATCTATAGAGGAATGCAGTAAACGGTATGTTTATTGTGAAAGCTGTAAGAAGTTTATACAGCAGTTTGAAATAATAGTTACAAAAGCTGCTAACAGATGGCGCTGTAATCGCCATACGTAGTGCCTCGTATAAATAGTGATCCGAAGCCCAGAGCGATCAGTTCCATAACTGAAACGTGAAAGGCGGTTAGCGTACCGAAGAAAGAGATTAAAACCATGTACTCCATTGAACAACGCGTTTTTCTGGTGCTAGAGTACCACAGGTTAGAAGAGAGTCCTACGGCAACAAGGCGAAGTTTTCAAGCACGATTTAATGTTCCAAAAGGACCCGATGCGAAAACCATTCGTACGCTCTTCCCAAATTTCAACGAACAGACAGCGCAACTGATGATCTAGTGGGCATGTTGGCCGCAAGCAAACCGCAGTTACGCCTGAAAATATCGCCACAGTTTCTGGAATTATTCAGCGAGATCCAATGTCATCCGTCCGTAGAATTGCATCTGAGACTGGTTTGAAGGGTTCCAGCACGCAGAAAATACTGAGAAAGAGCCTACACATGTTTCCATTCAAAATTCAAACGCACCAGGCCATACCCCTACGAGCGGTGCAACAAAGGGTTGCCTTTGATAATCAGATGCTCACAATGATTGATAGTGAAGGATTTGATGTTGGCTGCATCTGGTTTACAGATGAAGCACACTTCCACCTGAATGGATACGTGAATAAGCAGAACTGGCGATTTTAGGGTTCCGAAAAGCCATATTGGTGTGAAGCGAAACCCCTGTATTCTCCTAAAGTTACTGTGGGGGCGCAGACACATTATTGGCCCTTTTTTCATTCGAGAAACGGTCACTGGTGCACGTTACGTCGCAATTTTGGAACAATTTGTCGCCACACAGCAAGCGTTAGAGGATCGACCAGGTACTGAATGGTTTATGCAAGATGGAGCCCGACCACATCGGACCGAACAAGTGTTTCGCTTTCTTGAGGAATACTTCGGGAATCGAGTCATTGCTTTGGAATATCCCAAATTTACTGGTGCAGGCATAGATTGGCCTCCATATTCGCCGGATTTGACTCCCTGTGACTTTTTTTTGTGGGGCACAATGAAAGACATGGTTTACCCGAAGCATCCCGCCACGCTGGACGAGCTTGAATCGGCGGTCTCTGTGGCATGT
Organism: Schistocerca cancellata; assembly: GCF_023864275.1. Taxonomy (NCBI): domain Eukaryota; kingdom Metazoa; phylum Arthropoda; class Insecta; order Orthoptera; family Acrididae; genus Schistocerca; species Schistocerca cancellata. The sequence continues at coordinate 63,083,587 of NC_064628.1, read as the reverse complement.
GAATCCATTTCGGTTGAGACACTACGAAATGTGATGGCGAATTTCATTCTTCGTTTGCGCCACCTCTGTAGTGCCAATGGTGAACATTTTGAAAACATTGTGGTGTGATTGTTTGCAAAGATTGTTTTTATACGATTATTTCACTTATGTATGCTGATATGAGCTGTACAGCGTACAGCGCCATCTGTTAGCAGCTTTTGTAACTATTATTTCAAACTGCTGTATAAACGTCTTACAGCTTTCACAATAAACATACCGTTTACTGCATTCCTCTATCGATCTTTGTTTTCGAGATATTTAATTTTGAAATCAGGGAGTCCTTTTCTGGACACCCTGTAAAACACTAATACGACCTATTCTTGAGTACTGCTCGAGCGTTTGGGATCCCTATCAGGTCGGATTGAGGGAGGACATAGAAGCAGTTCAGAGGCGGGCTGCTAAATTTGTTACTGGTAGGTTTGATTGTCACGCGAGTGTCACGGAAATGCTTCAGGAACTCGGGTGGGAGTCTCTAGAGGAAAGGAGGCGTTCTTTTCGTGAGTCGCTACTGAGGAAATTTAGAGAACCAGCATTTGAGGCTGACTGCAGTACAATTTTACGCCGCCAACTTACATTTCGCGGAAAGACCACAAAGATAAGATAAGACGGATTAGGGCTCGTACAGAGGCATATAGGCAGTCATTTTTCCCTCGTTCTGTTTGGGAGTGGAATAGGGAGAGAAAATGCTAGTTGTGGTACGAGGTACCCTCCGCCACGCACCGTATGGTGGATTGCTGAGTATGTATGTAGATGTAGATGTAGGTAGTGCAACTGATCGACAAAACCACCGTCCAATATCCTTGACATCGATATGTTGTAGCACCTTAGAAGATATTCTGAGCTCAAACATAATGAGGTATCTTGAACACAATGATTTCCTTAATGCCAGTCAGCAATGATTTCGAAAACATCGATGATGTGAAACCCATTTCGCACTTTTCTCACATGACGTACTGAAACCTTTGGGTCAAGGCAAAAAGGTAGATGTAGTATTTCTTGATTTCCTAAAAGCATTTGACCACACCTACGATTATTGTGAGAAGTACGATCATATGGGACATCAAGTGAAATTTATGACTGGATTGAGCACTTTTTGGTAGGGAGAACGCAACATGTTTTCTTGGATGGAGAGTTATCATCAGATGTAGAAGTAACTTCGGTTGCGCCCAACGGGAGTGTGTTTGGAGGCTTGCTGTTCATGATGTATATTACTGACCTTGCAGACAATGTTAATAGCAAAATCAGGCTTTTTGCAGATTATGTCGCTATCTATAATGAACTACTGTCTGAAAGAAGCTGCATAAATATTCAGTCAGGTGTTGACAAGATTTCAGTGTGGTGCAGACAGTGGCAACTTGCTTGTAAATGTAAAATTGTGCACTTCCCAAAACCAAAGAAAGTAGTATGCTGTGACTGTAATATCAGCGAGTCACTGTTGGACTCGGCCTACTCACGCAAACAGCTGGATGTAACACTTTGTAGGGATATGAAGTGGAATGCTCACATAGGTTCAGTCGAGGGCAAAGCAGGTGGTAGACTTCGGTTTATTGGTAGAATGCTGGGGAAGTGCAATAGATAGCTTACAAATCACTCGTGCGAACGGTTCTAGAATATTGCTCAAGTGTGTGGGACCCGCACCAGATAGGATTAACGGAGGATATTGAATGTGCACAGAGAAGGACAGTACGAATAGTCACAGGTTTCTTTAATGCGTGGCAGATTGTCACAGTCATACTGAAGTAATTGAAATGGAAGACTCTGGAAGATAGACGTAAACTATTTCTAGATAGTCTATTAACAAAGTTTCAAGAATCGGCTTAATTAGGAATATACTGCAATCTCCTACGTATCGCTCACACAGGGATCATGAGGATAAGATATAATAATTACAGCACTCACAGAGGCAGTGAAACAGCCATTCCGCCCATGCTCCACACGTGGATGAAGGAGGAAGAAACCTTACTAACTGGTACAATGGGACGCGCCCTCTGCCAAGCCCCTCACGGAGGATTGCAGAGTATAGCTGTAGATAGCAACACATTTTCGTTGCTTTACTATTACACTGTCAAACATTACTGTTGCCCTATGTTTGTACCTTGGTCCCCATGGGTAAAGTCTCTTTCAGTTTTGTTCACCAGTACTGTATCCTCTTCAGTGACGATAGTGTTATACAGGGTGAGTCAACTGTCCCAACCGATGTTTTTTGCAACCCGCAATGTTGTATCTGGCCTTCAAAACCCACGAGCGAGATATTCATACTCTCTTGCTCGTTAGGCCCAAACAATCACTTCTACAGAAGAGGGGAACAGGACCTTTTTTCACGAAATTTAATGTAGTTATGTACTGGGATACGTTTTTGCTACAGGCCGCGGTTTTAGGATTATTCGAGAAAAATATACAAAATCAACTTCCACCCCCATACTCGTCCCTCGCCAGTTAAGATTTCGAGGATGTTGTTAGTGGCCTCCCCTCCTACCAATGTACAAAAATTTTCGACTTACAATCACCGTCGTTTCGTAGTCAGAAGGCCTGGCGAATAAAATGATGCAATTGTTTTTTTTACGCTCTTAAAATCACAAAACTGTTAGGTAAAATTTAAGCAAATGTCCAATCTACACTTTGCAAGTGCTCGACTAAGCCGGTGACGTAATAAGGCCAGTCAGTGAAGACCAAAAAAGGTCGAATGTGAGATACAATTGGTGTAGTCGCAAATTTTTGTACAGTGGTAAGAAGGAGCGCAGTGTGTAACATACTAGAAACCTCGAGCAGTGGGAGCTGATTGTGGAAGTGGGCGTGAGTTTGAAGGTAATTTTTGTACGTTTTCATTGAATAACTCGAAAACTACGGCCTCTAGCGAAAACATATCCTGATGCACAATTTAATAATATTAAATTTCCTACAAAAAGCTCCTTTTCATTTTTTCTGTAGGATTAACAGTTTGTACGTAGGGAGCGAGAGAATATGAAAATCTCCCTCGTGGGTTTTGAAGACTAGGTATAACGTTGCGGGTTGCATAAAACGATATCGGCTGGAGCAGCTGCATCAGATAGTCTTGTGATGGCCTTGCAAGTCGAGCACCGGTTGACGACACTGGTGCTTTAGCATCTCCTCTATATTGTTCTTTCCATTTATAGTTACGAAGCTGCTCTTCCATCAACGACAGAAGAATCAATTCTTGTATGTGGCTCAATCGCAATGATCTATCCGTTTCATACGTTTCACTTTTGCTTTGTAGTACGGGCTTTTAACAGGAAAAGATTTCATACATGCTCACGTGCATAGACTGGATCCTCGCTATTTGAACTTGTTAGATTATGCAAGGGTACCCATGTAGTACCAGATAAATTCTCTTAATATTTATTACGAAAAGTCTGATTTATATTATGTCCCTCCTTTTTATACTGACTGGTGTTGTGTCGACAGCTGCACATTACATACAGACCAGTTGGAAGCGGATAGCGGAAGGTTGTATACGCCTCTAGGAAACACACTGCCTCAGAACGGCTCTTGGGGACTGCAGGGAACCTAGTAGTCTTTGATGAGATCGGCATCGAACCAGTGTTCGCCTCATTATGCGTCCCTTGTTTCTCGTCAGCACGTGCTGCGCGAGGCTTGACGTCATCTCTCCTATTAGCTGGCAGCTGCCGCTTCTATTTAATCAGTCTGCAGAAGGGCATTTTTTATGTGCAGTGCCTACGCTAACAAGCAACAAACCGCACTAGCGTATTTCAACGGAGAATAAAAACAACTTTACGAGCCGTCTGTGGACGCGTGCAGTTTGCCAAACAGCGTAACGGGCGGTGCATAGTCCAACCTACTGCGGGCGGCGTCACGCAATGTTTCCCAGGAATCGTCTCCCCATATTGTCAACTGGTGCGATTCAATAGGACGGAAAAGCGCTATTCAGTCGCGCTTGTGGTGGGTACATCGTGAAACACTGATTAGGTGTCATTCTTTTTTATTACAACGTATGCTTGACGAATTGTAAATCTCTTGTCCTGTAAAATGACATCGCATGTTACACTGCGTTCTTTGTTTTTACAATAGATACTCGTCCTTTTTGAGATTTTGTATACTATTTTATAAATCTGCAGGTTGTAAATAGTGATACAAGCAATTTTTTCACGAGGGGTTTTCGATGAGTAATGCAAAACTTTTTTCTCTGTACGCATGTTGGTTTTATTAAAGGTTCTAATGCGACACATTATTCCCCATTCTTTTGGCTAAAGAACCCTATTTTTCAACATCGTGTCTGTTGAAGGCTATAGCCTTATGCCACCTCACTGGAAGGGTCTTTATCCCCCGTGTCATCCACATAATGCTTCCCAAAAATGTTCAAATGTGTGTGAAATCTTATGGGACTAAGGTCATCAGTCCCTGAGCTTACACACTACTTAACCTAAATTATCCTAAGAACAAACACACACATCCATGCCCGAGGGAGGACTCGATCCTCCGCCGGGATCAGCCGCACAATCCATGACTGCAGCACTTTAGACCGTTCGGCTAATCCTGCGCGACTAATGCTTCCCACGGAGTGCATCCTTTATTGGGCCAAACAGATGTAAGTCGGAAGGTGTGAGATCCGGGCTGTAGGGTGGACGAGGAAGAAACAGTCAAATGAAGTATTGTGAGTTCCTCTCAGATGTGTAGACTTGTTCACAAAGGCCTTGCACTGTTACGGAGAACGAGAAGTTAGTTTGCATTTCTGTGGTGACGAACACGCTGAAGTCGTTTCTTCAGTCTCCAGGGAGTAACACAATACACTTCAAGCTGATCGTTGCACCATGTAGCAGGGAATGAACCAAAATAATACATTCAAGAGTCCCAGAAGACGGTCGCCATGACTTTTCGGTCTGAGCGTGCGACTCTGTGAACTACTTCTTCAGAGGAGAGCCCGTGTGGCAGCCAGCCGGAGTGGCCGAGCGGTTCTAAGCGCTACAGCATGTTCGAATCCTGTCTCGGGCATGGATGTGTGTGATGTCCTTAAGTTAGTTAGGTTTAAGTAGTTCTTAGTTCTAGGGGACTGATGACCTCAGATGTTAAGTCCCATAGTGCTCAGAGCCATTTGAACTGTTGTAGCACCACTCCATGGAATGCTGTTTTGTTTCCGGTTCTAAGCGATGAACCAATGTTTCATCGCCTGTGACTATCTTCGACAAAAAATTGTCACATTCATCATCGCAACGTTCAGATGGTCATTCGTTGCTCTTCTGTTAGGCTTCAAGGAACCGGCGGGCACACACCTTTCAGTACCCCAAATGGTGGGGTCAGCACTACCAACAGAGTCGTCCATTTGGACAGCGAGGTGTTTGGTTGTGACCCTCCGACACTGCAGGAGTCACAGCTGTGTGCAGCCGGACAACGCGCGGGAGATCGGACAGGTTTGCGCGACCTTGTTCCATTGATGACAGACGTCTTGCCCAACGACTCGCCGTGCTTTTGTTCAGTGTCTGGTCTCCTTACACATACTGCAAGCGCTTATGAGTATCAGCGATGCTCTGGTTTATCTGCCAAAATATATTCAATGGCAGCTCTCTGCTTGGATCGCACCACCGTTCCAGACGCCATTTGAAGGCTACATAAAGCTCCGCCACCTATCAGAACTTCATGAACCTCATAAGCGGGAATATCCCAATACGTCCCACAACAAGTTCCGCATTTTTGCAACTGAAATTGGCAGAGAAAAAATGTGTTACGATACTTAATGAGCGCTCCTTGTAAATTCGTGTAGTAGAAAACCATAATGCATGGAGAAGACCCGCCAGGTTAGCCGCGAGTGCTAATGCGCTGCTTCCTGGACTCGGGTAGGCGCGCCGGCCCCGGATCGAATCCGCCCGCCGGATTAACGACGAGGGCCGGTGTACCGGTCAGCCTGGATGTGGTTTTTAGGCGGTTTTCCACATCCCTCTAGGTGAATACCAGGCTGGTCCCCACGTGCCGCCTCAGTTACACGCCTCACAGACTGTTGAAACACATCTGCACTTTTCCATGATTTCCACTGGACGCAGAAAGATGGGGTACTCTTGATTCCATCCCGAGGGGTACGGGGTGGTGGCAGGAAAGGCCCTTCACATTAACATGCCAAATCCGATTTAACCACGCCAACCCCGCGCACCGCACAAAGGCGCAAGCGATAGATAGAATGCATGGAGAAGCCTGGAGGGTACATTTATGTAGATGTGGATGTAGAAAGTATGATGGTGATATGAAGTTTTGTTGTTGTGGTCTTCATTACGAAGACTGCCTTGGTGCAGCTCCCCACGCTACTCTATCCTGTGTAAGACCTTTCGCCTCTGTATAGTTGCTGCAACCTACATTCCTCTGGAGCTGCTCGCTATTGTCAATCCTTGGCCTCCCTACACAATTTTTATCCTCGACATTTCCACCCATTATCAAATTAACGACTCGTTGATGTCTCACGATGTGTCCCATCTAGGGAACCTTATTTTTGTCAAATTGTTCTTTTGTGCTCCCCATTTTGGTTCAGTGTCTTCCCATTAGTTACGCAATTCACCCCTATAGTCTTCAGGAGTCTCCTGTACCACCCTATATCGGAAGATTCTGTTCTCTTCTTAAGTGAAAAGTTTATAGTGTACGACTCACTTTCGTACAAAAGAAAACATTTCCGAACAATTAAATTTATTGTTTACCAGCTGTTATCAGCAGCTGCACTCACATATCAATGAAAGCAAATGAAATTTGCATATGGGTTTATTGGCCAGGAGACCCCATTCGGGATGTTCAGCCGTTTGGTGCAAGTCTTTTTACTTGACTCGAATCCAGCGACTTCCGCGTTGATGATGATGAAGACAACACACATACACACACACACACACACACATATCGAGCAGAAGAAATCCGACCCGTTTGGGGATCGAACCCGGGACCCCGTGATCGAGGATCAGCAACACTAACCAAAAGACCACGAGCTGTTGACGCTTATCAGAAGTTTTCTTACGATGAGTGATGGTAATGGAAATAAAATAAAATGTGTTCTTCCCAAAGTTATTAAACAGAGTTAAACTGATGAAAAATGAAGATAAATAATTTGTAGTTCGGTGGAACACGAAAACACTTATCTGTGCAATAACGTCAGCTGCCCTCGTGCACCTGCCTGCTAGTCGCGGCTGTGCTTGCAGCCTCACTGAAGGTCTTCCCATGTTGCGTGTCAAAGCACGACGTCTCTCTGGGCATTTAGTGGACGTCGGTCTTTTGAGTCATTAAGCGCCTCAGAAGCTCTAAGAGACGCGTGACCCTCACCGACTAAAATACGACGGGCTTGTGACATATATGAGAACGCTGAATTACATACGTTGAGGACTGTGTAAGTTCTGTACTCATTACGTTGAATCATATTATATAGAATACACCAAACAGTAGAATCATATTAACAAACATGATAAAGTTTAAAAGTTAGAGAGTAAATAGCTTTCTCAAAGACTAATTAGTGTTGCATATTTTGCGTTATATTCTTCAGATCAATAAATACCTCGTCCTACGCTCTTTCTAAACTAGTATGTGTTCTTCGTTCAAGCGGTCTCCATAATAAATTTCTTCAAAATTCTTTTGGATATTATATTTCTGTTTATCGGAAATGTTTCCCTTATTATTGTCAGTCTGAATTTTATATTCTTTTTACTTCGGCGATTGTCACTTATTTTGCTCACTATTTTTAAAACTCATCTATTAGTTCCAGTCTCACATTTCCAAATCTAACTCCGTCACCACCGCCCGGTTTATTTCGACTACATTCCATTACCCTTGTTTAATGGTTTGTTGATGTTCGTTCTGTGACCTCCTTTCAAGACACTATACAATCCGCTCAGCTGGTCTTCCATGCCCCTAGCCGTCTCTGACACAATTACGTTATCGGGCAACGTCAAAGTTTTAATTTCTTCTCCCTGAGCTCTAAAACCCTTGCTAAATTTCTGCTTCGTTTTCTTCACTGCTTCCTCTGGATACAAAGATTGAGTAGCATCGAGTTAGGCTACATCCATGACTCTCTCTCTCTCTTCAAACTACGTACTGCAAGCATCCGATTGTAAATTATGGTCGATTTTAGACGCGTGGCAGTGGATTTTACTGCGGCAGGAATAAACGAGTTCCTTTTCTTAGCCAACTCGGTTCTAGCAACCCGGTACGGATGGCCCAGCACAACGGTGACTCAGACCGCTGTACGCGTTTGTAGAGTCTTGCGACGGGAATTAAATTGCGGACCCCATTAGTTGCTGCAATTCCATCACAGATTTCCACAGAAGACCCCGAATGAGATGAAGTTCGATAGATCCGTATGTTTGACACGGGGGTGGGGCGCAGTGTACGCCCCGCAGAGGCTGTGGCGGCATGCGCTGCCCCGCCGGGCACCGCCCATCCCGGCCTGTGTAAACGTATTAGCAACCAGCGCGTCTGCTGTGTGAGTCACCACACGTCAAGAGGCGCGCACGCCGAGGCGGCAAATTGCCGACAAATTGCTACCGCGGGTTCGCGTCTCGCGTTATTGGTTCCGGACGTCTTCTCGTGGTGGTGATGGGAGGGCCAGCCTGGTAGGCGCGGCAGGCAGATGACTCACAAGGACGCACCCAACGGGTCACCGAATTTCCTCTTCTTCCGCACTACTGTTTACATACAGGGTGGCGCACGAAGTGTCTTACCGTTTTGTTTTTGAATATAACCTTTATTGTCAATACAATCGGAAAGGAACATACTGGGTGTTACAAAAAGGTACGGCCAGACTTTCAGGAAACATTCCTGACACACAAAGAAAGAAAATATGTTATGTGGACATGTGTCCGGAAACGATTACTTTCCATGTTAGAGCTCATTTTATTACTTCTCTTCAAATCACATTAATCATGGAATGGAAACACACAGCAACAGAACGTACCAGAGTGACTTCAAACACTTTGTTACAGGAAATGTTCAAAATGTCTTCCGTTAGCGAGGATACATGCATCCACCCTCCGTCGCATGGAATCCCTGATGCGCTGATGCAGCCCTGGAGAATGGCGTATTGTATCACAGCCGTCCACAATACGAGCACGAAGGCTTCAAATGGCTCTGAGCACTATGGGACTTAACATCTATGGTCATCAGTCCCCTAGAACTTAGAACTACATAAACCTACCTAACCTAAGGACAGCACACAACACCCATCCATCACGAGGCAGAGAAAATCCCTGACCCCGCCGGGAATCGAACCCGGGAACCCGGGCGTGGGAAGCGAGCACGAAGAGTCTCTACATTTGGTACCGGCGTTGCGTAGACAAGAGCTTTCAAATGCTCCCATAAAAGAAAGTCAAGAGGGTTGAGGTCAGGAGAGCGTGGAGGCCATGGAATTGGTCCGCCTCTACCAATCCATCGGTCACCGAATCTGTTGTTGAGAAGCGTACGAACACTTCGACTGAAATGTGGAGGAGGCTCCAACGTGCATGAATCACATGTTGTTTCGTACTTGTAAAGGCACATGTTCCAGCAGCACAGGTAGAGTATCCCGTATGAAATCATGATAACGTGCTCCATTGAGCGTAGATGGAAGAACATTGGGCCCAATCGAGACATCACCAACAATGCCTGCCCAAACGTTCACAGAAAATCTGTGTTGATGAAGTGATTGCACAATTGCGTGCGGATTCTCGTCAGCCCACACATGTTGATTGTGAAAATTTACAATTTGATCACGTTGGAATGAAGCCTCACCCGTAAAGAGAACATTTGCACTGAAATGTGGATTGACACATTGTTGGATGAACCATTCGCAGGAGTGTACCCGTAGAGGCCAATCAGCTGCTGATAGTGCCTGCACACGCTGTACACGGTACGGAAACAACTGGTTCTCCCGTAGCACTCTCCATACAGTGACGTGGTCAACGTTACCTTGTACAGCAGCTACTTCTCTGACGCTGGCATTAGGGTTATCGTCAACTGCACGAAGAATTGCCTCGTCCATTGCAGGTGTCCTCGTCGTTCTAGGTCTTCCCCAGTCGCCAGTCATAGGCTGGAATGTTCCGTGCTCCCTAAGACGCCGATCAAGTGCTTCGAACGTCTTCCTGTCGGGACACCTTCGTTCTGGAAATCTGTCTCGATACAAACGTATCGCGCCACGGCTATTGCCCCGTGCTAATCCATACATCAAATGGGCATCTGCCAACTCCGCATTTGTAAACATTGCACTGACTGCAAAACCACGTTCGTGATGAACACTAACCTGTTGATGCTACGGACTGATGTGCTTGATGCTAGTACTGTAGGGCAATGAGTCGCATGTCAACACAAGCGCCGAAGTCAACATTACCTTCCTTCAATTGGGCCAACTGGCGGTGAATCGAGGAAGTACAGTACATACTGACGAAACTAAAATGAGCTCTAACATGGAAATTAAGCGTTTCCGGACACATGTCCACATAACATCTTTTCTTTATTTGTGTGTGAGGAATGTTTCCTGAAAGTTTGGTCATACCTTTTTGTAACACCATGTATACTACAATGAAAAGCCGTCCATGGAGATTTGTTCTAACTCAGCACATGCTCAATATGGCCACCATTTCGTTTCCTTACTTCCTTCAAACGAACACTGAAGTTAGTGATTACCCTACGGCACATGTCTTCCGTAATTTCACTGCAAGCTTAAAGAAAGTCTTCTGAGCTCCATTAAATCACGTGGACGTTTTGGGAAAATTTTTTCCGTTACCTACCCCCAAAGAAAAAAGTCACATGGATTGAGGTCTGGACTATTGGGGGGCCAATTTTGTCCGTCATTGAAGCGACCTCGAAACCTGAGTGAAATGATCCGGATGTCGAAATGCTCGTGTAAAAACTTCAACACAGTGTTTGCAGTATGTGGCCTTGCTCCATCTTGCGTGAACCACTGCGTGCTGAAGGGCAAGGCAGTAGCAAGAAGCTGTGGAATGAAGCTATTGCGAAGCATGCTGAAACGACGCTCGCTGTTCACAGTTTCTTCAAAGAAAAAGGGTCCAATAAGTCCGTGACTGGAAATTGCTGCCCACGCTGTAATCCTCGGAGCATAATGTTTTCGTTCATGAAGCACCTGTGGGTTTTCAGTGGCTCAAAAGCGTACATTTTGTTTGTTAACCACATCGTCTAAATGAAAATGCGCCTCTTCTGTAAACCAATCGTTGTTGAGAGTTTCTTACCTATCCTCCGCCCACTGAGCAAACAGTAGTCTCTGCTGCTTGTGTTCTTCAGTGAGCTCCTGTACACAGGTCATCTTGTATGGGTACATATGGTCACTTTTAAGAATGCGTTGAACGGAGCATCTGGATATTCCCAGTTGCACTGCTGCCTTTCCACACTATTTCCCGGGACTTCTCTGTACAGCAACTCGTACCACTTCAGTATTCTCCGGCGAACAAAAGGCTTAGGCCGAGGTCGCTTCGCTTCCAATACTGTTCCTTCCTGTACACATTTATCGTATAACCTGTGGATGGTCTCCTTGCAAGGGACCCATCGTGTGTTAAACTGTTGTCGAAAACGCCTCTGAGTCACAACAAGGCTTTTCGTTTCATGAAAAAGTAACACAATTGCCGATCGTTGCTGTGTCGTCAGTCTTCCATTGTCAGCCATTGCTGCTTACTAGTCTCCTAGCGGCAGTATCGTGAATTACACGTCATTTCGTAACTCATTTGTTTTTCCACGTTCTGCTGGTACTGCTGTAGAGATCCCAGCGAGATATCTAATGTGCGTCGTAAATTGTGAAAGAAATAATTGGTAACACATTTCGTGCGCCACCCTGTACTCGGATGAAAATTTCTTGGTCATTGTGTAGTATTAGGTGGAGATTTCAAGTTACCAAATACAGACTGGGAGGCTCCAGTGATCAGGGCGTGTAGGAGAGACAGGTAATCGTGTGAAATTGTCCCAAATACCTTGTCTGAAAATATCCTTGACCACTTAATCAGAGAACTGACTCCTGAAGGTAACGCCTTAGATACTCTGGTGTCAGATAGACCTGATCTTTTCGACTCAACGCAGAATAGGGAATCAATGATCATAAGTGTGTTACAGCACCAATGAATATGCGTGGTGAACCAATACTTATTTTAAAAATGGATGTACATGTATGTCTATGTTCCACATCTCCTCCTACACCACTGAACCAATTTTATATAAACTTAGTACACATATCACTTACTTTCTGGAAATCATCGCTGTGAGGCTAAGAACCACCTACCTATCAAAGGGGTTGGATAGGGGTGAAAAAGCAGAGTAGCCACCGATGTGCGAATACCCATACTTTAGTCATCCAGTATTTGAGAATGAGCAAATGTTAGTGACTTGCAACAAACTTTGCATGTAATTTCAAACCTTTACGAAACTTTTTCTCGCTGATGACTCCCACAAAATGATGAAAGGAAAGAAGTTACTCGCTTACAGCATTTTAGGTGGTCATGCAGTAAAACTGCTGCATGAAGTATGACGTTTTAATTTATTACTTCTTTACTATTCGGGACACTTTTTGCAGGCAATAGTCACATATACCGCTGGATGTACGTGCAAAATTACATAATTGTACAGCACGTATTTCAGGGGATACGACCTCATCAAAACTGACCTGTGTGAAAATGAAACCGAAGGGTGAAATTCACTAAATATACTGGAGAAATATGAGTACAAATGAGTGTGAAATATATCTGAGATTTGCCTACGTGGGCAAAGCCACGAATAAAAAGCTCATGCAAAACTATTGGAACGACTTCAACCAAACTTGTTATACATATGGAAAGAAATACTGTGGGGTAAGAATCACCAGCCTCCTATAGCGGACAGCGTGATAACGTGGAGAGAGAGAAGGGGGGAAGGATACAGATAAACAGCGAGAGGGAATATGGAGATGGCCACAGATAAGGAGGGGGGGAGGAGATGAATGAGAAGACGGGGGAGGGGGGAGATGGAATTAGGGTAGAGAGGAGAAATGGACAGAAGGGGAAGGAGCAGATGGAGAGCGAGGGGAGAAGCAGATGGGCAGAGAGAAGGGAAGAAAGAGACGGAAGTTTGGAATAAATACATACACGGGCAACGACGAGTAGTCAACCAGTTGAAAAAGAAAGGTAGGAAGATATTTCTGCTTATCAAGATTGACAAGAAACATATTTCAGATTATCCGAGCTGTCATCATGAGTATTTCATATCCAGCACTGACGATATTTGGCATCAATGGACAAACTTAAAGAGTATTGTACAATGCGCTGTAGGCAGGTATGATCCCAGCGAAGTTGCGAAGGACCGGAAAAAAAAATCTGTGTTTCGACAGCTGTGTTAGAAAACTGCTACGAAAGCAAGGCGAGCTCCACTCCAAACTGAAACGTAGCCAAAGCCGCACAGATAAACAAAAAGAGAACGAACCCAAATTTAGCGTAAGGAGAGCCACCACTGAAGTTTTTAACTAATTCGAAAGTAAAATTCTGTCCGCCGACTTAACAGAAAATCCTAATAAGTTTTGGTCTTACGTTAAATCTGTAAACGTATCAAAGCCGCGTGTCCAGACACTCTGCGACCATAACGGCGTCGAAACGGACGATGACGCAGATTAAGCCGAAATATTAAACATGTCTTTGCAAAACTGTTTTAATGAGGAAGATCGCACTGTAGAGATAGGAACACAATGTCAGGGGAGACCAAGGCTTGAATACATTAGACATTGTCAAATGGCTGTGCGTTGCAGTATTTATGTAGATATGAAGAAGCGTGCACAGCATACACTAGCCTAAAAAGCTGCATCAAGCCAGAATTCAGGCTGAAGACTCAAGCGTTTTCGTGTCTTTTTTTCTTCACTGACTTGATTCTCATCGATGTATTCATTTCAGTTCGTTGTATTTAATGCGTTGGATATACGGGCTGTTTCAGTTTCCTGATTATTTTTCAGTGAGTTACAGCAGCGACTTATAATTTTTGTAAATAGTATTTTTCTGTTGTGTAGGACATGTATTTAAAGAAACTGTGCACAAATTCATACAAATCAGTTTTTTTTTCGTTTTAGTAAGAGCTCCAGAAACGTTCAAAGTTTAAAAGGTGGTTGCAAACATGTTATACAGAACTAAGTTATAAAAGCTGTTGTTATGCTCACGTGCTACTTTATTAAAACTGATATCCGGTTTTGGCTGTGCAGCTATCATCAGATGTACAAATTATAGCAACGACCCGTAGGCGTCTTACCACAACTTGTTCATATTTGATTTTGCGCAGATGGATCTGCTGGTGGCAGCTTGTTCATTTAAACGAGATTTTCTTGAACGCACAACTCAATGAGCCTTCTAGAGAAACTGCGTGCGAGATGTAAAGTCCGTGGCTTCACGGAGCCATAACTTTTCTCGATGCGCTGTTTGAAGCCATGTTCCGACATACGAGGGTGAGTCAAATGAGAACCCTAAATTTGTAATAACAAATCGAAATTTCGCGCCGTTATCCCGTAAGTTGGTAAGAGCGCTACAAACAGCGTGCAGAATGGCCTGTAGGTGGCAGCATAGTGCAGATACACACATACCGTCACAGTATCAGTATAAAGATGGCCGCCCCACTTGCGACTTGCACCAGGGAAGAACAGCGTTCTGTTGTTTGGTTTTTGCGTAGCGAAGGTGTGAATCCCATTGAAACGAACGAAGGTTCAGTACGGTGATACATATTTGTCACAGCAACAAGTCTACGAATGGAGTAGGAAGTTCGCAGATGGTGTGACGTCAGTGGAAGATGCTACTCGTCCAGGTCAGGCACAACGAGTTGTGACACCACAGAACATTGCAGCAGTTGAAGCCATAGTGAAGGAAAACCGCCGAGTGACACTGAATGACATTGCAGCATGTTTACAGATTAGTCATGGGTCAGCACACCACACTGTGCATGATGTGCTCCAGTTTCTCAAAGTGTCTGCAAGATGGGTGCCACGGCAGCTGACTCCTGAAAAGAGAGAACGACGTGTTGATGCTTGTGAAGAACTTCTTCGGCGCTTTGAACGAGAAGATGATGGCTTCCCTGCAAGAATCGTTACTGGGGACGAAACCTGGGTTCACTTCCACCAACCGGAAACGAAGAGAGCGAACAGGGAATGGCGCCATTCCTCATCATCAAAACCAAAGAAGTTTCGAACAGAACCATCAACAGGGAAGGTTATGCTGACTCTCTTTTGGGACGAAAAAGGCGTCATTTAGGAGCATTACATGCCTAGAGGGACCACTGTCACCAGTGGATCATCACAGATCTCCTAAAGAATCATCTGCAGCCTGCAATCAAATCAAACCGACGTGGATTGCTGTCAGCAGGTGTCCTTTTGCAACATGACAATGCAATGCCCCACACTGACCGTACAACAGTTGCAACAATCACAGACCTGCATTTTGAGTGTCTTCCTCATCCACCATACTCACCAGATCTTGCCCCAAATAATTCCCATATGTCTGGACCACTCAAAGACGCAATGGGAGGAAAGAAGTTCCGTTCTGATGAAGAGGTACGCCACGCGGCGCGTAAGTGGTTGCGCGGACTACCAAAATAATTTTTTTCTAAAGCAATTTACGCACTTTGTAAGCGCTGGAGGAGTTGCATTGCGCATGGGGGAGATTATGTTGAAAAGTGATACAGCTTTGTACCACTTCTCCACAATAAATAATATTTAAAAAGTTATTTAAGGTTTTCATTTGACTCACCGTCGTATTGTGGAATTTCTGCGTCGGAATGCACAAACAAACGTGGTTCGGCATGTCACGAACACACCTGGAACTAATATGGCGTACACATCCAAAGAGTACGTTGGCGTGTTGCTGACGCTCGGCCAGTAGCAACACGACGCGAAAGAAGCACCACTGCTTATGGCGCCGGATACCCCGGCCGAACAGCCTCATTAGCCATTGTCTTCTTATGTGTTGAGCAAGAAGTTTGAGAAGGCGCGGCGGGCAGTAGACGAAGACCAGCAAGATGTGAGGAAATGGAAGTTGTTGTTTTACCTGTAATACACTACGATCCTCACGTCAGCTTAAGGGGAGTTTTTCCTGTTACTGGTATCAGTCTTACATTGTTGTTGTTGTTGTGGTCTTCAATCCAGAGACTAGTTTGATGCAGCTCTCCATGCTACTCTATCCTGTGCAAGCTTCTTCAGCTCCCAGTACCTACTGCAACCTAGATCCTTCTGAATCTTTTTAGTGTATTCATCTCTTGGTCTCCCTCTACGATTTTTACCCTCCACGCTACCCTCCAATACTAAACTGGTGATCCGTTGATGCCTCAGAATGTGTCCTACCAACCGATCCCTTCTTCTAGTCAAGTTGTGCCTCAAATTTCTCTTCTCCCCAATAGTATTCAATACCTCCTCATTAGTTACGTGATCTACCCATCTAATATTCAGCATTCTTCTGTAGCACCACATTTCGAAAGCTTCTATTCTCTTCTTGTCTAAACTATTTATTGTCCACGTTTAGCTTCCATATGTGGCTACACTCCATACAAATACTTTCAGAAACGACTTCCTGACACTTAAATCTATACTCGATGTTAACAAATTTCTCTTCTTTTGAAACGCTTTCCTTGCCATTGCCAGTCTACATTTTATATCCTCTCTACTTCGACCATCATCAGTTATTTTGCTCCACAAATAGCAAAACTCCTTTACTACTTTAAGTGTCTCATTTCCCAATCTAATTCCCGCAGCATCACCCGATTTAATTCGACTACATTCCATTACCCTCGTTTTGCTTTTGTTGATGTTCATCTTATATTCTCCTTTCAAGACACTGTCCACTCCGTTCAGTTGCTCTTCCAGGTCCTTTGCTGTCTCTGACAGAATTACAATGTCATCGGTAAACCTCATAGTTTTTTTTCTTCTCCATGGATTTTAATTCCTACTCCGAATTTTTCTTTTGTTTCCTGTACTGCTTGCTCAATATACAGACTGAATAACATCGGGGATAGGCTACAACCCTGTCTCTCTCCCTTCCCAACCATTGCTTCGCTTTCTTGCCCCTCGACTCTTATAACTGCCATCTGGTTTCTGTTCAAATTGTAAATAGCCTTTTGCTCCCTGTATTTTATCCCTGCCACCTTCAGAATTTGAAAGAGAGTATTCCAGTCAACATTGTCAAAAGCTTTCTCTAAGTCTAGAAATGCTAGAAACGTAGGTTTGCCTTTCCTTAATCTCTCTTTTAAGATAAGTCGTAGGGTCAGTCTTTCATATGTGTGGCAAATAGTTCACCAGTAACTGATTCAGGAGCCGTTGTGGAAACGATTTCAATCGGACAAAATAATTGGCTGTGCATCACTATCGACTCTTTTCTCTGATGAATCCATGCCCACAAATTATCGTGCTGTGAACCGTCTCAATATGCATTACTGGGGCCACAGAAACTCCTAGTTGGATACGTCATGTCGATCGACAAAGGAGGTGGTCCACTTTTGTGGGGAGAGGAATCTTCGGAGATAAAATCAACGGACCACACTACTCGGCAGGCTCTCTGGCAGGTGATTTATAGAACGTTGGGTGTTTCTTTAAAATGTGTGTGTGGATATCAGAGACCGTATGAGGACGGAACATCCCGGTTTCCACCAGGCGTTGTGCGAGAGGTTAACAAGAGATTTCCTGGGAGATGGGTAGAGCGACGTGTTCGTCAGGAACATTCCGCGCGGTCTCCCGATTTAACATCAGTAAATTTCTTTTTGTGAGGGTATCTAAAGAATCGTGTTTATGTCACCGAACCCACGATCCCAGGTGACTTCAAACATTGTATCGAAACAAGCTTGTCGTTCTGCGACAACAGAAACTTTACATCTTGTCCGCAGGTCGTATAGAAGGTAGATTCAGTTACGCATTCAGGAAAATGGGCTCTCCTTTGAATACCTCATTTAAATAAAAATTCCGCCACCAGAACATCCATCTGAACACAGCCAGATACGTACAGCATGTTGCATCCACCCCTAAAACTCTAAACGTTTCTATCTTCTCAACTAAAATTGATAGAAATTTGATTTAAATGGATTTGCACCCAGTTGGTGTTAAAAACATCAGCTGCATGATATAAAAATGTTGTTACGTCGTAACCACACTGTCCCGAATCCGAAAGTATGGATAAAATAAAACATTTAGCAGTGAAAGCATCAAATTACAGCCAGTACAGAACTGAACTTCTGGATCGAAAGAGCTACTTACACAAACGTAGAACATTCGAGAATGCTGATATTTATACAAACATCGAATATTGCAGAATATATAGGGTAAGGTGGGATAAATCCGACCGGATGGGTAAACCCGACCGCCCTCTATTTGTGAGAAACGGCGAAGCGGAGTGATTTCGCATTAGCGTTACCATATAGAGCATTCGAAATATCGAAAATGTCGCCTTGACAGCTTTGCCGCATTTGACATTCAGACACACAGAAGACAACAAGTGTGTTTTTGATTGTTTCAATTTAATTTTTGTGCAAATTTCATCACTAGATTTACCTTATTAAATAAAACGATCGCAAAACAAACGGTAAGTGGTTTTTTAGCGCATTTAGTGACCTATTCAGTGTATGTATCGTTTTTGTTGGAAATTTCGTGTAATTTGTTTCTATGTGTGTTAAATGAAAAATTACATAGTGGGATAAATCCGACCTCATATTTTTTATCGTTTATGTGTATAGAATTATTTATTTATGGAAACAAAGTGAATTTTTGTTTATTTTTAGGAAAATGGTGCGAAATTACAAACGAAAAACGACAAAACGCAATCAAAACGATATTCGCCGAGCAGTTGCTGCAATGCTGTCGCTCGTGTTTTAACATTCCGAGATCGACATTGCTGTTCCACCACCGTACAATGAAATCATCTTTTTTCAATTAAAATTTACATTCATTTAACTTTCAGTACATTTAGTACTCTAAACATTGTTATTTTTTGAATACATTTTGTTCATTTATGTAAAAACATAATTGCTTATAATTATTTCTCAAAAAATTGTTCATATAGAACTATTTCTGTGCAAAACCATCCAAAAAAATAGGGGGTCGGATTTACCCCACCATTTTTGCAAATTGCAAAAATGGACGTTTCTTAAAATACGGATATTTCAAAAACTACTGATGGTAAACAAAAATATTTTTCAAACAGTTGCTCCTTTATATTACCCATAATTTAACGTATATATCGTTAAGATCCGACCTTGGATAAGCGTTTTATAGCCATAAGTTATTACTAGGTCGGATTTACCCCACCTTGCCCTAAATATTACAAGCATAAGATATTTCAAGAACCTTCCAGAAATGTTAAACAGTAAATGACAAATACAATACTGGCCATTAAAATTGCTACACGAAGATGAAATGCAGATGATATACGGGTATTTATTGGACAAATATATTATACTAGAACTGACATGTGATTACATTTTCGTCCGCAGCTCGTGGTCGTGAGGTAGCGTTCTCGCTTCCGGCGCCGGGGTTCCCGGGTTCGATTCCCGGCGGGGTCAGGGATTTTCTCTGCCTCGTGATGACTGGGTGTTGTGTGATGTCCTTAGGTTAGTTAGGTTTAAGTAGTTCTAAGTTCTAGGGGACTGATGACGATAGATGTTAAGTCCCATAGTGCTCAGAGCCATTTGAACCATTTGATTACATTTTCACGCAATTTGGGTGCATAGATCCTGAGAAATCAGTACCCAGATCAACCACCTCTGGTCGTAATAACGGTCTTGATGGGCCTGGGCATTGAGTCAAACAGAGCTTGGATGGCGTGTACAGGTACAGCTGTCCATGCAGCTTCAACACGATACCACAGTTCATCAAGAGTAGTGACTGGCGTATTGTGACGAGCCAGTTGCTCGGCCACCATTGACCAGACGTTTTCAGTTGGTGAGAGATCTGGAGAATGTGTTGGCCAGGGCAGCAGTCGAACATTTTCTGTATCCACAAAGGCCCGTACAGGACCTGCAACATGCGGTCGTGCATTATCCTGCTGAAATGTAGGGTTTGGCAGGGATTGAATGAAGGGTAGAGCCACGGGTCGTAACACATCTGAAATTAACGTCCACAGTTCAAAGTGCCGTCAGTGCGAAGAAGAGGTGACCGAGACGTGTAACCAATGGCGCCCGATACCATCACGTCGGGTGATACGGCAGTATGGCGATGACGAATACACGCTTCCAACGTGCGTTGACCGCGATGTCGTCAAACACGGATGCGACCTTCATGATGCTGTAAACAGAACCTGGATTCATCCGAAAAAATGACGTTTTGCCATTCGTACATCCGGGTTCGTCGTCGAGTACACCATTGCAAGCGCTCCTGTCTGTGATGCAGCGTCAAGGGTAACCGCAGCCACGGTCTCTGAGCTGATAGTCCATGCTGCTGCAAACGTCGTCGAACTGTTCGTGCAGATGGTTGTTGTCTTGCAAACGCCCCATCTGTTGACTCAGGGATCGAGACGTGGCTGCACGATCCGTTACAGCCATGCGGATAAGACGCCTGTCATCTCGACTGCTAGTGATGCGAGGCCGCTGAGATCCAGCACGGCGTTCCGTATTACTCTCCTGAACCCACCGATTCCATATTCTGCTAACAGTCATTGGCTCTCGACCAACGCGACCAGCAATGTCGCGATACGATAAACCGCATAGGCTACAATCCGACCTTTATCAAAGTCGGAAACGTGATGGTACGCATTTCTCCTCCTTACACGAGGCATCACAACAACATTTCACCAGGCAACGCCGGTCAACTGCTGTTTGTGTATGAGAATCGGTTAGAAACTTTCCTCATGTCAGCACGTTGTAGGTGTCGCCACCGGCGCCAACCTTGTGTGAATGCTCTGAAAAGGTAATCATGTGCATATCACAGCATCTTATTCCCATCGGTTAAATTTCGCGTCTGTAGTACGTCATCTTCGTGGTGTAGCAATTTTAATGGCCAGTAGTGTATGTTTTTAACTTCACAAAACTGTAACTTTTCTCGCGTTCATCTATGAATGTAAATATTCATTTCACTTATTGGTTCAAATGGCTCTGAGCACTATGGGACTTAACATCTTAGGTCTTTAGTCCCCTAGAACTTAGAACTAGTTAAACCTAACTAACCTAAGGACATCACACACATCCATGCCCGAGGCAGGATTCGAACCTGCGACCGTAGCAGTCCCGCGGTTCCGGACTGCAGCGCCTAGACCCGCACGGCCACCACGGCCGGCATTTCACTTATTATTTTCAAAGTTACGGAAGATATAAACATTTTGTCTGTAACTACTCTCTGCATGCCAAGATGTCAAGGTCCCCCCCACTGGCCACTGGATTCCCCCTGCGGTGGTATTCGCAGATAGCGCGTGCGAGAGAACGTCTGGTAGCAATGCTTGCAAATCGTCAGTGGAAACGTCTGTGACAAAGTTCGAGTGAGGCCTGGAGACGTGTGGCCCGCATCTCGTTGTCGTGCGGTAGCGTTCTCGCTTCCCGCGCCCGGGTTCCCGGGTTCGATTCCCGACGGGGTCAGGGATTTTCTCTGCCTCGTGATGGCTGGGTGTTGTGTGCTGTCCTTAGGTTAGTTAGGTTTAAGTAGTTCTAAGTTCTAGGGGACTGATGACCATGGCTGTAAAGTCCCATAGTGCTCAGAGCCATTTGAACCTGGAGGCGTGCACGGGTCGCCTAACGGTTGCATGCTTTTCCGTCTTACGATCTTGCACAGTATTTCGTTAGTCGTAAGGTATTCAAACTTTCGTTACTTGCACTACGAGTAAATCGCATTTCCTGCCACGGTCCCAGGAGGGAGGCGGGGCAGCGGCCGAGGCTTCGGGCCGGCACGTCAGCCGCGCTGCCGGAGCCGAGCGGACGAGGCAGAGTACAGCCGCGCGGGTGCGCGCTGAATAATGGCGGGGTGCTAATTAAGTCGGCGGCGGCCGAGTCGCGGGCCGTGTTATTCAATTTGCACCCCGCCGCGCTGGCCGGCCGGCCGCCGCTCTTGCCGGCGTATTGAGCGCCGGCGGAGCTGCGTGGCGTGGCCGGCGATCGATTGCCCGCCAAGTGTATTCACAATGGCGTCGCCGGGCCGTGGGACAGACGCCGCCCCCGCTCGGGTTACGCCGCACGCAGGCGGCGGCTGCCGGCAAAGGCGTCGCCAGTCACCGGGCTTTCACCCCCAGCTCAGTCATGCTCTAGGCGGCTGTCACTCCCTCCTCCTGTTTTTACGTTTTTGGATGTTTGCGGAGGGTGGTGGTCGTCAGCCTTCTGACTGGTTTAATACGCTCCTGATATACTTTCCGGGATGTGAGGTCGTGGTCCAAGAACTTTTCTGCTCCTTACGTTTCGTCCAGGACTGCGCTGGACTTCCTCAGAGGCGCTGCTCCGCTGGTCGGCAAGACTCAGCGGAGCAGCGCCTCTGAGGAAGTCCAGCGCAGTCCTGGACGAAACGTAAGGAGCAGAAAAGTTCTTGGACCACGACCTCACATCCCGGAAAGTATATCAACAGCCATGTCAACCGGTCGTGAAAGCCTTCATTCTACAATTAATACGCTCCACTAGCATTTTCTCTAGTGAGCCATCCTCTTCATGTCGTACTATCCACTACAGTGGACGTCTAGTAGTCTGCCACTCCAGCGGCGTAGGAAGACACTGAGAATGGCGATGGTATTAAGCATATTGGACAAGAAGTTAGCCTCCCCCTCTCTCCATCCCGAGGTATCTTGCTACTACGGAGTAACATTGTCCCTAACCATGATAGTTGGCTCAGTTCGGCAAGGGAAAGAGTTCAAAAATGGTTCAAATGACTCTGAGCACTATGGGACTTAACATCTGTGGTCATCAGTCCCCTAGAACTTAGAACTACTTAAACCTGACTACCCTAAGGACATCACACACATCCATGCCCGAGGCAGGATTCGAACCTGCGACCGTAGCAGCCGCGCGGTTCCGGACTGGGCGCCTAGAACCGCTAGACCACCGCGGCCGACCAAGGGAGAGAGTCTAGAGGTTTCTTCAGGTATCTGATATCCAGATAAAGTTACTCGCTGATGCGTAGATCCTGCACAGCAAGCAAATTTGCGGGGACGTTGATTGCTTCGTTCCGGCTTCGAGGATATATGCTCACAAAAAAATGGTTCAAATGGCTCTGAGCACCATGGGACTTCTGAGGTCATCAGTCCCCTCGAACTTAGAACTACTTAAACCTAACTAACCTAACGACATCACACACATCCATGCCCGAGGCAGGATTCGAACCTGCGACCGTAACGGTCGCGCGGTTCCAGACTGAAGCGCCTACAACCGCTCGGCCACTCCGGCCGACCATATTCTCACAATTATCTTGTATAGAGTTAAGAGCAGAAGAGTCACCGGGACATGAAAGACGCGATTGGATGCCAGGAACACAGGCATGCAGCCACGTATACACGGCTGTCGTTATCTTTGAATACAGAAATCTCCACAGCGCACTGATCATGTAAGATGTGGAAAAAGTGTGTAAGGTGGCCATATTCTCAAAGACCTCTCAGATATCACTTCACATTTTTATTAATGCACCGATGACTGAAATTCTTTATGCCAGGTGTAACAGGTATGAGAGCAGATATTTTTGTGTGTCGTACCTTAATATGTACACACGTCAGGGTGTTGGTTCTTTTTTCTCTGCGTCGAACATTCGTCCCAAGAATACGTTACTAATTTTACGAGCTGTTGTTTTCTCCACAGTTATAACTGCACCACCAAGTGGCCTAAGCCTGTCAGTGTAGATTAACGGTTATTCACTCACAGGTCCATGGGTCGACACTTCCTATTCCTGACCTACTGCCTAGAAGAAAACAAGCTCTTGGCTCATGTATTTGGAGATACTAACCTAAAAAACATAATATTCCTAACAGCTCTAATTATTAATTTGCAAATGAAGAAAACACTGATGTAATATTGCTCAGTACACTCTTCTCAGTCAGCAACAAAAACATCTCCATCTATACCATCGCACCTTGGATAACATATGTAAATGAATCAAGTCCCCTCTGAACTCAGTGCCGTTTGATGTAGATGTCTAATTGTATTGCTCTTCTCTGACGCTCACATGGAAAGCCCATGAGCCGGCCGGAGTGGCCGAGCGGTTCTAGGCGCTTCAGTCTGGAACCGCGCGACCGCTACGGTCGCAGGTGCGAATCCTGCCTCGGGCATGGATGTGTGTGATGTCTTTAGGTTAGTTAGGTTTAAGTAGTTCTAAGTTCTAGGGGAGTGATGACCTCAGATGCTAAGTCCCATAGTGCTGAGAGCCATTTTGCAAGCCCATGTTTTGTTGCTGTCAATTACTGTGTGCTGTTCACGTCACAGGAACAAAATGCCGATGGTGCAAGAAACACGCAGGTATTACAAATTAAATAATGAAACAACTACAGAAGCGATGTCAATGTTTGAGAAAAATGTTTAACCTGTTTAAACAGGGTTCCTCAGTTGGTACTAAATCTGTATATTAACTGCCGGTACCAAAAAAGCAAAGTGAAGAATAATAATTTACAACTCAGGAATTCAGGAGTCAGATAGTTTGATGGTCTTTTTGTACGACAATCTCAATGAAAGAAATGTGTCATTAGTCAAACAATGGAAACGCCAGGTAGGGAAATCAACTATGCAGGAAAAGATAGATTGCTACTTACCGTAAGGAAGACACGTCAGGTTGCAGACAGGCACGGTTAAAAGACACTCACATGTAGCTTTCGGCCACAAGACACACACACACACACACACACACACACACACACACACACACACGCACTTCATATTTGCAAGAACATTCTGCACTCTCACTGACGCGAAAGCTTGTTATGCTGATTACTTTCAACCTGTTAACTGCTATGGTATTATATTTTGTGGATGATACACATTATATTTTGTGCATGATACACATACGGAAAACCACACATTAAAAAAAAAAAAACATTTTAAGATAAAGTGAAAACCAGACCAAACAGTTAAGTTGGCAATACTAAACTCACAAAACATGTTTACCCACGTTTTGCCAGGTGAACGTAAAGAAATACCAGTAGTGCCACATTTTGTTGTATTTCAAGTCAAAGAATACGTTGTGCTGGAAATCAGCATGAAATCGGGAAACGTACAAGCAAACGACGCATCCAGATGTAAGCGGAAATCGTAAAAAAGTACTACAATTAAAAGTCACTCGTCAGTATCTTTTGTGACGAACTGTTTTAGATCTAGAACGCAAACCAGATTTGTAAACATGTTTCATTCCAGATCACTGACGATATTTTAAATCAATAAAATGCAATGCATACCCGGTGGAACAAATATGCATTTCTAGTACATGCAAAGACGGAGTTTGTATACCTATAATAAAACTGAAAAGCAACTACGGACACACTGGACACAAAAATGAATAAGCAACCTGTAGGCACCAATTACTCAACCATTGGAAAAATGGTGTGTATTATGCTGCGCGATCCGTTTTCAGTAGGCCTCCAGCGGAAAGCAAAACGTAACTAATAAATCTCAGATATATGCTGAAAGACTTTCTTCCATCGCATTCCTTCCATTCCGTATGCGGGTTAATCGTTGTGGTTTAGAGCCTTTCGCTGCATTGTGTCATTATACACATGCAAAGGGCATGTCTCCTAAGAGTCAACAGCCACATTTCCTCCGGTGTTTCGGCAGATATTTGCAATTTCGTTACTGCAATGTGCAGATGGACTCTACTCGAATGAATTCTGCTAATCATATGTTTCATCCAACTACCATTATCAACGGAAAGCGTTCGTTGTTTCTGTTAAAAACAAAATGGTTTTTAAAGCTGATTTTTACGTGCCCATTCAATAGAGAGGTCGTAAATTAATCTAGTGCGACATTAGGTTTGACAATATGTATCAACAGGGACAGTAAAACACGAGAAACAACGTGTACTCCATCAGCGAGTGAGTAGCGCTGCTGCATGGTGCTAGCAGACGGCGACACAGTGCTGGAGAATGGTTGTTCTTCGTGTTTCACTGTCCCTTTCATACATTTCGTTAAACCTAATATCGAAGTAGACTAATTTAAGACCGCGCTATCGAATGGGCAGGTAAAATTCAGCTCTAAAAAGCAACGCTTTCCCTTTACATTGGGCCTCGCAAGGAACTTTCGTGTATATTATTGTCTGCAACTATATGTATCCATGTAGCTACAGGGTGTCGTCTGTGTCATCTATCCATTGTAATTTTGAGAAATTAGTAGTCCATATGCTGTCCATTCCGTATTCTACCCATCCGCCTGGCTATACTAAACGTCCAGCTCACTTCCATCTTATGTTCCTAGACACAGAACCCAAAGACAAGTTGAAAGAAGCACCAGCAAAAGAATGAATGTCGGCAAACGTATAAGGCAGAATTGACTGAGGGTTTTAACTATGAGACGAAACTCGCGAGGTCCTGAATTTCCGTCATTTCTTACAGGTAAGCTCCTTTCATTTGACGCCCTTAAAACAGTCCTCGTTCGGAAGTTATTGAAAGAAGTGTTGTGTCTAACGATCTTCTTGCCGTACGGCCCTTAAGGCCAATGACGCACAAAAGACGCAGACCAGAGGTCAATGATCCATTTGGACTGCTGGCCGTCTAACGAGAGCCAGATTCCAATTCCAAATTACGACAAAGTCCGCGCCTCGTGAACAACACTCGTGATTACGCCGCAAGAGTCGTTAGGGCCGGCCGTGCTGTATAATGAGATGACAGTAATGAGGCCTGGGGAGCCAACTGAAGAGAAAAGTGGCAGCTTCTCAATTAAGCGCGCATTTCCATAGCTGCGCGGAAACAGAGGGCCCTCCCGGGTTATGGTGCGATCGCTCCATCCTGCCGCTCTGTCGATGAAGACTTGCCTGCTCCGCTGCCCGGTAGCGGCCTCCTGTAGCGAGGACACCGACTGATATGGGCGCGGCCTGCATTTGTGGCAAGAGACCTGAAAGGGTCACAGATTCTCGTTTCCAGTGAAAGTAACATTTTATATTACTCCTTTTTCGATTAGTGAATTCAGGTAAACATAGGCAGTAAACTTTTATGCATTTCCGATTACTTTCTGGTTCAGTACAACATTGAGAAATTACAGGAAAAAACACCAGAATGAGATTTCCACTCTGCAGCGGAGTGTGCGCTGATATGAAACTTCCTGGCAGATTAAAACTGTGTGCCCGACCGAGACTCGAACTCGGGACCTTTGCCTTTCACGGGCAAGTGCTCTACCATCTGAGCTACCCAAGCACGACTCACGCCCGGTACTCACAGCTTTACTTCTGCCAGTATCTCGTCTCCTACCTTCCAAACTTGCCAGCGAAAGGCAAAGGTCCCGAGCTCGAGTCTCGGTCGGGCACACAGTTTTAATCTGCCAGGAAGTTTCATATCAGCGCACACTCCGCTGCAGAGTGAAAATCTCATTCTGGAAACATCCCCCAGGCTGTGGCTAAGCCATGTCTCCGCTATATCCTTTCTTTCAGGAGTGCTAGTTCTGCAAGGTTCGCAGGAGAGCTTCTGTAAAGTTTGGAAGGTAGGAGACGAGATACTGGCAGAAGTAAAGCTGTGAGTACCGGGCGTGAGTCGTGCTTCGGTAGCTCAGATGGTAGAGCACTTGCCCGCGAAAGGCAAAGGTCCCGACTTCGAGTCTCGGTCGGGCATACAGTTTTAATCTGCCAGGAAGTTTCAGGAAAAAACACGTTCGCAAGGTTTTACTCATACTATTTAATATGTATGTATATGATTTAGTTAAAAACCGCTTCCAGCAAAAGTGCGTTGTCACAATAGGAGGAACGATAATAAAGTGATAAGATTTGCTGATGGCTTGGTATTACTGAATGAAAATCAAACACAACTAACAATGTGTTATAAGGACTGAACATCAGGTGCGGGGTATACGAACTTAAGATAAATGTGAAGGAGACTGAGGTAATGGCAATCCAGAAAGATAAAAATGAGAATTTGTGATGAGTGGAGCAAGTTGATAACGTCAGGTACCCAGGATGCAAAATTACCAGCTACGTGACATGTGATCACGATATAGGAACGAGGACAGCTGTTGCAAAAGAAATGTTTTACAGAAGAGTGGGTATTATACGTGGTCCATTGAAGAACGCTTATTGCGCTGCAGGCGTCCTTCCAGAAGACATTGAGCATGATAACAGCTTCTGAGCGGACTACTGAGATCCAGACTCACTGCTCTGGGGACCCAGAGAACGTTCCAGTGTGCCCGTAACAGCTGCAACACTAGGAACAGTCGCTTCTCGGCTTTTGGCAAGATCAACCAATAAATCAGTATCTTTTTGTTGCTGTTCTCTCATTCATTTAATAATGATAATAAAATACACTATCATCCACTCATTTAAAATCCTCATATATAAATGACATTTCATCCAAAAATGAATACCGTCAGTAGGACCTACTTTCCTACGATTACGACTTAACAAAGTCAGTCATATCGGTAAAGTAATCGAAATCCCCATTACCAAACTCTGTTACAAGGCAAGTTTTAAACAAAATTACGTCTCTGTCGTCGAAACTTCCCAGTCCAGATAGCCAGGTAGGGGTTTTTGTTGTTGTGGTCTTCAGCCCTGAGACTGGTTTGATGCAGCTCTCCATGCTACTCTATCCTGTGCAAGCTTCTTCATCTCCCAGTACCTACTGTAACCTATATCCCCCTGAATCTGCTTAGCGTATTCATCTCTTGGTCTCCTCCTACAACTTTTACCCTCCACGCTACCCTCCAATACTAAACTGGTGATCCCTCGTTGCCTCAGAACATGTCCTACCAATCGATCCCTTCTTCTAGTCGTGCCACAAACTCCTCTTCTCCCCAATTCTATTCAATACCTCCTCATTAGTTATGTGATCAACCCATCTAATCTTCAGCATTCTCCTGTAGCACCACATTTCGAAAGCTTCTATTCTCTTCTTGTTCAAACTATTTATTGTCCACGTTTCGCTTCGATACTCTCCATACACTCCATACAAATACTTTCAGAAACGACTTCCTGACACTTAAATTTATACTCGATGTTAATAAATTTCTGTTCTTCAGAACGCTTTCCTTGCCATTGCCAGTCTACATTTTATATCCTCTCTACTTCGACCATCATCAGTTATTTTGCTCCCCAAATAGCAAAACTCCTTTACTACTTTAAGTGTCTCATTTCCTAATCTAATTCCCGCAGCATCACCCGATTTAATTCGACCTTATTCCATTATCCTCGTTTTGCTTTTGTTGATGTTCATCTTATATCCTTCTTTCAAGACACTGTCCATTCCATTCAACTGCTCTTGCAAGTCCTTTGCTGTCTCTGACAGAATTACAATGTCATTGGCGAACCTCAAAGTTTTTATTTCTTCTCCATGGATTTTAATACCTACTCCGAATTTTTCTTTTGTTTCCTTTACTGCTTGCTCAATATACAGATTGAATAACATCGGGGATAGGCTACAACCCTGTCTCACTCCCTTCCCAACCACTTGTAACATCGTAGATTAAGGGTCGACCTGCGACAGCAATCGCACAACTTGCGTACGGAGTTCGGCCAGCTCTTATTTTGTTAGCATCTCATTTTTGCCTATTCTCTTATTTGATTAGTTGCTTAGTTCTTATTCGTTTATGGCTCATGTTATTGTGCTCTCTTTCAGCCATTCTGATTGTTTTGATTTACTCCCAATTGAGAAGTGCTCATTTTGGCATTTCACTTTTGCATATTTCTCATTTTGCTAATAATATGCTCGTTAGCTTTTTACAGTTTATTTGATTAACATAGTCTCATGTATTGTTTGTTCATTTCAGCCTGTTCATATTTTGATGTTCTTTAAATACTGTAATAATTATCGGAAGCATTTCTTCCCTTAAACTTGTGTAAAGTATTCTCGATGTAGAATTTGTTCATTGATACAGGTGTACGGTTTTGAATATAAATTGTATACGAAAGTGTGCTTTAAAAGGAATTTATTTTTTCAGTTTGTACTACATCAGACGACAATTTTGTGATATGAGGGAGAAATTTGAGGGGCGAACCGATGGAAATAGTCTTAAGTGATCCCCTTTAAAAATAAAAATTTGTGTCACAATTAAAAACGTGACACTGTAGGCACCGAAAGCCCGTCGACTCTTATAACTGCCTTCTGGTTTCTGTAGAAATTGTAAATAGCCTTTCGTTCCCTGTATTTTACCCCTGCCACCTTCAGAATTTGAAATAGAGTATTCCAGTCAACATTGTCAAAAGCTTTCTCTAAGTCTACAAGTGCTAGAAACGTAGGTTTCGGCTGCAAAATACAGTATCATCCACTAATCTAAAATCCTTGACCTTTCATCCAAAAATGAATACCATCACTAGGACCTACTTTCCTCCGATTACGACTTAAAAGAGTGAAAGGCATATCGGTAAAGTAATAGAAAATCCCGTTACCAAACTCTGTTACAAGACAAGTTTTTCACAAAATTACATCTCTCTCCTCGAAACTTCCCAGTCCAGGTAGGCAGGTAGGGAGATACTGACCGAACAACAAGCATGTGTGTAATACCCTTTCATTTTTTCTCGCAATGTCAATTTATATGAATGTTTTCTTTTCCTCAACAGTAATAAGAATGTTACATCGCTGCAGAGGACGGCAAAAGACAGGCTTTTAAAATTATCTTTATAACAAAAGAACAATGTCAGGAGAATATTCAATTTTTTTAACAACTTTTCTTTCAGTCTCGCTTGGGAGTACTTATGTGTTACATTTCATACAAAAAGGACGTGTAATTTTTACTTGTGCGACAACGATCTGTATAATAAATGCCATGTGTGATAAAAATGAAAAAATATGTATTAAGAGTTACCATAGACGAAGAATAGCTTTATCTGTTGCGCCAACACTGTTCACAAGCTTGACATTTGCCTGCAATCGTAAGAAGAGGCAGAAATTTCTTCCATCCTGCAAGACATCTTAAAATCGAGTAAATATGTGCTAATCAACAAGATTTAGTCGATGGACTGTATAATCGGCAACCATTGAAAATCAGAGGTAACGTCAGCGTAACTTAATAGTGATTTCTGTTCCAATTTAGTTTCAATAAGAATTCGTGCCTTAATTCCACCTCTGCAAATAGTAATTCTCTCTAATTACGTAAATTTCATGCCGATTGATACTCTTTGTGTTAGCTGTTGCCTCCCAGCACGATTATTCCAAAATCAACCAACAGAACTAACACACATTGCGGCAAAACATGGACACTGCGGTGGAGAGAGAATGCTCACAGGCTTTTTGTGATGTGGATCTTAAGAAGGATGGGAGGTTGAAATACACAGATGAAATTAGGAATAAGCTATTGTTACAAAGGGCAAAAAAGAATAGCCAAATACGTACTCAAAACGAGAGGAGGAAAATTAGGTGGCTAGAACACTGGACGAGAAGAGACACACCAGAAGGAATGATGACTGAAGAGAGGGCCAGAGGCAGAAGAGGATACTGATTAATTAGCGACATCAAGATAAATGCATCTTACGCAACTACGAAAAGGATGGCGGAAAGCCTGAAGGTGTGGAGAATGCTGAACTTGCAGTGATGGGCCTGCCTGGTGAGCAGAACGCATCCCCAGCCTCATCACCATCAAGTTTAGTGACAGCGTTGATACCAGCTGAGTGAAAGTTTGCTGTAGAGCCTCTGGAGGATCGATTACAAACAAATATAATAATGAGCGTAAAGCATGACACCTGGTAGAGTGAAAATAAATCAGGCAGGGGAACGGTCCAAGCAAGACCGCTCCGTTGCACAATTGTAATTCCAGGGCCACAAGGAAGCGTGGGAGTGGTCGGAGAGCAGTCCGCTGCGTGGAACTGATATACTGGCTTAGTGAGGAGATGTGATGACGTTCGACAAACACAGCACCCCAGGCGTTGGCTGTATTTGTTTTTCAAATTATTTTTCATTCTAAGCTCCTGAAGACGGAGTGGACTGTGCTAGTTCTGACCTAGTATAGCGTGAGGGTGTTGCCTGCCAAATAACAGGCCGGGTGGTAGTGGGGCACGTAATGTGTCAGTTTCCACATATGTAAACTATCTGATACTGTCAGTGTGCATTACATACGACGACCTATTATTCTGTGATAATTTACGTCATTGTTCCATTGTTTCTCACAAAAACTATGCCTCCCGCTGTTTGGCTGTTGCACACTAATCAATGTATTTTCTTATGATCGGAAGATGGCTTGGTGTGTAAGCCGAAACTAGTAATCAAATAAAATTATATTTGCGATCTTGACTATTAAGGGATCTTCAGAATCTACAGCTGTAATAAAAGAAAAAGAAAGAACTGTATATTAATCTTCGTTTCCGTTCCACTGACGAATGGAGCGTGAGAAAAATTGCTTGTACACATCTGTGCCAGATGTTATTTGTTTAATTTAATCCACACGATCTTTGCGGTATTGGCGCACGATAGACTGAAGAATATTTCTAATTTCTCCTTTGAAAGGCGCTTATTGATGTTTATATGTATGTTCTCGCAACATTTTCTCTCACACACTCGCTAGTCAAAGAAGTCTGTGATCATTCGCACGTTCCTTCTTTGTACACACTCGATGTCACCTATTAGTCGCGCTTGATATACGTCTCGGACATTGGGCAGTTTCCAAACGTACGAGTGTCTTGTGTACAACCCCTATTGTAGGAAAACTGTAGCCTCCCATTATAGTAGCAATGAATCGTCCCCTGCCATTTGATTTACCTGCTTCGCCTTTATGGTCGTTCATCTCCATACGTCTACAAAACGTCACTCCCAGACATTATTCGTACGACACGACTGACTTTGCGTTGCGCCTCAGTAATACTGTAGTTGAAAAACACCATCTTCTTACGTTTCGCGAAGAGCACAAGTTTGCATTTCCCTGTACGAAGAGCGACAGGACGCTTTTTCAGATGCATTATGTTTTATAGAGAATAGAAGCTTTCGAAATTTGGTGTTACAGAAGAATTTTGAAGATTATATGGGTAGATCACATAACTAATGAGGAGGTATTGAATAGAATTGGAGAGAAGAGAAATTAGAGGCACAACTTGACTAGAATAAGGGATCGGTTGGTAGGCTATATTCTGAGGCATCAAGGGATCACCAATTTAGTATTGGAGGGCAGCATGGAGTGTAAAAATGGTAGAGGGAGACCAAGAGACGAATACACTAAAAAGATTCAGAAGGATGTAGGTTGCAGTAGGGACTGGGAGATGAAGAAGCTTGCACAGGATAGAGCAGCGTGGAGAGCTGCATCAGACCAGTCTCTGGACTGAAGACCACAACAACAAAGTTTTATGAAACTTCCTGGCAGATTAAAACTGTGTGCCCGACCGAGACTCGAACTCGGGACCTTTGCCTTTCGCGGGCAAGTGCTCTACCATCTGAGCTACCGAAGCACGACTCACGCCCGGTACTCACAGCTTTACTTCTGCCAGTATCTCGTCTCCTACCTTCCAAACTTTACAGAAGCTCTCCTGCGAACCTAGCAGAACTAGCACTCCTGAAGACAACAAAGTTTTATGCTCCATCCGACTCAAAGCAAGCACCCGGCAACAATCGCCGCTAGGATCCAAGCCGGAGGAGGGAGCGTTGTGATCTGGAGAATGTTTTCTTGGCATTCCCTGAGTAATCTCATCGTTCTGTTAGGCACAATGCATCAACACGAGTACGCATCTATCCCTGGAGACCATGACCGCCCCTCCATGCAGTTTGTTTTTCCTCGTCACGATGGCATCTACCAGCAGGTCAATGCAACGGGTCACACAGCCCCCAGTGTACGTCCGTGTTTCGAGCAGCACAACGATGAGTTCACTCCCCTGGCCTTTAAACTCTCCGGATTTAAGCCGAACCGAGAATCTGTGGGTCCACCTCGATCGGGCTGTAGCCAGTCTTTGGTTTATGTTCATATTTTGTCAAGATCTAACTTTGTACTACTGCAATTTTTTACTGAATGCAGTTTCGTGATAGATAACTGTATCATCCTCAAAACCCCTTAAGTTGAAACTACACTCCTGGAAATGGGAAAAAGAACACATTGACACCGGTGTGTCAGACCCACCATACTTGCTCCGGACACTGCGAGAGGGCTGTACAAGCAATGATCACACGCACGGCACAGCGGACACACCAGGAACCGCGGTATTGGCCGTCGAATGGCGCTAGCTGCGCAGCATTTGTGCACCGCCGCCGTCAGTGTCAGCCAGTTTGCCGTGGCATACGGAGCTCCATCGCAGTCTTTAACACTGGTAGCATGCCGCGACAGCGTGGACGTGAACCGTATGTGCAGTTGACGGACTTTGAGCGAGGGCGTATAGTGGGCATGCGGGAGGCCGGGTGGACGTACCGCCGAATTGCTCAACACGTGGGGCGTGAGGTCTCCACAGTACATCGATGTTGTCGCCAGTGGTCGGCGGAAGGTGCACGTGCCCGTCGACCTGGGACCGGACCGCAGCGACGCACGGATGCACGCCAAGACCGTAGGATCCTACGCAGTGCCGTAGGGGACCGCACCGCCACTTCCCAGCAAATTAGGGACACTGTTGCTCCTGGGGTATCGGCGAGGACCATTGGCAACCGTCTCCATGAAGCTGGGCTACGGTCCCGCACACCGTTAGGCCGTCTTCCGCTCACGCCCCAACATCGTGCAGCCCGCCTCCAGTGGTGTCGCGACAGGCGTGAATGGAGGGACGAATGGAGACGTGTCGTCTTCAGCGATGAGAGTCGCTTCTGCCTTGGTGCCAATTATGGTCGTATGCGTGTTTGGCGCCGTGCAGGTGAGCGCCACAATCAGGACTGCATACGACCGAGGCACACAGGGCCAACACCCGGCATCATGATGTGGGGAGCGATCTCCTACACTGGCCGTACACCACTGGTGATCGTCTACATCTACATCTACATCTACATCCATACTCCGCAAGCCACCTAACGGTGTGTGGCGGAGGGTACCTTCAGTACCTCTATCGGTTCTCCCTTCTATTCCAGTCTCGTATTGTTCGTGGAAAGAAGGATTGTCGGTATGCCTCTGTGTGGGCTCTAATCTCTCTGATTTTATCCTCATGGTCTCTTCGCGATATATACGTAGGAGGGAGCAATATACTGCTTGACTCTTCGGTGAAGGTATGTTCTCGAAACTTTGACAAAAGCCCGTACCGAGCTACTGAGCGTCTCTCCTGCAGAGTCTTCCACTGGAGTTTATCTATCATCTCCGTAACGCTTTCGCGATTACTAAATGATCCTGTAACGAAGCGCGCTGCTCTCCGTTGGATCTTCTCTATGTCTTGTATCAACCCTATCTGGTACGGATCCCACACTGCTGAGCAGTATTCAAGTAGTGGGCGAACAAGCGTACTGTAACCTACTTCCTTTGTTTTCGGATTGCATTTCCTTAGGATTCTTCCAATGAATCTCAGTCTGGCATCTGCTTTACCGACAATCAACATTATATGATCATTCCATTTTAAATCACTCCTAATGCGTACTCCCAGATAATTTATGGTATTAACTGCTTCCAGTTGCTGACCTGCTATTTTGTAGCTAAATGATAAAGGATCTATCTTTCTGTGTATTCGCAGCACATTACACTTGTCTACATTGAGATTCAGTTGCCATTCCCTGCACCATGCGTCAATTCGCTGCAGATCCTCCTGCATTTCAGTACAATTTTCCATTGTTACAACCTCTCGATACACCACAGCATCATCTGCAAAAAGCCTCAGTGAACTTCCGATGTCATCCACCAGGTCATTTATGTATATTGTGAATAGCAACGGTCCTATGACACTCCCCTGCGGCACACCTGAAATTACTCTTACTTCGGAAGACTTCTCTCCATTGAGAATAACATGCTGCGTCCTGTTATCTAGGAACTCCTCAATCCAATCACACAATTGGTCTGATAGTCCATATGCTCTTAGTTTGTTCAATAAACGACTGTGGGGAACTGTATCGAACGCCTTGCGGAAGTCAAGAAACACGGCATCTACCTGTAAACCCGTGTCTATGGCTCTCTGAGTCTCGTGGACGAATAGCGCGAGCTGGGTTTCACATGACCGTCTTTTTCGAAACCCATGCTGATTCCTACAGAGTAGATTTCTAGTCTCCAGAAAAGTCATTATACTCGAACACAATACGTGTTCCAAAATTCTACAACTGATCGACGTTAGAGATATAGGTCTATAGTTCTGCACATCTGTTCGACGTCCCTCCTTGAAAACGGGGATGACCTGTGCCCTTTTCCAATCCTTTGGAACGCTACGCTCTTCTAGAGACCTACGGTACACCGCTGCAAGAAGGGGGGCAAGTTCCTTCGCATACTCTGTGTAAAATTGAACTGGTATCCCATCAGGTCCAGAGTCCGCCCCAGTAGCTGAGTGGTCAGCGTGACGGATTGCCGTCCTCCGGGCCCGGGTTCGATTCCCGGCTGGGTCGGAGATTTTCTCCGCTCAGGGACTGGGTGTTGTGTTGTGTTCATCATCATTTCATCCCCATCCGGCGTGCAGGTCGCCCAATGTGGCGCCGAATGTAATAAGACCTGCGCCAAGGCGGCCGGACCTGCCCCGCGAGGGGCCTCCCGGCCAATGACGCCAAACGCTCATCATCATCATCATCAGGTCCAGAGGCCTTTCCTCTTTTGAGCGATTTTAATTGTTTCTCTATCCCTCTGTCGTCTATTTCGATATCTACCATTTTGTCATCTGTGCGACAATCTAGAGAAGGAACTACAGTGCTATCTTCCTCTGTGAAACAACTTTGGAAAAAGACATTTAGTATTTCGGCCTTTAGTCTGTCATCCTCTGTTTCAGTACCATTTTGGTCACAGAGTGTCTGGACATTTTGTTTTGATCCACCTACCGCTTTGACATAAGACCAAAATTTCTTAGGATTTTCTGCCAAGTCAGTACATAGAACTTTACTTTCGAATTCATTGAACGCCTCTCGCATAGCTCTCTTCACACTACATTTCGCTTCGCGTAATTTTTGTTTATCTGCAAGGCTTTGGCTATGTTTATGTTTGCTGTGAAGTTCCCTTTGCTTCCGCAGCAGTTTTCTAACTCGGTTGTTGAACCACGGTGGCTCTTTTCCATCTCTTACGATCTTGCTTGGCACATACTCATCTAACGCATATTGTACGATGGTTTTGAACTTTGTCCACTGATCCTCAACACTATCTGTACTTGAGACAAAACTTTTGTGTTGAGCCAACAGGTACTCTGAAATCTGCTTTTTGTCACTTTTTCTAAACAGAAAAATCTTCCTACCCTTTTTAATATTCCTATTTACGGCTGAAATCATCGATGCCGTAACCGCTTTATGATCACTGATTCCCTGTTCTGCGTTAACGTTTTCAAATAGTTCGGGTCTGTTTGTCACCAGAAGGTCTAATATGTTATCGCCACGAGTCGGTTCTCTGTTTAACTGCTCAAGGTAGTTTTCAGATAAAGCACATAAAAAAATTTCACTGGATTCTTTGTCCCTGCCACCCGTTATGAACGTCTGAGTCTCCCAGTCTATATCCGGCAAATTAAAATCTCCACCCAGAACTATAACATGGTGGGGAAATCTACTCGAAATATTTTCCAAATTATCCTTCAGGTGCTCAGCCACAACAGCTGCTGAGCCAGGGGGCCTATAGAGACATCCAATTACCATGTCTGAGCCTGCTTTAACCGCGACCTTCACCCAAAATTGTTTCACATTTCGGATCTCCGTCAATTTCGTCGAGGGGACACTGAATAGTGCACGGTACATCCAAACCGTCATCGAACCCATCGTTCTACCATTCCTAGACCGGCAAGGGAACTTGCTGTTCCAACAGGACAATGCACGTCCGCATGTATCCCGTGCCACCCAACGTGCTCTAGAAGGTGTAAGTCAACTACCCTGGCCAGCAAGATCTCCGGATCTGTCCCCCATTGAGCATGTTTGGGACTGGATGAAGCGTCGTCTCACGCGCTCTGCACGTCCAGCACGAACGCTGGTCCAACTGAGGCGCCAGGTGGAAATGGCATGGCAAGCCGTTCCACAGGACTACATCCAGCATCTCTACGATCGTCTCCATGGGAGAATAGCAGCCTGCATTGCTGCGA
Organism: Schistocerca cancellata; assembly: GCF_023864275.1. NCBI lineage: Eukaryota > Metazoa > Arthropoda > Insecta > Orthoptera > Acrididae > Schistocerca > Schistocerca cancellata. The sequence continues at coordinate 63,045,531 of NC_064628.1, read as the reverse complement.
AAGGTGGATATACACTGTACTAGTGCCGACATTGTGCATGCTGTGTTGCCTGTGTCTATGTGCCTGTGGTTCTGTCAGTGTGATCATGTGATGTATCTGACCCCAGGAATGTGTCAATAAAGTTTCCCCTTCCTGGGACAATGAATTCACGGTGTTCTTATTTCAATTTCCAGGAGTGTATTATTATCCGGTAAGTCATTAATGTACACCGTCCAGTCACATTAATGTGACCACCCGTCAAACACCTGAGTAAACCTGAATAAACACCTCTTGCAGCGCGGAGTGCTGCGAGACGTGCAGGAAAGCGAGACAGCGAGGTTCTGGAAGGTACGGACAGGGGTGTACTGATGTGCAGTGGCCAGCCGTGCCAGGTTTCTGGGTTGGAGACCCATGGCGCGAACAGCCCGATCGAGGTGGTCCCACAGATTCTCGGTTCGGTTTAACTCCGGAGAGTTTGAAGGCCAGGGGAGTGAACTCCTCGTTGTGCTGCTCGAAACACGGACGTACACTGGGGGCTGTGTGACCCGTTGCATTGCCCTGCTGGTAGATGCCATCGCGACGAGGAAAAACAAACTGCATGGAGGGGTGGACATGGTGTCCAGGGATAGATGCGTACTCGTGTTGATCCACTGTGCCTTCCAGAACGACGAGATTACTCAGGGAATGCCACGAAAACATTCTTCAGATCCCAACGCTCCCTCCTCCGGCTTGGATCCTACCGACGATTGTTGCAGAGTCTTTGCTTTCAGTCGGATGGAGCATAAAACGTGAAACGTCCCCTTCGCAACGCAATCTGACTTTCTATAATCCCCACAAAATAATGGCCCTGACTAACAATAACCTATAGCTTTCATGAATCACTTATGTCACAAAAATCTTCGTTACTCGAACTACTGCAATACAGCGAACGCCAATACTGCCAGCTAAATGAAAGAGTCTAACTACTGAAGGCAGTAATTACTCATACGCATAGTTAGCAAATGAAAGATTTCCATAGAGAACAAACAATGTATTTACCTTAATAGTGTTCAAAAGTCATCTCATATATATATATATATATATATATATATATATATATATATATATATATATATATATACATCTTTACAAATTTCCTTTTTCTGCGGGCACACGTCCGTATGGTCCGTTGATAGCAACCTCTCAAACTCTGGCATCTCTCTCCCCACATCCACCACTGCTGGCGGCTCGCCTCCAACTGCACAACGCTACGTGCTGTTCACATCCAACTGCCCAACACTACAATAGCAGGTATTCCAACAATGTCAACCAGCCACAGACTGCGCTGAGCACAGTGATTTTCATACAAATCACTATGTGGCGTTACCAACATAGAAACCTAAATAGGCCACTTACATAGCCCCCACGCTCCCCACAAAAAATTTTAAAAATTGTTTTGACCAGTGGTCAATACACATTAGCTAAATTTTTTATATTAACGATAACAAGTATATCAAATTCACACAATTATTGATACAGTGTTCGTCAAAAGCAAAAATTGTTCTCATAAAGACAGTTCTGATTATGTAAGTCGGTTGTTTAGGCTTTTATGTTGGTAACGCCACATAGCGCTCTGTATGAAATTCAGTGACTGTGCTGTGTGCAGTCTGTGGCTGGTTGGCGTTGTTGGAATATTCGCTATTGTAGTGATGGGCAGTGGGATGTGAACAGCGCGTAGCGTTGTGCAGTTGGAGGTGAACCGCCAGCAGTGGTCGATGTGGGGAGAGAGATGGCATAATTTTGAGAGCGGACGATCTGGACGTGTGTCCGCCAAAAAAAGGAAATTTGTAAGACTGGATGTCACGAACTGATATATATATATATTATGACTTTTGAACATTATTAAGGTAAATACACTGTTTGTTCTCTATGAAAATCTTTCATTTGCTAACTATGCCTATCAGTAGTTAATGCCTTCAGTAGTTAGAATCTTATATTTAACTGGCAATATTGGAGTTCGCTGTATCGCAGTAGTTTGAGTAAGGAAGACTTTTGTGAGGTAGGTGATTCATGAAAGGTATAGGTTATTGTTAGTCAGGACCATTCTTTTGTGGGGATTATAGAAAGTCAGATTGCGTTGCGCTAAAAATATTGTGTGAGTTTAGCGTTGATCAGAGTAAGTAAAGAGAGAAATGTCTGAGTACGTACAGTTTTCTCAGCTGTTTGAAAATCAAATAACGTAAGAGGTTTACTAGCACAGTCATTGATAATGTTTCTAAGGGGACGTTTCAAACGTAATACGTCTGAGAAGGCGTCCTGTCGCCACTCACTGGACGTCTGGTTATACGAGGTGCATTCAAGTTCTAAGGCCTCCGATTTTTTTTCTCCGGACTGGAAAGAGATAGAAACATGCGCATTGTTTTAAAATGAGGCCGCATTCATTGTCAATACGTCCCAGAGATTGGCAGCACCGTACGGCAGATGGAATTTTACCGCCAGCGGCGAGAATGAGAACTGTTTTAAATACTTAAAATTGCGACGTTTTCCTTACTTGAACAGTGTGCAATCATTCGTTTTCTGAATTTGCGTGGTGTGAAACCTATACAAATTCATCGACAGTTGAAGGAGACATGTGGTGATGGAGTTATGGATGTGTCGAAAGTGCGTTCGTGGGTGCGACAGTTTAATGAAGGCAGAACATCGTGTGACAACAAACCGGAACAACCTCGGGCTCGCACAAGCCGGTCTGACGACACGATCGAGAAAGTGGAGAGAATTGTTTTGGGGGATCGCCGAATGACTGTTCAACAGATCGCCTCCAGAGTTGGCATTTCTGTGGGTTCTGTGCACACAATCCTGCATGACGACCTGAAAATGCGAAAAGTGTCATCCAGGTGGGTGCCACGAATGCTGACGGTCGACCACATGGCTACCCGTATGGCAATGTTGACGCGCAACGACAGCATGATTGGGACTTTCTTTTCGTCGGTTGTGGCAATGGATGAGACGTGGATGCCAGTTTTCAATCCAGAAACAAAGCGCCAGTCAGCTCAATGGAAGCACACAGATTCACCGCCACCAAAAAAATTTCGGGTAACCGCCAGTGCTGAAAAAATGATGGTGTCCATGTTCTGGGACAGCGAGGGCGTAATCCTTACAGATTGCGTTCCAAAGGGCACTACGGTAACAGGTGCATCCTACGAAAATGTTTTAAAGAACAAATTCCTTCCAGCACTGCAACAAAAACGTCCGGGAAGGGCTGCGCGTGTGCTGTTTCACCAAGACAATGCACCCGCACATCGAACTAACGTTACGCAACAGTTTCTTCGTGATAACAACTTTGAAGTGATTACTCATGCTCCCTACTCACCTGACCTGGCTCCTAGTGACTTTTGGCTTTTTCCAATAGTGAAAGACACTCTCCGTGGCCGCACATTCACCAGCCGTGCTGCTATTGCCTCAGCGATTTTCCAGTGGTCAGAACAGACTCCTAAAGAAGCCTTCGCCGCTGCCATGGAATCATGGCGTCAGCGTTGTGAAAAATGTGTACGTCTGCAGGGCGATTACGTCGAGAAGTAACGCCAGTTTCATCGATTTCGGGTGAGTAGTTAATTAGGAAAAAAATCGGAGGCCTTAGAACTTGAATGCACCTCGTAATACTGGCGTACAAATTCTAGCCTTGGTCGCCGATGAACAGCAGTCAGCACGGTTGCGCACGGACGAGCCACCTGCTGTGGAGGCCTGCACGCCTCAGCAGTCGCTAAGGAGACACTGTTGGCAGCCCGTTGGTCCATTTGGGCTGTCAGTTGCTTGGCAGTTGCACATCTCGTCGCCCGCACATCTCCGCAGCCGTCGTTCGTCCCTGTCATATACGGCCCGCGGTGGACCACAGTAGCCTCGGCGCCGATTTTTGGTAGCGCTATTTTGCCATCCGCGGTATACTTTAACCGAGGCGCCCAGTGAACAGTTTAAAAGCTTAGCCGTTTCGGAAACGCTAATGGCAGTGGCCCGGAAGCAACGTTTATACCCATTTGGACAGCAGTTAAATCACTCCGTTTCCGCAGTACGACAACCACTGCACTGTTTTCCGCGTCCCTCCGACGCGGTTTGTACATCCTGCACTGCTAGTGCTGCCACCTGCTGTCTGTGAGCGGTTATTGTAAATGTATGTGAATTCCTACGAGACCAAACTGCTGAGGTCATCGCTCCCTAGACTTTTACACTACTTTGCCTATCTTAAACTAACTTACGCTAACCACATCATACACACACACACATTCCGGATGGAGGACTGGAACTTCCGGCGGGAGGGGCCGCTCAATTCGTGACATGGCGCCGCTAACAGGCCGGCGGGTTATTGCACGTTCACATCGAACATAGGCGGTTCAAAAATGGTTCAAATGGCTCTAGGCACTATGGGACTTAACATCGGACGTCATCAGTCCACTAGACTTAGAACTACTTAAACCTAAGGACATCTCACACATCCATGCCCGAGGCAGGATTCGAACCTGCGACCGCAGCAGCCGCGCGGTTCCAGACTGAAGCGCCTAGATCCGCTCGGGTACCACGGCCGGCCATAGGCAGTGGTCGCATTAATGTGACTAGACCGTGTATAATGTGAATAGTAGCGATCCTAACTGCACTATTCCGGGGCACAGCAACATTACTTCAGTGACTGTACGCGGCCGGCCGCGGTGGTCTAGCGGTTCTAGGCGCTCAGTCCGGAACCGCGCGACTGCTGCGGTCGCAGGTTCGAATCCTGCCTCGGGCATGGATGTGTGTGATGTCCTTAGGTTAGTTAGGTTTAAGTAGTTCTAAGTTCTAGGGGACTGATGAACACAGCTGTTAAGTCCCATAGTGCTCAGAGCCATTTTTGACTGTACGCGAGTTTGCATCCAGGAAAAACGTGCTGTGTGGGCGCATATCACAAAACTTCCAATCCTGTCGCAAAGCTGCTTAGATATTCCATACGAACGCATTTCTTTAGCAGGTGCAGTTCCAGTAGTGAGACAAAAGCTTTTCGAAAATCTAGAAACACAAAAATTTATTGTATCCACATCAGGCGTGAAGTCGGCCAGTTCAGTTTCACGTGTTCGATGTTTTTTAAATACGATTTTCATGGTCCAAATGCCTCTAAGCACTACGGGACTTTACATTCGAGGTCATCAATCCCCCTAGACTTAGAACTACTTACACCTAACTAACCTAACGACATCACACACATCCATGCCCGAGGCAGGATTGGAACCTGCGACCGCAGCACGAGCGCGGTTCAGGAGTGAAGCACCTTTAAGCGCTCGGCCACAGCGACCGGCGATTCTCATGGAAAAGGTTACTTTTTTGCAGGTGTTTCACAATGTTGTAATGTAACAGTTTTCTGCTAAGGCGATAGTTCTGTGGATTCGTTCTAGAGGCAGGTTCAGGCGACGTACTTTGTTGTGTCGTTAGTGAACAGAAAGACAGCTCGTGCTCGGTAAGACGTGCGACTTGCGTTGAACACTTGCCTCGACTGCAGGCCGGCCAGCAGCCCTGGTGAACAGAGGGCAGGGCAGAGCGAGTGGCTGGCTGGTGGGAGCCAGGCCCGGCGCTGAGCGATTTATCAGCCGGGCTGGGCTGCGGCTGCGGCTGCGGCGTTTACCGCGCCTGTCTAAACGAGCCCGGCGCAGCCCAAACACCCGCCGGGGCATTCATCACGGCCTCCTGTGTATGCGCAAAAATATTTAGTGGCCGACGACGGCGCGCCAGACGTACGGCCGGAAATTCCTGCTCCACTCGATATCTTCCAGAGGGGGCGTGGCTCCAGGGGCAGCGGCAGGGGCCGCGCCGCCGCCTCCAGCCCTGACCGCAGCTTCTGCGCGAAGGGGTAGAGCCGGGCTCGCGCTTTTAACGCGCCATCTCTCACTAACTGGGTAGGAACCCTATAGCAGGGGAAGGAACGTAAGGCAGATTAGGGAAAATACGACCTCGTCAACAAGAATGAGGCAGCACAAAGGTTCCTTGGCTTCAGCAATAAATTTCAGCTGAATATAATAATTACACTGTTACAAATCACAAGAGGAAGGGGTATACTTGCAAAAGGCCTGATCTAACAGAGGCAGCTATTCTGAAATCAGCTGTTTGATTGTAGGGTTATAACGAGACTACACGTGTGTGTTTCTGGACTACTGTAGATGGCGACCCAGCGGTATTCAATCGTACAACACCGATACACTTCTTGCCCTTTTTAATGTTTTGTAACGTTAGTAATGCGTATTTTCTAAGTGAGAATTCATTTTTTTATTTCGATGTTTAGGGACACATAATTTTTATGTCATGTATATTTGTCTTCTTTTGTTGCGAAATTCTACCCTAAATTAACAGTGTTCAAAACTTAACAAAATCCAATTAGTATACGATGTAAAATATTCTACTTAGGTATTACATGAAAATCGATATATATTTTACTCTACGAGTTATCGATGTAAAGCTTTTGTATCTTTGGTCTATGTTTTCTCTGGCTAGTAGTCGTAGTGGAGAGATAGTTTTGATCTGTGGCGAAGAGAAGTCATGAAGAACACATGCAAAATTCAGTCTAACTAGTGTTTAAAATAAAACAAGTTACATTTAATACCTGATGACGTTTTCACTAAAAGACACAGATCCATTCTTGGTGATTTTACTGAGTGAAGATATTACAGCACAATTAATTCTAACAGCGAGAAGAAAATTGACATATTGCTCTTAAACACTCTGAAGACCCAGGAAACCTCTCGGTGAAATGGTATTCCGTTTATTTTCCGGACAATGATCAACAAAAACAAGAACTACAGCATTAAACAGAAAGACGAGTATTATTTCAGCCATTGACTTCCTACCGCGAGCATTGTTAACGAAAGTAGTTCCAGGAACCGTGCCCTGAAATTACTCTGAATCAATTCTATGTCTGTAAATTACCGACAGAATTGTATGTGAACTTTATTTCGTCAATGTTAAGAAATATATCGTCTCAACCACTTGTTTATAGTGTAAAACACTAAGATTGACGCGTTTCGGAAGTCAAGCTTCCATCATCAGAACAATAAAAAAATAAAAGAACCTGTTAAAACTCGCTAAAATGGAAAATGCGAAACACGTGGTGTGTGGTATCAACGAAGACGCACGGGCGGACCTACGACGATAGAGGAGAGAGCCATGTGGTTAGGTGTTGAACACCATAGGCGACACAATTTTAGAGTTTTTTATATTTTGACGACTATGTGGAGATGCACCTTGGAAGACACGGCTGCAACAAGGGAAGTAGCCACGATGCTTTAATACTATTATCAATTTTATTGTGCCTGGTGCATTTTCCATTTTAGCGAGTTTTAACAGGTTCTTTTACTTTTTTATTATTCTGATGATGGAAGCTTGACTTCCGAAACGCGTCAATCTTAGTGTTTTACACTATAAACAAGTGGTTGAGCCGATATATTTCTTAACATTGATATTCACAACCACGACCTCTGATCCAGTATGGATAAAATCAAAGTTATTTCGTCAGTTATAGGCAGGACGGGCATCCGTTAGAAGCTGCACCCAGAAGCAGATGTAAATTCAGATCACAATGTACTAATGATGAAGAACAGGCAGAAGCTTAAGAGAACCTTCAGGAAAAATCAAAGTGCAACTAAGAAACTGAGGCATGATGATCAGTGTTCGAGGTTCTAGAAGGCTATTGACGCTGCGGTACTGAATATCAATAGGCGAGTAGTTCAGCTGAAATGAAAAATGGTAATGACCTGAGGTGGACAGAAAATGTAGATATAAGAAACGTAACTGTGAGGAGATTGTGGATAGCAGTAGAAACACGTCAATTGGTAGGCGAAAGAAGAAAACATAAAAATGTTCAGAAAAATAAGAAATGCAGTAGTAATTCTCTTAGAATTGTTATCAATAGGAAGTGCAACAAAGGTAAAGCGAGATGACTGTAGGAGAAATATGAAGGAATTGGAAAACAAAATCTTTTCTAAAGTAAAAGTATGTAGAAAGCTCATAATAACTCTCGGAGAATTTTAAGCCAAAGCGGTCAATACTAACAGTGCAGAAGTAATTCTACGTTTAAGCACAGAGAGCGGATAGGCGTAATGAGTAAGAATGTGACGCAACTATGACACAAATGCGATCAAGTAAGGCAAAAGGGATGCATACCACTCATTCGTAATTTCTAAAATTATTGGGGGTTAGTGCCAAACAAGTGATTATTCCAGGCAGTGTGTAGAATCAAAGAGGCTGGAAACGTATCAAAGGGCTTTTGGAACAATACCATGTACACGATCCCGAAAACTGCCTGACAGTAATACGAGGTGCATTCAAGTTCTAAGGCCTCCGATTTTTTTTCTAGTTAACTACTCACCCGAAATCGATGAAACTGGCGTTACTTCTCAACGTAATCGCCCTGCAGACGTACACATTTTTAACAACGCTGACGCCATGATTCCATGGCAGCGGCGAAGGCTTCTTTAGGAGTCTGTTTTGACCACTGGAAAATCGCTGAGGCAATAGCAGCACGACTGGTGAATGTGCGGCCACGGAGAGTGTCTTTCATTGTTGGCAAAAGCCAAAAGTCACTAGGAGCCAGGTTAGGTGAGTAGGGAGCATGAGGAATCACTTCAATGTTGTTATCACGAAGAAACTGTTGCGTAACGTTAGCTCGATGTGCGGGTGCGTTGTCTTGGTGAAACAGCACACGCGCAGCCCTTCCTGGACGTTTTTGTTGCAGTGCAGGAAGGAATTTGTTCTTCAAAACGTTTTCGTAGGATGCACCTCTTACCGTAGTGCCCTTTGGAACGCAATGGGTAAGGATTACGCCCTCGCTGTCCCAGAACATGGACGCCATCATTTTTTTAGCACTGGCGGTTACCCGAAATTTTTTTGGCGGCGGTGAATCTGTGTGCTTCCATTGAGCTGACTGGCGCTTTGTTTCTGGATTGAAAAATGGCATCCACGTCTCATCCATTGTCACAACCGACGAAAAGGAAGTCCCATTCATGCTGTCATTGCGCGTCAACATTGCTTGGCAACATGCCACACAGGCAGCCGTGTGGTCGTCCGTCAGCATTCGTGGCACCCACCTGGATGACACTTTTCGCATTTTCAGGTCGTCATGCAGGATTGTGTGCACAGAACCCACAGAAATGCCAACTCTGGAGGCGATCTGTTCAACAGTCATTCGGCGATCCCCCAAAACAATTCTCTCCACTTTCTCGATCATGTCATCAGACCGGCTTGTGCGACCCCGAGGTTGTTTCGGTTTGTTGTCACACGATGTTCTGCCTTCATTAAACTGTCGCACCCACGAACGCACTTTCGACACATCCATAACTCCATCACCACATGTCTCCTTCAACTGTCGATGAATTTCAATTGGTTTCACACCACGCAAATTGAGAAAACGAATGATTGCACACTGTTCAAGTAAGGAAAACGTCGCCATTTTAAGTATTTAAAACAGTTCTCATTCTCGCCGCTGGCGGTAAAATTCCATCTGCAGTACGGTGCTGTCATCTCTGGGATGTATTGACAATGAATGCGGCCTCATTTTAAAACAATGCGCATGTTTCTATCTCTTTCCAGTCCGGAGAAAAAAAATCGGAGGCCTTAGAACTTGAATGCACCTCGTACTGAAGCACCCGGAACGAGAGGAGGAAACGCAATGTAACTTCACGGGTTCAGACGGTACGTGATGTAATATCAGTGATTACAAAATGGAGTCAAATTTACAAATGAACTTGGCAATATGAGCCCGCTCATCAGTCAGACGACACACCCCATCTGGCCCGGATGAGGGCATTGACACAGTTGAGGAGGGTGTCGTAAAACTGGCCCAAGGATGTTGTGACTGTTCTTTGCTATCCTGGACTGGGACGGAGTTGACGATCGACCAAGACCCACACATGTTCTATCGGGGACAAATCTGGGGATATTTCTGGCTGTGGGAACACCTCAACATCACGCAGGCAGTTCATAGAGACATGCGGCATATGTGAACGAGCACTGTCCTGATAGGAAATGACACCACTGTACGGCTGCATGAGTCTAACACATCAGGACGTAGGATGTAGGTAACAAACCGTTGTGCCATCTGAATTCCTTTAGTCACTACCAGCCATGACATGAAGTCGTACCCGATGGTTCTCCACATTTTGAAGCCAGGAGTAATTCCACTGTGTCTCTTCAAAACATTGAAACAATAGTATTTCTCTCTAGGTCTCCGCCATACGATTCACCACCGAACACAATTCAACACCACGCATCAACAGTCCTTGCTTTAGGGTCACGGCAGTACCCCAGACACAGCCGTTTGTGTTGTGGTCTTAACGATTCACTACTGCGGCCCATGTTGACCGTGACGTATGGAACGCGTTCTACTCTATTCGCCACATCTACATGGCGAAGGAGATTCAACTTCCGACCGTGGACACCGGTTTTCCTAGAAACTCGTATCTAACGGTCTCTTAAAAAGGAACGGTAACACACTGTGTTGCAGGGTTTGGTGCACAGTTTGGTGGTCCTCCCTTGTGGTTGTCAGACGTGGTCGACTGGAACTCGACGAGTATGTCGTCTGCCCTCACATTTCCATGCAGTCCAACATCGAGTCACTATCACATGTGAATACCGCACAAATCAGAATATAGGACGATTGGACCAGTCAGCCAAACGGAGACCTACAATGAGGCCTCTTTAAAAAGCTGTCAGATTTTGATAACGATGTCTCGTACAAGTACACGGCATCTCCGTGTCCTTTACATTTATCACCCAACATCTGACGTAGTTCGCTCTCCTTGTATACCGTACCAGACATCGTTATAACACTAAACACGAAGAACAGTAATGCACTACAGTCGTCTTTTTACCTGTAACATAGCATTGATACTCTAATCGTTTGAACAGCCGCCGACGGTGTGCACATGTACTAAGTTACATCGACATCGGACTATGCCCTCTGGGTGCTTCACTTTTTCTGTTGGGCACTGTAAATGCGAAAACTATCGTATAATTAACTTAACAACGCATGCATCCGACTAGCTGAAATGACTAACAAACAGAAGCATGCAGAAGAAAATTGTGCATGCGTTGGATGACAATCGGTTTGGTTTTAGGAAAGGTAAAGGCACGGGAAACTAAGTTTGGATTCCATAGAAATACTGGAACACGTGAGGCAATACTGACCCTACGACTTATCTTAGAAGAAAGATTAAGGAAAGGCAAACATACGTTTCTAGTATTTGTAGACTTAGAGAAAGTTTTTGACAATATTGATTGGAATACTCTCTTTCAAATTCTAAAGGTGGCAGGCTTTAAATACAGGAACCGAAATGCTATTTACAATTTGTACAGAAACCAGATGGCAGTCATAAGAGTCGAGGGACACGAAAGGAAAGCAGTGGTTGAGAAGGGAGTGAGACAGGCCCCGGTGTTATTCAATCTGTATATTGAGCAAGCAGTAGAGGAAACAAAAGAAAAATTCGGAGTAGGTATTAAAATTCATGGAGAAGAAATAAAAACTTAGAGGTTCGCCGCATACAAAAATTTATTGTGGAAATTAAGTGCCAGTTTTACTCGGCGGGTAGAGTCTGACACAGGAAAGGAGAAATCGTGGGGCTCCGTATCATACGAGTTGGGAGTTAGGGGGCCCAAATCAAACAAATAAACGAACTTCGTAAGAGTGTCAGCAGCGAGCTGAGAAGTCTGCCGAGGGCTTACTACTGTGTAGAAAGGACTCTTGATACAGCTTAAGTCAGCGGGACGTTCAGCACCTACTATGCAATGCATCTACTGTAAGTAACCTTAAATGTGAGTAAATGTGAGACAGTGCGTATGATACGGAGGAAATGCCACAGCGTTAGAGTATGGTACATTACGCTATACGCACAAATACACTATGTGATCAAAAGAGTCCAGACACCCCCAAAAGTCGGCCGAAGTGGCCGCGCGGTTCTGGCGCTGCAGTCTGGAACCGCGAGACTGCTACGGTCGCAGGTTCGAATCCTGCCTCGGGCATGGATGTGTGTGATGTCCTTAGGTTAGTTAGGTTTAACTAGTTCTAAGTTCTAGGGGACTAATGACCTCAGCAGTTGAGTCCCATAGCGCTCAGAGCCATTTGAACCATTTGAACCACACCCCCAAAAACATACGTTATCCATATTAGGTGCATTGTGCTGCCACCTGCTGCCAGGTACTCCATATCAGCGATCTTAGTAGTCATTAGGCATTGTGAAAGAGCAGCAGGGGGCGCTCCGCGGAGCTCACTGACTTCGAACATGGTGACTGAGTGTCACTTGTGTCATACTTCTGTACGCGAGATTTCCACATTCCTAAACATCCCTAGGTCCACTGCTTCCGATGCGATAGTGAAGTGGAAACGTGAAGGGACACGCACAGTATAAAAGCGTGCAGGCCGACCTCGTCTGTTGACTGACAGAGGTTCAAAAATGGTTCAAATGGCTCTGAGCACTATGGGACTTAACATCGATGGTCATCAGTCCCCTAGAACTTAGAACTACTTAAACCTAACTAACCTAAGGACAGCACACAACACCCAGCCATCACCAGGCAGAGAAAATCCCTGGCCCGGCCGGGAATCGAACCCGGGAACCCGGGCGTGGGAAGCGAGAACGCTACTGACAGAGGCCGCCGACAGTTGAGCAGGCAGACAATCTCACAGGAATTTCAGACTGCATCAGGACCCACTGCAAGTCCTATGTGGTCGTGTTGTTCATGGAGGGGGCTTGCACCCCTTGTTGTTTTGCGTGACACTATCACAGCACAGACCTACATTGCTGTCTTAAGCGCCTTCTTGCTTCCCACTGTTGAAGAGCATTTAGGGGATGGCGATTGAATCTTTAAACACGATCGAACACCTGTTAATGCATGGCCTATGGCGGAGTGGTTACACGACAATAACATCCCTGTAATGGACTCGCCTGCACAGCGTCCTGTCATCCCATAAATACTTTAGCGATGTTTTGGAACGCTGACTTCGTGTCAGGCCTCACCGACCGACATCGATACCTCTCCTCAGTGCAGCACTCCGTGAAGAAGAAACCGTCCAGCATCTGATTGAACGTATGCCTGCGAGAGTGGAAGCTGTCATCAAGGCTAAGTGTGGGCTAACACCATACTGAATTCTAGCATTACCGATGGAGGACGCCACGAACTTGTAAGGCATTTTCAGCCAGGTGTGTGGATACTTTTGATCACATGTGTAATATACTGTAACCAATCACCGTTCACCAAGTGTTTGGGTTGCTCGGTACGTTGCTAAGAGAAATGTCAGGTGGTACATATTTGATCACTTCATTTTTGTTGTCGTCTGGTGAGTCAGCCTCAGGGCGCTGATCTAGTGTTCATCCTTGCAGGGGGTGATGAACTGGACGTGTGAAAATTACAAAAGGAGTAATCGAGCGAAGAGTCACTGTGATAATACTCTCGAAAGATTCTCGGAAGGATGGCGCGTCCAGTCTCGGCTAGGCCATCCAGGTTTAAGTTTTCTGCGGTTTTTCCGAAGTTGCTGAAGATAAATGCCGGAATGGATCCTTTGGAAAGGACATGTCCGGCATCCTGCTTTAATTCCGGCCTAAGCTCCATTTCTAATAACGTTGTCGTCAACATGACTATATACCGTGTTCTTCCTTCCTCGAATGCGCCTGAGCTTAAGAGAAGAATACTGCTTGAAAGGGGATCGCACCTACTCGCCATCTCTGGTTTTGTCCATATGTAGGGCCTGGCCAGGAATGAAAATGAGAGAAGTGGGAGCTCCAGACAATGGCACGAGACATTAGTCATATATGTTTGCTTAACTTCGGGCAGTCGTTGACGCGGTGGAAAGAATACGGAAGGGTCAAAAAATGGCTCTGAGCACTATGGGACGTAACATCTGAGGTCATCAGTCCCCTAGAACTTAGAACTACTTAAACCTAACTAACCTAATGACAACACACACATCCATGCCCGAGGCAGGATTCGAACCTGCGACCGAATACGGAAGGGTGCCCGAGGATCGAAACGGTCAAGAAGCTATGCGGAAACTTTTTATTTTCAATTTTTACGTCACTTAAGCCGAAGTAATGTCAGTATATTTTATTAATAAATATTTACATAAAAAGCGTCAAAAGGAAAAGCAAACGTCAAGTTGGGATTGGAAATAAATTTCCATTAAACGATTATAAGGCGTACATGAGAACTTCGTTACACAAAATTAGATACTTTTATTGATGTTAAGAACTACGTTATGCAACATACAGCTGCATTAGAGTATTTTATTAGAGACGATAGATTTCGGTCTAAGACCAGACCATCATCAGGTGCAAAAAATTTCTCAGCTATGCATTTGCGTAACTGGAATAAGAGTTGTCCGATGTAGATTGTTACATTACTGATACCAGCTATATAAACGTAACATATATGTTCATTTAACCTCATAGACATGTGTGTGTGCTAATCTCATGCACTCTCTTCTTACCGGTACATAGTTAGTGATCATGACACCAAACTTTCTTTACTCTTCTCCAATACAATAACAGGCGCCGTCGCATTACTTCACACTTGTATTACTTTACAGTTGATGATTTACATATGTTTTGGCGGTATTCATCGCAGAAACTGGGGAAGCAGTAAATTTCTCGGCATCATACACACGTTATAAACGCCTTGTTTTTACTACTACGTCTTCGTTTTGAAGTTTCTACAGAAAAACAGTGTTGATTAGATTCATAAAAGGTTCGCTCTCATCGCATCCTTTGGCAACAAACGACGCGTAATGGATCGATTCGCCAAATATTGGTGAGGATAGTTGGTGATGTACAATAGAATGTACTTCGATGTACTCTTCTCGGGATTTGATTTCTTTTTCTCTCTCGATCAGAGCAGTTTTGAAGCTTTTTGATCAAATTCCTTACCTGACGATAAAAATAGTCATCGCAGGATTGCACTAGCGGAGCGCGTTTCGGGGGAGTCATTTTAATACTGCACGAAGGCAATCCTTCGTAATACTCAAAAATCACGTCGCATGACTGTCGATTTGTTTTTTCCCAGTGTACACGTGCGTATTCAAATAGAGAGACATGAAAACAGACAGAATTCGGCGCAGAGGGCGGCAACGCCTATATAGGACGACACGTGTCTGGTGCAGTTGTTAGGTCCGTTACTGCTGCTACAATCGCAAGTTATCAAGATTTAAGTGACTCTGAACGTGGTGTTATAGTCAGTGCACGAGAGATGGGACACAGCATCTCCCAGGTAGCGATGAAGTGGGGATTTTCCCGTACGACCATTTCACGAGTGTACTGTGGATATCAGGAATCCGATAAAACATCAAATCTCCGATATCACCGCGGCCGGAGAGATATCCTGCAAGAACGGGAGCAACGACGACTGAAGAGAATCGTTCAGCTTGATAGAAATACAATTCTTCTGCAAATTGCTGCAAATTTCAGTGCTGGACCATCAACAAATGTCAGCGTGCGAACCATTCAACGAAACATCATCGATATGGGCTTTAGGAGCCAGAGGTCCACTGGTGTGGCCTTCATGACAGCACGAGACAAAGCTTGAGGTCTTAGCTGGACCCGTCAACACCGACATTGAACTGTTGACGACTGGAAACATGTTGCCTTATCGGACGAGCCTCGTTCCAAATTGTATCGAGCTGATGGGCGTGTACGGGTGTGGAGACAACCTCATGAATCTATGGCCCCTGTATGTCAGCAGGGACTACTCAAGCTGGTGGAGGCTCTGTAATGGTGTGAAGCGTGTGCAGTTGAAGTGATATGGGACGCCTGATACGTCTAGATACGACGATGACAAGTGACACGTATGTAAACATCCTGTTCGGTCAGCTGCATCCGTTCATGTCCATTGTGCATTCCGACGGACTCTGGCAATTCTAGCAGGGCAATGCGGCACCCCACATGTTGAGAATTGCTAGAGTGGCTCCAGGAACGCTCTTCTGAGCTTAAACACTTCAGCTGGCCACCAGACTCCCCAGACATGAACTTCATTGAGGATACCTGGGATGCCTTGCAACGTTCAGAATAGATCTCCACCCCCACACGCTCCTACGGAGTTATGGACAGCCCTGCAGGATTCATGGGGTCAATTCCCTCAGCACTACTTCAGACATTAGTTGAGTCCAGACCACATCGTGATGCGGCACTTGTGCGTGCTCGTGGAGACTGTACACGATATCAGGCAGATGTACCAGTTTGTAACAAACAACGCTGAAGATTGTGCTTTTCGGAGGGCCTTTTACACAGAGCGAAAGGAATGTTTCCCCGCCTCACCCATCACAGACGTTATCCTGAGCAGCCTACTGTTGCTTTGTGTTGTGTTGGCAGAAGAGCCAACACCGTGTTACTAGTGGAGGCCGAAATGCACACGCGTTTTAGCTCACACAGGCTGGCGTGAGGAGGGAAGAACTATACTGACGTGAGGTCTGGAACATGACAAGGAATGGGAATTCAGAAAGCGGACATAATTAGTTTGATACTTAACTTTAGTTCATTAATGATGAACGTCGCTCTTGACGGTACATGAGTCACAATATTATCTGTTCAGAATACATTCTTGAATATAGTGATTGAATATGGCGCCTTGCTAGGTCGTAGCAAATGACGTAGCTGAATCATTCCATGTAGACATCCTTGTCAGTTTTGATATAGTATCTTTGTTCACGATGGTTCCAGTTGATGAAGCTCTCTCCCATATAGCCGATATGTTCCCTACTGATATAGTAGCCTTGTTCCAACACTGTCTATCCTCCACCTATTTTCAGTACAATGGTGAATTTTATGAACAGATCGATGGGGTAGCCATGGGAAGCCCCCTAAGTCCCGCAATTGCGAATTTATTCATGGAATATTTTGAACATCAAGCACTGCAGTCGGCCAAAAAAAGCCCCTCGAAGTGGTATCGGTATGTGGATGATACCTTTGTAATATGGAATCATGAGGAAGAAGACTTGAATGATTTCCTGGTACACTTAAATAGCATCAACCCAAAGATTAAATTTACTATGGAGAAGGAGAAGAATGGACAACTTAACTTCTTGGATGTATCAGTTATCAAACGGGCGGATGGGACCTTAGGCCATAAGGTCTACAGTAAAGGTACACATACTGATCGCTACCTCCATAAGAACTCAAACCACCACCCTAGGCAAAAGAGGGGGGTCATAAAAACACTAGTGGATAGGGCCAATAAAATTTGTAAACCAGGCTACTTACAAGAAGAACTAAATCATTTACGAATGGCCTTTGCGAAAAATGGTTATACGAAGAACGAGATTAACCGAGCACTTCACCCAAATAGAAAAATGCCTAAAAATAGGAGACAGCAACAACCATCAGCTGGAAGAGTATTTCTTCCGTTCATCCATAATATCACGGATCGCATTGGGAAAGTACTAGCCAAGTTTCAGGTAGAGACCATTTTTAGACCTACTAAGAAAATTAGTGAATGCCTAAGATCAACAAAAGATGCTCGTCACCCCCTAGCCACCCCAGGGGTATATAAAATTCCGTGTAGTTGTGGCAGGGTTTACATAGGAACTACAAAAAGAAGCATCAATACACGGTTGACGGAGCACAAAAGAAACTGTCGCTTGGGACATATCGACAAATCGGCAGTAGCGGAACACGTTTTTAAGGATGGAGATCACGAAATAAAATTTGGTGAAACAAGCGTGTTAGCGAGGACGTCGCATTATTATACACGTATGTATAGAGAGGTAATTGAAATCCACAATCATCAATACAATTTTAATCGTAAAGAAGAAGGATTAAAATTGGATAAGATATGGCGGTCGACGTTGCATCAATCACGTGACAATCGATTGCCTGCAATCGAGAGATCAGACGATAGCCAGAGATAGCTGCACATCGACGCCACGTGACGTGCGGTGGCGCCCCCTACGATATCCATATAAGCAGCGGCCCCAGCTCCTAGCAGCCAGTTGTTGACTCACCTCGGAAGATGTTCTCCGTAGTTGAGAACGAAACGTCAGGGAGAAGAAGTTCTACAGATCGGCCACGGCAACTTAGCCCGGAAGTGTTTACTGATGAAGACGTAGCTGAAGGCTATGCTAAACTGTCGTCTCTGGAAATGAGAGCGTATGTAGACAGTGAACCATCGCTAGCAAAGTCGGCTGTACAACTGGGCGAGTGCTAGGGAGTCTCTCTAGTAGAGATGGGGGATGCGCTCTTGAACTAATTCATAGAAATGAATCTTTCAAAGGAGTGAACAATCAGTGATTCAGAAAAAAAGAATGGTAGCTCCAAACGTTTCCCACGGCAGAGAGAGAGAGAGAGAGAGAGAGAGAGAGAGAGAGACGGAGCATATCAGCAGCGCCTCTGCTGGTTACAGCACAGTGCACGCCACACAACACAGCCAGCGCCGGCCTCTGCCCTGCTTCTACCTTGGCTGCCTGCTTTGTGCAGTGCCCCATTGGATTTTGTGTTTCACATATGCCGTGCCGTCTCTGTGCGTCGTCTGCCGCGTGCAGTGTCTGGCGCAGCTTAACTTCGCATCGCACTCTGTCGGCGATCGTTTCAGTCGCACGTCCTGCCCTCTGGGCAGTTGACGCGAGCAACAGGACAGAGAGCCATCTAGCGGATAACATAGGAACTACTTGCAACAACCTGCTCGCAAGGGAATGGACGATTTGTTTCGGAGCGGGTGAGTTCACCGCTCCCCCCACCCTCGGAACTCGCCCGCTCAACGCTCACCCCACCATCTCGACTCTAGCCAGAGCGTCGAGCAAAGCGACTCAGGTGTCACTCTGGTCTCTGCGGTCTCAGCTCACGCAGTAATACAGCTCGCGGCTCGACCTGCTCGACTCAGCGCCTCTGCATCGGAGTTCGTCCCTACTGGATATTGTTCTTTGTAGTAATACCGCTATGTACATTACATTATTATGTTATGTATACATCAATTGTTTTTATTTTATTTTTATTTGTTTAAACTGATTAGATTAGGTTCCTGATGACTCCTCTTACTATAGGATTTTTATTATGGACACTCGAATTTACGCTTTAATTACGAGCGAACCGATAAACGTATCGGAAAATGTGATACACCAATATTTTCCTTGTTTTATTCTGCGTAAGGCTATATGCAGCACTTTCGTTTTACAGTCAAATTTATATTTTTTTTTTTGTTATTCTGGTACGGATTTTGCGATTTTAGGCGTCTTCGGAAGGAAACATTCACTTTAAAAATACATGGCTTGCGATGAATTTGTATGAGGTTAATGAAATTTTAATACATTATAGCCAAATATATTGTTAATGTAAATCTCAAGTTACAACATTTTCCGATCACCCAAAAAACCACGATAGTGCAAAATAAATCAATAATCAAAAACTTTGTCATATCGTGGAAATTTCAATAAACAATACAAATTTCTTACTCATTATCTGTGTTACTTCAAAATAGGATCAAATAAGATCAAAATACAGGTATAGTACTGGAATAAGCCAATTTTAAAGGGCAATGTGCCTTCCATTTATTTTCTGTTGTAAATGAGTGGTGAGTCATGAAAAAGAGCTAATTCATTTCAGGGAGTGAACAGTTCTGATCCAATCTCTGAAAAGAACAGTTTTGCCCATCTCTACTCTCTAGACTCAACCTGCCATGTGGCGGCGCCCGGTCTGCAATCACTGATAGTGGCGACACGCGGGTCCGACGTATACTAACGGACCGCGGCCGATTTAAAGGCTACCACCTAGCAGGTGTGGTGTCTGGCGGTGACAGCACACTTTGCACGAGGAATAGCGTGAATCGTAGACCGCCGGCCTGAGGTGGCGCCGTGCCTACCTGTTGTGCCGGTCGGCCGCTCGCCCGCGGGCTGGTGCGCGCGGCTGAGTGCGCCAGCAGTGAGTGGCCCTCGAGCGCGGATGTGCGCCGCGTATGCAAAGTAGCGCGCCTCGCCGCGCCGCGATTGGCGCTCCACGCGACGGCTCGGCCGCGGCCACTTAGGCCGGCGCGCTGCGGCTGATTAGGCCGCTAACTAGAACACCTATCGGCCGGCTTAATCAAGCGCGGGGTCCAAAGAGAACACGAGAGGGGTGCTGTTTGGGCGCGCCGCGTGGCTTACTTCATTAGCGGAGAGCTGCGCCGCGTCGTAACGAGAAGAGAGCCACGGGCCAGTAACGAGCTTCGCGCCTCCTGCAATTACCGGCACCGCGGCCTCAGACGCCGCGACTCCGTCACCCGGCGCGACGGCTGGGGGAGCGCGCGGAAAGCCGGCCACGCGCCACACCGCTGCGACTCGTGTAACTAGGCTCACTGCTCGAGGGCCTCCCCTTTTTCTTCTTTTCCGTGCGAATCATCACTTCTTCACCCCCAGTCGTCATCCTCTTCTGTCTTGACTTTCCTCCGCGTCATACTCCTTGCTTCCATTACCTTCTCCACAGTTCACAAACTGATGCGAATGTAGAGGCATACACTAAGCTAATAAAATTATGTGGCATGTGTACATTCTCCTTTATTTGTTTCATTTGTCGCAGTAATAATTCGTGAGTGATATCGCTGCAGGTGGCTGCGGATTTACATTGAGTGGCGGCAGCTGTTGTGTGCCCCACGTGACATTCCCCACTCTCCGCTCTGGTCCGGTAGTGGGGGTAGCGTGCTCGCGTTGCTCCGTGCTCGCGACTTTTGCTGCTCACAGCTTGCTCCGCGAGCACGTATGTTGTGAAGCCCTGATGTAGATGAAAGAATGTGAAACGTCTTTTGCTACTGTTCTTCGTATGCCGTTCTTAAACACATAGCTGTTTACCGTCAGTGCTTTCACCATTTGCAGCTGTGACCTGAAGTTCATTGTTCACAGCCCTTAGTTTGCTGTCGCTGCCAACGTACACCCGCTTTCCTGCTTCTCCTCTTCTTACGACACAAGAAGCTCGTCTTTATAAAGCCACTCTTGTGACGTGGATTCTTACGTAAGCAGTCGGAACAAGCGCGTAAACCTTGCTCTTTTTTCCTCGTACGTTCTTAGCGCAGTCTGCATTAGCGTGGCGCTCCTGTGGCTTTAAACTGATCGGTTTAATTGGTGGTGTCACGCGTTTCCGATACGAGGCTGGTTCCTTTGAAATGGTACGGCCGATTTCCTCCACCATGCTTAAAACATTCGCACCTTGTGTCCCATCTCTAATGACCTCTACGTCAACGAAATGTTTAATCCTAAACTTCCTTGCTTCTATTTGCCCCCATCTGGACTATACGGTAGTTTCTCGTTGTCTTTGGACATCGGCTGTACTACAGAATGGCGCCATCCCCACTTTTAAAGTATTTTACGAAGCGCAGTATCAACCAAGTACAATGTTCCACTTGCTTTAAAAGATTAAAAAGGGAGGAGGCACGACAAACTTGCAACGCCATATAAGGAGGAAACATGCACAATGTTCCTTGGAAGAAGAGGTGTGCTATAAGCTCGGGATAATAACTGAACCCTTAATTATGTGATTGCTTCAGGGTGAAAAACTGATACCATCCAAAAGTGACGATGCAGGAAAGTCATTAACTTGTTATCTTTTGCTCTCGCTGTCGCCGTGCCCGCGTGATTCAACTTCACAGTCTTTGCTGGAGACAATGAGACCGATTTCTGTTCCAGATATTGTAAGCAGACTACTGTTATCACGTACTGGTGTGAAACTGAGGAGCCGGCCGGTGTGGCCGAGCTGTTTTAGTCGCTTCAGTCTGGAACCTCGCGACCGCTACGGTCGCAGGTTCGAATCCTGCCTCGGACATGGATGTGTGTGATGTCCTTAGGTTAGTCAGGTTTAAGTCGTTCTAAGTTCTAAGGGACTTGTGACCTCAGATGTCCCATTGTGTTCAGAGCCATTTGAAACATTTGAATCTGAGGAAATGTGCTTAACAATTTTAAAAGTTTAAATGAAAATGAACAGTTCATTTACATCTACATTTACAGCTACGTACTCTATATACTCCGTACCCACTGTTCAGTGCGCGGCGGTCAGCGAATCGCACCAGTATTATCGACTTTCTTCTGTATTCTATTCACTTGTTGAGCGAGGGATATAGGACTCTCCATATGGTTCTGTACGCGATCCATATCGACCCTGATCTCCATTACCTTGATTAGAATTTTTCAGTCTTTTCCCAAAGTCCATGTGTATTTCTGGAAGCAATATAAATAAAAAACAGACAATCGGTTGTCAGAAACCGGCTATTTTGAGCGGTTTTAACACTCAGGTTAAACTAGAGACTGAAAGAAGCGGTGGAACCGAAAACTGGTTCTTTCTGCGATAGCCGCCCACCCTAGCCGAACGCCCTGCAGCGACGTGCTCGGGTCGGTATCGGCTGCCTCGCGGGTCCTACTCTCCTGTCGTAAGCCTGTCAGCACTAGTGACCTGCAGGGTCCCGGGGTATAAATACTGTTATCTCACTCCTGCCTTATTAACAAGACTGCGTGTCCAACAGACAGAAACAAATTTCTGGTTGTAAATATAAACGCCAAGAGGCGTGAAATTGCGTAAGGCTCAGCGTGACACGCACACACACACACACACACACACACACACACACACACACACACATTTTTATGGGTACTGAATGATAATTTCAGCGTAAGCGAGTAGTGATGTCGGGAACGCTTATCCAGAAATGAATCGGTGGCCACCGACACATGAATTAGACGATAGAGTTGAAATGATTCAACAAAAAACCATGTTATACAGAAATTTTGTTCTTATTCGTAAAAGTTTAGCTAAAGCAGAAAAACTGCACCATAAACCAGCAATTAAAAGTGCATGCTACGAGTAAAATAAAGTTTCTTAGCTACTTTGACCGTTATCTGGTGGATTAAACAACGTAATTTCTGTTACGCAAACAATATTTTCTTCGTCTAAAAAGAATTAAGAAATTATTATAATTTTTACACATTTTTAGTAGAAAAGTGGACGGGAAGCATAGAGACAATGAGCGACCAATGAAGTCTCCAAGAATAAAGTGAGCAAAATAAAAGATACCAAGTAAGAAAGACAAGCTTTGGTTAAGAAAAGTTTAAAACAAGATTACGGCTTATCACCACTGACGTTTAACCAGTATGACGAGAAAACTAAGGCTGTAATAGCCTTCGGGTTATTTACGTCTATTATTTTGTCACTTATGTTGTGTCGCATCTAAATTAGTCACAATAAACTATGTGCAGTATTCAAATTACGGAAAGTTTCTATCGTTTATAATTTCAGAAGAAATAAATGAACGTCCACCGAGAACCTTGCATCTGTGGTGAGGCACGTTCGGCTGAACACATACAAACAACTGTAGTCTGTTCATGGGGAGATCCTGCTCATCGTATTTTTGCAGGGCACAGAGGTTTAAAAAAATGCGATATGATGAAATGTAAACCGTGAGAAAATCGCAGAAGAAGAAGTTGGTAACATTTGAAAAGTGAAGCTAAGAGGAATGTTAAACGTAAACTGGACACGTAAAGAACCAAATGAAGACGCTCTAGAATTAACAACTAACGGAATGGATGGAAAGCCGTTACATCTGAGGGGCCAGGTAGTGGGACGCCTGTTAACTCATTCAGGAGCAGGTAGCTTGGCACTGGGAAGAACAGTACAGCGGAAACATTTTAGGGGCGAACAAAGATTAGGATTTGTAATCTATCGAATATTGGACACAATAGTGGAACAAGTGAAAGAATTCTGCTGTCGAGGAGGTAATACTAAACAGGATGGCTGGATTAAAGAAGATATTATAAGTAGACTGGTACAGCCGAAGAAAACTTTCTTTAATAGAAAAGCTCTATTGCTATCAGATACTGGTGTGGAACTGAGGAAGAAGTTACTGCAACTGTACGACAGGAGAACAGCGTTGCATGGAAGTGAAATGTGGACTATTGGAAATCCGGAAAAGAAAAAAGTGGAAGCATATGAAACGAGATTTAACAGTTTTAAAAGTTAAGTGGGCAGATAAAGTATTGTAACTAACCTGTTTCTACAGGTTATTACGTTAAGATTAGGGTCGCCACCGACTCGAACCATACAACTAATCAAAGGTTTGACCGAGTCGGAAAATAAATTAATTTGATCACAGACCAAAAACTCATAAAAATGCATACGTTGTGATGTCGCTTATAGCGGATACAATGTAATTAATAGTATTGCCCATGCACTGTTCACGAGAATCAAACATTTAGCATAAAACAGAAAATGCATGAACACTGTGTATAAGATCAGCTGCCAGCAACGCACCTGGAAATAAGACTTAATCTAAAGCATTTGTTTTAAAATAAAAGAGGAAACTAATCACTGGACCTGTGCGTAAGGAAACGCGTTGGATGTGCTAGCGGGAAAGCTATGAGGTGAGTGGCTTAGGTGCAGAAAAGTAACTTTGGAATACAAGAGAAAATTGTGGATAAAATCATTTATTCTTAAGATATGGATGTGAGGCAAGTACACAATTCCTGATAAAATTAATTCCTAAAACATTAAAGAAAAGCATCAACACATTCACCGTTATAATCTACACCTAAAATCATTGGTGTGAATCATTCATACAACTGCTGTTGCCTGATAACTGATCGCAATAACTCGTGAAACGATACACGTTTCGAAGTACACCCGCATGGCCACGTGGTTTGAAAGAAAAATCTGCCAAAGTTTTGCATTCCTTGCTGCGACAAGGCAGAGCAATCTTTCAGAGTTGAAAAGCGAGACCAAAAGCTAACAGCTCTTCTCTCGCCAAGTAACAACGCGCCACGCGGTCAGGCTAACTCACCCTTCTTCGACTGGAGCACAGTTGTGGACGCTTCCCGTACCGGCGGCAGACTGCCTCCCTTTTTATCTCCAGCCTCTTCCACCCCCCCCCCCCCCCCCGCGTGGCCCGGAAAACCCAAAGGTGCCATTTCCGCCACCAACCTAACGCAGGTGGATTTCTCACAAGTAGCGCAAACCTCTTTGCCTACTTTACCACTACCAGAGTTGGCTATTCTGTACAACTGCTGTTAAATCCGTAGGACTATCGCAGACTTTTTGCAGCAGACTATGCCACCGGCTAGCAACGGACACAGAACCACATTCATTCAATCACACCACTATGAGAGTTATCAGAAAAGATAAACAAGGAAAAGAAAGAGAAATGCTAGTGAAAATGGGCTACCGGACTAATGAAAGGTGGCTACAGGACCCTTTCATCATGAAATGAAAAAAATACTGAACAGAAGAAGGGATTGGTACACATTAGTCGGACAACTGCTACAGCATCCAACTTAATGATGGAAAGAATAGTTCATTTGCATGTACGTTTACATCTACACACTCGTATGTACTCCACAAGCCACTGTGTAGAACATGGCGGACGGCGAATAATACCAGTATTGTCGATTATCTTTTGTATTTTATTCACTTGTTGAGCGAGGGATAAACGACTCTCCATATGCTTCTGTACGCGACCTATCTCTTCTCTCTTAAGCCGTCGGCACACGGACCGTTCTGTCGAACGTTAACGTTGAGCGTGCCAAGTTCAACGTGCTGCTGAACGCTCAGGAACGATGCGACTTGTGCATACGGTACGTGGGCCCCAACGTGGTATACGCGATCGCAACGCGCTCCAGCGGCAGTTGAGGGATGTTTCTAGTTCGTAAATCACACTGTTTACTCAATGGACGCGCGTAAAATTCCCTCGTTAGCTCTATTAAAGCGCACATTTCCTCCATCGTCCACGAAAAGGAAATTACTATGTCCAATCAATAAGGACACAGACTTATAAAAGTTCCATTACAAACAGTGCGGTACAAATTTGTAATACTTTTCCGCATAAGATAAACATTATTTCATCATTCCCACATTTTAGTAAAACCCCAAGGTCAGCCTTACTTGATCACTACCCAGTAGCAGAATCTTTGCGACATGTGAATTACGAAGCGTAAAAGAAAAAGGAACAAAGCTGTCCTGTAGATTAAGCCAATCGAACAAAATCACCCCTCAAAAAAGGTGAATTTATATTTACATAACATCAAATTATAGCATTTACTTATATTAAACTAATAATAGAGTATCAGAACCTAATAAAAACACGAATGTTACGAAAAAAAATTTGGAAGTGTTATGACGCGAACCACCGCCCCAAGTAAAACTCATTACGCTAATCCTACCACACGATCCTTGTATGTAATCATATTGTATTACCCATGCTATAAACGTTAATCCTACATTATTATGTTACTAACTGAAATTTAATTATAACAAATTGTACCAAGGATAATAAGTTTTGGGTGGATCTTCAGTGTGTCGCTGTCTTCAAATAGCCTTTTCTCATAATACGCAAGTTACAATAATTCTTTTGTAACGAATATGATGTTTCTCATTATTTTATTGGAACAAATCACACAACTAACAACGGATTTTCCAGTGATTCTCAATTTGCTGGTACTCAGAAACGGCAAATATACATACAGGCTTGAAATGAATGCCAATATGGCGCCTCACAACTGAAGGGAGACGGCGTGCGTGTGACGTAGATGGCGTTGTGCTATCTCATTGGTTAACGCTCAGACGCACGCTCAGAATATCTGACATGCCAGATATTGCTCTGCACGTTCGGAAAGACTCCCGAACGTGCTGTTCCACGCAATGACGTCAGAAACTCGGCACGCTCAACGTTCAACGTTCGGATGCACGGTCCGTGTGCCGACGGCTTTACGCTCACAATCGTTACGCGAGATATACGGCGGTGTTAGCATAATAATAGCACTACAGCCGGCTTCGAATACAGGTAATCTAAATTTAAGCAGCAGGGTTTCACGAGAAGTACGTCGTGTTTCTTCCAAGAATTCTCATGTATTCTGGAGAAAATCTCCGCTGTAGGGAACAACACGGGTTCCGAAAACGAGGGTCGTGTAAAACTCAAGATCGCTCTCTTCGCCCACGAGATACAAGAAGGAGGAAATACCGGCGCCCGTGCAGATGCCGAGTTCATTGAATTCGGAAAGGCGTTCGATAAATTTCCGCACTGCTGCCTAATGAACAAAATACGAGCATGCGGAATATCAGACAGGCTGTGTGATAGGATTGAAGAGTTTCTAGGAAACAGAACGTAACATGTCGTTCTGCACGGAGAGAAGTCTTCAGACGTAAAAATACCTCCGTGTTACGCGTAGAAAGTATTACAGGACCACTACTGTTGACAATGTATAAATGTTTAAATGTGAGTGAATTCCTAAGGGACCAAACTGCTGAGGTCATCGGTCCCTAGACTTACACACTACTTAAACTAATTTAACGCTAATGACAATACACACACAACCAAGCCCGAGTGAGGACAATGCATATAAATGACCTAGTTCATAATCTTGAAAGTTCTATGAGGCTTTTCGTAGATGATGTGGTCTTACACAGAGAAGCCGCATCGCTAGACAATTGTAACTAGATACGGGATGACCAGCAGAGCACCAAAGTATGTTGTAGGGGTCGACGATTGACCATCAACATAAATAAATGTAACCTATTGTGCATAAATAGGTAGAAAGACCCAGTACTGCACCATTACATAATTGCAAAACAGTCTCCGGAAGCAGCCACATCTATAAAATATCTAGAAGTATGTGTACAGTGCGATTTAAAGTATAAAATCATAAGTGTAATCATAAATAAAATTATAAGTATAATCATAAGTAAAATCATATATAAAATTAATCACAAGTACGGCAGATGCTGGGACTGAGATTCATTGGAAGAATCATTATTCGTTGTCAAACCACAATGGGAGTACCTTATACAACACACTTTAGACTAACACCTAAATATCGTCCGTTACTCTGGGATTCGTACCAGACAGCGTAACGTCCCCTTAGAAAAATTATGAATGACTGTACTACAAAACTTCTACGTTATTTGATACAAAGACAGCTGAGTAAAACTGAACGTACTCAGACAGTTCTCTCTTTACTTATTCTGATCATCACTAAACTGACACACAATATCTTTTTAGCGCAACGCAGTCTGACTTTCAATAATCCCTACAAAAGAATGGCTCTGACTAACAATAACCTATACCTTTCATGAATCACTTACCTCACAAAAATCTTCGTTACTCGAACTACTGCAATACAGTGAGCGCCAATACTGCCAGCTAAATAAAAGATTCTAACTACTGAAGGCACTAACTACTGATAGGAATAGTGAGCAAATGAAAGATTTTGATAGAGAACAAACAATGTATTTACCTTAATAATGTTCAAAAGTCATCATACATATATCTGTCAATTCATGACATCCATCTTTACAAATTTCCTTTTTCTGGCGGACACACGTCCAGATCGTCCGCTTATTGTAACCTCTCAAAACTCTGGCAACTCTCTTTCCACATCCACCACTGGTGGCGGCTCACCTCCAACTGCCCAACACAACACAAGCGAATATTCCAACAATGAGTCCAACCAGCCACAGACTGCACACAGCACAGTCATTGATTTTCATACAGGGCGCTACGTGACGTTACCAACATAAAAACCTAAACAGCCTACTTACAACAGGACTGATAAATATAGAAGATGCGGATTTTGTTACAGGTTATAGTAAGCGCGAAAACGTCACGGACAAGCTCAGCCATCGCTGCAACAGTAACGTTCTGCATTACGATGTGATTTACTATTAAAGTTGAGAGAACGTACGGAAGACTCAAGTAGTATATTGCTTCCTCCAAGGTATAGCTCACGAAAAGACTATAAAAGGGAAATTGGAGATATTCTGGCTCACACGGCGGCTTACTATCAATCGCTCTTCCGGCAGATCATTGACGACTGGAACAGGAAAAAGGTGGGAAGAGTAAGAGGTACACGAAGTGCCCTCTGCCACACACCGAAAGGTGGCTTGCGGAGTATAGATGTAGATGTAATTTCCTTAAACATTTCTGCTACACTTACGTATGGCTTCCACCGACCGGTTCCGATTCTAGCAGAGCGTCTCTGAATTTGTTCGATATCTGTTATCGCGCTAACTAGATATAAACCTAAACACCGCAACAATACTCTATAGAGTTGCTCATACTAGCGCCTTAAATGCACCTTCCTTTACAGGTGTAATGCATTTTCTCAGAATCCTTTCAACAAATCTAAGTTTTCCATTCGGCAATCCCTAACACTGATTTTACATAATTGTACTATTCCACATCGCTTCTTAGAATTACCCTTAACTTATATGATGCGATGTGCTGAAGACCCATCCCGGATGGCTGTGCCTATGAAAGTGCCGCTTCCGGTACAGGGAGGCACCCCGGATCATCCGAATCCTCCCGGCGGATTAACGGCAGGAGTAGGCTTAGTGGCCAGCCTGGACATTGTCTTTAGGCGGTTTTCCACATCCCTATTGGTGAATAGCGGGCTCGTACCCAAGTCCCGTCTCAGTTACTCGATTCCTTCTGCTCGCTTTCACATGGATAACACTACACGCAGACAGCTGGGATACAAATTCTGTCCTGGGGGTAAGGGGTTGCTGACAGGAGAGACATCAGGTCACCCCTTGAATTAACCCTGCCAAATCCGCTAATAACCGTACCGACCCTGCGCCGCTGCAGGACAAAGGTGAAAGAAAAAGATGTGCTCAAGATGTTTACCACTTATTTTGTAACCAGATATTGTTGGGCTATTTCTCTTTCTTACAGGTAGCATGTTACACATATAAACATTTAAAGAGATCGGTTATTCATTACACAAAATGACCTTATAAGGCTGCTAGTCCTATCTGATGAATCGTTTATATATACAGTAGTGGAAATCAGTATAAAGCTTTGGGTATTTGTAGGAAAATTAACACCATGAGTTAGAATAGTTGGGCACAGTGTATGTGCAATAGTATGAGATCCAGTATACCGACAAATTCATTCAAATGGTATTGCATTTGATGTCAGTAGTACAGTATAATGTAACAAGACATCAACGATTAAGGCGATAGACGGTGTAACTCGGTATAAAGGCAATCAGCTCCGTGAGATGTCTCTACTGCAGATAGGAAACAGACCCTAACAGACACCAATAATGTAGATAAACCACGATTGTGACAATGCCACACGGAAAACAGTTGCCATGTGTCGAAAAAGCGAAAATTGGTGCGCACAACGAAATGGGAGTTTCTAATTGTCAAATCTCAAATAAGTTGAATCCTTCAACTACAGACTGATGATTTCGTTAGATTGGACACACGATGGACGAACGGAAAATATGGGCAAAGTAGAAAATTGTCTGAGGCATCGTAATGGCTACTTTCGCGCAAACCAAGGGCCATAAACCGTTATTCTTCTCAACATGTTGCTGATTTACAGTTACCGGTATCTGCCAGACGTATACCACAAAATTGTCAAATGAACATGTGCATTCAAGAAACGACTGCAGAAACCCAGTCACATCCAAACATAAACAGGCTAGATTGTAGTTTGCTATGGACTTCAGAGCAGGGTATAGTGATCTATAGTGATAACAAGAAGTTTAGTTTAGACGGGCCGAATGTATTTCAATTTTATTGGCATCATCTGAGAACAGAGCATGAGGAAAGAATGAGCAGAAATTTTGGTGGAGGAAGTGTTATGATTTGCGCAGCCTTGTGCGCTCAACGTTTTTAAGTCACGCATTACTTGGCTGAACACTAGAATGGACTCTAACATGTAAACTGAGATGCTAGACGCGGAACTGATTAGAATGTATGAGGACCTAGGAGACGAATGTCTAATGTTTCAACAAGATACTACATCTCTGCATGTTTCCGCAACAATCATAAAGGAGTTTGTAGATACCGGAATATTGCCCCGGTCTGCATGTAGCCAGGGTTTGAACGCCGCGGAAAGTCTTTGGGGAGTGTCTTCAAGCCGTGTTTACGGCAGCAAAAGGCAGTCCGAAACCGTATGTGAGCTGTAAAGAGCGACACGAGAAGCGTGGGCAACAATTTCATTGCAAGAACTTCGAACCCTAAGAAAACCAACATCGAAGAGGATTTTTGAGGTGATTAGGAAGAACGGAGGTTGGATAAAATACTAACTATTCAGTGAGACACAGGGACAGTCAGTGCCATTATAAAATTTCCATTCAGGAAATACAAACTCCTTATTTTGTTATTCGTGTTATAAAAGAAATCATATAATTCTGCCGTGATTGTGTCTTATATGTCTCTACTACTTTCGTAATAAATTTTGGTACTTGTATGTTACAGACATTGTACTGTTACTTTCGTAGGAACTCTTCCTTTATACTGATCCACTAAGGTACTGAGAGCAATTAGAGATGTGCGACTCTATATTTTTCCCGACTTAGGATATGTCGAATATTTCTCGAGTATTCAGGCAAATGGCGTCGTCCTAGAGGCGTGATATTTCGGCAAGCCCACTTGTTGCCTCCTACGTGCGTTCTTGATGAGTCATCAGAAAAGCCTGAAGACAGCAAGAAGTCGACTTGCCGAAACATCACGCCTTCTGAACGAAGCCACCCGTCTGAATACCAGACAAATATTCAACATATTGCAGATTCTATTACGCTTCCTAGGGCACGTCTGATGCATTCGTTTCTGTGGAACATTCACCGTCAAGTGTAGCGTAATAAGATCTATAAATCAAATATTCGTCGAGCCAGTCACATAACTGCGAAGATTCACTGTGAGAGATTATCTTGGTTAGTAATCGACAATGTGGTACCGTAGAGAGAAAAAAAGGTCCTGGTAAATGGGAGTAGAACTCGCGCACCGTGGGTTCCGCACAAACTTAATTACGTATCACGTTTCTTGTAGTGGCCATTTTCGCAGCAGCTTCATATAAATTGCAGTTGTTTAAAAGAAAATGCCTGTTTTGCATGCTGCACATCGAAATTTTTATTTTTGTTTATGCACTCAGACGCGTTTCGCCTTTTTTACAAGGCATCTTCAGGAGGGTGTCCTGAAATATTACACGATTTGTCCATTTTTACATGTAGGTTATGATTTCACATCTAGGTTATAGATTTAAAAACGGTTCCTCAACTTTTTTTGTGAAATGGAAAGGTACTTACAGGTAACTTCTAATTCATTGCATTTAAGCAAACTGCTCTTTCTCACCTGGCAACCAAGAGAACATCTTAGAGTTCATTTCAGAAGATAACACGCGCAGCAGGCGTAGGCGACCAGGCAGGGTTGGGTGAGAGCGGTGTTGGGTCAACAGATTGTGAGAGTTTGGCGGTAGCGGCTCTCGGCAGGATTACGTCGCAGCCGGGGCGTGACTGGGTGAGCGGCCCGGGGATCAGGGGCAGGGTGGCGGCTGCTGCCGCACGCCGTGACTCACTGTGCGCCGCTAAGCACTTCTCACTTACACTTCCAAACAAGGCAGCGCACTACTTCTTATTCGGCACTATAGCAGCCGATGAGCCTTGGCTCTTCAGCAATCTACCTCCATACATCCCTGCTTTTCTCCTCCATTATCGGATCTCCTCCTCGGTAAGGTCGGCCAACCCGTGGTCCTTCCATCTAGTTTTCAGTCGGCCAGTCCTTATGGTAGAATCCAGCCTTCCGTTCATTATTCTCTTGGGCAGTTTGCCACCTGCCATCATCTCCGCGTCCTCATAACCAGCGTATTCTGTCACTTGATAATTTTAACTATATGTTTAAAATAATGAAATCTTCTCAGGCTTCCATCCACGCCAAGCTGTTACATGTGCATCAACGATTTCGGCCTGATGCTCCTCGGTAACCCTGATGTTCCACGAACGCGCCCTTGTGCTGCAATGGTCTCAGTCCTCGTAAACGACATGTAAGTTTTTTTGAGTCAACAGTCTTCTGATTGGTTTGATGCGGCCCGCCACGAATTCTTCTTCTGTGCCAATCTCTTCATCTCAGAGCAGCATCTGCAGCCTAAGTCTTCAATTATTTATCCCCGTCTTCCCTTGCAATTGTCACGGTCTACAGCTCCCTCTAGTACCTCCGAAGTTATCCCCGATGTTTTAACACATGTCCTGTCATCCTGTCCCTTCTTCTTGCCAATGCTTTCCACGTGTTCTTTTCTTCGCCGATTATGTGGAGAATCTCCTCGTTCTGTACCTTACCAGTCCTCCTAATTTCAACATTCTTCTGAAGCACCACATCTCAAATGCTTCGATTCTCTTCTGTTCCGGTTTTCCTACCGTCCACAATTCATTATTGTACAATTCTCAGAAACTGAGGCCAGGAGAATTATCTTGTCCAGGAATGCCATTTTGCATTTGCTAGTCTGCTTTGTTTATGTCCTCCTTCCTTTGTTCATCGTGGGTTATTTTGCTTCCAGGGTGGCAGAACGCGTTTAACTTCTTCTACTTCGTGACCCCAAATCTGGTGTTAAGCTTCTCGCTGTTCTCATTGCTATTACTCCTCATTACTTTCGCCTTCCTCTCGTTTACTAGCAATCCGTATTCTGTACTCATTAGACTGTACATTCT
Source organism: Schistocerca cancellata (assembly GCF_023864275.1). Lineage (NCBI taxonomy): Eukaryota > Metazoa > Arthropoda > Insecta > Orthoptera > Acrididae > Schistocerca > Schistocerca cancellata. The sequence goes on along the minus strand of NC_064628.1, from coordinate 63,012,170 downwards.
AATTGACAGAGCCTCTGGTTCATCTTCACATTCACTGAGAATATCAATGTAATTAGCGAATTTTATCACTGATATTCTTTCAGCCTGAATTTTAGTTCCCCTCACGAACGTTTCCATCATTTCCGTCGTTACTTAGATGTACAGATTGAACAGTACGGCCGAAAGATTGCGTCCTTGTCTTACACCATTTTTAAATTCAGGACCTACCTCTTAGTCTTATTTTTCCCTCTTTGTTCTTTTACGTATTGTATGCTACGCCTCTTTCCCTGTAGCTTACTCTCATTTTTCTCAGAATTTGGAACACATTACACCAGTTTACATTATCGAACGCTTCTTCCAGGTCGAGAAATCCTATGAACGTGGCTTGATTTTTCATCAGTCTTGCTTTCATTATCAAGCGCAACATCTGAATTTCCTCTCTGCTACCTTTATCTTTCCTAAAGTAAAACTGATTGTCATCTAACAGATTCTCAGTTCTTCGATATATTATTCTTGTCAGCAACTTGGATGCATGAGCTGTTAAGCTGATTGTGCACATTTAATGGTCTCAAAAGTAAAATATACTGGCGATGATTATTTTGTAATTGCTATAGTCACTGCTTAGGTTGTCATTCACAAAATAGCTAATGACTCTTATGGAAAACAGAGAAAAAGGGAAACCTCAGATCCATGATAATACACTCCTGGAAATGGAAAAAAGAACACATTGACACCGGTGTGTCAGACCCACCATACTTGCTCCGGACACTGCGAGAGGGCTGTACAAGCAATGATCACACGCACGGCACAGCGGACACACCAGGAACCGCGGTGTTGGCCGTCGAATGGCGCTAGCTGCGCAGCATTTGTGCACCGCGCCGTCAGTGACAGCCAGTTTGCCGTGGCATACGGAGCTCCATCGCAGTCTTTAACACTGGTAGCATGCCGCGACAGCGTGGACGTGAACCGTATGTGCAATTGACGGACTTTGAGCGAGGGCGTATAGTGGGCATGCGGGAGGCCGGGTGGACGTACCGCCGAATTGCTCAACACGTGGGGCGTGAGGTCTCCACAGTACATCGATGTTGTCGCCAGTGGTCGGCGGAAGGTGCACGTGCCCGTCGACCTGGGACCGGACCGCAGCGACGCACGGATGCACGCCAAGACCGTAGGATCCTACGCAGTGCCGTAGGGGACCGCACCGCCACTTCCCAGCAAATTAGGGACACTGTTGCTCCTGGGGTATCGGCGAGGACCATTCGCAACCGTCTCCATGAAGCTGGGCTACGGTCCCGCACACCGTTAGGCCGTCTTCCGCTCACGCCCCAACATCGTGCATCCCGCCTCCAGTGGTGTCGCGACAGGCGTGAATGGAGGGACGAATGGAGACGTGTCGTCTTCAGCGATGAGAGTCGCTTCTGCCTTGGTGCCAATGATGGTCGTATGCGTGTTTGGCGCCGTGCAGGTGAGCGCCACAATCAGGACTGCATACGACCGAGGCACACAGGGCCAACACCCGGCATCATGGTGTGGGGAGCGATCTCCTACACTGGCCGTACACCACTGGTGATCGTCGAGGGGACACTGAATAGTGCACGGTACATCCAAACCGTCATCGAACCCATCGTTCTACCATTCCTAGACCGGCAAGGGAACTTGCTGTTCCAACAGGACAATGCACGTCCGCATGTATCCCGTGCCACCCAATGTGCTCTAGAAGGTGTAAGTCAACTACCCTGGCCAGCAAGATCTCCGGATCTGTCCCCCATTGAGCATGTTTGGGACTGGATGAAGCGTCGTCTCACGCGGTCTGCACGTCCAGCACGAACGCTGGTACAACTGAGGCGCCAGGTGGAAATGGCATGGCAAGCCGTTCCACAGGACTACATCCAGCATCTCTACGATCGTCTCCATGGGAGAATAGCAGCCTGCATTGCTGCGAAAGGTGGATATACACTGTACTAGTGCCGACATTGTGCATGCTCTGTTGCCTGTGTCTATGTGCCTGTGGTTCTGTCAGTGTGATCATGTGATGTATCTGACACCAGGAATGTGTCAATAAAGTTTCCCCTTCCTGGGACAATGAATTCACGGTGTTCTTATTTCAATTTCCAGGAGTGTATTACAACACCGAAAAAGAAATACAGCAATCGTTCTCACTAAACGCGGTGGTGCTTAGAGATTAGCTACGAATTCCGGATAACTATCGATACAATTACCCCCACGTAGAACACCGTTATTCCATTATTGTGGTCTTCAGCCGGCCGCTGTGGCCGAGCGGATCGAGAGCCATTTTTTGAGTTAGCAGGATATGAAAAACGACTTAGCACTCTGGGAGGGTAATGCGGTTCAGATTGCCTCGGGGCAAGATGTGTGTTGAGATGTAAGGAGGTATGTAGTGACAGAGGTGGAAAAGCACACCAGGATGACTTCTGCTTCCACCTTGTAATTAACGTCACTGGAAGTGTTCTGATCCCCCAGCACGTCTGTGGCCACTACACTGTTGAGCGGATGTTCTGGTAAACCAAATCCTTGGGGCATGGCTGTGGGCAGTGACTGATCGCTTCCCTGAATGGAAGACGTCTCTGGTCTTGTCTGCATGGTTTTTGTTGCAATACTCGTACAGTATCTGATCAAAAGTATCAGGAGACGTGTTAGTGGTCATTAATATGGGATGTGTCCACCCTTTGCCTTTATGACAGCTTGAAGTCTGCCCAGTACACTTTCAATGTGGTGTCTGAATGTCTGGAGGAATGGCAGCCCATTCTTCCTCAAGAGCCGAAACCTGACAAGCTAGCAATGTTGGACGCTGGTGTCTGGAGCGAAATCGATGTTCTAACTAATCACAAATGTGTTTCATTGGGTTCAGGTAGGGACTGGGGAAGACAGTCCATTTCAGGAATGTTATCTCCCACGAACGATTGCTTCACAAATGCTGCCTTATTAAGATTGGGTGTTGATGCAGTGATAGTCTCCGTAGCGTTCCTGTACTGTGCGCAGTAAACAATGCTCTAAAGTGTGTCCATATCATTCTGCATTTAGCGTTTTCTTAAGCGCAATAAGTAGAACACACCGTAAATACGAAAAACGGTCCCATACTTCCCCTGTACTTGTCTGTTGGCAATAAACGTGATAAAGGTAACGTTCTCCAGGCATCCGCCAAGCCCAAACCCTTCCATCGGATTGCCACATGATACAGGGGTACTCTCATTTCCAGTCACCCACTGCACAATATCGTCGCTCTTCGTACCGCCTCAAGCATCACGCATCACTGACTACAGAAATTTGTGGCTCATGATTAGCTGCTCCACCACTGTAAGCCATCCCTACGTAAAGTCATTGTACTAGCAGGACTGCACGTAACGCTTTGAAACTCATGCGTAATTAATGTCGCTAATTTCATGCAATTTTTTACAGCCACTTTCCGCAACGATCGATGATCCCTGTCGGTCATTTAGCTGTGGCTGTTCCTTCGCGTTTCCACTCCGCAACATCACCAAAAGTCGACTTGTGCAACTTTAGAGGGTCTGAAACTTCCCTGATGGCTTTGCTTCTCAAGTGGCATCTAATGACTATGCCACGTTCGAAGCACTACGATCGCCAGACGGACCCATTGTGCGGTTGCAGCTTCTCTGCTGACAACAAGATACTCCCCGCGTCCGTTTACACTGTCGGATCTGCCTCTTGTGACACCTTGCGGTCAATTCCGCTTTACGTAAGGGTGTACTGACACTTTTGATCTGATGGTGTAAGTTCTGTAACTGAATACGGTGCTGTAATTATTTATCTTGAGTACTCACGATATCTTTACGTTCCCACAAGTCAGCACAACAGTTAATACTTGCATTCAAAAGTAAAGGAGACGGTCTGTAGTATTCTGCAGTTGTTACCTTTGACAAGTTACATGTTGTTGACTAGTCTAAAATGTACATTTTTAGACATGCTACGCGATGGAGGAATATCCGCGAGAAAGAAATAATATGGAATTACAGACACAACTAATAATGAGTAACCAACTCTTCATACTTGAAGTGTGACAGGAGGTCAGCTATTTGATTCTTGATTAGGTGTTTAATTACAATAGCGTTTATTAAGAACTTTCAGAAAAGGCCACGAAAGGACTATAACGCCAAGGAAATACTTAAATCTTACCTGTATTTACTATACCAATAATTTCAATGTTTTCAAGAATATTTAGAGATAAAAAGTGACACAGCTTGTTCTCGATCAAGAGTGCTGAATTACATCTGACTTTTTTTGTTCCAGGAACCTGGCCTTTGGTGGAGCCACTTTCTACTCTTTTATGCAAGGTAAGGAAAACATTCATTTACGGATTTCTAAAAGCCCGCCCTCTTGTGCGCTAAAGCACTTCATAAAATACATTCATTGCGTACAAGCGTTAAAACAAATCCCGCTCCCCCCCTCACGCTAAGCGTCCTTACGTGAAATGCCTTCGGTAATACTACGGAAGGTAAAGTTATATTTCCTAACTCGGAAAAATATTGATATTGCTATTCTGTATCATCTTTTCCCTGCTGAATAATGGAAGTGGAATTAACTCTGTCATTTAAATAAAGCTTTTCTTTAAGTAGTAAATTGTGATAATTTGAATGTTGTATGCATTAGCCTCTGTTATTCCTTTGACTTAAGTTCAAGCCAAAGTTACTGAAATGCATCGGCTCTGTGTGGTTGTTTCAATGAAATACGTATATAAATTTTGCATTATATCGCCTTTATAAAACATCATATTCGTATATTACTAATAGAAAAAGAAAGTTCTTGTTATCGAGTATTGAAATTGTGATCGATCTACAAAAACGATGGATCGTCCACACTTCCACACAAGCGTTAGCTACTACAGTTGCTGAGACCACCACTGTTTACAAAAATAATTTCTGTATAGAAAGAGAGCGACTCAGTGTTCTCTACTTGAAGGAATGTCAATACTTATTGTAATCTGATATTAAGATAAAACAGTTCACACTTACATCAAGGTGCGACAATTAATTAGAGAGATAATCAGTACAGGGTAGAGAATTGTGAATCAGCGTCTTATATCCATTTTATTAAAAACAATCTAGGCACTACTATGGACATTACATAATACCTTCTTTGCGGTATTGTTACTCTTTGATAAATTACAACATCATCTTCGGCTTTTGGTGACTTTTACATCTTTTATTTGATATATGCAACTTTAAAAAAAGCTTAAAATACCAAAATGGTTAACGACAGTAAAGGGAGCGCCACAATCTACACAATAATATTTAAAAAATCTTATATCTCATAATGCAGTGCCAAAGATAGCCGTATATGCAATATAGGTTGACAAAAACTATACAAAAATCATTACTATTATTTAGGAATAAACTGAATGAAAAATAAGCAATTGATAAAACAAAAACAAAAATAAAGTGTTAGTTTACTTTAATAATTTCAGCTATGCGGAATTGTTTTGACCTATATATGGCTCTGAGCACTATAGGACTTAACATCTGAGATCATCAGTCCCCTAGACTTAGAACTACTTAAACCTACCTATCCTAAGGACATCACACACATCCATGCCCGAGGCACGATTCGAACCTGCGACCGTAGCGGTCGCGCGGTTCCAGACTGAAGCGCCTAGAACCGCTCGGCCACACCGGCGGGCCTGTTTTGACACACTTCGATCTATAGCTACCTGTATGTCACAGATTTTATTTACATCTGCGTCCATACTCGGCAAGGCAGTGCGAATTGCATAACAGAGGGCACTTTCCATCTTTCCACGTCCAGTCCCGGAGAGAGAATGACTGCCGTGCGCGCTGCAGTGAGGATACGGCATCGAATCCATGGACCTTCTCTACTTACAGCCACATATACGTTCTCTACAGACATCATCACTTAGTAACATTATTCGCATTCTTCTAGCATGAGTTACAGAAGCGGTTATTGACATCATCGCGAGCTCACGCAAGCGCAAATAATGTTATACTTTGTACTCACAGCAAATTTGGAGGTATATTTTAGTTTCAAGCGGCAGCTCGATAGATGTCAGGTCGCGGTCGTAATTTAACGATTTCAAACAATAATTCGGATCATCCACACTTACAGTGTTAATCACCCGTCTACACCGGCTCAAGCAGCGAATGTTTAATTATAACCACCCTGTACATTCCCTTCTGAGTCTTACAATGAATCTGTTTTTCCTGGAGTTTTATTTAAGTCGTAGTTCCAATGAAATATCTAAACGGATACGTCCAGTGTGATTTAGAAAATTGTGGCAGTTTCTAGTGGCCGACCGCCAAGCTTGTGATCAAACGGGAATGTATTTCTTCTGCTTATTTACGTAAAGTTACATTTATTTATGTTGAGAATCAAGTATCAGTTGCTGCCTCAGTCGTTGATCCAACAGTCGTTACTGCAAAAAAATGTTCAAATGTATGTGAAATGTGAAATCTTATGGGACTTAACTGCTAAGGTCATCAGTCCCTAAGCTTACACACTACTTAACTTAAATTATTCTAAGGACAAACAGACACACCCATGCCCGAGGGAGGACTCGAACCTCCGCCGGGACCAGCCGCACAGTCCATGACTGCCGCGCCTCAGACCGCTCGGCTAATCCCGCGCGGCAGTCCTTACTGCATTTCGCTTCAACTTTCCGGCCTGTTGACTTCCTATGCAGGGTGAGTCACATAAGATGTAACATCCCTTTTATTTCGTGAACGGCTGCACATACCGAAACCCGGTTTTCAGAAAATATTGGAGCGTCGAGGAACACTTTTTTTTGTTACTTTTTTAGCGCTGGTATCAACGGATATATTGAAGCAGGTACGTATTTTTTAATGGAACGGCATACTTTCTATAACTGCGTTCGAGCTCTTGATAAGACAGTTACAGTGATGAAACGTTTTTTACTGTCGGCGTTGAAACCTATGGTAAAAAACAAAAACGAGAAATATTCAAAAATGGCTCTGAGAACTATGGGACTTAACATCTGAGGTCATCAGTCCCCTAGAACTTAGAACTACTTAAACCTAACTAATCTAAGGACATCACACACATCCATGCCCGAGGCAGGATTCGAACCTGCGACCGTTGCCGTCGCGCGGTTCCGGACTGAAGCTCCTAGAACCGCTCGGCCACAGCGGCCGGCTCCGAGAAATGTCCTCGAGTTTTGAGTACGGTGGCTGGAATCGCCATCATCGGCGCAAACACCGCCAAGCTAACCTCTCGTGCTTTGTTGTGTCAGAATGTCAGCACATTTGCCTGTTTACGAGTACTTGCTTTCACTGCAGGCCGCTCATTTCTGCTTCAGCATTCGTTGCGTGCAGACATTTGCACCAATGAGAAGTTGGTATGCTACAATCATTTGGTGAATTAAATGTCGTCCAAGCAGTAAAGCGGTACAGGGCTATCTATCCGGAACGCCAATGTCTGAAGCGCCAGGCAGTGGCACGAATTATTCAGACGCTAGAGCGGACAGGCTACTTGAAAGTCAAACAGAGGACAGGAAGGAAGACTGCAACTGACAGAAAACACGAAGGAGCTCTTCTGGCTACGACGCTAATGATCCGCACAGTGGTACGAGACGTATTGCCAAGGAATGTGCAATCGGCCAGGCGAGTGTCGTTCGCGCACTGCATCTGCCGCTACATCAGGCATTCGATGACCGAGTTTTCACCAGATATTGGATAATAAAACAAACGAAAAAAATAAGAGGCAGTTAAACCAGTAGAAAAGAAATAAAGAAAAAATTAAACAATTAATCCATCTTAAACAAACCATTTCAAGAATCAAATCCTTTGAATAAAACCCTGCTAAAAAAGGCATACCACACAAAGACAAACTAGAAACATTAAAACAAACTGAAGTTGAAGGTATAAAATTAACAATTGAACCTATAAAACGAATATCCTGAGAATCCTTTAAATTATGGATTATTGAACCTGCACACATAAACAATAATTTTACAGAATTTTGTCGGTTTTTCCTTCAGCAACTGAGAGATGATCCTACGTTTTTCCAACGTGTGTTCTTCGCAAATGAGACAACGTTTACTAACCACGCTAATCTAACTTTGCATAACATACACTACTGGGCAGCCGAAAATCGACACTGGCTTTGTCAGGTGCAACATCAACACCCGTAGAGCGTAAGCGTATGGTGCGGCATCATGGGAAGTTACGTTGTGGGACCTTAGTTCATATCAGGCGTTCTAAATGGACATTCGTCAGCACACTTTCTTACGAACATTCTTGCGGTTCTTCTAGAAGAGGCAACACTTGCTGTTCGGCATTGTACGTGGCTGCAACACGATTCTTGTACAGCTCACTCGTCCCGGGTCGCAACGTAATACTGAATGAGAACTTTTCTGGAAACTGGAAATTTGTTGTAACGCCTTATGGGACCAAACTGCTGAGGTCATCGGTCCCTAAGCTTACACACTACTTAACCTAACTTAAACTAACTTACGCTATGGACAACACACACCCATGCCCGAGGGAGGACTCGAACCTCCTACAGGGGGAGCTGCACGGACCGTGACAAGGCGCCTAAGACCGCGCGGCAGAACTTTCCCGGACGGTGGAGAGGAAGAAATTCTGTGGTCAAATGGCCTGCGAGGTCCGCGGATGTGACTCCTCTTGATTTATTTCTTTGGGGAGCACTCACAGATGCAGACTTTGATAAACCCCAATTCCACCAGACGATATGTGTCGTCGAATCGCCAGTGCATCTTCTACCATACCATCCACTGTAATTACATCTGTTCATAGTTCTTTCGAATGGTGATTGCAAATGTGCATTCCAGTCCACGGTCAACAATTTGAACACATGCTTAAATAAAGGATAAAAGCTTTTTTGGAAGATAAAATTTATGTTATGTGATTTGGGTGGTTACCAAATCATTGTTAGTAAATTGTTTATTTCATTTACGTGTGTACGAAATTTCATCGCAATGTCATGTAAATGTACAGCGTGCACTGCACTTCGCTGGTAACACTGTCATTACGCACCTTCGTTCAGCATGAAACGACATTTTGTTAAGAAGAACATTTATTATACAGTGTACAGGTGATCACCAAAGTATTTTAACAGAATGTTTAGTTCAATGAATGTACCCAACATGATATAATTTAGAGAAATATAGGCAGAGACAGTCGTTCGACATCATAAGATGCAAACAGCCACGAACAGGAAAGATGGGTCCAAATTCCTTCTAACATTCAGGTATTTAATACATTAGTTGCTTTTGTAGTGTATAAGATTCTTTATTTTTCAAGAATGAGCTGCTGATTTCTCTGTCTGAGCTCACGTAAATCTGGGAGGATACACAATGTGAAAAAGTTTTCCTAGGCCCTTTGTGATACGCTATATTCCAATTTATGTCGTATTTCCGTACACAACATTCATACGTGAACCTGCATCTAGTTCGTAAGTTGGTTCAAGGGAAATAAAGTTTTGTTCTCGTAACGCAGTCGTTTCTTACGGTATGCAACTACGTAGCCTGGTCCGAGACGCCTGCTTGGCTGTGTTTGCACCGCTGATGCCAATTACGGCCACCTCGCTCAAAACTAATTTCTCGAATTTTTTTTACGTCAGGTTGTAATCTTCGCCGGCCGCTGTGGTCTAGCGGTTCTAGGCGCGCAGTCCGGACCCGCGCGACTGCTACGGTGGCAGGTTCGAATCCTGCCTCGGGCATGGATGTGTGTGATGTCCTTAGGTTAGTTAGGTTTAAGTAGTTCTAAGTTCTAGGGGACTGATGACCACAGATGTTAAGTCCCATAGTGCTCAGAGCCATTGTTGTAACCTTCCCGTATAAAATAATAAAAATGATAATTTTCGTAAATATCTTAACTCATGAAAACTGATAAATTTTGACGTAAGCAGCGCTACGCCATGGCCCTGTGAAATCATTCTGAATAAACTGAAAAATTCTTACCTCATGATGGTGTCGTCGAATAACGCTGTCTATACGTCTGTTCGTGAATGGGACAGCTTAGTGCAATGCTGGGCTATCAACTAATACTTGGGAACATTTGTCTGAGATCTGAATTATTAGAAAAACTGACTTTGCTTATTGACATAGCTGCATAGCTGGTCGTCTGATTACTAAAGAACACATGACTATGAGCTGAGATAATTTCTGAAATATTTAAATCTAAATAAAAGAATGGATCGGGACTGGAAATGACTTGAGGCAAAATTATTCCTTCCTTTTTTTGTTGACTGGTAAAAATTATATTCTGAAAATCTTTTACATTATTGACAAGGATCTGCAATCCATTATATAAAAAATTGAATATTACAAATCTGGGTCAACTGGTGCTGACGAATCACAAAAAGATTGAAACAAATTCATATTAACATCTCAGACAAGTGACTTAACTACGCGCATGCCAATAAAATTAACAAAATTTACCTTATACAATACACGGCTATGAACAGAGCTGTACCAGCGACAGACTACAACTGCCCTGTAGCAGCGAGCGATTACAACTGCTGTCGAGACTCCTCTGACCAGCGACTCTATTGCAGCAAAGATATTTTCTGTCGCAGGCAAATTACATTTGCTCCAGCAGGATAGTGAACCCCTTCCATGGTTTCAAAGTCAGCATTAACAAAAGCTACATCACTGTAATTGTCTTCTCAAGAACTATTGCATTCAGTTATAAAAGCCGGCCGGAGTGGCTGAGCGGTTCTAGGCGCTACAGTCTGGAACCGCGCGACCACTGCGGTCGCAGGTTCGAATCCTGTCTCGGGCATGGATGTGTATGATGTCCTTAAGTTAGCTAGGTTTAACTAGTTCTAGGTTCTAGGGGACTGATGACCTCAGAAGTTAAGTCCCATAGTGCTCAGAGCCATTTGAATCATTTGCCAGGTATAAAAAGTACGCGGTTCCATTTTTAAAAAACGTACTTGCTTCAATACCTCCGTTGATACCGGCGCTAAAAACATTAACCCAACCAAAATATACGTGCCGCTCGGCGCTCTAACGTTTTCCACAAACCGCGTTTCGATATGTGTCACCGTTCACAAAATAAAAGGGATGTTACGTCTTACATGACTGACCTTGCATATTACAGCATCATCTCCGAATAATATCCCCACATTATCCGACGATTTTGCGGTGTTAACGAGTTTCGTACTTTCTGTAATAAATTCCTGATTCAAGACACTACGTAGATCTGATATTCCGTATTATAGTTTTTTTTCTTTAGGTGAAGTAAGGAATGGAACCGATTGCTTTTTGTGAGTCAAAGAGAACGACATCAAAACTGAGTGCTGCTGTCTTCTCTTTTGAGGATTTCACGGACGAATAATGTGAGCTGATTTCCACAAGTTCGTTGTCTGCGGAACCCGTGTTGATTTACGGCCTCCAGAAACATCGTAGTACGCGAACACTGAACGTGTGGTACATTGTACGTCCGTGATACTGGCCTACAGTAACGCGCATCTGCCCGGCATCCGTTCTTGAAAGCGGTGTTGACGCGACTAATTTTCCGAGCCCTCCCCCGCACGGAGCATTGTTTGTACGGCGTGTGCCGCAGCGAGAGCCTAATCTGCTCGAACCTGCCCAGAACACATGTCACAGCGACGGCCCCCCCTCAGCAAATACTGAAAGTACACGGCTGCCGGTGGAGCTGTTTGCTGCCGTATCTTATCTCGGAAATATTGTAGATGACAGCTGTCATCCTCCCATACCAAATGACCGCCCATTATCGAGTTGGCTGCCCTGAGAACACAGTAGTTCAAGGCACTCGGTTATGACAAGCAGTGATCGCTAGTTATTGGTCGTGTGGGCCTCTTTTGGGGACAGCCGTTGCGACAGAAAACTCGTTTTTTCTGTTTCAAGAAGGCTTTTGACGCCGTTTCTAACAAGCGGACTCTAATCAGATTACGCGCCTTTTGAATATAGTCTCAGCTATGCGACTGGATTCGTGATTAACAGCCAGAAGCTGTAGTACGTAGTATCGGACAGTAGCTCATCTTATGAATCCAGAGTTGTATCTAGCATTAACCAGGAAAGTCTATAGGCCCCTTGTTCTGAATCTATATAAAAGATTTATCAGTCAGACAATGACGTCGTTTAGCGTCTAGCGAAGCTGAAAATAAATAAAAACGAATTATAAAATGATTTAGACAAGATATCTGGATGATGCGTAAAGTGGCAATTGACACTGAAAAAAGAACTGTGAGATCCTCCACACGAATACTATGAGCACTGTAGATTCAAGTAAATAGCTAGTGATTACAGTTAGGAATAATTCAAACTTGAACGATCATATAGAAAATGTTGTAGAGATGCCAAAATAACGAGTGCGCTTTTTTGATGGAAGAATTAGAATGTGCAACACCTCTAAAGAGACTGCCTACACTATGCCTGTCGATCCTGTTCTAAAGCATTGATGTGTAATATGCAGTCCTTACAACCTATGGTTGATAGAAGACCTAAAATTTCAAAGATGGGCGGCTAGCTTTGTGTTGTCGCGAAATTTGAGAGAGACTTGTCACAGATATGATAACTGCGTTTGGATGGCCATCATTAAAATGAAGTTTTTATATGGGTGTCGAATATTTTCATGTAATTTCACTCAACAAATTTCTGCAGCGAGTGTCGAAATATTCTGTCGCCTCCCACTTACGTAGGGAGAAATGACCGTCGCGTAACTGAGATGTTATTCTTCCGTATCTAAGTGGGAGGCACACGTAAAGATTCAAGTATTCACTTTTCCCTCTCGCTGCTCCAGACTGGGACGATAGAGATGTAGTTTATAAGTGGTGTCTTGCGTCCTCTGCCATGCATTTAAGTATAAATTGAAAGCGACAATGTGGATGCAAAAGACACGTTTCTGTTGTTCGTAATGTGACATTGTACGATGGAAGGTCGGCAAGTAACACGCAATAATTAGATTACCGAAACGTCTAGTATGTAACAAAGCAAAACAAAAAAAAATCGCAAACGAACTTATATCTCTTACCTACTTTTATACATAGTCTTCAACGTTCTCAACACATTTCTTCCATCTCCCATCAATATGCACTCTTCGTTTAAGTCCGTTTGGTTGGAGTACAGCCATCTGCGGACTGTTGATTTCACTTCCGCATCTGTCGCAAAGCGTTTGCCGATTAAGGATTTTTTCGTGGAACCAAAGAGATGAAAGTCCGACTGTGTAAAGTCCGGACTGTATGGTGGATGTTGGAGCGCCTCCCACCCATATTTGGCGATTTTCTCACGTACGGCAGCAGCAACAATGGGGCGAGTCTTGACATCAAGAAGTTTGACACCGTCAGAATTAGTGCTATGCCGTTGTCACGGAGGGCACGACGCAACTCAATCAAAGTTTCAACGTAGGCTGCAGCATTCACAGTGGTCCCATTTCAGGAAAGTCCACCAATAACACACCATGCATATCCCAAGCACTTTCCTAACAGACTGAGTCACTCTGAATTTTTGTTTAGCTCTCCATAGAGGCCTGCTTGGTTTCGGGCGTATAGTGGCACGCTCACGATTCGTCATCCGTGACGATTCCTTTCAGAAAGTCATGTCCTTCTGCGGCATAATACGTTAAGTGATCCAAGCTTGTCGCCAGTCACTCGTCCTTGTGGTCGTCGGTCAGATTAGTAGGCACCCAGCGATCACTAACTTTACGAGATTTCACCGTGTCACAATACCGTACACTGCACCATAGGAAATGAACTGCAGTCCCAACGGCTCCGACATTTTGGGGATTGCAGCCGTTACCGGCCTCCCGGAGAGTGACAAATGACTAAGATTCACAGGGTTCTCTTGGAAAAATGCACATCGCCTGGAGACATTGCTTCGGTCATCCTCATACATGCCACGCGCGTCCATGTGGATTTCACTCAGTTTATGCCCTTTGGCCCACGAATATCGGACTACACTTCGCTGTTCTTCACAAGTTGGCGACACTGACGTGTACACCATGTTTGTTTCGTAGTTGAGGCCTCTCTCGCGAGAACTGCACATGAAAACAAAATACTCTGTGCAGCACAAAATTCAAAGCATTTTTTTGGGAAATTTCAGCATTCCAGCTGCAATACCAGGAGAGAAATAAATTACTGTGCGTTACTTTACTGTCCTCCCTCGTAAATTACTTTATGGCTCAAATGTTGCACGCAAGTATGTGCATCAGAGACCACATGTTCATGCAGTTTATTTTCGACTTCCTCCCCTGCGACAGAGCCAGCTAGCGCAGTGTATAACACACTACAGGCACGGGGTTCGAATTCCCGTCAGAACATGTTTCACGATATTGGATGTTGATTTAAAGACTCCTCCTGTCCAAATTAAGGTAATGCAACGTCTCTAACGGCCTTAATGCCCACTGGATATTATACTCTTTTCTCTTTCATGCGGATGTATTACCTTTTTGTGAAGGCAAAAAGGTAATTATTGCGTGTTACTTGCCGACCTTCCATCGTACAGTGTCACATTACGAACAACAGAAACGTGTCTTTTGCATCCACATTGTCGCTTTCAATTTACTCGTATACTTAAATGCATGGCAGAGGACGCAAGACACCACTTATAAACTACATCTCTATCGTCCCAGTCTGGAAGGCAATACTGCAAAATACACAGACAACTGTCAAGTGTATCTCTTTACTGCGCATCATTCCCTTCTACAAGATCATCGCCAGGCTCTGAATAACAACACAGAAGCACAACAGACTTAACTCTAACCCGAAAATAAACATAATTGGTGAATTACGTTGTGTTAACTCACAGTTTGTACTTAAACCTAAGTATATGTATTTATAATCTATCATTATTCTGGTAAACATGTAAAATCAAATTTCCTTCTGAACTTTGGACTGTTCGATACGAAAATTAATACCGATTGAACATGTGTGAGGGACGTCACTAAACAGTTCAGTCTGTAAAGCCAGCACCTGTGATGACAGCCAAGTCACAAAAAACACCTAAAGTGAACACGTCCCTAGAAACTGTTTATGTTATCTGTTTCTAGAGCCTACTACGTTCGGCGAGAGAAGTATGTATCTGCTCTGTTTCTAGAACATGTTCACCTTGTTTTCGTGACATCGCTGTCTTTACAGGTATTGGTGTTTGTGTGTTTGTGATTAAATTGTTTAATTTTGCCAATCGCATACATTTAGTCTGTAATTTTTTTCACATCTAACATTTCGAAGACAGATACTTGTATGCGGATTTGACTTAGCATTCAATTTCAAAAGAATTATTGCTATTGCTTTTATGAGTGATTAGACATGTACAGACTGAGAAGAAGTTGTGGATCGAAACTGCTGGCGTATTGAAACGATCAATCTAGTAGCTGCCATGTGTTTCCCATCCTGACTTCCATAAATATGGGGACAGTAAACCAGACAGATCAGATCATGAATTGGAAGTATCGTCGAATGATTGGTTTTCGAGGTTTTTCACATAAGTGGTGAGACAGTAAAGGGAATGCAGGAGGGAAAATAATGAACAAATCTCAATGTGTGGTAGACGCCTTCCTTGTCCCGTCGTATCCAGCTTAACTGAGAGTAAATGGTAGTTACATGGTCAAACAGGTGAATATTACAGATACGTTCCACAGGAGCATTTAGGGTTAGCGACAGCCATCGGGAGTTTACGTTACTTGAGTCGTGCTAAACTGAATCATAGTACTGAAGGAGCTGTAGACCGAGTGTTGCAAAAATTGCTGATTCAGTGTAGTGAAACAGATCTTAAGTATTCCAGTCGTACTTTCTGTGATGTCTCGAGAGATATTCTACATTTAATTGCTGTATGGTGTTGGTGGAGTCTGTTCAGATAAAAGCTTTAGATATGTACTGGGAAAACTGTGGCGGATCGAACATAGAGTCCTGCAGCAGTGGTGAAAGATCTTCTTCTAAAGTGATATTTCAGTGCCATAGAAAACGTTGTGTTATCTGTTGTTTTTGTACCAATCCACAGCGCTATCAGAAAAATTAAAACTCTCATTTTAGAAGTGATATGTCAAAGCTGACAGTTCAATTTCCCAATTGCCTTGTCGAAATTAAGCACCGGCGCTATCGCGACTCCCGCGGGACGGTTGGCGTCTGTCTCCAACTGCCTGCCAATTTATGATTTCGGTAAACATTTCCGTAGGCCAAATAAATGTGTGGCTTTTTCTACTGTCCTACTTTGTATTTTTCTACGTCTCCTGTTAGTCCTATTAGATACGTGTCTCACATGCTTGAGCAATAGTCTAGAATGAATTGCACGATTGAATTGTCAGCCATCTCCTCTGTAGACTCATCTGTTTTTTGCAGTATCCTACCAATGACGTGTTTTACTTACAACTGAGCCTATATCACGGTCCCATTTCATGTCCCTACACACTCGCAGCTCTATTTGTATGAGTTGCCTGCAGTTTTACTCACTAACGTTCTCGCCTTAGGGTACTAGATTTTTGCGCTTGCTGAAGTCCATAAATTTACATTTCTGAAGAATTTAAAGCGAGTTGTCAATCATTCCACTAATCTGAAATTTTATCAGTATTTGACTATATATTTGTGCTACTTTTCAGGCAGTACGGTCTTTTATTATAGATAACATCACCATTTGAGAAAAAGTCTGACGTTACTGCTAATACTGTCCGCCAAGTCACTGTGATAGAAAATGAACAACAAGGGACCAAACACATTTCCGTGGGGCACACCTGAGATTGCTTCCATATCTCTCAGTGATTTTCCGTGAAGATAACTTTCTCCATCCTCCCTACCAAGGAATTCTCACGAATTTTGTTCGATAACCCCTGTGGTTGTACTGTTATTAATAAACGTCAAATGATTCGGAAGTCAAGAAACACTGCATCTGCCTGACTGCCATGGATCCATGACTTTTAGGATGTCATGTGAAAGGAGCGTTAGTTCTGTTTTGCATGACCAAAAGTCTTGGAATCCATCCTGGTTGTCATGGAGAAAATCATTGTATTCGAGATACATCAGTACTTTTTATCCACCTCTAACAATCTCGGCCGGTCGGTGTGGCCGAGCGGTTCTAGGCGCTACAGTCTGGAGCCGAGCGACCGCTCCGGTCGCAGGTTCGAATCCTGCCTCGGGCATGGATGTGTGTGATGTCCATAGGTTAATTAGGTTTAAGTACTTCTAAGTTCTATGCGACTGATGACCTGAGAAGTTAAGTCGCATAGTGCTCAGAGCCATTTGAACCAGTAATGTGGACGTCGATGGGTCAGACCCTAGTCTCCCTTCCTTCCTTCCATAGTTACAGGTGGATGTGATCCGTACAATAGCGGAGAGCGTATCTGTGATTAAAGGCTCTGCGGTAAATGATGGCCAAGAATTCATTCACAAATGCTGTACAGAATTTGGCAGACACTTCTTCGAGCACTGGGACCCTACGAAGTTTTAAGATTCCAAGATGCTCTGCAACACAATTAACACTGTAAGTAGGCTGTTTAATTGTAAAACTCTGCATTCGTGTACGGTCGATGTCTGGAGGTTAACGAATATAAGGACCAGAGAATCACACCAGAGGTACAGTGCCACAGAACAGGAAATTGTGACCAGCAGATCTACAAAACCGTAAACGATGTAATATTTAGCGAGAACACTTGCTTGGAACAACTTATGTTAGCACGTGCGGTACTTTCAGAGTCATATTTACAGAACAGAAGTTTCTATTTTGATGTTTGTTCTTTCCTCATTCATCATCGAAGTGTAAATGTGGAAGTTTAATGAAATGATTAAAACAGTCCGGAACTGAACAGCTCGTGGCAAAGATATGGATCTGATATCTCTACTTCTGACGCTGGACTGTGTGTGGTTACTCCGAAAATGATTTAGCGTGGCCACATGTTGCCCTTGTCAGATGAGAGATATGTTCTACTCTGCAGTGTTTTAATCACTTCATTGAAAATCCCCATTTTCACTTCGATGGCGGATGAGGGGAGAACACAGAGAGAGTGTCTGTAACTGCCTGCGTTTATCTGGTAACGGGAATTGGGAGCAGGCGCTCACGTCACACGCCGGCCGATAAAGGATTTCATAATT
The DNA here is from genome assembly GCF_023864275.1 of Schistocerca cancellata. Classification (NCBI taxonomy): domain Eukaryota; kingdom Metazoa; phylum Arthropoda; class Insecta; order Orthoptera; family Acrididae; genus Schistocerca; species Schistocerca cancellata. The sequence continues at coordinate 62,994,179 of NC_064628.1, read as the reverse complement.
GCGGCCTTTGCTCTCCCCTGGGAAGAATGGAACTGAATGGCTCGAGTAGACGCAAAGGCAGTGTGGCTGAGGGGGGAGGGCGGGGGGAGGGGGGAGAGGGGAGAGGAAAAGGCGGGCGAGGCTTATCTTGGCACAGCGTGGAGAGGCGCCGGCCTGTCACTGCACAGTGCTTAGTCTGGACATCATCTGGTTTGCCTGGCGCCATTCACAGCTAGTAAGCTGTAATCAGTCAAAGACTGGAGCGCGTAACATCTATTACAAGGATACGTCCTCAGAATGGTTACATCGGTAATAAACCTCTAGGTTGGGGGAGGGGGGAGGGAACAAAATTAATTTGTTACGAGTATCCTATGGTGTTAGAGAACATGTACTGCTGGCTATAAAAATTGCAGTTCCAGAAAGAAGAGCAAATAATGGTGATTCGCCAAAGATGAACGACCAATAGCTGTGAAGCATGAATTGAAACCTACCTTTTACTAAAAGAAATGTATGGCGAAGGCCGTTTATCCCGTACGCGAGTGTCTGAGTGTTTCAAGCGTTATCGAGATGGCCGAGAAGACGTTGAAGACGACTCACGCCCGGGACGCCCTTCAACATCGAAAACGGATGAAAATGCCGAAAAAGTATGTGATCTCATTCGATCTGACCGTTGATTGACAGTTCGATCAATTGCTGAAACAGTAGGAACTGAAAAAGTATTCGTAAGGCAAATTTTAAGTAACCGATTTAACACGAGCAAGGTATATGCGACGCTGGTGCTGAAAATTCTCACGATCAAACATAAAGAAACTCGTAAAAATATTTGTACTGAACCTTTGAACTCCGCTGAAAACGATCCTAATTTTTTGGAAAGAATGATAACAAGTGACGAATCTTGATTTTTAACTTATGATCCAGAAACTAAGCGCCAATCCATGCACTGGAAGAGTCCAACTTCCAGGAGAGTGAGAAAAGCTCGAATGAGCAAATGACAATTAAAAGCAATGATGACCTTTTCTTCGATGTTCATGGAATTGTGTATCTTCACTGGGTTCTGAAGGTCAGAATATTAATCGGCATTACTACCTTCAGGTTTTTGCTCAGCTCTGTGATAAAATAAGAAAAAGAAAAAAAATGATCCGAATTATGTAAGAACAACTCATGGGTTCTGCACCAAGACAACACAGCGGCTCATACAGCATTTTCTGTTACGACATTTCTAGCGAAATACAGCACCCAGTGTTACATTATCCACCTTATTCACCTGACCTAGCACCATGTGGCTTTTATGTATCCCCCAAGGATATTACAGTCCGTTGAAGCAATGGAAGAAAAAGCGGGATCTGTCATCTAGGGGTTCAGAGAAAGTCTTCGCATGGTAGAGGTAGAGGGGCAGTATGTCTAGGGTGACAAAAACTAAATATGTATTTTTAATAAATCATATGTTTTACAACAATTGTTTCATTGTTTTATAACCACGCCTAGTACAATATACAGGGTGTTACAAAAAGGTACGGCCAAACTTTCAGGAAACATTCCTCACACACAAAGAAAGAAAACATGTTATGTGGGCATGTGTCCGGAAACGCTTACTTTCCATGTTAGAGCTCATTTTATTAATTCTCTTCAAATCACATTAATCATGGAATGGAAACACACAGCAACAGAACGTACCAGCGCGACATCAAACAATTTGTTACAGGAAATGTTCAAAATGTCCTCCGTTAGCGAGGATACATGCATCCACCCTCCGTCGCATGGAATCCCTGATGCTCTGATGCAGCCCTGGAGAATGGCGTATTGTATCACAGCCGTCCACAATACGAGCACGAAGAGTCTCTACATTTGGTACCGGGATTGCGTAGACAAGAGCTTTCAAACGTCCCCATAAATGAAAGTCAAGAGGGTTGAGGTCAGGAGAGCGTGGAGGCCATGGAATTGGTCCGCCTCTATCAATCCATCGGTCACCGAATCTGTTCTTGAGAAGCGTACGAACACTTCGACTGAAATGTGCAGGAGCTCCATCGTGCATGAACCACATGTTGTGTCGTACTTGTAAAGGCACATGTTCTAGCAGCACAGGTAGAGTATCCCGTATGAAATCATGATAACGTGCTCCATTGAGCGTAGGTGGAAGAACATACTGACGAAACTAAAATGAGCTCTAACATGGAAATTAAGCGTTTCCGGACACATGTCCACATAACATCTTTTCTTTATTTGAGTGTGAGGAATGTTTCCTGAAAGTTTGGCCGTACCTTTTTGTAACACCCTGTATAAGAATCATATACGATGAAATTTGCAAGTGATTTGGCGATAGGCAGGGTAAGAAATTTAGTATCTTTTTGGTAGGGACAACGGCTCTAGCTGTGTTGGACATAGACTCGAACTGACCTTAGATACGGGTATATCACTCCATGCCACTACAACTCGCCAGCCACTACAGAATGCAAGAATTAATCGTCTGTAGTGGCTGGCGAGTTGTAGCTTGCCATTCTGCCCCCTCCCCATGGTCAGACGTTTTCAGTGGAAGAGAGATGTGGAAATCGTGAAAGCTGGTGCAACAACTAGGGTTGGGTAGGTCAGGGCAGGAAGGGCAATATGCGGTCTTGCGTTATCTTGTTTGAATACAACGTCATGTATCCTTTGTAGGGTACAGCAACCGGAGAACCCATAGTGATGCTATGCACACTACTGCTTCACTCTGTTGTCTGTGTGGCCCTGCAGACGTAGTGGCACTCTCAGTATGTGTACTTCTTTTGCTGCAAAAAGCCCATTTCCTGAATCGCGGTACATGATGTGGCTGGACGATCCTAAACGACCGAGCAGTAATACACACATATCAAAAAGATTTTGCATCACCCCGGTTCCCAGAACTCATGAAGATAGACGTTTACTGTGGATATTGTATCACAGACAAAGTCCCTTGGACTGTTTAGAGATGTCACTTAAACCCGCCCAAAGATGTAAACAACCATGCATGAGCAGCGCCTATTATACGGAGGGTGTCCGACAGCCGATTAGTTCCAGTCATTCCACCAGGAAGGAGGTACACGGCTAGTATTGTTTGTAGTTCAGCCGTGCCTAGACGATCAATAGCGCGGTTCGATCTCATCCGCATTGTTACTTTGTGCCAGGAAGGGCTCTCAACAAGGGAAGTGTCCAGGCGTCTCGGAGTGAACTAAAGCGATGTTGTTCGGATATGGAGGAGATACAGAGAGACCGAACTGTCGGTGGCATGCCTCGCTACTACTGCAGTGGATGCCCGCTGCCTACGGATGATGGCTCGAAGGAACCCTGACAGCAACGCCACCATGTTGAATAATGCCGACCGTTCAGGTCGTGTTGTCGGCGGGGCCGGGAGGTGCTTGCGCCTGATGTACTCTACTAGGAGCCTTGTAGGCTCAACACAAACCGTTAGCGTCATTACCTTATTACTTTTACTACGAGTACCCTTTCATTAGCAACTTTGAGCCAAGCACAAAATCAGTTACCTCTCTATTGTATATCGTAAATAGTTTAGTAGGCTGGACATGGAGGTCTTAGTCTTAGTTTCTAGCTTTAACGTACCCTAATCTCTTCTAGTTAAGGTAGTTTTTAGGACAGTAGATGTTAAAGGCATGGTGAGCAACGGCCAGCGTCTTGAGGTTCATTCCAAGACCCGGGCCGCCGCCCACAACCAGGTGACGGGCAATATTATACCTGTAACTTCTCTTCCTTCCTTCTTTCTAAATATTTAATTTCGTTTTGTTTATTAATATCTTACTTGTTTTGTATTAGTTATACGTTTTTCTAATGCTGCACAAAAAAAAAAAGATATCAAATGGATCTAAACAGAGCCCGCCTCCACGTGGCGGGACACGGGCAACGGTGTGAGTGGGGACGGGAGCCGGTGTGGTGTTACTTTCAGTCACTGCGGACCCCGGACCCAGTCACAGCGGCTAAGTGGCAATATACGACCCACCATAAGAAATTAGACGGTGGGTCATAAAATATAAGCAGCTAGTGAAAAAAAAAAAAAATGCTTTTCATGCAGCCACAGGACGTCGTGTGCGCAATAGGCTGTATGTTGCGCAGCTTCACTTCCGGCGTCCTTGGCGAGGTCCATCTTTGCAATCACGACACCATCCAGAGCGGTACAGATGGGCCCAACAACATGCCGAATGGACCGTTCAGGATTGGCATCACGTTCTCTTCACCGATGAGTATCGCATATGCCTTCAAGCAGACAATCGTCGGAGATGTGTTTGAAGGCAACCTGGTAAGGCTTAACGCTTTAGACACACTGTCCAGCGAATGCAGCAAGGTGAAGGTTACCTGATGTTTTGCCGTGGCATTATGTGGGCCCGACGTATGCCGCTGTTGGTCATGGAAGACGCCGTAACGGCTGTACGATACTTGAATGCCATCCTCCGACCGATAGTGCAACCATATCGGCGGCATATTGGCAAGATATTCGTCTTCATGGACGGCAATTCGCGCCCCCATCGTCCACACATCTTGTGAATGACTTCCTTCAGGATAAGGACATCGCTCAACTAAAGTGGCCAGCATGTTCTCCAGACATGAACCCTATCCAACATGCCTGGGATCGATTGTTTATGGACGCCGTTGAGAAGTGAGACAATCTGAACAAACTGTGCCTTGATGAACTTGGGGATAGTATGCCACGACGAATACAGGCATGCATCAATGCAAGAGGATGTGTTACTGGGTATTAGAGGTACCGGTGCGTACAGCAATCTGGACCACCACCTATGAAGGTCTCGCTGTATGGTGCTACAACATGCAATGTGTGGTTTTCATCAGCAATAAAAAGGGCGGAAATGATGACCATGTTGATCTCTATTGCAATTTTCTGTACAGGTTCCGGAAATCTCGGAACCGAGGTGATGCAAAACATTTTTTTGATGTGTGTATATGTCCTCTCAGACGCTAGTCTCACCAAGCATGGCGTTGAGTATAGCACTCCTGAACCTACGGTTTCCATAGTCGCATGACATTTCTTCTTCTTAAGACATAACGCGTTCTTCTTGCAAACAAAGAAAATTCAAATGCGATTTCTGAATTGAGGTACACGGTATGTAATCTTTTCGTGTATACAGAGTCTAGATGGCGTTACTCCTACTACACGGCGTGATCTCGCTGAAATGCTAATCATTTGCATAACAAAGCTTGACAATTAGATCCTCATTCCGCGCCCTCTTCACTGATTTGCAGTGTCAATGGCCAGAAGTGTACATACAGTCTATTAACAGATTTTTGTTTAAAGTTGGCAACTACATCATAGCGTTCGCAGTCATTTCTTGCAAATCTTTCAGACTACTTTAAGAAGCAGCGAGTGGGCAGTTCTCTGTTATATGTCTTATTGTCTGTTCCTCTGTGTCTCAGTCACACACAGCTCTTTGGCGATGTACAGCTAAATCTACACGCGTAATCCGGAAGCCACGGTGCGGTGCGTGGCGAAATTTTCCCTGTACCACCAGCTGTTATTTCCCTTCCTGTTCCACTCGCAAACAGAGAGAGGGAAAAACGACTATCTACACGCCCCTGTATGACCGCTATTTTCCGTATCTTATCTTCGTGGTCCTTGCACGAAATGCATGATGGCGGCAGTAGAATCGTTTGGCAGTCAGCTTCAAATGCCAATTCTCTAAATTTTCTCATCAGCGTTCCTCGAAAAGAACGTCGGTTTCCCTCCAGCGGTTCCCATTTCAGTTCTCAAAGTATACCCGTAATACTGGCGTGTTGTTCAAATCTACCGGTAACAGACCTAGGAGACGCGCCTCTGAATTGCTTCGATGTCTTCTTTTACCCCGACCTGGCACGGATCCCAAACACTGGAGCAGTACTCAAGAACAGACCACCCTACCGTCCTATAAACGGCCCTAAAATTCTTCCAATAAATCGAGGTCGACCATTCGGCTTCCCTACCACAACGTTTTGTGACGTTACTCTCAGATATTTAAACGACTTGACTGTGTCAAAGAAAACTTCTTTTCTTCAACGTGTTGTCACATTTGCCTTGTCCCATTGAGTTTGGACCATTCAGAGCAGAGAAGGCCAAAACCTGCAACATTCTTTGTTGTTGTTCTTTTTTCATAGTTCGCCGACTGTAATACAGAACACGCCAACTACCGCGCTTTAGTTTTACTAAGCTTCCTTGTAATACCTCGTGTACTCTGTTCGGTGACATAGAAACAGCTCTTCGTTTCTTAGCACGTTGCTTAAATTCGACAGGAGTTAGCAACTTGTAATTCCACACTTTGACACTGCAAATTGGGACCCGTTCCATGTCCACGGCAGCCCTCACGTCGGGGGTGACGGCGGCTTTACTGCTTCCCGCTGCGGACTTCCTGCCCACACAGTGTGCGATCTCGTCGCAGGTGGAGTCTGCTGCAACAGAAGCCTCTCTCGCTGCCTGGAGTCGGTGCCTTCAGGGAGACTGCAGGAGATACGTGGGCGGCGCTGGCTCTCGCTGACATAGTTTCACTGGAAGTTGGCGCTCTGTTACCGGAATCCCGATGGACTGTGGGGCGGTCGCTGCTTCTTGGAGGGCGGCGCCGCTCCCGGGGGCGGCGGAGGCGGAGGTGGAGGTGGAGGCGTCGTTATTGATTTAGGAGGAGGCGGCGGCGGCGTTGCCGGGACACAGACAGCGGCGGGCGAGACGGGGAGGCTGCTCACACACACACACACACACACACACACACACACACGTCTGCCACGCCGGGACGCACCGAACGGGAAGACGGCAGCCGCCGCTGGAAGCAATGAGAATGTCTGCCCGTTATACTGAGCACTTCAGAAGGCATGCAAACAATCCGAGACAGTGGCCATACCTAAAGTCTGCGCACTCTGAAAGATTTACTGACCAATAAGCCTACTACCAGCGATCGAAAGATTATTTGGGAAGCCATACGGAAACGCTCCTTCTAGACCGTCCGCTGAGGCTCCCGGTCAGAAGGGTGGCGAGCGACAAAATGACGCGGCGTACTGCTTCACTGATTTGATTGCTAACGTTTATTGGAGGACTCGGATTAATTCTACGCACTGCTACATATGTATTAATGCTTTTCATGCCCTCCCCTAAAAGGTAGAGTGGAGTGTTCGAATAATGGCCTCTAAATATAGATAAATGTAAATTAATGCAGATGAATAGGAAAAGGAATCCTGTAATGTTTGAATACTCCATTAGTAGTGTAGCGCTTGACACAGTCACGTCGATTAAATATTTGGGCGTAACATTGCAGAGCGATATGAAGTGGGACAAGCATGTAATGGCAGTTGTGGGGAAGGCGGGTAGTCGCCTTTGGTTCATTGGTAGAATTTTGGGAAGATGTGGTTCATCTGTAAAGGAGACCGCTTATAAAACACTAATACGACCTATTCTTGAGTACTGCTCGAGCGTTTGGGATCCCAATCAAGTCGGATTGAGGGTGGACATAGAAGCAATTCAGAGGCGGGCTGCTAGATTTGTTACTGGTGGGTTTGATCATCACGCGAGTGTTACGGAAATGCTTCAGGAACTCGGCTGGGAGTCTCTAGAGGAAAGGAGGCGTTCTTTTCGCGAATCGCTACTGAGGAAATTTAGAGAACCAACATTTGACGCTGACTGCAGTACAATTTTACTGCCGCCAACTTACATTTCGCGGAAAGACCACAAAGATAAGATAAGAGAGATTAGGGTTCGTACAGAGGCATATAGGCACTCATTTTTCTCTCGTTCTGTTTGGGAGTGGAACAGGGAGACAAGATGCTAGTTGTGGTACGAGTTACCCTCCGCCACGCACCGTATGGTGGATTGCGGAGTATGTATGTAGATGTAGAAGAGGCACGGACTTTTCAGACGAATATCACACAAGCTGGGAGGGGAGGGGGAGATCCAAATTGGGAGAAACCTCCTGAAAACCTTTGTCAGAAGGGGGTAGGATGGGATTTTAAATTTAATTCTATGACAATAAGCCCATGTCTGACCCCGGTAGCTGAGTGGTCAGCGCGACAGAATGTCAATCCTAAGGGCCCGGGTTCGATTTCCGGCTGGGTCGGAGATTTTCTCCGCTCTGGGACTGGGTGTTGTGTTGTCCTAATCATCATCATTTCATCCCCATCCACGCGCAAGTCGCCGAAGTGGCGTCAAATCGAAAGACGTGCATCTGGCGAACGGTCTACCCGACGGGAGGCCCTGGTCACACGACATTGATTCACGACAAGCCCTAGACAAAAACTATGAAGCCCTAGACAAAAACTATTAAGACTAGTGTAAGTAAATTGGAATACTGCATGAAGTCAATGACTTTGACTGCTACACATATTGTCAGTCTAAATAAGAGCGACCAGCCACGGTTTGACCAGCGATACAGGGTTAGAATTGTCACAACTGCTATGCCACAAAGCAGTGCCCTGTAGCAATTCAGCTGCTCTCTAAACTTTCCTAGATCCAAGCACTGTATTCGATAACGAGCACCGAGGACTGTCACAGCGCCGTGTCAAACTGATTTCCAGCCTGACCCACCGGCAATCCCACCCATGAACAAAATGTGATTGCAGTCTAAAGTCAAAATGAAGACACACACAAGAATAACCCACTTCAAGATTGCTCTGGAATGAGAGGAATTTATTCTATCTAATAGCCAGACATGTACCTTAAACAACAGCTATCGCTACTACACCGCCGCATCCTACGCAGTCAGTATACGCAAATTGAACTGCAACAACCACTTTGAACAGGCAAATGCGTAAGCGGGGTCTCACGCCCAGTCTTTCGCAAATTTCTGCATAGGTAGATTAGCTTTAGCGATCATATAGTGTCACTGACTTGCGACTTCCGAAATACACTCCTAGACACCGCTTCTGCCCCGGAGGGGACAAAACTTGCCTCCTGAAACCCACGAGGGCTGCCGACCGATTTCCTGATTTCACAAGTTCCAAGCAGTTCCACGAAATTATTTTATTTAACCCTTTCAGCAAAGCAGTTTCCAGTTCTAGAGCATAATTCTGGCTTTTCTATTGGTCGTTTCATATTAACCCTAATTTCACTTCCTGTAAGTTGCTGTTTTCTGCCAGAACTTCAGAAGTAACATTCTGGGGAACGACTGTCATCGTGGAAAAAAGACTCACCCTTGATTCGTCCTCGTAGGGCTCCAATTGTTATTTAGTAGGATTCGGCAATGTGAGCCTCCATAGCTAAGTAGCCAGCATGCGTGCACTGTGGGGGAAGCCGGCCGTTGTGGTCGAGCGGTTCTAGGCGCTTCAGTCCGTAACAACTTTAAGTAGTTCTAAGTTCCAGGGGCCTGATGACCTCAGATGTTAAGTCCCATAGCGCTTAGAGCCATTTGAAGCATTTGAACTGGGGGGGGGGGGGGTCTGAGTTCATTTCCCGGCATTGCCTCAGTGAGATGACCAGGACAGTATCCACTAGCCACGTTGCGCCGGTTGAGGATCTGTTTCAATGAGAAACAGCAACTCGAAGGTATGAAAAACTGACAGTGGCTGGGAGAATGGCGTGCTGACCTCTTGTATCTCAATACCAGATCCGAATCACGCCATATAGCAGAGGATGAAGTGCAGGACAGTCGTCATTGCTCTGTCTTCTTGCCCTGACGAGCGTTTAGTTTCAGGGAAAGAGTGGCCTGTTACCTTCAGACTGCATAAAGCCTCCTCCAGCAATAGCAGAAACCAGCTAAATGGCTATGACATCCACAATAACCATAGGACGAATGCACCGGAACAACCAAGAAATGGTGTTACAATAGTTGAGAGATTGCTTCAGCTTCTGCGAGAGGGTAACATTATCCCCGAAAAGCAGTTCGGGTTTCGGCGTGGGCACTCCACATTCCACTAATTTCTACAGGCGATGAGGGCGCTTAGGTAGCAACGGAACGCCGGGAATGATTTGGAAGTGTCTTACTGGACGTCTGTCTTATGATTCTGACAGCATGTGGCATGACGGCCACCTCTTCAAACATTTCACTCAGGAGCTCCGTGTATCCCAGGTCAATCACCTCCTAGCATAAATCCAAGGACGAACAATCCACGTGCGCGTGCAGCTCAGAATCTACTCGCCCAACATTTGTACCGATGTGCAGCGACCAGTTCTCGACACGACAGCCAACGTGACAATCGCAGTGTACGCAGGCGACCTACCAGTGTCAGGACGGAGTTTGAACGTCCACCACATTGTCCGACGCCTCCGAGGCATCATCGATTGCAGAACAACCTGGGCGAACAAAAGGCTAGCCGTCATCGTCGGCCTACTTACAATTGGTTGAAATGGCTCTGAGCACTATGGGACGTAACATCTAAGGTCAACAGTCCTGTAGAACTTAAAACTACTTAAACCTAACCAACCTAAGGACATCTCGCACATCCATGCCTGAGGCAGGATTCGAACATGCGCATTGTTTTAAAATGAGGCCGCGTTCATTGTCAATACGTCCCAGAGATGGCAGCACCGTACGGCAGATGGAATTTTACCGCCAGCGGCGAGAATGAGAACTGTTTTAAACACTCAAAATGGCGATGTTTTCCTTACTTGAACAGCGTGCAATCATTCGTTTTCTGAATTTGCGTGATGTGAAACCAATTGAAATTCATCGACAGTTGAAGGAGACATGTGGTGATGGAGTTATGGATGTGTCGAAAGTGTGTTCGTGGGTATGACAGTTTAATGAAGGCAGAACATCGTGTGACAACAAACCGAAACAACCTCGGGCTCGCACAAGCCGGTCTGACGACATTATCGAGAAAGTGGAGAGAATTGTTTTGGGGGATCGCCGAATGACTGCTGAACAGATCGCCTCCAGAGTTGGCATTTCTGTGGGTTCTGTGCACACAATCCTGCATGACGACCTGACATTGCGAAAAGTGTCATCCTGGTGGGTGCCACGAATGCTGACGGACGACCACATGGTTGCCCGTGTGGCAATGTTGACGCGCAACGACCGCATGAATGGGCCTTTCTTTTCGTCGGTTGTGACAATGGATGAGACGTGGACGCCATTTTTCAATCCGGAAACAAAGCGCCAGTCAGCTCAATGGAAGCACACAGATTCACCGCCACCAAAAAAATTTCGGGTAACCGCCAGTGCTGAAAAAATGATGGTGTCCATGTTCTGGGACAGCGAGGGCGTAATCCTTACCCATTGCGTTCCAAAGGGCACTACGGTAACAGGTGCATCCTACGAAAATGTTTTGAAGAACAAATTCCTTCGTGCACTGCAACAAAAACGTCCGGGAAGGGCTGCGCGTGTGCTGTTTCACCAAGACAACGCACCCGCACATCGAGCTAACGTTACGCAACAGTTTCTTCGTGATAACAACTTTGAAGTGATTCCTCATGCTCCCTACTCACCTGACCTGGCTGCTAGTGACTTTTGGCTTTTTCCAACAATGAAAGACACTCTCCGTGGCCCCACATTCACCAGCCGTGCTGCTATTGCCTCAGCGATTTTCCAGTGGTCAAAACAGACTCCTAAAGAAGCCTTCGCCGCTGCCATGGAATCATGGCGTCAGCGTTGTGAAAAATGTGTACGTCTGCAGGGCGATTACGTTGAGAAGTAACGCCAGTTTCATCGATTTCGGGTGAGTAGTTAATTAGAAAAAAAAATCGGAGGCTTTAGAACTTGAATGCACCTCGTATTCTCCTTCAATATTCACAACAGTCTGCCAATACCGGGGTAACTTCTTGATCATCATGTGGTTGTAAGGCAAAGAACTCGTCGAGCCATGTTCAGAGCGCATTTTCATCCGGAAAGGAAGTTCCTTGAAGACGGTTTGACAGAGAGCGGAGAAGGTGGAAATCTGAGGGCGCAAGATCGGTGAATAAGGTGTGTAGGGAATGACTTTCCAATCCACTTCCTGCACAGTGTTCTTTGCCAGTCTTGCAGAATGCGGGCGGGCGTTGTCGTGCAGTCGCATCAATTAAAGCAGTGTTCTTGGTCGTTGTTCTGGGCTCAAGTCTCGAAGACGTCTCATTTGTTGACAATAAATGTTAGCAATGGTGATTACATCTTGGGGAAGCAATTCGGAGTACTCCAAACCGTCGCTCTTCCACCACATGCGTAACGCTATCTTATCGTGGATTCGCGCAGGTCTGTGCAGGGGGACTTGCTGCTTTGTTTGGGCTCAGTCATTCCTTTCTTTTCCTCATGTTAGCATAAAGACATAATTTCGCGTCACCAGTAATGATAAAGGAGAGGAATGGTCGGTGTTGTTCACAAGTCAATTGATAACGAGCAAGCAGAGATGCACATATAGCCATCCGCTGATTTTTGTGATTTTGCTTAGACCGTGCGGTACCCACGCACCCGATTTTTAAACCTTCTCCAGCGAAAATGTCACACGATGGTGGAGTGATCACCGTTCATGACATCTGTTAGTTCTCGAGTGCACTGACATGGATCGTTGTGGATTAACGCTTTTTAACGACTTTCATCAAACCTCAAGGTCTTCCTGAACGTGGAGAGTAACTAATGTCGAAACGATCCTCCTTAAAACAAGAAAAAATTTTTCCGTACTCCGACCAGTGGCATTATCCCCGTAAATCGCGCAGATATTTCTGGCTGCCTCCGCTGTTGTCACCCCTCTACTGATTCAAACGGTTCACATGGCTCTGAGCACTATGGACTTAACATTTGAGGTCATCAGTCCCCTACACCTAGAACTACTTAAACCGAACTAACCTAAGGACATCACACACATCCATGCCCGAGGCAGGTTTCGAACCTCCGACCGTAGCAGCAGCGCGGTTCCGGATTGAAACTACTGAAGTCAGACGGAAGAATATGTCGGAAATGTTGCGATTCTCCACTTGGCGCTCATTTTGGAGCATGCACAGCTCCACTCACTATCTACAAATGACAGAATGACGATATGTAAACTCAAGTAGCAACAGAGAACTACAAATGAAAAAATGGCAATCGATAAATAAACCCGTAGCAACCGGAATATCAATACGTAAAACAAAAGCGCTCCGAACTTATGCCTAAACTTAATATATGGAGGTAATACATTGTTGACCCGTCTCCGAACGTACGCTGTAGGAATTTTAACAGTGAACTCTCTACTGTCTATAAGTTTACAAATGTATTCTGCAAGCCACTTTCGGTGTGTGACGGATGATACTTCGTTTACCACTGTCGCTTTCCCTGTTACCTGTCTGCGGAAAGGTCGAGCATTGGTAAGCCTGCGTGTGAGCCTGAAACTATCTAATTTATCTTCATATTTGTTTTCTTGAGGTATATAGCAGTATATTGGCTGATTCATCTAGTAACACAGGTTCTCGGAATTTTGACAACAAACATGTCCTCGATGTACAGTGTCTTTGCTGTTGGGTTTGCTATTGGAGGTTGCTAAGCAACTGTGTGACCCTCGTGCTCCTACTACACGAACCACTAACGAAATGTACTGCTTTCCTGTGGATCTTCTCTCTCTCTCTCTCTCTCTCTCTCTCTTTCCCCTCTATTAATCCCATCTGGTAGTGGTGCCATGTTCAAAAATCGGTCCCTTCCGCGCTACCGGCCCTTTCAGTGTATAAACGAGCAACGTCACCCCAGCAGTCAGATGAGAGCAAGTGGCGACCCACGGTTCTGTGCGGGAAGAGGGTGGGGGCGGGGAGCTGTGGGAAACGGCAGGCAGGGGTAGGGCAGGGCTCTGACTCAGCAGGGCCCGGCACGCCCTCTTGTCAGGGTCCCCGGTTCGCTTCCCGTCGAAGCTCTTTGTAGCACGCCGCAGTGCCAGCTCTTGCGTATCGAGGTACGGGCAACACGACCTGCTCAACTCTTTGCGCTACGATTAACCGCTTGGGGTAGCCACATGAGTTAAACGTATACCGACAACAACACGAGGAGATTGGAGAAACAGTTCGGTACTATAAAGAAGGAAACAACGCTATAGAAAATCCGTACCAAATGTAACTTGTGATACCGTGTTAAAGAGCGGTTAACTTGGCTCATAAACTAGGTCTAAAGGGAACAAGTTATCAGAGTAGCAAACATTACAAAATGTAAACGAGATTATCGAGGATTTGGGTTCAAGTTCAGGCAACGAATGATTTTATGGACTCACGCACGACTACGTCGGAATGCAGAGTATAAAATGAAATCGTCAAATAGGTGTAGTCGATGCGAATGGGGATAAGAGATTAATACAAGATGGGAAGATACGATAGATACCGGAAAGACTTATGGCGTGAAACAAAGACGGAATGTAAGTTGCATTTTTTCACATTGCCACGGATTTTCTATCACATGTTAACATCTTGAACAGTTGTGCTTGTTATGAAAACGTAAAAGTATCAAAAAATAGCTACGTACTACAAGGTTAACGAAATTCTCTCGCGCTTCCAGCCTCGTGATGTGGTTAAACACTTACGAGTTTGAGCGCTCCGTGGCCACAGCCGAGTGAGGATTATCGTGTAGCTGCTGCTGTCGTCCTCGTACAACCGGGTTACCGCCTGTGACGTCACTGGTGCCCAGTCCAGCGCCATATAAGGCAGTGTTTGCGTTGCGCGCTTCAGCCTTCCGATGGCCTGGTCCCGAGCCGTGCTTAGCTCTTAGCCAACATCTTTGTCGAGTGTTTTGTCACATTTGCTTATCTCTATTGTTTCTTTCATTACGCTGTCCCAGAAGACACGTGTTCAGTAAGTGATACATGTCACGTCGAATGCAATTAGGAGGCCGTTTTCGAGAGAAGGTTCTGCGACCTCTGATTTCTCGGAGTACTGTTGGCGGAAACACTCATCATATTCTGTGGGGCGCTGTTTAATAGTGCGCACAGTTTTGCTGAGCGTTGGACATAAAACTGTCCACACGCAGACTATATTTTGTATATCCTCAGTGTCCCAGGGCCATTATTATGTTTCACAAGCCTAACGAATTATCGCACTTTTGCTGAAAGACTGAAGACTAAATCGAATTTATGTCTCTTTAGAAGCCGGCCAATCTTTTCTGTCACAGAGCTGCAGAATAGCAAAAAGATAAGCTTCTTCGTATCGGCCTCAGGAGCGCCAAATACTTTGGGAAATTTGTGGGTTGTAGTGACCGTCTACCTTGAACGTTGTAAGTGGACAGTTCTTACAGCAGGTGTTCGTCATTTGAAACCATTTGCGCTCAGTGCGTTAGGGTCCGCATAACAGACAAATTCTGTGCTGGGTAGTGATAGCTGGTAACGTGAAGATATCGGTCCGTGTGGGTGGCTTTCCGGTAAAGACTGTGGCTGAGACACTCATCTGATTTTCAGTAGATGAAGATGTCAGGAACAGAAAGTCACCTTTCGTCTCTACCTTCATTGTCAACTCTTGAACTTTCTGTGGTTGTGTAAGTTGATGTGCTCCAAGAATCCTCCCAGCTTCTTGATGATACCTTGGGATATGTCGTCGACATAAAGGGATACAGCCTTTGCAGGAATCGTGTCCAAGGCGATGTCCTCAAAGTATTCCATTAACGATTTGGCTGTAACAAGAGCTAACAGGCGTGCCACCGCGATGCCATAAGTCTGGTGAAAAAATGCTCTACCAAACAAAAAATATGATGACCTCAGAATGTGCTTGAATAAATCCACAACAGTGTCTCGCCAAAAAATTAGGGGAGCAGGCCTACAAAGTCTTTGATGCGAACACGCGTGAATGACGAGACCACCTCAAAGCTGACCATCTCTCCTTCTCTAAGACCCATATGTTTACTTCAGCTGATGAAGTCAGTCGTGGTGTTGATACGGTGCACACGTGAGGAGTATGGAAACTGGTGAGCCTATACATCGACGAGACAATGCATGCAGAACTGTTAATTTTTATCAATTGTCTCTCGCTTCTAAGTAGTTTGCTGAGTGGCCTGGGATATCATCTGCAGGTCTGTCTACGTCCTGTGCAGTATGTGATTCCGAAGTCAGCCGTCGGATTCATTAGCACTCTCTATGAAAAGAAATCATTCATAACAGTGTTTATATATCTGACTTAATGGCTTTTTGACATATAGAACCCAGAAAGTCTGTTGAACAGAAAAGAAAGTAAGATTTGGTGGGCCTCCGAAAAGCAGAATATAAATAAATGATTTGTCAGAAAGGGACAGCAACATGTTATTGTTCGCCGATAACACCGTTGTCTACAAACAAATTCCTTCGTAGGAAAATCAGAAAAGCTTGGAAAACATTTTCAAATGTTCAAATTTGCTGAATTCCTAAGGGACCAAACTGCTGAGGTCATCGGTCCCTAGATTGACATACTACTTTAACTTAACCTAAGAACAACATACACACATACACACACACACACACACACACACACACACACACCAGGAAAGAATCGAACTTCCGGCGGGAGGGGCAGCGCAATCCGTGACATGGCGCCTCTAACCGCGCGGCCACTCCGCAGTCAGTAGTAGGTATGTTGAGATGTTGAGTTGAAGCTTCAGATTTGTTTGAAGGATTCTGGGAAAGATCTATGTAAAGAAAATCGCATATGTGGCGCTAGTACTACCAATTCTGGGGAACTGCTCCAGCGTTTAGTGTCGCTATCAGATTGGCACGATAGCTGAAACAGAACGAGTCAAGCGACGCAGTGCTATGATCGTAATGCATCGGTACAGTTCATACGAACAGGGCCCATTTTATAAGGTCCAAGCGATACAAGCGGCCGCTTAGGGTTCCAAGTTGAGAAGGGCGCCAGATTTTAGATTTCTTTGTTGTACAGTTGTTTGGTGTGAAATTATATTTGGTATCAACAACGTCAAGAAAGCTCTCCAAAGAGTTTCTGTAAACCCACAAAATACTGAGGATAGGGGCAGCGAAAGGGAAAGCGAATGGTGGGCTTCGGTTTATTGGGAGAGTTTGAGGAGCTCATATAAATAGTAGGCCTTGTATTGAATGCTTGGGTGGCAGATAGGGTACTGCTAGACTGTTTGCAATCCCCACAAGGTCAGACTAAATATAGAAATCGAAGTAGTTCAGAAGCTTGCTGTTAGACTTGTTACCGGTAGGTTTGATCAACACGCAAGTCTTGCGGAGATGCTTCGTGGACTCAAACGAGATTGAGAAAATTTAGAGAACAGATATTTTCCGCAGACTGCCGAATGATTCTACAGCCGTGAAAGTACACTACTGGCCATCAAAATTGCTACACCACGAAGATGACGTGCTACAGACGCGAATTTTAACCGACAGTAAGAAGATACTGTCATATGCAAATGATTAGCTTTTCAGAACATTCACACAAGGACGGCGCCGATGGCGACACCTACAACGTGCTGACATGAGGAAAGTTCCCAACCGATTTCTGATACACAAACAGCAGTTGACCGGCGTTGCCTGGTGAAACGTTATTGTTATGCCTCGTGTAAGGAGGAGAAATGCGTACCATCACGTTTCCGACTTTTATAAAGGTCGGATTGTAGCCTATCGCGATTGCGGTTTATCGTATCGCGACATTGGTGCTCGCGTTCGTCGAGATCCAATGACTGTTAGCAGAATATGGAATCGGTGGGTTCAGGAGGGTAATACGGAATGCCGTGCTGGATCCCAACGGCCTCGTATCACTACCAGTCAGGCATCTTATCCGCATGGCTGTAACGGATCGTGCAGCCACGTCTCGATCCATGAGTCAACAGATGGGGACGTTTGCAAGACAACAACCATCTGCACGAACAGTTCGACAACGTTTGCACTAGCATGGACTATTAGCTCGGAGACCATGGCTGCGGTTATCCTCGACGCTGCATCACTGACAGGAGCGCCTGCGATGGTGTACTCTACGACGAACCTGAGTGCACGAATGGCAAAACGTCTTTTTTTCGTATGATTCCAGGTTTACAGCATCATGATGGTCGCATCCGTGTTTGGTGACATCGCGGTGAACGCACATTGGAAGCGTGTATTCGTCATCGCCATACTGGCGTATCACCCGGCGTGATGGTTTGGGGTGCCATTGGTTACACGTCTCGGTCACCTCTTGTTCGCACTGACGGCACTTTGAACAGTGGACGTTACATTTCAGATGTGGTACGACCCGTGGCTGTACCCTTCATTCGATCCCTGCGAAACTCTACATTTCAGCAGGATAATGCACGACCGCATGTTGCAGGTGCTGTACGGGCCTTTCTGGATACAGAAAATGTTCGACTGCTGCCCTGGCCAGCACATTCTCCAGATCTCTCACCAATTGAAAACGTCTGGTCAATGGTGGCCGAGCAACTGGCTCGTCACAATACCCCAGTCACTACTCTTGATGAACTGTGGTATCGTGTTGAAGCTGCATGGGCATTGTACCTGTACACACCATCCAAGCTCTGTTTGACTCAATGCCCAGGCGTATCAAAGCCCTTATTACGGCCACAGGTGGTTGTTCTGGGTACTGATTTATCAGTATCTATGCACCCAAATTGCGTGAAAATGTAATCACACGTCAGTTCTAGTATAATATATTTGTCCAATGAATACTTGTTTATCATCTGCATTTCTTCTTGGTGTAGGAATTTTAATGGCCAGTAGGGTACATTTCGCTTAAGGACCGCGATGACAGGGTAAGAGAAATGAGGGTTCGTACGGAGGTATATGGACAGTCGTTTTCCCCTCGTTCCTTTTACGAGTGGAATAGGAAAGGAAGTGACTGGTAGTGGTACATGGTACGTTTCTCCATACACCATAGTGTGGCTTGCAGAATATGTATGTAGATTTAGTTGAAAGTGTTGGCGATTTTTGACGAAGATGAGATCATAGGAGGGCTTTTATAGTGTGACAAAGTATGCTAACTTGCTAACAAACTCAGATATTACTCAGACTCCGAAAAAGGAACGAAAATTCGTTCCAGGTGAATGAAGAAGCTATTTACCTACGAGTCCATAGATGAACGTGTTGATGAAGGTTAGACAGAATGCTTCTTTAAATGCTTTATACATTATTGTCATTACAGCTGTGTGTTCACTAAAAGATTTCAGCTTAGAGACAGTCGTAGTAAGAGGTTCTACTATCTAAACGATATTCATGATCTATAGACGAGGAATGGTGGAAAGCTGAACCCCAAACATGGCTCTACGTACTGTGTTAAGTGATGATGATTTCCGTGACATCATTTAACAGAAACTAAGCGATGAAATTTAGATTTTAGCGTTCATTCTTCATACTGGAAGTACTCCATGAAGATCACTATATTACAAAAAGAAATTCTACTGACGTCTTCCCAATAATTTCGTAAGTTTACGTCTCCTCCCGACTTAAGCTGTGTCCTTAGCTAGTGGTGAAAGGAGTTTTGCAAAACACAAGTTCATAAAAACATGCCTTAGCTAAACTTTGTCTCAAGGATGACTGTTTGGGCTGCCGTCTTTGGCCATTGAAAGCGTCATTTTGATGTCAAGAATTTTAGATTCTATTTTGAAAGATTTTACTAAGTTACATGCTAGAAAAAATTTGATATAACGTTTTATCCAAGGGAAAACTGTCAGTACGTATAATTTACCCAACAACTGCAGGAATCAAACATAACTTTATTAAAGGAGCCACACATAAATTTGTTTCCTTTTCCGGTTGCATACAAAAAAATTTGACAAGGTTTACCATTTTTCAACTACTTCCATGGCAAATTTTCTAAAATAACTTACGTACTTAAACATTTTCTTACGTTTAACAAGTCAATCTAAAATCAGATGATTTTTTTTTTTTTTTTTTGTACTTCGGTCTCACTTTTTCCGATAGAAGGTGAAATGATTTGTAGATTATACAACAAAAAAGTTCAATTATGAAATTTAAAAAAAAAAACAAAAATTATATATTTTCATTCTTTCCACTTAGTTCAATAGAGAGCACATTTCTATTGAAGCTAGAACAATGTAACAAGTACGTTTCTTTTTGTCTTCAGCAAAATGTAAAATTTCAGAAATTACATGAAACAAAAATTAATTGTTTCTCCTTTTAATATGGAACAATGGAATAAGGTTCAAAAAAGTTATTTCTTATACAGAGAAATGCATATGTAGAACTCATACTGTAAAAGAAAAAACAGCCCATTTTCTCGATCAATAGACTTAAGTTGTCTGAGGAGGAGGTGTGTGTGTGTGTGGGGGGGGGGGGGGGGGGTGTAAGTAAAGTAACATGCCTCTTGTGTGGAAAGATGTTATCGAATTGACCCTGCATGCAGTAATAGAGGTGCCCACGGGACTGAAATGAGAATCTTTGAAAGAAAGGTAACGTGTTTCTGTAACTTAGAAAATAATAAGTAAAATGAGTATTTATTTAAATACATAAACATAAAAAAGTTACCCTTTGTGACAATACGAGCGGCTTGGCCGATCTTTTAAGGAGGTGAAAGCCAACATGGCGTGGCAAATGACTGTCTCAAAAGTATTTTATATCTACTAAATTAGCCAAGACTGCCTATTGTTAATGTACAATAAATATAAGGACATTTTTAGAAATAATGGACGCCCTAAACACAAATTTTTAACACATCTATACGTCATGTTTAGCGATCATTGACGTTTAAATGTTTTTATGATGTACGAAAACAAATTGTTAAATTATTTATAATTTTGATTAAACTGTGATAAAACAGAATTCGGCACACAAACACTTATTTAGCCTCACCATGTTGACTTTTCAATACAGATTAAGATGTAATAATTTATGTAAATATTACTTGTTATGCTCGTAAAAAATCATTAATAAAGGTGCTTTGAGTCTCGTAGTGCCAAAGCAATGAGAACAATACGGACATACATCTGACTTAATTCGGAGATTTTCTTTCGAAACAGAATGAAAATAATAAATTAAAACGACAAAGTGTAAACATTATTCACGGGACAAGACGTACGCATAAGCAGATTTAATAATATGTATATTAAAATTTTATAATCCATACAAAACACTGTATTCTGATGAGGTGGCCAGGTGGGCCAAGGCAGTAACCAACTTAAATACAGTAGTGGGTCAAAGCAGAGAAGCCTCTAGATCTTTTGTCGCTGTCGTTGTTGGAGGGAAGATGAGCTTCCAGTTTTTGGCGATGGACCAGCAGAGGTCCTGTCAAATGAGTTTCAGTGGACCTTAGATAACTTTGCAAGATTTTGAACTTTTAAACGTGCTACAAACTCTGACCTACGTTAATGTTCGGACATTTCATTCGATGCTCTGCTTGCTTTGCTCTGCACTATACAGTGGTTCATTTATCTGCGGCAGGTTTACTTAGAAACGTATGACCGCCATTTCGTACTCGTTTCCTTTGAGTCTTTATTTTCAAGAAAAGTTACAAGTGGAAATCAAACCATCGCATTGATACCTCGTTATCCTCCGGGATATTACTTTATTTAATCTGCAAAAATTTGATGTAATATATTTGAAAATATTTCCCTAATTCTATAACATTTCGATGATTGATACGTTAAGCCACGTCAACGTACAATTATTTTGGCCAAAAGGCAGTAGCAATTAAGCGATCCTTACGGTAGATGTAATCGAGCCCAAATTATTGTAGGCTGTGTGCTTGCCCAATCGCTATAGGTTGCTACTGATAGGACCACTGTGAACATGCAGATGGTTCACTTGTCTGGAAGTAGCCAATGAGCTTGCATCTTTCTGCGGAGTCTCGAACATTATTTAGTAATTTTCCACAAAGTTACAGCAACGAGTTATAATTTTTAAGGATAAACTTATATTTTTCTATCAAGTAAGTGATATATTTAAATCAGCTGAGTACAAACCAATTTAAGTCAAGGTTCTCTCAATCTCAGTTAGAGAGATAGAAACGTTTAAAGTTTTAGGGGTGGAAACAGCATGCTGTACATAATTGGCTATGTACAGATTGACGTTCTGCTAGTGGAACTTTCATTTAAATGATGTATTCGAACGAGAGCTCATTTTCTCAACGCATAATTGAATGCGCCTTCGACACGACCAGCGGAGGAGATACAAAATTGCTGGTGTCACGAAACGACAAGTTTCCTCCATTGTAGAACGTGTCTTTACACTGCCGTTCCCGGGTTCGATTCCCGGTCAGGGATTTTCTCTGCCTCGTGATGGCTGGGTGTTATGTGATGTCCTTAGGTTAGTTAGGTTTAAGTAGTTCTAAGTTCTAGGGGACTGATGAGCATAGATGTTAAGTCCCATAGTACTAAGAGACATACACTGCCGTGTACAATGCAGGTCAGAGTAAACAAACAAACGATGTTCCGTCTGCCACGGATGCTAACGTGGAATAAACATGACGTACACGTCCGGCGAGCACGTTGACACGTTCCTACGCTTAGGGAATGCTATCGCGACGCCAATTAAGCAACCATGGCTGATGCTGTGAAACATCCTGACGGAAGAGCTCCATTAGCCCTTACGTTGTAACGTGCTGAACAATTACTTCGAGAAACAAGTAGTTTGAGACGGTGCGGCGGGTACAGACCAACAAGAAGCGGGGATCCATAAATCGCTCTTTATCTTAAATAAACCAAGAACATTTTATCAGCTTACACATAGCTGCTGTCTGCTACAGTCACTGTTATCAACCTTGCTACTGTATGGGATGAAGAACACGGTCATAAGTTTAATCAGTACCACCCGACATTGACACGGGAGCTGTATGGCGATTGCAATCGGGGAGTTACATACCGCGAATAGTTTCACTCTGGACGACTTACGACGTGTTACGTTCTCTGAAGAATACGCGTTCATAAATTACGGTGCAGCGAACCGTCATAGTTCGCATTATTGGTCCCTAAGTAGTCAAAGGAACTGCTCCTTTAATGATGAAATCATCGGTCTATACTACTTCCCAGATACACTGACATGTGAGATGTATCGAAGTCTTACAGTCGAAGACTTAGGTTCTCTTCCCGAAAATGTCAGCCTAGACATTAGAGACAGTATGTGGATGCAGCATGTCGGTTACCCACCACAGCGTGAGCGTGAGGTACAAGAACTGAACAACTGGTTTCCTGGAAACTTGCTTCGCAGGACGTTTAGAAAACGCATAGAGTTGTACGTTGTGTCTATGTAAGCAGGTGGTCGAAGACTCTGACACACATCATGCTCTACAGAAATATTGAAACATAAAAATATTTACATACAATATATTTGATATAAAGCATACATCCTGTCGACTCTGTGCAGTCTTTCTGTCTTTTCCTCTATTATTGGTTTTACAATATTCACTAGAAGTCCTATTACCACTAGCGTCGAACTAGGCTCATAAGGTTCTCACTGGCGACGTGGTACGCTCGTAAGATCTCTGCGTGCTGTCCTCCATACACTCGGTGTGATCTACATCTACATCGATACTCTGCAAATCACATTTCAGTGCCTGGCAGAGGGTTCATCGAACCACGTTCACAATTCTCTATTATTCCAATCTCGTATAACGCGCGGAAAGAATGAACACCTATATCTTTCCGTACGAGCTCTGATTTCCCTTATTTTATTGTGGTGATCGTTCCTCCCTATGTAGGTCGGTGTCAACAAAATATTTTCGCATTCGGAGGAGACAATTGGTGATTGGAATTTCGTGAGAAGATTCCGTCGCAACGAAAAACGCATTTCCTTTCGTGATGTCCAGCCCAAATCCTATATCATTTCTGTGACACTCTCTCCCATATTTCGCGATAATACAAAACGTGCTGCCTTTCTTTGAACTTTTTCGATGTACTCCGTCAGTCCCATTTGGTAAGTGGTAAGGATACCGCACCGCGCAGCATTATTCTAAAAGAGGACGAACAAACGTAGTGTAGGCAGTCTCCTTAGTAGGTCTGTTACATTTTCTAAGTGTCTTGCCAATAAAACACACTCTTTGCTTAGCGTTCCCCACAACATTTTCTATGTGTTGCTTCCATTTTAAGTTGTTCATAATTGTAATACTTAGGTATTTAGTTGAATTTACAGCTTTTAGATTAGACTGATTTTTCGTGTAACCGAAGTTTGAGTTCCTTTTAGCACTCATGTGGATGACCTCACACATCTCGTTATTTAGGGTCAACTGCCACTTTTCGTACCATTCAGATATCTCTTATAAATCGTTTTACGTTTGTTTTGATCTTCTGATGACTTTATTAGTCGATAAACGACAGCGTCATCTGCAAACAACTGAAGACGGCTGCTCAGATTGTCTCTCAAATCGTTTATATAGACAAGGAACAGCAAAGGGCCTATAACACTACCTCGGGGAACGCCAGAAATCACTTCTGTTTTACTCGATGACTTTCCGTCAGTTACTACGAACAGTGACTTCTCTGGCAGGATATGACTAATCCAGTCACATAACTGAGACGATATCCATAAGCATGCAATTTCGCTACTAGCCGCTTATGTGGCACAGTGTCAAAAGCCTTCCGGAAATCCAAAAATACGGAATCGATGTGAAATCCCTTGTCAATAGCACTCAATACTTCATGTGAATAAAGAGCTAGTTGTGTTTCACAGGAACGATGTTTTCTACACCCATGTTGACTGTGTGTCAATAGACCGATTTCTTGGAGGTAATTCAAATGTTCGAACACAATATATGTTCCAAAATCCTGCTGCATATCGACGTTAACGATATTGGCCTGTAATTTAGTGGATTGCGCCTACTACCTTTCTTGTATATTGGTGTGACCTGTGCAGCTTTCCAGCCTTTGGGTACGGATCTTTCGTCGAGCGAACGGTTGTATATGCTTAAGTATGGAGCAAATGCATCAGAATACTCCGAAATGAACCTAATTGGTATACAGTCTGGACCAGAAGACTTGCATTTATTAAGTGATTTAAGTTGCTTCACTGCTCCGAGGAGAGTAGTCTGATGGCAGTCTGAAAATTGAGTGCGGCTGCCTAAAATTACGTGCGGGCCGATCAGAACTGCAGGCGGTGCAGTGTGAATGATTCGGCGCCGTCTGACGAACCCTCCACAGCAGCGGTTCGCGGCGGCCGCTTCAGCCGTTTCTTCTGCGAGACGAGAGCGGCGCGCGAGACATTGGGTGCAGTCGATGAAGGCACCGTCGGTACCGTCCTGCACGTTTATGAAAGCATGCACTCGTTTGAACAACTCACTTAAATCAATACTCCGCCACCAGGATATACATCCGAACACAGCCAATTATGTACAGCAACTTTGAACGTTAATAGCGCCTTGAATAAAATTTATACAGATTTGATTTAGTTGCTGTAAACACATCAGCTACACGATAAAAATTAAGCGACGAAAAATCAATTAGCATGATAATGTTCTATTTAAGAAATTAAAACTCATTACTGTAAGCCACAAGAAAAGAATTAAATAAACTATATTCGTAGCTCGGTAGAAAAAGCAACGTTTCTTACGTTTATCTGTCTAAATGAATATTCCTTCCTGCATTTCGTGGGTTACAGAGATAAAAAATAGCTTATCTGAAACACGCCGTGTATTTGATACAGGGTGTTTCAAAAATGACCGGTATATTTGAAACGGCAATAAAAACTAAACGAGCAGCGATAGAAATACACCGTTTGTTCCAATATGTTTGGGACAACAGTACATTTTCAGGCAGACAAACTTTCGAAATTACAGTAGTTACAATTTTCAACAACAGATGGCGCTGCGGTCTGGGAAACTCTATAGTACGATATTTTCCACATATCCACCATGCGGAGCAATAATATGGCGTAGTCTCTGAATGAAATTACCCGAAACCTTTGACAACGTGTCTGGCGGAATGGCTTCACATGCAGATGAGATGTACTGCTTCAGCTGTTCAATTGTTTCTGGATTCTGGCGGTACACCTGGTCTTTCAAGTGTCCCCACAGAAAGAAGTCACAGGGGTTCATGTCTGGCGAATAGGGAGGCCAATCCACGCCACCTCCTGTATGTTTCGGATAGCCCAAAGCAATCACACGATCATCGAAATATTCATTCAGGAAATTAAAGACGTCGGCCGTGCGATGTGGCCGGGCACCATCTTGCATAAACCACGAGGTGTTCGCAGTGTCGTCTAAGGCAGTTTGTACCGCCACAAATTCACGAAGAATGTCCAGATAGCGTGATGCAGTAATCGTTTCGGATCTTAAAAATGGGCCAATGATTCCTTTGGAAGAAATGGCGGCCCAGAGCAGTACTTTTTGAGGATGCAGGGACGACGGGACTGCAACATGGGGCTTTTCGGTTCCCCATATGCGCCAGTTCTGTTTATTGACGAAGCCGTCCAGGTAAAAATAAGCTTCGTCAGTAAACCAAATGCTGCCCACATGCATATCGCCGTCATCAATCCTGTGCACTATATCGTTAGCGAATGTCTCTCGTGCAGAAATGGTAGTGGCGCTGAGGGGATGCCGCGTTTGAATTTTGTATGGATTGAGGTGTAAACTCTGGCGCATGAGACGATACGTGGACGTTGGCGTCATTTGGACCTCAGCTGCAACACGGCGAACGGAAACCCGAGGCCGCTGTCGGATCACCTGCTGCACTAGCTGCACGTTGCCCTCTGTGGTTGCCGTACGCGGTCGCCCTACCTTTCCAGCACGTTCATCCGTCACGTTCCCAGTCCGTTGAAATTTTTCAAACAGATCCTTTATTGTATCGCTTTTCGGTCCTTTGGTTACATTAAACCTCCATTGAAAACTTCGTCTTGTTGCAACAACACTGTGTTCTAGGCGGTGGAATTCCAACACCAGAAAAATCCTCTGTTCTAAGGAATAAACCATGTTGTCTACAGCACACTTGCACGTTGTGAACAGCACACGCTTACAGCAGAAAGACGACGTACAGAATGGCGCACCCACAGACTGCGTTGTCTTCTATATCGTTCACATCACTTGCAGCGCCATCTGTTGTTGAAAATTGTAACTACTGTAATTTCGAAAGGTTGTCCGCCTGAAAATGTACTGTTGTCCCAAGCATATTGCAACAAACGGTGTATTTCTATCGCTGCTCGTTTAGTTTTTATTGCCGTTTCAAATATACCGGTCATTTTTGAAACACCCTGTAGATATATGTAGGTACTTTCTAGGTTATAAAATGGTCGAACAGCGTTAGCCTTCACACTGAAGATCGGAGTATTTTCTAGTTCAGCTCAACTCAACGCAGCACCTGGACTTATCGGCCTCACGGTATCTGAAGATCGGCCCGCAGGAAGAGGTTTTATAACGCGCGTGATACATGGGCGCAGCGGCGACATTTACGACCTTGGCCTTTTATGATCCGCCAGCCCTAATGAGGCACGAATAAGCAATAATTCCGCCAGACCAGTCAAACGGATCAAGCAACACTGTTTAACGTAGCAAAAAAGTACTTACAGATAGTACTTAACGTTCGTTAACTGAAGAGATTTCTGTTAACCATGTTTTCCGCGTCGTTAGTGCACGGAGAAAATCTCTACAAATGGTGACGGTATATGAATCACCTTTTTCGCGAGGAAATCAGAAGAGCATATTTCTTTTGCAGTCTCATGTCCTTTACAAACACACATGCACTTTGACAACACTGAAAATCTTCTATTGCCACTCGTGCAGTTCACGTAAAAAACATAGGAGTGGAGTTCAATAAGTAATGGAATATCTTTTTTTTAAAGCACATTGGTTTTATTCGGGATTCCAATACACCATATTATTCCCCACTCCTTGCGCAACAAAACTCTGTTTTTCGTCATAATTTCTGTTCAACGCGAGGGCTTACGCCTGGGAGGGCCTGTATGCCTGTACGGTATTGGTCGACGTGCGACGTGCGGCGCGGCACGTTTCTTTTTAGCGCCCGTCCAGTGTCCAGCAATGTTCGTTTGTCTAGCTAAAAGCTGTAGTAGAAAATACTAGACCACTACTGTCTACTGCAGGTCGCAACATACATAGAATTGTCCGGTAAACGGGATGTGGCTAGCTACTGAAATAAAAGTTTTAACTTGGCAATGTAAATTTTCAGCTGTATTTTTACGATAAAGATCACAGTTAATACTGCCAAGTCCGTACTAAGTGTCTACACAATTTAAAGCTCCCACGCACACCACAATCACACGCGCAGCCAGTTTATGGTATTTACACCCGTTACCGAAGTTAATAGAGTTCACAGGATCGTTTAGTTATGAAAATGCTCGCTCAAAAGTTGTACACTCTGCTCTACCCGTAATACCTGTTCCAGTCTTAGATCGCACAACACGCCACGCGGTTTTAACTAACAGTCAAAAGCAATAATTTTGATTTTCCGTCCAAATTTCCACCCGACTTCCACTATACCGTTCACTTAAATACACTTTGTACTACTTTGCGAACTCGTAATTAGCATTTTTCCGCGATTTTACAGTACTTTCGTCGGAGTTGCTTTCAATGAGATGTTACTAGTTCGAAACCTCAGCCCCGGCCCCCCTATATCACACCAAAGGCTTTGTTCCCAGCCGGCCGGAGTGGCCGAGCGGTTAAAGGCGCTACAGTCTGGAACCGCGCGACCGCTACGGTCGCAGGTTCGAATCCTGTCTCGGGCATGGATGTGTGTGATGTCCTTAGGTTAGTTAGGTTTAAGTAGTTCTAGGGAACTTATGACCACAGCAGTTGAGTCCCATAGTGCTCAGAGCCATTTGAGCCATTTTGTTCCCAGCATAGATTGGCGCGTGCCTGCATTTTTCTGATTGGCTGATATCACAAACAGCAAATCAGGTTGCAGTATTATCCCGCGCTAACACGATCTTTACTTCAATGACCAATCATAGTAAAACATTTCTTTCTATGGCAATTGCTAAAT
This sequence comes from Schistocerca cancellata, assembly GCF_023864275.1. Taxonomy (NCBI): domain Eukaryota; kingdom Metazoa; phylum Arthropoda; class Insecta; order Orthoptera; family Acrididae; genus Schistocerca; species Schistocerca cancellata. Next base: position 62,965,569 of record NC_064628.1, on the reverse strand, counting down.
AAATAAATTTAGAAAAGTATCAAATATAAAATTACTCCCTCTGAAATTACCGATTAATTTGTGTTCTACTCACAATTTATTTGTACCATAAACTGACTGCATATTTAATTACAGTAAATCCCCTGTATAGTTTAATTGGTACTTCGTGAATAAACAAAACTATTGTCATTTACTTCTTCACTCACACAACACTCACACTGCTAATTACTACACATATAAAACAATTATAATCATGCAAATACATTAAATATTAATCAAACATAACTTAACAACTTTGTTTTGACTACGACTGCTAGCACTGTCCGTCAACTGCTGACCTCTGCCGGCTACTGGTACAACTACGTGCAGCTCTGTAACTCACAAGGGAACCTCCCCATCGCACCCCCCTCAGATTTAGTTATAAATTGACACAGTGGATAGGCCTTGAAAAACTGAACACAGATCAATCGAGAAAACAGGAAGAAGTTGTATGGAACTATGAAATAATAAGCAAAATATACAAACTGAGTAGTCCATGCACAAGATAGGCAACATCAAGGAGGATGTGAGCTGAGGAGCGCCGTGGTCCCGTGGTTAGCGTGAGCAGCTGCGTAACGAGAGGTCCTTGGTGCGAGTCTTCCCTCGAGTGAAAATTCTACTTTCTTTATTTTCACAAAGTTACGATCTGTCCGTTCATTCATTGACGTCTCTGTTCACTGTAATAAGTTTAGTGTCCGTGTTTTGCGACCGCACCGCAAAACCGTGCGATTAGTAGACGAAAGGACGATCCTCTCCGATAGGAACCGAAAACATTTGATCGCAAGGTCATAGGTCAACCGATTCCTCCACAGGAAAATACGTCTGATAAATTCTGTACGACACTGGTGACGGCATGTGCGTCACATGACAGGAATATGTTGTCGACCCACCTAACTTGCACACCTGGCGAATGGGTAAAAAGATTCTTCTACCTTGCCCGATTTAGGTTTTCTTGTGGATGTGATAATCACTCCCAAAAAAATGATGAAAACATAAGAGTTTGTCACATAAACTGCAACAAATGAATGCAACAGTTTCACAGTCGCACAGTTTTCCCTGTGCTCTGTCAAAACATATGTGTTTTACGTTTTCAAATGTTTCCGTGTGTAGACCGTCAAATCCTGCATATGTCCAAGCAAATCTGAACATGTCCTGGAATTTTGGAGAGCGAAGTTGATTATGTGTGAGTGCCTGACCTTTGATAATTGTCTGAAATTAAAAAATTAAACTTTTCACTCGAGAGTAGACTTGAACCAAGGACCTCTCTTTCCGCAGCTGCTCACGCTAACCACGGGACCACGGCGCTCGTAAGCTCACATTCACCTTGATGTTGCCTACCTTGAGCATGGACTACTCAGTTTGTATATTTTGCTTATTTTTTTCATAGTTCCACACAACTTCTTCCTGTTTTCTCGATTTATCTGTGTTCAGTTTTTCAAGGCCTATCCCTGTGCCAACTTATAACTAAATCCGAGGGGGGTGCGATGGGGAGGTTCCCTTGTCACGTCCATGTCAGCTGGTGACATCTGTCGATGACTCATGCCTATAACGATATCGTCCTCACAAGTGACAGCAGCGATGCGAAGGCGCTACGCCTCAGACGTCGCAGCATCAATAGCCTCCCCGACATACACTCACTGCTTACCGGGGTGTCATCCTTGATCGGGCCAAACAGATGGAAGTCGGAAGGTGCAAAATCCGGGCTGTAGGGTGGACGAGGAATACGGGGAGTAGCTCAGAATTGTTTCACCTATTATTTTAGCAACAGACAGAAAAAGGTCGTTATTCACAGTGTTGAGAATGGTCGCAATGGGGGTCTGAGTGGGGTACAGTCAACTGGAGGGGGGGGGGGGTGCCCCAGGGATCAGTGTTTGGGCCACTCCTGTTCCTTATTTATATAAATGATATGCCCTCTAGTATTACGTGTAACTAAAATACACTCCTGGAAATTGAAATAAGAACACCGTGAATTCATTGTCCCAGGAAGGGGAAACTTTATTGACACATTCCTGGGGTCAGATACATCACATGATCACACTGACAGAACCACAGGCACATAGACACAGGCAACAGAGCATGCACAATGTCGGCACTAGTACAGTGTAGATCCACCTTTCGCAGCAATGCAGGCTGCTATTCTCCCATGGAGACGATCGTAGAGATGCTGGATGTAGTCCTGTGGAACGGCTTGCCATGCCATTTCCACCTGGCGCCTCAGTTGGACCAGCATTCGTGCTGGACGTGCAGACCGCGTGAGACGACGCTTCATCCAGTCCCAAACATGCTCAATGGGGGACAGATCCGGAGATCTTGCTGGCCAGGGTAGTTGACTTACACCTTCTAGAGCACGTTGGGTGGCACGGGATACATGCGGATGTGCATTGTCCTGTTGGAACAGCAAGTTCCCTTGCCGGTCTAGGAATGGTAGAACGATGGGTTCGATGACGGTTTGGATGTACCGTGCACTATTCAGTGTCCCCTCGACGATCACCAGTGGTGTACGGCCAGTGTAGGAGATCGCTCCCCACACCATGATGCCGGGTGGTGGCCCTGTGTGCCTCGGTCGTATGGAGTCCTGATTGTGGCGCTCACCTGCACGGCGCCAAACACGCATACGACCATCATTGGCACCAAGGCAGAAGCAACTCTCATCGCTGAAGACGACACGTCTCCATTCGTCCCTCCATTCACGCCTGTCGCGACACCACTGGAGGCGGGCTGCACGATGTTGGGGCGTGAGCGGAAGACGGCCTAACGGTGTGCGGGACCGTAGCCCAGCTTCATGGAGACGGTTGCGAATGGTCCTCGCCGATACCCCAGGAGCAACAGTGTCCCTGATTTGCTGGGAAGTGGCGGTGCGGTCCCCTACGGCACTGCGTAGGATCCTACGGTCTTGGCGTGCATCCGTGCGTCGCTGCGGTCCGGTCCCAGGTCGACGGGCACGTGCACCTTCCGCCGACCACTGGCGACAACATCGATGTACTGTGGAGACCTCACGCCCCACGTGTTGAGCAATTCGGCGGTACGTCCACCCGGCCTCCCGCATGGCCACTATACGCCCTCGCTCAAAGTCCGTCAACTGCACATACGGTTCACGTCTACGCTGTCGCGGCATGCTACCAGTGTTAAAGACTGCGATGGAGCTCCGTATGCCGCGGCAAACTGGCTGACACTGACGGCGGCGGTGCACAAATGCTGCGCAGCTAGTGCCATTCGACGGCCAACACCGCGGTTCCTGGTGTGTCCGCTGTGCCGTGCGTGTGATCATTGCGTGTACAGCCCTCACGCAGTGTCCGGAGCAAGTATGGTGGGTCTGACACACCGGTGTCAATGTGTTCTTTTTTCCATTTCCAGGAGTGTATATCTGTTTGCTGATGACACTAGCTTGGTAGTAAAGGAAGTTGTGTGCGACATTGGCTCGGTTTCAAATAGTGCATTTCATGACATAAGTTCATGTCTTGTAGAAAATAAACTAACACTAAATCACAGTAAGACTCGGTTTTTCCAGTTACCAACATACAATTCAACAAAACCTAATGTTTTAATTTCACAGAATGGGCAGAATGAACAGTCCAAATTTCTAGTTGTTTCAGATAGATAGTAAGCAGCTGTCGTGGAAAGCCCACTTTCAGGATCTTGTTCAAAGAACTTCCCCTCCCCCTCTCCTCACCCAAACATATCTCAGTCCCATCCACCACCACCGTCTCCCCCAAGTTGCTTTCCTACCATCGCGCCCCTCTCGCCGCTGTCTGCCCTCCTCCAACCTCATACGTATCAAAAGTGAGGTGCAATAGAAAAATCATAATTGCAGCGTAAGTAACCTCCACTAACAACAAAAGAAAAGGCAGCAGACTTCAGAAGATGTAAACAAAAGGCAAAAACAACGTAAATACACTCACGGAAAAAGTTGCTAGTAGATGATGATGCAAATCAGGTTTGCTTCAAACACCCCCTGTAACGTTCGTGAGTGTACGTCATCTTCGAGATTGGACGTGGATAGCCAAGAAAGTCGTTAAGGAGACGCAGACGACTTTATCGACACCTCACTGAGTTTGAACGAGGTCGTGTAATAGGGCTACGAGAAGCTGGGTGTTCTTCCCGCGATAGTCCAGAAATACGTGGCAGGAATGTAGCCCCTGTATGTGACTGCTGGCAGCGGTGGTCACGAGAATGTGCGGTCCAAAGAAGACCGGGCTCCGGCCGGCCACGTGACACTACAGAGAGGGAGGACCACCGCGGTCGGCGTATGGCTTGGCGCATCGCGCTACATCTGCATCTGCAGCGTCAATTTGAGCAGCAGTTCGCACCGCAGTGACACAATGAAGTCTTACAAATCAGTTACTTCAAGGACAGTTCCGAGCCAGACGCCCTGCGGCGTGCATTCCACTGACCCGAAACCGCCGTCGTTTGAGACTTCAATGGAGTCGAGCGATAGCTCACTGGAGGCATGGGTGAGGTCTGTTGAGTTACGTGCTCTTCCACTGTACCGGCGTTGGCCACGTGTTGATTCGAAGGAGGGCAGTTGAGGGGTTGCGGCCAATCTGTCTGCACTCTAAACACACTGTACGTACACCTGGAGTTAGGATATGGGTTCCGATTTCGTATGACAGCTGGAGCACTCTCGTGGTTATCCCACGCACCCTGACTGCAAAATTCTACGTCAGTCTGGTGATTCGCTCTGCTGTGCTGCCATTCGTGAACAACACTGCAGAGGGTGTTTTCCAAAATGGTAACGCTCGGTCACATTGAAAGGTCTCTGTTGGATTCCTTTCATGTTAATTTCTTAAATCTGTTGTCATTTACGGCATAAATTCCTCTTCTAAATTTACTGTGGCGTTTCTGACTATCTGGGAGGAGACTGAGTAGTGGAACGTGTTACTTTTACACACAAACAAGAACGATCTGTCACACTACTACACTTTAAAACACAGTTTATATGTAATTCATGTCACACAATCTCATACGTAACCTACATCCGCTTTCTTTTATATACTGTATATGATAAGATACTGTCATCCCCCTTCCCTTCTGTGTGAGAGGATGAATGAGCAAATGTATTTCTAGTTGCATGCTTGAGGGTAGCAGACAAGCGTGTCTGCTAGAGAACAGTAGGACCAACGTTGGAACAGGTAGCTACGCTTTCTAAAAGCAAAGAGGTTTCTATCCTTAGTATGGTCCTGTCCGTCTCTTGTCATGTTGGTATAGGAAGCTGCCCCTCTGGCCACTTCCGTTTGTGTTTGTGAGCCACCCTCAGAAAGGGACCAGGTCAGTCTGTCCGTGGCGAGCGTCTGAAGTGGTAAGATCTCCGGCTAAGCGCGTGTCTGCTAAGTCCGTAGGACAATGGATTTCTTAAGTTCAGCCTAACTGAAAATTTAATCACCTTTATTTCAGGTTTAGCTCTAAAATATCTAATGTTATCTTAAATTGCAGCGCAGTGTAATTCTCGAGTGAAGTTCAGAATATATTCAGGTAGTTGCTTTGTCACTACTTTGTGAGTAAAGTGGAACCACGTGTTGATCAGTAACTCTAACTAAGTTCATCAATCTTAAATGCGAATGTGCGTGAGATTATAACGTCTCGTCTTGACAATATTTTTCAATATAGCAAGTTTTCTTTATGTTCAACCCAGATGGGGTGTACTTTGTGAAACCAGTACCACGTGCTTATACAATTGTTTGACCCATCAGGTTAACAGTAAGACGATAGTAACCAGTTCGAGGTTTTTCTTTTGTAAATTGCTTTCGATCTAATTTATTTTAATTATCAAAATTATTGTGGAGTTACACTCTTTGTGTAAACCAAGTTGACCACGTGAAGCATGTGGTGTAATGATCAAAGTAGCCCTCAGCTATTCTTTTCGGGAAAGTTTCACAGAGAGTTAGTATGAATTTAGTATACCAGTGTGTGGTAATTACATGACGGACAGGATTGTGCTACGAACGTAACTTCTTTGGGTGAAAATTGAATCGGTTGGTAGCGGTTAATTTTTTGTTGCATATGTTTCAACGTTCTTTGTGTGTTATTTTATGAATGCAGTGTTGTATGCAGTCTCCCAATCTTGGCTCCATATTTGATGTGTTCAGTAAGATTACAAACTCACATTTTCCACAATCCTAAATAAGGCACCAGTTTAGTTATGAATCAAATTTAATATGCTGAAATTTCAATGATCAATGTTAAAATAAATTTCCAAATACAAACTGATTTATTTCTTTTTATTTAAATTCTCTTATATATATATATATATATATATATATATATATATATATATATATATATATATATATATATATATATATATCACCGGTTGTCGTATGACTATCAAAAGATTATAATTAATGTTAGTCTGGTTGGGAATTTGGTAAGCTAGACTGGATACCTGGTGAAACAGTTCCGCAGTAATGCAAGGTTAACTTCCTCATATAGCTCACAGCTTTTAACCCTCTTGTATTGTCTATCAGTTCCGCTTTCATAGCAAATTTAAGCAACAACATTACAACATACCACTGTTGTAGCGCAGTATGCTCTACAGTGTGTCGACATATCGTCTCGGCCAGCCCGGTTACCAGATCTGCCTCCAGTCGAGCACATATGGGACGTCATCGGCCGACCGCTCCAGCGTCATCCACAAGTAGCAGTTACCGGTCCTGTATTGACCGACCAAGTGCAACAGGGATGGAACTCCAGCGCACAAACTGAAAACCGGCACCCGTACACCACAATGTATGCATGTTTGTTTGCACGTATTTACATTCTGGCGGTTACACAGGTTGTTAATGTACCAACATTTCACATTTACAGTGTGTTATTTCGCCCTCACATTAACCAGTTAATCTCTTAAATACGTTGCCTAGGCAAATGTATTCCTCAAATGTCATTACTCTACATTAATTATTTTTTGGTGTTGCGTTCTTTGCCGTCAGCGTATATTGTACATCTATGTTCTTAAAAAAAAAAAAAAAAAAAAAAAAAAAGTTGCGAATGGCATTGGTGGCCGGGATACCCTTCGCGGGGCGGTTCGGCCGCCGCTCCAAAAGTTCTTTAACGCCACTACGGCGACTTGAGAGTGAATGAGGATTAAATGATGATGAAAGACACACAACACCCAGTCATCTCGAGGCAGAGAAAATCCCTGGCCCCGCCGGGAGTCGAACCCGCCGGGACCCCGTACGCGGGAAGCGAGAACGCTACCGCAAGAGCACGAGCCGCGGACATATGTTATTAAAGAAATACTATGCAAAAACAGACATAATGTCTTATGGGATAACAGCAATCAGTGATTTTATAATGTTACTTAAAATCCGTCTTGATTGCAATGAAGACGGAGTTTAAGTAACATTAAAGAAATACTATCTTAAACCTACGAATACCACGATGTGGCGGCGTGTTATGTACATCATACTTCCAGAATGACCTCAGTAGATGTTTTATAAATAAAAACAAAACATGTCTGGTGAAAAATGCTCTTTAACTACAGTTAGCTTAAGACGGGAAAACCACTAATAATTTTACACATTTAAATACCAGAATTTTCCCTCCACTTTAAGAAATGTGATATCATGAAAGGGAGTATAAAAACGTTTATAATAACAGAAATGCGTTATTATTAACTTAAATGATTTTTTCTGTTGTTTATGAAATCTGTTTTAATATAAATAAATATAAATGGACCACTGTGTGTGTATTGTTTATTAAACTGGGGACCTAGAAACGACGGAGAGGCTTCGTCCCGCGTAGCCCTCAGAGGTTCACAACCGCACAACAGAACACAACAGTCCACCCACCCCGCCGCCGCCCCACACCGAACCCACGGTTATTGTGCGGGTTCGCCCCCCCCCCCCCCCGCCCCCCCAGTGGACAACCCGCAATTCCCCCATTCCCCCCCCCTTCCCCCTCCCCCCGGAACGTCTCATACCAGACGAGTATAGCCCCAAATGTTTGCGTAGTAGTGTAATTGTGGTGCACGCGTACGTGGAGGCAGTGTTAGCGCAGCAATCGCCGACATAGTGTAACTGACGCGGAATAAGGGGAACCAAGCCACTTTCGCCGAGGTAGATGGAAAACCACCTTAAAAATATCCACTGTCTGGCCGGCAAACCGGACCTCGACACTAATCCGCCGGACCGACTCGTGCCGGGGACTGGCACGCCTTCCCGCTCTTTTTTTTATTCATTCTTGTTCGTTAGTGTTCGTTGCGTTTGGTCGTAGCGTTGAAGTTCATTGTTGATCCTTTCACTCGGTTACAGAGAGCAGCCAGGTCTCTGAGCGAACACGCTGAGCTATCGTGCCGGCAATGCTGAAACCTGTGTCCTAACATAGCAAAATAAAATAAGCACCATTTTCACGATATCGAAAGGTTTGAGAGTTTACGTATGAAGTGATTCATGTTAAAAGAATTATTTACTGACCACAAAAATGCTCTTAGATTTCCTGAGTGTGCAATATTTTCACAGTTTTGGAGACTTTACGATTCCAGTTTTATATTTTAGTAATACCCCTGCAGCTGATGTGTTTCGATTAGTTATATGTGTAAATCGTGACACTTTGTCTTCCAGCATTTCATGAAAATGAATATCACGCCACAGCCTCATTCGTTCATATGCGATAGAATTTTTGAATTAACCAAATGTATTATACCCTCTGAAACCTATCGTCCTATTATGGTCTTTGGTTTCTATCGATCCTTACTTCATGGTAACAAAATAGGGGGCTATATATTAAAGTGGTTTCAACATTCGAAATACAAAATTGCTACGGCAATCCTATAATAGAATTTCAAAAGAATGGTATTCTATCAATGGAATGAGCAAGCAATCAGCAATAATGTACTGTTGTTATAGATTCGTCTGAGGTATAGAAAAAAGGCGGGTTGCACTCAGCACTTGCGAGGCAAACTGAGCAGCTACTTGATTGAGAAATAGCGGCTCCGGCCTCAGAAACTGACACACGGCCGGGAGAGCGGTGTGCTGACCACATGCCACTCCAAATCCTCATCCAGTGACGCCTATAGGCTGAGGATGACCCGGCGGCCGGTCGGTACCTTTGGGCCTTCATGGCGTGTTCCGGGGAGTTTAGTTTTAGTTTACAGAAAAAAGGAATTCAGATGATACAAAATTTTTGATTAGTTTCAGAGACTTTATTGTTAGATGTCGCAATGACTTAGCTTCGGTAGTCGATCATGATGTTATATCATGCGTAGCAGGAATTCCAGATATGACGACGAGATTATTTTCGACTTAGAATGTTTTCTGGACAACCAAAATGCAGACTTATAAGACGAAAGTTTCTTCCAAGTCAGCCATTATTTGTAAAAATGTGTCGCATTGAAGGCTGAATATGTTGGGAAGGACTAACTTGATCACATACAGAATGCAGTATCAATAAATGCTCCACTCTCCTCTCGGTACACACACACACACACACACACACACACACACACACACACACGAGAGAGAGAGAGAGAGATGGATGGATGGATAGATGGAAATCCTGACCACTTCCCATTGCACAGTAGAATCACTTTGCACAAGACAATCACTTTGCAATGAGAAGGAGCGCGTGGCGGAGGACAAGCCTCTAGAGATTTTCGCTGCCCGCAGCCACGAACCGTACTGCCACACGTAAGACTCACACGGTACAGCATGTTACAGATAACTCCTGACCGAGCAGCTACGGTCGCCTCCGTCACGGCTTCCATAGTTGGAGCGCTGACGGAGCCGCTGCTGCCCTAGGATAGACAGTCAGCCCGCGAGTGTGATGCAATAGCGCGCCTGCCCCATCTGTTTGGCTGTGAGGCATAGGCTAGCGGCGAACAGTAAGTTCAGAGATAGATAGCTGCGTTTGCCGTGGGTCGACTGCCGCGGACAGCACTCCACCGTCAGGCTCGGATTCACGTCCTGTCGGCGAAGTTAAAGCAGCCGCCTTCGCTGGAGATTTAAGTGAGTATTACGCACTGTTTTTTTTTTAAAAAAAGTCCTACCACTGAGTATTGCTTATGGATAAGTGGCTCAAAGTCACGAGAAGGGCGTTCCCTTTAAAAGTTTGCCGCGTATGATGGTTGAATGTTGCCTAGGCCGCGAGTGTAGGAACGATATCGGAGTAGTATACTAGAGACAGGTGTGTGGCGAACATGGCAGCACGTCGCGGGTTAGCTAACTTTCAACATGGGATACAATGCGGTGCGAGACGCATGGGTCATATATCGGAAGTTACGTAAGAATTTGGTTTTCCGAGGTTAACAGTGACTAGTTAGGATCTTCGTCATCGCAAAGATAATATTTCCACACGCGTAAACCGCCGCGTAGGACGATCACTAATTGTTGTCTGGTGTACGGACGTCACGCTGCCTCCACAGGGCGACACGGCATCAGCGGTCTGCTGTGGAGCAGATACCGCCTGTTTGAAAGTGAGGCGTCGGGGATGTATTTCTGTCAGGACTGTACGGAGACAAATGTACCGCAATAGGCTTCAACAGCCGACGACTGATTCGTGTGACAGTGCTTTCCCATGACTTTTGGCCAGTCAGTCTATCTTGTCTTTTATTTTTAAGGCCTTTAGAATAATTTATTGAATTACATCATTTTTATAATCATCATACATGTGTACCAATATAGTGTTTACCTGGGTGCATTTGAAGATAGACTTGTGATGATGAAAACCGGGAAAATGTGCAGAATTATCATTGACGGACGTCATAATGCAAGTACTTCTTAACTATTGTGTACTGATGACTAAAGGAAACAAATGTGAAGTCCATGAAATGTACGTTTACGCAATCCTGAAATACTAATAACAGTACTGTGTAATATGCAAAATCTGTTGTTACTACGTAGGTTATTTGTTCCTCAAACGTGCACCACTGCTAACAAAAGCAGTAAGTAATACGAGTATTTCACTGTTAATTATTTTAATCGGGTTTGTTTCGTGATCAGAATGAAATGTATTTAATTAATAGGATCCGTGGAATATATCAAGTAAAAATAATAACGAAATAATATTTTAAGCACCAGAAGATTTGGTTTCATGGCTCGAGAAACCCGAAATAAAAACCTACAGATTCATCATAGACTTCTTAAGCGACTGTAGCTTGCACTTACGTTTGAGTATCTATTTCCACGGAAAAAGTTTTGTACCAGTCCGTGCAATGTGTGTCAGGCGATAATGCCGTATCTACTTACTGATTAATTTTTACCTTATGGTAGCCATTGTATAAATGTCTCTGAGCACTATGGGACTTAACATCTATGGTCATCAGACCCCTAGAACTTAGAACTATTTAAACCTAACTAACCTAAGGACAGCACACAACACCCAGCCCTCACGAGGCAGAGAAAATCCCTGACCCCGCCGGGAATCGAACCCGGGAACCCGGGCGTGGGAAGCGAGAACGTTACCGCACGACCACGAGATGCGGGCAGCCATTGTATAACCGGAACATTATGAAGCAGTATCGCTTTATTGCAAATCACAGTTTTTGTACTGTTCTGTACCAATTTACACTTCAATAACCTAAAAGAACTGTATTTGTTGTCAGTTAGTGCGATCTGTTATTAACTATTATGCGTTCTGCAAGTTTTAAAACGTATTTAATATGCAGGCTTTAGGTAAACAGCTGACTCGTAGCCTTCACATACACCTCCCACCATGTTACACGACTGTCCTTCCTCCTCGACCCTGTCGTCAACCTGCGCCGTAGCATCCACAAGATTTCTGAATTAAACTTCCGCTGACAAAGGAAGTCTCTCGGCTCGGACAGGAATTCGGTTTTTCGAAGCTTTACGTACCACCGTGATTAGGATGGCGAAAGCATTCGATTGTGTTGCTTTTACTTTGCACACTATTGGACTTCAAAAATGTACATGAGATTTCACAACAAAATGCTTGAAACAATATTGCGAATCACAATAGGCACATTTGGTGAAAGCTATGTATAGAAAATCGTCAGACTTACATTCTTGAGCCGCAAAATCAAATGCCACTTGATTCACATTCCTGAATTCAGAAACATATGCGGAAATGTTGTACTCAGCCGCTTGTCGGGTATATTGAAGCATAGACAGATGCACTGGCGCAGGCATCTATTTATGGATAGTAGAACACATTTTCACTATGAAAACTTAGTGTCGAAGGCACTGCAGAGAGCCAGCAGGGGTGACCGAGCGGTTCTAGGCGCTACACTCTGGAACCGAGCGACAGCTACAGTCGCAGGTTCGAATCCTGCCTCGGGCATGGATGTGTGTGATGTCCTTAGGTTAGTTAGATTTAAGTAGTTCTCAGTTCCAGGTGACTGATGACCTGAGAAGTTAAAGCCCAATGTGCTCAGAGTCATTTGAACCTTTTTTTTTCCACTACTGAGAATCCTTATTGAGTCTGTTATCCGTCATGCATATATTTTTTATTGACGGAAGATATATACATCCAACGGCTGTACGGCTTCTTTTGTTTTTGGCGGGAATGATCACGTATTCAATGTCTTTATCCACAAATGAATCATTTACTGTTGTTGCATCCTTGCGAGCACTCCAAGACTCAGAAAGTAGTATACACGTCAGCTTATTTGCGACGTTGCCACTAACAAAATAAACGAAAAAGGATTTTAAATTATGTTCTGACATTTTCCCCACTTGTACGATCCTCCAAATTTATGTTTGGTGGAAAATTTTCTTCAACGACCTTTCTAATTTTCGGCCCGAAAGCTTTTTTTTTTTCCTGCAAGAAAATATACAGTTTCTTTGTTAGAAGTCCGCCTATTGGAAGTTCAACATCTGTTATATAATTGTGAGCTGTATTGTGTGTAGGATGGACCAAGATAACTGTTGCTCTTCCCCCTTTTTTAGACAGTGTCGCACCAGAGGCAGTCCATAATAAAATCGAGTTTCATCAGTGTTCCAAATGCAATGTAGCTGTAGCTGGTGACGCAGTTTTCTGGTTTACTTCTTCGTGGAAAGCAATGATGCGTCTACGGCACATTCTGCATTCTTAATTGAAACATGCTATGAAAACTGCAGAGCATTTAAACTTTGTGTACCCAGGTTGTCTTGCTTTTTGCATTGCTCAACATTTCAGGTGCCAGTAGTGGACACATTTTTCTTTATTCCTTGCTGTGTCGAATTTGGATACTATGGTCGTTTTATCTCGAGTTCTCTGATTGCCTTGTTTCCTCGAAATGGATGTTCATTACGTATTTTTCTCCAAGTTATCGAATACCACTTTGATGTTCGATGTCCTTTCTAAAGATGGATGTCTCTTCAATAACGAGCTGTAGGTCGCAACTTTACGTGGTGGCGTTCGATAATCATCATAAATACGTTCAAAACGTTCTTCCAAAACTTTTGTCAAAATATTTAACAGTGTTGGATTTCTTTTCTGACGAAGGTTCATAGTCACCAGAACTGTTAGGTTCTCTTTGAGTAGTGTTTTTTCCGCCACTGCCACTAGCACTACAGTCTTGATCATCATTAATCGTGTGGTTGTTTATAAAATAATTTTCTTCATCCTGTATCCTATCCAATGTAACTGTTTGCTAGATTGGGACTCGAATTCGACCTTATACCTTCCCCGGGCAACAAGACGTATTAAGATGAAACTAATTCTGTGAATCACGCCGACCATTGAGCCTACACCCAGGGCTCTGTGTGTTGAGGGTCAGGGTTTGAGCCCCCGGACGACATGGGAAATTTTCCCTACATGATTTTTCTAGGACCCGAGCTTCATAACCGTTGTTGTTGTTGTGGCCTTCAGTCCTGAGACTGGTTTGATGCACCGAGCGAGGTGGCGCAGTGGTTAGCACACTGGACTCGCATTCGGGAGGACGACGGTTCAATCCCGTCTCCGGCCATCCTGATTTAGGTTTTCCGTGATTTCCCTAAATCGTTTCAGGCAAATGCCGAGATGGTTCCTTTGAAAGGGCACGGCCGATTTCCTTCCACATCCTTCCGTAACCCGAGCTTGCGCTCCGTCTCTAATGACCTCGTTGTCGACGGGACGTTAAACACTAATCACCACCACCACTGGTTTGATGCAGCTCTCCATGCTACTCTGTCCTGTGTAAGCTCCTTCCATCTCCCAGTACTTACTGCAACCTACGTCCTTCTGAATCTGCTTAGTGTATTCATATCTTGGTCTCCCTCTATGATTTTTAGCCCCCACACTGCCCTCCAATGCTAAATTTATGATCCCTTGATGCCTCAGAACATGTCCTACCAACCGGTCCCTTCTTCTTGTCAAGTTGTGCCACAAATTCCTCTTCTCCCCGATTCTATTCAATACCTCCTCATTAGTTATATGATCTACCCATCTAATCTTGAACATTCTTCTGTAGCACCACATTTCGAAAGCTTCTATTCTCTTCTTGTCCAAACTATTTATCGTCATGTTTCACTTCCATACATGGCTACACTCCATACAAATACTTTCAGAAAAGACTTCCTGACACTTAAATCTATACTCGATGTTAACAAATTTCTCTTCTTCAGAAACTCTTTTCTTGCCATTGCCAGTCTACATTTTATATCCTCTCTATTTCGACCGTCATCAGTTATTTTGCTCCCCAAATAGCAAAACTCCTTTACTACTTTAAGTGTCTCGTTTCCTAATCTAGTTCCCTCAGCATCACCCGACTTAATTCCACTACATTCCATTATTCTTGCTTTGCTTTTGTTGATGTTCATCTTATATCCTCCTTTCAAGACACTGTCCATTCCGTCAACTGCTCTTCCAAGTCCTTTGCTGTCTCTGACAGAATTACAATGTCATCGGCGAACGTCAAAGTTTTTATTCCTTCTCCATGGATTTTAATACCTACTCCGAATTTTTCTTTTGTTTCCTTTACTGCTTGCTCAATATACAGATTGAATAACATCGGGGAGAGGCTACAACCCTGTCTCACTCCCTTCCCAACTACTGCTTCCCTTTCGTGCCCCTCGACTCTTAACTGCCATCTGGTTTCTGTTTCATAACCTTAGAAACACGAATCGGTTGCATTGCATTTAAACGTTCATAATTTCGGAGTTTTGGGAGATTAGGTTCTGGGTCGGAGACAAAGAAAATGGGTTCTTCCGCCGCTTCATGGTACAAACAATGTCTATTTTCTAGCGCAAAAAGTACACAAAATATGTTTTATTCTAATGATATTTCTTTATTACAACACAGGCCTGGACCTATTAGTCCACATGACGACTTCTCGATTAATCGGAAACCGAATTGCAATAAATGAACATCGGCGAAAAAAGACGCAGTTTGTGGACCTCTTAAACTTAAAAATAGGAATTATCACAAAAATGGAAAGAAGGCCGCCATGAATAACATTCACTTTGTGTATTCACAAGACTAAAATTACAATCAACTAAGAAAAAAATGGTTCAGTTGGCTCTAAGCACTATGGGACTTAACACCTGATGTCACCAGTCCCCTAGACTTAGAACTACTTAAACCCAACTAACCTAGGGACATCACACACATCGATGCCCGAAGCAGGATTCGAACCTGCGACCGTAGCAGCAGCGTGGTTCCGCACAGAAGCGCCCAGAATCTCTCGTCCACAGCGGCTGGCAATCAACTAAGAACATCCCCTTTCTTTCTGCCCACCCCTGCCGTTGAATATACGTAACGAATTTTACTTACGTTCCTTTTCACGAATTGGAGGGGCACGAGGAAAGTCAGTACATTAAAACAGCGACATGGATGAGATTCAGAGACGTGACTGGTGTTCTTTGTGATAAGAAGATGCCTATCACTTAAAATCAAAGATGTACAACACAATAGTGAAGGCAGGTGCATTACATGGTGCCGAGCATTGACCCGCACGTAGAAGTGATGGTCACTGCGGATACTGGGGATTTAATTAGGCATTTCCCCGCTCGACCGGATCAACAATACAACGATCCGACAACTAGCTGGAGTGGCTTCAGTGACTGAGAAGCTGCAAGAATGGAGACTTCAGTCGTCTGGACACATCATACGGGCACCACCTACTTCAGTCTTCTCACTGTCGAAGGCCAGAGACAAAGTGGCAAACTCTAATTACTGTGGCTAGACACTATAAACGCAGATATTAGATCAAGAACCCTAAATCCACAGGAAAAATTAGACCGTAAAAAATGGCGTCCGTTGTACCAAAAAGCGGAGCTCGCTCTAGCGGGAAGGAGCTAAGAAGAAGGAGAAGGAGAAGCAGGAGAAGAAGAAGAAGAATACTGATTTTGTGATGCAGAAATTTGTGAACTCCTTCTGAAGAATGCGGGCTCTAAAAAGGTTCCCGTAAGTAACGTTTGATGAAATACAAACATGAATCTGCTATATATGGCCTCGTCCCTAGTGGCAGATAAACAGGAAGCGGCCGTATCAAGAAAATTATTCTAAAAGAATATCGTCTGGTTGGCGTAGGCTACACAATTTCCATTTCATTATGATAATGCTCCTAACGAAAACATTGAGAAGTTTTATTTTTGACTTAGCAATAAGCCACCGTTACGAATCCAATTTTCTTGCCGAGGGGCGGCCTTTGAAATGTAAAAGCGGCGCTGATCGGAAGGGGCGCTCCCGGCATCTAGGCTGCGGTGCCTGGCCACGCCGTACCGGTGCTGTCTGCGAGGCCGAATGACCACCGTGTTAAGGGGCTCCGGAACGCCCTATACTTGCAATGTTAAAATAACGCTTATAAATTACATCTTTCCTCACAAAGTATTTGAGGTAGGAAGTTGAACTTTTTACAGATTATTTAGTGGAATATGGGCTACAACTTAACACAGGGATTTTACAAAATTTTAGTTCAGTTATTAAAGATGATTTTTTTTCAATTGTAATGAAAATTCACAACATTTTTTGCAATTTTTTATTTATATATTCAAAAATATACAGTTTTTTGGAAAAAGGCTGTGTTAAATTATGCAGAAGGTACTGTGTAGCATTTACTGAAAGTTTGAAACAAATATGTTTGGAAGATCCTTAGAAAACATGTAATTAGTATAAGAAAATAAAAGTTTTGGGAATCGAGCGACAAAGATTGGATTAACTTTTTAGTGCATTCCAGGTCCATAGGATGGATTATCTTCATCCTCTGCAAACTCCTCCTCCAGCTTCCTCTTGTTCCTCCTACTGTTTACTCTTGCTTGTATTTCTAGACTCTTTACAGCCCTGTCTGCAGCCCGAAGGCGTTCCTTGTCTAAAGCAAGCATCGCTCGTACCATGTTGGAACCTATCTTCATTCCCATATTTCTAAATACCTTGCACCTTACAATGTTGCCATCATTGAAAGTCGCAACAGCATCATACACACCAAAGTGAAGTGTTTCTATTCCAACAAATACAGTCTTGGGGATTCTCGACCATATAACACTATGTACACTTTCATTGGGGTTTTGAGTTTTTCCGTGAATACACTTTTTCAACAGTTTAGGTGCTGCTAAGTCTCTGAAAATAGGTTTTATCACCTCCATTATTGCATGAGGCAGACTATGCTTATGAGTGTACACTTCACCAGTTAGCAATCCTTTGTTATATTTACACCAACTGTCTTCTTCTTTGGGACACAAGCTATGTTGGGGATTTTCATCAGTTGAAGAAGTATGAAAAAAAAGAGCCCAAACAGCCTTCTTCATTTCGTCGACACTTTGTGTATTTCTAATAACTTTACTTTTACTGATTATTATACTTCAACAAAACAGAGACTCAAGAAACAGAATTAATTACGAATATTTTCGAGATAACGGCAGAGTAAATAAACATGAAACAATCGACAATCACACCAGCGATATATATTGAACCATCACAGGTTAGCCACAACACATACTTTATCTCACATCACTAAAATGTACCTGATGAACACGGACGTTAATAATAACACCATTTGACAGCAGTTTAACAGCGCCACAGTCGGTCACGCCCATGTAGAACACATTTCAAAAAAAATTTAAAAGTAGTTGTAGTCTTCGGAATTGAATAAATTATATATCTATTAAAAGGTAATAGTCTGCAGATTCAGAAAACGCAAAAAAGTAAAAATTGAACTTTTCATGATTTTGAGCCTTTCCGGAGCCTCTTAAGGCAGCATGGACTACACGATATGCTGTCTGGCGATTCCTAGCGCACATAGTCCATACAGTGCACAGTGTCGAACAAAAACTTAGAAGATTGCGGCGCCAGCTAGCTGATCAACGGTTCCCTAGCGCGTACCTAAATGTCACTGAAAATTCATAAAAATTACGCTTTCTTATACGGCATCAATATTCCATAGAAAGGAAGCAAGGTTAAAGTCCCATCGACAACGAAGTCATTAGAGACGGATAATGATTCGAGTACATTGTATTCGACATAGTGTTCGTTCCGTAAAGTGTAACATGTCAGAAAACAGAAATACGTGACACATAAGAAAAACGGTCAGGTGCGCTCTGTGCGCCCAACACAAACTTAGTTATGTAGACACACAGTTCATCCACTCCGTGAATCGAGAATCTCGAACATTTTTGCGTGTTATCGACATCGATACCGTCATGACATCGATCCCAGGGAGATCAAGATTTTCGAGAATGTTTTAATTTCAATAATGTAAGTGCGATGTGAAGTCATGCACGAACCAGACGACCATTATTATAATAATCAGTACTTCTCGATTCGGGCCTACTGGGTTGCAGTGGATAAAAGTCAAACATCAGGAAAGGAATGACTTTACTGCCCACATGACGTGTTTCAGAATTTTTCCATTATCAGGAGCGATTACTACACGTAGATATGGCGTTTGAAGCTGTCGTGAAACAAACGTTCGCAGCTTTTTCTGCAGAATTACTGATTGTTTTAATTTCACGTTGGACGTCGGATAGCAATTAATGAGGAAAAAAATATTTTTTTGTGTGACATGATTACAAATTAACAATTTTCGGATTCTTTCCTTTATCTTTACGGTGAAACCTCACTTCTTGCCAAATTTCATCATTGTAGATCAACGAGAAGTACCCTATAAGTTTTGATGAATGAGTTTCTGAGTGTCAAAATATGTGACATAAATAACCGTACCTTTTGGTTGTATTCACTTAGTAGCTAATGCGTATTAGACCGCCAAACGACTAGAGACCTTAGTATGGGACATAAAAGTCAACTTGATGCGTCTGCTTATTCCTAGACGTACGGACAGACAGACGGTGTGATAACAAATGACAATTTTTTTCATATGATATAATTACAAATTTACAGTTTTCGGATTTTTTCATTTGGTTGAACTACGAAACTTTGATTCTTGCCACATTTCATGAGTCTAGGCCAACGGGAAGTACCACATAGGTTTTGATCAATGAATTTTTGAGTACCAAAAAATGTAACATAAATGGCCGTTTCTTTTAATAGTATTTACTTAGAAGCTTCAATTTTTTACAACACCAAGAAATCATAGACTTCAGTGTCTGACATTCATAAACTGATATGTCTACTCGTTCCTGACAAAAAAATATTTTTAGCGGTCAGTCAGACAGACGAACAAAAAGATGAACGGACGACAAAGCTATCCTATAAAGGTTCTGTTTTTACCGATTGAGGCACGAAACCTTAAGAATTGAAATACTAATGCTCCTTCCATAGAGTCAAGCGAGATAGTCCGTAAAATGTGGAAAAAGTCGATTTTCATTCTTTTTTATATACACATTAATCAAAAAACTTGCTGCAAACATTTAGATGTACGCAGGATAAATCTGATATCCATCGACAATATTTCAGAAAAAGCGTGGTGAAACATGCTTGGGTGTTAAAGGAAAACAACTATTTGCGTTCTTTCAAAGGGCAACGGCCTTGCCGCAGTGGATACACCGGTTCCCGTGAGATCACCGAAGTTAAGCGCTGTCGGGCGTGGTCGGCACTAGGATGGATGACCATCCGGGCCGCCATGTGCTGTTGCCATTTTTCGGGGTGCACTCAGCCTCGTGATGCCAATTGAGGAGCTACTCGACCGACTAGTAGCCGCTTCGGTCAAGAATACCATCATAACGACCGGGAGAGCGGTGTGCTGACCCCATGCCCCTCCTATCCGCATCCTCCTCTGAGGATGACACGGCGGTCGGATGGTCCCGATGGGCCACTTGTGGCCTGAAGACGGAGTGGAGGGTTCTTTCAAAAGGGCGACCCATCCGGGCTCATTAAAGTTTCAAAATATTGTTCAGAAATATTTTCCGAGAATAAGGGATCCGTGATCTCCAGTGGCTCGTTTCGGAGTATTTTTGTTACCCAGTTGCTTTTGTTTCTGTGGTAATACCTTCACAACAGTTGAAAAAAGCCTGCTATCACCAAACGGTACAACACAAAGCACAGTTATGCAACAGCCGCTGTCTGCAGAAGCATTGTGATGTTGTGGCCGTCCATGCGGGAATAGCTCAGCAGAACGCCGTTTTGTTTCGTTCTTCCATTGTTTTTAGCGAACCTATACTTGACGTGCATGTCGATGACCTCTTCATCATTGTGCACTATGGACATTGCTATGTAAGACTGTTGACGTACAACTAAAATTACTGGAAAAACAAACCGGAGATAAAACTGAACAACGCTGAACGCAAGCTCGAGGGCGAAAAGTAATGTGGGCATTACCGTTGTCAACAGAAAGTATCCTCAGTGAATGGAAGAAATTTATTTTCGAAAGAGACAAACAACGAATACTGTTGACATTTACACTGCTGTACTGACATTTTTCAGTGCAATACAGCTACAAAGATGAACAGAACTCAGACTAAATGCAGTTAGTCCTGTAATGAACCTTGCCTTCTCGGAAATTTTGCATGTTAACCGAAATGTTCAGTTCCGAACAAACTGTGGCCACTCTTGGTTAATTTTCTTACTTAAATAACAGTTTTGAGCGTGGCTGTGTTTCAGGTACCGTGTATACTGTAAATGTCAACGAAGAAAGAATACAGCCAACCGATTGCAAATAATTATTAAATACACACATCAAAAAAAGTTTTGCATCACCCCGTTTCCCAGAACTCCTGAAGATAGACGTTGACTGTGGATATTTTATCACAGACACAGTCCCTTTGTTCAGAGATGTCACTAAACCCTCACAAAGATGCAGTCAACCATGCAAGAGCAGCGCCTATTAGACGGAGGGGGTCCGACAGCCGATCAGTTCCAGTCATTCCAGCAGGAAGGAGGTACACGGCTCGTGTTGTCTGTTGTTCAGCCATGCCCAGACGGTCAGCACCGCGATCTGGTCGCGTCCGCATTGTTATTTTTTGCCAGGAAGGGCAACAAAGGAAGTGTCCAGGCGTCTCGGAGTGAACCAAAGCGATGTTGTTCAGACATGGAGGAGATACGAAGAGACAGGAACTGTCGATGACATGCCTCGCTCAAGCCGCCAAAGAGCTACTACTGCAGTGGATGACGGCTACCTACGGATTATGGCTGGGAGGAACCCTGACAGCAACGCCACCATGTTGAATAATACTGTTCGTGCAGCCACAGGAAGTCGTGTCACGACTGAAACTGTTCGCCATTGGCTGCATAATCGGCAACTTCAATCCCGACGTGCATATCGAGGTCCATCTTTACAACCACGCCACCATGAAGCGCGGTGTAGATGGACCCAACAACATGCCGAATGGACCGCTCAGGATTGGCATAACGTTCTCTTCACACATATCGAATATGCCTTCAGCCAGAGAGTCGACGAAGACGTGTTTGGCGAGGCATTCGTCTTCATGGACAACAATTCGCGCCCCATCGTACACGTCTTGTGAATGACTTCCTTCAGGATAACGACATAGCTCGACTAGAGTGGCCAACATGTTCTCCAGACATGAACCCTATCGAACATGCCTGGGATCGATTGAAAAGGGCTGTTTATGGACGACGTGACCCACCAACCACTCTGAGGGATCTACGCCGAATCGCCGTCTAGGAGTGGGACGATCTGGACCAACAGTGCCTTGATGAACTTGTGAATAGTATGGCATGACGAATACAGGCATGCATCAATGCATGAGGACGTGCTACTGGGTGTTAGAGGTACCGGTGTGTACAGCAGTGTGGACCACCACCTCCGAAGGTCTCGCTGTATGGTGGCACAACATGCAATGTGTGGTTTTCATGAGCAATAAAAAGGGCGGAAACAGCGATTATGTTGACTTCTATTGCAATTTTCTCTACATGTTCCGGAACTCTCGGAACCGAGATGATGCAAAACTTTTTTTTTTATGTGTATACATTTATCTAGGTTACGACACATCTACGGATGTATTCATCAGAATGAAAATTTAATAAATTAGACAAAAACATTAACCAATATAAAGTCTCGACACAGAAAGGGTACTTACGTAAAGTTACATTGCGAATGAGCAACAGTCTAAGGTTAGAGCAGACATGCTCAAATTAAAAACGTTCCAGTCTTTGGTACGCACACGTCGCAAGGAACGTCAAATCTGACGGAGCGGCCCAATGACTTACACCGCTGCTATCGGGTGCGGACACTGACATGCCCATTTGAGACATAACAATAGAAATAGTCGAATTAAACAACAGGTAATTATAAAAACAAAATTCAAGGATGGGAGGTTAACGTACTTTTCAAAATACAAAGTAGTCAAGTAAATGAAATACGACTAACAGCCATCTATTAGGCTTTATTGAAATGCCCATTACGTGAAGTACAGAATCACCCTGTTTACACGGGACTCCCAAAACTGGATTTCCCGATATCGCTTCTGGGCGGTTATGTAAACACTTTAAAATCGATTCTAGAAATCCATTTCTAGTTGCCGGTTTTCCAGTTCCTACAATCTATTTTCGCTCCCATGTAAACGCAACCGGTTTTGAAACGTGCTTGGTTTGTCAAGTTACGTGTTGCTTTCAGAATATTCGGTTAACGTGGACGTATTGTACAATGAAGGAGAAGTGGTAATATTAGACTGAGCATGAAGCTGTCTACCTGTAATATTCAGGAGAAGAGAAATAACGACTGTGTTGACTGAGTCTGAAACTGGATCAGTTGTTTTCCAGGCGCCATGTTTAACTGGGCTAGCAAATCCGCTTCAGACGTTAACATGTACATGACAGTACCAAACGGTTTCCGAAATTCGGTTTTCTTCAAAACATGTTCAAATGTGTGTGAAATCTTATGGGACTTAACTGCTAGGGTCATCAGTCCCTAAGCTTACACACTACTTAACCTAAATTATCCTAAGGACAAACACACACACCTATGCCCGAGGGAGGACTCGAACCTCCGCCGGGACCAGCCGCACAGTGCATGACTGCAGCGCCTCAGACTGCTCGGCTAATCCCGCGCGGCGGTTTTCTTCTTTCGTTAGATTTGTCGCATGAAAACGTAGTGAGTATTATAAAACATTTATGCAAACCTCTGCACAGTCCAAAAACATCTGCAGGTATATGAGATTTGAAGAGAAAGATGTTTCGGAACTAGAGGCAGGAAAACATAGCAAAAAATAAAGGAATCAAAACTCCGCGAGTAGTGGATTAAAGCTACTGAAAAAATTTTTGTTATGTAATTGTAACTGTTCGTTGACGATGAGAACGTTAAAGCGAAAGAAAAATGTATTTACAGCTGACGACTGAATTTTATTCTGAAATACAGTTATATGCTACAGCTCATGGAAAATTACAGCTATGAAAAGTCTGTGTTGTGTTGTGCAAATTTATAACAAACCACACACGGTGTTTCGTGGCGGATGTTGTCAGTTGGGGGCACTGGTATCGCCGTTTCTTCGCTGGGACGGAGATTTACGGCTTCGCACTTGCACTGCTGTTGGCGTCATGGCGGCCGCGCTTCCGAGAAGTGGAGGGCGCGACCCCAGCGCAGTCTGCGATACCCTGCCCCGGCTGGGTGGCGGGGCGCGGTCTGCGCTGCCCGAGGTGGGCTGGACGACGCAGAAGAAATGTCGGGCTGAATCACTTAAAACCGAGTCACCTAATCACTGGCCACGGTCCGTGCCCGCAACACACACTGAGGTGACAAGAGTCGCGAGATAGAGATATTCACTTGCACAGGTGGCTGTAGTATCATCAACACAACATATAAAAGGACAGTGCATTGGCGAAGCTGTCATTTGCACTCAAACAGTTCATGAGAAAACGTTTCCGACGCGATTGTGGTCGCACGACGTGGAATGGCAGTTGAGGCTAAACTCATGGGACATCCCATTTCGGAAATCGTTAGAGAAATAAATATTCCGAGACTCAAAGCGTCGAGGATGTGCCGAGAATACCACATTCCAGGCTTTACCTCTCACCAGGGACATCACAGTGGCCGTCGGCTTTCACTTAATCACCGGGAGCAGGGGCATTTGCGTAAAGTTGTTAGTGTTAACAGCAAAGCAACACTGCGTGAAAAAACCGCACAAGTAAATGTGGGACGTATGACGAACGTATCCGTTAGGACATATTATATCTCTTAAAAGAAAAAATAATGTTATGTTGTTTATTTAGTTAGCGGAAACACTGTCCTAGTAAATTCGTCTGTCCTTTGATTTATCGTGATAGAGATAATAAGCAAAATTATGAATTTCGTAGGTTGCCAATTACGTATTGTATCTGGTTTTATCGAGCGCCAGGCTCCCTACAAATTACTGTAAATGCAATAGCGTAGTAGTACTCAGCTCTGAAATTATTACTATCACAGAAAATAGACAAGTTTTAATAAAATTATTTCACTGGATTACTTCAATTAATCTCACAGAATATTTTTACATAATTTCTTCCGCTCCGGCTATCAGACATTGTGCTGTGAAAAAATATTTTTAAATGTACCGCGTAATGGCGGCTAATTGTTAACAGTCAGAGATTACTGTTACTCGCTCCGCAGCAGCTGGAAACATGCTAAATAATTTTCATTAAATATTCTTTTCATAAGATAAATGTGGCGTAGGTTCTTGAAATAACACACGGAGATCACTTTATACTAATATATTCTTGCTAGGACACAGTTTACACCATTAAATATTTGCAATTACGTTACGACAGAAACAAATGCTAGCGCAGCACAATAGCTTGCGTACCTTATTCCAGCTCACACCAGAACGAACAGAACAAAACAGACTAGGCAGAAGAATGAGCATTGCATTGTATTTTATACTCTAACAAAGATAATCACATTATAATCTCATACAATAAAAATAATGTCTTTTCTGCATTTATCGATATATATATTGTATATTTTTACAGTTAAATCAATGTTTGCAATTAATTTTGCGTCACATACTGTCTGTTTTATTTATGTTTCACCTTGATAAGGGTGAATATCGCAAAAGGGACACTACAGACAGTGCGGCGAAATTTGATGTTAATGGGTTATGGCAGCAGACGACGGACGAGCGAGTTCCTTTGCTAGCAGCACAACATCGCCCGCAGTATCTCCCCCGATGGTTGGGTTCGAGGTTCGAGTGTGACAGGGACTCCACGAAGCGATGGACCCAGGTTAGTTATCAAGCACTGTGCGGGCCGATGGTGGCTCCATAATGGTGCGGGCTGAGTTTGCATGGAATGGACTGGGTCCTCTGGCCCAACTGTATCGATCCTTGATTTGCAATGCCTATGTTCGGGCACTTGGAAACCATTTGCAGCCTTTCATGGACTGCATGATCCCAAACAACGGTGGAATTTTTATCGATGACAATGTGCCATGTCACCGGGCCACAATTGTTCGCGATTGACTTGAGGAACATTCTGGACAATTCGAGCGAATGATTTGACCGCCCAGATCGTCCGATATGAATCCTATCGAACATATTTTTGGGACATGATAGACGGGTCAGTTCGTTGTCAAAATTCTGCACCGGCAACACTTTTGCAGTTATGGGCGGTGTAGATGCAGTTTGGCTCAGTATTTCTAACGACTAGCTGAGTTCCTGCCACGTCGAGTTGCTGCGCTACGCCGGACACGATATTAGGAAGTTTCCCAAGACACTTGGCACCCCAGTGTCATTCTTAGAACTTGTAGCACTATGTGACTGTGGACAGGTCGGAACTCCCGAGCACAAAGTACCCTGAAGAAATGCAGAGTGCTATACTGTGAACCACAAGTCCGATACTTATCAAAGATTGGGGGTATATTTATCACATAATCGGTATTAAATTATTAAACTTCCATTCAGTTCGAAATTGATATTCATCATCAGCAACAGTACGAAGTGTGACTCCCAAGGCCACGAATAAACTCATGTATTCCAGAATGACATTTTCACTATGCAGCGGAGTGTGCGCTGATATGAAACTTCCTGGAAGATTAAAACTGTGCGCGGGACAGAGACTCGAACTCGGGACCTTTGCCTTTCGCGGACAAGTGACCTACCAACTGAGCTACCCAAGCACGATTCACGACCCGTCTTCACTTGCCCGCGAAAGGCAAAGGTCCCGAGTTCGAGTCTCGGTCCGACACACAGTTTTATTCTGCCAGAAAGTTTCAAACTCATGTATTCGTTGCGAGATGGAATCAGCATGTGAATTATTACCTTCAGGGATAGCTGAAAAACACGCAATTGTAACTTAATGAAGGTAGCGGGCAGAACGCTGGTCAGAAAGTATACTTCTTCCCATTGCATCCCTGACATGCTCTGTTGATTCTAATCAGGAGATCGGCAGGATGATCAAGGATTCGTAAAGTCTTTAAGGTATTTGCGGTGTGAACTGCAGCGTAGTCTCTTTCATTATGTTGCAGGAATATGACGGTACCCTGGCCTTTAACAGTATGACAAAAGGATTTGACGTTCTTGCCACATACTGCCGAGAATTCAACTTCCTCTCAACAATTGCCAAATCAGACATGTTATCATTTCCGAAAGCTACCAACGTCATGATTCTAGGCGTTGATGAGATACGGATCTAGAAAATCCTTCTTTCTCTAACCTTTTACAAGCCATCTACGGACACACTGGTGTCGGTACCACTGCCACAAACAGAAGCGAGTCTCATCGATGAACACCACAGAGTACCACTCAGTGTGTCAATTCAGTCTAGCTCTACGCAGGGCAAGTCTCTGTTGTCCGTGGTACGGTCTCACGATAAATGATGGACGGAATCTTGAAATCTGAACTCATCTTGCAGTAACATGTTCCCGACGATACATGGTGACACTCTGCCTTTAATTTCAACTCGGATTTCAGCTGCTGTCATATGTCTCTTAGAGTCAATCCTAAGATATTCTGATGGTGCAGTCCTCCTTGAAGGATCAGTACCTATTCTTCTTGCCTCATTGCTGGTCTGAGTACATCTCGCCACCAATCGTTCCACAACCATTGCACTATAATCAACTGCAGCTATCTGCTCCCATGTCGCTCACGGCAAGGACTCACCTTTCTCAAAACATGGCGGTAAGAGGCACGAGCAGGTCTTCTGGGCTTCCTGCGTTGCGAGCTCCACCTAAGAAGTTCCACTAACGTTATCATACTAAAGTGTAGACTTTCACGGCCGGAAATATCATGTCCATTATAATTATCCGGGCTGTTATGCCGTGGTCGGTTGATGAATTCTGTGGTGATTCCCAAAGTTTCGTCTCCGACTGCGGGAGACATCTTCAAGGGGGTCCGTAGCTCGATGGAAGGTCCAACACACACACTGGCTCGCTACTGACTGCCGCTCAATTAACATAAACATCACCACAGCTGCATGGGATCCCATATGCATGTGGGTACCACTAAAAGAACTGTTTCTAAACGTTTGGAAGAGCACAAGGGAAATTGTAGAAGAGGAGAAACGGAACGATCAGCTGTTTCAGAGCATGCTTTCCAGCCAGGGAACCACAATAATCGTTTCGAGGAGACGCAAGTACTAGCGGCCACGAGCGGATATTACGAAAGGCTCTACAGGGAGGCAATCAAAATCGCTAAACACCCCAATAATTTCAACCGAAAGGAGGAGGGCGTCAAATTAAACGGTATATGGATGCCGGTGTTAAAGAAGATGTGTACCACCCGTCCACTACTGGGTGATGGCAACGGCGATCGACGGCGACGGACAGCGGCCAATTGCACTGACGTTTTCAGAACACGTGACGTCACGCCGCGGCGTGGGAGCGCGCGGACACGGAATTTAGCGGCAGTCAGTAGCGAGCCAGTGGGTGTGTTGGACCTTCCATCGAGCTACGGACCCCCTTGAAGGTGTCTCCCGCAGTCGGAGACAAAACGTTGGGAATCACCACAGAATTCATCAACCGACGACGGCATAACAGCCCGGATAATTATAATGGACACTAACGTTATCCACACCCACGAGCGATCATGTGCCCACAAAACACTTCGTTTTTAGGAACGACTTCTCTTTTGTTAAAGCAAGCTCGTATACGATTGCAGTTACCCTTCTTTAAAAAAAAAAAAAAAAAAAAAAAAAAAAAAAAAAAAAAAAAAAAAAAAACACGACGAAGGAAGGTCTGATGTATGTGTACAGGCAAAAAAATGATTATAATTTTAGAAAGATTGGGTGACTTATTCAACAGAAAAAGCTTCTTTGGCGTTGACTGAGTTGTTGGAAGTCTTCCTGAGGGATATCGTGCTAAATTATTTCGAATGAGCGCGTCAGATTGTCAAAATCCCAAGATGGTTGCAAGACCCTGCCCAAAATGCTCGAAACGTTGGGGATAGATCCGGCGAGCTTGCTAGCCGAGGTAGCGTTTGGCAAGTACGAAGACAAACGGTAGAAACTCTCGTCGTGCGGGCATTAACTTGGTGAAGTGTAAAGCCACGATGGCTTGCCACGAAGGGCAACAAAACTGGGCGTAGAATATTGTCGATGGACCGATGTGCTGTGAGGGTACCGCGGATGACAACTAGAGGGGTCCTGCTGTGAAAAGGAGTGGCATCCCCGACGGTCGCTCCTGCTTGTAGGGCTGTACGGTGGGTGGCAGTTAGGCTGGTGTCCCACCGCTGCCTGGGACCTCTCAAGACACGTCGGGGTTCAGTTCGAAGTGAAACTCAACTCGAAGACAATTCTACTCCAGTCAATGAGATTGCGAGTCAAAGACGTGTCTGAGGACGACTTGGATGGAGGTGGAATACCAAACTGTCATCGCATTCGGGAGGACGACGGTTCAATCCCGTGTCCGCCATCCTGATTTAGGTTTTCCATATTTCCCTAAATCGCTCCAGGCAAATGCCAGGATGGTTCCTTCCGAAGGGCACGGCCGACTTCGTTTGCTAATTCGATGAGACCGATGACCTCGCTGTCTGGTCTCCTCCCCCAAAACAACCCAACCCAACCAAACTGTCAGCCGTCATACGGCCCGACAGCCAGGAGTGGTTGTCTGTGGTGCCACTTCTTTTCGTAGCAGGACCACTTCAGTTGTGATCCGCGGCAGACTTACAGCGCAGCGGTACGTTGACGATATTCTGCGCCCCGTTTTGTTGCCCTTCATGGCAACTCATCCTACGTTTACATTTCAACAAGATGATGTCCGCCCGCCCATAGCGAGAATTTCTACTGTTTATCATCGTGCTTGCCAAACCCTACCTCGGCTAGCAAGCTCTCTGGATCTCTCCCCAACTGACAACGTTTGGAGCATTTTGGGCAGGGTCCTCCAACCATCTCGGGATTTTGACGATATCATGTGCTAATTCGACAGAATTCGGCAAGAGACTCAGAGGGATATAGACGCGGGTTGTCAGGTAGATGTCTTGTTTCTTGACTTCCGCAAGGCGTTTCATAGAGTTCCCTGTAGTCGTTTAATGAACAAAGCATGAGCATATGGACTATCAGACCAATTGTGTGATTGGATTGAAGAGATCCTAGATAACAGAACGCAGCATGTCATTCTCAATGGAGAGAAATATTCCGAAGTAAGAGTGATTTCAGGTGTGCCACAGGGGAGTGTCGTAGAACCGTTGCTATTCACAATATATATAAATGACAATGTGGATAACATCGGAAATTCACTGAGGCTTTTAGCGGATGATGCTGTAGTATATCATGAGGTTGTAACAATGGAAAATTGTACTGAAATGCAGGAGGATCTGCAACGAATTGACGCATGGTGCAGCGAATGGCAATTGAATCTCAATGTAGACTGAATCTCAATGTAGACAAGTGTAATGCGCTGCGAATACATAGAAAGAAAGATCCTTTATCGTTTAGCTGCAATATAGCAGTTAATTCCATAAATTATCTGGTAGTAGGAATTAGGAGTGATTTAAAATGGAATGACCATATAAAATTAATCGTCGGTAAAGCAGATGCCAGACTGAGATCTATTGGAAGAATCCTAAGGAAATGACGTCCGAAAACAAAGGAAATAGGTTACAGTACACTTGTTCGCCCACTGCTCGAATACTGCTCACCGGTGTGGGATCCGTACCAGATGGGGTTGATAGAGGAGATGGAGAAGATCCAACGGAGAGAAGCGCGCTTCGTTACAGGATCACTTAGTAATCGCGAAAGCGTTACGGAGATGATAGATAAATTCCAGTGTAAGATTCTGCAGGAGAGACGCTCAGTAGCTCGGTACGGGCTTTTCTTGAAGTTTCGAGAGCATACCTTCACTGAGGAGTCAAGCAGTATATTGCTCCCTCCTACGTATATCTTGCGAAGAGACCATGAGGATAAAATCAGAGAGATTAGTGCCCACACAGAGGCATACCGACAATCTTTCTTTCCACGAACAATATGAGACTGGAATAGAAGGGAGAACCGATAGAGGTACTCAAGGTACCCTCCGCCACACACCGTCAGATGGCTTGCGGAGTATGGATGTAAATGTAGATGTAGATGGAGATATCCTTCAGGAAGACACCCAACAACTCAATTGGTGTGAAGCCAAGTAATTTCTTGCGTGAGGGCCAGAGGTGGACCAACGCGCTATTGACTTGCTCAGTTTGTGAAGCTCTTTCCGTTGAATAAATCAACTATCTTTCTGAAACTGTAATCATTTGTTTGTCTGTACACGTACGTCACATCTACCGTTTTCCGTCTCATCCGTCCCATTGGGATAATTCCATCATGCTGTGTCGTTTCTTTCTTCTCCCTTAGAGCGTAATTAACATAACCCACAGGTACGGAAATACCAGAGTATCCCCCTGGTGGCGTTTGTTCGAGGTGTTCCTGGTGTAAGACTTCCCATTTCTTTCAGTGTATTAACTTGTTGACTTAGGGTAAAGGCCGAAGAACAAATTGCTTCAGAAGAATTGTATACGTTTCGAAGAAGCCCTAACTATTCATCTCCGGGGACACATTTGCATTTAAAGTTCCGAAAATAAAACTCCGTTACCTGTTTGCGCATCCTCTCGGGAGTGAAATAGACCAAAGTGGCCGTGAAGTTGCACGTGAATAAATAACCGCTTCACGTTGAACATAGACAAAGGTAATGTACTGGGAATAAATAGACGGAATTGCCAGCATTTTATTGTTATATAATTGCTTGACGATCACTGGAAACCCACGTCCCTTAAACATCGAGCAGTATGCCTACGGAGCGATTTAATGTGGTACGATCACGCAAAACTAAACGTAGCGAAGCCAGATTGAGAGTCAATGGAATATCCGTCAAGAAGTGTAATCGACTCATACAGAAAGGAGGTTACGAGATCTAGCGATCGATCTTCGATAATCGAAACGTGAGTGTGGCTCTTCAGTGTGAGGCCTCTCCTCTACCAGGTGGAACTGACGGAGGAAGCAGAGGCGATTCCACGATGAGCAGTGCGTTTCGTCGCGGTTTCGGTTAGTAAGTGCGACAACACTGCGCAACAGAAGTAAAGAATCATTTTATCGAACCCCGTAACTATCTCCCATTGTAACTTTGAAATATGTGTAACGTCCCCTTAGAAAAATTATAAATGACTCTGCTGAGAAACCTCTTCCGTTATTTGATTTTCAAACAGCAGATCAAATCTGAACGTGCTCAGACATTTCTCTCTTTACTTATTCTGATCATCGCTAAACTGACAGGCCGGATTGAGCGAGGACGTAGAAGCAATTCAGAGTCGGGCTGCTAGATTTGTTACTGGTAGGTTTGATCATCGCGCGAGTGTTACGGAAATGCTTCAGGAACTCGGGTGGGAGTCTCTAGAGAAAAGGAGGCGTTCTTTTCGTGAATCGCTACTGAGGAAATTTAGAGAACCAGCATTTGAGGCTGACTGCAGTACAGTTTTACTGCCGCCAACTTACATTTCGCGGAAAGACCACAAAGAGAAGAGAGATTAGGGCTCGTACAGAGGCATATAGGCAGTCATTTTTCCCTCGTTCTGTTTGGGAGTGGAACAGGGAGAGAAGATGCTAGTTGTGGTACGAGGTACCCTCCGCCACGCACCGTATGGTGGATTGCGGAGTATGTATGTAGATTTAGATGTAGACACACAATATTTTTATCGCAACGCAATCCCTAAAAAAGAATGGCCCTGACTAACAATAACCTATACCTTTCATGAATCACTTACCTCACAAAAATCCGTTACTCGAACTACTGCAATACAGCGAGCGCCAATACTGCCAGCTAAATAAAAGATTCTAACTACTGAAGGCACTAACTACTGATAGGCATAGTAGCAAATGAAAGATTTTGATAGAGAACAAACAATGTATTTACCTTAATAATGTTCAAAAGTCACCGTTCAAAAGTACACCGTTTGTTGCAATATGCTTGGGACAACAGTACATTTTCAGGCGGACAAACTTTCGAAATTACAGTAGTTACAATTTTCAACAACAGATGGCGCTGCAAGTGATGTGAAAGATATAGAAGACAACGCAGTCTGTGGGTGCGCCATTCTGTACGTCGTCTTTCTGCTGTAAGCGTGTGCTGTTCACAACGTGCAAGTGTGCTGTGGACAACATGGTTTATTCCTTAGAACAGAGGATTTTTCTGGTGTTGGAATTCCACCGCCTAGAACACAGTGTTGTTGCAACAAGACGAAGTTTTCAACGGAGGTTTAATGTAACCAAAGGACCGAAAAGCGATACAATAAAGGATCTGTTTGAAAAATTTCAACGGACTGGGAACGTGATGGATGAACGTGCTGGAAACGTAGGGCGACCGCGTACGGCAACTACAGAGGGCAACGCGCAGCTAGTGCAGCAGGTGATCGAACAGCGGCCCCGGGTTTCCGTTCGCCGTGTTGCAGCTGCGGTCCATATGACGCCAACGTCCACGTATCGTCTCATGCGCTAGAGTTTACACCTCTATCCATACAAAATTCAAACGCGGCAACCCCTCAGCGCCGCTACCATTGCTGCACGAGAGACATTCGCTAACGATATAGTGCACAGGATTGATGACGGCGATATGCATGTGGGCAGCATTTGGTTTACTGACGAAGCTTATTTTTACCTGGACGGCTTCGTCAATAAACAGAACTGGCGCATATGGGGAACCGAAAAGCCCCCTGTTGCAGTCCCATCGTCCCTGCATCCTCAAAAAGTACTGGTCTGGGCCGCCATTTCTTCCAAAGGAGTCATTGGCCCATTTTTCAGATCCGAAACGATTACTGCATCACGCTATCTGGACATTCTTCGTGAATTTGTGGCGGTACAAACTGCCTTAGACGACACTGCGAACACCTCGTGGTTTATGCAAGATGGTGCCCGGCCACATCGCACGGCCGACGTCTTTAATTTCCTGAATGAATATTTCGATGATCGTGTGATTGCTTTGGGCTATCCGAAACATACAGGAGGCGGCGTGGATTGGCCTCCCTATTCGCCAGACATGAACCCCTGTGACTTCTTTCTGTGGGGACAATTGGAAGACCAGGTGTACCGCCAGAATCCAGAAACAATTGAACAGCTGAAGCAGTACATCTCATCTACATGTGAAGCCATTCCGCGCCATATTATTGCTACGCATGGTGGATATGTGGAAAATATCGTACTATAGAGTTTTCCAGACCGCAGCGCCATCTGTTGTTGACAATTGTAACTACTGTAATTTCGAAAGTTTGTCCGCCTGAAAATGTACTGTTGTCCCAAGCATATTGCAACAAACGGTGTATTTCTATCGCTGCTCGTTTAGTTTGTATTGCCGTTTCAAATATACCGGTCATTTTTGAAACACCCTGTATATATATATATATATATATATATATATATATATATATATATATATATATATATATAACAGCAGTCTTACAGATTTCCTTTTTCTGGCGGACACACGTCCAGATCGTCCGCTCTCAAAATTCTGCATTTCCTTCCCCACATCCACCACTGCTGGCGGCTCACCTCCAACTGCGCAACGCTACGCGCTGTTCACATCCAAATCCAACTGCCCAACACTACAATAGCGAATATTCCAACAATGCAAACCAGCCACAGACTGCACACAGCACAGTCAGTGATCTTCATACAGAGCGCTACGTGGCGTTACCAACATAAAAACCTAAACAGCCTACTTGCATATGGTTGAAAGGTGCCTACAACGTTCCGCTGTCACGGTGCAGAACCGCGGCGCCCTGCGACGTTGCCTTCGGGCTCACCGACGCTTCTGACAGCAAGGAGTCGACGCTTGCGAAAAAAAAAAAAAAAGGCCACGGCTCAAAAGTTCATGTGAGCCTTGAGGTGGGCTGCTGATCCCACACTGGCGCCAGACTCCACCACAGTTGTGCCCAACGCCGTACCGTCGTCACAGTCCCTCTCACGCACATTTCACTTCGTCATTTGACGTCCCTGCGATGGAGGTCAGAACCGCGAAGCAGAGAGTTGAAATCAGTCGATTTTCTTGTGAATGGCCCAGGAAAACATTTCAGACACACTGAGCTACTCAGAATCTCCACGAAAAGGCATCAAGGGATGATAAAAGAGTCAGTGAAACCAATCCTTTCCCTGGCGCCCTGATTCCCACACACTTCGCGGTTGAAAAAGACAGTTCGCAGTGCGGTGAGCAACAGCAAGATGTTCTCAACAACCTCTGACATTGCTGACGCCTTCGGATGTTCAACTGTTCTGTAAGGTCACTGTGTGGCTGCGTTCCCACTGGACGTGGAGCGCGACCGCAATTTTTGCTCTCGTGTACAGGTTGGAGCAAAAATTTAGAGTTAGCTGCCATTCGTCACACCAACTAGAAATTTTGTCTAAGTCATTTAGTATCCTCCTACAGTCACTCAACGACGACGCCTTGCGTACACGACAGCGACATCAGCAAACAGATGCAGATCGCTGCTCAGCCTGCACGCCGAATCATTTACGTACGTAGAGGAAAAGAGCTGACCAACCACACTCCTGACGACACCGTTGTTCTGACAAACACTTTGCGGCAGGCAAGGACAACGAATCGAGTTCTACTGCAACAGGGCTTAGAGCCACTCAGATATCTGGAAACCTATACCGTATTGATGTACATTCCTTGGCTATCTGCCATGGGGCACCGTCTCAAACGCATTCCGGAAATCTAGGTATATGGTATCTGTCTGTTGCCCTCCATTCATGGTTGGCAGAATTTCATGTGAGAAAAGGGCAAGCCCACGAGCGGTGCTTTCTAAACCCATACTCTTCAGCGGACAGAAGCTTTTCCGTCTCAGGGAACAATATTATATTCTAACTCGGAACATTTTCAAGAATTCTGCAGGAAAGTGAGGTTACGGATTTCTCGCGTTCCCCAAGGTAATGTTATAGGCCCTTTGCTGTTCCTTATCTACTATATAAACGATTTGGGAGGCAATTTGAGCAGCCGTCTTCGGTTGTTTGCAGATGACGCTGTCGTTTATCGACTAATAAAGTCATCAGAAGATCAACACAAATTGCTAAAAGACTTAGAAAAGATATCTGAATGGTGCGAAAAGTGGCAGTTGACCCTAAATAACGAAAAATGTGAGGCCCTCCACACGAGTGCTAGAAGGAACTCGTTAAACTTCGGTTACACGATAAACCAGTCTGATCTAAAAGCCGTAAATTCAACTAAATACCTAGGTATTGCAATTACGAGCAATCTAAATTGCAAGGAACACACAGAAAATGTTGTGGGGAAGGTTAACCAAAGACTGCGTTTTATTGGCAGGACACTTACAAAATGTAACAGACCTACTAAGGAGACTGCCTACACTACGCTTGTCCGTCCTCTTTTAGAATACTGTTGCGCGGTGTGGGATCCTTACCAGACAGGACTGACGGAGTACATCGAAAAAGTTCATAGAAAGGCAGCACGTATAGTATTATCGCGAAATATGGGAGAGAGTGCCACAGAAATGATACAGGATTTGGGCTGGACATGATTAAAGGAAAGGCGTTTTTCGTTGCGACGGAATCTTCTCACGAAATTCCAATCACCAACTTTCTCCTCCGAATGCGAAAATATTTTGTTGATACCGACCTACATATGGAGGAACGAGCACCACGATAAAATAAGGGAAATCAGAGCTTGTACGGAAAGATATAGGTGTTCAGTCTTTCCTCGCGCTGTACGAAATTGGAATAATATAGAATTGTGAAGGTGGTTCGATGAACCCTCTGCCAGGCACTTGAATGTGATTTGCAGAGTATCCATGTAGAGGTAGATGTAGATGATATTGGTGTGTAATTTTGCGTGTCCGTTCTTTTACCCTTCACATGTAAAGCAGTCACTTATGCTGGTTTCCATTTGCTTGGAACTTACGCTGGGCGAGAGATTCGCGATAAAAGCAAGCTAAGCAATGAGCCATTCATAATGGCCTGTTACGTGGTATTGTTTCTTAAGCGACGGTATGCTGTGTGGTGTTTATACTTCATTCACCGAAACAAGAAACGTAATGTAAACACGGCAAGGCACGTGACCACAGCGCTCCCGTCGAGGGGTGTACAAGGCAGGGGGGTCAGAAATTAAAAAATGAAAGTCGTCTTTTTTTATAATTTGGCACCCGAGCATGATAAAGTGATTCGAGAACTACCTACCGACCTCTTTTTTTACATTACATTAAAATTTATTGTCACTGAAAAAGAGAAATATTTAAGCTTTCAGGAAAAGTTGTTTTTTTCGCGTTACTCTATATTCATCACGCCATATCTCCTAAACTGTGTGTGGCACAGCAAAATAATTTTATAATTGCCTTCAGTACTATATGTTGATGACGTCCGCAAATTTTCTACGCAATAGAGTCAGTAATTGTGAAGTAATAAATTAAAATCTCACGTCTGATGGAGAACTTTTACCAAATCATCATCCGAAATATAGTACGCGACAAACTTTTCCCCTTTAAATTTTTTTGTGGGAGTGTAAGCGAGAAAAGTTTCAGAAAGGTTTGAATTTAATTTTGTAGTTTTTTCGAATGCGATGGGTGCAACCGTTTGTCCTTTAGGAGTGGAAACTCAAATGTGGAAATTAGACTGCATTATAGAGGAGAGAGAGAGGAGCGGTTTGTTATAAACCTCAATGAAAACAGTTCAAGTTCGACAGAGCGAACCTTGTTTCGTCCTTTCTCATTATTATTACTGGTATTGTTATTAAAATTAACAATTGTGTGTGAATGGAGCGTTTTGTTAGCAACCTGAATGAAAATAAATCTGCTTCGACAGAATGAACTCAGTTTAACATTATTGTTAAATTTATTTCGTACATTGTTGCCCACGTTTCTCACGGTCCGCTGTGACAGCTCGGCAGCCAGCTGAACGCCGCCAGCCGCAAAGCGTGCGCCAAGGATTTTCCACACCCCTACGTATCACGTGAACAACGAATGCTTTCTCTGGAAACGAGCGTAGTCGCTCACATGGCACTGTTTGTGTTTCGTCCCAGCTCTCGGTGAATAGACTGTAGATTCGTTAATCTTCATGTGTTGATTATAGACGAATAGTGAGCTTTGTAGGTAATTGACCTATTTGAATGACAGAGCGAACTCTTTTTAGCATTTTGAAAATCATTGTTATTCAAGTTTAGCCGTATGAGCGGTTGGAATTGCCTCGGCAGTATTTACACCACGGAAAGGACATGACAGATTAACAGTTTAGTAGCTGGTGCACAATGGGTTCATTAGCGGGCTATCAGCAGGAAGCAGACGTGACTCAGGGGCAGGGCGTGCTGTGTGAGGGACAGGTTAATGGCGTGCCGCTATCTTTACGCGATCTCCGCAGCGTAACGGCGGCAGCGCAGGGCCCCGCAAGGGTTGCGCCGCTGGCGTGCGAGAGCGCCGTCCATCAGCCGCGTCCCGCTGACTCACGGCTCTTACTCAGCGCCAGGGCGCGCCTCGAACCCGGGACTCTCGCCACCTGAGCTGCCCAGTCTCGCGGAAGCTGCAGTCGACTCTGTGCCTAGACCGCCTTGTTGTCCCCTTAAGGGGCTCCGGAACGCCCTATACTTGCAATGTTAAAATAACGCTTATAAATTACATCTTTCCTCACAAAGTATTTGAGGTAGGAAGTTGAACTTTTTACAGATTATTTATTGGAATATGGGCTACAACTTAACACAGGGATTTTACAAAATTTTTAGTTCAGTTATTAAAGATGATTTTTTTTCAATTGTAATAAAAATTCACAACATTTTTTTGCAATTCTTTATTTATATATTCAAAAATATACAGATTTTTGGAAAAAGGCTGTGTTAAATTATGCAGAAGGTACTGTGTAACATTTACTGAAAGTTTGAAACAAATGTGTTTGGAAGATCCTTAGAAAACATGTAATTAGTATGAGAAAATAAAAGTTTTGGGTATCGAGCGACAAAGATTGGATTAACTTTTTAGTGCATTCCAGGTCCATAGGATGGATTATCTTCATCCTCTGCAAACTCCTCCTCCAGCTTCCTCTTGTTCCTCCTCCTGTTTACTCTTGCTTGTATTTCTAGACTCTTTACAGCCCTGTCTGCAGCCCGAAGGCGTTCCTTCTCTAAAGCAAGCATCGCTCGTACCATGTAAGAATGTTATTATTTACAGTAATAACACATACCTTTGGCTTTCCAACATTTCTCCTTTTCTTAAAAGCCTTCAGAGGATTTCTAATAACTTTACTTTTACTCATTATTATACTTCAACAAAACAGAGACTCAAGAAACAGAATTAATTACGAATATTTTCGAGATAACGACAGAGTAAATAAACATGAAACAATCGACAATCACACCAGCGATATATATTGAACCATCACAGGTTAGCCACAACACATACTTGATCTCACATCACTAAAATGTACCTGATGAACACGGACGTTAATAATAACACCATTTGACAGCAGTTTAACAGCGCCACAGTGGGTCACGCCCATGTAGAACACATTTCAAAATACCGGGATGGTTCCTTTGAAAGGGCACGGCCGATTTCCTTCCCAATCCTTCCCTAACCCGAGCTTGCGCTCCGTCTCTAATGACCTCGTTGTCGACGGGACGTTAAACACTAACCACCACCACCACCACCACATTTCAAAAAAATTTAAAAATAGTTGTAGTCTTCGGAATTGAATAAATTATATATCTATTAAAAGGTAATAGTCTGCAGATTCAGAAAACGCAAAAAAGTAAAAATTGAACTTTTCATGATTTTGAGCCTTTCCGGAGCCCCTTGAACGTATCGACCCAACCACGTGGACCTTACTCAGGGGTGTTGCCGACCCCCAGGTTGTTGGACACTACCGTAAACCAATGTGACGTTTTAACGTACCCGTATACACTGATCGGCCAGGTCATTATGACCACCTACGTAACAGCGGTACGTCAGCCTTTGGCACAGATGTGTTCGATCGGGTTCAGATCTGGCGACTTGGGCGGCCAGCACATCAATTGGAACTCGCCACTGCGTTCCTCGAACCCCTCCCTCACACACTTGGCTGAATGCCTACACGGATATTCCAAGTTACTCGCTCCCGCAGCGTTATGTAGATCTTGGTGCCTCTCGCGTCCGCCTAGAAAAGATAACGTGAAGATGCCCAAATAAGGCGAAACGCGTCGTTGAAAAAAGTAAAAAATTGAATTGCAACCAAGACTGTTTTTAACTAACACTGTTGATCACTGGTTTGCTGTATGCCGCATATGGATTCGAAGAATTTCTGACTTCCAGTCATTCCTTGCCAGGTGACGTTGCTATCGGCTGGACGGCTTTATACCGATAGGAGGTCGGTAGTCATAATGCACTGGCTCATCAGCATATGCTCGTTAGAACAAGTATGACACGAAGTCTTGCCCTCGGATGCAGGCTGCCACATTTACAGGCTTATATAATTCTGTAACAGTCATTTCATTTATCTGGTGATTTTAAAACTCAGTTTATTACACTGTCTTTAATTTCGTCACATCTCTCTTATAGTTCGACCGTTACTAATCAATACTTGAACGTAAATCCATAGCATTTATGTAAAGAACATATTCATGTGTTAGGAACATTTTACAAAAAACGGTTCAAATGGCTCTGAGCACTATGGGACTTAACTTCTAAGGTCATCAGTCCCCTAGAACTTAGAACTACTTAAACCTAACTAACCTAAGGACATCACACACATCCATGCCCGAGACAGGATTCGAACCTGCGACCGTAGCGGCCGCGCGGTACCAGACTGTAGCGCCTTTAACCGCTTGGCCACCACGGCCGGCAACATTTTACAACTAATATCTTCCCGACATAAGCGCCGGCCGAATCCTGCCTCGGGCATGGATGTGTTTGATGCCCTTAGGTTAGTTAGGTTTAAGTAGTTCTAAGTTCTAGGGGACTGATGACCTCAGTTGTTAAGTCCCATAGTGCTCAGATCCATTTGAACCGTTTCTTCCAGGTCCTTTGCTGCCTCTGTCAGAAACCATAATGGGCACTACACATGTAATTCTGAAGAGAACATCGTATCATCCCGAACTTCTTGAAATTTCTCTTGGCATTACCGAGTGATTAACTGCTATGTCAAGAACTCAACAAGTTGCAGCAAATTTTAGTGGAACAAATACTCGCAAATTCTTCCACAGCCTCTGCAGCATCAGGGATCGACGAGAAACGAAGATGAGTATTTTCTATTAACTGTTCCGCTTTGTTCCGTTTCACGTTCACTTATGAAGTAATGTTTCCCTCTCTTTTACGTAGAGGAGTTACTGGGGAAAATTCCTCAAATGCTCACTGGTGGACCACCGCCTTTTGTTTTGT
Organism: Schistocerca cancellata; assembly: GCF_023864275.1. Lineage (NCBI taxonomy): Eukaryota > Metazoa > Arthropoda > Insecta > Orthoptera > Acrididae > Schistocerca > Schistocerca cancellata. Next base: position 62,924,644 of record NC_064628.1, on the reverse strand, counting down.
ATCATGCTGTTGTCGTTGCTTCCTGGTGGTTACTTCGTTGATAGCGCGACGCCACGAACAAAAATCCAGTACCTATCATCTCTATTCAAATTACATTCATTCTTCGAAATCTGAATTGCTTTACAGACTTAACTTCTACAAAATGTATCATTCCTGGCCTACACATAAACTGTACTCTTGCCTATTGTGGATGGATGCCAGAGCTGATTTCCAGCACCTGATGTGGGGTTTGTCCGGTCTGTAGCTATTTAGATGGTCAGCTGACAGCCCTCACATGTATGCAGGTGAGCCATGGGACCCTGTGAGATGAAGTGATATTTTGAGTTTGTGGTGTAAATGTAGTCCGTAGTGAGTGTGTAAACGGTCCCAGTGGAAGAACATTCGCTGGTCACTCCAAAAGAAATGCACACTATGTTTGTAAAAATACAGTTTTCATTCTGCATGTGTGAAAGTTTTACACTGTGTAGCCGGCCGCGGTGGTCTAGCGGTTCTGGGGCTGCAGTCCGGAACCGCGGGACTGCTACGGTCGCAGGTTCGAATCCTGCCTCGGGCATGGGTGTGTGTGATGTCCTTAGGTTAGTTAGGTTTAAGTAGTTCTAAGTTCTAGGGGACTTATGACCTAAGATGTTGAGTCCCATAGTGCTCAGAGCCATTCGAACCATTTACACTATGTAGATCCATCCTTTCCACTCGTTTCCAAACTTAGTTCAACCTGTTCCCGTGAGTGGCGCTGTCGCAGCATGTCTTCAAGATGGCTGCTACACTTGACGTTTGTCAGAAGCAACGTGCTGTCATAGAATTCCTGTGCCGTGAAAACGAGACAGTGGGAAACATCCACAAGAGGTTGAAAAATGTGTATGGAGATGCTGCTGTCGATCGCAGTACAGTTAGTCGGTTGGCAAGCAGGTCATGTGATGAAAGCGGGGACGGCAACATTGAGGATTGTCCTCGCAGCGGCAGGCCTCGTACTGCACACACTCCAGACAATGTGCAGAGAGTTAACGAATTGGTGACTGCTGACAGACGCATCACAGTGAACGAATTGTCACGCTACGTTGGGATAGGGGAAGGAAGTGTTTGCAGAATACTGAGAGTGTTGGCGTTAAAAATGGTTTGTGTCAGATGGGCTCCCAGGATGTTGACAGTGGCTCACAAAGAAACAAGGAAAACGGTATGCAGCGAACTTTTGGAACAGTACGAGAATGGTGGAGATGAATTTCTTGGAAGAATTTGACAGGTGATGTAACATGGCTCCATCATTTTTCACCAGAGACGAAGAGTCAATCAATGGAGTAGCATCATGGAAATTCACCCAAGAAAAAAAAAATTCAAAACCACACCTTCTGCTGGAAAAGTTATGGCTACAGTGTTTTTCGATTCCGAAGGACTCTTGCTTGTGGACATCATGCCAAGTGGAACCATCATAAATTCTGATGCATATGTAACGACACTGAAGCAACGTCAAGCTCGACTGAGTCGTGTTCGACCACATCGGCAAAAGCAGGATGTTTTGCTGTTGCACGACAATGCACTGCCACCTGTAGGCAAGAAACCATGGAAATGATCACAAAACTCGGATGGACAACACTGAAACACCCGCCTTACAGTCCTTACCTGGCTCCATATGACTATCATCTCTTTGGGAAACTGAAAGACTCTCTCCGTGTAAGAAGGTTTGAAGATGATGACTTTCTTGTGGACGGTGCCAAACAGTGGCTCCAACAGGTTGGGCCAGAATTTTACCATGCGGGTATACAGGCGCTGGTTCCAAGATGGCGTAAGGCAGTTGAGAGGGATGGAAATTATCTGGAGAAATGAAAATATTGTTCCTACACACTGTAAAACTTTTAAACATGTAGAATAAAAGATGGATTTAAAAAAATAGTGTGCATTTCTTTTGGAGTGACCCTCGTATAAAGTGTCTCGGTTGCTGCTACTATTTTACAGTCTCCTCCTTGTTTCACTTCATTTAGATAATGGTCAGGTAAGCACCAGGAAAGCAGGTTTAGCGATAGTCTAAACTCCCTACCTGAAGTTTCAGCATGGGCTGCTCATTCCTCGGTGACGCTGTCCTTTGTAGAATGTTCCAGCACACTACAAAATTTGTGCACGATGGGAATGGGTGCTACTATACTAATCAAAGAAACAAAGTTCGGGTAATATCAACTCTATTCTGAAAATCGTTCGTTCACAGGGCCAAGCTGTTCACACTTAATCCTCGTACATAAATCGGAATGACTTTCATAGCCAAATTACCGGGTGATCAAAAAGTCAGTACAAATTTGAAAACTTAATAAACCACGGAATAATGTAGATAGAGAGGCAAAAATTGACACACATGCTTGGAATGACATGACAGAAAGTATTGCTAGATGCGTGAAAGATCTCTTGCGCGCGTCGTTTGGTGATGATCGTGTGCTCAGCCGCCACTTTCGTCATGCTTGGCCTCCCAGGTCCCCAGACCTCAGTCCGTGCGATTATTGGCTTTGGGGTTACATGAAGTCGCAAGTGTATTGTGATCGACCGACATCTCTAGGGATGCTGAAAGACAACATCCGTCGCCAATGCCTCACTGTAACTCCGGACATGCTTTACAGTGCTGTTCACAACATTGTTCCTCGACTACAGCTATTGTTGAGGAATGATGGTGGACATATTGAGCATTTCCTGTAAAGAACATCATCTTTGCTTTGTCTTTCTTTGTCCGCAGCTCGTGGTCGTGCTGTAGCGTTCTCGCTTCCCGCGCCCGGGTTCCCGGGTTCGATTCCCGGTGGGGTCAGGGATTTTCTCTGCCTCGTGATGACTGGGTGTTGTGTGATGTCCTTAGGTTAGTTAGGTGTAAGTAGTTCTAAGTTCTAGGGGACTGATGACCATAGCTGTTAAGTCCCAAGGTGCTCAGAGCCATTTTTTTGTCTTACTTTGTTATGCTAATTATTGCTATTCTTATCAGATGAAGCGCCATCTGTCGGACATTTTTTGAACGTTTGCATTTTTTTGATTCTAATAAAACCCCATGTCATTCCAAGCATGCGTGTCAATTTGTACCTCTCTATCTACATTATTCCGTGGTTTATTAAGTTTTCACATTTATACTGACTTTTTGATCACCCGGTACATATCGTGAGTATTAACAAGTTTTGCCTATTGCTGTAATCACTTCATTCTTTCCAATTATCGTAATGACACTTTCACCATCAATGTATAATACACAACACAGTATTTTCACACTTAATTCTTCTGGCAAGGTCCAATGTTCAGACACATGACTCAATTTGCTCGACGCAGCAGCTTCGTACAAGTATAAGTCACAGCACGCGCGAATTATCTTACGTTGTGCAATGAAACATATCGTTCGCACCGTTATGCGTCACATGCCCATATACACTACCAAGTAATTGCCGTCTTAGCGCCTAATCATTTTAACTCAATGCGCCGCCCCGTGCTCTGACGGTGGTACCAAGCTCCTACTTCTTTGGAAACGCTAAGCCGCGCCTGTGCAGCCGCAGCTTCCTCTCTTCAGCACTCCTCTTCACCTCCATGTATCAAAAACATCCCATCTCGATGGCTTTATTTCTCGGTCGTCCGCTCGTTTTCTTTCCTATGATTTTGCCTTCGAAAATGTTTTATAAAAGAATATTATGTCTAATTAAATGGCCAATGACCTTTGCTTTGCGCTGTCCTATAATTTAAGTAGTTCTTTGTACTCTCCTATTTCTTTCAGAACCAGTCCAGCTAGTTTTTGTAATTCTTCTCCAGAACCACATTTCCACAGCTTCAACCCGATCTTTCTCTTGCATTGTTAACGTCTGGGTTTCAAATCCGTATGTCAAAACACTCCACAAAAAGGTCTTTACAAACATTTTCTTAGTGTGGAGGCTGATGTGCTTCTTATTTTAGAAGGCATTCTTGGCCAGTGCTATTCTTCTGTAGATTCCCTTGAGGCATACATCGTCTACCTTCGCGATGCTACCGACGTAGTGAAATTCATTTGCTTCCTCGAGTTGCTCACTGATTATTTTTGACAGGCTTACTCCACCTCCTTTGTTGTCTATAACCATCACGTTTTCTTGGTATTTATTACTAGTTTTAGTTTTTTATCTGTTGATTTAAGACCTCAAGCATTTTATTTATTCCTTTCTTTCAGTCAACCACAGTTACAATGTCATCGGTAAATCTGATGCAGCGAATACGATTATCATTCTTTTTTTTTCCTTTCATTGCTGTTATTGCCTCCTCGACGAACGTATTAAATAAGTAAGGTGATGTAAGGCACCACAGTCTTAATCCCGAATTTTGCTTATTTCTTCTTACCATTAATAAGCAGTTCAGTACCTTGATTTTCGTATATACTCAAAAGTAATCGCCTGTTCTTACTGTCAGGTCATAGTTTTCCCATGGCCTTAAATAATAATTTTTAATCAAGCACATCAAATGGTTTTTCTCTGTCAAAAATGCTATAAATATTTTTCTGTTTACTTCTAATCTTCTTCCCAAAATCTGTCGTAGTGCCAATATTGCTTCCCTTGTTCCTTTCTCTCAACTGAAGGAAACTGAACATTCGTTGGGTTCCAATCTTCTCTTTCTGTGTATATCCCCAAAACTCTTTGGATTTGCGCTGTAACCGCAACCGTGAGCCAAAGGAACAAACGCGACGCTAACGTCTGACTATCGATTCGTGAGCCACAATTTTTTTTTTTTTTTTTTTTTTTTTTTTTACTGACAGCGTACGCGCTCCCTTATGCGGACGTAGAATGCTCATCAATCATTTTTCGGATCGCTAGGCGAATGTTGCTGTTCAGTGAGCGTGCAAATTCTCGGTGGGTAGCAGAGATATCTCGTCAGATTGTGGAGTCACCATCAAACAGCAGGTTGTTTTATGTAGTGAAGTAAAAAAATTACATTTGTTTCCATTGACGTTGAAATGCGGTGTTTTTGTGTGATTTTTTTCCCTATTGGCTTTGAAACATTACCGTGTTTTGTTTATAGTGTAGGTTTTCTACAGAAGGTGCCAACCGGAAACGTTGCGTGAACTTTTGCAGTGTAGAGGTGATAAAAAGCGCCCACTTTAGGTTGGAAAAAGTCCTTTATTTTTTTAATGACTAAAAATGTAGATATTAAGTCATTCTTTCGAAGACAACTGCATTACATGCTCTGTTTCACGTATGCAAAAGGGCACATATCTATCATCAGAGCCAGCCAGTAGCACCAAGTGCTTACACTGGCGAGGAAGGATAATTTTTTCAATTTACGTTCAACAGTCCCCTTATTGTTTTCATGATGCCTCCATTTTTGTTCTTTCTTTGCTAACTAACTGCCACCAGACCTCCGGGGGCGGAATAATTAAGCATAAAAGACTACACTATTAGCTAGAAAGGAGAACCTAACTTCTCAAGCACAAGCATTGTCCATGAAAGGGATGGTTCAGAGTTTTAATCTTTCGGCCAGTTGCCTTTTTATGTCACAAACAGTATACGTCTCATTATTTTTGTCTAAGTAACGTTTAAATAAATAAAGTAAGTCACTTTTCTCTGTTTCTGTCGGAGTTGAGGATGATCTGACTTAAAAATTAAACTGGTGGTGAACAGTGACGTATCGACGAACTTGGTGCAGAAGTTCTACCCACGCCACTGAGTGATTTCGGAAATTTTACGAATATCGAATTCTGTGTGTAGCATTGTAGTTGGAAGAGGGGAACGATCAGTAGCAGAACGTAAAAATATGTTCCCACTACTCTGCCAGACAATCTTTACTTCGGGACATTCAAGACCTGATAGCTGAAAAGACATTATAAAAGTGAAATTAAAAATAAAGAAGACACGTAAAGCCTCTAAAATGTAATAAAATAATATGTATTGTCCGTCTGAATTAAATGTAAGTGGTAATATTTTTATCCAAGTGTTGTCGCGTCAGACGACCGCTAAGTAAATAAAAAATATATAAGAAAGTATCCTTGGCGCAGCTTACTTTCATTAGTGCTAGGTAGAAGCCTCTTCTGTTTGGCGACATCTCTTCCAATCCTGCGTGCCCCGCGTCCATACCTAGTGAACTTATAATTACTTATATAAAATATGAAGACCAATTCACCTTTAATTAGCCTAACGTTGTTAAAGAATAGATTTATCTATTTCTTCTATATGATATTTTTACATAATTGTGTCGTCGTAACTGCCGCCTGCTTCACGTCTGCTGTGCAGCGAGCTACCTTAATTTAAGTATTAACTGTATTTTTCTTACTTGTCACTCCTTCTTTCGTGTGTTTTTGCTTTTAGGAAGCTTTAATTGTCGAGTGCTAGTAATAGTGTTCCATAGATTTCGTGTTTGTTTTGAATACAGTCAGAGAGAGTCCCTTTAGTCAGCCACGGTGCCAGTAGTGCTAGTGTTTGTTTTCAATACAGTCCAGAGACAGGTAGTGCTATTTTCATTGTTTTCTACAAGAAGTGGCTAGCAATCACAGTTTAGTCAACAATCAGCCGCCTTTAGTGAATTAGCAGTCTAGTTAAAAGTTGATTAACTCTCTACAGTAAATTGATTCTTTAGGATGGATAGGATGTGTGACTGCTGTGTACGGACGTAGGAGGAGCTGGCCACTGTTGGCGAACAGCTGAGCGTGTTGATGGCCGCGGTCAGCCGTCTTCAGGCTGCTGCCTCGGAGTGTAGCGGCAGTGGGGAGTCTGGTGCGTCGCATGGTACACCCCAGGTGTTACATGCTTCGCCCACTGTCCCTGCTGTCGAGACATCTTCGCGGGTACCGGGCGCGGTTGGGCCACCCTCTCCCCAAGGGGAGTGGCGGGTTCAGCGGCGTTCGCGGCGCACGAGGCGGAGGGTAAATGTGGAGGCTGGCCGTGTGGCATCGCCCGCTCTGCCTGTGAGTGGACATGTGGCTGTTCCTTCAGCAAGGTCCGAGCAGGCACACGGGGAGAGGGATTTATTAGTTATTGGGAGCTCCAACGTTAGGCGGGTGATGGAGCCCCTTAGGGAAATAGCGGAAAGGTCGGGGAAGAAGGCCAGTGTTCACTCCGTCTGCTTTCCGGGGGGTCTCATCCGAGATGTGGAGGAGGCCGTGCCGGCGGCGATAGAGAGCACTGGGTGCACCCGACAGCAAATTGTTGCTCATGTCGGCACCAATGACTCCTGCCGTCTGGGTTCAGAGGTCATCCTCATTTCACACACGCGGTTGGAGGAGTTGGTGAAGGCGGAAAGCCTCGCTCGCGGGGTGGAATCAGAGCCAACTATTTGTAGTATCGTTCCCAGAACCGATCGCGGTCCTCTGGTTTTGAGCCGAGTGGAAGGCTTAAACCAGAGGCTCAGACGATTCTGCGGAGATCTGGGGTGCAAATTTCTCGACCTCCGCTATCGGGTGGAGAAATGTAGGGTCCCCCTGAATAGGTCAGGCGTGCACTACACGCCGGAAGCGGCTACAAGGGTAGCGGAGTACATGTGGAGTGCACATGGGGGTTTTTTAGGTTAGAGAATTCCCTCCCTAGGCCCAACAAGACGCCTCCTGAGACGCGGCAAGATAGGAGTAGGCAAAATGCAACAGGGAATAACAATATTAATGTGCTAACAGTAAACTGCAGGAGCGTCTATAGAAAGGTCCCAGAACTGCTCTCATTAATAAACGGTCACAACGTCCATATAGTACTAGGGACAGAAAGTTGGCTGAAACCAGACGTAAACAGTAATGAAATCCGAAACTCAGATTGGAATGTATACCGCAGAGACAGGCTGGACAGTGAAGGGGGAGGCGTGTTTATAGCTATAAGAAGTGCAATAGTATCGAAGGAAATTGACGGAGATCCGAAATGTGAAATGATTTGGGTGAAGGTCACGGTTAAAGCAGACTCAGACATGGTAACTGGATGTCTCTATAGGCCCCCTGACTCAGCAGCTGTTGTGGCTGAGCACCTGAAGAATGATTTGGAAAATATTTCGAGTAGATTTCCCCACCATGTTATAGTTCTGGGTGGAGATTTTAATTTGCCGGATATAGACTGGGAGACTCAAACTTTCATAACGAGTGGCAGGGACAAAGAATCCAGTGAAATTTGTTTAAGTGCTTTATCTGAAAACTACCTTGAGCAGTTAAACAGAGAACCGACTCGTGGCGATAACATATTAGACCTTCTGGTGACAAACAGACCCGAACTATTTGAAACAGTTAACGCAGAACAGGGAATCAGCGATCATAAAGCGGTTACGGCATCGATGATTTCAGCCGTAAATACAAATATTAAAAAAGGTAGGAAGATTTTTCTGTTTAGCAAAAGTGACAAAAATCAGAGTACCTCAACACAAAAGTTTTGTCTCAAGTACAGAAAGTGTTGAGGATCAGTGTACAAAGTTCAAAACCATCGTACAATATGCGTTAGATGAGTATGTGCCAAGCAAGATCGTAAGAGATGGAAAAGAGCCACCGTGGTACAACAACCGAGTTAGAAAACTGCTGCGGAAGCAAAGGGAACTTCACAGCAAACATAAACATAGCCAAAGCCTTGCAGACAAACAAAAATTACGCGAAGCGAAATGTAGTGTGAGGAGGGCTATGCGGGAGGCGTTCAATGAATTCGAAAGTAAAGTTCTATGCACTGACTTGACAGAAAATCCTAAGAAATTTTGGTCTTATGTCAAAGCAGTAGGTGGATCAAAACAAAATGTCCAGACACTCTGTGACCAAAATGGTACTGAAACAGAGGATGACAGACTAAAGGCCGAAATACTAAATGTCTTTTTCCAAAGCTGTTTCACAAAAGAAGACTGCACTGTAGTTCCTTCTCTGGATTGTCGTACTGATGACAAAATGGTAGATATCGAAATACACGACAGAGGGATAGAGAAACAATTAAAATCGCTCAAAAGAGGAAATGCCGCTGGACCTGATGGGATACCAGTTCGATTTTACACAGAGTACGCGAAGGAACTTGCCCCCCTTCTTGCAGCGGTGTACCGTAGGTCTCTAGAAGAGCGTAAAGTTCCAAAGGATTGGAAAAGGGCACAGGTCAAGAAGGGACGTCGAGGAGATGTGCAGAACTATAGACCTATATCTCTAACGTCGATCAGTTGTAGAATTTTGGAACACGTATTATGTTCGAGAATAATGACTTTTCTGGAGACTAGAAATCTACTCTGCAGGAATCAGCATGGGTTTCGAAAAAGACGGTCGTGTGAAACACAACTCGCGCTATTCGTCCACGAGACTCAGAGGGCCATAGACACGGGTTCACAGGTAGATGCCGTGTTTTTTGACTTCCGCAAGGCGTTCGATACAGTTCCCCACAGTCGTTTAATGAACAAAGTAAGAGCATATGGACTATCAGACCAATTGTGTGATTGGATTGAAGAGTTCCTAGATAACAAAACGCAGCATGTCATTCTCAATGAAGAGAAGTCTTCCGAAGTGAGAGTGATTTCAGGTGTGCCGCAGGGGAGTGTCATAGGACCGTTGCTATTCACAATATACATAAATGACCTTGTGGATGACATCGGAAGTTCACTGAGGCTTTTTGCAGATAATGCTGTGGTGTATCGAGAGGTTGTAACAATGGAAAATTGTACTGAAATGCAGGAGGATCTGCAACGAATTGACGCATGGTGCAGGGAATGGCAATTGAATTTCAATGTAGACAAGTGTAATGTGCTGCGAATACATAGAAAGATTGATCCCTTATCATTTAGCTACAAAATAGCAGGTCAGCAACCGGAAGCAGTTAATTCCATAAATTATCTGGGAGTACGCATTAGGAGTGATTTAAAATGGAATGATCATATAAAGTTGATCGTCGGTAAAGCAGATGCCAGACTGAGATTCATTGGAAGAATCCTAAGGAAATGCAATCCGAAAACAAAGGAATTAGGTTACAGTACGCTTGTTCGCCCACTGCTTGAATACTGCTCAGCAGTGTGGGATCCGTACCAGATAGGGTTGATAGAAGAGATAGAGAAGATCCAACGGAGAGCAGCGCGCTTCGTTACAGGATCATTTAGTAATCGCGAAAGCGTTACGGAGATGATAGATAAACTCCAGTGGAAGACTCTGCAGGAGAGACGCTCAGTAGCTCGGTACGGGCTTTTGTTAAAGTTTCGAGAACATACCTTCACCGAAGAGTCAAGCAGTATATTGCTCCCTCCTACAAATGTCTCGCGAAGAGACCATGAGGATAAATCAGAGAGATTAGAGCCCACACAGAAGCATACCGACAATCCTTCTTTCCACGAACAATACGAGACTGGAATAGAAGGGAGAACCGATAGAGGTACTCAGGGTACCCTCCGCCACACACTGTTAGGTGGTTTGCGGAGTATGGATGTAGATGTAGATGTAGAATTACATACGAACTTAATTTCATGACTTAATATGTCTTACGAGGCCTGTGTCCTGCAGTGGTCTGATGATAGCGTACTAACTCGCGCTTCCTTAAACCGAAGCGAACCGGCAGTCGTCTGAGGGCTAGCGTCGTAGACGGTTCTGCCTGTATTGCGAATTTTTCGGAGTAAACTAGTTCAAACATAGACTCAACGATTCGATAATGTTGTTTCGAAATTTCTCTACGTTGCCTAGCTAGCTTACTTGTATTTAAATTTCATACTTTACCATTTTTAGATGTATTGTGTTCTTTGATTTGATTTGATTCACCTCGCGCTCCCCCGACGCGATGACGCGTAGATCAAACATTACTACTTATATGAAACTTAAAGGGGCAATGTTGTGTCTAGACAAGACAGCCTAGACACATTGAGGGGAAGCCGAAAGGCACGCGCTTAAACTCACGCAGGCTGGCGTGAGGTCTGAAACAGGATACGTAATGAATGGTATAAAGAAAAGTATGTAGCTTCTGGAATACTTAACTTTAATCCACATTTGTAGAACATCACTCGTGATAATACATTAATAGAATCTCAATATCTATACTGGTAATGGCGCCTTGCTAGGTCGTAGCAAATGTAGCTGAAGGCTATGCTATCGTCTCGGCAAATGAGAGCGAATTTTGTCAGTGAACTATGGCTAGCAACGTCGGCTGTACAACTGGGGTGAGTGCTAGGATCTGTCTCTAGACCTGCCGTGTGGCGGCGCTCGGTCTGCAAATACTGACAGTGGCGACACGCGGGTCCGTCGTATACTAGCGGACCGCGGCCGATTTAAAAGCTACCACCTAGCAAGTGTGGTGTCTGGCGGTGACACCACAGGCAACACATACTGTTTTTTACTTTTTAGAATTTTTAATATAAATTTCATTTAATGCTCTTTAAACTTTGCATTTTGCTAGTAGACACAGTACGATAGACATTTTGTTCCCACATTTACACAAATAGTCTCGAGGACGAAACACGAAACTGCGACCCGAGATTTTGCCTCGCCAGAATCTGCGTATTCTGATAAATATTACTACAGTTTCAATATTTTGGCAATGCAATATTTAAAAACATTTGTACATTTAGGATACTTTGCAGTTCTCACTTGTAGCAACTATTAGTAATTAAAATGCATTAAACACTATCATCGTATTATACCACTGCCTCTTATGCATTTTTTAATTTACAAATATATTCATTGCCTATGTTTTAGTACATATTTAGTTAATTTAGGTTCAGCATTGGTGCCAATTCTAAATCAAATCGGAAGAAAGTGGGCTGCCATTCTGCTCTGTTGCAATAGGGTGGTTAAATTATTAGGGCACAAATCATCTGATTTAATACCGAATTGTAGATACAAAAAAGAACTACAAAAAGATCTGCGAGAGTATATGTTTATCTTTTACAGCTGAGTCACAATCACCATTTTTCTGCTTTGAAGGTGCTGAAACGGGCGACTTCAAAAGACGAAGTCATCGTTGTTGATTCACCATAAGAGAGGAACATACGTCCTTGCGGACGTTTATTTAGATCTTCTTGAGCTCTAAAATCTGCTACTACGTAACCTGATGTAGCTCTTATGTGTTACGAAGCGTACATCAAGAGTGCGCTGGCGGAAAACATTTTTACTTAATTTAGGTGATTAAACTTAAACGTCTCAAAAGACTTTCTTTGCTAAGAACCGCCCCTATTAAACCAGTAAATCAACTTAAAAAAATAATGAAAACTGGACCTTACGTTTGGGAGCTACAATTCCAGAGACAGATAACACACGTTAAACTTATAACACCCCTCTGTTTGCCTGAGGGTTAAAAATGGATGCTGGCAGAACTTTGGAGACCAAGCGCACTGACGACGAACGGATAGATGAAATTCACGCAGAAGTCAGGTGTGAATCGCTACGTGAAGTAAATGCCAAAAAAAGCCCTAGCAAATAAATAATGCTAGGAAGCAGCGACAAACCTCAATAAAATGCCTTCACGGGCCAAACGGGTTAGTTTACGACTCACGACATAGAATTGTGGCTATGCCTAATTCCTCTGAACTCCAGATTACCACCGGCAGCACTAATGGCGAAGAAAGCGAACTTGGGAGGGAGATGGTCATCGGGACGGGTTCAAGAACTTTTAGAGCGCAAATTCCAACATGTATTCCGGATATTTGACAATATCAAACCGCTACAACGTTCAGATAAATATGGATCCGAAAACGAGCCCTTTACGAGATACGCTGCATGACAAAAAAAGAAGAAAAAAACAGGGAGAAAGAAAAAGCACCCACAAAGGGATGAGGAAACGAAATGGAACTTCATGGGTTGGGAAGGTACGAGAAGTTATTTCAGTGATTGCAAAATCGACTCACATTTGCAAAGGAATTGGCAGTATGAGCCCTTCTTATCAGTATTACGTTACACCTCTTCTGACCTGAATGCAAGCACTGATTCGGTTGGCAATGGTATCAAGAAGCCGTTGTAGCCCTTCCTGATGCAACTTGGCCCACAGCTGTTGTAGTTCGTGATTGATATGCTTGATGTTCGAGGTGGTCTCACAGAAGTTCTGTCGGGGAAGAATCTGGCGATCGCACTGAGCACGGAGTACCTCAACATCACTAGAGAGTTCAGAGACACACATCACGTGTGGACGAGCATTGTCCTGCTGAAAAACGTCACCACGGCATTGTCGCTTGCCAGGTAACAAGTGAGGACGTGAGACGCCCGTAATGTACGAGGTGCATTCAAGTTCTAAGGCCTCCGATTTTTTTCTAATTAACTACTCACCCGAAATCGATGAAACTGGCGTTACTTCTCGACGTAATCGCCCTGCAGACGTACACATTTTTCACAACGCTGACGTCATGATTCCATGGCAGCGGCGAAGGCTTCTTTAGGAGTCTGTTTTGACCACTGGAAAATCGCTGAGGCAATAGCAGCACGGCTGGTGAATGTGCGGCCACGGAGAGTGTCTTTCATTGTTGGAAGAAGCCGAAAGTCACTAGGAGCCAGGTCAGGTGAGTAGGGAGCATGAGGAATCACTTCAAACTTGTTATCACGAAGAAACTGCTGCGTAACGTTAGCTCGATGTGCGGGTGCGTTGTCTTGGTGCAACAGCACACGCGCAGCCCTTCCCGGACGTTTTTGTTGCAGTGCAGGAAGGAATTTGTTCTTCAAAACATTTTCGTAGGCTGCACCTGTTACCGTAGTGCCCTTTGGAACGCAATGGGTAAGGATTACGCCCTCGCTGTCCCAGAACACGGACACCATCATTTTTTCAGCACTGGCGGTTACCCGAAATTTTTTTGGTAGCAGTGAATCTGTGTGCTTCCATTGAGCTGACTGGCGCTTTGTTTCTGGATTGAAAAATGGCATCCACGTCTCATCCATTGTCACAACCGACGAAAAGAAAGTCCCATTCGTGCTGTCGTTGCGCGTCAACATTGCTGGGCAACATGCCACACAGGCAGCCGTGTGGTCATCCGTCAGCATTCTTGGCACCCACCTGGATGACACTTTTCGCATTTTCAGGTCGTCATGCAGGATTGTGTGCACAGAACCCACAGAAATGGCAACTCTGGAGGCGATCTGTTCAACAGTCATTAGGCGATCCCCCAAAACAATTCTCTCCACTTTCTCGATCATGTCGTCAGACCGGCTTGTGCGAGCCCGAGGTTGTTTCGGTTTGTTGTCACACGATGTTCTGCCTTCATTAAACTGTCGCACCTACGAACGCACTTTCGACACATCCATAACTCCATCACCGCATGTCTCCTTCAACTGTCGATGAATTTCAATTGGTTTCACACCACGCAAATTCAGAAAACGAATGATTGCACGCTGTTCAAGTAAGGAAAACGTCGCCATTTTGAGTATTTAAAACAGTTTTCATTCTCGTCGCTGGCGGTAAAATTCCATCTGCCGTACGGTGCTGCCAGCTCTGGGACGTATTGACAATGAGCGCGGCCTCATTTTAAAACAATGCGCATGTTTTTATCTCTTTCCAGACCGGAGAAAAAAAAATCGGAGGCCTTAGAACTTGAATGCACCTCGTACCACCGTGCCGTCAGAGTTCTCTGTCACTACTAGCGTCCACATGAAATCGTAATCAGTGTCTCTCCACACCACGGCACCAGGAATAACACCGCTGTGCCTCTCCAACACATTAGAAGAAGAGGCCTCTCCCCAGTCGTCGCTATACTCGCCGTAGACGGCCATCCAGGCTGGTGCAGAGCCGCGATTCATCGCTGAAGTCAGTGCGACGCCATTCGTCAGCAGTCCACGCTTCCCTGCCGCAGCACCACTACAAACGCAGCCGTATGTGTTGTGGTGTCACCTGCCGCCTGCACAGGGTGTGGTAGTCGCCTAGTCCGACCAGTCGTAGAAGGAGTCCAATACTTGTTCTTGGACGGCAGTCGCAGACGTGAAGGCATTACGACGTGCCTTGTGCATAACAAGGCGATTCTGGTGGTCAGATGTGGTCGTCAGGAACATCAACGACGAGTATGGCTGCCTTCACACACCCGTGCAGTCCAACATCGGGCTAATATCACATTCAAATGCCCCACAAATATGGATATCGAACGATTAGACCAGCCGGTCGGATGGAGACCCACAATGAGGCCTCTTTCAAACTCTGTCAGCTGCTGACAACGCTACCTCACACATCTCCGTGTCATACATAGTGATCACTCAATATCTGAAGTTGTTCACGCCCCTTATGTGCCTTACCAGCCCTGATAACAACACTAAACCCGAAAAACAATAATGTACTCCGCTAGCCGATCTACGTGTGACAGCGAGTTGCAACTCTAATCATTTACATACCCGCAGATATTGTGCACATGTACGAATTTACATTGACATCCGACCCTGTCTTTTTTTTTTGTCGTGTTTTGCTACAAGCTGCCACTGACTTCATTTGTCGTAAACATTATCCTCTACTCGTTGAGCACAAGACGCGGTCCGCCATGTGATGTTGTCTGTAGAACTGAATTTTGAAGAGTGGTGGAGCAGTAATCAAACCATAGGTACAGGACGGACAGGATAGATATGTAGTACAGTGTGGCCAGTGTAGGAGGGAGTCAGTGGGGTCTCACAGCAACGAGGTGTACACAGCACATGTTACACATATTGTAAGTTTGACGGCAATGCATCGTAGGATGCATGTTTGTAGCGACAAAAATAGCCTCGTCGAATT
Organism: Schistocerca cancellata; assembly: GCF_023864275.1. Lineage (NCBI taxonomy): Eukaryota > Metazoa > Arthropoda > Insecta > Orthoptera > Acrididae > Schistocerca > Schistocerca cancellata. The sequence continues at coordinate 62,909,108 of NC_064628.1, read as the reverse complement.
GAAAGTCTTACATTTACAAGGACCCATCCGAGTCTCTGACAACAGCAGAGATACACATGTAGCAGGAGAGCAATACACCCAAAGTTGTAGATATGGTCTTGATAACAGTACGACAATCACCAGGAACTTGGACAAGTAAAACGTTTGCACAAGGGGTTGTACTAAACCACACTCCCATATGGAGAATTTTGTATCGTGCCTAGCTGAGTACCTGAGTTTGCGCAGGAATGTATTTATTCCCACTCTGTTAGTCCATCTCCTCACCCCCTCTCCACATCAACCTGTCTTCTCCATCCCCTCTTGCCCCTCTCTCTGTCCATCTGCTCCTCCCTGCTTTCTCTGTCCATTTGCTCCTACCTCCTCTGTCCATCTCCTCCTCAACTGCTCTCTCAGTCCATCTCCTCTCCCCTTCGTCTGTCCATTTCTCCATTCCCCTCTCTCTGTACATGTCATCCTCTCCTATATCTGTATCTATCTCCTCCAACCCCCTCTCTGTCTGTCCACCTCTTCGTCTCCCGTCCTCTCTCCACGTTATCATCCCCATCCCAATAGGAAGTTGCTGGTTCTTAACCCCATAGTATTTCTTTGCAGGCAGTAAGTAACGTGTGTACTAAGTTTGCTTGAAATCGATCCAGGGGCTTAAGAAGGGTTTTTAATCCGCAGATTTGTCCGCGTACACATATCACATACACTCCTGGAAATTTAAATAAGAACACCGTGAATTCATTGTCCCAAGAAGGGGAAACTTTATTGACACATTCCTGGGGTCAGATACATCACATGATCACACTGACAGAACCACAGGCACATAGACACAGGCAACAGAGCATGCACAATGTCGGCACTAGTACAGTGTATATCCACCTTTCGAAGCAATGCAGGCTGCTATTCTCCCATGGAGACGATCGTAGAGATGCTGGATGTAGTCCTGTGGAACGGCTTGCCATGCCATTTCCACCTGGCGCCTCAGTTGGACCAGCGTTCGTGCTGGACGTGCAGACCGCGTGAGACGACGCTTCATCCAGTCCCAAACATGCTCAATGGGGGACAGATCCGGAGATCTTGCTGGCCAGGGTAGTTGACTTACACCTTCTAGAGCACGTTGGGTGGCACGGGATACATGCGGACGTGCATTGTCCTGTTGGAACAGCAAGTTCCCTTGCCGGTCTAGGAATGGTAGAACGATGGGTTCGATGACGGTTTGGATGTACCGTGCACTATTCAGTGTCCCCTCGACGATCACCAGTGGTGTACGGCCAGTGTAGGAGATCGCTCCCCACACCATGATGCCGGGTGTTGGCCCTGTGTGCCTCGGTCGTATGCAGTCCTGATTGTGGCGCTCACCTGCACGGCGCCAAACACGCATACGACCATCATTGGCACCAAGGCAGAAGCGACTCTCATCGCTGAAGACGACACGTCTCCATTCGTCCCTCCATTCACGCCTGTCGCGACACCACTGGAGGCGGGCTGCACGATGTTGGGGCGTGAGCGGAAGACGGCCTAACGGTGTGCGGGACCGTAGCCCAGCTTCATGGAGACGGTTGCGAATGGTCCTCGCCGATACCCCAGGAGCAACAGTGTCCCTAATTTGCTGGGAAGTGGCGGTGCGGTCCCCTACGGCACTGCGAAGGATCCTACGGTCTTGGCGTGCATCCGTGCGTCGCTGCGGTCCGGTCCCAGGTCGACGGCCACGTGCACCTTCCGTCGACCACTGGCGACAACATCAATGTACTGTGGAGACCTCACGCCCCACGTGTTGAGCAATTCGGCGGTACGTCCACCCGGCCTCCCGCATGCCCACTATACGCCCTCGCTCAAAGTCCGTCAACTGCACATACGGTTCACGTCCACGCTGTCGCGGCATGCTACCAGTGTTAAAGACTGCGATGGAGCTCCGTATGCCACGGCAAACTGGCTGACACTGGCGGCGGCGGTGCACAAATGCTGCGCAGCTAGCGCCATTCGACGGCCAACACCGCGGTTCCTGGTGTGTCCGCTGTGCCGTGCGTGTGATCATTGCTTGTACAGCCCTCTCGCAGTGTCTGGAGCAAGTATGGTGGGTCTGACACACCGGTGTCAATGTGTTCTTTTTTCCATTTCCAGGAGTGTATATGGTAAGTTTGACGGCAATGCATCGTAGGATGCATGTTTGTAGCGACAAAAATAGCCTGGTCGAATTGAAACCGAAAGTCTTACATTTACAAGGACCCATCCGAGTCTCTGACAACAGCAGAGAGACCCATGTAGCAGGAGAGCAATACATCCAAAGTTGTAGATATGGTCTTGATAACAGTACGACAATCACCAGGAACTTGGACAAGTAAAACGTTTGCACAAGGGGTTGCACCTAACCACACTCCCATGTGGAGAATTTTGTATCGCGCCTAGCTGAGTACCTGACTTTGCGCAGGAATGTATTTATTGCCACTCTGTTAGTCCATCTCCTCACCCCCTCTCCATCCCCTCTTGCCCCTCTCTCTGTCCATCTGCTTCTCCCTGCTTTCTCTGTCCATTTGCTCCTACCTCCTCTGTCCATCTCCTCCTCAACTGCTCTCTCAGTCCCTCTCCCCTTCGTCTGTCCATTTCTCCATTCCCTTCTCTCTGTACATGTCATCCTCTCCTGTATCTGTATCTATCTGCTCCAACCCCCTCTCTGTCTGTCCACCTCTTCGTCTCCCGTCCTCTCTCCACGTCATCATCCCCATCCCAACAGAAGGTTGCTGGTTCTTAACCCCATAGTATTTCTTTGCAGGCAGTAAGTAATGTGTATACCAAGTTTGCTTGAAATCGATCCAGGGGCTTAAGAAGAGTTTTTAATCAGCAGATTTGTCCGCGTACACATATCACATACATTTGTCATATTTCACTGACAAGAGTATTTGTACCCATATTTCACCTATATCTCTAGCTAATTTCCATATCTCCTGAGAAACATGTCGTACAGTGACTTAATTTTGTAGGTACATTCAATAGTGTATGTGGATACTGTCTGCGAAATGTCTTGCAAATAGAGTTAATAGCAAAGAAGTGATAAATTGAAACGTCAAGCGTGATGCAGTAGTGTTTTACGCATCTCAGCGTTTGACGTCATATTTTCTGAACTATGTGCCGTACAACGATACAATTTTGTAGGATCATTCAGTGGTATATGTGAATACTATATGCAAAGTGCGTTGCGAATATAATTAGTAGTAAAGAAGTAATAAAATAAAATGTCGTGCCTGATGCGGCAATTTTACTTGCGAACAGCGAAAATGTAGTAAGCGATAAACATTTTTCCTTGTATCATTTTGAAAAGAAAAAGGTCTAAAATTATGTCTAAAGTTTTTTTGCAAGTTACTTAGTGCTCCAATTCTCAAATTCTGAATGAATAAAGTCTGGGTATTCGAGCGCCGTGCACTACACACCTTTTTCTCCTCCACTCCCTCTGATGATAGGTGGTTCCTGCCCCAGCAGCGATTCTTTCCAGACAGTAAGTGATTTGTGAGCAAGTTTGGTTGAAATCTTCGAGCGGTTTAGAAGGAGATGTGGAACATACATACATACCCATACATATGTACATTGATTTTTATAACATTTATGGATTCGCCGTACCATGACTTTGTCCAGCGAGTTCAATATCTTAGTGAAAGGGACTAATCCTAGTGTGCAAAGGATACAACATCATACTCTTGTTAGGCACAAGTAACATTTTATTTACAGACGAAACGGGGACCACACACGATGGTATTTTTAAATTACAGAATACACAGCTATGGAGTGCATAAACCCATATGATGTCAGAGTCACTGAACCTGCCAAACTTTCGCTGAATGTGCAGTTAGGAATGATAGGTGATCGTCTCAAAGGGTCACTCTGTTTCAGCGGCGAAATTTACCAGATAGCTTGGTGATGGTCCTTTTGGGGAAATGTGGTACGTGGGACACCGGCGCGTTTTGCTGCTGATGTGCGACGATATCGAAGCCACCAGTACAGTCCAAGGCGAACAGAGCAAGCAGGCCTGTGCTTCGGCGTTCAAGGTCACCTGACATAAAAAAAAATGGTTCAAATGGCTCTGAGCATTATGGGACTCGACATCTGAGGTCATAAGCCCCGTAGAACTTAGAACTACTTAAACCTAACTAACCTAAGGACACCACACACATACATGCCCGAGGCACGATTCGAACCTGCGACCGCAGCGGTCGCGCGGTTCCAGACTGAAGCGCCTAGAACCGCTCGGCCACATCCTCCGGCTCACCTGACATCAGTCCCCTGGGTTTTTCAGTGTAGGGTTATCTCAAAATAGAAGGGTATACCACTCCAGTTGATCAGGTTGAAAAACAATAGCGAGTGTTGATGACATGATGAAATGGTCTGAGCATGTATTAAGAGGCACGAGTGAACAGTAAATTTTCTCATGTAACGTGCACAAGAAGTTCAAAATGGTTCAAATGGCTCTGAGCACTATGGGACTTAACATCCGTGGTCATCAGTTCCCTAGAACTTAGACAGGATTCGAACCTGCGACCGTAGCAGTCGCGTGGTTCCGGACTGAACGCCTAGAACCGCGAGACCACCGCGGCCGGCTGCACAAGAAGTATTGTATTTGTTGTTAACGTAGGCCATGAATGAAATTTGTTGCAGATATATGGAGCCTTAATCGAAAAGCTTACGTTTAAAGTAAATTTCTATTGACTAGGACAATATTTCATACTGACGTCAGTGGCAGCTTGTAACCGTATATCTGTTGATTTGTGGACCGACGTTTACTGGAGCGATTTTAGTTCTGTTATGGTGTAGTTTCAACTGTGTCAGATGTTCGTATTAATTATTATGAAGCCTGCATACCGCCTCCTTTCGTCGTGTACCTAAACTGACGAAACTAATAACTGATAACGTTACCAAATGGAGGGGAAGATCAGGTACTCTGGCGTAGCACGTCTGCTGGGCTGGGTTAGGGGCTATGCCGCGTCACGCCACGTAGTTTCGTGTCGAGACTTTCCTCGCCTCCGCTCTGCTGCCGGCACTCTGCCGCGGCGCTAGCGGCGCGGCCGTCGACGGCGCCAGCTCTCAGCTGAATGCGGCCGCAATCAGTCGTCGCTGCCGCCGCCTCCCTCCCTCTGTGCTGGGAGCGCGCCGAGATCCGCGGGATTAAAACAATCAGTAATGGACACGCCGTAGCCGCGGCCGCGCCACACACTCAGCATAATGGACGCTTCGATCGTCCGCCCGGCTGCGGAAATTAAAAGCCACAGCGGGGGAGGTAGGAGCCAGCCAGCGGCCCAGCCAAAGGGTTAAGGGCGCCTTTGTCCGCACCAAAGCCAGCGGGCCTGCGGGACTCCGGCAGCTAAACTGCCCACCGGCGACAACAACTCCCACAGCTGACGCTCCGCCAACTGTCTGCAATATGCCGGCCGTTGCCGCCCACACATCGAGGACACACCGGGCTAACTCGTAACGCTGCCTGCCGAAGGCGATGAAACATACACAGAGTGAATAACACTCTGCTAGGTCGCTGCTTGCGTTCATCTTGCGCGTTCACCGTAACGGCAGCGGACGCAACATTAGGACCTGAAACATTCAACACAGCAGAGACGCAAATTTACAGTTCAGAATGGTAACCGCTGGAAACGTGTTCAGGAAATAATTATACTCTGATGGATTTAAGTCATGTGTTTCACTTATAATCGCAGAAAAAATCATCGTCATGAAATAAAGTTGCCGGCCGCTGTGGCCGAGCGGTTCTAGGCGCTTCAGTCCGGAACCGGGCTGCTGCTACGGTCGCAGGTTCGAATCCTGCCTCGGGCATGGATGTGTGTGTGTTCTCCTTAAGTTATTTAGGTTTAAGTAGTTCTCAAAAATGGTTCAAATGGCTCTGAGCACTATAGGACTTAACATCTATGGTCATCAGTCCCCTAGAACTTAGAACTACTTAAACCTAACTAACCTAAGGACAGCACACAACACCCAGCCATCACAAGGCAGAGAAAATCCCTGACCCCGCCGGGAATCGAACCCGGGAACCCGGGCGTGGGAAGCGAGAACGCTACCGCACGACCACGAGATGCGGGCTTAAGTAGTTCTAAGTCTAGGGGACTGATGACCTCAGATGTTAAGTCCCATAGTGATGAGAGCCATTTGAACCATTTGATATGAAATTGCCTTTAAATTTGTTATCCTTATTTGTAACATCACATTCACTCTAAGTTGAACATTCATGAATAAGATGTCGTGAAAGTATGCGTGAGTGAATGTCGTATAAAAGATACATAAATGCAACGGCATATTCTTAAGTCACAACGCAGGAGCTCACCAAATAAACGTCCGAACCGTCGAATCATCGTCCAAAGGCGAGATCGGGTGAGGGTGTAGAGCCTCCCACCTAAACTGAAACAGCAGGACACTGATAAGCCAACAGGGAATCACTGTGCCTCTCCCAGTAATATTCGTTAATATTGCATGTATGTAATTTAAGCCGTGGAAAGTAGGGCAACGTGAACAGTCAAAGGTTTGTTTGACCAAAGAGACACTGTCACGGAAACGATGAGAACACTGAAATGGCAGGCACTTGAAAATAGACGCTAGCTATTCCGAGAAATCCTGTTTACAAAGATTTTATTACGGGAGAAATCTGTGAATACATTGCGTATCACTCCCGCACTGATTGCAAAGACAAGACCGGAAGCATTTAAGCTGTGACTCTTCCTGCTCTCCATAGGCGAATAGAACGGAAAGAAACCCTAATACATGCTACAATGGGACGTACCCTCTGCCATGCAATTCACAGTGGTTTCCACAGCATAGGTGTAGGAGGTGGTATGTGCTAGGGAATGTGGATTACTCTTGATTACCTTCCCATAAACCATCTTCTTTTTTGAACCAGCTACTTGAAAGCCCAATAAAGAAGTAATTTGACTGTTCCCCTAACAATTACAAGGGTAATCCCAAAAGTATTTTTTTATAAGTAAAGACCTGTTTATTTCTACAATGGTTTACATCAGTTTACAGCTTGAACATTTAGCTATTTTTCGACATAATCACCATTTCTGTCGATGCATTTTTGTAGACGCTGTGGCAGTTTTTGTATGCCCATGTCATACCAGCTCACCGCCATGGTGTTCAGAAACTTATGAACCTCTTCTTTCACCACGTCGTCGGAGTTGGAATCGCTTTCCTGCCGAATGTTCTTTTAACCTAGGGAACAAGCGATGGTCAGTGAGCCCCGAGTCAGGACTATAGGGTGGGTGCGTGATTCTGTCCCACTGAAACTGTTGCAGGAGAGCAACGGTTTGCCGAGCGATGTGTGGGCGAGCGTTGTCATGGAGAATGTGTACGCCCTTGCTCAACATTCCTCTTCTCCGGTTCTGAATTGCCCGTTTCAGTTTTTTCGGAGTCTCACAGTACCTGTCAGCGTTAACTGTGGTCCCAGTGGGCATAAAGTCGACCAACAATACCTCTTTCCAATCCCAAAAAACGGTTGTCATGACTTCACCGGCAGACTATGTTTGTTTGAATTTCCGCGGCTTTGGCTAAGAAGGATGCCGCCACTGGCGTGATTGTTGCTTGGTATCAGGTATAAAGTGGTGTGGCCAGGTTTCGTCACCCGTGACAGTTTAGTCCAGAAAGTTGTCCTGTTCGGCTGCAAGGCGGTGAAGAAATGCGCGGGAAGAATCAACTCGTTGCCGGATGTGGTCCTCAGTCAGCATGCGTGGCACACATCTTGCGCCCACCTTCCGGTAGTTCAATGTTTCCCTTAAAATTCTGTGAGCGGTGCTTCGGGAAACCTCAGGAACCAACGTGCAGATATCATCCACGGTGATCCGCCGATCTTCACGCATGCTTTGCTCAAACTTCAACACTGTCTCCTCAGAAATTGATGGTCCCCCGCTCCTTTGGTCGTCGTGAATTTCGGTTCGACCAGCTGCAAACTCTCTGCACCACTTACGAACACCTTTGACATCCATGCACGACTCGCGATACACTTCCGTCAATTGGCGATGGATTTCAATCGGCGCAGTGCCCTTTGCGTTCAAAAACTGAATAACTGCGCGCAATTCTCACTTGGCGGTAACATCGAACGGAAGCTCCATTCTCAACGGCTGCCAAGCCAAACTGAGCGCCTCAGCGCGGCGTGCGCATGTTTACACACAGCGCGTGAAACACTCTTCATAACAGTGTGACCAACTCCCACACAAACAGAGTTCCGTACTTATAAAAAAAAATAGGATACCTTAATGGTTCATATGGCTCTGAGCACTATGGGACTAAATTGCCGAGGTCATCAGTCCCCTAGAACTTAGAACTACTCAAACCTAACTAACCTAAGGACATCACATACATCCATGCCCGAGGCAGGATTCGAACCTGCGACCGGAGTGGTCGCGCGGTTCCAGACTGTAGAGCCTAGAACCGCTCGGCCGCACTGGCCGGCTAGGACACCTTACTTTTGGGATTACCCTCATATATCGTACGTTTATAACAACTCCTCACAGGATAAATAACCATAAAAACAGACATCCGCACATATAAAATTAGTTTAGAGTTAAATGCACTTTTGAAAGAAACACAAGGAAGTATTAGTCTAGCATAGTGCACTTACCGTCAGTACAGAATCTCATTACACAGAAGAGCATGCAGTAAGGTCTCGTATGAACTCTATTGGAAGTCAATATGGGATTTTTTTAAATATCCGCATACAAGTTTCAGCGATCACTCACTGTAATCAGTTGGTCGTTTTATTCTTTTACGTTTTGTATTCCGTATAGGTCACTACTTTGATAACATGTTGTGTTTTCTCATACAGTTGTTCTCGATTTACGGGGTGACTGTTCTGCATACATATTTTGGAGTGAAAAACGTTGTTATTCGGCGCTCTGTGATTGTGTGATATCGTTCCTGTAATTAATCATTCACTTTAAAACGAGTGTGCACTCTTTTCAAACTTCGTGGGAAATTAAAAGCTCTATCCAGCACTACTTCAAACATTAGACGAGTCCATGCCACGTCGTGTTGCGGCACTGCTGCCTGCTCGCGGATGCCCTGCACGATATTAGGCAGGAGTACCAGTTTCTTTGGATCGTCAGTGTATATTACTGCAGAGTGAGTCAAGGGGCATCCCTGGAACGATTTTTCAATTCAGATCTCGCTATTGCTGAATTTTTGAAGAAAAAATGAGTGCAAGAACGAAAATTAGAACATCCAGACTGGACTGCAGTCTTCGCATTTTCAATGGACTTGACTGCAGGCTGCCCAAGGCACGACACTGCAAGGTGACTTTCTGATTTGAGGGGGAGGCATTTTAAAAGAAAATCGTGTTGTAGAAGGAACACGTTGTGACAAAGACAAACCAATTCCCAAAGCCAACTGGCGTGAAAGAAAGTGAGAGGTCTGAAGAGTTCATTGTGGCCTTGCAAGCATTACAACGATAGTTGCATAGAGGTATTGAGGACACTGTCAGTCTTATATCTACACTCCTGGAAATGGAAAAACGAACACATTGACACCGGAGTGTCAGACCCACCATACTTGCTCCGGACACTGCGAGAGGGCTGTACACGCAATGATCACACGCACGGCACAGCGGACACACCAGGAACCGCGGTGTTGGCCGTCGAATGGCACTAGCTGCGCAGCATTTGTGCACCGCCGCCGTCAGTGTCAGCCAGTTTGCCGCGGCATACGGAGCTCCATCGCAGTCTTTAACACTGGTAGCATGCCGCGACAGCGTGGACGTGAACCGTATGTGCAGTTGACGGACTTTGAGCGAGGGCGTATAGTGGGCATGCGGGAGGCCGGGTGGACGTACCGCCGAATTGCTCAACACGTGGGGCGTGAGGTCTCCACAGTACATCGATGTTGTCGCCAGTGGTCGGCGGAAGGTGCACGTGCCCGTCGACCTGGGACCGGACCGCAGCGACGCACGGATGCACGCCAAGACCGTAGGATCCTACGCAGTGCCGTAGGGGACCGCACCGCCACTTCCCAGCAAATTAGGGACACTGTTGCTCCTGGGGTATCGGCGAGGACCATTCGCAACCGTCTCCATGAAGCTGGGCTACGGTCCCGCACACCGTTAGGCCGTCTTCCGCTCACGCCCCAACATCGTGCAGCCCGCCTCCAGTGGTGTCGCGACAGGCGTGAATGGAGGGACGAATGGAGACGTGTCGTCTTCAGCGATGAGAGTCGCTTCTGCCTTGGTGCCAATGATGGTCGTATGCGTGTTTGGCGCCGTGCAGGTGAGCGCCACAATCAGGACTGCATACGACCGAGGCACACAGGGCCAACACCCGGTATCATGGTGTGGGGAGCGATCTCCTACACTGGCCGTACACCACTGGTGATCGTCGAGGGGACACTGAATAGTGCACGGTACATCCAAACCGTCATCGAACCCATCGTTCTACCATTCCTAGACCGGCAAGGGAACTTGCTGTTCCAACAGGACAATGCACGTCCGCATGTATCCCGTGCCACCCAACGTGCTCTAGAAGGTGTAAGTCAACTACCGTGGCCAGCAAGATCTCCGGATCTGTCCCCCATTGAGCATGTTTGGGACTGGATGAAGCGTCGTCTCACGCGGTCTGCACGTCCAGCACGAACGCTGGTCCAACTGAGGCGCCAGGTGGAAATGGCATGGCAAGCCGTTCCACAGGACTACATCCAGCATCTCTACGATCGTCTCCATGGGAGAATAGCAACCTACATTGCTGCGAAAGGTGGATATACACTGTACTAGTGCCGACATTGTGCATGCTCTGTTGCATGTGTCTATGTGCCTGTGGTTCTGTCAGTGTGATCATGTGATGTATCTGACCCCAGGAATGTGTCAATAAAGTTTCCCCTTCCTGGGACAATGAATTCACGGTGTTCTTATTTCAATTTCCAGGAGTGTATTTGCAAGACCCTTTGCCGTTTCAGTTGAAAGCGCCTCTGTGCAGGTACAGATGTAACTGATCGACCTGCAAGGTAATTCTGGCTTTAATTACAAATCTTTTTGCATTAAAACTATCCAGGACGTCTACATTGCTTTTTTCAGATAGTTTTTCCAAGCTTCCATAATGAGGTTGCAAAACTGCTACAATATTTCGATATACATGTGTCTGAAAGATAGTTTTTCGATTATGAAACTAACTAAGTCACGTTTACGTGGCAAGTTGAGTGCAAAACTCTGTCAAATTGTCTGTGTATGTCCGTATGGCGACAGTCAGCAGTAGATAAAAATTACGTTATCGTGGCACCAAAAATAATTAATTAATGCTGAAAACTTGTTTTGTTTGTGATCAGTGTTGTTGAGGAATGTGATGGATGAAACCAAGTCATATGCAGTACGACCGTACTGCCATTCAATTGCGGCGCGTTCTGTTTTCCCCCCTTCCTCCTCCTAGCGGTCAGACAGCGTGGCGTGGCGTTGAGGGAAGTATGAAGCGAGGCTGAGCGCTTTGGCACTCATTCCCCAGGCATGGCTGTCGAGCCGAAATCTTAGCTGCCCCTGCTATAGACGGTAGGCGAGCGTGTTCGGCTCTCGCTGCCAGGTGCTCTATCGTGTCTTTCAGAGGACTATTATGTGATGTTCGTATATTCTCTGCTTCGGCGCTCACAGTACCGATAGCTTCGTCTGCTGTTTTGCGCGCGATCTTCTCTTTTTATTGACATTAGTTGCGTGAGTAGCAGAATGGTCAGAAAAAAATATGATGTTTCTAACATAAGAAGATGTACATCGTCGGTGCTTATGGGATCCAAGAGGTCCACAGCACGAAATGCCAAAAATGCCTGAGCACACAAAGATCCAAACGGGATCGTGAGAAAAATGTTGAATTTATTACTTGCGAGGGCTGTTCAATAAAGAATGATCATAACTTTTTATGGTCATAATTTCTAGCGCTAAAATTTAGTCTTACGATATTCAGTTAGCTTGATGTGCAACAAACACTTTCTTTAATGGTTGGTCATGCTTTGTATTCTTCTGATTTGTCTTCTTTATCTAATATTATTGATAAGCGTTTAGGTAGACGAAGATTATTAATTAACAAGAGTATAATTAATGTAATACCTTAGTTTCATTGTTGAAACTCCTGGTTCCCGCCTGTGAGAGGCAGGCAAGGTCAGACATGTTCAGTATCGCCTGCCGCTGCAGTGGAAGTATCACGTGACGAACAATATGCGCCTTTGAAACTCGGCTTTCGTCTCAACAAATCTTCCGCTGAGCCCTATACAATGTTACTGGTCTATGGAAACTCTGTTATTCCTTACAGCACATCTCGAAGGTAGTTTAAAATGTTTATAGAGGGGAGACGATCAATTTGAAAGGAAGGTGGGGCCGGTGCTCCACTTACTGCTCTAACGGAAGAAAACATCAGCACTGCTGCTGTCACTTTGACAGAGGATCGTGAATTACCTTAAGGTCACTTTCTGAAATACTGAACATTTCACTGCGTGCCACCCACACGCTGGTGACAGAAAAATTACACATATTTGTGCGCAATGGGTTCCAAGACTGTTGATTCCCGATCAAAAGGGCATTCGCGTGCACCTCTGCATGCAGTTAAAGTTGATGTTATTAGAGGAATATCCGGAGTTTCTCTCAAATGTAATCACTGCTGATGAAACTTGGCTACATCATTTTGATCCCGAGAGCAAACAGCAAAGTTCAGTGTGGAAATATCCATCACTAACCCCCAAAAAGCGAAAGTGGTTGCTTATGCTGGGAAAGTTACGGTCATCTCTTTCTTTGATATTCGTGGAATGGTTTATCAGATTTTTGTACCTGCACACACATCAGTATCTGGACAATACTACAGGAATATCCTGAAAACATTGCAAGTCGACATCAGGCGCAAAAGACCACATTTCCGTGAACCAGGCTGGATGCTGCACCACGATAATGCGCGGCCGCATATTGCCAATGTTATTGCTGAATATCTCGCAAAAATCGACTTGAAGTGCATCCCTCACCGCACTATAGTCCGGATTTAGCCCCAAGTGTGTTTTTTCTATTCCCTAACATGAAGGAACGCCTTCGTAGGGGGCATTATCAATCATCAGAAGCAGTGGTGGAGGCTGCGGAGGCGATTTTGAAGGACCTCTCAAATAATGGTTTCCAGCATGTATTTGAAGACCGGCAGAAACGCTGAAGTGCATCGCATTAATGGGAGGCTTCTTTGAGAAGGACCATCAAAATTATGAGAATGAGTAAAGGCATGATGTCAAAAAAAAATTATGATCTTTCTTTATTGAACTGCCCTCGTATTTCATCCGGATGGATCGAAGCGAAAAGACACAGCTTTTACATGTCTTTTTACTAACAAGGAGCAGCACAATTAACTTCCTTAAAACTAAAAATTCAGATATTATGCTTACCTACATAAAATTAAAAATGTATAAAAAAACTCATTGTTTCTTTGACTTACGTTCAAGAGGATCGTATTTACATTATAGATGCGTCAGTGTTATTTCAAGATAAAGTAGCGAAATCAATAAAAATTAGCGTATCTCCTCTCTAACATTTTATCAAGTAGCCCTTGTGACAATTCGTGAATATATTTTATATCACACTAGCTGACAAACCCAGCATTACCCGGGTCTTCATTTTGCCAATTTTCTATTAGAAACGAAAGCAAAAAATGAACTACAGTATCAATAACACTTCATTTCCATGTATTCGTGAAAATGCCTTTGAAATTATGAAACAGTCATACAAATATATACGCACAATGTACAAATGTAAAGTGCAGTATCCCGAACAGTTTCTGCTAGTTGGGGGCAGCTCCTTCGCATTTCTACAATTTTGTATACGTCTTCATGACAGCGCCTCTCCATAGCTGTATAGATCGCACTTCGCAGCTGAAAGCTGCAAAAGCTCCGTCAGGTGTGAAAGATTTCCTTAAGTTGATTCGACTGTAGGAGCGTCTTAGCTGTAAAGAATATACGTATTAAAACTTCATGCATGATGTGGCATTTTTTCACTTAGCTCTGTGTTTATGACGCCACATGTTTTGAACTATGTGTCGTACAATGATATATTTGTGTATGTACATTCAGTACCATACGTAGATACTATCTGCAAAATGCGTTGCGAATGGAATAAGCAGAAAAAATTAATAATTTAAACGTCACGCGTGATGCGACAGTGGTTCACACATCTCATTCTTTATGACGTCGTCTCGCTGAAATATCATAGACAGGTGGTTCTTACCCCAAAGCGATTGTTGTCTGACAGGAAGGGATATGTGTGCCAAGTTTCGTTGAAATCGGTGCAGTAGTTTAGGAGCAGATGTGAAGCAGACACACATACATACATTTTTATAAAATGTATGGATTAATCGTGGTTTATAGTGTTTATTTTCTTACACTGTACCTTACAAAATATCTGGCCTATATAAATTTCGCAACAGTAATACAGTATTAAAACACACCGGTGTTCTTTAATCCCTAAATATCGTTAACCGAGCCCAGGAGCGCTCTAGTCAAGACTGGTGCACGGAACAAAGCACTGATATTACATCTTTCCAAACTTCTTCCAAACATACCATTAATTACTACGCCGGCAAAGCCTGCACAGTCATATAAACATTACATGCTTGTATAAAAATCAAGTATCTTTTAATATATTTTTCTGTTCGTTCGCCATTTTGCTTACTTTTCCAAAAATTGCGCGCTCACCGTGCAAACTATCCTACCTGAATGTCAGTTTTGCATCTGACGAATTATCTGCGAATGCCCGTCCGCTTCCGCCCGCGCCGGGGTAAACGGGACGTCAGTGTTACAAACAGCGAACCCGTCGGCGCTGTCTGCGGGACCGGCCTGTCTGGCGAACCCAGCACCCACGTGCCGGCTGCAGGGGGAGCCGGCGCCGCTCAAAATGGCCGAAACAATCGGCTCATCCGTCATCGGGCAGCGGCAACAATGGACGCAGATTGCGCGCCAGATACACACGTCACCTCCGGGGTTCCCCTCCCTTTAATTACCCCGGCTTCTAATTCGGATATCCGATACGATCGCTGAAAAGGCCTGCCCGGGGGGAGAGACGGCGGCATAAAACTTAACGCGGATATATCGCGCCTTAATGGCAGATCAAGCTGCGATCGCATTCGAAACGCGCGTGTGCGTGCAACACTTGGTCGAAATCGTCGCCGTATTGTTCGCACAATGCGAGGCGACACAAAACGCGACACGCCGTGTGCTGGGCGCCGTTCTTTAATCCCGCCTGATTAGATGAGCGCCTGGCGTTCTCCATTAACTGACGCCCGTGGCCAGCTGCAATTCCTCTGACGGAATTCCGCTCTCTGGGAAATCTTTAATCTGCCGAGCCAATTAATTTTCCCGTTTGTGCATACGTAGGGGCCTTTCTCTTGGCAGCATTTCCTCGGCTTGCGCAGCGCATTTCGTCTGCTACTGCGTCAATACTCTGCCGGCTCTCTGCACGTCAGAGGTTCGGAACGTTTTAAAGCGGCGGAACTACGAATTTGAATCTTAATGAATGAGATTTTGCAGTGAAATACATTCTGAAATTAATGATACTGAGGGATAAAAACGAAACTCAAAGCTAGAGCTACTCCTTTCGCTGTCGTCACTATCACTAGAACATGCACTAGTAGTTCCTCCCTACCGATAGCTGCACGTCATGAATTGTGGGAGCAACTGAATGGAAACACTCGATTCGGTGTTTGTACGCTCCGTATTCGGAAAGTAAGGTCCGATCAGTCGCGAAATGGAAACTACTGTGAAAATACGTTCAGCTTTGCACAGATGTGTTGGTCAATGTCTCTATAATGCCCGTCGATCGCATCACCTCGCTCTTTTCAGTTCTGAGCGTACAGTGAGCACATAAAGATGCCTAGAAAATAGTGTCTCCCGTCAACTACGAGAGTCTGGCGAGAAATTTCGCCTGAAGCTATGCGGCCCACATCCCATAACTGTCATGCGTTTTCTTCTTCAGGACAATTCTCAGCTGCATTCTGCAAGGGCAATGAAGATGATCCTGAAGCTTTTTCAATTGGAAGTGTTTGATTACCCACAATACAGCCCGTAACTGGCTCCCTCTGAATATCATCTCTGCTCACATGAACCGCTAGCTATGAAGACAACATTTTGCCACAGACATCGAGGTGTAGGCCAGCGTAGAGAATTGGCGGAAAGCACGAGGGTATTGGAAAGTTGGTACAACGCTACGACAAACGTCTGAGTTGGATAGGCGACTATGTAGAGAAGCAGCTGGAAGTTTTAGCTAACAGTTGGAAAAAAAAAAAAACAGTTTTGATTTTCACAGTGGTTTCTATTCCGTGACCGATCGGACCTTACTTTCCGAGTACCCCTCGTAGTTTTACGCGTCCGCTGGATTATTATTCACTTCAGAATGAGAATAGGAGACGAGGTACTGGCAGAATTGAAGCTGTGAGGAGGGGCGTGAGTCGTGATTGGATAGCTCAGATGGTAAAGCACTTGCCCGCGAAAGGCAAAGGTCCCGAGTTTGAGCCTCGGTCCGGCACACAGTTTTAATCTGCCAGGAAGTTTCATGTTATTCAGTCAATTCTTTCGGCGAAATCCAGTCTGTGGGAGCAACAGGATGGAAACAATCGATAGCCTCCTTTGACTGAGTTATCTGTTCACTCTTTTCGAGCAAAACCGGTCTGTATAATTCTATTTGTCACTTCTGCTGGCCAGCCTGTCTCTGTCTCTGTCTCCGACACTCGTCTAGACGAAAGACAGCGCCCGTAAAGCAGAGTTCCTAAGCACGTTTTTCCAAAATTCCTTCATCAAAGGAAATGAAATAAATATTCCAGAAATCGAATCAAGAACAAGTGTCAACTTTAGTAACTTAGGAGTAGGTATCCTCGGTGTAGTGAGGCAGCTTAAATCACTTAATAAAGACAAGGCCTCCCGTCCAGACTGTATACCAGCTAGACTCTTAGAGAGTATGCTAACGCAATCATTTGCAACCCCTCGGTCCACAAAAGATCCGTGGCTAAGGACTGGAAAGTCGCACTGTTCAGGCCGATACCCGCTGAATTACAGACCCATCTCCGAGACGTTGATTTGCTGTAGGGTTTTGGAACATATACTGTGTTGGACCATTATGAGTTACACCCAAGAAAACGATTTACTGACAAACAGCCAACACGGATTCAGAAAATATCGTTTTTGTGAAACACAACTAGCTCTTTATTCTCATGAAGTAATGAGATCGACAGGGGATGTCAAATTGTTTTCAGAAGGCTTTTGACACGGTTCCTCACAAGCGATTTCTAATCAAATTGCATGCCTACGGAGTACCGTCCCAGTTGCGCGACTGGATTCGTGATTTCCTCTCATAAAGGCCGAAATTCGTGGTAATTATCGGAAAATCATACAGTAAAACGTAAGTAAAATCTGCCGTTCCCCAAGGAAGTGTAGTGTGCCCTCTGCTGTTCCTGATCTACAAAAACTATTGAGGAGACAATCTGAGTAGCCCACTTAGATTGTCTGCGGACGATGCTCTCATTTACCGTCTTGTAAAGTCATCAGATGATCAAAACCAATTGCAAAATGATTTAGACAAGATACCTAATGGCGAAAAAATAGTGGCAATTGACTCTAAATAATGAAAAGTGTGAAGTCATCCATGTGAATACTCAAAGAAATCCGCTAAATTTCGGTTACACCGGAAATCGCACAAAAATGACGGCTGTGAATTCAACTGAATACTTACGGATTACAATTAGGAATAACTTAAACTGGAACGCTGTCATAGATAATGTTGTGGGGAAAGCTAACCAAAGACTGCGATTTATTGGCAGAGCACTTAGAAGGTGCAACAGGTCCATTAAAGAGACTGCTTACACCACGCTTGTCCGCCCTATTCTGGAGTATTGCTGTGCGGTGTGGGATCCACATCAGGTGAGACTGACGGATGACATCGAAAAAGTTCAAAGAAGAGCAGCTCGTTTTGTATTATCGCGAAAAACGGTAGAGAGTCAGTTGTGACGCAAAGGAATTAACTGACACTAGCTGCTAGTGGGAATTGATTTAAATCAATCGAGAAAGTTCAAAATTTGTGCCGGACCGAGATTCGAGCCCGTGTCTCCTGCTTACAGGGCAGATGCCCCGATCACTGCGCCACCTGGGCAGACTGCTCATCGCAACTGCACGGACTACCCTGGCACGCCTCCCGTCAAAGCCTAACTCCCAAATTATTCACACATTACAAATGTAGTGTCCCTTGTCCATAATCCTCATGGTTTGAAGCAGCTCTCCATGGTACCCCATCTTGCGCGCGCCTCTTCATCTCTGAGTAACTACTGCGACCTACATTCTTCTGAATCTGCTCACTGTTTTCATCTCTTGGTCTCCCTCTACAATTTCTACCCCCAAAACTTCTCTTTAATAATATCCTGGTGATTCCTTGATGTCTCAGAATGTATCCAATCAACCGATCCCTACTTTTCGTTAAGTTGTGCCACAGATTTCTTGCCTCCACAATTCTATTCAATACCTCCCTATTAGTTACTGGATCTTCCCATCTAATCTTCAGCATTCTTCTGTAGCACCACATTTCAAAATCTTCTGTTCACTTTTCGTCTAAACTGTTTATCGTGTAAAGACTTCCTAACACTTAAAACTACACACACCAGAAAAAGTTTTGCATCATCCCGGTTCCCAGAACTCCTGAAGACGTTGACTGCGGATATCGTATCACAGACACAGTTCCTTTGACTATTCAGAGATGTCACTACCCGCCCGCCCCCCTTAAAGTTGTGAACAACCATGCATGAGCAGCGCCTATTAGACGGAGTGGGTCCGACAGCCGATCAGTTCCAGTTCAATATGGTTCAAATGGCTCTAAGCACTATGGGACATAACATCTGAGATCATCAGTCCCCTAGACTTAGAACTACTTAAACCTAACTAACCTAAGGACATCACACACATCCATGCCCGAGGCAGGATTCGAACCTGCAACCGTAGCAGCAGCGCGGTTCCGGACTGAAGAGCGTAGAACCGCTCGGTCACAGCGGCCGATCAGTTTCCGTCATTCCACAAGGAAGGAGGTACACGGCTCGTGTTGTCTGTAGTTCAGCCATGCCTAGACGATCAATACCGCGGTTCGATCGCGTCCGCATTCTTACTTTGTGCCAGGAAGGGCTCTCAACAAGAGAAGTGTCCAGGCGTCTCGCAGTGAACCAAAGCGATGTTGTTCAGACATGGAGGAGATACAGAGAGACAGGAACTGTAGATGACATGCCTCGCTCAGGCCGTCCAAGGATTACTGCTGCAGTGGATGACCGCTACCTACGGAATGTGGCTCGCAGGAACCCTGACAGCAACGCCGCCATGTTGAATAATGCCTTTCGTGCAGCCACAGGACGTCGTCTTACGACTCAAACTGTGCGCAATAGGCTGCTTGATGCGCAACTTCACTCCCGACGTCCATGGCGAGGTCCATCGTTGCAACCATGATACCATGCAGCGCGGTACAGATGGGCCCAACAACATGCCGAATGCACCGCTCGGATTGGCATCACGTTCTCTTCACCGATGAGTGTCACATATGCCTTCCACCAGAGACGTGTTTGGAGGCAACCTGGTCAGGTTGGACGCCTTAGACACACTGTCCAGCGAGTGCAGGAAGGTGGAGGTCCCGTGCTGTTTTGGGGCGGCATTATGTGAGGCCGACGTACGTCACTGGTGGTCATGGAAGGCGGCGTAACGGCTGTACTTACGCGAATGCCCTCCTCCGACCGATAGTGCAACCATATCGGCAGCATATTGGTGAAGCATCCGTCTTTATGGACGACAATTCGCGCCCCCAACGTGCACATCTTCTGAATGACTTCCGCCGGCCAGAGTGGCCGAGCGGTTCTAGGCGCTACAGTCTGGAACCGCGCGACCGCTACGGTCGCAGGTTCGAATCCTGCCTCGGGCATGGATGTGTGTGTTGTCCGTAGGTTAGTCAGGTTTATGTAGTTCTAAGTTCTAGGGGACTGATGACCTCAGAAGTTAAGTCCAATAGTGCTCAGAGCCATTTTTTGAATGACTTCCTTCAGGATAACAAGATCGCTCGGCTAGAGTGGCCGGCATGTTCTCCAGACATGAACCCTATCGAAGAGTAGCGAGCCCAGCTCCTGTCCTGCTGCTACCACACACA
The DNA here is from genome assembly GCF_023864275.1 of Schistocerca cancellata. Classification (NCBI taxonomy): domain Eukaryota; kingdom Metazoa; phylum Arthropoda; class Insecta; order Orthoptera; family Acrididae; genus Schistocerca; species Schistocerca cancellata. Next base: position 62,889,004 of record NC_064628.1, on the reverse strand, counting down.
TCTTCCAATAAGAGCTTTCTCTATAAGGGCCAGTAAATGAAAACCGAACGCCCTCCACAACAGAACTATGCAATGGTTCCGTTCAAAAGCAATCACCACATCCTTAAAAGAGATTTATCCCACTTGTAGGCGATCAATTCCTGTTTCGTAGAAAGTTTGCTGTATCCATGCAACTGCAACGAGCTCGCTCTCGTTCTGCATATTGTATAAACGCCAAAATGCTACTATCTTCGATATGAACAACATGACGGCCAGCTGACACTTTTTCTGAGTGCGAGCGTCTTCCCAGTGTACGACTGGGCTTGTTGATAACTATCGCTGTGTCCCTGCATATGTCCTGTCGGTGACAGGATAGTCTCCGTTTAGTACACGCTTTTATGTGCGATCTTTTCTTATCTATCAGGTTTTGTGTTATGCTAGCGACATCGCTGACTGCGTGCTGTCTTCTGTCATAGAGCGTACCCACGTGGAAAACAAATTACAGACATCTTCAACTTTTCTAGTCCTGTCTTCCTCAGTTGCGTGTAATATTACAGTATATTGATAATTTTTACTTATGGACCGTCTGACAAACATGGAACAAGAAATGAAAATAATGAGAATAAGCAACCATGACAAACATCTTATACAAACGCAAGAAAACTTCCACATCCAGAAAGCCATAGCAGAAAACAAACATGTGATAAATGAAGAAACACACATCAGCACAGGCCCCCTACTACACTTAACAAAGGAAATGATCAGATAAAACAAAATAACTCTCTCCCCTTCACCTTCTGGACACACACACACACACACACACACACACACACACACACACACACACAGCCAAAAACAAATTCTATCACACCAAAACACACACACACACACACACACACACACACAGCCAAAAAAAATTGTATCACACCAAAACACACACACACACACACAAATGCATACACTAACACATCACAGATACTTTAATAATTACACTCGAAAGTTTGGCAATAACATTCAGTCTTTGGCAAAAACATTTGAAAGTCGGCAACAGAAACCAAAACATTGCATTGGAACAAGCGTTCAGTCCATAGTGCTGTGGAATGTGGAGAAAAAAAACGCAAATTGGCATTCATAAGGAGAAGAACGACACCAAAAATGCAACAGGAGCGTAATATGTAAGAAATTGTCCACGTAACCTGTAAGTACAGTTCAAAACATTACTACTTAATAGGAAATACCAACCACCAGAACTGTTTATAACCTATAGGTACAGTGACAAAAATGTAAATTAAATAGCAAACATATGTACATATTCCAAGCCACTGATGATGCCTTGCAGAAAATAAAGGCGAAACGCATATGACACTAAAATGGTGTTTTATTCAGTTGCTGTCAGACGGTCCATAAGTAAAAATTATCAATATACCGTAACAAATTACAGCTTTCTTTCTTGATTCAGAATCCATATACAGGGCCCGCTCACATTAATGTGATCACCGCTTATGTTTCAAATAAATATGCGATAACTACTCACAGACAGCACGTGGCAGCACTAGCAGTGGAGAGTATATAAAGCGTGTCGTGGGACGCGGTAAACTGCAGTACGGAAACGGGACAATTTATCAGACATCCAAAAGGGCATTATCATTGGATTTCGGGCCAAGAGTGAAAGCATTTCCGAAATGGCTAAGTTCGTAAACTGTTTGTGTGCCGCCGTGGTTAAAGTATACCGTGCATGGCAAAGTGGCGCTACACAAAACCGGCGCCACTGCAACTGTGGCGCACCGCGCCCACAGATGACAAGGGCGAACGACGGCTGCGGAGTTGTGTACGCGGGAGAATAAACCTGCAGCTATTCAGCAACTGACCATCCGGATAAGCTAAGGAGCTACCAACAGTGTATCCTTGACGTCCCACTGGCCTCCTGGTTCATGCTGTGATGTCACCGCAAGGCACCACACTTGCTAGGTTGTAGGCTTCAGATCGGCCGCGGTCCGTCAGTACACATCGGACCCGCGAGTCGCCACTGTCGACGCTAGCAGACCGAGCGCCGCCACTCGGCTGGTCTTACGAGACAAAAATGGTTCAAATGGCTCTGAGCACTACGGGACTCAACTGCTGAGGCCATTAGTCCCCTAGAACTTAGAACTAGTTAAACCTAACTAACCTAAGGACATCACAAACATCCATGCCCGAGGCAGGATTCGAACCTGCGACCGTAGCGGTCACGCGGTTCCAGACTGCAGCGCCTTTAACCGCACGGCCACTTCGGCCGGCTCTTACGAGACAAGCTAGCGCACTGGCCAGTCCTACAGCCGACTTTAATAGGTATGGTTCACTCGTTATAGCTTCAGAGATCTCATTTGCAGACGCTAGTTAGCATAGCCTTCAGCTAAGTCAATAGCTACGACCTAGTCAGGCGCCACATGCAGTTTATGCATTGACAATTGATCTATATATGTGAAGCAATCAGAATTGTAAAGAAGTATTCGCAGTTTATTCTATAGCTGCACTTGTAAATATTATTGCACAAAGTCAAGATCGACGTTCACCGCTAATGCTGAATTAAAGCTAAGTATTTAATTGTATTCCTGTCTACTAACGACCTAATCACCTAAGATGTTCCAGATACATCCCGTCAAGTATAGTTCATTGATACTCACGTCAGCCTACGTGATCAACGCGTGAAATTAATGACCACACCTCGTGATCAGACTAAGAGTCAAATTGCGTGACTCAGCCGGGACACCCTTTTTCCATGAGGCGCATAGTTTCACCTCACACATAACACATGCACCCGTATTGACTGCAGTTCATCGGCGACGAAGGCTGGAATTTGGTTGTCAACTGGACGTCCACTGGATGACGACAGGTGGCCGTTTCAGATGAACCATGGTTTACGTTCCATCGGAGGGTTAGCCATTGGCGTGTACTACGAGAAACGTGTAGAAGCAAAGAAGGAGAAGCGTGATGGTTTGGGGGACGTTTTTTGTAGAAATCTTTGGGTGAACTCGTTATTCTGAAAGGCACATTGGATCAACACAGGTCTGCATCTATCCTGGGGATAATGTCCACCCCTGCATGCAATGTTTTCCTTCGGCATTACGGCATCTATCAGCAGGACAGGGCAACGTGTCACACAGCTCGTAGTGTACGAGCGTGATTCGAAGAGCATTAGGATGATTTTACTGTACTTCCCTGGTACCAAATTCCCCGGATTTAAACACAATCGAGAATCTTTTCGCGCCGAGGATCCTCAAAGAGAAACCTAGCGGCACTGGATCCCTGTCAGCACCTTCCAGGACCTCACTGACAATCCTAATGCACGTCTCGCAGCGATCCACGCTGCAAACGGTCGTTCTTTAAGCTTTTAACAGGGCAGTGTGATATAGAGTATTTTTAGTTTGATTCGCTGAAACAAAATTTTATGCAAGTCAGCAAATACCTTATAAATTTAAATTTAGACCAGAAGTAGAACTGTAATGATTACGAATTATAAACGGTGAATTCCAAACAATAACTATCGCTAATTAAGTACTCCATTTGAGATACGTTGCAGAGAATCTGGGATTCTATTTTACTACATCCCTAGCTTTTTATGGAATGTGCTGCTGCCGAAGTGCATATTAATTGAAAGCTAAATTCTAGCCACAGAAGTTCAGACTGTTTCTTACGAAGTGAGATGTAATATAGGCCATGCTCATAATGAGTTTTTTTTGGGTCCATGTTTGCTTTCATATAATATGGTTGGAAGGTGTAGTCTGCCTTGAAGAAACAAGAGATGCCATGCCAGATATTTCATAAAAAATGAAGGGAACCCAGCTGATGATGGTCAAACTTCACTGAAACATGTAAGACAACATGCTTTTTCAGAACAAATTTATTGGGGTGCAGTACTGTCTCCTGAGCAGTGAGTGTGATCGTGTGCTTGTTGTAGAAGGGGGATGCGTTGTAACCAGTGTTCGATTTGTGCTTTTACCAGTGGGGGGGGGGGGGGGGGGATGTCTTAGGGGTTTAGTATAATTATATACGTTACGAGCATGGACCGTGGCGTTACCCATGGTTAAACAGTTATTTATAAATAGATGTTAGTGCCGAAACTCACTATTCACGCGTAAGCGCTATCAGAAAAGCCATCCCTTGTTATATCTTTAAAAGTACATTATAGGTAAAGCTTATTTACAAAATCATCTACATACAGGTATACGAGGGGAATTCAAAAAGTAAAGGCACATTTGTGAAAAGCTGTACTTATTCTGATGATAGAAAACTGAAACATGCGTTATTTTTCTACGTAACCTCCCTGGACTTCAAAGCAGTTTTCCCAATGTTTTACGAGTTTTTTTTATTTCATCAGAAAATACGTTTATCGGTTTGAAATGTTTACCTACCACATAACTCTTTTCCAAAATTAATAAGCAAACATATTAATAGTATTAATAGTAAGACTGTATTAACAACTTTCAGTGTTCGGCTCCACAAATTTAAATTATATGTAAAGTTTTACTCCAGTGCGTGGGAAATAAACATCCCAGGTTGGGATGCAGAAACTAAAATCAGAGGAGGGGATGGTCTGACGCAGAGGGGGGCAAATCCCCCCCATCAACCCCTGCAAATCGCACACTGGTTGTAACACAGTACTGTATAAGGAATGAAGATACACTCCTGGAAATTGAAATAAGAACACCGTGAATTCATTGTCCCAGGAAGGGGAAACTTTATTGACACATTCCTGGGGTCAGATACATCACATGATCACACTGACAGAACCACAGGCACATAGACACAGGCAACAGAGCATGCACAATGTCGGCACTAGTACAGTGTATATCCACTTTTCGCAGCAATGCAGGCTGCTATTCTCCCATGGAGACGATCGTAGAGATGCTGGATGTAGTCCTGTGGAACGGCTTGCCATGCCATTTCCACCTGGCGCCTCAGTTGGACCAGCGTTCGTGCTGGACGTGCAGACCGCGTGAGACGACGCTTCATCCAGTCCCAAACATGCTCAATGGGGGACAGATCTGGAGATCTTGCTGGCCAGGGTAGTTGACTTACACCTTCTAGAGCACGTTGGGTGGCACGGGATACATGCGGACGTGCATTGTCCTGTTGGAACAGCAAGTTCCCTTGCCGGTCTAGGAATGGTAGAACGATGGGTTCGATGACGGTTTGGATGTACCGTGCACTATTCAGTGTCCCCTCGACGATCACCAGTGGTGTACGGCCAGTGTAGGAGATCGCTCCCCACACCGTGATGCCGGGTGTTGGCCCTGTGTGCCTCGGTCGTATGCAGTCCTGATTGTGGCGCTCACCTGCACGGCGCCAAACACGCATACGACCATCATTGGCACCAAGGCAGAAGCGACTCTCATCGCTGAAGACGACACGACTCCATTCGTCCCTCCATTCACGCCTGTCGCGACACCACTGGAGGCGGGCTGCACGATGTTGGGGCGTGAGCGGAAGACGGCCTAACGGTGTGCGGGACCGTAGCCCAGCTTCATGGAGACGGTTGCGAATGGTCCTCGCCGATACCCCAGGAGCAACAGTGTCCCTAATTTGCTGGGAAGTGGCGGTGCGGCCCCTACGGCACTGCGTAGGATCCTACGGTCTTGGCGTGCATCCGTGCGTCGCTGCGGTCCGGTCCCAGGTCGACGGGCACGTGCACCTTCCGCCGACCACTGGCGACAACATCGATGTACTGTGGAGACCTCACGCCCCACGTGTTGAGCAATTCGGCGGTACGTCCACCCGGCCTCCCGCATGCCCACTATACGCCCTCGCTCAAAGTCCGTCAACTGCACATACGGTTCACGTCCACGCTGTCGCGGCATGCTACCAGTGTTAAAGACTGCGATGGAGCTCCGTATGCCACGGCAAACTGGCTGACACTGACGGCGGCGGTGCACAAATGCTGCGCAGCTAGCGCCATTCGACGGCCAACACCGCGGTTCCTGGTGTGTCCGCTGTGCCGTGCGTGTGATCATTGCTTGTACAGCCCTCTCGCAGTGTCCGGAGCAAGTATGGTGGGTCTGACACACCGGTGTCAATGTGTTCTTTTTTCCATTTCCAGGAGTGTAGATAAAAGCATAAAGGCTAGTGGATTATACAGAAGAGCAGACTAGGCTGTTGTCTCTACCTGCTAACGGAGTCGGTGCTGGGTACCGAATAGTACTCTTCAAAAAGGGTTCTGAGCACTATACGACTTAACTTCTGAGGTCATCAGTCCCCTAGAACTTAGAACTACTTAAACCTAACTAACCTAAGGACATCACACACATCCATGCCCGTGGCAGGACACGAACCTGCGACCGGAGCGGTCACTGGGTTCCAGACTGTAGCGCCTAGAACCGCACGGCCACTCCGTCCGTCGAATAGTGCTCTTCTTAAGAGAGAGTGGCAGCCACGCCGCCCGGCCGGTACCTCGCAGCCTACTGTGCCGTGCTGGGGGCCGGGCTGCCGGTGGCGGGGTGTCGCACCTCACACGTGGCGACCCGCGGTCGGAAACGTCACTCACCCGCTATCTGCTGTGTCCCCGTCTCCTCCGCCCTGCTCTGCTGGCTGGAAGGCTCCTCACTTCCAGCACTGAGCAACTGTGTGCAAGCGGGCTGCTACTTACGATACATTAGCTTCACATCTCGGGCAATTCCATTTCATTTATTGTCTGTTCTATGTACAAAGGCAGAATTTTGTAAATTTCCTTTCCATTCTTTCACACTACTGGCCAGTAAAACTGCTACACCACGAAGATGACGTGCTACAGACGCGAAATTTAACCGATAGCAAGAAGATGCTGTGATATGCAAATGATTAGCTTTTCAGAGCATTCACACAAGGTTGGCGCCGGTGGCGAAACCTATAACGTGCTGATATGAGGAAAGTTTCCAACCGATTTCTCATACACAAACAGCACTTGACCGGCGTTGCTTGCTGAAACGTTGTTGTGATGCCTCGTGTAAGGAGGAGAAATGCGTACCATCACGTTTCCGACTTTGATAAAGGTCGGATTGTAGCCTATCGCGATTGCGGTTTATCGTATCGCGACATTGCTGCTCGCGTTGGTCGAGATCCAATGACTGTTAGCAGAATATGGATCGGTGGGTTCAGGAGGGTAATACGGAACGCCGTGCTGGATCCCACGGCCTCGTATCACTAGCAGTCGAGATGACAGGCATCTTATCCGCACGGCTGTAACGGATCGTGCAGCCACGTCTCGATCCCTGAGTCAACAGATGGGGACGTTTGCAAGACAACAACCATCTGCACGAACAGTTCGACGACGTTTGCATCAGCGTCGACTATCAGCTCGGGCCAACCGGAGTGGCCGTGCGGTTCTAGGCGCTACAGTCTGGAGCCGAGCGACCGCTGCGGTCGCAGGTTCGTGTCCTGCCTCGGGCATGGATGTGTGTCATGTCCTTAGGTTAGTTAGGTTTAATTAGTTCTAAGTTCTAGCCGACTGATGACCTCAGATGTTAAGTCCTTGGCGTGTACAGGTACAGCTGCCCATGCAGCTTCAACACGATACCACGGGTCGTAACACATCTGAAATGTAACGTCCACTGTTCAAAGTGCCGTCAATGCGAACTAGAGGTGACCGAGACTTGTAACCAATGGCACGCCATACCATCACGCCGGGTGATAAGCCAGTATGTCGATGACGAATACCACGCTTCCAATATGCGTTCATCACGATGCTGTAAACAGAAACTGGATTCATCCGAAAAAATGACGTTTTGCCATTCGTGCACCCAGGTTCGTCCTTGAGTACACCATGGCAGGTGCTCCTGTCTGTGATGCAACGCCAAGGGTAACCGCAGCCATGGTCTCCGAGCTGATAGTCCATGCTGCTGCAAACGTCATCCAACTGTTCGTGCACATGGTTGTTGTCTTGCAAACGTCCTCATCTGTTAACTTAGGGATCGAGACGTGGCTGCATGATCCGTTACAGCCATGCGGATAAGATGCCTGTCATCTCGACTGCTAGTGATACGGGGCCGTTGGGATCCAGCACGGCGTTCCGTATTTCCCTCCTGAACCCGTCGATTCCATATTCTGCTAATAGTCATTGAGGCAACACAACAACGTTTCACCAGGCTACGCCAGTCAACTGCTGTTTGTGTATGAGAAATCGGTTGGAAACTTTCCTCATGTCAGCACGTTGTAGGTGTCGCCACCGACGCCACCCTTGTGTGAATGCTCTGAAAAGGTAATCGATTGCATATCACAGCATCTTCTTTCTGTCGGTTAAATTTCGCGTCTGTAGCCTGTCATCTTCGTAGTGTAGCAATTTTAATGGCCAGTAGTGTAAATTACACGTACGTTATTCTCGATGAAGAACGAGTGGTACCTACCTAGATATTACCACACACTATATCTCTTTCATCGTCGAGCAGTTCTGGCTGCACTCTCATCTGCAAACAGTCTTCTCTTTAAGCAAGACTGCCTTTTCCATAATATTGCGATAAAATGCAACAAATCTACAATTCGTTGGTCAAAGTTAAACATAGACTGTAGTCAGTTCTTTCTAGATTTCAAGGACAATAGTACAGCCTCGTAAAAGAAAAGTATTTGATAATAATATGATTGGCACTACAAGGAGCACCTCGTTGCTACATACACTGAGGAGCCGAACGTCATGGGATAGCGATATACACATATACAGATGGCGGTAGTATCGCGTACATGAGGCATAAAAGGCAGTGCATTGCCGGAACTACACTCAAGTGATTCACGTAAAGAAGTTACCGGCGTGACTATGTCCGCACGTCTGGGATTAACTGACTTTCAACGCAGATACATGCGTGGGACGATTTAATTTCGGACATCGTTAGGGAATTCAATATTCCGAGATCCCCAATGTCAAGGATGTCCAAATATTACCAAATTTCGGGCATTATTCCTCACCACGGACAACGCAGTGGCCGACAGCCTTCACATAACGACCGAGAGCAGCGGCGTTTGCGTGGAGCTGTCAGTGCTAAGAGACAAGCAACACTGCTTAAAATAACCCCAGGAATCAATGTGGGACGCACGACGAACGAATCCGTAAGTACAGTGCTGCGAAACTTGCCATTAATGGGCTGTGGCAGCGGGCGACCGAAGCGAGCGCCTTGGCAACAGCACGACATCGCCTGCCACGGCTCTCCTTGTTTGCGACCATATCGGTTGGACACTAGGCGACTGGAAAACTGTGGCCTGGTCGCATGAGTCCGTATTTTATTTGGTAGGGTTTGAGGGTTACGCAGACCGCACGAAGTCATACATCCAAGTTGTCAACAAGACCCCGTGCAAGCTGGTGCTGGCTCCATAATGGCGCGGCCTGTGTTTACTTGGAGTGGACTGGGTGCGCCTGCCCAACTGAAACAGTCGTTGACTGGAAATTGTTATGTTCGACTATCTGGCAACCATTTGCAGCCATTCATGTTCCCAAACAGCGATAGAATTTTTACGGATGGGCAGGCCGGAGTGGCCGAGCGGTTCTAGGTGCTACGGTCGCAGGATCGAATCCTGCCTCGGGCATGGATGTGTGTGATGTCCTTAGGTTAGTTAGGTTTAAGTAGTTCTAAGTTCTAGGGGACTGATGACCACAGATGTTAAGTCCCATAGTGCTCAGAGTCATTTGAACCATTTTTTTTTTTTTTTTTTTTTTTTTTTTTTTACGGATGACTACGCGCCATGTCATCGGGCCCTAATTGTTCGCTGTTGGTATGAACAACATTGTGGACAATTCGAGCGGTTAATTTTGCCACCCATATCGCCCGACATGGGTTGGGTTGGGGGGGTTGGGTTGTTTGGGGAAGGAGACCAGACAGCGAGGTCATCGGTCTCTTCGGATTAGGGAAGGACGGGGAAGGAAGTCGGCCGTGCCCTTTGAAAGGAACCATCCCGGCATTTGCCTGGAGCGATTTAGGGAAATCACGGAAAACCTAAATCAGGATGGCCGGACGCGGGATTGAACCGTCGTCCTCCCGAATGCGAGTCCAGTGCGCCCGACATGAATCCCATCTAACATTTATGGGATATAATCGAGAGGTCAGTCCGCGCACAGAATCCTACATCGGCAACACGTTCGCAATTGTGGTCGGTTATAGAGGCAGCATGGTTAGTTCAAATGGCTCTGAGCACTATGCGACTTAACTTCTGAGGTGATCAGTCCCCTAGAACTTGAACTACTTAAACCTAACTAACCTAAGAACATCACACACATCCATGCCCGAGGCTGGATTCGAACCTGCGACCGTAGCGGTCGCGCGGTTTCAGGCTGAAGCGCCTAGAACCGCTCGGCCACTCCGGCCGGCGAGACAGCATGGCTCTATATTTCTGCAGGAGACTTCCAACGACTAGTTTAACCCATGCCACATCGGTCTGCTGTACTACGCCGGACAGAAAGAGGCTCGACACGATATTAAGAAGCATTCCGTGACTTTTGTCACTTTAGTGTATTTTTCGTAAGCTATTTTGTAACTTATTTTGTAGTTATTATTACAATACTAAGTACGCCATTTCTTAGTTTGCGTTCTTTAAACGTTTTGTACACAATCATGTACAGAGGTTCCCCAAGGCTGAAGCCAGTGGTTCATTAGGTGATACAGTTTCTCTGAAAGTCGTCCTTCCTGTAATCGCTTGTTGAACAGCTGTCACGTTATATCAAAATATTTACTTGATCATCCTGTAGCAGCTTAAACGTTTTCCCCTGTCACACTTCAATTCTTCACGTAGATCATGTAATTTACCTGCTCTGTTTTGATTGGTTAATACGGACTCGGTCCAGTACTCGTTCTCTGGATTCTTTGCCTCATGGGGTACGCATTTTCTGGAAAAAACAGCTCAGTGACCACGAATTAGGAGTTACCTTCACTAGCAGCCGCCCGCACCGGACGGTACTTGGTAGCACTGGATGAGCTTCATCGGTCGGGCTACAATGAGACCGAAGATTCCATTGGATGGACTGGTTGAGCAGTACGCTATCGTTAGACTTTTGTAATTACTCTGTCATCGTTGGCAAATAAACAGTTTAACGTTATTCTTGGGGTTCGCCACCTCAATCGGCAAAAACTGATCCCTTATAAGATAACTTTGTTGTCCCTCTGTATGTCTGCCTGTCCGTCCCACTGTTAAAATCAATTTCCCTGCGTAATGGGTACATGTATAAACTTTAAATTTATGTCCGACATTAAGATCTACGGTTCCCTGGCGATGTAAAAATTGAAGCCCCGAGTCAATACAATCAAAAGATACGGTCATTTATGTTACATATTTTGATACTCGAAAACTCCCCCACTAAAACCTACAGGGTACTTACCGTTGCCCTAGAAACATTAAATTTGACAGGAAGCAAAGTTTCGCAGTACAAGAAAACAAAAAAAATTAGGAAAATGTTAACCTGTAATCATATAAACAAAAAATATTTTTGTCGCTTGTTATCCGACTTGAAATGTAAAATTAAAAGTCTCGAAACGCTTTGAATATCCGGGACCGATATCTCGCCAGCATTAATGTCTATAACGTGCAAAAATCGTCGGCTCCTGGGGATGACTACAAGGAAAGGCGGTGATAGCTTCTATTACCATTTACATATGGCGCGCAAAAAAACGGAAACGAGTGGCAATCCAGCAACGTATGCAAGAGAGCTTCCATGAAATTTGGAAGGCAGGGGAGAGGTACAGATGTACGAGGTGCGACAATAAAGTAATTAGACTGATTTTTTTTGCAAGATGTGGCAACCCTGCAGTCTTGTGTAGGCACAAAATCTTTGACCTTGAAGCTACTTCTAGTCCAAGCGGCACATCGATGCTACTGCTCAGTTGTGAGTTGTGCTGTAGTAAGTTAACAATTTGTTTGTGTCTCTCGTCATAGAAATGGAACCGCATAATATTGCGCAATGGTATGCCATATCTTTTTGCGTTAAATTGGGTGAAAACGCGACGACAACTTACGGTGAGCTTCAGAAAGCTTTTGGAAAGAAGGTTATGTCAAGAGCTCTAGTTTTTCGTTGGCAAAAAATGTTTAGTGAAGGCAAACGAATATTGAAGATGAAGAACGCAGTGGACGACCATCAACCTCTCAGATGGAAGTGCGTGAACTCGTACGATCTGATCGAAGGTAATCTGTGGAAATGACTGCAGAAGAACTGAACATCAATCGAGAAACGGTTCGTCTAATAATAACTGAAGATCTCGGTATGAGAAAGATTTGTGCAAAAATGGTTCCCAAAAACCTCACACCACAACAACGAGAAACACGGAAAAATGTGGCGAGTAAAAGGAAATCAATCCAGAATTGTTGAGCCGTGTTATCACTGGTGATGAAAGTTGGTTTTTTCAGCACGATCCAGAGACAAAACGCCAAAGTTCGTAATGGTGCTCAAAGAGATCACTCAGACCAAAAAACGCTCGCATGTCAAAGTCAAAAGTGAAATTCATGCTTGTGTGCTTCTTTGATTCCAAGGGAATTGCTCATAAAGAGTGGGTGCCTCCTGGACAAACAGTTAACCAATATTACTACAAAGAAATTTTAGAAAGACTCCATAAAAGAGTTCTTTGTGTCCATGCCAACATTGCTGATAATTGGATTCTGCATCACGATAATGAGCCATCCCATACTGTTCTGTCAGTACAACAATTTTTAGCGTCAAAACCAATTTCAGTACTACCACAGCCACCTTATTCTTTTTTCTATTTCCAAGAGTCAAAACGGCGGTCAAGGGACACCATTTTCAAACAACACAAGATGTCCAAAAAGCTGTGACGAGAGTCTTTGAGGATATTGCAGAAGATGAGTTCCAGAAATGTTACCATCAATGGCAGAAGCGCTGGAAAAAGTGTGTGTAATCAGAAGGGAACTACTTTGAAGGAGACAACACTAAACTTGACTAAAACGGTAAGCAACATTTTTTTTTTCACATCAGTCTCATTACTTTACTGTCGCACCTCGTGCGTCAAGTTGTGAGGACGGGTCGTGAGTCTTGTGTGGGTAGCTCAGTCAGTCAGAGCATCGCCAGCGAAAGGCAAGGTACCGGGTTCGAGTACAGATCCGGCATACAGTTTCTGTCTGCCAGAAAGTTTCGTTCCGAAAGGGAATTTATCAAATTGTAATACACTCCTGGAAATGGAAAAAAGAACACATTGACACCGGTGTGTCAGACCCACCATACTTGCTCCGGACACTGCGAGAGGGCTGTACAAGCAATGATCACACGCACGGCACAGCGGACACACCAGGAACCGCGGTGTTGGCCGTCGAATGGCGCTAGCTGCGCAGCATTTGTGCACCGCCGCCGTCAGTGTCAGCCAGTTTGCCGTGGCATACGGAGCTCCATCGCAGTCTTTAACACTGGTAGCATGCCGCGACAGCGTGGACGTGAACCGTATGTGCAGTTGACGGACTTTGAGCGAGGGCGTATAGTGGGCATGCGGGAGGCCGGGTGGACGTACCGCCGAATTGCTCAACACGTGGGGCGTGAGGTCTCCACAGAACATCGATGTTGTCGCCAGTGGTCGGCGGAAGGTGCACGTGCCCGTCGACCTCGGACCGGACCGCAGCGACGCACGGATGCACGCCAAGACCGTAGGATCCTACGCAGTGCCGTAGGGGACCGCACCGCCACTTCCCAGCAAATTAGGGACACTGTTGCTCCTGGGGTATCGGCGAGGACCATTCGCAACCGTCTCCATGAAGCTGGGCTACGGTCCCGCACACCGTTAGGCCGTCTTCCGCTCACGCCCCAACATCGTGCAGCCCGCCTCCAGTGGTGTCGCGACAGGCGTGAATGGAGGGACGAATGGAGACGTGTCGTCTTCAGCGATGAGAGTCGCTTCTGCCTTGGTGCCAATGATGGTCGTATGCGTGTTTGGCGCCGTGCAGGTGAGCGCCACAATCAGGACTGCATACGACCGAGGCACACAGGGCCAACACCCGGTATCATGGTGTGGGGAGCGATCTCCTACACTGGCCGTACGCCACTGGTGATCGTCGAGGGGACACTGAATAGTGCACGGTACATCCAAACCGTCATCGAACCCATCGTTCTACCATTCCTAGACCGGCAAGGGAACTTGCTGTTCCAACAGGACAATGCACGTCCGCATGTATCCCGTGCCACCCAACGTGCTCTAGAAGGTATAAGTCAACTACCCTGGCCAGCAAGATCTCCGGATCTGTCCCCCATTGAGCATGTTTGGGACTGGATGAAGCGTCGTCTCACGCGGTCTGCACGTCCAGCACGAACGCTGGTCCAACTGAGGCGCCAGGTGGAAATGGCATGGCAAGCCGTTCCACAGGACTACATCCAGCATCTCTACGATCGTCTCCATGGGAGAATAGCAGCCTGCATTGCTGCGAAAGGTGGATATACACTGTACTAGTGCCGACATTGTGCATGCTCTGATGCCTGTGTCTATGTGCCTGTGGTTCTGTCAGTGTGATCATGTGATGTATCTGACCCCAGGAATGTGTCAATAAAGTTTCCCCTTCCTGGGACAATGAATTCACGGTGTTCTTATTCAATTTCCAGGAGTGTATTTTCTAAAGACAATGCATTATTTAAGAAATGTTGAGGAATGGATGGAAAGCTGCCCTCTTCTCTCTTCTCTGTCACCCTGTAGCAGTCCACCACTTTTCTCGGTTGGAAGCAATTTCGGCGGAATCGTACGGTTCGGAATTGTCAATTCTCCGCTGTCTTATTTCAGCGGCGGCGTTTCGCTCGGTACGTAACGAACCCTGACGCGCGCGCGTTGCCCGCCCTCTTGTTTTCATTCGCGTCCGCTTCATCTGCGCCCGGCATTTTGTTTTGATGGCTGAAAGGACAGGACGGGAGAGTAAATACGAGCCGCGGAGTTTGTTTCTGTGGCGCGGCCCGTACCTGACGTAACGCGAGCCGCCGCAGACGGCGCGTCGCCGCTGACAGGGCATTGCTCCCGCTGTCAGTCAGTCAGCGTCAGCACCCTTTCTCCCCGCTGACAAAACACGGGTGGCAGCACTGCAGCCGCCGACAGCTTATGTCGTCTCGGCTCACCCATTCTGCCGTATCTCCTCCACATTACGCTGCCAGCAGTCAGCAAATATGCGGTTGCTTCTACATCTGCAGTCTCCTCAAAAAATTCAGTACCAAAACTTACAGATATGATACCAGGCACAGCAGTAAGTACACTACTGGCCATTAAAATTGCTACACCAAGAAGAAATGCAGGTGATAAACGGGTATTCATTGGACAAATATACTAGAACTGACATGTGATTACATTTTCACGCCATTTTGGGTGCACTGATCCTGAGAAATCAGTATCCAGAACGACAACCTCTGGCCGTAATAACGGCCTTGATACGCCTGGGCATTGAGTCAAACAGAACTTGGATGGCGTGTACAGGTACAGCTGCCCATGCATCTTCTACACGATACCACAGTTCATCAAGAGTAGTGACTGGCGTATTGTGACGAGCCAGTTGCTCGGCCACCATTTACCAGACGTTTTCAATTGGTGAAAGATCTGCAGAATGTGCTGGCCAGGGTAGCAGTCGAAGATTTTCTGTATCCAGAAAGGCCCGTACAAGACCTGCAACATGCGTCGTCGATTATCCTGCTGAAATGTAGGGTTTCGCAGGGATCGAATGAAGGGTAGAGCCACGGGTCGTAACACATCTGAAATGTAGCGTCCACTGTTCAAAGTGCCGACAGTGCGAACAAGAGGTGACGGAGACGTGTAACCAATGGCACCCCAAACCATCACGCCGGGTGATACGTCAGTATGACGATGACGAATGCACGCTTCCAATGTGCGTTCACCGCGATGTCGCTAAACGTGGATGCGACCATCATGAGGCTGTAAACAGAACCTGGATTCATCCTAAAAATGACGTTTTGCCATTCGTGCACCCACGTTCGTCGTTGAGTACACCATCGCAGGTGCTCCTGTCTGTGATGCAGCGTCAAGGGTAACCGCAGCCATGGTCTCCGAGCTGATAGTCCGTGCTGCTGCAAACGTCGTCGAACTGTTCGTGCAGAAGGTTGTTGTCTTGCAAACGTCCCCATCTGTTGACTCAGGGCTCGAGACGTGGCTGCACGATCCTTTACAGCCATGCGTATAAGATGCCTGTCATGTCGATTCCTAGTGATACGAGGCCGTTGGGATGCAGCACGGCGTTCCGTATTTCCCTCCTGAACCCACCGATTAGATAGTCTGCTAACAGTCATTGGATCTCGACCAAAGCGAGCAGCAATGTCGTGATACGATAAACCGAAATCGCGATAGGCTACAATCCGACCTTTATCAAAGTCGGAAACGTGATGGTACGCATTTATCCTCCTCACACGAGGCATTACAACAAGTTTCAGCAGGCAACGCCGGTCAACTGCTGTTTGTGTATGAGAAATCGGTTGGAAACTTTCCTCATGTCAGGACGTTGTAGGTGTCGGCACCGGCGCCAACCTTGTGTGAATGCTCTGAAAAGCTAATCATTTGCATATCACAGTATCTTCGTCCTCGTCGGTTAAATTTCGCATCTGTAGCGCGTCATCTTCGTGGTGTAGCAATTTTAATGGCCAGTAGTGTACACTGGTTGATGCCAAAGTTTGTAGCGTTTTTCTGCAAGTTTAATAAACATAGCAGATACACATAATAGAGACTTTAGTCATCAGTAACTATTGTCCTTCACTATTTGTAACAGTCTGCCAGAGCTGGGGTAACTTTTCGATATCGCAGCTGTACAAATCACGTGGTTTTCAGGCGAAGAACTTGTCGAGCCACGGAGAGCATTTTCATTCGGAAAGAAAGTTCCTCGATGGTTGTTCCATAGAGAGCAGAAAACATGAAAATGTGAGGGCGCAATATCTGGGGAATAAAGTGGGTGCAGAATGACTTCCGAAACCATTTTCGTTCTCAAAGCCCTTTTCGTCGCTGAGCGCTTCACCGCTGGCGTCTCTATCTCCACAGAACGGGCGCGTTTCATCGCCGATTTTGATTTGAAGGACACTTGCCACGTGCTTTAATGCGGTATGGCCCACATTGAACAGACATACGGCCAAATTTGAAGCAATGTTGACAATTTCGCTTCGGCTGGATGTTATTTTTGGAGGGTATCTCCAAATGAGACTATTGAAACCTTCGTTTACATTTTGAGTAAAACCGCCCAAACAACGGTTCAGCAAATCAGGTTTACTCATATCGGTATAAATAGGGGTTGTGACATCGATAACGGCTTATGGCAACTAGTTCTCTAATGCCGACGCGTGCCGTGCATGTATATACATTCGAATACCATAATAAAAAAAAATCTAATTTTTTTCGGCCATCGCCCTGTCATTCCCCCTTAATGAAACATGACTGCCTCATGGCATGGCCCTGATGCAACATTCCAGGAATGAAAATGTTGGAGGCATGGGGGGAACACTCAACTTGCGCAGACCTATTAAGGAGCCATTGGTTGTCTCGCGGGAAGGCTGCGATGGAACGTTCCAGGCACTAGGTGAACACACAGCTGGGGCAGATGAGTCACAGCAGCAGCTATAAAAACGCTGCAGGCGTACCAATAACACTTAAAGGACGGAGCGTGTAATAGGTTGTGCAGTAGAACTGCGAGGCTGCCTTTTTCAGTGACAAGGCAAGAATAGAGTTGATTTCTTTAAGATTGTTAAAATTTTAACAAGAAGATGAAAATCATTGTAATAAAAGGAAGAAACGCAAATTTTTAAACACTTACTATATGACAAAAATAACCGTCTTAACGACCAGCTGTAGCTGCAAAACAAAAACTTTTTTGAGTGCTTTCAACCGTTATTCCATCCGCCATAATTTTAGGGAGTAATGATTATACGCTTGCCAATATGTTTTTATTACTCCCGTTTGCTGAATAGCTGGGATTGTCTGGTATTTCAAACCCGTAGTTATCCTCATGCGGTCAAGTTCGATGACTAGCCCGAATGTGCTAGGTTGGCTTAATATAGTAAACGCATTGCTCTCTTCACTTTTGACGTCCAACAAACTATTACAAATGTCAAGACAGTCGATATATCTTTGTTCCTTACAGGATAACGTATACGTCAATTTCGTTAGCCGCACCTCGTTATTCACAAAATTTTAAGTTTGGCACTACATGTTGGTACCAGTGTTAACAAGTACGCATGACACACTATCGCGCATGCGCTCTCGAGGCTACAGCCAGTTCCAGCACAACATCCGTTTCCGCCGTACTGCGGTCGCGAAGTGGGGCCGAGGCTGTTTCCCAGATAAGTTGTTGCAATATGACCATGTATCACTATATTATAGCTTTAGAGGGTATAAGATGAACATCAACAAAAGCAAAACACGGATAATGGAATGTAGTCGAATTAAGTCGGGTGATGCTGAGGGTATTAGATTAGGAAATGAGACAAAAAAAAAATGGCTCTGAGCACTATGGGACTTAACTACTGAGGTCATCAGTCCCCTAGAACTTAGAACTACTTAAACCTACCTAACCTAAGGACATCACACACATCCATGCCCGAGGCAGGATTCGAACCTGCGACCGTAGCGGTCACGTGGTTCCAAACTGACGCGCTTAGAACCGCACGGCCACACCGGCCGGCGAAATGAGACACTTAAAGTAGTAAAGGAGTTTTGCTATTTGGGGAGCAAAATAACTGATGATGGTCGAAGTAGAGAGGATATCAAATGTAGACTGGCAATGGCAAGGCAAGCGTTTCTGAAGAAGAGAAATTTGTTAACATCGAGTATAGATTTAAGTGTCAGGAAGTCATTTCTGAAAGTATTTGTATGGAGTGTAGCCATGTATGGAAGTGAAACATGGACGATAACAGTTTGGACAAGAAGAGAATAGAAGCTTTCGAAACGTGGTGCTACAGAAGAATGCTGAAGATTAGATGACTACATCACATAACTAATGAGGAAGTATTGAGTAGGATTGGGGAGAAGAGAAGTTTGTGGCACAACTTGACCAGAAGAAGGGATCGGTTGGTAGGACATGTTCTGAGGCATCAAGGGATCACCAATTTAGTATTGGAGGGCAGCGTGGAGGGTAAAAATCGTAGGGGGAGACCAAGAGATGAATACACTAAGCAGATTCAGAAGGATGTAGGTTGCGGTAGGTACTGGGAGATGAAGAAGCTTGCACAGGATAGAGTAGCATGGAGAGCTGCATCAAACCAGTCTCAGGACTGAAGACCACAACAACAACAACAGCTTTTAGTTTTTGATGTTCTCCATTATTGCCAGTAGAATTGCAACACCTAAAGGACACCTTCAACAAAAATGGATACAGTGAGACACAAATAAGGAGAGCTCTGAACACTGACCACAAGAAGAGAGAAGAGAGGCCGGATGAAGACGAAGCAATGGGCTGTGCGTTCTTGCCATACGCGGGTCCTCCGACGTCAAAGATCGCGAGAATTCTCAAGAAACATAAAGTGAAGACCGTTTTCCGCGCAGCAGGAAAAATCAAAGACCTTCTCGGTTCAACCAATGATCCACTAGGTCTGACGGCACCAGGTGTGTACAAGATCGGATGCGAATGTGGGATGCAGTATATAGGACAGACGCAGCGTTGCATCTCACAGCGCCGCAGTGAACACATCAGGCATGTACGCTTGGGTCAGACCAACAGATCTGCTGTGGTGCAAGATAGTACTGACGAGAAGCACACCTTCGATTTCGAGGACACAAAGAAAATATGCAGTACAAACGCATTTTGGGACTCAGTAATCAAAGAGTCCATAGAAATACGGTTACACGACAACCTAATCATCCGCGACAGTGGCTACCATCTCAGCACAGCCTGGGAGCCAGCGACCAGGAAAATCAGAGAAGAACGTTCTGTCCCAGCAAGGGCCGCGGACGGAGCAGACAGAGACGAACGCCGGGACTCGAACCCCGCACACGCGTTCCCCCCTACCACCGGCCGATCCAGGCGCATCGGGCGATTCCGTGGGCGCGTGATTGGCCCGCCGCGGAAAGCGGAGAGCGGTCCAGCAGAGATATAAGCCCGACGCGACGCACTCCGCTGCGCGAACCTCCTCAACGTCCCCCCCACCACCTTCACCTAAATGGAACCCAACTCCCCCGGCGCAGAACCGCCAAGTACTTTGGCGTAACCTTGGACTCTCGTCTTACGTGGAAACCTCACGTAGATGAGGTCCACAGAAAGGCCTGCGCCAGAATGTCCATCCTATATCCTATCCTGAACACAACCAGCTCCCTTCCCTGCCCAGTAGCAGTAAATGTGTACCAGGCCCTGAACCGGCCAGTAATGGAATATGCGTGCCCGTCTGGGGATACGCGGCAAAGCAGCATCTGGACAAACTCCAGAGGTGCAGAACCGCGCCCTCAGAAGGGCACTGCACCTACCTCTTGGATTCCCTACAGACGACTTGCACGCCGCAGCCGAAATCCCACTCCTGAGAGAGCGTTTCCAGGATCTGGCAAGGGCCTTCTATGAGGGTTCTTCCAGATCCGGAAACGCACTCATCCACTCCCTAGGTCGGTATGACATGTCCCGCGATAAGCACAAGCGCCCTATGACGATCTTCGACGACTAAGTCGAAGAGAAAATGCCAACACCCAATCCATCATCCTGTTCCTTCCCATATAACACCAAACTTCTCGCCTACCTCAGGCCAGTACCAGACACACTCACAACAATCATCACAAATCACAGACACCAAAAGCTATAGAAAAATCACACACACACGTTCACAGGGGAGTAAAAGCCGAAAGGCTACAGACTCCCCCTACACTTCCCCAAAGAGGGGAAAGCAACAGATGAGAGCAGCAGCAACTCCGCTGCTCGACTCGCTGCGGCTCACATCGTTACCGTCGCTCGCGCACGCCAACGCCACTAGCCCAACGCCATGCCGAGAAGCCGGAATGGAGGAAGAGGCAAGATTGCTGCTGCTGTGGAGCTCCTGCTAAACGCAGTCGGGAGCAACGGTTGCGGCAACAAGAAGAAGAAGCGGAAGCCTGTGGCACAATTACAGTGCTATAAGTGTCAAAAGCTTGGACACGTAGCCAAGGAATGCGACGGTGCGGTTGCGTGTGTTAAGTACGGGGAAACCGCACGACACACGCAACTGCACCAAACCGAGGGGTACTGCAGCGCTGTGCGTAAACTGCGGTGGCTGGCACGCCGCAAACGCGCGCAGCTGCAGTTACCTGAAGACGTGGAAGCAGCGGAAGTCGGCCACCACACACGAAGAGGTGGCCCAAGAAGAAGAAATGGTGGTCACCCCGCCCCCCTGCCTTACAAGGGAACCTCCCCATCGCACCCCCCTCAGATTTAGTTATAAGTTGGCACAGTGGATAGGCCTTGAAAAACTGAACACTGATCAATCGAGAAAACAGGAAGAAGTTGTGTGGAACTATGAAAAAAATAAGCAAAATATACAAACTGAGTAGTCCATGCGCAAGATAGGCAACATCCAGGACAGTGTAACCTTAGGAGCGTCGTGGTCCCGTGGTTTGCGTGAGCAGTTGCGGAACGAGAGGTCCTTGGTTCAAGTCTTCTTTCGAGTGAAAAGTTTAATTTCTTTATTTTTGCAAAGTTATGATCTGTCCGTTCGTTCATTGACGTCTCTGTTGACTGTAATAAGTTTAGTGTCTGTGTTTTGCGACCGCACCGCAAAACCGTGCGATTAGTAGACGAAAGGACGTGCCTCTCCAATGGCAACCGAAAACATTTGATCGCAAGGTCATAGGTCAACCGATTCCTCCACAGGAAAACACGTCTGATATATTCTATACGGCACTGGTGACGGCATGAGCGTCACATGACAGGGATATGTTGTCGACCCACCTAACTTGTACACCTGGCGAATGGGTAAAAAGATTCTTCTACCTTGCCCGATTTAGGTTTTCTTGTGTATGTGATAATCACTCCCAAAAAAGTGATGAAAACAAGAGTTTGTCACATAAACTGCAACAAATGAATGCAACAGTTTCACAGTCGCACAGTTTTCCCTGTGGTCTGTCAAAACATACGTTTTTAATGTTTTCAAATTTTTCCGTGTGTAGACCGTCAAATCCTGCATATGTCCAAGCAAATCTGAACATGTCCTGGAATTGTGGAGAGCGAAGTTGGTTATGTGTGAGCGCCTGAATTTTGATAATTGTCTGAAAATAAAAAATTAAACTTTTCACTCGAGGGAATACTTGAACCAAGGACCTCTCGTTCCGCAGCTGCTCACGCTAACCACGGGACCACGGCGCTTCTTCACACTATCCTTCATGTTGCCTATGTTGCGCATGGACTACTCAGTTCGTATATTTTGCTTATTTTTTTCATAGTTCCATACAACTTCTTCCTGTTTTCTCGATTGATCTGTGTTCAGTTTTTCAAGGCCTATCCACTGTGCCAACTTATAACTATATCTGAGGGGAGTGCGATGGGGAGGTTCCCTTGTTAGTAGGGGAAGCGGGCTGCGCCACCAAGACGACGTGGACGCCTTCCGCCAAGCACTGCGGGAAGCCAACGAAGACGCAATCACCGCGCTCATATCCGCCATGGCGGAGGAGAGAGCGGCCCTGAGACCGGAACTCGAAGAGACGCGCCAGGAGGTGACTCAGCTGAGGGTCGCCTTGTACCTCGCGTCCTGCACGAAGACGGACGTGGCACCGACCCCCACCTGTACGGGGGTACACGCGGCAACACAAACGACTGCCTCCCTGGCCGACGTGGCAACGCAGGTTGCTAGGGAGGTGGTCATACAGTCGGGCAAAACCACCGACAACAAGGAGACGGCCTCCTCGGAAGCAGTCGTCACTCCTGTCTCTGCGGAAACGCAGACGACACAGGAAGTGCCGATGGAGACCGAGGGAGAAGAAGAAGACGAGCCGTTCGAGAGCCTCCCCCTCCCCAACAAGAACTGTGTGAGGCAGGTGCTCACCAAGATCGCCGATTCCCTGCGAGACGGTAGCTACCCCCATCGTGACCATCCTTACCCTTTCACGGTAGATAACATTCCCCCCCTTCCTCACAAACCGTATCCTTTCCACTGGGGGTGCGAACCCTTGAATCAAAAGCTGCACAGGAGGGAGCTCGTCAGGCGTGGAGATCTGGAGCTCATAAACAAGCACCCGATCTTCACGGACGAGGACTGGAAACACATGACTGAGGAAGCAGCCAAGTCCATCCGGACACAGACGCCGCCAGTGGACTACTCCCGCCTGAAGAAAATAGAATTCGAGGAGCCAGGAAGCAGTAAGAAGACGAAGAACGAGAAGCCGCCGGAATCAGCCGCCAGGTAAGCTCCTGCATCCACAGAAACCAGAGGCCGGACCAACTCGCGAAGAAAAACATTCCAAACAGAGAGGACTTCAGGAGGAACAGCTCAAACAGCTTAAACTCCGCTACCTCGGGCCAAGGCAGGCCCGTCAATACAGTGAGGGAGTGAGTGAGTACACTGCGGACACTCCAACGGCCCCCCTGGTGCACACTGCACAGTACGCGGACGACACAGCCTTCTATACGCGATATGCGAACAAGGACCTGGTCATCCGTAGGCTACAAAGGATTTTAGACGACACAGAAACCTGGGCCTGTCGCTGGCGCATCACCATCAACTCCGAAAACACGCAGGCAATGCTGATTACCCGCAGGCTCGGAAGGCGCGAACCTCCTCAGCGTCCCCCCCCCCCCTCCACCTTCACCTAAACGGCACTCAACTCCCCTGGCGCAGAACCGCCAAGTACCTTGCCGTAACCTTGGACTCTCGTCTTACGTGGAAACCCCACATAGACGAGGTCCACAGGAAGGTCTGCGCCAGAATGTCCATCCTATATCCTATCCTGAACTCAACCAGCTCCCTTCCCTGCCCAGTAGCAGTAAATGTGTACCAGGCCCTGATTCGGCCAGTAATGGAATATGCGTGCCCTGTCTGGGGATACGCGGCAAAGCAGCACCTGGACAAACTCCAGAGGCTGCAGAAACGCGCCCTCATGAGGGCACTGCATTTACCTCTTGGGTTCCCGACAGACTGTCTGCACACCTGAGAGAGCGTTTCCAAGATCTGGCAAGGGCCTTCTATGAGGGTTCTTCCAGATCGGGAAACGCCCTCATCCACTCCCTAGGTCGGTATGACATGTCCCGCGACAAGCACAAGTGCCCTATGACGATCTTCGACGATTAAGTCGAAGAGAAAATCCCAATCCCAAATCCTGCTCTTCGCCCATGTAACACCAAACATCTCGCCAACCTCAGGCAAATACCAGACACATACAGGACAGTCATCACATATCACAGACACCAAAAACGCACAGAAAAAAAAATCATACACACACGTACACAGGGGAGTAAAAGCCGAAAGGCTACAAACTCCCCCTCACACTTCCCCAAAGAGGAGAAAGTAAAAGATGAGAGCAGCAGATATCCCGACACTTCGCCTGAAGATGATGGAGACGCATTCTATCGAAACGTTGCTACGAGACGACCTTGCTATTCGGCTGACAACCCGTGAAGACTTCATATATGAAATTCGCCGAGAAAGCCTGCACTCGCATAAAAAAATCGTAGTTCCTTTTATTCTGAAGAAGGTTGAGTTAGCCCAACTGAAACCTAGGTAAATCTAGGTAAACATTGCAATTGAGGCTGTTGTTAACTTAAAATTAACGTTGTAATAAAAACTGAATCGTTTCCTCATTGCTGTCCAAAAACGAGACGAGTCGCGAAAATTCGCTTTTCGATGGATGATTTCTAGCCTGTTGATAACCTGTGGAACGTATTATATGCTTGTTAGGTATGACTCAGTAGCAGCATTACTTGAATAGATAGGTTAAGTATGGCCTGTCTCGGAGCCAGTGGGAGCTGCTGGCGGACTGGGGAAGTGCAGGGCGCGTCGCGCGTCTGCGGCAATTAGGCGCGGCCGCAGCGTCCGTATTTGCTCGCCTCTCCTCGCCCTCCACGGCACGCCTCGCCTCGCATCTGTTTGTCTTTTTGTGTGGCTGCTGACTGACTGACAGGCCGCTGTTTGAATTAGCCGGCCGGCCGTCTGCTGTGCGCCGGGCTCACACCGGGGCGCTGCACGTGCGCGCCGCTCCTGCGAAACAGACGCGCGCCCGCTTTCTGGCCCACCTGCAGCAAAATAATCTTGTCCGTGGAAATCGGCGCCGGTCTCAAAAACATCCGACGTGCGAAACCCGACTCGTGCTCATCACAAGTGACATCCTCAGTGCCACGTATAAGCGACTCGTAGTGAAATTGCGTGCTCGTGGAATATCGTCTCAGTTATGTGACTGGATTCGTGATTTCTGTCAGAGAGGTCACAGTTCGTAGTAATCGCCGGAAAGTCGTAGAGTAAAACAGATGTGATTTCTGGCGTTCCCCTCTGCTGTGCGTGGCTAGAGGACAAATGTAAGGATGTAGAGGCCTATCACACTAGGGGAAAGATAGATACTGCCTACATGAAAATTAAAGAGACCTTTGGAGAAAAGAGAACCACTTGTATGAATATCAAGAGCTCAGATGGAAACCCAGTTCTAAGCAAAGAAGGGAAAGGAGAAAGATGGAAGGAGTATATAGAGGGTCTATACAAGGGCGATGTACTTGAGGACAATATTATGGAAATGGAAGAGGATGTAGATGAAGATGAAATGGGAGATATGATACTGCGTGAAGAGTTTGACAGAGCACTGAAAGACCTCAGCCGAAACAAGGCCCCGGGAGTAGACAACATTCCATTAGAACTACTGACGGCCTTGGGAGAGCCAGTCCTGACAAAACTCTACCATCTGGTGAGCAAGATGTATGAGACAGGGGAAATACCCTCAGACTTCAAGAAGAATATAATAATTCTAATCCCAAAGAAAGCAGGTGTTGACAGATGTGAAAATTATCGAACTATCAGCTTAATAAGTCACGGCTGCAAAATACTAACGCGCATTCTTTACAGACGAATGGAAAAACTGGTAGAAGCCGACCTCGGGGAAGATCAGTTTGGATTCCATAGAAATATGGGAACACGTGAGGCAATACTGACCCTACGACTTATTTTAGGAGCTAGATTAAGAAAAGGCAAACCTACGTCTCTAGCATTTGTAGACTCAGAGAAAGCTTTTGACAATGTTGACTGGAATACTCTCTTTCAAATTCTGAAGGTGGCTGGGGTTAAATACAGGGAGCGAAAGAATATTTACAATTTGTACAGAAACCAGATGGCAGTTATAAGAGTTGGGGGACATGAAAGGGAAGCAGTGGTTGGGAAGGGAGTGAGACATGGCTGTAGCCTCTCCCCAATGTTATTCAATCTGTATATTGAGCAAGCAGTAAAGGAAACAAAAGAAAAATTCGGAGTAGGTATTAAAATCCACGGAGAAGAAGTAAAAACTTTAAGGTTCGCCGATGACATTGTAATTCTGTCAGAGACAGCAAAGGACTTGGAAGAGCAGTTGAACGGAATGGACAGTGTCTTGAAGGGAGAATATAAGATGAACATCAACAAAAGCAAAACGAGGATAATGGAATGTAGTCGAATTAAGTCGGGTGATGCTGAGGGAATTAGATTAGGAAATGAGACACTTAAAGTAGTAAAGGAGTTTTGCTATTTGGGGAGCAACGTAACTGATGATGGTGGAAGTAGAGAGGATATAAAATGTAGACTAGTAATGGCAAGGAAAGCGTTTCTGAAGAAGAGAAATTTGTTAACATCGAGTATAGATTTAAGTGTCAGGAAGTCGTTTCTGAAAGTATTTGTATGGAGTGTAGCCATGTATGGAAGTGAAACATGGATGATAAATAGTATAGACAAGAAGAGAATAGAAGCTTTCGAAATGTGGTGCTACAGAAGAATGCTGAAGATTAGATGGGTAGATCACATAACTAATGAGGAGGTAGTGAATAGGATTGGGGAGGAGTTTGTGGCACAAATTGACTAAAAGAAGGGATCGGTTGGTAGGACATGTTCTGAGACATTAAGGGATGACCAATTTAGTATTGGAGGGCAGCGTGGAGGGTAAAAATCGTAGAGGGAGACCAAGAGATGAATACACTAAGCAGATTCAGAACGATGTAGGTTGCAGTAGGTACTGGGAGATGAAGAAGCTTGCACAGGAGAGCTGGATCAAACCAGTCTCAGAACTGAAGACCACAGCAACAACAACAACAACAAGAGAAACCAAATTGATTCTCCGTTTACAAACTTCTAAAAAGACTTTGATACACTTAAACACTGCCGGCGCCAAAAGGAAATACTTTCCTATGCGATACCTCATTGGTCTGCAGTACATAATCATGAGTGGAGCATCCAAACACACTAACATTATATTTGGTGAGCCATTCCCGCTAAACGTTAATGGCTTAGTAGATACCATTTCTTACAGTGTCAGGCGTTTGCAGATGATTCAGTTACCTATGATTCTGTCTAGTAGAAATAGTGATGATATCCAATAAATAGAGAAAGTATCAGCCTGGTGCAAACATCTGGAACTTACTTGAATGCAGAGGAATGAAAAGTGCGCTTTTGACGAAAAGTAAAAGTCGAATTCTTTGAATACACTATTAATACATCAAAACTAGAGTCATTTGTATCATACACATATTCGGGAGTAACAATGCGTGAAGAAATGAAGTGGATCGACCAGATAAGCTCAGTTGTGGGTAAAGTATGCTGCAATTCACTGTTACGATTCTAACACGTGTGAGACTGGTTCTGATCTGTCTTCCTACCAAAGTTGCCCAAGGACGTAGTGTAAGTGTCTTAGGAATTTGGTGTTGAACCTATGGCCTGCAGGGTTAGGATACCATCCCATCCATGCAGAGTTCAGCAGAGTGCAGCAGTATGGACAGTGGAGTAACCAGACAATAATCTCAATGTCGGTTCCACTACACGCCCTGCAAAGGAAACGTTATCGCTAACAGAAATTAGTGTACAGGTTCAAGCATAACTAAATGTTAGAAAAAATGAAAATCTTAGATTTTCGTTATTAAGGTTTATTTTTATTATACATATAACTCCATGACATAGCAATGTTAGCTACATTATGTACAGGATGGTAAACTATTGATACTGGGTGTTGACAACTGTGAATAGGTTCTTTAATGATAAGACGGCTGATGACCATGTCTGAGGGACGATAAAAATACAAACAAATGAAATACAATTGGGGCCAGAGATATCAATGACGCTAAAATGCACAATGTACAGTGGCTGTTCAGTCCTTTTCGTTAGATCAGATATCTCACGTTCCTGCCTCGATTAAGCCCAACAATTGTGAATATGTTTAACTACAGCTCATGGCTGAAGGTACGAAAATTGGGAGAGATGGAGACAACCGCAGTTCTGAGTGTCCATTGAACATCACTTGCTAGCGTAGCACGAGCGCGTGTGATTACCTTGCACCGGCGGCTGCAGTGGCGGCGGTCGGCGCGAGTTGTGAATCTGAGAATCTGTTCTAAATCTCTCTCGACTGTTAAACACCAGTCTGATACATTTCTTACGTCTTTGGTGAAGCCGAGACTCCTATATATTCCCTAGCTAAGTTAATTGGCATGGGACACGCAGTTTGGCTGGAATAGCGTGTACGTCGTTGCCCTCAAATCGCAAGCAAACATTAACTGCCAGTGCTCGGTGCGATTTTCCGTACTAGGATACTATGCAGTTTAACTCCTTACGAATTAAGACCAGCCTTTGAACAAGTGTTCACATGATGAGTCTCGCAATCGAGTCGCCTTGCTCAAACACTCGACGATTTTCTGCAAGAGAAGAAGCTAATTACTCTGTCTGCAATTTGGTATTATCAAAGCTGGTGGCCATGCGTTTTCTCTCTGGCCAATCAGAGCATTCGTACTTGTTATATCTCCGCCTACTAGAGTTTTTGTAGCCTTCTGTTACTCCGACATCAAGGTGTTACACATTTGAGCAATAATCACATATAGGGCTGAACAAGTGTTTTGTATGGATGTCTTTTGTAGAAAAACAGCAGTTTCCAGTATATTGTCAGGTGTCAAACAAATAACACACCTTACATTGAATCCCCTGCAACAATACCGGTGACCTCGGTATGTCACACGACATACTAACATGAAAGTGTACAAATTTTTATTCATAGGCAAAGCAAAGCGAATAAACAAACTGACATTTCCTGAATATAAACCACTAACACACGCAAACACTGTAAGTAGGCTGTTTATGTTTTCTTTATGTAAGTTTGCTGTTTATGTTTTCTTATTGGCAACGTTACGTAGCGCTCTCTGTATGAAAATCACTGGCTGTGCTGTGTGCAGTATGTGGCTAGTTTGCATTGTTGCCTGCCATTGTTGTCATGAACTGCTATAGCTGGATGTGAACAGCAGATTGCGTTGGGCAGTTGGAGGTGAGCCGCCAGCTGTGGTGGACGTGGGGAGAGAGATGGCGGAGTTTTGATAATCTGTAAGACTGAATGTCAATTATGAATATTAAGGTAAATACATTGTTTGTTCTCTATTAATATCTTTCATTTGCTAACTATCCCTATCAGTAGTTAGTACCTTCAGTGGTTTGAATCTTTTATTTAGCTGGCAGTAGTGGCGCTCGCTGTTTTGCAGTAGCTTGAGTAGCGAAGATTTTTGTGAGGTAAGTGATTTGTAAAAGGTATAGGTTAAAGTTAGTCAGGGCCATTGTTTTGTAGGGGTTATTGAAAGTCAGATTGCGTTGCGCTAAATAATATTGTGTGTCAGGTTAAGCACAGGCTTGTAAAATTGTTCTAAGTGGACGTTTCACATGTAAAATTGTTCAAAGGGGACGTTTCATATGTCGACCCTGCCAGGATACCTCACTGGAATCTTCTGATTTTTTCTTGTAGTTTGTGTATTTAGTGTAGCTTTTGTTTATTGCTAGCGTGTAATTGTAGAGAGAATCTCCTTTGTAGTTGCAGTCTTTCATTGTTGTACAGTAAAACAGTTGTGGCATGCATGTAGCTTTGCGCCAAGTATTTCGCTGCTGCAATTAACTAGATATTATTTTCAGTGCTATGTTAATGTGTTCTCTTGTTTTTGCTATTCAAGTTGTGCTTTTCTGTGTTGTCGTGTGAAATATTGTGACAATAATGGCGTGTGAAAAACGTAACACTAGGCTCCAAACTAAATTGAGAAATAATAGTGACGACGAGCGTAGCTTATCAGCACCACTGGGTAGTGAATTAACTAATATTCAAAGTAGTAATTTGGTAACTGTGGATAGGGAAATGGAGCGGGCGTCAGACAATGGCGTAGGCAGTGAAACAGGTAGTGAACAGGGAAGCATTGTCGATCGATCGGTCGGCAACAGCTCGCCTCAGGAATCTGAAATGATAGGACACAATTTTGCAAATACTGTAGATTCAGGTTTTGCGTCCTCACCGTTTTCTCAAATGAGTCAAGACACATTTTCCGCTTGTCAAAATGTGAATGTTGCCGGTGCAAATTCACTGCCGAAAAGCACTGAGGAACATGTTTCAGACACCAGTGCATTGTTATTACAGTTAATGCAACAAATGGGACAAAGGCTACAAAAGTTAGACACAACGCTTGAACAAAATCAGAAACAAATGGGACAGAATCTTCAAAAGTTAGACACAATGGAACAAAAGCTTCAAAAGTTAGACTCAGTGGAACATATGCTTGAACAAACACGTGAAGATTTAACTACTGAGTTACATAAAATAGAATCGAAATGTCAGAAAGTCTGTAATGACGTAAAAACACAAATTTGTGAGCATTTCCAACCTATTTTTTCGCGTCATGAGAATGTATTACAGAATCACGAAGCAGCCATAAAAGAACTGCAAACCATTGTTCATGAAAATCATGAGACCTTGTGGGCTAAAATTGACTCAGTTGCATCTACCGATTCGGTTACGCAACTGGCAAAAACTCAGGAAAACTTAAAGAACACAGTAGATTCGATTTCAACACAAATGGACACTCTGAAACTTGGTTCAGAAAAACACACTGAGGAAATGTGTTCACTATCGGAGAAAGTAGCTGAACTTTCGGATCAGGTCACTAACTTATCTACAAAGGTAGATGATGATCTGAATGACACAAGACCCGTAGCCTTCACTGACACAGAAGACTATGAACAAATAAGAAAATTTAAACAAAATCAAAATCAAATTAATACACAGTATAAAAGAGAAATCCGGGAAGTACAAGATCAGTTGACGCAGGTGATACAAGAATTACGTATTTCAGAGGACACTCGCGCCCCAATACTGGAAGAGGGACATAGAAATACGGAAAAGCCACAATATAATAACACAGAGCATTTCGGTAATTATGAAAGAAATTGGCAAGGTGCACCGAATTTTGAGATGGAACCGCCGACACGACGTAACAATGACCGATATGCTACTCGCCGACACGATGATTTTGACTATAAGCTGTTCATTACTACACGTAAATTCAAAACATTTAAGAATTCTGGCAACGACATTCATCCACAAGCATGGCTCCATCAATTCTCTCATTGTTTCCCTCCCAACTGGTCATTGGAGCACAGATTAGAATTTATGTGTGGCTACTTGGAGAATGAACCAGCTGTAAGAATGCGATCGGTCATTCACGATTGCCACAGTGAAGGAGAATTTTACCATGCCTTCCTCTCAGCATATTGGTCTCAAGCCACACAGGACCGAGTAAAACATAGCATCATGATGATGAAACACTTCGAACAATCTGAATTTTCCAGTCTTGTGAAATATTTTGAAGACATGTTGCACAAGAATCAGTACCTATCAAACCCATACAGCCCCTCAGAACTCATCCGCATTTGCTTAATCAAACTGCCTGAACATTTACGACATATTATTTTAGCAGGACGTTGCAAAGACGACATTGAAGCTTTTCAGGGACTGTTACAAGAACTGGAAATTGACACTGACAATCGCGGAACGCGAAAACAGGAGTACAACAGTTACAGGTCACATCTGTCACAATTTCGCGATGACAGAAATAATACACGACAAGGCTATTCTTATAACGTAAATCGTGACCAAAACAGACACCACCCATATGACAACCACTGGCAGAGTAATAGTTACAGAGAGAGATCCCATTTCCGTAGTAATGAATATGACAGAGATTACCATAGAAACAGACAATATGGAAACCAAAACAATTATTATCAAGGGAGACAGAATAACTTCAGGTGCAACAGTTCACCACGCAGTTACGATTCCGTGAGAAATTCTCCACCACATGACCGACAAACAAGAAACTATGTAAACTACCGACATATGAAACGTCCCCTTTGAACAATTTTACATGTGAAACGTCCACTTAGAACAATTTTACAAGCCTGTGCTTAACCTGACACACAATATTATTTAGCGCAACGCAATCTGACTTTCAATAACCCCTACAAAACAATGGCCCTGACTAACTTTAACCTATACCTTTTACAAATCACTTACCTCACAAAAATCTTCGCTACTCAAGCTACTGCAAAACAGCGAGCGCCACTACTGCCAGCTAAATAAAAGATTCAAACCACTGAAGGTACTAACTACTGATAGGGATAGTTAGCAAATGAAAGATATTAATAGAGAACAAACAATGTATTTACCTTAATATTCATAATTGACATTCAGTCTTACAGATTATCAAAACTCCGCCATCTCTCTCCCCACGTCCACCACAGCTGGCGGCTCACCTCCAACTGCCCAACGCAATCTGCTGTTCACATCCAGCTATAGCAGTTCATGACAACAATGGCAGGCAACAATGCAAACTAGCCACATACTGCACACAGCACAGCCAGTGATTTTCATACAGAGAGCGCTACGTAACGTTGCCAATAAGAAAACATAAACAGCAAACTTACATAAAGAAAACATAAACAGCCTACTTACAACACACACTAGTAATTGCACGCAAGTATTTCCCCGACCGGAGCTATGAGATGCAATGCTGACACAAAGGAGAATTTTACGACGTCACGCGGTGTCGTACAGCTAAAAGCCCTCGCCACGGGACGTGCAACGGACACAATGAAACGCCGCAGCCACTGCGTAGGGCGCCAGCAAAAGCAGCCCTTGCCCCTGCTTTTAACAACGACCCTTAGGAAAGACTTTCTAGAGGAACACGGCTGGAGATCGCAGATAAATGTCCGGAGAAACCCAACTCAAACCATTGGTGACTCACTGTAGCCATCTGTGTTAAAACACGCATGAAAGAAAAAGGTGTTTATCTCAGTATTATGTAACAGAAGTTAAACTCTGCCCTACGAAAGAAACGACGCCTGTGATAGTGATTCGCAGACTACAGACGTAGCTTCTTGCGCATCTTAAAGAGCAAAAAGTGCCAGTCAGTGGTGGAAAGAAAAATACCGCCCTGCTCATCACATGTGTCCCCCTACGATTCTTTTCAGTTTCTTAAAACGAAAAGGGACCGAAAGACGTAGTGTTCTCAGCACGTAGAGGAACTGCTTCATGTGAAACTGCATTTATGGAAAAGAATCCTCCAACCAAAGTGATGGTGCAATACGTGGATACGGGTTAGCTAATTTAGCCCCATCTGTAGCCCCTCCCCTCCTCCAGATTCGTTTCATCAGCATAGAAGAGCAACAACAACAAAATTGCTCTGAGCTCTATAGGACTTAACTTCTGAGGTCATCAATCCCCTAGAACTTTAGAACTACTTAAACCTAACTAACCCAAGGACATCACACACATCCAAGCCCGAGGCAGGATTCGAACCTGCGACCGTAGCGGTCGCGCGGTTCCAGACTGTAGCGCCTAGAACCGTTCGGCTACCCAGGCCGGCTGGAAGAGCAACAGAGATTCATCACAACTTGCAAGGGAGAAGCCATATCTGGAAGCAGTTCGTGCATAATGTAAGATCTTTCTAGCCAAATTACGCGCACTTTATCATGCGGTTTCGGGTCTGTCTTCGTCCTCACGCTTGTCGGTACGTCCTCTCTTTACCTTGTCGTCTCTTCCTATCTCTTCTAGATGCACTGCACGTATATTTGCAGTTTCAGTCCTCCCTGATCTCGTCCTAGAAGGGCTTCTCTGGTGCTGGTTGCAGAGCCAGTGGACAGTCGGACTAGCGCGATACACAATGAAGGCTAGAAACTTCGTGTGTCCATATATTGCAGTTGGAACTGTGTATAAAACCGTAGAGGTCGTCAGAGCACTGAGATACGTATACACTCCACACTGCAGCCAAATCAATTCGAGGAATCCCCAAAGGCCTTCAGTCTTTATTGGCAACACAGCCAACAACGTTGCCAGGATTTTGTCAAAGAGGGAGTCCAAGATGTTAAACAGGACCTTAAAAAGACTCATGTTCTTCATTTATTCCGAAAATTTCCACAAAGAATGATAAACAATTATTCGACAATGATTTCAGTGTTTTCATTAAGTGGGGATGTAATCTCGCTACTTTGGAGTGCTGTATGTTGGCAGATAACTGCAAAGCAACATCCTGGCAGATTAAAACTGTGTGCCGGACCGAGACTCAAACTCGGGACCTTTGCCTTTCGCGGGCGAGTGCTCTACCATCTGAGCTACCCAAGCACGACTCACACCCCCTCGTCGCAGCTTTACTTCTGCCAGTACCTCGTCTCCTACCTTCCAAACTTTGCAGAAGCTCTCCTGCGAACCTTGAAGAACTAGCACTCCTGGAAACATCCCCGAGGCTGTGGCTAAGCCATGTCCCCACAATACCCTTTCTTCCAGGAGTGTTAGTTCTGCAAGGTTCGCAGGAGAGTTTCTGTGAAGTTTGGAAGGTAGGAGACGAGGTACTAGCAGAAGTAAAGCAGTGATGACGGGGCGTGAGTCGTGCTTGGTAGCTGAGATGGTAGAGCACTTGCTCGCGAAAGGCAAAGGTCCCGAGTTCGAGTCTCGGTCCGGCACACAGTTTTAATCTGCCAGGAAGTTTCATATCAGCGCACACTCCGCTGCAGAGGAAAAATCTCATTCTAACTACAAAGCATTTGCTCCAGTCTCCCTTCACCCTCCTAAATCATTTTACATTGTTCTTCTTTCAGTTTGGACTGACGAGAGCTAATTTTTTGGGACACCGTGATTATTAACGACAGAATTTTTGGAATAAAGAGATCTCTGTAGACAGCGAAGCTACAACAATTTTTGGTGGTGAAAATGTAAAGAATCTGGTATTATTCAACCTTGAACTTCCCAAATTTCCTCATTTAAGTATGCATCTCTCACTTCTTGCCATGTAAGAAAGGCCATTTTCTGCGTTAATGAAGGTCCCGGCAGACAGACGCATGAGGCTAAATGAGGAGAATTTGGATTATTATTTATTTATCATTTGGATTTAGCGCCAAGAGTCTCCGAAGAGACGCATGGTTCGCCTTCGATGCATCTCTTTTCATTTAAGCAGAGGGTTTGCACAGTTAAGAGAATTGAAATCTATTAGGAAAGAAAGGTATCGAAAGGAATTGGCCGTGGCCTGTAATAAGGGGCCAACCAACCCCGGCGATTGCATAAACTGAAAATGGGAAACCACAGAAAACAATTTTCAAGGTTGTCGGGGGATGGATTCAAACCACATCGCCTCCCAAACCCGGGGACTAGTAGCTCAGCGGCTTAACATGCAGAACTACACCAAGTTGGCGGAGAATTTGGAAAAACTGGCTGTTGTACCCTGTTTCAAAATAAATTACCGGTATCACAACAAAATACTTAGTTCTGACATTGCATGGTTTTCCTTTAACTGTACATGTTTAGCTGTTGTATTTGATAGTGAATGAATCGTGCCCATTTTGAGATTTAATTGTGCCTGGAATTGCTCTTACATTTAATTCAATTGCAGGTAAGAGCTGAACTGATTAAAAAAAAATCATCTGAGCTGAAGCAAGACCAACAGTTGGTCTTGTCTCGTCGTGTGACCGCAAATCAAAATGTCTTTCAGTTTCATTACACGACAACGAGGTCGTGCGTAATTTCATTTAGGTGGTAGGGGGGTCGGGTCCGGACCTCCTGGACCCCCCTTTGACTACGTCCATGATACAGCGTATTCTCATTAGCATAGTAGGCAGCTGGAAGGAAGGAACGATGAGCGTGGAAGCAACTTCGCGCTAAAGGATAAAAGAATTGCGAATGTTAAATAAATAGAAAGCATGAAGTGAATATTTTTTTTAGGAAGAATCATTGTCAAAACCGATCCGGATATTATGTGATATGGTAATAAGAACTGAATAATTTTTTAAACGAGAGAAGAAGACTACTGTGCGAGGTAGAGGCCAGAGCACGGAAAGCGCATTCGCTTCGTTTACGCTGCCCGCCAATAGTATTCTGCATCTGCTCGTTTCGTTAGTTGACTGGATCACTTCCAGTCATATTGGACCGAAATCTGCGTTCTCTGCACCATCTGACAACAGTTACAGTGATTTGTTGGCGAAATAAAATGAATATTGATAAGAGAAAAAAAGAAGGGATATGGTGCGCATCCTTTGATGCTTGAACGTCCATAAAACAAGAATATTTCCACCAGTTTCAGCAACATCATCCTGAGCTCTAATGGAAGCATCATTTGATGATGTCTCCACTGGCAAAAGATTCCGTTTTAGTCCCCCCCCCCCTCCCCGCCTTCGAATCTCGAGAAGGGAACTCTCAAAGGGAAGGTGATTATGAGAAAAAAATAGAATAATCAACGGGAGAGTAACACACTACATGTCGAAGCTTCGCATGTCAGAAGTTGAAACGTGGTAAGGAAGCTGCAAAATCTGAAAAGGGAAATACAAAGGCTCGTCTAGATATGGTGTGGGTCGGTGAAGTGAAATGAAATGGAAGGAATGTGAGGATTTATTGTCAGAAGAATACAGGGTAATATCAACGGCAGCATAAAATGATATAACGGGAGCAGGACGCATAGGAAGACAGTGCAGAGAGTGAGTTACTGTGAGCAGCTGAGTGACAGGGCTGTTCTCATCAGATTCGACAGCAAACCAACTCCAACAACGATAGTTCAGGTATCGTGCAAATGTCGCGAGCAGAAGATGGAGGGAGAGAGAGAGGGAGAGAAAGAAAGTAAATCAGTTTGTAAAGGGAGATGATAATGTAATAATCACGAGGGATTGGAATGCGAATGTAGGGGAAGCAGGGAGAACATGGGCTTTGTAGTAATAATCAGAGGGGAGAAAGGCTAATTGAGTTCTGCAATAAATTCCAGCTAGTAATAGCGAATACCCTGTTCGAGAATCACAAGCGGCAGAAGTATACATGGAATAGGTCCGCAGACACTGCAAGATTTCTGCTGGATTACATCATAGGCGGATGAAAAGTCTCCGAAGCTCACAACAAACAATAAAGTCTGAGCGCGATCCTCGAGTAACCCCGTAAGTAGGAGCAGTCCACGGCTAGAGAGACGTTGAAGCTGCGGATCATAACTCAAATATCAGGATGGCCTACGATGATTGCTGCTGGAAATGCAAACCAACTTGATATCCTCGCCTGGGGCGGATCAGGCCGAGCAGCGAAGCTGCAGGTTAAAACGTCAGAAAAACTTAGTGGGATTGTTTCATCACTGCCGCCGGCCGTGGTGGCCGAGCGGTTCTAGCCGCTACAGTCTGGAACCGCGCGACCGCTACGGTCGCAGGTTCGAATCCTGCCTCGGGCATGGATGTGTGTGATGTTTAAGTAGTTCTAAGTTCTAGGTGACTGATGACCTTAGAATTTACGTCCCATACTGCTCAGAGCCATTTGAACCATTTCATCACTGCGCGTCCAAGCCGGCAGCGGAGTTACAACTTAAACTTACCCTGAGAAGTGCAGGAGTTCGTCACATCAGTGTGCTGACAGTGGCTTACACCAGAAAGCTAACGAGGAATACGATCGATGCACCCCGTAGGCAAAGCAACACCAACCACATCGTCACCCGAGTTCGTTTCACCGCACGTAGCTAAACTCCAGAATGCGGGCGCATCTCCCGTACGCCCTCAGCGGAAGCACGAGACCCCGGTTCGGATCCCCGTCCGTTGCAGCGCCCACAGGCAGACCCCTGACCTCGGTCACCCTCGCCCAGACTGCTGGTCTGACCCCGGCACGGCTGCGACCTCTGTGGCTCTCGCCGGAGTCTAGTTTCTGGGGCGGCATTCAGCTTTAATCTGTCGCGGAACCGGTACACGGGTAGCGGCGTGAATTCTGCATGAGGCCCGGTCTACGCTACTCCTCCCTCCCCCCCCCCCCTCTCTCTCTCTCTCTCTCTCTCTCTCTCTCTCTCTGCGCAAGGCTTCGTGATATTATTCCGAAAAAGACGCCTGTCAGTGGTACCTATGAAACTTACTTCTCTCTTTTCGAAGCCTGCCTAGAGCGTTAGCAGTCTGGAAGCGGAATGACACGGTTGTCATTAGAGCTGAAAAAATGATTCCTCGCAGTTCTGTGTGTTGTCAACGTTATAATTCACCACTACTGCGCGCTCTCCTGAAGTGAATATGTCCTGGACGTTTTAAACTTAGATTAAAATAACTTTATAATGAACACTTTCTTTCTAATCTATGCTCTGTATCTAACAGTTATTTTAAATCAAACTTTTAATGTATTTAGTTTGCAAGGAGTTTAATGAACAAAAATACCTATTGCAATTTT
Source organism: Schistocerca cancellata (assembly GCF_023864275.1). NCBI lineage: Eukaryota > Metazoa > Arthropoda > Insecta > Orthoptera > Acrididae > Schistocerca > Schistocerca cancellata. Next base: position 62,850,536 of record NC_064628.1, on the reverse strand, counting down.
GGATTGTTATCTTTGTGAAGGAAACCATTTTAGAGATTATGAGGCTTTTATTCAGTGACCGGATTTCATTACGGAGGCCAAGGAAACAAAGAGCCGTCTTTTCGCGTTTAGCCTCCTAGCATCTTTTTCTGAAGGTTCAAGGCTGAGGAATACAACTGCAATCATAGTGCGTTGTTTCTATGCCAGAACACACCCTGTAAGGACAGGGCTCTCTATTTCCCGAAATAGTGGAGATTGTGTCTTCTTATTACCTACCATCGACATGGAAAATGAAATATTGCTTGTCTCATTCACGAGGGCATTGTACATACACTAACGAATCCAAGAACGATAAAACTGCACACTATTTTAGAAACTAAGAATTATTTTATCTTAGAGTAGCTCGTAGTTCCACGGATAGGTATGTTGCTAAATGTATTTGCCAATTCATCCGTCTTTGTAAAAGGAAACTTCAAAATGTGAGAAGCTTTTCTTATCCTTCATTACGTATATACACTATCTGATCGAATTATTCGGACATTTGTTAGTGGACATTAATATGTGGTTTGTCCCCCCCCCCCCCCCCCCTTTCGACTTTATGACGGCTTGAATCCTGCTGGCGACGTTTCCATCTTCGAGATCTGAAGCCAGAGAAGGTAGTTATGTTGGTCACTGGGGTCTAGAACGAAGTCGACGTTCTAACTCATGCCAAAGGTGTTCTATGAAGTTCGAATCGGGGCTCTTGGCAGGTCAGCCCATTTCAGGAATGTTATTGTCGAGAAATCATTGCCTCACAGATACTGCTTTTGACAGGTTGGTGCATTCTCAAGCTGATAGTCAGTCATTGCTTCCGAATCATCCCTGTAATGTACGCAGTATACAACGCTGTTATCTAGCGTTTTCTAAAGCGCAAGAAGTGGACCACAGCCTAACCTCGAAAAACGCCCCATACGGTAATCACATCTACTCCATACAACAATGTCGGCAGCGCACGTGACGGCAGGTAACATTCTCCAGGCATTCGTCAAGAGAAACCTTTCCATCGGATTGCCACAGGGTGTACCGTGATTCATCACCCCACATCACTCGTTCCCTGTCATCCATTGCCCAGTGGCGCCGCCATTCACACAACCTCCAGCACTGGCTCTAGAAATGTGTGGCTTATTAGGAACTGCTCGACCTTCACACACTACTTTGTTAAACTCCCAATGCGCGGTCCTGCCAGCTGGACTGTTGGCAGCGCTCTGGGACTGACGCTCCTTTCGCTGATTCCACGTTGCTTTTCACAGCATGCTCCACAGTGTTCGACGCTTCCTCTCCGTAAGTAAATGACGTCTGCTTGGTTTCGGTTTAGCTACGATTGTTCCTTCGCGTTTGCACTTCACCATCGCAACACCAACACTCGACTAGGGCAGAAGGGTTGAAATGTCCCTAGTGTTCTTAGGTTAGTTAGGTTTAAGTAGTTCTAAGTTCTAGGGGAATGATGACCTCAGAAGTTAAGACCCATACTGCTCAGACCCATTTGAACTACACTCCTAGAAATGGAAAAAAGAACACATTGACACCGGTGTGTCAGACCCACCATACTTGCTCCGGACACTGCGAGAGGGCTGTACATGCAATGATCACACGCACGGCACAGCGGACACTCCAGGAACCGCGGTGTTGGCCGTCGAATGGCGCTAGCTGCGCAGCATTTGTGCACCGCCGCCGTCAGTGTCAGCCAGTTTGCCGTGGCATACGGAGCTCCATCGCAGTCTTTAACACTGGTAGCATGCCGCGACAGCGTGGACGTGAACCGTATGTGCAGTTGACGGACTTTGAGCGAGGGCGTATAGTGGGCATGCGGGAGGCCGGGTGGACGTACCGCCGAATTGCTCAACACGTGGGGCGTGAGGTCTCCACAGTACATCGATGTTGTCGCCAGTGGTCGGCGGAAGGTGCACGTGCCCGTCGACCTGGGACCGGACCGCAGCGACGCACGGATGCACGCCAAGACCGTAGGATCCTACGCAGTGCCGTAGGGGACCGCACCGCCACTTCCCAGCAAATTAGGGACACTGTTGCTCCTGGGGTATCGGCGACGACCGTTCGCAACCGTCTCCATGAAACTGGGCTACGGTCCCGCACACCGTTAGGCCGTCTTCCGCTCACGCCCCAACATCGTGCAGCCCGCCTCCAGTGGTGTCGCGACAGGCGTGAATGGAGGGACGAATGGAGACGTGTCGTCTTCAGCGATGAGAGTCGCTTCTGCCTTGGTGCCAATGATGGTCGTATGCGTGTTTGGCGCCGTGCAGGTGAGCGCCACAATCAGGACTGCATACGACCGAGGCACACAGGACCAACACCCGGCATCATGGTGTGGGGAGCGATCTCCTACACTGGCCGTACACCACTGGTGATCGTCGAGGGGACACTGAATAGTGCACGGTACATCCAAACCTTCGTCGAACCCATCGTTCTACCATTCCTAGACCGGCAAGGGAACTTGCTGTTCCAACAGGACAATGCACGTCCGCATGTATCCCGTGCCACCCAACGTGCTCTAGAAGGTGTAAGTCAACTACCCTGGCCAGCAAGATCTCCGGATCTGTCCCCCATTGAGCATATTTGGGACTGGATGAAGCGTCGTCTCACGCGGTCTGCACGTCCGGCACGAACGCTGGTCCAACTGAGGCGCCAGGTGGAAATGGCATGGCAAGCCGTTCCACAGGACTACATCCAGCATCTCTGCGATCGTCTCCATGGGAGAACAGCAGCCTGCATTGCTGCGAAAGGTGGATATACACTGTACTAGTGCCGACATTGTGCATGCTCTGTTGCCTGTGTCTATGTGCCTGTGGTTCTGTCAGTGTGATCATGTGATGTATCTGACCCCAGGAATGTGTCAATAAAGTTTCCCCTTCCTGGGACAATGAATTCACGGTGTTCTTATTTCAATTTCCAGGAGTGTATTTTTTTAACCAATCGTGGCCCAGTGAGAGGGCATATTGTCATCCATAAAAGAACCACCGTTATTTGGAACATTAAGTCCACGAATAGCTGCAAATGGTCTCCAAGTAGCCGAATATAACCAGAACCCAGTCCATTCCATGATACAGTTCCGCACTGTCGCCTGATAAACAAAGTAAGAGCCTACGGAATATCAGACCAGCTGTGTGGCTTGATTGAAGAGTTTTTAGCAAACAGGACACAGCATGTTGTTATCAACGGAGAGATGTCTACAGACATTAAAGTAACCTCTGGCGTGCCACAGGGGAGTGTTATGGGACCATTTCTTTTCACAATATATATAAATGACCTAGTAGGTAGTGTCGGAAGTTCCATGCGGCTTTTCGCGGATGATGCTGTAATATACAGAGAAGTAGCAACATTAGAAAATTGTAGCGAAATGCAGGAAGATCTGCAGCGGATAGGCACTTGGTGCAGGGAGTGGCAACTGACCCTTAACATAGACAAATGTAATGTATTGCGAATACATAGAAAGAAGGATCCTTTATTGTATGATTATATGATAGCGGAACAAACACTGGTAGCAGTTACTTCTGTAAAATATCTGGGAGTATGCGTGCGGAACGATTTGAAGTGGAATGATCATATAAAATTAATTGTTGGTAAGGCGGGTACCAGGTTGAGATTCATTGGGAGAGTCCTTAGAAAATGTAGTCGATCAACAAAGGAGGTGGCTTACAAAACACTCGTTCGACCTATACTTGAGTATTGCTCATCAGTGTGGGATCCGTACCAGATCGGGTTGACGGAGGAGATAGAGAAGATCCAAAGAAGAGCGGCGCGTTTCGTCACAGGGTTATTTGGTAACCGTGATAGCGTTACGGAGATGTTTAGCAAACTCAAGTGGCAGACTCTGCAAGAGAGGCGCTCTGCATCGCGGTGTAGCTTGCTGGCCAGGTTTCGAGAGAGTGCGTTTCTGGATGAGGTATCGAATATATTGCTTCCCCCTACTTATACCTCCCGAGGAGATCACGAATGTAAAATTAGAGAGATTAGAGCGCGCACAGAGGCTTTCCGGCAGTCGTTCTTCCCGCGAACCATACGCGACTGGAACAGGAAAGGGAGGTAATGACAGTGGCACGTAAAGTGCTCTCCGCCACACACCGTTGGGTGGCTTGTGGAGTATAAATGTAGATGTAGATGTAGATGTAAACTCGGCCCACTCCATATTGTAGCCACGACCAGCTTGCACAGTGCCTTGTTGACAACCTGGGGTCATAGTTTTGTAGGGACAGTGGCGCTCTCGAGCCTTACCATCAGCTCTAACCAACTGTAAATTGGGGGTCAGGTAACCAGGCTACGGTTTTTCACTCATCTGGAGTCCATCCGATATGGTCGTGAGCCCAGGGAGGCGCTGCAGGCGAGGTCGTGCTGTTAGCAAAGGCACTCGCGCCGGTCGACTGCTGCCACAGCCCACTAACGCGAAATTTCGCCTCACTGTCCTAACAGATACGACCGTCGTACGTCACACATTGATTTCTGCGGTTGTTTCGCCCAGTCTTACTTGTCTGTTAGCACTGGAAACTCTACGCTAGCGCCGCTCCTCACGGTCGTTAAGGGGCTCCGGAAAGGCTCAAAATCATGAAAAGTTCAAATTTTACTTTTTTGCGTTTTCTGAATCTGCAGACTATTACCTTTTAATAGATATAAGACTACAACTATTTTTAAATTTTTTTTGAAATGTGTCCTACATGGGCGTGACCCACTGTGGCGCTGTTAAACTGCTGTCAAATGGTGTTATTATTAACGTCCGTGTTTCGTCAGGTACATAATGGAGGTGATAAAACCTATTTTCAGAGACTTAGCAGCGCCTGAACTGTTGAAAAAGTGTGTTCACGGGAAAACTCAAAACCCCAATGAAAGTGTAAATAGTGTTCTATGGTCGAGAATCCCCAAGACTGTATTTGTTGGAATAGAAACACTTCACTTTGGTGTGTATGATGCTGTTGCGACTTTCAATGATGGCAACATTGTAAGGCGCAAGGTATTTAGAAATATGAGAATGAAGATAGGTTCTAACATGGTACGAGCGATGCTTGCTTTAGACGAGGAACGCCTTCGGGCTGCAGACAGGGCTGTAAAGAGTCTAGAAATACAAGCAAGAGTAAACAGGAGGAGGAACAAGAGGAAGCTGGAGGAGGAGTTTGCAGAGGATGAAGATAATCCATCCTATGGACCTGGAATGCACTAAAAAGTTAATCCAATCTTTGTCGCTCGATTCCCAAAACTTTTATTTTCTCATACTAATTACATGTTTTCTAAGGATCTTCCAAACATATTTGTTTCAAACTTTCAGTAAATGTTACACAGTACCTTCTGCATAATTTAACACAGCCTTTTTCCAAAAAACTGTATATTTTTGAATATATAAATAAAAAATTGCAAAAAAATGTTGTGAATTTTCATTACAATTGAAAAAAAAATCATCTTTAATAACTGAACTAAAATTTTGTAAAATCCCTGTGTTAAGTTGTAGCCCATATTCCAATAAATAATCTGTAAAAAGTTCAACTTCCTACCTCAAATACTTTGTGAGGAAAGATGTAATTTATAAGCGTTATTTTAACATTGCAAGTATAGGTCGTTCCGGAGCCCCTTAAATGAAGGCCGGCTGTCACTGCCTTGTCCGTGGTGAGAGGTAACGCTTGAAATGCGGTATTTTCGGCACACTCTTGACACAGTGGACCTCGGAATATTGAATGTCCTGACTATTTCCGAAATGGAATGCTCCTTGCGTCTAGATCCAGCTACCATGCCGTCTTTTGCCGGCCGTTGTGGCCGAGCGGTTCTAGGCGCTTCAGTCCGAAAACGCGCGACCGCTACGGTCGCAGGTTCGAATCCTGCCTCGGGCATGAATGTGTGTGATGTCCTTAGGTTAGTTAGGTTTAAGTAGTTCTAAGTTCTAGGGGACTGATGACCTCAGATGTTAAGTCCCACAGTGCTCAGAGCCATTTGAACCATGTCGTCTTTTAATTCCCGTCGTGCGGGCATAATCACTTTGGAAACGTTTTCACATGAATCACCTGACAAATGACATCTCCGTCAATGCCTTTTGTGCCTCGTGTAGGCGATACCGCCATCATCTGTATCTGTGTATATCGCTATCCTCTGACTTTTGTCATCTCATTGTAAGTGTATCCAGTTTTTATTTATCGTATGATGATACAGAGCTTGGATCAAATACATAATTTTAAGAGTATACAGTGTAAGAAATGACGCGTACAAAGTGTATCCAGTGAAATGGGCTCTACTGAAACCGCTGAAATAAAATTAATATTGCATGTGCAGCAATAGACTGCCCCCTCTAGTAGTAGACTTTGAAAGCATTATTAAATATTGAGAAATACAAAAGGGAAAAGAATGTGTGCGTGGAGAATGGTTAGATAGTTTATCTAAGCCCCCAACCGATACATAGAAGAGAGCGCGAACCTGAGGGTTTTTAAAAGGAGTCGTCCGTGATGCTTCTCCACTAATCGCCCTGCCACGCCTTCCACCTGCAGATGGGGCGACACTGCAGACGGATGGCTGGATACGTGTCGCAGCTGTCGACTACATTGCTGGCGGACGGGAGAAATCAAGATTTTTGTTTTTGTAATTTCTTGATAGCCGAAAATTGGTTTGGAGACAGGGCGCTGATCTAAACCTTGATTTAATCCACACATAAAAATACGGGGGTCACTCCAAAAGAATGAACACTATTTTTTTAAATCCACCTTTTATTCTACATGTTTGAAAGTTTTACAATGTGTAGATACATCCTTTAGGAACAATATTTTCATTTCTCCACATAATTTCAATCCCTCCCAACTGCCTTACGCCATCTTGGCTGGCTCTGAGCACTATGGGACTTAAATGCTGAGGTCATCAGTCCCCTAGAACTTATAACTACTTAAACCTAACTAAACTAAGGACATCACACACATCCAGGCCCGAGGCAGGATTCGAAACTGCGACCGTAGCGGTCGCGTGGTTCCAGACTGTAGCGCCATCTTGAAACCAGCGCCTATATACCTGCATAGTAAAATTCTGGACCAACTTGTTGGAGCCACTGTTTAGCAGCTGGGACAAGGGAGTCTTCGTGTTCAAATTTTGTTCCACGAAGAGAGTCTTTCAGTTTCCCAAAGAGATGATAGTCTCATGGAGCCCGGTCAGAACTGTAAGGCAGGTGTTTCAGTGTTGTCCATCCGAGTTTTGTGATCGCTTCCATGGTTTCTTGACTGACGTGTGGCCGTGCATTGTCGTGCAACAGCAAAACATCCAGCTTTTGCCGATGTGGTCGAACACGACTCAGTCGAGCTTGAAGTTTCTTCATTGTCGTCACATATGCATCAGAAATTATGGTGGTTCCACTTGGCATGATGTCCACCAGCAAGAGTCCTTCGAAATCTAAAAACACCGTAGCCATAACTTTTCCAGCAGAAGGTGTGGTTTTGAATTTTTTTTCTTGGGTGAATTTGCATGATGCCACTCCATGCCTCTTCGTCTCTGGTAAAAAATGATGGAGCCATGTTTCATCACCTGTCACAATTCTTCCAAGAAATTCATCTCCACCATTCTCATACTGTTCCAAAATTTCGCTGCATACCGTTTTTCTTGTTTCTTTGTGAGCCACTGTCAACATCCTGGGAACACATCTGACTCAAACCATTTTTAACGCCAACCCTTTCAGTGTTCTGCAAATACTTCTTTCCCCTATCCCAACGTAGCGTGACAACTCGTTCATTGTGATGCATCTGTCAGCAGTCACCAATTCGTTAACTCTCTGCACATTGTCTGGAGTGTGTGCAGTACGAGGCCTGCGCTGCGAGGATAATCCTCAATATTGCCGTGCCTGCTTTCATAACGCAACCTGCTTGCCCACCGACTAACTGTACTGCGACCGACAGCAGCATCTCCATACACATTTTTCAGCCTCCTGTGGATGTTTCCCACTGTCTCGTTTTCACAGCCCAGGAATTCTATGACGCAAGTTGCTTCTGACGGACGTGAAGTGTAACAGCCATCTTGAAGACAAGCTGTGACGGCGCCACTCACGGGAACAGGTTGAACTAAGTTTGAAAACAAGCGGGAAGGATGTATCTACACAGTGTAAAACTTTCACACATGCAGAATGAAAACTGTATTTTTACAAATGTAGTGTGCATTTCTTTTGGAGTGACCCTCGTAACTGTCGATAATAGGCGCCATCTTTAGGCGGTTTTTTTTGTAGTCTAGCAGACAAATGCACGACTGCTTGTTCCTCTTCTTCTCAGGTACACTGCGCCCAAATTGTTCAAATGTAAAATCATACATTACAGAGGTAAATGGATTTGTATACAGGAGGGATACAGGGGAATGCTCACAACGGATGAGTATGAAAACTGAGAGATACGCTATACGCTGAATCTGCAGAGGTAGACCCTGCATTGTCAGATCGGCAAGGAAAGGAAAGGTGACTTGGTATCTGTCCTCGGTCATCCTGTAAATAGCTACTTCAGTAATTTTCCTACATGTATGAGTTTTGTTTCACCAATACAGGAATCTCCAGTATCGACAAACGCTACGTGTGGAATTGTGATAATCTGGTGGCATCTTCGTGATTATTGTTCAGCATGTACGCTCAAACTGTATTAAAATGACCTCCCAGCACACAATCACCTTACGAGTGTTCTAAAAGGTAATTTTACTCCGTTTATTCTGTTTATGTTGGCCATTGACTGTCTCAGTAACCGTTAGACTACAAATTGAAAGCTCTGCGGTTTAAATCCGATTGGTTCAAGGATTTTGCTGTCTCTTATAACCAGCATCTCTGGAAACGTTTTGTGCCAAGTCACTACGAGGGTCACAACCCTTGTTAAACTGCATAGGTCAGTTCAGAAATTATAGAAATATGAGAACATGCCACCTCCAATACGGTGGTACGTGTTCAAACCGACCTTCAGGTTGAGGACAGTTTTACCTTTTCATCTTCTGCTTATACATTTCGTTCATCTGGGAGTTCATAGACATCACACCCTGTGGAAATCTCAGTACTGTATTTCCACCTATCTCCAATAAATACTAACTTAATGTTCTTGTTCTCATCTGCCAGTTTCGGACGAGAGTTCATTTTCAAGAGGTAGTTCTACTAATGTCGCAATTCGTCATAGTTTTACAGGTTAGCTCTCAATGTAATACAATACGGTTCGAAAGCAATGTTCCTGCTTCAGTGATGAAGTGAGCACTGCTGACCGACACGCCATCCGGGCAGATGTGACGGTGTACACAGGGGCAGAGATTCGGTTCCCTCTGAGAGGGTGCGTTAAGCGTCCTCCAATAACACGAGAGAACGTTGCCACCTGTGAGAGTTACGCACTGTCCTGTCCGGTAAGTGCGTAGTGCCGCAACCGCTCACGCCGAGCCCGGATGTAATTTCAGACGCCGCTCGCTCACTGTGTGTTGCTGAGGACGCGGCTGTGATTGAGGGGCGGCTGCAGGCACAACGACGTGCGTGTCACGCGACAATGGCGTGAGTCTGTCCCCGCAGGCAGCAGCTGTCGCAGGCAAACAAACAGGCTGTCGCTTTATTCGTGTAACGACGCAACATAAAGGAAACGACCGCGTCCGGTGCTCCACGGCAAGTGCCGTGGCGGAGTGCGAATTTTCAGGCAATGTCCGCGTGTATCGCGGACAAAGGCAATCAAACCGAACGGTAATGCGTTCTCCAGTCGAGCGATACAACGTCACCAGTTAACGGCTCGCCAGCTTCCAGGCACTGGAGGCTGACAAAGACGCGCTGCCCTAAAGCCGTCGGCACACGGACCGTGCATCCGAACGTTGAGCGTTGAGCGTGCCGAGTTTCTGTCGTCGTAGCGTGGAATAGCTCGTTCGGGAGTCTTTCCGAACGTGCACAGCAATATCTGGCATGTCAGATATTCTGAGCGTGCGTCTGAGCGTTGACCAATGAGATAGCACAGCGCCACCTACGTCACACGCACGCCGTCTCCCTTCAGTACAGAGTTGTGAGGCGCCATACTGGCATTCATTTCAAGCCTATATATATATATATGCCGTTTCTGAGCACCAGCAAATTGAGAATCAGGGAAACACGTTGTAAATTGTGTGATTCCTTTCAATAAAATAATGAGAATCATCATATTCGTGGCAAAAGAATTATTGTAACTTGCATATTATGAGAGTAGGCTATTTGAAGGCAGCGACACACTGAATATCCACCCAAAATGCATTGTTCTTGGTACAATTTGTTATAATTAAATTTCAATTAGTAACATAATTATCTGCGATTAACGTTTTTAGCTAGGGGTAACACAATATGATTAAGTGAAGGAGCCTACTGTTTGTTTAGCGTAATGAATAGCGTCTCTGTCTAGAAATGAGTATTTGATTGTGCTGTGGTTCGCGTCGTAACATTTCAAATTTTTTTTCCTAATATTCGCGTATTTATTAGGTTCTGATACTTTATTATTAGTTTAATATAAGTATATGTTATAATATTTGATGTTATGTAAATATAAGTTTTTTGACTTTGTTCGATTGGTTTAATCTACAGAACAGCTTGCGCTACTTGTATAAAGATATTTTGCTCCGTTCTCTTTTACGCTTCGTAATTCACATGTTACAATGATTCTGCTACTGGGTAGGAACAGTGATCTAGTAAGACTGACCTTGGGGTTTTACTGAAATGTGGGAATGATGAAATAATGTTTTCCTTATGCAGAGAAGTATTCCAAATTTGTACCGCATTGTTTGTAATGGAACTTTTATAAGCCTGTGTCCTTTTTGATTGGACATGGTACTTTCCTTTTCGTGGACGATGGAGGAAATGTGCGTTTTAACAGAGCTAACGTGGGAATTCCACGCGCGCCCGTTGAGTAAAGAGTGTGATTTACGAACTATAAACATCCCTCAACTGCCGCTGGAGTGCGTTGCGATCGCGTTTACCACGTTGGGGCCCACGTACCGTATGCACGAGTCGCATCGTTCCTGAGCGTTCAGCAGCACGTTGAACTTGGCACGCTCATCGTTAACGTTCGAAAGCACGGTCCGTGTGCCGACGGCTTAACACTGTGTACGGTGCATGGTGTGCGCTGAGTTTCACCGCAGCCAGCTCCAGACGAGAATGCTGCGCGGCGAGAACGACTAGCGGCACGCTTTTCTGCCAGCCCGACTGTCATTAGTTTCACTGTCATTGTCATTAAGCTACTTGTAGGTGGGATAAAGTAACATGTTTGGAACACAAAGCGATTCCTTGTTAAAGAGTCTGAGGCGAAGCCGCCCCAGATGGTATATTAAAAATATTTTTCAGTAATGTAATACAAAATTTATATTATCAAGAAACATTTCGAATATTTACAACACGGATTTAAATAATGGCCGTCATCTCTTTTAGAACTGTTTATTATCGATTGATACTTTTTTTCCAAACCGGTAGTAGCTAGTTTTGATGAAGCGCCTTGGAATACTGATTAAATCCACGTAGGAGAGGTTTGGGGCGTGGCTTCTATCTAGTACAGCTCCTAAGTCCTTCCAGAAGCTTCAGCTAGCTGACTGGTTAAGGGACTGACACCACATTATTTTCACACTCCACTGCTTACAGTGTAGGGACCCCGTGACCGCTACGGTCGCAGGTTCGAATACTGCCTCGGGCATGGATGTGTGTGATGTCCTTAGGTTAGTTAGGTTTAAGTAGTTCTAAGTTCTAGGGCACTGATGACCACAGATGTTGAGTCCCATAGTGCTCAGAGCCATTTGAACCAGTGTAGGGAAAGCAACAAAGTGGCTCAAACTTCACTCTATCCAGCCACATAAGTACTCCGTGAGGAACCGTATGTTGCGTGGCAGAGGCTACCTTGTACCACTGGTAATTACTACCTGTACTGTTCTATTCGCTAATGGAATGAGCGGCAAATGATTGTCCATATACTTCCGTACGAGCTCAGAGTTCTCTTATCTTGTCGTCACGAGAGTCCCTGTCTCTGTATATCTCTATTAGGTTTACATGCGTCATTAACCCACGTTTAATATTAATGTTTTGATAGTGTAGAAGATAGCGTTCTGTTCCTGGATTAAATTTATAAATCTCTCGCCAGAGCGGACTAGCAGACGGTAAGATAAGTGTGACCACTTAGTGATATTTTGACAAATAATTAGACGAAATAAAGGTGCGATACATGTTTCCTTACTTTCAGATCCTAGCAAGTTCCTTGCTTGATGTACTTAACATAATTTTGACTCTACTACTTGATGCGCATTTTGACGACTTTCGGCCGGCCAGAGTGGCCGAGCGGTTCTAGGAGCTTCAGTCAAGTTCGAATCCTGCCTCGGGCATGGATGTGTGTGATGTCCTTAGGTTAGTTAGGTTTAAGTAGTTCTAAGTTCTAGGGGACTGATGACCTCAGATCTTTTTTTTTTTTTTTTTTTTTTTTTTTTTACAATTTCCGCAACAAGTACGTTAGATAGAACTTCTAAAAATGTGCATTTTCAGCTGTATTTGAAGGATTAGTTAGTGTTTTAAGTTCCTTCGACAACGAGGTCATTAGAGAATATCTGAAGGAGATACTCGAGAATTCTTCTACATTGGTAACAGATTCGCAGCCTTTTCCAATACGGTAACGACGAGCCACATCTGCGCAAGATAACAGCATTTGGAATAGGTCTGGTAAAGCTTTGTTTGCATATTATAACTCATTTTTTTTACTCATCGTACCATGCCTACATGAACGATGAGAAACACACAGAATGTTTCAGCATACCACACGAAATTCTTTCTTAAGTGAAACGTTCACAGTGCCACATGTTGCCACTGATTCATGCATCAACCCGCTGTCGCACTGCTTCCGAGACGCGCTGATGTATCCGTGGGGTATTGCATATAGCTTCGCAGCCTTCTGCTGTAGGACTAGAAAAGCTCCGTGCCTCTTGTACCGGGGTTCTATTCATAAGTTTTCAAAGGCCACCATTGACCTAAGTCTAGCGGGTTTAGTCAGGTTTGAAAATACCAAGTTTAAAGAACCTATGCTCCTTAAGACGACAATCAGTTACTCCAAAAGTCTTCCTGTCGCAGTTTCTCCCTGTAAGAATATTGAGCGGCATTGTCACTACTGTATTTTAGTCCATACATCAAGTGGACATCTTCCAACTTCTTATTTCCCTGATCTTTCAGTACAATATTCCGGAAACGAAGTCCATGTTGAGCACTAGGAAACAATTATGTGTTCTGCAAGTCCGTAATGGTCACGTACACGGCTGGTCCCTCATGCACAGTAATGACATACAGTCATGAGACAGAACATACGATCACTGCACACCCCAAAACTGAAAGCCACCAGGCGGCAGTGCGGTCACGTGACACGGTAGGGAAACTTAGGAGGATGGGGAATCGTTTAAGCGACGATACGGGCCGTAAATGGAGAAATCCAATGACATAAGCGCCTTGACAATGGGCAGTGTGTTACGGCCCTGCGACTGCGAACAAGCATCGAAAACGGCGAAGTTGGTCAGCTGTTCGCATACTGCTGTCGCGAGCAGTGCAAATCGCCGTTTCTTGTTGTACTTTAAAGGTGACACGAACTGAGGCTGCCGTACTTGGTATAAACAACCACCTCAGTTTCCTTCTGCCTGTACACCAATAAAGCCATATGGTAACATGCACTGCTGAGAGTTTGTCGGATTATGACGTACTCTAAAGGTACGTTAACTAAAATGGATCATTTCTGTTGTGTAACGTGGTGTTTTACTAAGTGTTCATGTAAATTTTGATCCTGTTATTTACTTGTATTTTAGCACTGAAGATGGCTAGTTGCAGCTGAATCCTGGATATGCAAGAATAATAAAAAACTAGTGGGACTAGTGGGATTGCGACTGATTGCCCTTTTCTTATCCTTCCCTACAATAATATACGCTCGCTGTGCACAGCGGTTGGTGATTCGAACAATTATTCTTTGACACAGTCGGCACATAGTCACAATGTAGCCGGTTTCATTTGCTCACAGCAATCGTCAGCTGGGGTATTACCGGATTAATTGACTACTGTCGAAGTAGTATATGTTAGTCTTCCATGTATAATCCGTATGCAGAAATGAGCCTTTAGTACACCTGAGATTTCATAAAATCCGTAACCGGTAACAAGATTTTAACAGACGTGAGCTTTGTCGTTGTGAGCATTTTGTAAATATTTTGCAGCTGTGTCGGACCCAAAATTAATATTTCTATAATAATCAACGGTGGTTTACTTCTTCTCGGCATAACTTCGCTTTTTGAAAAGGGAAATCGTAGCTCATGCCGAGTTTTGCCGACAGCCGTTATTAATTTACATTCTCCGCCACACACAACAAGATGATTTTCGGAATGTATCAGTGACTGTAGGAAATTCTCCACCGCGCTCCGAGAGAGATGGCGCAGAGGTTTTGGGATCCCAGTCAAGGAAACAGAGTTCAAAACTTCTATCAGATATCTAGTTTTACTTTTTTCCGTGATTTATCAATGTCCTTCGTCAAAACTAATTTCCAGTTTCCTTCACCTCAGTTAGTACGCCGCATCAAAGACCTTGATGTCGACTTCTCGCTATACTCTAATCTTACTACTTCCATCTTTGGTGTTGTGAGATTGCGGCTCGGAGATCTAATCCGAACAATGTGGCAATCAGAATGAAGAGGGCTGTCGTCATATTCACCTCAGCCCCGTTGTAGTGACAAAGAGGCGACAGGGAATGAGGTTGGTGGATTTTCTCTTGGAAAGTTATCGCTGTCTGTGTGATCAACAGTGAAGTGTGAATCGCCTCTTCAGAATTAGAAATGATTGGCCGGCTTCGCTGTGATGTTCAGCTTCTGCCGCGTCTGCGCCCGTGTCAGACATGTCAATCAAAGTAACGAATGTCTCGGGGAAGGCACAGTGGCTGTTATCGCGAATGCCCTGAGGAAGCACCTCGTGCTGTTTTGGCAGATTTGCTTTGCTACGCTTACGAAAGACTGGCGCCAAGGAACTTCAGGCGAAACACGACGCTTTGATGTGCCGCCTACGCCATATAATGTAACGGTATTCTTCATAATTTTAGAACACAGGCTCTGAGAAACATGCGATGATATATTATAGTAACGTAATACTTCAAATGAATATAGCTTGTCGAAGACACAAAGATACTGGAACCAAAACATTGCCGGCCGGAGTGGCCGAGCGGTTCTAGGCGCTACAGTCTGGAGCCGCGCGACCGCTACGGTCGCAGGTTCGAATCCTGCCTCGGGCATGGATGTGTGTGATGTCCTTAGGTTAGTTAGGTTTAAGTAGTTCTAAGTTCTAGGGGACTGATGACCACAGCCGTTAAGTACCATAGTGCTCAGAGCCATTTACCAAAACATTCTAGTTGAAAAATAACCCTGTTTGTCCAAGTTTTGAATCCATCCGAATTACAACAGTGCGTGCTGATGCACATGAATAACTGCGCAGCACAAGACATTAGAACATATTTTGCACAAACCCTTACATCTGCAGAATGTAGTTTTCTACACCTATGTACATCATTCACGTGTTCCTGTACTGCGTGTTATGTAGAGCATACAGTCTATCGTCATCATTTTCCCACTTCCTGCTTCAATCGCAGATGACACTCTGGTGGAAAGACAGTCGGTATTTTTTGTATGAGTGCTAATTTCTGCAATTTTAGCTTCTTGCTCGTTACGCAAAATGTATTCTATCTTATCAAAAGCATCCGGACGCCTGTTAGTGGACGTTGATACACTACTGGCCATTAAAATTGCCTGCAAAAGACGCGAGATTTAACCGACAGGAAGAAGATGCTGTGATATGCAAATGATTAGCTTTTCGGAGCATTCACACAAGGTTGGCGCCGGTGCCGACACCTACAACGTGCTGACATGAGGAAAGTTTCCAACCGATTTCTCATACACAAACAGCACTTGACCGGCGTTGCCTGGCGAAACGTTATTGTGATGCCTCGTGTAAGGAGGAGAAATGCGTACCATCACGTTTCCGACTTTGATAAAGATCGGATTGTAGCCTATCGCGATTGCGGTTTATCGTATCGCGACATTGCTGCTCGCGTTGGTCGATATCCAATGACTGTTAGCAGAATATGGATTCGGTGGGTTCAGGTGGGTAATACGGAACGCCGTGCTCGATCCCAACGGCCTCGTATCACTAACAGTCAAGATGACAGGCATCTTATCCGCATGGCTGTAACGGATCGTGCAGCCACGTCTCGATCCCTGATTCAACAGATGGGGACGTTTGCAAGACAACAACCATCTGCACGAACAGTTCGACGACGTTTGCAGCAGCATGGATTATCAGCTCGGAGACCGTGGCTGCGGTTACCCTTGACGCTGCATCACAGACAGGAGCGCCTGCGACGGTGTACTCAACGACGAACCTGGGTGCACGAATGGCAAAAGTCATTTTTTCGGATGAATCCAGGTTCTGTTTACAGTATCATGATGGTCGCATCCGTGTTTCGCGACATCGCGGCCAACGCACATTGGAAGCGTGTATTCTTCATCGCCATACTGGCGTATCACCCGGCGTGATGGTATGGGGTGCCACTGGTTACACGTCTCGGTCACCTCTTGCTCGCATTGACGGCACTTTGAACAGTGGACGTTACATTTGAGATGTGTTACGACCCGTGGCTCTACCCTTCATTCGACCCCTCCGAAATACTACATTTCAGCAGGATAATGCACTACCGCATGTTGCAGGTACTGTACGGGCCTTTCTGGATACAGAAAATGTTCGACTGCTGCCCTGTGCAGCACATTCTCCAGATCTCTCACCAATTGAAAACGTCTGGTCAATGGTGGCCGAGCAACTGGCTTGTCACAAAACACCAGTCACTACTCTTGATGAACTGTGGTATCGTGTTGAAGCTGCATGGGCAGCTGTACCTGTACACACCA
The DNA here is from genome assembly GCF_023864275.1 of Schistocerca cancellata. Classification (NCBI taxonomy): domain Eukaryota; kingdom Metazoa; phylum Arthropoda; class Insecta; order Orthoptera; family Acrididae; genus Schistocerca; species Schistocerca cancellata. The sequence continues at coordinate 62,833,659 of NC_064628.1, read as the reverse complement.
TCCAAACTCTGTTTGACTTAATGCCCAGGCGTATCAACGCCGTTATTAAGGCCAGAGGTGGTTGTTCTGGGTACTGATTTTTCAGGATCTATGCACCCAAATTGCTTGAAAATGTAAACACTTGTCAGTTTTAGTATAATATATTTGTCCAATGAATACCCGTTTATGATCTCCATTTCTTCTTGTTGTAGCAGTTTTAATGCCCAGTAGTGTAAGTGCTGTATACACACTTCCCCTTTATGGCGACTTGAATTCTGCTGTTAACACTTCCATCAAGGTGTTCGAATGTCTGTGGATGAACGGCGGTCGAGTATTGCTGAAGAGTCGAAACCAGAGATGGTAACGATGTTGGACACTTGGGTCTGGAGCAAGGTCAACGTTTTAACCATCCCAAAGGTGTTTCTTAACGCTATGAAAGTTACTCTCTTGGACGTTGACTAGGTGGTCATTAGAATGTCTGTCGCCGTGAGACATCCACTTTTACTTACGAATGGCTCATACCGCTGGTTTTAGGATCAGCTGTTTATATTGTACGCACAGTGTCGTGTGCTTCTGAGTGTTCGAGGTCACACACTTCCCTTGTCAGTGTTGTGTGACTACCAATGGAAACAAGTTGTTACTATGCGGTGTGTGACTACTTAAAATGCACAGTACAGCACAAAGTCCCGAGGACTGTGAAGTAAGGTGTTTTATTTTGTTTAAAGCTCAAAATTTGAAGCACGACTGAATTTACGACCAAGTGAAGCATGTGTGTGATACGTTTGAGCTTTGGTGCTGGCGTAGGATGCTACGCATGAACAACAACTGTGTCCATTATTGAACAACTCGATATCTCCAGACGCCTTTCTTTTTGAGTCACCGAAAGAATTCTCCAGTTCTTTGGCCATATTGTGAGAGGAGATGGAGAAAATCTGGAGAAAATAATCTTGCAAGGAAAGGTAGAGGGCACGAGGCCAAGAGGAAGAGCAGCGAGCAGATGGATAGATCAAATCAAGATGATCTCCGGTCTACCTCTTCAGCAGGCACTAAGAGAAGCTGGCAACCGTCCGGGATGGAGACGCTTGGTTCATGGGGTTACGACGCTCAGCAATGAGCACAACGACCTATGATGATGATGAAAGGATGTGTATGCTGATACGGCAAATAACAAAATAAATGTGAGAAAAATGGAAATGAAGTCCCATGCTTCTTTACAGAGCATAGGGAAACGATGCGGGAGACCCGCACCGCCTTACTAGGCAAGGTCCTAAAGGAGGTGGTTTGCCGTTGCCTTCCTCCGACCGTAATGGGGATGAATGATGATGATGAAGACGACACAACAACACCCAGTCATCTCGAGGCAGGAAAAATCCGTGACCTCGCCGGGAATCGAACACGGGACCCCATGCTCGGGAAGCGAGAACGCTACCGCGAGAGCACGAGGGCGCAGAATGTGAGAACGTAATGTGAAATATTCAAAAATCAACTAAGAAATGTACACGAAGAAATTCAAAGTCCGCTATTCATCAGAACTGATTTGAAAAATGAAGTGAAGAATGAAATCGCGCGAGACACCTTTTCATGAAGTTCAGACTTTGGGAGACGCCGAGGTGGAGAGTACAGCGCCCCGCTGGTTTAATGGACTGGCGGCAGCCGACTGCGACTCGTCCGCCGCTCGTGGGTAATTGTATGGGCGCTGATAACCACGCAGTTGAGCGCCCCACAAACCAAACATCATCATCATCATCACCGACTGCGACTCGGAAATGGTAAAGCTCGCGGACTGATACTGCTAAGGCTGAGGTGAACGTGTAGGAAAGAAAAATAAGCTTCAGTTTTGTAAATCTTATTTACTTTGTTGGTAAAATATATTTCTCGAATCTATTAAATTCAAACGTTCGTTACTTTCTGGGCTACTCTCCTACGCTGTATGATTCTGCAAGAAAGTCAAACCGCTGGTGGGGCGACGGGGGGGGGGGGGGCAGATCTTTAACTATTTAACTATGACGTCGGTTGCGTCTCTTTGTTTGTACTGGAACGACCCGAGCATTTCTCCATTTACGTGGCCTCTTGGGGTACCAGCGACCTGCCAGAATTGGATGAGGAGTAATTCATCTACATGCTCGATACAGGATCTAATGGTCATTCTTGCCGAACGATTTAGGCTCTTTTTCAATGCCACGCTCAGTTGTACATGTATCTGCCATTCTGGCACCGCACGACGGTTGAACATAGAAAACAGTTATCTTCTTCGAGAAGCGGTTTCGGGAGACAAGATTAAAAATTACTGCCTTCATCAGCTTCTATTGGCATGCTATCACATTCAACGATCGTGTGTTCAGATGCGTTCCTAATCCATAACACATGGAAACGTTTCTATACTTCTTTCTTGCATCACAGCGCCAGATTTGCATCTGGTGGCCAATATTGGAACTAATTTTTTTCCAGCGTATTTCAGATCCGCATTAACGCGTTAAATATCTACAAGTTTCGCTGCCCGATGATAATCACAGCCAACAATGGACTTCTTTGATTGGCTGTACTGTAATAGTAAACGACCCTGTACTTTTATCATTTAATACCCATTATGTGTTGGACATCTCAAGAAAGTTTGGTAGTGTCTGGGAGGTCAACATTTTCCACTTCCGTCAGTGTAGGTAACATTGGTAAGAAGTACCGACCGCCACGCACTGCACAGTGATCTGCGGAGTAAGTACTATATATGAACTTTGGTTGCAAGCGGTTTCTCGTTCCGCCCGCATTTTACTCGTTCTATCCATCTTTTTGATTTGCAGCTCCTGGTGGAACACACATCCAAAAAATTTTTACTCGTTCGTCTGTTCTGTACGAGCGTGCCTTCAGACAGGGAGCAGCCGTTCCGCCCCCCCCCCCCCCCCCCCTCGCTTTGACGGGTCAGCGCCGCTTGCCGCCGCCACCTACGCCACGTCCGTTTGATGCGAGCCGCTTTGTGCCGCTCGACTGCGCCCCCGGACTGGCTAATTGTCGCGTGCAGCCTTTTAGGCGGAGGGCCACTTCTGGCGGAGCTGCTGCAAAAGACGGACCCAAAAGCAGCCGCAGTTCCACGGCGCCTGACTTAGCGGCTAATTTTACGCTCGACGATCGTCCTAGTGGTTTTGCTGCAATGTTAACCGTTAAAGAACGGCATTGTTCAACGGAGAACGTGTCCCACAGGGTTCATTTCTGAAGCCGCAGTTGTTCTTAATGCAGGAATGAGCTGCGATTCTCTACGCTTTATCCGACGCTTTGTAGGAGCGGTCGATCCCTCCCACCATATACTAAGACTGTTGTGGACTGCCAACACAGCCAATCCACTATGACAGGAAGCCGAAAGGCACGCGTTTAAGCTCACGCAGGCTGGCGTGAGGTCTGGAACAGGACAAGTAAATGAGACTAGCAAAACGTACGTAGTTGCTGGAATACTTAACTTTAATCCATAATTGGTGAACATCGCTCTTGACGGTACATGTTTTACAGCATCAATAGTAACTGGTAATGGCGCCTTGCTAGGTCGTAGCAAATGACGTAGCTGAAGGCTATGCTAACTATCGTCTCGGCAAATGAGAGCGTAATTTGTCAGTGAACCATCGCTAGCAAAATCGGCTGTACAACTGGGGCGAGTGCTAGGAAGTGTCTCTAGACCTGCCGTGTGGCGGCGCTCGGTCTGCAATCACTGATAGTGGCGACACGCGGGTCCGACGTATACTAACGGACCGCAGCCGATTTAAAGGCTACCACCTAGCAAGTGTGGTGTCTGGCGGTGACGATCACTGGCACATAATTATTTTTATAGAGCCTGTAGATTCATAGAGACCCTACCGGATAGACGAGCGCGTTAACATGTCGCTTCCTGGATTCCGAAGGTGACGCATCCTCGAATCAAATCCGCGTCTCGGTTTAACGATGAGGATTGCTTAGCCGGCCAACCTGGATGTAGTTGTAGGCGATTTCCCATACCCAGCACTAGGTAAATACCTGGCTGGTACCCACGTCTACCCTCAGATACACACTAAGCAGACATTTAGGAAACGTTCTCACATTTGAACATACGATTTCCTCAAGGCGTATGTAAATGAGGTACACATGTTCCGTCGCGGATAGAGGGAGAGGGAGGGTGGGGGGAGTAGCGGGAGCGGTGTGCTTGGGTCAGAAAGGGCATCCGATCGATCACCAACTGTCATCACTGTACTCCCTCATTAATTATGTGAACTACCCGTCTAATTTTCAGCATTCGCCTATAATACCCTATTTCAAAAGCTTCTATTCTTTTTTTATCTGAGTAATTGATCGTTCAGCTTTTGACTATGTTGACTGGAATACTCTCTTTCAAATTCTGAAGGTGGCAGGGGTAAAATACAGGGAGCGAAAGGCTATTTACAATTTGTACAGAAGCCAGATGGCAGTTATAAAACTCGAGGGACATGAAAGGGAAGCAGTGGGTGGGAACGGAGTGAGACAGGATTGTAGTCTCTCCCCAATGTTATTCAATCTGCATATTGAGCAAGCATTGAAGGAAACAAAAGAAAAATTCGGAGTAGGTATTAAAATCCGTGGAGAAGAAATAAAAACTTTGAGGTTCGCCGATGACATTGTAATTCTGTCAGAGACAGCAAAGGACTTGGAAGAGCAGTTGAACGGAATGGACAGTGTCTTGAAAGGAGGATATAAGATGAACATCAACAAAAGCAAAACGAGGATAATGGAATGTAGTCGAATTAAGTCGGGTGATGCTGAGGGAATTAGATTATTAAGTGAGACACTTGAAGTAGTAAATGAGTTTTGCTATTTGGGGAGCAAAATAACCGATGATGGTCGAAATAGAGAGGATATAAAATGTAGACTGGCAATGGCAAGAAAAGAGTTTCTGAAGAAGAGAAATTTGTTAACATCGAATATAGATTTAAGTGTTAGGAAGTCATTTCTGAAAGTATTTGTATGGAGTATAGCCACGTATGGAAGTGAAACATGGACGATAAATAGTCTGGACAAGAAGAGAATAGAAGCTTTCGAAATGTGGTGCTACAGTAGAATGCTGAAGATTAGATGGGTAGATCATATAACTAATGAGGAAGTGTTGAATAGGATTGGGGAGAAGAGAAGTTTGTGGCACAACTTGACTAGAAGAAGGGATCGGTTGGTAGGACATGTTCTGAGGCATCAAGGGATCAGCAATTTAGTACTGGAGGGCAGCGTGGAAGGTAAAAATCGTAGAGGGAGACCAGGAGATGAATGCACTAAGGAGATTCAGAAGGATGTAGGTTGCGGTAGGTACTGGGAGATGAAGCAGCTTGCACAGGATAGAGTAGCATGGAGAGCTGCATCAAACCAGTCTCAGGACTGAAGACCACAACAACAACAAACAATTGATCGTTCACGTTTCACCTCCATATAAGGCTATATTCCACAGAAATTCCATCAGGAAAGACTTCCTAAGAATTAAATTGGTATTAGATGTTGAAAAATTCCTCTTTGAACTTTTCTTGTTATTACCAGTTCGCATTTTATATCCCCTCTACTTCGGCCATCTTCAGTGATTTTGCTGCTCAAATAACAAACTGATCTTCCGCTTTTAGTGTGCCATTTTCTAGCCTGCGCCCCTCAGCATCACCTGACAGTGTGACTACACGTCGTTACCCGCGTTTTATTTTTGTTGATCTTCCTCTTACAATTTCTTCTCAAGACGCTATTAGTTCCGTACAACGACTCTCGCAACATCTCTACCGTCTCTCAAAGAATCACTGAGTCATCGGCAAACTGCAAAAGTTTCATTTCTTTTACCTGAACTTTAATTCCTTTTCCAAATTTCTCCTTGGTTTTCATTACTCCTTGCTCAGTTTAGAGACTATATAACGTCGGGGATAGGACACAACCCTGTCTCTCCCTCCTCAACCATTTCCTTAGAGTCTTATAACTGCAGCGTGATTTCTGTACAAGTTGTAAATAACTTTCCACTCTCTGTATTTTATCCCTGTCACATTCAAAATTTCAAAGAGTCTAGTGCAGCCAGTAATGTCAACAGCTGTCTTTATACGAGGGCTATCCACAAAGTACATTACGTTTTGGAATTAAAAATAAATAAAGAATTGGAATTTTTTATTATATACAGATGAAAGCCACACTTAAATATTACTTTTCTACATAGTTGCCATTTAAATTAAGGCACTTATCGTAGCGATGGACGAGCTTGGAAATTTCTTTGTCGTAAAATTCAGCCGCCTGCTCCTTCAACCACGTGGTACCTCTTCTTGAAGCTGTGCGTCGTCATCAAAACGCTGCATAGCCAACCACTTCTTCATTGCTGGGAATAAGTGGAAGTCGCTCGGTGTCAGGTCGGGACTGTACGGCGGATGAGGAAACAACTCCCACTTAAAAGATTCGAGAACTTCACGAGTGGCATTTGCCGTGTGGGTCCGGACGTTGTCGTGAATCAGCAAGATCTTTGAGCCCAACTTTCCCCTCCGCTTGTTTTGTATTGCTCTTCTGAGGTTGTGCAGAGTTTGGCAAAACCGTTGAGAGTTTATTGTAGTGCCTCTTTCCAGGAAATCCACAAAAATCACACCTTTTCTGTCCCAAAAGACAATCGCCACGTGGTTGAAGGCGCAAGCGGCCGAATTTTACGACGAAGGAATTTCCAAGCTCGTCCATCGCTACGATAAGTGCCTTAATTTAAATGGCAACTATGTAGAAAAGTATTACTTAAGTGTGGCTTTCATCTGTATATAATAAAAAAATTCCAATTCTTTATTTATTTTTAATTTCAAAACGTAATGTACTTTGTGGATAGCCCTCGTATTTGCAGATGCTACAAACTTAAGTTTGCCTCTCTTCAACCTTTTTCTAGTATAAGTCATGGGACCAGTACTGCCTAAGAACGTGTTTACTAAATTAATGTTTTCTGCTAAGTGGATATTTTGTGTAAATGTACAGACAAGAGACGGCCGTATGATCAGGAGACATACCAGTAAATGACCCATCAATCAGCCTCTGCTTTATGCGGGGGAGACTGATCAGTGTGTTAGGCAATAGAGACTGACACACTCATGCAGTAGGAGTCGATTCCCCGTGGAGTTGCGCCGACTTAGGCTACCGTATATTTACCAAATCACTTCAGACAAATACTGGTGTCACTGTTTCGTAACAGCACACCCTGTTGCCCGCCTCATCCTTTTGTATTCCCTGTGAACCCCCCAGTGACATATCTCTTAATATTCCTCATACCGTCTTCACTATACTTCCCGATTACACGTCTTTTTGCATCAAAACCGCTACACACGAATCAAATCAGAAGAATGTAAATGAATGAATACTTTACTCTGCAGCAGACTGCTATGGTCTGAAACTCCCTGGCCGATTAAAACCATATACTCGAATGCTGCAAGACGCCGGTCAGAGCCAAGCGTAGGAATCCAAAACTCCACTGGGCTATGGCTACATGGAAACAGTGGCTGTGAGCTGTACTGAGTGAACCCGCTCGATATGCAGATCACCCCTCTTCGACTCAGACGTGATGCTACAAACTGTGCGCAAGGGAAACGTTGGGAAGTTTATGATACTGGCAAATGAGTCGTGGATGCAGTCCCTGCCAAAATAGTAATGAATGGAGCTATGGGGTCATCTGACTAGTGAAATCAAAGATAGATCCACTTTGACTAACATTTATTGTTATAATAAAAAGAGAAACCGAAACCTGATTTATAAACGAAATAGTAACTTCTTCAACCGAAAAAAATGGACATCAGAATCTGCACAATTCATTAAGTTAACATAAAAACAGCACTGAGCGACAAAGTCTGCGGGAAAGGATATGAGAACGCATATGGTACTACCCTCACGTTACACTGGAATAGATTAAACACGCGAGTCCGAATCGGACATAAAGATTACATCGATAATTTTGGGGTGAAGGAGAATACACGCAAGAACCTCAAATTCCTGTGGCATCAGTGAGCCATCGAGCAAAACGTAACTCGAGACAAGATCGCGTTATCTGTGGAACATTACACTGACTCGTCACTTTCAATCCGCGGTCAAACTGGCAGAGTGAATTCACCACGATGCTGCGATACGAGCAGGTGGACTGCGCCCTAAGTAGCTGCAGAGGCCGGAGTTAAGTCATAGCTGAAGTTAATTGCCTCAGCAGAAGTGCCTGCAGGAGAGTCAGCTGAAAGAAGTAGCAACGAAGTCCGCTGAAGAAGTTTTAGAGAAAAGCCGCCAAAAGCTGTCTATGTGCCAATCTGCTAGTTTATAAGACGAGATTCCTATCGGACGCCTCTCTCCTCCGAAACTTTTTTAAGTGCTAGCTAATCTTTAAATTTTGCTAGTTAAACAAAATATTAACAATCTGATACTCGGCTGCCACTCTCGAAACAGGGTGGAGCTCCGACCGATGCAAGCAAACGTACACTTTGTTTTCTTGGAAAAAGGCGCCCTAACCCCCACTCTATTTTTTTTTTTAGGCAGCAACCGATCACAGTGTCTCCCACTCTGTAAGACAGGACACAGTTCAACAACCTCCATGCCGTGGCGTCAGAAAGACGTGCCAGCGTTTCTTCAAAAAAATGGGCCGAACATTTCGCAAGTCTCACACTCTCACGGCCGTGGCGATGTTATCTAGCACGTCATCGACAAGCAGTCTGTTTTCTGCTCTGTCGTCAGCCAGTGCTGCAGGGATCAACTTGGTTGAATAGGATCAGCATGAGGAAACGCACAGGCCTCTCACAGATCCAGCTATTCATTCATTCAGTACTGCCGCCGCTATTTTCTGCAGACCATTTGCCAGACGCCTGCCCAATTTCCTCGAGCAAAATGTCCCTTCCTTGCCAAAGTGGCGCCCTGAACACAAATCTCAGAGGACCGGTGACCGACCACTGTCCCTTACCCCATTGCCGAGAGGAGCTACCAGCTGCCGCGGCAATGCTCTAAAAACTCGAGAAAGTCGGTTCACAGGGCGGCTGCACCTTCAGATCACCGAACCAGCGGACGCTGAGAAAGCTCGCCGGGACTTTGTTAATGTACTAACGTACTAAAATATGCGGAACCAATACCAGATTAATCAAAATTACATTATTAGAGCGAATTTATCACCTCTGTATCATGCGTGTTCCAATTTGCATATAAAATCTTGCGTCACTTAATCAAGGAAATGAATTTTTTTTTTTTTTTTTTGTCATCAGTCTACTGACTGGTTTGATGCGGCCCGCCACGAATTCCTTTCCTGTGCTAACCTCTTCGTCTCAGAGTAGCACTTGCAACCTACGTCCTCAATTATTTGCTTGACGTATTCCAATCTCTGTCTTCCTCTACAGTTTTTGCCCTCTACAGCTCCCTCTAGTACCATGGAAGTCATTCCCTCATGTCTTAGCAGATGTCCTATCATCCTGTCCCTTCTCCTTATCAGTGTTTTCCACATATTCCTTTCCTCTCCGATTCTGCGTAGAACCTCCTCATTCCTTACCTTATCAGTCCACCTAATTTTCAACATTCGTCTATAGCACCACATCTCAAATGCTTCGATTCTCTTCTGTTCCGGTTTTCCCACAGTCCATGTTTCACTACCATACAATGCTGTACTCCAGACGTACATCCTCAGAAATTTCTTCCTCAAATTAAGGCCGGTATTTGATATTAATAGACTTCTCTTGGCCAGAAATGCCTTTTTTCCCATAGCGAGTCTGCTTTTGATGTCCTCCTTGCTCCGACCGTCATTGCTTATTTTACTGCCTAGGTAGCAGAATTCCTTAACTTCATTGACTTCGTGACCATCAATCCTGATGTTAAGTTTCTCGCTGTTCTCATTTCTACTACTTCTCATTACCTTCGTCTTTCTCCGATTTACTCCCAAACCATACTGTGTACTCATTAGACTGTTCATTCCGTTCAGCAGATCATTTAATTCTTCTTCACTTTCACTCTGGATAGCAATGTCATCAGCGAATCTTATCATTGATATCCTTTCACCTTGTATTTTAATTCCACTTCTGAACCTTTCTTTTATTTTCATCATTGCTTCCTCGATGTACAGATTGAAGAGTAGGGGCGAAAGGCTACAGCCTTGTCTTACACCCTTCTTAATACGAGCACTTCGTTCTTGATCGTCCACTCTTACTATTCCCTCTTGGTTGTTGTACATATTGTATATGACCCGTCTCTCCCTATAGCTTACCCCTACTTTTTTCAGAATCTCGAACAGCTTGCACCATTTTATATTGTCGAACGCTTTTTCCAGGTCGACAAATCCTATGAAAGTGTCTTGATTTTTCTTTAGCCTTGCTTCCATTATTAGCCGTAACGTCAGAATTGCCTCTCTCCTCCCTTTACTTTTCCTAAAGCCAAACTGATCGTCACCTAGCGCATTCTCAATTTTCTCTTCCATTCTTCTGTGTATTATTCTAGTAAGCAGCTTCGATGCATGAGCTGTTAAGCTGATTGTGCGATAATTCTCGCACTTGTCAGCTCTTGCTGTCTTCGGAATTGTGTGGATGATGCTTTTCCGAAAGTCAGATGGTATGTCGCCAGACTCATATATTCTACACACCAACGTGAATAGTCGTTTTGTTGCCACTTCCCCCAATGATTTTAGAAATTCTGATGGAATGTTATCTATCCCTTCTGTCTTATTTGACCGTAAGTCCTCCAAAGCTCTTTTAAATTCCGATTCTAATACTGGATCCCCTATCTCTTCTAAATCGACTCCTGTTTCTTCTTCTATCACATCAGACAAATCTTCACCCTCATAGAGGCTTTCAATGTATTCTTTCCACCTATCTGCTCTCTCCTCTGCATTTAACAGTGGAATTCCCGTTGCACTCTTAATGTTACCACCGTTGCTTTTAATGTCACCAAAGGCTGTTTTGACTTTCCTGTATGCTGAGTCTGTCCTTCCGACAATCATGTGTTTTTCGATGTCTTCACATTTTTCCTGCAGCCATTTCGTCTTAGCTTCCCTCCACTTCCTATTTATTTCATTCCTCAGCGACTTGTATTTCTGTATTCTTGATTTTCCCGGAACATGATTGTACTTCCTCCTTTCATCAATCAACTGAAGTATTTCTTCTGTTACCCATGGTTTCTTCGCAGCTACCTTCTTTGTACCTATGTTTTCCTTCCCAACTTCTGTGATGGCCCTTTTTAGAGATGTCCATTCCTCTTCAACTGTACTGCCTACTGCGCTATTCCTTATTGCTGTATCTATAGCGTTAGAGAACTTCAAACGTATCTCATCATTCCTTAGTACTTCCGTATCCCACTTCTTTGCCTATCGATTCTTCCTGACTGATGTCTTGAACTTCAGCCTACTCTTCATCACTACTATATTGTGATCTGAGTCTATATCTGCTCCTGGGTACGCCTTACAATCCAGTATCTGATTTCGGAATCTCTGTCTGACTGAAATGAAATTTACGAATCTTATTATTGTATGATCAAAGAAAGAATAATAGCAATAAAAATGAAAAGACGGAATGGCTCCAGCCTGATCCATTTCAACGTGTAAGACTGGAACTCGAATTCGGAGCCTTACCTATTGCGTGCAATGTTCTTAACGGCTGAACTACTCATGCACGAATAACCGAGTTTCAAATGCACACACATTCCGTTGCAGCGCGGAAGATTCACTCTGCCGCCTTGGACGTTTGGAAAGTAGCAGGAAGGCAGTGGTGGAGGGGACGCTGTGTGGGCGGGTCGTGAGCCGTGCCTGTGGAGCTCATCTGGCCGGAACACTGCACGCAGTAAGTGAGGCTCCGGTTTCGAATCCTGATCCACTACAGAGGCCTAAACTTCTAAGAAGTTTCAAAAACAGCGCACATTCTGCTGCAGGGTGAAAGGTCAACACGTAAATCGCGCTACGGTCGCAGGTTCGAATCCTGCCTCGGGCATGGATGTGTGTGATGTCCTTAGGTTAGTTAGGTTTAAGTAGTTCTAAGTTCTGGGGGACTGATGACCACAGATGTTAAGTCCCATAGCGCTCAGAGCCATTTGAACCATTTTTTGAACTTAAATCGCTAAACTGTCAATGAGCTGCTTCTCTGAATGCACGAGTTTAGAAACTATTAATGGTTAAATGATGATGGCGTCCTCTTGGGTAAAATATTCCGGAGTTAAAATAGTCCCCCATTCGGAACTCCGGGCAGGGACTACTCAAGAGGACGTCGTTATTAAGAGAAATAAAACTGGCGTTCTACGGATTGGAGCGTGGAATGTCACATCCCTTAATCGGGCAGGTAGCTTAGAAAATTTAAAAACAATTTGTACAGAAACCAGATGGCAGTTAGAAGAGTCGAGGGACATGAAAGGGAAGCAGTGGTTGGGAAGGGAGTGAGACAGAGTTGTAGCCTCTCCCCGATGTTATTCAATCTGTATATTGAGCAAGCAGTAAAGGAAACAAAAGAAAAATTCGGTGTAGGAATTAAAATCCATGGAGAAGAAATAAAAACTTTGAGGTTCGCCGATGACATTGTGATTCTGTCAGAGACAGCAAAGGACTTGGAAGAGCAGTTGAACGGAATGGACAGTGTCTTGAAGGGAGAATATAAGATGAACATCAACAAAAGCAAAACGAGGATAATGGAATGTAGTCGAATTAAGTGGATTGATGCTGAGGGAATTAGATTAGGAAATGAGACACTTAAAGAAGTAAAGGAGTTCTGCTATTTGGGGAACAAAATAACTGATGATTGTCGAAGTAGAGAGGATATAAAATGTAGACTGGCAATGGCAAGGAAAGCGTTTCTGAAGAAGAGAAAGTTCTTAACATCGAGTATAGATTTAAGTGTCAGGAAGTCGTTTCTGAAAGTATTTGTATGGAGTGTAGCCATGTATGGAAGTGAAACTTGGACTACAAATAGTTTAGACAAGAAGAGAATAGAAGCTTTCGAAATGTGGTGCTACAGAAGAATGCTGAAGATTAGATGGGTAGATCACATAACTAATGAGGAAGTATTGAATAGAATTGGGGAGAAGAGGAGTTTGTGGCTCAACTTGACAAGAAGAAGGGATCAGTTGGTGGGACATATTCTGAGCCATCAAGGGATCACAAATTTAGCATTGGAGGGCAGCGTGGACGGTGAAAATCGTAGAGGGAGACCAAGAGATGAATACAGTAAACAGATTCAGAAGGATGTAGGTTGCAGTAGGTCCTGGGAGATGAAGAAGCTTGCACAGGATATAGTAGGATGGAGAACTGCATCAAACCAGTCTCAGGACTGAACACAACAACATCAACAATAATGACTTGTATGTGGGAACACATGTGCAGCAACACTAATTGATAAGGTCGAAAGATATTAATTAAGAATTGAATGGAAATGTTCAGGACTTTGGGGAATACATACTGATGAGGGGCAGAAACAAAAGACTGGTCGAGATCATGAGAGAAATTTTACTACTGACGTCACATCCATGCTGGTGAAGGTAAATCAGTTTTCTTTAATCCTTTGAAATAATTATTTCGCAACGATGGTCCCTAAATCGAATGATAGTGTAAGGCTTGTTTGCGCTTACTGACGACTTCGACAGAGCTAAGAAAAGGCGCATAATACAAAACTAAGGAGCCTTGCCATTAGCAACACAGGCGTCTTTGAGAAGGCTCTGTGAGGACAAACAGAAGAAAGCAATTAAAGGAAGGTCGCTAATTGTTAATTTCCTCAAGGGTCCTTGTTATCACAAGAGAGAGAGAGAGAGGGACTGAAGTCTAGTGCCTGCTTTCAAGAGGCTAATAAATCAGCCTCGAAGGGCTTAAAACTCAGGCGCTCTTCTTTTTTCTCTTTAACAGGTAAGGCAGGGAGAAGAATGAGATCAAGCGAATGAAGATGAAGGAAAAACACAAATTAGCATAATTTTTGTCTCACTCTTTCAGGATACGACATTCGAGGATATGAAAAATATTACAGGCCGTGACTAGAGGCGCACAAAATATGTTTAATATGTTCATCTACAGAATATATACTTGCCTGAGACAGTGTTAAATGTTTGAAAACGAGTCTAGCTACAGTGTCTAAATCTATATTTTCATTTATTCGCTCTCTCATTTTGATATGGCATTAATCATGAAAACGGTAAAAAAGTAGTTCACACATTGATAACCACATCTCCTCGAGCTGGACGAACTATTCTGCTGGTTGTCAGCAGAGCTGCGTTCCTCAGTTGCCAGCAGAACCGAAGATGCGTTATTATGTTCTGTAGGCCCTTTGCACAACTCTTTGGGGTAACGCTGGTTTCCGATATTACCACAGGGACGATGTACGGAAACTTTCGTTTACACACGGCTTTTGCTTCACCTCGCAGATAGCTATCGTGTCACTGGCAAGTAATAATGCATGTTCGGCTCAGCGATATTCGTAATGAAATTGACTTGCTCAGCATTGTTGGTCACCGTTACTTCACGAAAGTAATATCGGATTGTTTTATCACTCATTATGCTCTCAGTGAATTTTGGGTATTTCCTGCCCTACAGTAGCGAGAGGATCGCATCTGGGATATGGAAGAAAGTCTTTCATTAAATGATGCTGCTGTCTAACTTCGCCCAGTAAAATTGCAGGTTCGAATCCTGCCTCGGGCATGGATGTGTGTGATGTCTTTAGGTTAGTTAGGTTTAAGTAGTTCTAAGTCTAGGGGACTGATGACCTCAGATGTTAAGTCCCATAGTGCTTGGAGCCATTTGAACCATTTTTTAAAAATGCAGCACCATGAAGGCGACAGAGAACAAATGACAAACTGGCGTTCTGTAATATGCAAATAACCGAAATTTCTGTACAACCTCACAAGATAGGTAGGAGTAATGTTAGCTACTTTCCATACGCTCTGATCAACCAGCACATTATGACCACCTACCTAATGTCCGGTATGCTCACCTTTGGCTCGGATAACAGTGGCGAAGCGTTGTGGCATGGAAGCAGTGGGGCCTTGGTGGATCGCTGGAGAGAGCTGGCACCACATCTGCACACACAGGTCACATGACTCCCGAAAACTCTGGAGAACGACGAGCTGACGCGACGTTCCATCGGCTTCAGATCTGACGAGTTGGGGTGCTAGTACATCAGCTGGAACTCGCCACTGTGTTACTCGAACAACTCCGTCACATGGCGCATTATCTATCTTGTGGAAGAATGACATTGCCGTCATGAAAGGGTGTAGGTGGTATGCAGCCAGTCTACGATACTCCTTGGCCGTCATGGCGCCTTGCACGAGCTCCACTGGAGCCATGGATGCCCACGTGAATGTTCCCCAGAGCATAATAGTGTCGCCGCCAGCTGGTCTACCGCAGTAGAGGTGTCAAGGAGCTGTTACCCTGGAAGGTGCATTCGCGTGCTCCTATCAGCATGATGAATAAGGCATCGGGAATCATCAGACCATGCAACGGCCGGCCGGAGTGGCCGAGCGGTTAAAGGCGCTACAGTCTGGAACCGCACGACCGCTACGGTCGCAGGTTCGAATCCTGCCTCGGGCATGGATGTGTGTGATGTCCTTAGGTTAGTTACGTTTAAGTAGTTCTAAGTTCTAGGGGACTTATGACCACAGCAGTTGAGTCCCATAGTGCTCAGAGCCATTTGAACCATTTGAACGATGCAACGCTCTGCCACTTCGCAAACGTCCAGTGCCGATGGTCATGTGCCAGTTTCAGTCGTAGTTGCCGATATCGTTGTGCTAACATCGGCACACGCATGTATCGACGGCTGCGGAGGCCCATCTGTGGGAGTGTTCGGTGCACTGTGTGTTCAGACACACTTGTACTTTGCCCAGTATTAGAGTCTGATGTTAGTTGCACCACAGTTCGCCTCCTGTCCTGTTTTACAAGTCCGACTTCGGTAACGGTGGGTGGTCGCCCAACCCCACGAATTCTGGACGTGGCTCAGCTTGGTTTCGCCAAGTGTTAAAGACAGTCACCGCAGCACTCCTCAACGCCAGAAAAGTTGTTCAGACTTCGAAATGCTCATGTCAAGCCTCCAGGCCATCACAATGTACCCTCAGTCAAAATGAGATAGACTACTGGCCATTACAACTGCTACACCACGAAGATGACGTGCTAAGGAAGCGAAATGTAGCCGACAGGAAGAAGATGCTGTGACATGCAAATGATTAGCTTTTCAGAGCATTCACGCAAGGTTGGCACCGGTGGCGATACCTACAACGTCCTGACATGAGGAAAGTTTCCAACCGATTTCTCATACACAAACAGCAGTTGACCGGCGTTGCCTGGTGAAACGTTGTTGTGATGCCTCGTGTAAGGACGATAAATGCGTACCATCACGTTTCCGACTTTGACAAAGGTCGGATTGTAGCCTATCGCGATTACGGATTATCGTATCGCGACATTGCTGCTCCCGTTGGTCGAGATCCAATGACTGTTAGCAGAATATGGAATCGGTGGGCTCAGGAGGGTAATACGGAACGCCGTGCTGGATCCCAACGGCCTCGTGTCACTAGCAGTCGAGATGACAGGCATCTTATCCGCATGGCTGTAACGGATCGTGCAGCCACGTCTCGATCCCTGAGTCAACAGATGGGGACGTTTGCAAGACAACAACCATCTGCGCGAACAGTTCGACGACGCTTGCAGCAGCATGGACTATCTGCTCGGAGACCATGGCTGCGATTACCCTTGACGCTGTGTCACAGACAGGAGCGCCTGCGATGGTGTACTCAACGACGAACCTGGGTGCACGAATGGCAAAACGTCATTTTACCTGATGGATCCAGGTTCTGTTTGCAGCATGGTGATGGTCGCATCCGTGTTTGGCGACATCGCGGTGAACGCACATTGGAAGCGTGTATTCGTCATCGCCATACTGACGTATCCCCCGGCGTGATGGTATGGAGAGCCATTGGTTACACGTCTCGTTCATCTCTTGTTCGCATTGACGCCGCTTTGAACAGTGGACGTTACATTTCAGATGTGTTACGACCCGTAGCTCTACCCTTCATTCGATCCCTGCGAAACCCTACATTACAGTAGGATAATGCACGACCGCATGTTGCAGGTCCTGTACGGGCCTTTCTGGATACAGAAAATGTTCGTCTGCTGCCCTGGCCAGCACATTCTCCAGATCTCTCTGCAACTGAAACCGTCTGGTCAATGGTGGCCGAGCAACTGGCTCGTCACAATACGCCAGCCACTACTCTTGACGAACTGTGGTATCGTGTTGAAGCCGCATGGGCAGCTGTATCTGTACACACCATCCAAGCTCTTTTTGACTCAATGCCCAGGCGTATCAAGACCGTTATTAAGACCAGAGGTGGCTGTTCTGGGTACTGATTTCTCAGGATCTACGTACGCAAATTGCGTGAAAATGTAATCACATGTCAGTTCTAGTATAATATATTTGTCCAATGAATAACCGTTTATCATCTGCATTTCTTCTTGACCTCGAGGCCACGCCACAGACCAAGATGCTGACCGTCCACTGGAACCGCATTCTTCCGACTCGTTGGGAGACCCTATACGACCACACGAGGCGGACTACACGCAAGACACGGAACAGCATTCGCGCGTGTCCATCAAATCGGCCGCATAACGCCGTACACGGTTGGCTGATCGTCCGATCCCAGTGGAATGGGATTGGTCGGACGTAGTTGGTGCGACTGAGCGCATGATGTGTGAATGCTCTGAAAAGCTAATCATTTGCATATTAGAACATCTTCTTCCTGTTGGTTAAATTTCGCGTTTGTAGCACGTCATCTTCGCGGTGTAGCGATTTTAATGGCCAGTAGTGTACGTATCAAGTAGATGGTGGTGTAGCCTGTCTATAAATTGCAGTGCGAGCAGCGTTAGTGGTGGGGGAAATGGCCTTTCTCAGGAGGATTCTGCAACTGGCATACGAGAACACGAAAATGAATTTCCTGTCCAGAGGTGGAGTGGAGTGTGCAGTGATTTACATAGATTCTGTTCGGGCAAGTTCCGTGTGTTAGTTACTTATTTCTGTATGCTGCATTACTGGAGGACAAACACTACCCGGGTGTGTCGGCGCTCTGCGGCAACAATGATTCAGAGGCTGCGTTGTGGAATGGTTGGTTATAACGTTACGAAACAGCCAGTAGCAGCTACCCGTCACACAGCTAGGTGGACAAGTTGCAGACTCGGCTACGCGCTCTTCAGTTTGCAGGCAGACTAAACGGTGGTCCACTGATCGTGACCGGGCCAAATATCTCACGAAATAAGCGTCAAACGAAAGAACTACAAAGACCGAAACTTGTCTACCTTCAAGGGGGAAACCAGATGGCGCTATGGTTGACCCGCTAGATGGCGCTGCCATAGGTCAGAGGGATATCAACTTTTTTTTTTTTTTTTAAATAGGAACCCCCATATTTTATTACATATTCGTGTTGTACATAACGAAATATGAATGTTTTAATTGGACCACTTTTTTCGCTTTGTGATAGATGGCGCTGTAATAGTCACAAACATATGGCTCACAATTTTAGACGAACAGTTGGTAACAGGTAGGTTTTTAAAATTAAAACACAACGTAGGTACGCTCGAACATTTTATTTCGCTTGTTCCAATGTGATACATGTACCTTTGTGAACTTATCATTTCTGAGAACGCATGTTGTTACAGCGTGATTACCTGTAAATACTACATTAATGCAATAAATGCTCAAAATGATGTACGTCAACCTCAATGCATTTGCCAATACGTGTAACGACATTCCTCTCAACAGCGAGTAGTTCGCCTTCCGTAATGTTCGCACATGCGTTGACGATGTGCTGATGCATGTTGTCAGACGCTGTTGTCGGTGGATCACGATAGCAAATATCCTTCAACTTTCCCCACAGATGGAAATCCAGGGACGTCACATCCGGTGAACGTGCGGGCCATGGTGTGGTGCTTCGACAACCAATCCACCTATAATGAAATATGCTATTCAATACCGCTTCAACTGCACCCGAGCTATGTGCCGGACATCCATCATGTTGGAAGTACATCGCCACTCTGTCATGCAGTGAAACATCTTGTAGTTACATCGGTAGAACATTACATAGGTAATCAGCATACATTGCACCATTTAGATTGCCATCGACAAAATGGGGGCCATTTATCCTTCCTCCCATAATGCCGCACCATACATTAACCCGCCAAGGTCGCTGATGTTGCACTTGTCGCAGCCTTCGTGGATTTTCCGTTGCCCAATAGTTGGTGTATGACGCTTCGTCGCTAAGTAGAACGCGTGCAAAAAATCTGTCATTGTCCCGTAATTTCTCTTGTGCCTAGTGGCAGAACTGTACACGACGTTCAAGGTCGTCGCCATGCAATTCCTGGCGCACAGAAATATGGTACGGCTGCAATCGATGTTGATGTAGCATTCTCAACACCGACGTTTTTGAGATTCCCGATTCTCTCGCAATTTGTCTGCTATTGATGTGCCGATTAGGCGCGACAGCAGCTAAAACACCTACTTGGGCATCATCATTTGTTGCAGGTCGTGGTTGGCGTATCACATGTGGCTGAACAGTTCCTGTTTCCTTGAATAAGGTAACTATCCGGCGAACGGTCCGAACACTTGGATGATGTCGTCCAGGATACCGAGCAGCATACATAGCACACGTCCGTTGGGCATTTTGATCACAATAGTCATACATGAACACGATATCGACCTTTTCCGCAGTTGGTAAACGGTCCATTTTAACACGGGTACTGTATCACGAAGCAAATCAGTCCCCACTGGCGGAATGTTACGTGATAGCACGTACTTAGTTTGTGACTATTACAGCGGCATCTATCACAAAGCGAGATAAAGTGGTCCAACTAAAACATTCATATTTCTTTACGTACTAGACGAATATGTAATTAAAGATGCGTGTTCCTTTTTTTTTAAAAAAAAAAAAAACGTAGTTGATATCCGTTCGACCTACGGCAGCGCGATCTAGCGGGCCAACCACAGCGCCATCTGGTTTCCCCCTTCAAGATAGACGAGTTTCGTTCTTTGTAGTTTTTTCGTTTGACGCTTATTTCGTGAAATATTTGGCCCGGTCACCATCAATGGACCACCCTGTATAATCCTACCTACTTTGTGTGGCTGCGCTAAAATGTTTATCATCTGTATATGCGAACGTTTAGTACAGTTCATTCAATTTGGCATTTGTCGCATGCCATCTTCTTGTGTTTGCAGTTTTAACGGCCAGCGGTGCGTTTTGTATGCAAGCCAGGCTGGAAACGTGCCCGAGCCGGCCTGAGTGGCCGAGCGGTTCTAGGCGCTTCAGTCTGGAACCGTGCGACCCCTACGGTCGCAGGTTCGATTCCTGCCTCGGGCATGGATGTGTGGTATGTCCTTAGGTTCGTTAGGTTTAAGTAGTTCTAAGTTCTAGGGGACTGATGACCTCAGCAGTCAAATCCCATAGTGCTCAGAGACATTTGAACCATTTGAACTACCCTGGCGCGTCGGCGCATTGCATCAACAATGATTCAGAGGCTGCGTTGTCGATTGGCTGGTTATAACGTTACGAAACAGCCAGTAGCAGCTACCTGTCACACAGGTAGGTGGACGGGTTGCAGACTCGGCTACACGCTCTTCAGTTTACAGGCAGACTACAATCCTACGTACTTTGAGTAGCTGCGCTAAAATGCTTATCATCTGCACAGGGCCGGCCTTAGCCATCCAGGTGCCCCGGGCGAGTCGTCCAGTTGGCGCCCTTTATTGTATAAATAGCGAACCTGGCAGTGCTTTGCAACACGGTATTTGACTGTTTTCTAGAAATCGTCTTAAGTGGTTAAAGGCGTCATCTTATGATCATAACATGGTTTTTTCCATCGTAAATTTGAGTATTTTATTTTTTTAAATGGAAATGAAATCCAAATAATCTGAAAGCCCGCTAAGACGCTCCATGTGAGTCTTGTGTAGCCTGTGACGTCAGTCCAGCATGCTGCTGTCGCTGCCGTAACAGTCAGTATAGCAGTGATATATTGTTTGGGAATTCACGTTTTGGGAAATTGTCTAAAAATATTGCGTAGTACTGCACTGTACATCTACAAAAACTCGAGAAAATTGTTTTTGCGTGTTCCAAACAAAGAAAAGATGCGTAAAATGTGGTTGAAACAGGCTCGTATATCCCAAATATTTCTTTTCTTTTCTGAAGCACCCCTGTACTAAAGCGAACAAAACAAAACAAAAATTATTCAAATTGGTCAAGCCATTTCTTTGTTTTGGTGAGACTAACACACAACAATTGATTTTTATATATAGGAGGTAATATGTATAACGATGATCTGCATATCCGAACGATTAATACACTTCATCCAATTTGGCATTTGTCGCATGCCGTCTTCACATACTTGCAGTTTTAATGGCCAGAGGTGCGTTTTGTACTCAAGCCAGGCTGGAAACGAGCCCAGATTGTTTTCGTTAAAGCGACCTGTATGAAGTGAAGTCGTCCCCTGTGGCCGACAGCCCCGTTCGCAGTGGGCCACAGGTCTCGTCTCACTCAGAGCGGCTGTAACGAGATGCGCGAATCCAACAGCGGGAAAGCCCCGTGTGGAGAGCAGGAACGCCGCACCTGGTTCCCCGCCGGGCCTGGCTGGGCCGGGCTAGCAGCCGGCGTATCGAGCCGCGGTGAGTCAGCCGTGTGGGGGCGGCGAGCGGCCGTAACAGAGTTAGCCGCAGCGCCGCCCCCTGGGACACCGCGCTGCGGGGGAGGCCCGGGCCATACTGCGGGAATCATAGCGGAAGGCTCGCAGTCGCGTTTTCAGTCAGTGAATCCTGCATGATGCACTGTTTCTACGCAGAGTTGATCTCTGGGGCGGCAACATTAACAGCTGCTGTAGTCTTCAGTCCTGCGACTGGTGGTCTGTGCTGTGTAACTCTCCTCTAACGATTTACTGCCACCCCAACCCTCTCTCTGTAATATTATAGGCTCTACTAAATTAGCACTACGCCGATAATGTTGGTCCTATGAAAAAAAAAAGATTTGATTTGACAGTGATCGTGCGTAATGGAAAGGGTATCGGACTATGTTTCGTTTCTCGAAAGTACAGGGTGGCGCAGGGGAACGGGAAATTTTGAACGTTACAGTTAGCAGCACTGTAGCGCCGGCAGATGTTCGAAACTTTGCGCAATTGATGTGAACGCATTGCCATTTAGTAATCATGGAGAATTGGACTGGTGCGGAACGTGCAGTAGCTGTGAGAGCGTTTTACAAAAATGGTGACAGTGCGACTGCCGCGCCGAGACAATTTCGACAGCATTACCAGCTTGGACGTCATGGACGTGCCCCATCTGCGCATGCGATTACAACGTGGGTGCGTAATTTTGAAGAAACAGGATCTGCCTTGAAAAAGAAACCTCCAGCTGGCATTCCAACGGTACGTACCCCAGAGAACTTTGCAGCTGCTAGAGCTGCAATCGAGACAAGTCCTCGCCGCTCCGTTCGACAGCATGCATCTTCGCTAGACATTAAGCGACGAAGCTTACAAAGAATACTGCACGAATTAGACTTCCATCCCTATAAGTTGCAGATTGTGCAACAGTTACATGAACGAGACCCAGCGTCACGTATGGAGTTTAGTAGCCAGATATTGGCTAAAATCAACGAGGACGCCAATTTCCTTGGTAACTTATGGATATCAGACGCAGCCCATTTCCACCTGAACGGATTCGTGAACAAACAGAATTTTCGTTATTGGGCACAGGACAATCCTTGTGAGTTTCACCAACGACCACTACATAGCGCCAAGGTCACAATATGGTGTGCTGTATCATGTCATGGTGTTATCGACCCTTATTTTTTTTAACGTGAGGATGGTAGTGCAGTGACAGTAACATCCGCTCGATATGTTGAAATGCTTCAAACATTCTTTACACCGAGACTGTACGAGCTTAATCTTAACGTCGAAAACATGTGGTTTCAGCAGGACGGAGCCACGTCACACACTGCTCGACAATCGATGGCAGCAGTTCGTCAATTGTTTGGAAGACGCATTATTTCACGTAACGGTGGCATTGCATGGCCTGCGAGATCCCCTGATCTTAGTGTGTGCGACTTCTTCCTGTGGGGATATCTTAAAGGCAAGGTGTACCGTACGCGTCCTGCAACAATCCATGAACTGAAGGAGAACACTGAAAACGAAATCACTGCCATTCCCCAAGATTTGCTACGCCGCGCATTCCAGAGTTTTCATAACAGGCTGTTAGTGTGTGAACGCCGAATGGGAGCACATCTTTCCGATATCATCTTTAAAAAGGAAAGAGACACATTTGGACATTTTGATTATAAAGACATACTGAATAATGGCATACTGACTACATTCACTTTCGTTAATAAATTACTAGTTTTATGAATTTATTCACGGAAATGACGTTATTTCGAAATTTCCCGTTTCCCTGCTCCACTCTGTATATTATTGAAAGGGAGCAGTAGCAGAAGAAATGGTATCCGAACCAAGGTTCTATTACGAGGGCATTTCGAAAAGTAAAGATACAGTGGCTCGCAGTCCTTAAATAGAACATTTATTTAGAAGACGTCAGTTACATCTTATTAACTGGATTATTTGTTATTTTTCGACGTAATCACCCACGTTATCCAAACATCTGTTAAGTCGGTGCACAAGCTTTTGTATCACACAGTCATAGAAAGTTGCCATCTGTTGTCGGAACTACATTTCAGCTTCATCTTTGATCTCTTCATCGTCGTGGAATGATTTTCCACCAAGATGTGACTTCAGGTAACGGAAGACATGGCAGTCGGTGGGCGCAAGGTCCGGGCTGTATGGCGGATGGTCCAATACGTCCCATATGAATTGTTTGATTACAAGCGCTGTGTGTGGCCGAGCGTTGTCATCAAGCAAGTGGACTCCACTTGTCAGCATTCCCCTGCGTTTGTTTTGAATTGCCTTTTGAAGACGTTTCAAAGTCTGGGAATATGCAGCAGCATTAATTGTCGTTCCAGGAGGCATAAATTTCAACAGAAGAATGCCTTGTCTGTCCCAAAAAACAGAAACCATGATTTTCTTCGCTGAAATCGAAGTTTTGCATTTCTCGGCTTTTGGTGAATTCGAATGGCGCCATTGCATTGATTGTTGCTTGGATTCAGGTGTATGGTGATAAACCCACGTCTCGTCACCTGTCACAATGAGATCAGGGAACTCATCACCTGCTTCAGCATGGCGTGTGAGGAAGTCGAGCGTAAAGCTCATCCTTTTCTTTTTGTGTTCTTCCGTTAACAGTTTTGGAACCCAGTACGCACACAATTTCCTGTACCCTAACTTGACAGTCACAACGTCATAAAGAGCTATCATTGACACATCAGGTATGATCTGATGCAATTCTTTCAATGTGAGACGTCTATTCGCACGAATTGCTTCCTCCGTTCTCCGAAAAAGGGCATCAAAGATCACAAATGGCCGACCTGTTCTTTGTTTGTCACGAACATCGGTCCTACCTTCAGAGAAGTGACGACACCATTTCGCTACATTTTGTCGATTCATAATGTTCCCATAAACAGAAACAATTTCTTTGTGAATATCCGCTGGTCGCTGACCTTTTGCATGAAGAAAACGTATGATGTAGCGCACTTCGCATTTGGCGGGATTCTGAATCGGCGCAGCCATTTAAACACGACCTACTCCAACCAGAAGCAACGTTCAACTGCCGAACGACAGCGAGGAGAAAGCTAACGGTTCAAGGTTAACACCAGTGTTGCCAACTTGCTCGCCAAAACTCTTCTGTTCCTCTGGCGTACGGTGTATCTTTACTTTCCGAAATACCCCCGTAATTCCTAAGTAAATTGCAGTGACAAGAAAGGAAACGATCGCCTGCCTAAGTAGACAAAGTCTTACCAGGTACCTGCACTGTTCATTGACTATTGCGATTGACTTTACTTGTTACTAAAAACCTGTTTTGCAAATAGGGTACGAGACAGTAGCATGCGTTAGCGAGCAGTAAACCAGTGGCTTGGAATGGACAACACAAAATGAATATTAAAACGTTTTCGCAACTACTGGTTTTCATTAACACTTACTATCTGTATATTAAATCAGAAAGTTAATGATCATTACAGGTAAATGATTACCAATGGTGGAGCGCTACTAACTTGGACATGAGCATCTTTTACCAGTGTAATTATTGAAAATTATTACCAATGAAATGGTTTTCAGATAGTCATGTACTTTTTAATAATTACTATTTGTTTTCTTAGGGAACATTCACATCTTTATAGTAGCTAGAGCACAACTGAAACATGAGGTCCCAGAATATGCTAAGGATTGAAAGGTTGTAGCCAGTTACTAATTTAACCAATGTATATTTAGAATAACCTTATAATAAATACTTCACCATGATATCGTCAAGACTTCCTTTCAGGTTAAAACAGTGCGGCGGCCAGGACTCGAACGGAACCTCGTCTTTTGCTGGCGATGCTCGGAATCCGCACTCACAGCTTCACTTCCACCTCCGACTCTCTCTTGTCTTCCAAACCTTCACTTCCACCACAAACTCTCTCTCGTCTTCCATACTTCACAGGAATTCTCCTCCCCGCGTTGCTGGCAGTTCTGGAAGGCTGGGCGCTGCTCAGAAATGGTCTGGCCATCGCCTAGCGATTTAATCTTCCAGGAAGTTTAAAACGTCGCACGCTCCACTGGAGAGTGAAAGATTCTTCTGCAACCCGAAGCAGTAGTTATTCATAGTTCGCAAGTGCTAATACAAAAGAAACATAAAATACGGCATTTTAGCTTTAGTAGGCTGCAACTCAGAACAGCATCTGCTCGGTTCAGCCCATCGTAGAACGCGATCTTGCATCTTATCGTTTTACGGTGCCAAAATACTTCGGGACGTAACGCATTGTTCACACGCGTGAATCCATCGTAATGTGAAATTCCCGCACGCAATGCCCAAAACACACAGTCCTCGATAACCGCTTTAGGCCAGTACCACATTAGGGGACTTTCTCGCGTTAAATTGGACAATTATTGTCGCGTCAGAAATAAACTCACCGATCCAAAGGGTAGATGCACACTGGGACGAAAATGCCGTTCCATGAAGTTTCCGCCCGCCACTATCGCTGTGAAATGGGCCAGGCTCTACTTTTTTTTCCCATCTCTCGCGGCAGTTGTTGGCTGCGCTGCGATACTCGACTGTTTACATCGTCAGTCTCGCAGCAGCCACGAACTTCGCTGTGCTCGCTTTCGTCCACGTGTGGCGCTGTCTGAAAACCGTGTGGTAAATATCGAACCAGTGGATCGTGCACTGTCCAGTGAACTAATAAATACTGAGCTGCAGGAATATCCATGTCTGTACAACACAAAATCTACAGATTACAGGGATTGTATGTTGAAGGCAGGAGTAAGGAATAAGGTGTGTGAAGATTTCGTCATTTGTAATTTGAAGAATATTAGAAGTGGTTAAGCAATTAACATGAACTTGTAGCATAAAATTGTTTATTGCAACCTAGTTTATGGTAGTGTTAGAGTTATTATTAATGAACTGCTTGTTCCTTTAAATAATAAAAGCTCGACAGCAAACTTCGTTTGCAAATTTCTCCAGACAGTTTTCTTGTGTGGTTTCCCCCAACTATGTAAATTGAGCCCCCCAAGTATTTAAATTGAGAAACCATTTTTTTATTTTTCCACATATCGTGTTCAAAAACTTTGGTACTTGTTTGTTGCATGCCATATATTCCTTTTTTGGATGATATTTGTAATCCTACTTTTTCCGCAACTTCTTTAAGAATTTCTATTTGTTTTTGAGCTGTGGTAAAATCCCTAATTAAAATTGCCAGATCATCTGCAAAGGCGAAGGAGTCTACTCTAATATTACTTCTACCTGACTTGATTGATTCATCTATATTTTGACTCGACTTCCGCTCTCGCCATTCTGTAATTACTTTTCCAAAGAACAGTTAAACGGTTATGGGGAGAATCCATCTGCCTGTCTAACGCGTCTTTATATCAAATGGTTAAGAAATTTCTTCCAAGAATTTAACTTTAGACATAGTGTCAGTTAACGTTTCTTTAATCAGTGTTAGAATTTTATTATCTATCCTTCGTTCCTTTAAAATTTGGAAAAGAGATTCACAATCAACTGAGTACTAGGCCTTTTTAAAATCCACAAATGTACAGACAATATTGTTACTAGAAATCCTTTGGTGCTTGAGGATTAGTTTTAAACTAGGAATTTGTTCCTGACACGATCTGTTCGGTCTAAAGGCTCCAACTGCATTCAGATTCACACAAAATATTTGTAATGAAAAATCACTTTCTAAACTCGGTAAACTTAGCCATTATAGCACTATAATCAAACCTGAATGTCTATATGGAGCAGAAACTTTAAACAGAAAGAGGGAAATTCAAAAGAAAGACAGAAAGAAAGATTATTAGGAAAATATTAGGCCCCAAAATTACTGATGGAGAAGTCAAAGGAAACAGAAGAATACACAGACATACATGGTGACATGAGAAAACGAAGACTTAAATTTTATGGGCACATTAACAGAATGGCACCCACCACGTTGACAAAACATAGAGTAGAATTCTACGAAAACGGCTAAGCAGGATCTTAAAGTAGCCTGTATAATTCAGGCAGACGTTACAGATAGAAAAACATTTAGACAAAAGATATTTGATTGAAAAGTTGGTCAGAGGGAAATTACAAAACTGGCTGGAACAAAGTGCCTGATGAAAGGAAGAGACTTCATTCTCAAAGGAAGAAAGAAATTTGGACACAAAGGAAGGCCAACCATCAAAAGCGACATTGACTGAGTGTACCTCGCATGGTCCTTTCGGGCCCATATGTGAATAATAATAATAATAATAATAATAATAATAATAAATAAACGGTTGCCACAGCGTATAGCACAAACATGCCGTGAAACACATTAATGTTACTCTCTTAGAGGATTTCAAAGTTCGACTGTGCGTGTGTCTAATGGAAAAGAGGTATCAGACTATACTTTTGAATTTTGTGAAGTTTGCAGTAAAATCAAACGGGCCTTAACCTTGGGCGTTAACAGAAGTGGTAAAATTATGAGTCAATGAAAAAAAATTATCGGTCGCCAGATATTAGTTATTGAAGTTACTTTTGTCGATATTTCCCATTGAATATCAAACAGGATACAAACTGACACAGTGCACTCTGTACTGTGTGTAGCAGCAGTTACCAACACACACACACACACACACACACCAGTAAATTATGGGGAACAAAATCGCGCCGAGATCATACTAATGACGCCACAACCATTAGCATTACTTAATCAAAATACTAAAACATCACTGCATGTAGTGCAGAAGTAATTTTGGACATGAGGGGCTTCTATCTTGACTGACATGAATAACACAAATAAAGATAAATACACTTTTTAAGAAAAATATACTGTTTAAGCTCCTCTGCATATAGCAGTTTTCCTTAGTAGCAGTAATAGTTCACTTTTTTTCTTAATAGGAGGAGAATATGATGAGGACCCATTAACTTGGATAGTTTCACTAGCCAAGGTTCTTTGATTACTGCAAAAGTAAAAAACTATCTCTAAAAGCTAATCATTCACTTACATTGCTTTGTAAGGTAATAAAATGCAACACTGAACTTAATTAACTTGAAAAGGAACCGTTCATGATGGGTATCAGAACTACACTATCTTTAAAAATGTGCATAACTTCAATTCTAATACGAGTAATACTACCGCAAATCGGTTCATTAAAGATTTAAATGTACTTGTACTTTAATCAACTGTAAAGCAGGTATTCTTGGCAATAATATTTACACAATCTTGCACTGTTATCCTACAAAACTATATTTTATAATAAACTAAGGATAAATAATTAAGGTTTTCACTTTCCTATTGATTGATCTTTGAATTTTTGTACTTAAACTTCCTA
The DNA here is from genome assembly GCF_023864275.1 of Schistocerca cancellata. NCBI lineage: Eukaryota > Metazoa > Arthropoda > Insecta > Orthoptera > Acrididae > Schistocerca > Schistocerca cancellata. Next base: position 62,804,870 of record NC_064628.1, on the reverse strand, counting down.
CCTTAACAATTTTACTTTAAGTAGTCCATAAACAAAGCATCCAAAATTTTACTCTTACTTTAACTTTTGCTACTCCTTTTACTTTAGACAAAAAATCACTATTAAACACATGAATGCCAGAATTGTTTATTTAAATCAGGATACTCGGTTTTAGTAGCACTTTGGTGAGGACCCTGCATAGGTTCGTGATCAGGATTGAAGTTATGGTTTCGAACACGAATCGACGTTTTATGTGTTTATTATTGAAACAACACACAAATTAACTGGCTCATGCCAATATACATTACGTAACTGAATGTATGAAGTCTGTGGAGCAGTGGCGAAGATTAGTGGCAGGCGAAACGGCGGATAACTCTACTCACGACTCTTGATGTGCGAATGCTCTATAAAATCTCTTCTTGGCGTCTGATTTTCATCATATTAGAGCCATTCCATTATTCTGTGAATACCAAGTAATAGCCAGATCTACATCCGAGGCGAATCACTTCTAATGCAGCTTCCAATTGCCTCTCTTAGCACCCTCGAAGTGTACCGTGCCAAGGCTAGCCACTCACTGTTTGCCGTTCACACAAAGGAGCCGCTCAGTTCGACCGCCAAACCCACCTTTTACATTGCGCCATGCCACTTTCGTTGCGGAGGGACTTCCCTACAGCGTTTACATGTTACAAATACAAGTGCCCAAAGCATGAACCAGCTTTTAACAAACATACTTCTTTCATAAACATATTCATATTACAATAATTTAAAATAATAGGTTTGTTTATAAATAAATAAATCTTCTGCTACCAGTCACGATTTTTTCTTTATTTTACTATTTGCACGACGCGTTTCGAGAAATAATTCTCATTTTCAAGTGCGTTTTTTATGTGTGTTAAGCCATTTCTTTCGATGTTGTCAGTATGTGTGAGTCTGCTTCATTTTGTTGACTTTTACTGTAATACATAGGAAATGCGATTTTTAGTTGGGTATCAATTCTTTCTGTGAGGTTAGTGGCTAAAGTTTGAGAACAATTTGTACTTACAGTTTTCTAATGGTCCATTTGTGTAGAGTCTCACACACCCACTTAACATCACACACGACTTGTACACTTTACACATCGAAAATATCTTATATAAACAAAACAGTTACAAAGATCTTCTTACAGGTAGTTCACAGAGATAACATTATAGGTCTTCCACAGATTATGATATGCTTTTGTACAGAGGTTATTTATCTTAACAATTTGGCTCATGAATAATAATGTTATCTCTGTGAACTACCTGTAAGAAGATCTTTGTAACTGTTTTGTTTATATAAGATATTTTCGATGTGTAAAGTGTACAAGTCGTGTGTGATGTTAAGTGTGTGTGTGAGACTCTACACAAATGGACCATTAGAAAACTGTAAGTACAAATTGTTCTCAAACTTTAGCCACTAACCTCACAGAAAGAATTGATACCCAACTAAAAATCGCATTTCCTATGTATTACAGTAAAAGTCAACAAAATGAAGCAGACTCACACATACTGACAACATCGAAAGAAATGGCTTAACACACATAAAAAACGCACTTGAAAATGGGAATTATTTCTCGAAACGCGTCGTGCATATAGTAAAATAAAGAAAAAATCGTGACTGGTAGCAGAAGATTTATTTATTTATAAACAAACCTATTATATCTACAGTCGCAGGCTTTCAAAAAACCATTTATAATGGATCAAATCAAATAATTTAAAATTTCAACATATTGCTTTGCTTTTTCCCCACACTTCATAAATTGCAGATACACAGTTACTTAAAATAAACCTACTCCTAATTGATATAAGTGTATAACGTTCCCTTAGAAAAATTATGAATGATTGTGCTGGTAAACTTCTACGTTATTTAATTTTCAAACAGCTGAGAAAAACTCAACGTACTCAGTTTTATCTTTACTTATTCTGATCATCACTAAACTGACACAAAATATTTTTGCGCAACGGAATCTGACTTTCAATAATCCCTACAAAAGAATGGCCCTAACTAGCAATAACCTATACCTGTCATGAATCACAAAAATCTTCGTTAGTCGAACTAGTGCAATATTGCGAGCGCCAATACTGCCGGCTAAATAAAAGATTATAACTACTGAAGGCACTAACTACTGATAGGCATAGTCAGCAAATTAAAGATTTTGATAGAGAGCAAACAATATATTTACCTTAATAATGTTCAAAAGTCATCATGTGGAGAGAGAGATGCCAGAGTTTTGAGAAGTTACTATAAGCAAACGATCTGGACGTGTGTCCGCCAGAAAAAGGAAATTTGTGAAGATGGATGTCACGAACACACGTCCAGATCGTTCGCTTATAGTAACTCCTCAAAACTCTGGCATCTCTCTCTCCACATCCACCACTGCTGGCGGCTCACCTCCAACTGCCCAACGCTACACGCTGTTCACAACCATGTGCCCAACACTACACAAGCGAATATTCCAACAATGAGTCCAACCAGCCACAGAGTGCACACAGCGCAGTCAGCGATTTTCATACAGAGCGCTACGTGGCGCTACCAACATAAAAACCTAAACAGCCTACTTAGAAGTGTTACAAGCGTTTATCGGCTGCACCAAACACGGTCAAGTTGCTTGGATGCTTTCTTTCGTAAGTTAGTTTTAAAATTCGAAACAATAAGCCGAAAGATGCTACAGACTTACGGTAGTCATCAAAGATTTTATCTTGTGTGACAATACATACGTTCCTTCACTTGGACGATTCGTAACTGGATTAATCCATCATTTGCATAGCCGGTTACGTCTTCTGCGACGACGAACAGCATGTAATGCTGCTCCAGCTAAATATTTAAGTTTAAAATGTCAGCTCATATAGCAAAGTATGTCTAGTAGGCAGGTGGGAACACAACTGCAAGTACCGAAGATTTGTCGAAAGTGTGACACAAAATTTCTATTCTGGTGCGACGTCATCTACCAAAAAAATGGTTCAAATGGCTCTGAGCACTATGGGACTCAACATCTTAGATCATAAGTCCCCTAGAACTTAGAACTACTGGACACACACCCACGCCCGAGGCAGGATTCGAACCTGCGACCGTAGCAGTCCCGCGGTTCCGGACTGCAGCGCCAGAACCGCTAGACCACCGCGGCCGGCCGTCATCCACCGCAATGTCACAATTCTAATCGTTTCAAGTGTGACAACTATTTCAACCGCGAATACTGCTGAATGGAGAACATCGGCCAGTGTGGCATTAACGTGGCCTCTGTTTATTGGACGCTTCCAGGAGTTTCTCGCCACGTGTCTGCGTGCGTACGCGCGCGCTTTGAGCGCACGCTGCCATTTAGTTAGCAGCCGATTCAGCCAGGCTTTGGACGCGGCCCCGTTTGTTTGCAGGCGATGATCCGCGAGGCGGGCTTTCAGCGCACTGAGCGCGACAGGTGCGTGGCCTCGGCAATCACTTGATCCACTGCTGGCGGTCCACCGGCGGCCCGCCTGTAATTGGTGCCCGCAGACGCATCCGGCTTCCGCGCCTGCTCGTCAGCGGTGAATAGGGCGCACTCTGTTCTGCAGCATAAAACGGCAAGGCGCAACTCCACAGGACTCGTGTATGAAAGCCATCTAAACGTGCCCGTAATTAACAAATTTAAGTGTAATTTACACAGAGGCCGTAACCCCGCATCGCATTAACACAGAGATGAGTAACCGCCACTGGCTTCCGTATTCATTTTCAATCATCTTCAGAGGGTAGCAAACACTTCTTTTTTGCCTATATGTATTTGCGTCTGTGTTGCATCCGGCAGAAATGAGATCGAATCACCAACCGAACGTCCTGATTTCTGTATTGTGAGGTTCCCCTAAAACACTCCTCTCGAATGCAAGAATATTTTTTTTTCAAAAAAGACTTCGATCGATTTCCTTCCATATCTTTCTCCAACAGCGGTAGCACTCAGTCTCTAGCAATACTCACATAAATCGGGCGTTACACTGTAACTTTTCGTCTCCCGATTCAAGATTTTGTAATGCGGCATGAATTTTGTCTCTCGTCCCTAACGAATTTGTTATTCATTCTATAGTTCATGTGCACGCAGGGTTTGCTAGTAATGCTGTGGACGCAGGTTCCAATAATAATGACGAGAAGAACAGACTTTCGCTGGATGCACTAACGTCGAGACCACAACGCATCCGTCTTCGGACTGAATACTACAGTAATGTAACATTAACAACAACAGCACAAGGATTCACAGTGATGACACCTCTCCTTCGTAGATCGAGCTGACATAATGAAGGAAAAAGGCAGGAAGATTCGGGGCCGACAGGAGTGGCCGAGTGGTTCTAGGTGCTTCAGACTGGAACCGCGCGACCGCTACGATCGCAGGTTCGGATCCTGCCTCGGGCATGGGTGTGTGTGATGTCCTTAGGTTAGTTAGGTTTAAGTAGTTCTACGTTCTAGGTGACTGATGACCTCAGATGATAAGTCCCATAGTGCTCAGAGCCATTTGAACCATTTTTGAAGATTCGGGCGTAACATTCTCCATTTGGTGAAGGATGGGGATGCGTATAGGTTACGACATTTTCAACGACTCTTATTATCCCGTTTGAGTTAAAAGATTTAGAGAAAACATACAGAAATCAGATCTAGATGGGCGGACGTGGGGTCTAACGGCCGTCCCCCCGAATGTGAGTTCAGTACATTAACACTGTGACACCTCACCCCGTTTTGAAATTACAGGGACATTTTTAAATCTTTTATTCTTATTGATTGTATGAATGCAAACAGGCAAAAACTGAAACATACCCTTAGAAAAATTAATGAATTACTCTGCTGATAAAACCTCTGCCTTATTCGATTTTCAAACAGCTAAGCAAAACTGAACGTACTCAGACATTTCTCTCTTTACTTATTCTGATCATTACTAAACTGACACCCAATATTTTTAGCGCAACGCAGTCTGACTGCAAAAGAATGGCCCTGACTAACAATAACGTATACTTTTCATGAATCACTTACATCACAAAAAACTTCGTTACTCGAACTATTGCAACACACCGAGCGCCAATACTGCCAGCTAAATAAAAGAGTCTAACTACTGAAGGCACTAACTACTGATAGGCACAGTTAGCAAACGAAAGATTTTGATAGAGAACAAACAATGTATTTACCTTATTAATATTCAAAAGACATCATATATATATACACTTCTGGAAATGGAAAAAAGAACACATTGACACCGGTGTGTCAGACCCACCATACTTGCTCCGGACACTGCGAGAGGGCTGTACAAGCAATGATCACACGCACGGCACAGCGGACACACCAGGAACCGCGGTGTTGGCCGTCGAATGGCGCTAGCTGCGCAGCATTTGTGCACCGCCGCCGTCAGTGTCAGCCAGTTTGCCGTGGCATACGGAGCTCCATCGCAGTCTTTAACACTGGCAGCATGCCGCGACAGCGTGGACGTGAACCGTATGTGCAGTTGACGGACTTTGAGCGAGGGCGTATAGTGGACATGCGGGAGGCCGGGTGGACGTACCGCCGAATTGCTCAACGCGTGGGGCGTGAGGTCTCCACAGTACATCGATGTTGTCGCCAGTGGTCGGCGGAAGGTGCACGTGCCCGTCGACCTGGGACCGGACCGCAGCGACGCACGGATGCACGCCAAGACCGTAGGATCCTACGCAGTGCCGTAGGGGACCGCACCGCCACTTGCCAGCAAATTAGGGACACTGTTGCTCCTGGGGTATCGGCGAGGACCATTCGCAACCGTCTCCATGAAGCTGGGCTACGGTCCCGCACACCGTTAGGCCGTAGTCCGCTCACGCCCCAACATCGTGCAGCCCGCCTCCAGTGGTGTCGCGACAGGCGTGAATGGAGGGACGAATGGAGACGTGTCGTCTTCAGCGATGAGAGTCGCTTCTGCCTTGGTGCCAATGATGGTCGTATGCGTGTTTGGCGCCGTGCAGGTGAGCGCCACAATCAGGACTGCATACGACCGAGGCACACAGGGCCAACACCCGGCATCATGGTGTGGGGAGCGATCTCCTACACTGGCCGTACACCACTGGTGATCGTCGAGGGGACACTGAATAGTGCACGGTACATCCAAACCGTCATCGAACCCATCGTTCTACCATTCCTAGACCGGCAAGGGAACTTGCTGTTCCAACAGGACAATGCACGTCCGCATTAATCCCGTGCCACCCAACGTGCTCTAGAAGGTGTAAGTCAACTACCCTTGCCAGCAAGATCTCCGGATCTGTCCCCCATTGAGCATGTTTGGGACTGGATGAAGCGTCGTCTCACGCGGTCTGCATGTCCAGCACGAACGCTGGTCCAACTGAGGCGCCAGGTGGAAATGGCATGGCAAGCCGTTCCACAGGACTACATCCAGCATCTCTACGATCGTCTCCATGGGAGAATAGCAGCCTGCATTGCTGCGAAAGGTGGATATACACTGTACTAGTGCCGACATTGTGCATGCTCTGTTGCCTGTGTCTATGTGCCTGTGGTTCTGTCAGTGTGATCATGTGATGTATCTGACCCCAGGAATGTGTCAATAAAGTTTCCCCTTCCTGGGACAACGAATTCACGGTGTTCTTATTTCAATTTCCAGGAGTGTATATATATATATATATATATATATATATATATATATATATATATATATATATACCCTCACATCCACTACTGCTTGCGACTCACCTCCGATTGCGCAATGCTACGCGCTGTTCACATCCAACTGCCCAACACTACAATAGCAAATATTTCAACAATGCAAACCAGCCACAGACTTCACACAGCACAGTGTCAGTGATTTTCATATAGAGTGTGGCGTTACCAACATAAAAACCTAAACAGCCTACTTACAAACCTACAAAATATAGGAAGTACACGGGTCGGCCAAAAATACGGAAAGACGGCGAGAAATACGTGCTTGAACATAGATGCAATGCTAGCCAAGCCTGCAAGTTACGCCGTAGCATCTGACCACCTGTGCAATGTCCTCAGTAGATGTGTCAGCCGTTTTCTGCGTAGTTGTGGGCAAAGTGAGTACGAGCGTGGGTGGGCAAATAGATGCTCGGTGCTTCTGTAATCAAGGTAGCCGAAGTATCTGGTGTTTCAAGAGGCAAACTATTGAAGATTTATACCACATACATGCTGTGGAGGAAACACATTATCCGCTAAGTCACAACGTGGGTGAAAATGTGTGTTGAATCATCATGACGGACTTTCATCGGAGAGGAATGTGACGAAAAATGAGTGGACGACAGTCACTTCAGAACTGAACGTTGGACTCGCGAACCCTGTCAGCAACAAAACAACAGGAAGCGAGCTGTGTAAGTTGGTAATTGCAGGACGAGCTGGAACTCCGAAATCACTCGTTAGTGATTCAAAAGCTCGTGGCTGGAAATCGTGGCGCCGAAGGCATAAAACCTAGGCTATAGAGCAATGCAATGAACTCATTTGGTCGGATGAGTCTTGTCTCGCACTGTTTACAACTTATGGCCGAGTTTACGTCCTAAGGCTTTGTGGAAAGCAAGTGTCATGCATAATGGCGACCCTGCCAGGATCGCCATTATGCATGATACTTGCTTTCCGCATGGCCTTGCAGACGTCCTCAACTTGAAAATACCACCTGTATCTTTTGTGAAAGACGCCTATGACCATTTGCATGAGCAAATATCACTACAAAATTTCTGATGATTGGTTAACTTTAAGTTGAAAGTTCGAATAACTTAACTGGAACGGTAACAGAAATGAGATGTTGCTGTGAGACAAAGAATTTCATGTAACAACAACATTTTATTTAATAAAATCATGAAAATAACTCCTTGATCACTTACTTTACTTAACGGTACGGTTATATGGAATGCTGTCCTGTCATCAGTGATACCAAAAAAAAAAAATAGCAATTTTATGCAACCTATCTGTCCTAACTAAGATGACTATAGGAGCCATCACGCAGACCGTCTATACTCACCAGAGTCTCAGCAGGGAATACCTAACCGTCTCCCTTCGTCCGGGGTCCGCACATGGTGGACAGAAGGGCTCAGAGAGTCTGCACAGCAGCTAATTGCCAACCTAACGGGACCTGCTAACGCGAGGGGAACTTACGTCTCTCTGGTCCAATTCAGTCACACTCTACTTGATACAATGGTTGGTTAAGCTGCATCTCCACATTCAGAGAACCCACAGCAAACGGCCCACGCATACATCAGCAGACGACCCGCATTCACAGTCGCAGACTATACTAAGAGTGATAATATAAAATAATTCCGAATTAAAATTCCCTGAGTGTTGGAAGGACACCCAGGTGTTTTTTGAGCATGTGACTTGTAACAAGCCATGTAGCGGCTCACATGGAGCCATTACACTGTAAATCATCTTCCTAGTGCAGGATATGGAATACAGCCAGCACCATGGCAATCGCAGTTGCTAGTAACAACTGGTAATCACATTTTTTGATACTGCATACGGACCTTCCTTCTCGAGAGATCAGGACAGAGATTTGGATGGTGAAAGTTTATGAATATCGTTCACACCTTACACATTCCACACGTCCGTTCTACATGTAGTTCGTTCTCATGAAATTTTTCCTGGACCTCTGTCTCTGGAGGGTTGGTGCAGAATCATGAAATGGTTGGCTGGGTTTGGTTATCAGGTTCAGTCTTTGCAGTCTGGCAGCCACCTTTCGACATCTGTGGTAGAACGAGTTGAGCGATCCTTATACTAAATGGCGAACTCATTCGATGCATGGTACGATCGAATTCAAGGAAAGATAGGTCTAGATTAGTGATCTTCCTGTACAGATATCGATACATTCCTATGTCTCGTATCCAACCCTTACTGATCTCTTCCGGTCGATGCCCACAGGTGGCGCAGGGATACCCTGTCATCGTAGTACACGACTGGTTTTCGCGACTACCGATTTGGCGCGCGGCAGTTGGTCGGAGGGACTCTGCAGGATGTGTCGCGACCGAACGGAAAAAGAAATGCAATGGCAACTCGAGTGTTACGGAAACGTGTGAATGCTGATGTGCTACGAATTAACTTTAGATATCATAGGAAATTTTTCTATTAACTTAAGGTGTAAAAATACAGTGTCTATTACAAACTGTTCTGAATTCCAGAGAACGTTCTCATCATTTTTATGTGTTACTAAATCAGTGTAGTATTGAGAATAGGAATTTGATGGAACGTGTGTCACTTAGGAACACGGTTAAGAGATGTATTACCGTGATGCATGTAGGAACACGGTTAAGAGTTTATTACCGTGATACATGTACTTTGGGAGTAAAGCTACTCGCTGTTACTGTCAAGATATACAGTCTGGCACCAAACCAATACGACGGTAAACCAAAGAAAGCAGTATTCAAGAACCAACGTTATCTGAAACTGGCGTCACGCTTTATAACAGCCGTATCACAAATAATGATAAGAATGGCAAATTGCCATAAAACGAGGAAAGCCTGCTCCAGTACACCCAGCATTGCTTCTCTTCACGATGTCTTCGCCGTACAGGAGTGCTGGTTAGTTCATGGTAGACTCTTGACAACTATAGGTGTCCCACTGACGGTCTCATATTTAGCTTACAACTATTTAACTTTGCCCCTGCGATTTGGCATTCCAACCCATATTTTGTCACTTTTCTCTTCTCCATCATAGTTTGCAGAGCACGAGGTAACAGATGGTCTGCGTGGGCACCCAAAGACTTCTGAACCTCTTATTTTTATCTACTGAACCAATATAGTGAACTACTTGTTCTTCAGCAATGTCATTTGGTTTCCTCGCTAGCTTTTCGTCGAGATACGGCGTGTTTGTCCTCCTTGAACTTGGCTCGGCACACACTAAAATGTCGTTTGAGGAGAACACGCAGCAGTACCAGTGGCATTCGTTAGTACGGCTGCGATATAGCAATCCATTCTACAGTGCAAGAGCGGTTACAAGAGCTCTCTCTCTCTCTCACTCTCTCTCTCTCTCTCTCTCTCTCTCTCTCTTTGTAGGTCCTCACGAGGACTCATTGTTCCGTGCTGTGCTGTGGAATGCCTCCCGGGGAAAGATGTCATTCACGAAACTTTCAGCCCCCTCCCAAGTTAACAAATGCAGTTCAAGGACGGCACGTATTTGCGGCTTTTTGCAGCGTCCCGAACCTCCCTGTCGGAGGCCTGTTACGCTCCGCATAAGACGCTCTCTGCGAGAAAAAAAAAGTGGTCTCCATTTCTCTGATGCCACTTGATCCTTGACAACTCTTTTTTATCCTGAACAGCTCTTTCTGACTTCATTCCGTTGCTAATGTAGCAAGCGAGCAATTTGAGTCGGACAGAATTCTCGAATGCTTTTTGATGGTGCAGAGTATGTCGAAGTACAACCCCCCCCCCTCCCCATTTTCTTAGGTTTTCTACTTTGTTTGGGAAGGGGTATTGATTTTGGAGCCGCAACTGCAAAAGACTTTGCCAACACGCGCCATAGTTGGAGCGCTCCAGCAGATTCGAATCCTGGCGGTAGAGAATAATGCTCACCAAGCAAGGCAGGGAATAGCTGTAGGTTGCAGCCCCTGATCAACACACATTCCGACAATTCGTGGGTTCGTTCCAGCCCTGGTCAGAGTGTTTTCTTTCTCAGGTAGAGGTTTCGCTCAGTTTCACTGGGAGTTTCTAGAAGTACGAGAACTTGTGTTGGGAATATCCATCCCGTTAGTTACATTTATGACAAATCTGTTCCATTTTTTGTTTGTGCATGCATGTTTACAATCGGGCAAAACGAACTGAATACACGGCAAGGGTGGCTTCACCGTCGTGTCAACGCTCGAGAAACTGGGTGGTGACAGCACAGACGCTGGCACACGCTGCACACCTATACGAAAATGTCGTGCGTAGCGCAACACTTAAACCTGGACCGGAACTTTTGCTTTCTGGGACTCATCTAACACGATCACTTTGTCAGCGTTTATTCACAGCGTCATATGTATGAATGCACCTTTTCATCTAAATAAACCACTGGCCACTCTAATTCTTGTGCCTCAGTTTTTCATAAAAATCGAATGTATTTTTTTCAAAGTTCATAGGAAGCAAAAGAAATATCATCCTCGGTACTCGGAGAGATGAATTTACTTAAAATCTATTAAAATGGCAATGGTTTTTGTACTAGTGAGATAGCTGAGTGAGTACGGTGCTGCACTTGGGGTCTAGGGTTCGATACTAGTCAAGTGGTAGTTCTGTTTTCTTTTCTCTTTTGTCGGCATATACGAGTGAAAATAAGGAGTAGAGTAATGAGTAGGCTGCAAGCTGGTTTATGTATTCCATATATTGCAGAAGTTAATGACTCAAGTTTAAAACCAAATGCACTGTGATAATATTTCCTTCATACAATGTTCATGGTGCAAAAACAATTTATGTTATCAATGGTAATATGAAATCACTGGAAACATAAAACGTGGCATAATGAATAACTTGGTGTGCGCCTTCATACTGAATCAGTTGTATTTTATTTCTTATTCATCTATTTTGCAACCAACGTTATGAAGACAGTTATCAATAAAAGCTCAACAAGAATTTTAAAAAAGAAAGGGTAAACTCAAAACTCACACTAAACCCTAGTGGAACCGACGCCCATCAGCGTACAAACTGGAGACTTCACATACTACACTACAGCACTGTTTCTATATTCATCACTATTTCCGTGGCTTGTAAAATCACGGCACCTTTTCGGTCGTGTGAAACTTATTACATTAAACCACATCATCATTCAGTCTCCATTCAAGTGTCAAAATGTCTTTGCGAGTCTTGAGGACCAGTTGCGTGACATACACTCCTGGAAATGGAAAAAAGAACACATTGACACCGGTGTGTCAGACCCACCATACTTGCTCCGGACACTGCGAGAGGGCTGTACAAGCAATGATCACACGCACGGCACAGCGGACACACCAGGAACCGCGGTGTTGGCCGTCGAATGGCGCTAGCTGCGCAGCATTTGTGCACCGCCGCCGTCAGTGTCAGCCAGTTTGCCGTGGCATACGGAGCTCCATCGCAGTCTTTAACACTGGCAGCATGCCGCGACAGCGTGGACGTGAACCGTATGTGCAGTTGACGGACTTTGAGCGAGGGCGTATAGTGGGCATGCGGGAGGCCGGGTGGACGTACCGCCGAATTGCTCAACACGTGGGGCGTGAGGTCTCCACAGTACATCGATGTTGTCGCCAGTGGTCGGCGGAAGGAGCACGTGCCCGTCGACCTGGGACCGGACCGCAGCGACGCACGGATGCACGCCAAGACCGTAGGATCCTACGCAGTGCCGTAGGGGACCGCACCGCCACTTCCCAGCAAATTAGGGACACTGTTGCTCCTGGGGTATCGGCGAGGACCATTCGCAACCGTCTCCATGAAGCTGGGCTACGGTCCCGCACACCGTTAGGCCGTCTTCCGCTCACGCCCCAACATCGTGCAGCCCGCCTCCAGTGGTGTCGCGACAGGCGTGAATGGAGGGACGAATGGAGACGTGTCGTCTTCAGCGATGAGAGTCGCTTCTGCCTTGGTGCCAATGATGGTCGTATGCGTGTTTGGCGCCGTGCAGGTGAGCGCCACAATCAGGACTGCATACGACCGAGGCACACAGGGCCAACACCCGGCATCATGGTGTGGGGAGCGATCTCCTACACTGGCCGTACACCACTGGTGATCGTCGAGGGGACACTGAATAGTGCACGGTACATCCAAACCGTCATCGAACCCATCGTTCTACCATTCCTAGACCGGCAAGGGAACTTGCTGTTCCAACACGACAATGCACGTCCGCATGTATCCCGTGCCACCCAACGTGCTCTAGAAGGTGTAAGTCAACTACCTTGGCCAGCAAGATCTCCGGATCTGTCCCCCATTGAGCATGTTTGGGACTGGATGAAGCGTCGTCTCACGCGGTCTGCACGTCCAGCACGAACACTGGTCCAACTGAGGCGCCAGGTGGAAATGGCATGGCAAGCCGTTCCACAGGACTACATCCAGCATCTCTACGATCGTCTCCATGGGAGAATAGCAGCCTGCATTGCAGCGAAAGGTGGATATACACTGTACTAGTGCCGACATTGTGCATGCTCTGTTGCCTGTGTCTATGTGCCTGTGGTTCTGTCAGTGTGATCATGTGATGTATCTGACCCCAGGAATGTGTCAATAAAATTTCCCCTTCCTGGGACAATGAATTCACGGTGTTCTTATTTCAATTTCCAGGAGTGTATTACGTGTGCAATATGGACGGCAGCTGTGGCCTAGCGGCTATAGGCGCTTCAGTCCGGAACCACGCTGCTGCTACGGTCGCAGGTTCGAATCGTGCCTCGGGCATGGATGTGTGTGATGTCCTTAGGTTAGTTAGGTTTAAGTAGTTCTAAGTCAAGGGGATTGATGACCTCAGATGTTAAGTCACATAATGCTCAGAGCCATTTGAACCATCTTTGTGCAGTATGCACAAAGTTGATCTTGATTTGTACTATACATTATACAGTAAGAAACTGCTGCTTGATAACACATTTATCTATGTTATCAATAAAATATTTATTGCACGCACTGTTTTTTGGGATGAATACTTCATTTCAACACCTTGTCTCTCCTCCCGTAATCTACACGGTAACATTTTGCTCAGACATTCTATAGCCTTCACGGCCTGTAACGTCCTTTTTTTTCTACCCCCCCCCCCCCCCCCATCGACTTTAGTAGACCAAAGACGACGCTGCTGCCCGCAAAGGCACTTTCCGCCATCACTTCCCTACTTGCACTGCCAGAGTTAATCAAATGACTAAGTTAGTTGCCGTTACTGACGGGTATACGGTTCCCTTTACCGATTAACAATTTATTATTATATTCAAATCAACCTAACCGCGTCAACTGCGACATCAAATATGTTAGATGCGCCACTGATTTAACTTGGGGCGTCGCGGAAATGTTAAGGACGCAGAGAGAGAAAAACGTTGCAGAACCAACGTCAGCAACACTATAGATAACACGTATTTGGGTCTAAGGAACCTTCGATCGGCACTTCACGATGAATAAGACGTCGCTTAATGAAAATGAAGTTGGTGTAAATGGGGAGAAACACTGATGTTTCAGGCCGGCCGGTGTGGCTGATCGGTTCTAGGCGCTTCAGTCTGGAACCGCGCGACCGCTACGGTCGCAGGTCCGAATCCTGCCTCGGGCATGGATGTGTGTGATGTCCTTAGGTTAGTTAGGTTTAAGTAGTTCTAAGTTCTAGGGGACTGATGAGCTCAGATGCTAAGTCCCATAGTGCTGAGAGCCATTTTTGAACTGATGTTTCACCCATGCGCGGACTTGTACGTTTAGAACTGCACAGACGCGGTAATCAAATGATCATTGACATCACCGACTCACTCGCGATTCGGCTGGCCGCTGATTTACGCGCTGGCGTGTAATATGATCCATAGTCAACTCTCAAGGGAAGCAGACACAAAAGGGGCGGTCACCGATTATGGCCCTCTTCCGCACCATTTAAGTACATTTTTATATCGAATTATAACGAGTGCTGCTCTAGTACGGTGCCTTTCTCAAGCGTTTTAGGGAAATCCAGGTCCAAAGTTTTACAACCTTGTAGAATACAACACCAGAGCGCCGTCGAGCAGTAGCGTTGGAGCAACTGGCTGAAGTGGCTGGCGGGAACGTGACCCGTACTGAGTCCGACTCTCGTTCATTTAATTCTTTTTTTTCCAATCTTCAGTCAAACACTTCTGTCGCTACAACGAATCGTGTTTCATCGGAAAGGGACAATAGTACGGTAATTACGATATTGTGATACATTCATGACGAAATATAGCAGAGATATAATAAGAATTTTCATGAAATGAGCATTAATATCTCGATATCTTTATGCGTGTATCACAATACAGTATGACTTCACTGCGATATGCATGGATGTATCGATAAATAATAGTTCATAGATTCGTTATTTTTGCGTTGACTATAACTCGCCAAGAATTCAACAAGGTGATTATCGTTATTATCATTGTACCTTTCCGAAGAAACATGACACCTTTGCAGCGATACAAGTGTTCGGTGGAAGATTACAAACAAAAAGAATGGCATGAATTGCACGCACAACTAGCAGAACTGTAGTCAGCCCCCTTAGCCGCTTGCGCAAACACAGCTGCTACACGGCTGATGCCCTCCTGCATAGTGCTGAGAATAACGTACGTATTGTAAGTAGGCTGTTTAGATTTTTATATTGGTAATGCCACGTAGCGCTCTATATGAAACGTCCCCTTAGAAGAATTGTACACGACTGTGCTTAAACTGACAACAATATTTTTAGCGCAACGCAATCTGACTTTCAAAATTCCCTACGAAAGAATGGCCCTGACTAACATTAATCTATACGTTTCACAAATCACTTACCTCACAAAAATCTTCATTACTCGAACTACTGCAATACAGCGAGCGCCACTACTGCCAGCTAAATAAAAGATTCAAACTACGGAAGGCACTAACTACTGATAGGGATAGTTAGCAAATGAAAGATTTTAATAGAGAACAAACAATGTATTTACCTTAATAGTCATAATATATGATATCCAGTATTACAACATATGAAACGTCCCCTTTCAACAATTATACAAGACTGTGCTTAAACTGACACACAATATTTTTAGCGCAACGCAATCTGACTTTCAAAAAAATCCCTACGAAAGAATGGCCCTATACGTTTCACAAATCACTTACCTCACAAAAATCTTCATTACTGGAACTACTGTAATACAACGAGCGCCACTACTGCCAGCTAAATAAAAGATTCAAACTACGGAAGGCACTAACTACTGATAGGGATAGTTAGCAAATGAAAGATTTTAATAGAGAACAAACAATGTATTTACCTTAATAGTCATAATATATATAGCAGTTCATGACAAATTACAAAACTCCGCCATCTCTCTCCCCACATCCACCACTGCTGGCCAGTGTTGCCAACTCTAAAAAACCCGAGTCGCTAGATTCAATATCAAAAGTCGCTAGAAAGTCGCTAAAACTGATTTTACTAGGTGTGTACTGATAATTTCGTGCTGTGAATGGTGCAGCAAGCCAGTGGGGTGGGGGGGATAAAATATTAATAAAAATTGTCTCATATGTAATTGCTATATTGTCTCAAGTAAATGACGCATTGCTTGCAACAACATACATATAAAATACGCTAACGTTTAATTAAACATGTTATTATAATTGACGCCACACATAAATTGTTGTTTCAATCACAGTAGTAAAATATAATAGAAATATACAACTATATTTGTAACAAAAGAAAGCAAGAACTCAAATTAGGTTACAAAATATATACATACCAGTATGTGAGCTATTCATCGTCGTCACTCAGAATATCGAATAACTCTTCTGTTTCATGCTCTGACAGAACTGTAGTTGATGTAGAGGGTTGAACGTCGCTCAAAAGATGATGTTGCAGTTCGACTGGTTTTATCACAGAAGAGTAACTTTTGTTCGTTCCAATAACCTTCAATACGTCTGACGGTATGTCAAAAGGTTTCTTCAGCTGGTCTCTCAATATGATCAAAGCATTAATTGTCTTTAACGATAATCTGTTACGTTGTTAGTTTTTATAATGTTCATAGAACTGAATATTCTTTCCACTTCTGCATTTGAATGCGGTAGACATAGAACAGTCATTGCTAGCTGTGAAATCAAAGAAAAAGGATTCTCTCCTGCTGCATTTTTATACTGCAAAACCTCACTCCAAAATCGAACAGTATTAGTGTTATTCCACCTAATGAAGATGAAACTATGCCATTCTTGCAGCCACTAAAACCCAATTCTTTGGCTACATCCGCAACGGCATTATTTTTATTCATTTTAAGTGTGGCAGTCTTTGTTGAATTTCTTTTATGAGTTTCAGACAAAAATGAATGCATCTCTTCTTCAAATAAACTTTATTTTCTTCAAACAAACTTGACTCAGACAATTTCTGTTCAAACATAAAGCCAAGGTTCGGATTTGCGTACATGCATTCGCTTGGAACTGGTGTTGTCAACAAATCAACAGTTGGAAAAACTGTGTTTTGTCTGAGTGACTGCATGAGAAATACAAGTGTATCTTGTAATTTAGTGGGGTCATTATCTTCTCCTTCAAAAGCTTTTATCGCTATTTGTACGTCTTTTAAAGCATGTTTAAGGTAAAACATGTAAAGATGATTTGGGTCGTCACAATACATATTGTACAAAAGATCGGCAGTGTAATTAAATAAATAAAAGCAACAATTGTCTTTAACCATGGCAAGTGAAAAATGTAGCTCTAGTTCTTCCCACTGCTCCAGAATTCTTCGTATTGCTGGCTCAATTGAAAGCCAACGTGTTGCACAGAACTTCAGAATTTTTAGTGGCTGTTTTCCACAATTTATTCTCACATAAACCTTTCTACATTTCTCTTGTCTTTTGGGTGAAATGGAGAACCAATTGTAGGTTTCCCGTACAAGAAACTCTATGTTTCTAGGTATGGTATTCACTGAGGCGTGCGAAACTGCAAGCTGAAGAGAGTGACAAATGCAACGGATCAATACCAAATGCTTCAAACCATATTCTCTCTTGAGTTGTTCGAAAAGCCCATTGTATATTCCAACAATTGCAGAAGCGTTATCTGTGCCAATTCCTGCCACATTAGCGACTGGAAGTTTGAGATCTTTCAAAGAATTCACAAGAACAGCAGCCAGAGCTCTTGCATCTGCAGTTTCTACTACAGCGAGTTTGAGAAATGCTGATCTAATGGTTTGGTTGTTTACACTATAGTACTGTGTAACGATACCTATCATTTTAGATATTGATACATCTGTGGATTCATTTATTAGTGCACTGTATTTTTGGTTGCCTATATCTTCAACCAATGATTGTGTAAAATATGGAGCCAAAGCTTCAGTTATAATGTTAGTGCACTTTGTACGATGTAATTGCATGTTTTTAGCGCCCTCATCACCGGAAAACACCTTCTTGCGCAGTATTCTTAAATGATCTACAGCTAAAATAGAACAATGTTCAGCAATAAATAAAGAAAGGGCGCCTTCCGCTCGGCTTGCTATTACAACTGTAGTTTTCGGAACAATTTTCACAGGTAAGGTGGTTGGTGTTTTTTTTAAATCAGTTTTTTGTTTATGCTTAATAGTTTTTGAATGCTTTCTAATATCATACAATTTAGCATAAAACTCTGTTGCACATACTTTACATCTTGCCTTGGATAAGTCTCCAACGACTGGTTTCAGCCACCCATTGAATTCAGGTTCTGCTTCCCACGCATCCAGATATTTTTGAGCGTACTGCTTCTTCTTCTGCGGTAAATCCATTATGTAAGCCACCACAACAATTTCACCAATTTATAATCACTGAAAATACATTAAAACTCAGGCAAACTAGAGGTCATGAAACGATCTACTGACTCGGTAACTCGATATCAGTCCTATTGTTCATTGTTTAAAACGTAATAATGTATGAGATGCCCCCACCGAATTGTTCTTGCGTTACCATTGTGCATGTGGTAGTAATTTGACTGCGAGATAATATTTCGAAAAATTAGAGGTTGCTGGACAGAAATGTATTTTATTATACTTAATATTAAGTATGTTTTTTGTCAATTCGAAAAATAAAGCGAGTACGTAAATTGAAGAATTATAGATCGATACGCTATGCTGGACAGAAATGTATTTTATTATACTTAATACTAAGTATGTTTTTTGTCAATTCGAAAAATAAAGGGAGTTCGTAAATTGAAGAATTATAGATCGATACGCTATCGACGATAACAGGCTAGTGGGTAATGAATAATGAATTGTTGTATAGTCAAGGTTTTCTTACTCTGTAGGCAATTCCCACATTCAGGTTTGCTAAATGCTGAACAATGCTACATGATCTGCTAAGAACTTAATTTACCTTAGTAAATCTAGAACAAAGTCAGTATAGTATCCATTCTATAGTTAAAATGTTAGTTTTGTTAATGAAAATACTGGCCCAAAATAGTTTTGATTTGTACTTCAAAAGTCGTCAGTACTCCAAAAGTCGCCAGATAAGTCGCTAAATAATTTTTGTCGCTAAAAGTTTTTTTTGTCGCTAAGACGAAGGCAAAAGTCGCCATTTCTAGCGACAAAGTCGCTAAATTGGCAACACTGCTGCTGGCGGCTCACCTCCAACTGCGCAACGCTACGCGCTGTTAACATCCAGCTGCCCCTCTACAATGGCAGACAACAATGCAAACTAGCCACAGACTGCACACAGCAGAGCCAGTGATTTTCATACAGAGCGCTACGTGGCATTACCAATATAAAAATCTAAACAGCCTACTTACAGTATTCGTCACGACTCGCGAGCCACGAGTGTTCCCCGAGACACGAAGTACCGTTTCGTCACTGCCTGAAACGGTTCGTTTCTCTCATGTTTGCTTCTGGGCGTGCAGTTCGTCCAAGACGCTAGTTTTCGTATTTCTCCAAATCGTTACCCTCAGCGGAACGTTTCGTTGCTCGGCCGTCTTCATTTCTGGACGTTCGAGCCCACTCGGCGGCTTCTGTATTCCTCCAGCTTCTTACCGTCAGCGTATAAAGTCGTTAGTGACGAGCTGTACGGAATACATTTTGTCACTTGCCATGTTTTCTTTCACTGCATGCCATTCGCTACTGTCTTCAGCAGCATTTGTAAGTCTCCAATTCGTTCTTTACACAGGCTGCGGTTTCCGCTGTCCGCCAGGTCGCTCGCTGTTTCGGGGACGACCATTAATCACGACCTGGATCACTTCCTTACAAGACGTTCGCCACAGTGCTCGCATCTACACAGATGGCCATAAAAGTGAGACGGGTGTGGGCTATGCCTTCTTCATCCCCTCTAGCGACACATAAATAATCTTTACACTGCCACCTGAATCGTCTATCTAGACGGCAAAATTATTGGCCATCATACAGGCTATTTCTTAGGGCACGCAGTCTTTCCGTCCCGCATTAATCCTCACGGATTCCCAAAGTGTGTTGCAGAAACTACAACATCCGGCGTTTGATAAACAGATTAACAGATGTGTCTCGCAGGCCATAACCGGCGCGCGGACATTGGGCATTGACGTCCGCTTACTTTGGATAAAAGGGTAGCAAGGCATTCTCCATAATAAAACTGTTGACCGCCTCACTAAGAGGACATTTCGCCCAACACCAATCTTTTATATGGACTTCAACTCGATGGTAAAGAAAGCTGCTTATCAGGAGTAGCTTTGTGAATGGCACGTATCCCAGCACTACAATGGCGACCACTTGGTGACCACACAACCGAACGTACCTTCGTAGCCATGATTCTCCTCAGTGAAGCTCAGTAGACGTTATCGCTTCTGGACACTGCCATCAGGTCATAACGGTGATGGCCGATCTGAACCACGCCATTTGGCGTGTACCAAGTACTCGCCCCCACAGGCAGTCTTGTACAGAAAATTTGTTGCGAGGGGCTGTTCTCTTCCTACAAGTGTAACTGCTTTACTTCACTGTTTCGATATATATAGGTATTATTTCTTTGCGAACTATTTAAGAGACACCGGTATCCAGTTTTGACCTATGAGTTGTGTGGATCTTGTCCTACGATCGAACCAGCCCGCTTCGAAAACTGGGACATATGTTTGTATTTTTACTTTGCTTTAAGAACTTATCTTTCTAAACGACGCCCTTAAACACTTTTCAATTATAAGTTGCTGCAGATGTCGCTCTCCTCTGGAACCAACCCGGATCGAAACCTGGATAGTAATTTTATGTGTTTTAATTTGCATAACGAACTTATGTTTGTATTTAACACTCTTATCATTCATCTACTGTGCAAATTGCACTAATGTTAACATGGCCCTGTTGTTATTACTGCTGGCTGTCTGACCTTTTTATTTCACGTTAAGAACTTACGTTCGCACATCGAACTTTTTTAATTGTTCCACTGCGGACATCGCAGTTATGTTGATATGGCACTTTTGCAATTACTGTTTATTGTATGGTTTAGCTGTTCAATAAATAAACGGGGTTTATCCCACGCTACGCAAGTCACCGGAAAACTGTAACTGATGTCCGGCTCCCTCCTATCAAGTAAGTCTCCGTGTCTTCCCGCCGTGCCTCCTTGTGGCGACCTACGTGAGGCATTGGTGCCGAGATTCAGTACGGATATACTTTGATGTGACAACGAGTTAAAGTCTCACAATTTCAGCTGTTGCAGTGTAGCTGCTAATTGTTCATACCGAAGAGAAAAATCTGTTCAGCAAATACACTACTGGCCATTAAAACTGCTGCACCACGAATATGACGTGCTACAGACGCGAAATTTAACCGACAGGAAGAAGATGCTATAATATGCAAATGAATAGCTTTTCAGAGCATTCATACAAGGTTGGCGCCCGTGGCGACACCTACAAAGTGCTGACATGAGGAAACTTTGCAACCGATTTCTCATACACAAACAGCAGTTGACCGGCGTTGCCTGGTGAAACGTTGTTGTGATGCCTCGTGTAAAGAGGAGAAATACGTACCATCACGTTTCCGACTTTGATAAAGGTCGGATTGGAGCCTATCGCGATTCCGGGTTATCGTACCGCGACATTGCTGCTCGCGTTGGTCGAGATCCAATAACTGTTAGCAGAATATGGAATCGGTGGGTTCAGGAGGGTAATACGGAACGCCGTGCTGGATCCCAACGGCCTCCTATCACTAGCAGTCGAGATGACAGGCATCTTATCCGCATGGCTGCAACGGATCGTGCAGCCACGTCTCGATCCCTGAGTCAACAGATGGGGGCGTTTGCAAGACAACAACCATCTGCACGAACAGTTCGACAACGTTTGCAGCAGCATGGACTATCAGCTCGAAGACCATGGCAGCGGTTACCCTTGACGCTGCATCACAGACAGGAGCGCCTGCGATCGTGTACTCAACGACGAACCTGGGTGCACGAATGGCAAAACCTCATTTTTTTCGGATGAATCCAGGTTCTGTATACAGCATCATGATGATCGCATCCGTGTTTGGCGACATCGCGGTGAACACACATTGGAAGCGTGCAGTCGTCATCGCCATACTGGCGTGTCACCCGCCGTGATGGTATGGGTTGCACGTCTCGGTCACCTCTTGTTCGCATTGACAGCACTTTGAATAGTGAACGTTACATTTCAGATGTGTTAGGACCGTGGCTCTACCCCTCATTCGATCCCTGCGAAACCCTACTTTTCAGCAGGATAATGCACGACCGCATGTTGTAGGTCCTGTACGGGCCTTTCTGGATACAGAAAATGTTCGACTGCTGCCCTGGCCAGCACATTCTCCAGATCTCTCACCAACCGAAAACGGCTGGTCAATGGTGGCCGAGCAACTGGCTCGTCACAATACGCCAGTCACTACTCTTGATGAACTGTGGTATCGTGTTGAAGCTGCATGGGCAGCTGTACCGGTACACGCCATCCACGCTCTGTTTGACTTAATGCCTAGGCGTATCACAGCTGTTAATACGGCCAGAGGTGGTTGTTCTGGGTACTGGTTTCTCAGGATCTATGCTCCCAAATTGCGTGAAAATGTAATCACATGTGATTCTAGTATAATATATTTGTCCAATGAATACCCGTTATCATCTGCATTTCTTCTTGGTGTAGCAATTTTAATGGCCAGTTGTGTAGATCGTATTAAATACGGCATTGGCAAGTACAATGACGAGCCCGGTTATACCCACAACTTGATACGTTAGCAAAAAGTACTTATGTGTAATGCCTATATCAGCCTTGACGTTCAGTTACGAACGTTACTAGTAAAGATTACGACGAATAGCTTTTAACGGCTATGTGTCTCGACAATGCCGTGCCGAACACATACGGTATAAAATATACTCGTTACTTCTACAACGCAACTCATACACGGATTGTAGAAATACACGAAAACACCGCGAGTAATTCAAGCTTCAACATAAATGCCAATGCTAGCCAAGCCTGCATGTTGCGCTGCTGTATTTGACCACGAATGGCGCCTGTGTAACGTGCTCAATACGTCGCACGTGTTAGCCGTGGTCAGAATAGTGTTTTATGTAGTTGTGACTGCTTTATATCGAAGTTAAGTGAATTCGAACGTGCACAAATTGTTGCTTCTCTTATGGTGGGTGCTTCCGTAACCAAGGTAACCGAAGTGTTTGGTGTTTCAAGAGGCACCATGTAGAAGATTTATACTGCGTACAAGGAAAGCGGAAAAACATTCACTAAGTCACAACGCGGACGAAAAAGTGTGTTGAGTGAGCCTGCCGAACGGTCATTAAAGAGGACTGTGACGAGAAATAAAAGGACGACGGCTGCAAAAGTCACTGCAGAACTGCATGTCACCGTTGTGAATCCTATCAACACCAAAACAACACGAATGGAAATCTATACGCAGGGAATTGCAGTGCGAGCTGAAATTGCAAAACCACTCATCAGTGGTGCAAATGCGCGTAATAGGAAAACGTGGTGCCGAAGCTATAAAACCTGCATTACGGAGTGATGGAACAAAGTCATTTGGTCACACGAGTCCTGCTGCACACTCTTTACGTCCTCAGAGTGAAACATGGCGAGACTTCGGTGATCATTTGGGCAGCCATATCTTGCTATTCTTTGGGCCCTATGGTTACTCTCCAAGACCGCATTACTATCAAGTAGTATGTCACCATTTTGGCTAATCAGTTCCGTCCCGCGGTACGACATTTAGTCCCCAGTAGTGAAGCTGTATTCCAAGACACTATGTCTCCTGTTCACACAGCTTGCATCGTGCAGAACTGGTTTTGTGGGCAAAAGGATGAATTGCCACAATTGCCCTGACCACCAGAGACAGCATATCTCAGTGTTATTGAGTCTTAGTGTTTTACTTTGGAGAGAAGGGTGCGAGATCGCTATTCACCTCCATCATGGTTATCTGAATTTACCATTATGGTGTAAGGTGCCTTTGAAAACGATACACGACCTGTGTTTATTCATAAGCAGTTTTGGATGTAAACGGGTTTCCTACACTGTACCAGGCATGGGAATGAGCTTGTCTTTTGGGCTTTCCATATTTTTGTCCACTCCCTGTTTTGTGCCGTCGTTGCCACTGTAGTGTCTTGTACCAGGGGAAGCAAAGGAGAGGGCGTTGTTTGGTGGCCTGTATCCTCTTTCAACAACACAGCTGCACACGTGTATTAACAGGGTTCTTTATTCAGAATGAGATTTTCACTCTGCAGCGGAGTGTGCGCTGATATGAAACTTCCTGGTAGATTAAAACTGTGTGCCGGACGGAGACTCGAACTCGGGGCCTTTGCCTTTCGCGGGCAAGTGCTCTACCATCTGAGCTACCCAAGCACGACTCACAGCCCGTGGCCCCGTGGTAGAGCACTTGCCCGGGAAAGGCAAAGGTCCCGAGTTCGAGTCTCCGTCCGACACACAGTTTTAATCTGCCAGGAAGTTTCGTAGGGTTCTTTATTAATAAGAACAAGAAGCTACTTTAAGCTAGTCCATGTCTTGTGGCACAAGCTCTTCCGAATCAGTCCTCATTAACTTCACTGCTAGTGAAGTCCCACTATAAACGCCACACTCTCGACGCCAGTGACATGAACTGACAAACACCAATTAGAATAGTGGCTGAGCTAGTAACTAAGCTGACTGCGACTGTGACTGACTCTGTCTGCAAGTGGGCTGACTGTCTGCGACTGACTGGCCTAGAGACTGACTGGGTCCCCCAGTCCACGTCGTCGATCTAGATACTGGCGGTCGAGAGGGCGGTGGCGGTGCGTTGCCTGCGAGTCTGTCTTCGGCCTCTCTCCTGATAGGCGTGCTTGATTCGGCGCCTATTATCGATCTTCTTGCAATATCTTTGCCGACTGGTGTGACGGCGACAGATTACACCAGCACACCCTGTATTCAACAGGCCGATAAAATTAGGCTCCACGATTTCTCCAAAATGCTTCAGAAGTGCATCCTACTAGAGCAGCATTTTTCACCTCTAAGTATCTACTGACATTGTGTGAAAGATAAGCAAAATTGGTGAGTCATGGAGTGTATGTTAACCTCGCCAGGACGTTGTTACGAAACGGCCAAACCGGTGGGCCACTGTGGTCACACTCACTCACTGAACTCGCTCGGTTTCCATTTTATATTTACCCTGACAATAAACAAGTGTAGATTGTTCGTGCACTGTGCCTGCTCTTGTAATATATTCTGTTATACAAACATCGTACAAAGGGCGCTGAGTGGGATGTCCCCATACTTCTGACCACACAATGTGTGATTTAAAACGCCGCTATTGACGAGTCTCAATCAACGGGATTTAATTTAACAACAAATGGGGTATAAAATATGCTCACAAGCGGCTTTGCCGCTGCGGGCCGGCAGCAGTAAATTGAGCAGGCGTGCGCGTGCTGTGTCGCCTTGTCGCGCTGCTACCGGCTTTGCACCCGCCGTTAATATGCAAATGACGCCCTAATCCCATTATGCTGATCTATAGCACCGCCTGCACTTCATTATCTCACAATATATTTTCGGAACAGCTCGCGAACGCGTTTCAGAGTTGCTCCCGTTCGACGCTGCGTGGAGCTTTTTCCTACCTTTTTTATTATTTGTCGCACGATTCATCCGATTACCGAATTTGCGTTCGGAAAAATTATTCACTGCAGTTTTACGTGAGAACGCTCTCGCCTGCGCAAACATTTGCATGCTGCCCATATATACTTTTCCCGTACGATACAATTTACCCGGCCTCTGTGCTGTCGACATAACGCAAAATGCGGAAAAAAACGCGTGTCAGCGTATGTGAATGGCTGTCACAAATATTCCGCGCCGCGTTATTCTCTCCACGTTTGTGACACCAACGCTCCAGAATATTTTAACGGGTTATCCCTCGGTTGCAGTGGGGAACAAGTGGTTCCAAATATAACCGTAATGTTGTCCCCTTAAGGATCTGCTCTGATTGAACTCGGTGACAGCTTCTACATCTACATCTACATCTAAATACATACTCCGCAATGCACCATACGGTGCGTGGCGGAGGGTACCTCGTACCACAACTAGCATGTTCTCTCCCTGTTCCACTCCCAAACAGAACGAGGGAAAAATGACTGCCTATATGCCTCTGTACAAGCCATAATCTCTCTTACCTTATCTTTGTGGTCTTCCCGCGAAATATAAGTTGGCGGCAGTAAAACTGTACGGCAGTCAGCCTCAAATGCTGGTTCTCTAAATTTCCTCAGTAGCGATTCACGAAAAGAACGCCTCCTTTCCTCTAGAGACTCCCACTCGAGTTCCTGAAGCATTTCCGTAACACTCGCGTGATGATCAAACCTACCAGTAACAAATCTAGCAGCCCGCCTCTGAATTGATTCTGTGTCCTCCCTCAATCCGACCTGATAGGGATCCCAGACGCTCGAGCAGTATTCAAGAATAGGTCGTATTGGTGTTTTATAAGCGGTCTCCTTTACAGGTGAACCAAATCTTCCCAAAATTTTACCAATGAACCGAAGACGACTACCCGCCTTCCTCACAATTGCCACTACATGCTTGACCCACTTCATATCGCTCTGCAATGTTACTCCCAAATATTTAATCGACGTGACTGTGTCAAGCGCTACACTACTAATGGAGTACTTAAACATTACAGGACTCTTTTTCCTCTTCATCTGCATTAATTTACATTTATTTATATTTAGAGTTAGCTGCCATTCTTTAAACCAATCACAAATCCTGTCCAAGACATCTTGTATCCTCCTACAGTCACTCAACGACACCATCCCGTACACCACAGCATCATCAGCAAACAGCCGCACATTGCTATGCACCCTACCTAAAAGATCATTTATGTAGACAGAAGACAACAGCGGACCCACCACACTTCCCTAGGGGACTCCAGATGATACCCTCACCTGCGATGAACACTCACCATCGAGGACAACGTACTGGGTTCTATTACTTAAGAAGTCTTCGAGCCACTCACATACTTGGGAACCAATCCCATATGCTCGTACCTTAGGACTCTGCAGTGGGGCACCGAGTCAAACGCTTTCCGGAAGTGCTTGTAGTGCTTGGGGGTCACTCCCTGTGTGATTCAAAACAACGCCGCCCATGGCGCTACCAGTTGAAACACCCGTAAGTACGCAGTCTGCAACCAGTTCCAGGTGACTTGCCTGGCCGTTCGCCAGTGACTGTGGTTGTTTCGTGCTGAGAGTTCAGGTGCGTTTCTGTGAAGACAAGTAAAGAAGTTGTTAATAATAAATTTCTCTGGCGCAGAAAGCACTTTCAATTGTTCAAAAAATGGTTCAAATGGCTCTGAGCCCTATGGGACTTAACATCTGAGGTCATCAGTCCCCTAGAACTTACAAGGGAACCTCCCCATCGCACCCCCCTCAGATTTAGTTACAAGTTGGCACAGTGGATAGGCCTTGAGAAACTGAACACAGATCAATCGAGAAAACAGGAAGAAGTTGTGTGGAACTATGAAAAAAATAACCAACATATACAAACTCAGTAGTCCATGCGTAAGACAGGCCACATCAAGGATAGTGTAAGCTCAGGAGCGCCGTGGTCCCGTGGTTAGTGTGCGCAGCTGCGGAACGAGAGGTCCTTGGTTCAAGTCTTCCCTTGAGTGAAAACTTTAATTTTTTATTTTCAGTTTATGTGACAAACCCTGTTTTCATCACTTTTTTGGGAGTGATTACCACATCCACATGAAAACCTAAATCAGGCAAGGTAGAAGAATCTTTTTACCCATTCGCCAAGTATACAAGTTAGGTGGGTCGACAACATATTCCTGTCATGTGACGCACATGCCGTCACCAGTGTCGTATAGAAAATATCAGACGTGTTTTCCTGTGGAGGAATCGGTTGACCTATGACCTTACGATCAAATGTTTTCGGTTCCCATTGGAGAGGCACGTCCTTTCGTCTACTAATCGCACGATTTTGCGGTGCGGTCGCAAAACACAGACGCTAAACGTATTACAGTGAACAGAGACGTCAATGAACGAACGGACAGATCATAACTTTGCGAAAATAAAGAAGGTAAACTTTTTACTCTAGGGAAGACTTGAACCAAGAACCTCTCATTGCGCAGCTGCTCACGCTAACCACGGGACCACGGCGCTCCTCAGCTCACACTGTCCTTGATGTTGCCTATCTTGCGCATGGACTACTCAGTTTGTATATTTTGCTTATTTTTTTCATAGTTCCACACAACTTCTTCCTGTTTTTTCGATTGATCTGTGTTCAGTTTTTCAAGGCCTATCCACTGTGCCAGCTTATAACTAAATCTGAGGAGGGTGCGATGGGGAGGTTCCCTTGTTAGAACTACTTAAACCTAACTACCTAAGGACATCACAGACAGCCATGCGCGAGGCAGGATTCGAACCTGCGACCGTAGCGGTCGCGCGGTTCCAGACTGTAGCGCCTAGAACCGCTCGGCCATCTCGGCCGGCACTTTCAATTGTTGTTCATCTGCGTAACAAGTATTACAAATTCTTTCCACATCGTCCAGAATCCTGTTTTAAAAAAGCTCTCATCAACCAGTCTGATATGCTACAAAATAATAACGGAAAATTAATATCATTCTTGTCGTAGGCCTACAAGAATATCGACGAAAATTGAAAATTGACACCTGTATGTGTTATTCGATGTTTGACTGCTAAAATCCGAAAAATTCCTTGGTCACTATTTCTCTCAAAATAATCGCCCTCGGTAATAGTAAATAATCCGTCAACATCGGCACATGCCACTTCCACAATATAGTAGTATGATTTGTGACTGAAGTATACTGGTCTACTGTCCACCAGCTTTTCAGTTGCGACAAGCTTGCTATCTACGAATAGCAGTGCCAGTGTTATTACGATTTATGATGCCAAATTCCTTTGGATAGGCATGCTTGTACAAAGAAACAGGCACTGCGGCGTCTACAGCCAGTTTGAAATACTTTAAATTTATTCGCAGTTGCGAAGATGGACAACCATCACCTGTAGAATGGAATGATGACAGTGAAAGTTTGTGCTGGACCGGGTCTCGAATCCGGATTTCCTACTTTATCGCGAGCGGTCGACTTATGATTTGGCTGTCGCTGCGAGACCACAACCTCCATACGTCGTCAACCACACACCTACAACCTGTACTCGTACTTCCATTACGTATATTCACGTACAGGTGAGCCACCTTACTGAGAAGTCCCTTGCCCGATGTCGGCGGGTAAATATGATATTAAATTTCCTGGCAGATTAAAACTGTATGCCGGACCGAGACTCGAACTCGGGACCTTTGCCTTTCGCGGGCAAGTGCTCTACCATCTGAGCTACCCAAGTACGATTCACGCCCCGTCCTCACAGCTTTACTTCTGCCAGTACCTCGTCTCCTACCTGTTACAAACAGTTTTAATCTGCCAGGGAGTTTCATTTCAGCGCACACTCCGCTGCAGAGTGAAAATCTCATTCTGGAAATATGATATTGCAGTTCATAAGGAACATCTCATATCTCTGAACGACAGAGGCACTACAACACCGTGATTATCCACTGACATTGGACAAGCGGCTTTAAAATAAAATATCTCTCCTGTACAGGAATATAGACAATGAATGTACAAGTGCAGGTTGTAGACACATGATTCACGACACACGGAGGTTTGGATTTTGTCTTGAGTCGTGCACGGATGCCAAATTTGTGAGGCGACCGCTCGGTATAAGCAGGAAAGCCGTGTTCGGGTCCCGGTCGGGCAAACACGTTCATTTTCGTCATTCCGTTTTACAGCTGATGGTTGTCCACATTTGCAATTGCGAATACATTGCTGTAGTGAATCAGTACAGTTCTCAAGATTCCATAACTGATCAAACCGTTCACCATTCTTTTCCAGTCCTCTCCTTTTGGTGCGGACATATATTAATCGCACACCTCAGTTTTGCCATTTGCGGTAAATGTTGGGAGCAAAAGCTTACTATCAGCTCGTAGCACATTGGGCGCTGGGACAAACCTCGCCTTCTTCTCTAATGGAAACTAGAGTATACCTTATAAAAGAAACGAACATGTCACGGGTTAATGCGTCGAATAATTGACAGAGTCGATGTGAGCCGCTAGAAGGACCAGGTACAGTCTCTTCCCTCATTTTTCTCAATAATAATAATAATAACAAACACTATGCGTAACACTCCTCATCAACTTTCACAGTGGCTACGGTGCACAATATTGTTACGGGCACTGCTCATGAATCAATATTATTTTCACAATGGCTACGGTGCACAATATTGTTACGTGAGTAAGATTGTAAACGAGCGTAAACGATCCGTAGCGGTCGCGGAATTTCATTGATCGCTAAAGGGCCACCTTAAAGTGTGCGTTTAGTAGATTCCCCCGAGTACTTCCAAAATATTTCTGTATATTCCGCAGAGATAAAAAAGTGTTTTCTCCTCATGCAGAGTATTATGAAACTGAAACAAGTTCGAAATCCTAGCGTTAACGTATAATATTTGTTTGTATCGTAATTTCCTACTTTTTCTTTATTAGTTTCTTAGGGTGTTTCATATCTGTGCATGAATGCAAGGGAAAAGCGCTTACAAGCTGTTTTTGTGCGGAACATGAAAGACTTACTCATTTACTGTTTGTATATATGAATCAGTGGTTTCTCACCTCAGATTGGTATGGCTCTTCCTCTGCAGTTACGCATTCTCTCATGTTGTGAATAGTCTGTCTGACGAGAGAAATACTAAAAGATATGAATTGAAAAACACTACTGAACACATGGAATTGCGCCACGAGAAATCAAATGGCTCTGAGCACTATGGCACTTAATTGCTGAGGTCATCAGTCCCCTAGAACTTAGAACTAATTAAACCTAACTAACCTAAGGACATCACACACATACATGCCCGAGGCAGGATTCGAACCTGCGACCGAAGCGGTTTCGCGGTTCCAGACTGTAGCGCCTAGAAACGCTCGCCCACTACGGCTGGCGCTCCACGAGAGCACGTAAATTAACGAAATAATTTCCAACAAGCATAATCAAGTACGATATCGATATTAACAACCTCCCAGTGGCTGTTTTTGTTTCTTTTCAAAGGTAAAACACAGGCAAATCTCTAGAGTATTGTGATATTATTTTCCTGTTGAGAAAATTTGTATCAGAAAAAAAGCTATTCAAGGAAAATAACTTATATTATCTTACTTTGTAAGACAAAATTTTTCACGTCCAGCGAATTTCGTAAAATGTAGACTGTTTTACGTCATCCGCTGCTGGCGAGATCAAGATAAAGACTAAAACTCATTGTAAGTATTTATAAACAGAGGTGACAGAATTACGAAAGCCACAGATCATAACAATAGAGAATAAACCAATACGTCTTTGGAAAGAATACAAAACTGAGTATAGATAATTAATGTTCACAAAAATTTAACAGTTGAAATAGTTTTCCTCTTCTCAAGAGAAAAAAAAAAAAAACAAGCATATTGTGCACCAGACAGCTGGAAGGTGCGAAATGCAACAAGGCCTACTACATTTCAAGGGACGTCTAATGCTTCCCTCGCTTCTTTTTCTCGCGACAGAAATGAGATAACTAAGACGAACTGAGTTTCTCCTTTAGTGTCGTATCAACACCGTCGCATATTGCAGATAAAAGGACGGGTGGACGAGCTATCGGCGGTTACAAATGTTCCGCTGTTCAGTCGAATGTTTTTAAAATACAGTTTACATAAAAATGAGAATCATTTACATGAGGTTGGAGAGTTATTAAAATGGTGGTTTTCATTTATGGTGTTACAGTTTCAACTATTGACATTTTTCTTGTTTCGAAATAAAAATATCTTGAAATGAAGCGCTACACATTTTTTTTTAAATATGAAAGGGTGTGAAGAAGGAAGGATAGAGTTAGGGAACAGAAAATGAGAGAATCTGTAGAGTCGTAGGGTGTTGGTACAAACAAAGGGACCAGGTGGCTTGTAATATGGGGATTAAGGTAGGTAAATAAATGTCGTGTGACTAGGGCCTCCCGTCGGGTAGACCGTTCGCCTGGTGCAAGTCTTTCGATTTGACGCCGCTTTCGCGACTTGCGCGTCGATGGGGATGAAATGATGATGATGGTGAGGTCAACACAACACCCAGTCCCTGAGCGGAGATAATCTCCGACCCAGCCAGGAATCCAACCCGGGTCCTTAGGATCGACATTCTGTGGGGCTGACCACTCAGCTACCGGGGGCGGAAATTAAGGTAGGTGAGATGATGGATGGAAGGAAATAGAAATGGAATAGGGGACTGGGTGCTTGAGTTTGCAACCGTATGAATATGAAAGGACAGAAAGATGGAGAAGAACGGGAAGAGCCAGAAGGTGGGACAAAATGGGGTGGGAAGAGTTCTGATAGTAAGGATAAATAGTCTGTCGGGGAGGAGTTCATATTTCTGGGAGAGACAGTGAACTGGAGTGTGGGTGCGAGTGAATAAGGTGAATTTCAGATGAGGAGTTGATGGGATGTGTCGCTGTAGGCGCGTCAGCAACCAGGAAAGTAGAGAAGAAACGATGGGGTTGTAAAAACTAAGCTTGTGGATTGTACAGGGCTATTACAAATGATTGAAGCGATTTCATAAATTCACTGTAGCTCCATTCATTGACATATGGTCACGACACACTACAGATACGTAGAAAAACTCATAAAGTTTTGTTCGGCTGAAGCCGCACTTCAGGTTTCTGCCGCCAGAGCGCTCGAGAGCATAGTGAGACAAAATGGCGACAGGAGCCGAGAAAGCGTATGTCGTGCTTGAAATGCACTCACATCAGTCAGTCATAACAGTGCAACGACACTTCAGGACGAAGTTTAAAGCTTCTGGATGCCTCTGTAAGGGGAAATCAACGGGTCGGCCTGGAGTGAGCGAAGAAACGGTTGAACGCGTGCGGGCAAGTTTCACGCGTAGCCAGCGGAAGTCGACGAATAAAGCAAGCAGGGAGCTAAACGTACCACAGCCGACGGTTTGGAAAATCTTACAGAAAACGCTAAAGCAGAAGCCTTACCGTTTACAATTGCTACAAGCCCTGACACCCGATGACAAAGTCAAACGCTTTGAATTTTCAGCGCGGTTGCAACAGCTCATGGAAGAGGATGCGTTCAGTGCGAAATTTGTTTTCAGTGATGAAGTGATGGGGTTATGTGAAAGATTCAGTGTTTAAACCTCCTCTACCAAGATACGTGCCAGAACTGCGAGCTCGCATCAACGATGCTTTCGAACTCATTGATGAGGACATGCTGCGCCGAGTGTGGGATGAACTTGATTATCGGCTTGATGTCTGCCGAATCACTAAAGGGGCACATATCGAACATTTGTGAATGCCTAAAAAAACTTTTTGAGTTTTTTTATGTGTGTGCAAAGCATTGTGAAAATATCTCAAGTAATAAAGTTATTGTAGAGCTGTGAAATCGCTTCAATCATTTGTAATAACCCTGTATAGTTGTTGAGCGTGGTTGGAGAGAGGTGGGAATTTGACGAGATGGTAAAGCACCTGTGTTGGGGAAGGCAAACGGATTGGAAGCTGAATGCGTGGCGTTCAAGGATACGGAGGGGGTGGCACGAATTTGGTGAAGCGGATATTTGGACAACGTTGGCGTATGAGATGATAGGTCGATCAATGTTTCTAAGTGTGGAGAACAGCAGAGGGATGGCGGAACGTTACGTCAGTTTCAGTGTGCACACACGTTCCGCCCGTACACATCTCGTGCTGCTCGTGTCTAGGAGGTGGCGTTGAGGACGTGCTGGGACGGGGCAGCGCTTTGCCCCCCGACCAGCCGCGGCACAGCACCGGTTTGGCTGTGCAGACAGCGCGGTAATCACATTCGCCTGCGAGCCTTCCCAGCGCACCAAAAGTGCCTGATTTGCGGCTGTCCCTCGATGTTTCTGCCCGCCCATTGTCCGACGTAATGGAATCATTTAGGAGCTCGCGGGCCGCCAAATTCGCACAAAGCACGCTCATAATCTCATCAGCGGCGATACGGAGGCTCCAGGAGGGACGAGGCTGTGGTCGCCGCTCTCTGAACACACGCGCATCAGTAATGTGCACACCACCCGTGTTTGCTGTGGGAACCGTGTGCGGTCAAGTACAAACGCCGCGAGAACCATTCACCCCAACTGCGTTCCGTAAACGTACGAGTACATCGTGAAACGCACGCAACACCGAAGAAAAATGGAGATTGTTACATCATGAACAAATAGTACCAGACTTATAATCCAGTATTTCCATGCTTGTGGGATACAGTGACTGAAATTTCATCCTTGAGCGAGCTTATTATCAATATTTTCAACAACTATGCGTGAAAAATAACGTGAGCACATTGTGGCTATTGGGTTTATTTAACTTTACTGGAACTTTTCAGCTGGTAATCGCAAAGCAGCATGCCCAAAGACGTGCACATGACTCTTATCGCCTTCTTTATGACTCTTAAGAAAGATTGACACGATTTATTTGAGGGACTTGGGAGATCCATTATGACAGATCGCGAAGACAACTGGCTGTAGTGTAATGACTCACACCGGGTGGTGCGAGGTGGACTCAAGAAATTAGTGTGGTATGAATAATGTGGTCTGCCGGCCAGGATGGCCGAGCGGTTCTAGGCGCTTCAGTCTGGAACCGCGCGACCGCTACGGTCGCAGGTTCGAATCCTGCCTCGGGCATGGATGTGTGTGATGTCCTTAGGTTTTTTTTTCTTTCATCTGTCTACTGAATGGTTTGATGCGGCCCGCCACGAATTCCTTTCCTGTGCTAACCTCTTCATCTCAGAGTAGCACTTGCAACCTACGTCCTCAATTATTTGCTTGACGTATTCCAATCTCTGTCTTCCTCTACAGTTTTTGCCCTCTACAGCACCCTCTAGTACCATGGAAGTCATTCCCTCATGTCTTAGCAGATGTCCTATCATCCAGTCCCTTCTCCTTATCAGTGTTTTCCACATATTCCTTTCCTCTCCGATTCTGCGTAGAACCTCCTCATTCCTTACCTTATCAGTCCACCTAATTTTCAACATTCGTCTATTGCACCACATCTCAAATGCTTCGATTCTCTTCTGTTCCGGTTTTCCCACAGTCCATGTTTCACTACCATACAATGCTGTACTCCAGACGTACATTCTCAGAAATTTCTTCCTCAAATTAAGGCCGGTATTTGATATTAGTAGGCTTCTCTTGGTCAGAAATGCCTTTTTTGCCATAGCGAGTCTGCTTTTGATGTCCTCCTTACTCCGTCCGTCATTGGTTATTTTACTGCCTAGGTAGCAGAATTCCTTAACTTCATTGACTTCGTGACCATCAATCCTGATGTTAAGTTTCTCGCTGTTCTAATTTCTTCTACTTTTCATTACCTTCGTCTTTCTCCGATTTACTCTCAAACCATACTGTGTACTCATTAGACTGTTCATTCCGTTCAGCAGATCATTTAATTCTTCTTCACTTTAACTCAGGATAGCAATGTCATCAGCGAATCGTATCATTGATATCCTTTCACCTTGTATTTTAATTCCACTCCTGAACCTTTCTTTTATTTCCATAATTGCTTCCTCGATATACAGATTAAAGAGTAGGGGCGAAAGGCTACAGCCTTGTCTTACACCCTTCTTAATACGAGCACTTCGTTCTTGATCGTCCACTCTTATTATTCCCTCTTGGTTGTTGTACATATTGTATATGACCCGTCTCTCCCTATAGCTTACCCCTACTTTTTTCAGAATCTCGAACAGCTTGCACCATTTTATATTGTCGAACGCTTTTTCCAGGTCGACAAATCCTATGAAAGTGTCTTGATTTTTCTTTAGCCTTGCTTCCATTATTAGCCGTAACGTCAGAATTGCCTCTCTCGTCCTTTTACTGTTCCTAAAGCCAAACTGATCGTCACCTATGAGATGTCCATTCCTCTTCAACTGTACTGCCTACTGCGCTATTCCTTATTGCTGTATCTATAGCGTTAGAGAACTTCAAACGTATCTCGTCATTCCTTAGAACTTCCGTATCCCACTTCTTTGCGTATTGATTCTTCCTGACCAATATCTTGAACTTCAGCCTACTCTTCATCACTACTATATTGTGATCTGAGTCTATATCTGCTCCTGGGTACGCCTTACAATCCAGTATCTGATTTCGGAATCTCTGTCTGACCATGATGTAATCTAATTGAAATCTTCCCGTATCTCCCGGCCTTTTCCAAGTATACCTCCTCCTCTTGTGATTCTTGAACAGGATATTCGCTATTACTAGCTGAAACTTGTTACAGAACTCAATTAGTCTTTCTCCTCTTTCATTCCTTATCCCAAGCCCATATTCTCCTGTAACCTTTTCTTCTACTCCTTCCCCTACAACTGCATTCCAGTCGCCCATGACTATTACATTTTCGTCCCCCTTTACATACTGCATTACCCTTTCAATATCCTCATACACTTTCTCTATCTGTTCATCTTCAGCTTGCGACGTCGGCATGTATACCTGAACTATCGTTGTCGGTGTTGATCTGCTGTCGATTCTGATTAGAACAACCCGGTCACTGAACTGTTCACAGTAACACACCATCTGCCCTACCTTCCTATTCATAACGCATCCTACACCTGTTATACCATTTTCTGCTGCTGTTGATATTACCCGATACTCATCTGACCAGAAATCCTTGTCTTCCTTCCACTTCACTTCACTGACCCCTACTATATCTAGATTGAGCCTTTGCATTTCCCTTTTCAGATTTTCTAGTTTCCCTACCACGTTCAAGCTTTTGACATTCCATGCCCCGACTTGTAGAACGTTACCCTTTCGTTGATTATTCAACCTTTTTCTCGTGGTAACCTCCCCCTTGGCAGTCCCCTCCCGGAGATCCGAATGGGGGACTATTCCGGAATATTTTGCCAATGGAGAGATCATCATGACACTTCTTCAATTACAGGCCACATGTCCTGTGGATACACGTTACGTGTCTTTAATGCAGTGGTTTCCATTGCCTTCTGCATCCTCATGTCGTTGATCATTGCTGATTCTTCCGCCTTTAGGGGCAATTTCCCACCCCTAGGACAAGAGAGTGCCCTGAACCTCAATCCGCTCTTCCGCCCTCTTTGACAAGGCCGTTGGCAGAATGAGGCTGACTTCTTATGCCGGAAGTCTTCGGCCGCCAATGCCGATTATTTATCAAAATTTAGGCAGTGGCGGGGATCGAACCCGGGACCGAAGACGTTTTGATTATGAATCAAAGACGCTACCTTTTTTTAAATTCTCGTTTTGTTCGTTTTCGTTCGTTGTATGTGCTCGGGGCGGACGTCGTAAGACATCCGTTTAAGTTCGTCTTTCATCGGTTAACTCAGTTTTTTTTATTACAGAGGGCTGCTAACCCTTTGACCGAACACGCTGAGCTACCGTGCCGGCAGACCACGGGTCATTACTTCCTTAGGTTAGTTAGGTTTAAGTAGTTCTAAGTTCTAGGGGACTGATGACCTCAGATGTTGAGTGCCATAGTGCTCAGAGCCAGCCAATAATGTGGTCTTTCAATCAACAACACAACGGCCAAAGTGATGACTGCATATCTCCTTAATGAAAACAGATCTGCCATCACAAGATTTGCTGGCTACGAGGTCGTCAGTTGCGTCGTGTATTTAGGATCTGTTGTCACTGGTACTGTAGATTGCGAGCCTGAGATCCATAGGCGCAGTTAGATTGCGAGAAATTCTACAGCAAAACTTGCTCGCCATCTGGAAGGATACCTCCATCACTGCTAGACAAAGCTCACACTCGTCCAAACTGTAATCTTCCCTATCGTGAAGGCCGGACGGAGTGGCCATGCGGTTCTAGGCGCTATAGTCCGGAACCGCGCGACCGCTACGGTCGCAGGTTCGAATCCTGCCTCGGGCGTGGATGTGTGTGATGTCCTTAGGTTATTTAGGTTTAAGTAGTTCTGAGTTCTAGGGGACTGATGGCCACAGCAGTTAAGTCCCATTGTGCTCAGAGCCATTTGGACCATTTGAACCTATCGTGAACTATGCAGCGGCAATTTGAACGATGATGAGGGTGGATCGTCCCAGGGTTGATGCTCTGTATGTGTAGTGCTACAGAAGATAACTTCGAATACTAAAAAAATCAGTTTGAACAATGAATCGATCCTGAGGAGGCTCGGCTCAGAACAAAGTTGTCGATTCTTGCCAACCAAAATTACACTCCTGGAAATGGAAAAAAGAACACATTGACACCGGTGTGTCAGACCCACCATACTTGCTCCGGACACTGCGAGAGGGCTGTACAAGCAATGATCACACGCACGGCACAGCAGACACACCAGGAACCGCGGTGTTGGCCGTCGAATGGCGCTAGCTGCGCAGCATTTGTGCACCGCCGCCGTCAGTGTCAGCCAGTTTGCCGTGGCATACGGAGCTCCATCGCAGTCTTTAACACTGGTAGCATGCCGCGACAGCGTGGACGTGAACCGTATGTGCAGTTGACGGACTTTGAGCGAGGGCGTATAGTGGGCATGCGGGAGGCCGGGTGGACGTACCGCCGAATTGCTCAACACGTGGGGCGTGAGGTCTCCACAGTACATCGATGTTGTCGCCAGTGGTCGGCGGAAGGTGCACGTGCCCGTCGACCTGGGACCGGACGGCAGCGACGCACGGATGCACGCCAAGACCGTAGGATCCTACGCAGTGCCGTAGGGGACCGCACCGCCACTTCCCAGCAAATTAGGGACACTGTTGCTCCTGGGGTATCGGCGAGGACCATTCGCAACCGTCTCCATGAAGCTGGGCTACGGTCCCGCACACCGTTAGGCCGTCTTCCGCTCACGCCCCAACATCGTGCAGCCCGCCTCCAGTGGTGTCGCGACAGGCGTGAATGGAGGGACGAATGGAGACGTGTCGTCTTCAGCGATGAGAGTCGCTTCTGCCTTGGTGCCAATGATGGTCGTATGCGTGTTTGGCGCCGTGCAGGTGAGCGCCACAATCAGGACTCCATACGACCGAGGCACACAGGGCCAACACCCGACATCGTGGTGTGGGGAGCGATCTCCTACACTGGCCGTACACCACAGGTGATCGTCGAGGGGACACTGAATAGTGCACGGTACATCCAAACCGTCATCGAACCCATCGTTCTACCATTCCTAGACCGGCAAGGGAACTTGCTGTTCCAACAGGACAATGCACGTCCGCATGTATCCCGTGCCACCCAACGTGCTCTAGAAGATGTAAGTCAACTACCCTGGCCAGCAAGATCTCCGGATCTGTCCCCCATTGAGCATGTTTGGGACTGGATGAAGCGTCGTCTCACGCGGTCTGCACGTCCAGCACGAACGCTGGTCCAACTGAGGCGCCAGGTGGAAATGGCATGGCAAGCCGTTCCACAGGACTACATCCAGCATCTCTACGATCGTCTCCATGGGAGAATAGCAGCCTGCATTGCTGCGAAAGGTGGATATACACTGTACTAGTGCCGACATTGTGCATGCTCTGTTGCCTGTGTCTATTTGCCTGTGGTTCTGTCAGTGTGATCATGTGATGTATCTGACCACAGGAATGTGTCAATAAAGTTTTCCCTTCCTGGGACAATGAATTCACGGTGTTCTTATTTCAATTTCCAGTAGTGTAGTTCAAATGTTTTGGTCACATTCCTAGCAGACAAGAGGCAAGAAAATAACAGTGAAAAGGCGACGGCTCAGAACTTAGAGGACGGGCACCGTGGAGATGGTTAGAACACATTAAGAGCCACCATGTCCAGGACGTGGAGGCAGGTCGTCCAGGGTTTACCAGCCGATGCCACTACTCTCTTGGGTAGGGTCAGACCAAAACGAGACAAGAGCAGACCCTTGTACTTCCAGACAGACTAAATCACAAGAACATCGTAGCATCTTTCGACTAGTTCTCCGGGATAGACGGATGACAATGGCTGGAATCAGGACAGAGGCTGCAGATAGTGTAACCACGAACGGCCCGCAACGGATTAATAGAACCTGTGTTGAAATGACGAGCTGCCACGCGTCGTTCACCGCTAAGACTAAATCACAGACAACAGAGACTTATACTGGTAAACTGAGTGGCATTCTGTGAGGAGTCTCGCTTCTTCTTGTGGTGCCCATAGACGACAGTCCGAAAGCAGTGATCCTGGAGGGCCATAACTCTCCACCCGCTGGCATCATGGTGTGGGCTGCTGTTAGGTACGACAACGCGACTGATTTGGTAGTTGCTGAAGGGAGACTGAATGCTCGCGAGTAAACCTTGTTGTCTTACCCTTCATCTCCACGGTACGAAACTGCGTATTCCGGTAGGGTAACGGAATATCTTGTTGACTGCTCAAACATCTCGAGGAATATACGGACTCGTGACTGGCCTGCACAGCTCCCTGATTTTTCATCCGTAGATACGAGTCTGCAATGCGATTTATACGTTCATACAACCTTCCAGCCAGTAATGTTGATGAACTGGGATAATATCTGTTTCAGGTGAAACTGTTTACTTTCATGTAAAGAACTAATGGTCCGAAATTAATATTTAATTTTTTATTCGCATGTAACTCAAGGTCCCGTTAGCCGAAACTGTACATGTCCAGCTCTGAAATTCATAAAAAAATTGTTTGTGGTGACGTGGGACCAGAACGGCATATCACTCCTGACACGGCATTGCTGCTGAAAGAGGCGTCATGAGTTGGCCACTGCTGCACTACGCTGAACGATCCACTGACAGAGCTGAACTCTTCAAACCCGTTGGCCGCTTTTCAAGCGCGCATTATTTACGCTGAGGCGGCAAACGTCATGGGAGAGCGACATGAACATATCCCGATGGCGGTAGTATCACGCACACAAGGTATGCGAGATGCGACAATAAAGTAATGAGACTGATGTGGAAAAAAAAGTTGTTTTAGTCAAGTTTAGTGTTGTCTCCTTCAAAGTAGTTCCCTTCTGATTGAACACACTTTTTCCAGCGCTTCTGCCGGCCGCGGTGGTCTAGCGGTTCTAGGC
Organism: Schistocerca cancellata; assembly: GCF_023864275.1. NCBI lineage: Eukaryota > Metazoa > Arthropoda > Insecta > Orthoptera > Acrididae > Schistocerca > Schistocerca cancellata. The sequence goes on along the minus strand of NC_064628.1, from coordinate 62,763,973 downwards.
GCTCAGTTCGGAACCGCGCGACCGCTACGGTCGCAGGTTCGAATCCTGCCTCGGGCATGGATGTGTGTGATGTCCTTATGTTTGTTAGGTTTAAGTAGTTCTAAGTTCTAGGGGACTGATCACGACAGATGTTAAGTCCCATAGTGCTCAGAGCCATTTGAGCTAGTGCTTCTGCCATTTATGGTAACATTTCTGGAACTCATCTTGTGTAATATCCTCCAAGACCCTCGTCACAGCTTGTTGAACATTTTGTGTTGTTTGAAAATGGTGTCCCCTGACCGCCGTTCTGGCTATTGGAAATAGAAAAAAAGTCGCATGGGGCGATATCTGGTGAATAAGGTGGCCGTGGTAGTACTGAAATTTGTTTTGGGCTTAAAAATTGCTGTACTGACAGAGCAGTATGGGATGGCGCATTATCGTGATGCAGAATCCAATTATCATACCAAGATCTCTAGTTATTATTAGACGAACCGTTTCTCGATTCATGTTCAGTTCTTCTGCAATCATTTTCACGGAAAATCTTCGACCAGATCGTACCAGTTCACGGACCCTGGCCAAGTTGACATCCGTCCGTGAGGTTGATGGTCGTCCACTGCGGTCTTCATCTTCAACATTCGTTCTGTCTTCACTAAACATTTTATGCCAACGAAAAACTTGAGCTCTTGACATAACCTCCTCTCCAAAAGCCTTCTGAAGCTTTCCGTAAGGTGTCGTCGCGTTTTCACCCAATTTAACGCAAAAAGAAATGGCATACCGTTGCACAATATTATGCGGCTCCATTTCCGTGACGAGAGATGTGGTGTCACCGCCAGACACCACACTTGCTAGGTGGTAGCCTTTAAATCGGCCGCGGCCCGATAGTATACGTCGGACCCGCGTGTCGCCACTATCAGTGATTGCAGACCGAGCGCCACCACACGGCAGGTCTAGAGAGACTTCCTAGCACTCGCCCCAGTTGTACAACCGACTTTGCTAGCGATGGTTCACTGACAAAGCACGCTCTTATTTGCTGAGACGATAGTTTAGAATAGCCTTCAGCTACGTCATTTGCTACGACCTAGCAAGGCGCCATATTCAGTTACCATTGATATTGTGAATCATGTACCGTCAAGAGCGACGCTCATCATTAATGGATTATAGTTAAGTATTCCACCAGCTACGTTCGTTTTTCTAAATTCTAATTTCCTTGTCCTGTTCCAGATCTCACGTCAGCCTGCGTGAGCTAAAACGCGTGCCTTTCGGCCTCCTCTAGTAACCCGGTGTTGGCTCTCCTGCCAACCACAACAAGAGACACAAACATGTGTTAACTTATTACAGCCGGCCGCGGTGGCCGTGCGGTTCTAGGCGCTCCAGTCCGGAGTCGCGCTGCTGCTGCGGTCGCAGGTTCGAATCCTGCCTAGGGCATGGGTGTGTGTGATGTCCTTAGGTTAGTTAGGTTTAAGTAGTTCTAAGTTCTAGGGGACTGATGACCGCAGCAGTTGAGTCCCATAGTACTCAGAGCCATTTGAACTTATTATAGCACAACTCACGACAGAGCAGTTGCATCGATGTGCTGCTTGGACTAGAAGCAGCGTATAGACAAAGGTCAAAGATATTGTGCCTACACAAGCCTGCAGGGTTGCCACATCTTGCAAATAAAAAAATCTCATTACTTTATTGTCGCACCTCGTAAAACGCAGTTTATTGGCAGAGCAGTCGTTTTTACTGAGGTGATTCAAGTGAAAAGGTTTCCAACGTGATTACGGCCTCACTACTGGAATTAACAGAATTTGAACGCGGAATGGAGGTGGTTGGAACAAGACGCACGGGATATTCCATTTCGAAGTGTGCGCCGAGAGTGCCAAATTTCAGGATTTACCTCTCACCCCGGACACTGCAGTGGCGTACAGCCTTTCACATAACGCCCGAAAGCAGCGGCGTTTGCGTACAGTTTTCAGTGCTAACAGACAAGCAACACTGCCTGAAATAACCGCAGAAAAAGATGTGGGACGTACGACGGACGTATTCGTTAGGACAGTGCGGCGAAATTTGACGTTAATGGGCTATGGCAGCAGACGACCGATGTGAATGCCTTTGCTAATAGAATTTCCACTTCCATAATATTTTTATGATGAGCTGTTTCATTTTATTCGTTTGTACTAGTAACAATTAACGCTTGTTCATTGTACATTGCATGTAAAATAGCTACTGTGATACCTGAGCTGGCAGACTCTTGCAGATGGACACAATCTATCCCGCGAAAGCGTACTTACGACGATCCAAGAGTTAGTTTTAAGCGAGAAATGTAGTAATATTATACAGTATCCCACGTGTTGCTCCCGTAGGGACGGTGAAGGTAAGATTAGACAGATTGCCGTGCGCACAGGTGCTTTTAAATAGTAGTTCTGCCGGCGCTCCACACGTAAATGGGAACCCTATTGTGTAGCACAGTGGTAAGTACTCTCTGCCGTGCACTTCATTCTGGTTTGCAGAATATAGATGTAGATGCACCTTTCTCTTCCAAGTTTTTTTATGTAATACATAGTGTGATACAGAAAATAGCAAAACAAGGCGTCAAAATAATGAAAACGCTTTAGGAATACAGAGTACGCTATTTCATGCCAAATACTTCGAACTTTGGCCTTTACTCTCTGCTTCTCACAGTACCTATCAACGTGCCGCTATGTATGGTAACACTTATTGCATGTCAATCAGTTTAGAGTATAACAGTAAGGAAATTAGAAAAACTTCGTCTTTCCCATTTCCTTGTTTTCCTTCTAGCACCCCTGATGATACGATCTTTATTCAATGATTCAATCATTCCCGTTTCTTTTTATCACACATTTCACCACTTCCTTAAAATTCCTGTCGATGAACGTAAATGTGTTACAAACTATGGCATGCACATATGTAAATGTCACTACAGATATTCGGATTTAGGTTACGACATGTTCGGTATGCCTGCCATCATTGGCGACGATGTGGCGTAGACGAATAACGAAATTCCACATTACTCGCTGAAGTGTCTGAACATCGGTGCTGTCGATGACCTCCTAAATGGCAGTTTTCAACTCACAAGGGAACCTCCCCATCGCACCCCCCTCAGATTTAGTTATAAGTTGGCACAGTGGATAGGCCTTGAAAAACTGAACACAGATCAATCGAGAAAACAGGAAGAAGTTGTGTGTAACTATGAAAAAATAAGCAAAATATGCAAACTGAGTAGTCCATGTGCAAGATAGGCAACATCAAGGACGATGTCAGCCCAGCAGTGCCGTGGTCCCGTGGTTAGCGTGAGCAGCTGCGGAGCGAGAGGTCCTTGGTTCAAGCCTTCCCTCGAGTGAAACATTAAATTTTTTATTTTCAGTTTATGTCACAAACTCTTATGTTTTCATCACTTTTTGAGAGTGATTATCACATCCACAAAGAAACCTAAACAGGGCAAGGTAGAAGAATCTTTTTATCCATTCACCAAGTGTACAAGTTAGGTGGGTCGACAACATATTCCTGTCATGTGACGCACATGCCGTCACCAGTGTCGTATAGAATATATCAGACGCGATTTTCCTGTGGAGGAATCGGTTGACTATGGCCTTGCGATCGACTGTTTTCGGTTCCCATTGGAGAGGCGCGTCCTTTCGTCTACTAAACGCACGGTTTTGCGGTGCGGTCGCAAAACACAGACACTAAACTTATTACAGTGAACAGAGAGGTCAGTGAACGGACGGACAGATCATGACTTTGCGAAAATAAAGAAAATAAATTTTTCACTGGAGGGAAGACTTGAACCAAGGACCTTTTGTTCCGCAGCTGCTCTCGCTAACCACGGGACCACGGCACTGCTCAGCTTACGCTGTCCTTGATGTTGCCGCCTACCTTGCACATGGACTACTCAGTTTGTATATTTTGCTTATTTTTCCATAGTTCGACACAACTTCTTCCTGTTTTCTCGATTGATCTGTGTTCAGTTTTTCAAGCCCTATCCACTGTGCCAACTTATAAGTAAATCTGAGGGGGGTGCGATGGGGAGGTTCCCTTGTCAGAAATGGTTTTGGGGTTATTACTGTACACCTTGTCTTTAATATAGCCCCACAAAAAGGAGTAGCACGTGTTCAGGTCCACAGAATATGGCGGCAATCGAGACCCAAGCCAGTGTCCTCTGGGTACCCCAGAGCCAGAACGCGGTCCCCAGAGGGCCCCTCCATCAAACGCTCTCCCACTTCGATGGGGTCGAGCTCCGTCTTGCATGAACATCATCTTGCCGAAATCAGGGTCACTTTGAATAACGGAGATGAAATCATCTTCCAGAACCTTCCCGCACGGTTCGGTAGTCACCGTGCCATCAAGCAATATCGCATCGATTATTCCGTGACTGGGCATTGCACACCACACTGTCACCCACGGAGAGTGAAAATAGTTCTCGGTCGTGAAATGTGGATTCTCAGTCCCCCAATTGCACCAGTTTTGCTTATTGACGGACACATACAAATGAAAGTGGGCTTCGTCGCTAAACCAAACCATACAACGCATACTAATTCCCATCATGCCCTGCGGCCAACCGTGCAGTTTGAACGTCCTAACGCAAACCGTTCAGTTATGGCGATTTTATTTCATAAGGGTCAACAATTGTCAGTTTGTATGTAATAAAATGGAACACCTACAGCCGTCTTGCCGACGTTGTTTATTAGACAGCTACCAATTTCGGTGATTCAGCATTCCATCTTCAGGACTTAAATGCCGCTGCAGGGGGGGGGGGGGGGGGGGCGCTCCCATCGCAAACACGATAACATCAGTGGGCAACATCCCACACGGTATCCCCGTAAGATTTTATGTTGACTATGCTACAAATATAGTACCATTCTTATCCATCATATGTCAGAGACCATTGGAACAGCAGAAAGTTTTCCACGCGACTGGAATAAGGCCCAGGTCATAGCAAACTATAAAAAGGGTAGAAAATCGGAAGAACATAATATACCGCCCAATTTCACTGACATCGATTTGTTGTAGAATCATGGAACATATTTTGTGTTCAGACATCATGACCTTTCTAGACTCTGAGAAGCTCGTCTGCAGAAACCAGCACGGTTTTAGGAAACAGTGGTCATGCGGGACACAGCTGGCCCTCTTTGTGCATGATATACAACAGGCTCTAGATACCTGCTCCCAGGTTGCTGTCATATTTCTCGACCTTCGAAAGGCGTTCGATTCAGTTCCGCACTGTGCCTTGCTACAAAAATGCGCGCTTACGGTCTATCCGATGACATATGCGGTTGGATAGAAAGTTTTCTAACAGACAGGGAGCAGTATGTCGTCCTGAACGGGGTAACTTCAACAGAAACAAGTGTAACTTCAGGAGTAATAGGTCAGGAGTAATAGGTCCTCTGCTTTTTACAATTTACATAAACAATCTGGTTGATGGTATTGATAGCGGCCTTAGACTGTTTGCCGATGATGCTGTAGTTTACAGGAAAGTAGTATCACACGAAAGTTGTGAACAAATCAGTGAGGATTTGCAGAAAATAAATGACTGGCAGTTATCTCTCAATATTAACAAGTGTAACCTACTGCGTATAACAAGGCGAAAATCCCTATTAATGTACGAGTACAAAATAAATGGCTAGTCTTTGGAAGCGGTAACGTCCGTCAAGTATCTGGGTGTGACTATTCGAAATGATCTCAAATGGAATTATCAGATTACACAAGTAACGGGTAAGGCGAACTCTAGATTGCTGTTTATTGGTAGAATCGTGAAACGATGTAGTCCTTCAACAAAGGAAATAGCGTCAAGAGATTGAGAAGGTCCAAAGAAGAGCGGCAAGGTTCGCGACTGGTACATTTAGCCTTCGCGAGAGCGTTACAAATCTCATAGAAAGTTTGAAGTGGGACAGACTTGCAGACAGACGGCGCCCTGAACAGAAGGGGCTGCTCACTAAATTCTGAAAGCCGATCTTCACCGAGGATGTAGAGCATATATTATTACTACCAACTTTAAAATCGCGCAATGATCACCATTCAAAGATAAGCGAAATTAGAACTCGTACTGAGGCGTTCAGACAGTGGTTTTTCCCTCGCGCGATCCGCGAGTGGTACAGAGGGGGTGAAATATGACTTTGGCGCGAATTGTGCTCTCCGCCACACACCCCTTGGTGGCTAGCGGAGTATATATGTAGATGTAGATGTAGACTGGTTTCCGTAGACTGTAACAGCGATGTTGTGTCTGCACCCATCAACTACGAACTGACGGCTGGAGACACAACATCGCTGTTACAGTCTATAGAAACCAGTTCATTGATGTTGACCACTGACGTCATTGTGTATGCGATGGTAGTTCACCCCTCACCGTCATTTAAGGCCTGAAGATGGTGTATTGAATCACCGAAACTGGTATCTGTATAATAAACCACATCTAAAGGACGGCTGCAAGTGTTCAACTTTATTAATTAAAGTCTAGAGTTATTCTTATCCTTCAGCGATACGCATAAATTTTAGACGTCGTTGTAACTGAATACATCAGTATTAACGCACCAGATACGGCCATCAAAGACAAATCTTCCGTTTAAGAGTCTGTGTGATATATGAGCGTCTTAATTAGTGCACGTACCGTCACCAGATGTGATGAACTGCTTACAGAACTATAAGACATGCAGCAATGTCTTTTTAAACATCACCGGTGTAAAAGAGATTGTAAGTGAAATAGTGAAATCGAGATTTTCTCTTGAAATATCTGTAAGTTGACACAGTTACAGTAAAATTTTTACTTGAATAAATTGTCCCCTTTTTTTATTGATTAATGTTCTAGATCTGGTGTGTTTCCTTGCATATGATCTATTGAAGAAACGCTGTATTGATGTGTGAGGTGCTGAAGAGCACATAATTTGTTACATTATAATTACTGCAGTTTTCAATGCAATGAAATGCATAAATTAACTATTTTCCTTGTAATTATTTAATTGCCAAGAAAAAAGTTTTTTTTTTTCAGGAGTGGACAGAATCTACAGGAAGTGCTCACGTCATCTGGAGAAACGGCTGTTCAGGCAAAAAGGAAGGTAAGTAATACCACGCCTCAATGTAACTCTTTTTGTAATTCGGTACGTACATCGAAATGAAAAGACTTTAAAGTCTCTTGAGCGTAGAGTCGGTCGACATTAAAGCGCAGATATTTTTAACAAATATGTATGAAAAGGCTACGCGTAGAATTACGCTTTGGGGGGCCTTGTCGGTTCCTATTTGAGCTAAAAACATGCGTTCATAAGTAGCTATATTACAGTATAATAAGTAGGGTTTGTACGACGAACCGGAGCTCGTTCCCAGGCAGATAGTGCGAATCGATTAATTCCTTTGGAAAAAGATTTTAATTGAGCTGAATTTAATGCTCAGAGAATGGCATGTGCTACGTTTGGATTCTATGTGCACAAACACTCACCCTTAAATGAATCCGGACTGGAGCGAGACTGATGGTTCTAATTTTGTCCACGGACCTAGGTCTAAGGTAAGTTTTTACAGTTTGAAAAAAAAATCTTGCTTCGTTTGGATTTTACGTGCAAAAAACATGTTTTTATCTGGGAGATTTTCGTAGCGTGCCACTTCTATACTCTAAACTTGAACGACTCCCTTGAAACTGTGGATGAAGACAAATAAATATGTGAAGTCAAAATTGATTTTTTCCATCCAATAATCGTTGTCTTTACCGAAATAAGATAATTTAAAGTCGAGCTAAATGCAGCACGTAAAATTCGTTCTTACGTGAACTGAATACGCCGAAACGATTTAAAGTGAATAAACATGGGGCCGGCCGCGGTGGTCTCGCGGTTCTAGGCGCTCAATCCGGAACCGCGCGACTGCTACGGTCGCGGGTTCGAATCCTGCCTCGGGCATGGATGTGTGTGATGTCCTTAGGTTAGTTAGGTTTAAGTAGTTCTAAGCTCTAGGGGACTGATGACCACAGATGTTAAGTCCCATAGTGCTCAGAGCCATTTGAACCATTTTTGAATCAAACATGCATTCTTACGATGAAATTGAAAACTCGCTTCTAGAAATCCAGTTTCATTGGGATTTTACGTGCGAAAATACATTTTGTGAATTTCTTTACGCGCGCCACTTTCATGTTTTAGACTTGTGTGAACCGGTTCAAATTGCCTAACGAGGTAGACAAGTGCGTGTAATTAATGGACATGCAGCTGTTTTGTGAAAGCTTTATCCGTTGCCACGATATAAGCAACATGGAACGAAAAACAATGTAAATACCTATACCGGATCAGTCGTCGCCCGAGACAACAAAAATGTACATCAGTTGCTAAGTTATGGCGATCTAATGTCAAAAAGATGGTAGAGTAAAAGTTGGAAAACAGAATGAAAAATGGTCTTACTACAGCACAAAAAAGGCTACATGTCCTGGGCAGAGTTAGGGACGTAAAAGAAGCGGACTAGCTTTTCGACTTATCTGGCATCTTCAACGGCATTTAAATCAAGACATCTTGATATGATCGCGATTTATACGAATTAATCCTATTTCCCCAGTGCAGTGAACTCTCTTAGCTCCGAGGTGTTGGCACACCTGCATCTTGCAGTTTCTAGGCTAAAGTCCCTGGTCATGTGCTCAAAATCCAGAAGATTTGCTGGCCATAGTGAACAATATATAATATATGGCGGAAGAGCATATATGTAATAACTCAAATGGCTCTGAGCACTATGGGACTCAAATTCTGTGGTCATTAGTCCCCTAGAGCTCAGAACTAGTTAAACCTAACTAACCTAAGGACATCACACACATCCATGCCCGAGGCAGGATTCGAACCTGCGACCGTAGCGGTCACGCGGTTCCAGACTGCAGCGCCTAGAACCGCACGGCCACTTGGGCCGGCTATGTAATAACTAAAAAAGTTTTTATGGGGGGACAGAATTTCTGAGAGTGGATTTGTTCCTAAAGTGGGAAAGTGGGGGGGGGGGGGGGGGGAGGAAGCTAGAAGATTTTTTTTTTATTTCTGGGGGGACCACTTCTCCCAGAAACCTACCCCCGTTAGATGTACAGGGTGATTCAAAAAGAATACCACAACTTTAAAAATGTGTATTTAATGAAAGAAACATAATATAACCTTCTGTTATACATCATTACAAAGAGTATTTAAAAAGGTTTTTTTTTACTCAAAAACAAGTTCAGAGGTGTTCAATATGGCCCCCTCCAGACACTCGAGCAATATCAACCCGATACTCCAACTCGTTCCACACTCTCTGTAGCATATCAGGCGTAACAGTTTGGATAGCTGCTGTTATTTCTCGTTTCAAATCATCAATGGTGGCTGGGAGAGGTGGCCGAAACACCATATCCTTAACATACCCCCATAAGAAAAAATCGCAGGGGGTAAGATCAGGGCCTCTTGGAGGCCAGTGATGAAGTGCTCTGTCACGGGCTGCCTGGCGGCCGATCCATCGCTTCGGGTAGTTGACGTTCAGGTAGTTACGGACAGATAAGTGCCAATGTGGTGGCGCTCCATCCTGCTGAAATATGAATTGTTGTGCTTCTTGTTCGAGCTGAGGGAACAGCCAATTCTCTAACATCTTTCTGTTGAGCGGTCGCCATCTTAGCATCAACTGACGCTGACGCCTAGTCAACAGCGCCTCAAGCGAACAAATGTACAACTAAATGAAACTTTATAGCTCCCTTAATTCGCCGACAGATAGTGCTTAGCTCTGCCTTTTGTCATTGCAGAGTTTTAAATTCCTAAAGTTGTGGTATTCTTTTTGAATCACCCTGTATATTGAAAAGTATAAGAACAAACAGACAAAAATTCATGTGCTTCTACAGTGTGGGATGCATCTACAGTAGGAAGTATCCGAGAGGGGCGGTGCATTCGTCATAGGAAGTATCCCAGAGTGGGGATGCATGCATCCTAAACTTTAATGACACATTGCGTTATATTACAGGGAATGACAAACGTCATGTTCTGTAGCACCATGGCATGTATCAAGTTATACAACATCGTATCATATATCACGTTACTTCACTTGACACGATGCATTATATGACATGGGTACTTACGTACTTATACTAACAAGTAAAAAAAGCGCGAATATGTCAAATTGTTAGCTAGGTTCAAAATGGTTCAAATGGCTCTGAGCACTACGGGACTTAACTTCTGAGGTCATCAGTCCCCTAGAACGTAGAACTACTTAAACCTAACTAACCTAAGGACATCGCACACATCCATGCCCGGGGCAGGATTCGAACCTGCGACCGTTGCGGTCGCGTGGTTCCAGACTGAAGCGCCTACAACCGCTCGGCCACCCCGGCCGGCGAAGAGCTAGGTTCTTTCTTTTACATCCCTGACTCCGCCCAGGACATATTCGCCTGTTTTTGTGTTATGTTAGGAACATTTTTCATTCTGGTATATACCTAATTTAAATTCAAAATATATATTTTAGTAACGGTAGTTAAGTTTGTGGGTATTTACGTACGTCGCCGAGGAGCTTGTGTGTAAAGTTACATTCCAGCAGTAAAGACTCAGAAAGAGCAAAGGAACGATGCTCTCCGGAACAGGCTTTCATTCCATCCTCTGAATGACAAAGATGTATGTCTCAGAGCAGGAGGTGGTCACTGGAACGTCTATACACACACACACACACACACACACACACACACACAGAGCGCCGGCCGCTTCTGACGCCGCGGCGCTCCGCGATGCCAAATTGATTCGCAGATTGAATTTCAAATGCGCGGGCTTTTGTCCGGCCCGTGTTTGCGGCAGTCTGTTGTGCCGGAGATCCGCCATTAGCATTGTTATTGCACGCGGCGCAAGCCGGCGGGCGCAAAAAAATAAATGAACCCGCCGGGGCTGGCTGCGCTGCCCTGCGCTGCGGTCGCAGTTATGATTAATACAGCTCTCCGCGGCATATGCTCCGCCATTGTCAAACCGTGGCGCGGAGAGGACGCGCTTTATAACAGCTCGCGCTAGCTGCAGGGACTCCCATAGCGGCAGATACGCGCCAACTTAATTTGCGTTACTGCCGCAGGAGGGCGAGTCGTTTGCATATTCTCTAACATAGGAATTTCACTGTAACCTGCTGTGATATGGACAAAAATAACACACTTCCTTGTTTTTACAAACACGTATTGGAACAGTATATCTGCAGTCATTCATCGTGTCCCATAGATAAAATGAAGAAGGGGAACCTTCAGGCATTTGGAAATAGTCATCGTATACATTAATAAAACACAAGGAAAACATAGAAATTAATATGCATTCTGAATTAACTGCAGACTATCACTACACTGCTTAATGCTATTCACGCTTATGCCATCTATGTGTAGTCACAAAAATTACTTTGAAAGATGCTGCCGCTTACTCCCTCATACTAAATATATTTCGTTTATGTCCTGCAGGTTTAGTATTTACATGGCAGCAATGATGTTTACAGATGTAGGTAACACTTTCCAAGAAAAGCAAATGCTGAGTCGTAATAGTAGTACTTTACACCACATAGAAAAAAGGGGAAGAGGTGTCCTAAATGCGGTCTCCTTTACAGACGGACCACACTGTCCTAGAATTCTCCCAATAAACCGAACTCGACCATTAGCTTTCCCTACCACACTCCATACATGCTTGTTCCATTTCACAACGTGTTCAAACGTTACCCCAGATATTTAAACGGCGTGACTGTGTCAATCGCCGCGCGGAGGTAGCCGAGCGGTCAAAGGCGCCCTGTCACGGACCGCGCAACTCCCCCGTCGGAGGTTCGAGTCCTCCCTCGGGCAAGGGTGTGTGTGTGTTGTCCTTAGCGTAAGTTAGATTGAGTTAGATTAAGTAGTGTGTAAGCTTAGGGGCCGATGGCCTCAAAGTTTGGTCCTATAAGACCTTACCACAAATTTTCCTTGAATGTGGATAGTCAGCTAATTTGTACAACGAGTGGCTAACGAAGTACGTTTTCAATTTTCTTTTGAATTAGTTGGAATCCTCAATTTATTTTTGTGTCCTGTATTGTAACTGTGGAAATCACTTATCAACTGAAACTGCCGGCATCTGTGGCCGAGCGGTTCTAGGCGCTTCAGTACGGAACCGCGCTGCTGCTACGGTCGCAGGTTCGAATCCTGCCTCGGGCATGGATGTGTGTGATGTCCTTAGGTTAGTTAGGTTTAAGTAGTTCTAAGTTCTAGGGGACTGATGACCTCAGATGTTAAGTTCCATAGCGCTTAGAGCCATTTGAACCATTTTCAGTTCAAACTGATTTTTGTTGTCAGCGATAAAAACCATTAAGGAGTAAATTTATTGGTAAATGAGTGTAAGAATTCCAAGATTTTTAAAAACGCCTCTGCAATGTGTATGGTTATCTATTTTACACAATATTTTTCCGCTCTCTCCCGCTGAATAAATTCTTTATTTTGGATACACTGCCCCAGAGGATAATTCCATAAGACGACGGAGAGTGAAAATGTGTAAAATGAGCGAACAATCTCGTCTTTATATGGAGACAATAAAGCATGCAAAGGACACGGAACTGAGGTTTTTGATTCCTTTACCTATGTGTTGATGCTATTCTAACTTAATATCTAATTGTACACCAAGAACTTTTAACAGTGTGTTCCATTTACTGAATGAATATTGAGGTCTACTTACGCTGCTAACAGGTCATTATTGGTAGCTTGAAATCGCGTAATATGAATCTTTGTCAGATTAAGATTTAAATAGCTGTGAGCCATTTAAACGCGTGTGCAACTATAATCTGAACTGTGACTGCTAAGGTTGAGTTTAGACCCATTATCAGTATATTTGGATCGTCAGCAAAAATTACAGTTTTTGAATTCCTCTTTAAAGTCAGAGGAAGATCATTTACACTGATAAGCCGACATATTTTGACCACTGCCCACGGCGGCGTTGGATGCCGTCTGCTGCAGTTGTGGCACGTGACGCGGTAACGAAAGTATGTAAGTGGAGCAGACACCGAAGGGATATCACCCTACCGAAGGTATGGGCTGCAAAGGAGAAAATCCATTGAGATAAGCGACTTTGACAAAGGGCAAATTATTATCACGCAGAGCCTGTGAACAAGTGTCTCGAAAGCGGCGAAGCTTGTCGAATGTTCACGTGCTATTGTCGTGAGCATCTACGGAAAGAGGATGAGGACAGCGAAACTAGCACTTGTGGCTAAATGGTAGGGAGTCCATCAGTCTTCACGCAGAACGTGGGGTTCGGCAGCTTGTCTGCTCTTTAAAGTGGGACAGAAGTTGATCTGTGGCATCTCTGCCGAAAGAGCACATTGAAGGTGCACACCGTTCTTCGTACATTGTTGAACATGGAGAACCGCAGCGGAGCTCCACTACGTGTTCACATGTTACCCAACGACATCGTCAATTACGATTGCAGTGGGCACGGGACTATCGGGATTCGACCGTCGATCAATGGAAACGTGTCGGCTCTTCGGCTGAATCACATTTTTTCCACACTAGGTCGCTGGTCGTCTCTACAATGCCTGAGCAGTGGTGCTGAGCACTTACTGCTGTTACGTGTTCTCTTGTTTTCAATGTTTTCTTTTTGCTTATGGAGGTAAGCGTCTTTTTATGACGTTTGCAAGTCAGCTACGACGTATGCTTTTCTGGTTAAATAGCATATATGTCATGTGAAGTTGTCCCAACAGATTTTTTTACATTATGAGGATGTTCACTGACCGAAACTGGATGTGAATAAATGTCAAGTAACACAGCACAGTGTGTATGATGCATTTCTCCATGTATATACAGGATAGTGACCGGGCCAAATATCTCACGAAATAAGCACCAAACGAAAAAACTACAAAGAACGAAACTCGTATAGCTTGTAGGGGGAAAACCAGATGGTGCTATGGTTGGCCCGCTAGATGCCGCTGCCATAGGTCAAACGGATATCAACTGCGTTTTTTAAAATAGGAACCCCCATTTTTATTACATATTCGTGGAGTACGTAAAGAAATATTAATATTTTAGTTGGACCCCTTTTTTCTCTTGGTGATAGATAGCGCTGTAATAGTCACAAACGTGTAAGTACGTGGTATCACGTAACATTCCGCCAGTGTGGACGGTATTTGCTTCGTGATACATTACCCGTGTTAAAATGGACCGTTTACCAAAAGCGGAAGAGGTCGTTATCGTGTTGATGTATGGCTATTGTGATTAAAGTGTCCAACGGGCGTGTGCTGTGTATGCTGCTCGATATCCTGGACGACATCATGCAAGTATCCGGACCGTTCACCGGATAGTTACGTTATTTAAGGAAACAGGAAGTGTTCAGCCACGTGTGAAACGTCAACCACAACCTGCAACAAATGATGGTGCTCAAGTAGGTGTTTTAGCTGCTGTCGCGGCTAATCCGCACATCAGTAACAGACAAATTGCGCGAGAATCGGGAATATCAAGAATGTCGGTGTTGAGAATGCTACATCAACATCGATTGCACCCGTACCATATTTCTATGCACCACGAATTGCATGGCGACGACGTTGAACGTCGTGTACAGTTCTGCCACAGGGAACAAGAGAAATTACGGGACGATGACAGATTTTTTTTGCAGGCGTTCTATTTAGCGACGAAGCGTCGTTCACCAACAGCGGTAACGTAAACCGGCATAATATGCACTATTGGACAGCGGAAAATCCACGATGGCTGCGACAAGTAGAACATCAGCGACCTTGGCGGGTTAATGTATGGTGCGGCATTATGGGAGGAAAGATAATTGGCCCCCATTTTATCAATGGCAATCTAAGTGGTGCAATTGGCTTAAATGGCTCTGAGCACTATGGGACTTAACATCTGTGGTCACCAGTCCCCTAGAACTTAGAACTACTTAAACCTAACTAACCTAAGGACATCACACACATCCATGCCCGAGGCAGGATTCGAACCTGCGACCGCAGCGGCCACGCGGTTCCAGACTGAAGCGCCTAGAACCGCACGGCCACACCGGCCGGCTAAATGGTGCAATGTACGCTGATTTCCTACGTGATGTTCTACCGATGTTACTACAAGATGTTTCACAGCATGACAGAATGGCGATGTACTTCCAACATGATGGATGTCCGCCACATAGCTCACCGGATCTGACATCCCCGGATTTCTTTCTGTGGGGATAGTTGAAGGATATTTACTATCGTGATCCACCGACATCGCCCGACAACATGCGTCAGCGCATTGTCAATGCTTGAGCGAACGTTACGGAAGGCGAAGTACTCGCTGTTTAGGGGAATGTCGTTACACGTATTGGCAAATGCACTGAGGTTGACGGACCTCATTTCAGCATTTATTGCATTAATGTGGTATTTACAGGTAATAACGCTGTAACAGCATGCGTTCTCAGAAAAGATAAGTTCACAAAGGTACATCTTTCACATTGGAACAACCGAAATAAAATGTTTAAACGTACATACGTTCAGTATTTTAATTTAAAAAACCTACCTGTTACCAACTGTTCGTCTAAAATTGTGGTCGGCCGGTGTGGCCGTGCGGTTCTAGGCGCTCCAGTCTGGAACCGCGTGACCGCTACGGTCGCAGGTTCGAATCCTGCCTCGCGCATGGATGTGTGTGATGTCCTTAGGTTAGTTAAGTTTAAGTAGTTCTAGGGGAACTAGAACCGCTCGGCCACTCTGGCCGGCTCGGCACCGCGAGAAACCAGAGACATTGGAGCTCATAAGCGGATGTACCGACGGTCTTCTTCGCACGCACCAGTCGCGAATGTAGTCGAAAAGGAGGTACACGATAGCGGTAGCAGAGGTACCTTGCGGTGCACATCACTAGGTAGCTGCGGTGTGCTCACCTAGACAGAGGCCCGCATCTCGTGGTCGTGCGGTAGCGTTCTCGCTTCCCACGCCCGGGTTCCCGGGTTCGATTCCCGGCGGGGTCAGGGATTTTTTTCTGCCTCGTGATGGTTGGGTGTTGTGTGCTGTCCTTAGGTTAGTTAGATTTAAGTAGTTCTAAGTTCTAGGGGACTGATGACCATAGATGTAAAGTCCCATAGTGCTCAGAGCCATTTGAACCTAGACAGAGACTCGGATGTGTTACTTGCCGGACGTAGTTGACCACATTCTACGACGTCTCGCCCTTAACCCGAGGGCAGCGTCGAGGTCTGCGAGAGCGACGTCTCGCACTGTTTGGTGGCGCCGCTCGGCCGCGCCCACGCGTCTGACGTCACAGACGGGTGAATGGCGCGTCTCCACCTCGGCGGTCGCAGATCACAAGGCATCCGAGATTAAAGGCGCAACCCAAGGAGCAGCCGGAAAACGCCCCGTCTCTTCCGCATTAGCCTCATCCTGCCTTTGACGGTGGGCGTCTCGGTCTCCGTGGCCCCGCCGTGTTTCCGTATTAAAAATGCAGGCCTTGTCATACGCGCAGAGGAAGTGGCTCACTCCACACGGAAGACGGACTCTTTGAAACTTCTGTTCACTCATTACGGGGGGCATTTTCGCGTTGCGATGTTAAACATTGTGACCTGCAACGCGCATTACTTGTTGCCGCAGGTAATCTGGGAGCGCGGCCGGCATTCCTTTGTCGAGTCGGCACAAAGCAGCGCCAGTGTGGAGTGCGCTCCAAGTACTTGAGCTCTGTTAGGAGCCCGCGTGCGGCCCGGCGGCACACAGGAAGACGAGAAAGCCGCGGGCCGGCACAAAGCGGCTGCCGTCTCCACTACTGCCGTTATCAGGCGGCCCGCGCCTCTCCTAGAGCCAGTGCATCTTGATGCCGCGTGCTGCTCGAAACGAGTAGCGGCTCACAAAGCTCTGAGTTTCTCATTAATTCTCCGAAAACACTGCCCTGCCCTCCTTTTACCACCCACTTTTGTCCTAAGGTGCCTCCACCGTCGAGGTCCCCGACAATGGATGCACCTGTGGAGATTTTGTCCATCATCCCCGGAGACAAATAAGTTGTACAGCCGGAAGACGCCTTGTCTTTTCTTCCGTATGCAGGGTGTTACACAAAGGTACGGCCAAACTTTCAGGAAACATTCCTCACACACAAATAAAGAAAAGATGTTATGTGGACATGTGTCCGGAAACGCTTAATTTCCATGTTAGAGCTCATTTTAGTTTCGTCAGTATGTACTGCACTTCCTCGATTAACCGCCATTTGGCCCAATTGAAGGAAGGTAATGTTGACTTCGGTGCTTGTGTTGACATGCGACTCATTGCTCTACAGTACTAGCATCAAGCACATCAGTACGTAGCATCAACAGGTTAGTGTTCATCACGAACGTGGTTTTGCAGTCAGTGCAATGTTTACAAATGCGGAGTTGGCAGATGCCCATTTGATGTATGGATTAGCACGGGGCAATAGCATTGGTGCGATACGTTTGTATCGAGACAGATTTCCAGAACGAAGGTGTCCCGACAGGAAGACGTTCGAAGCAATTGATCGGCGTCTTAGGGAGTACGGAACATTCCAGCCTATGACTCGCGACTGTGGAAGACCTAGAACGACGAGGGCACCTTCAATGGACGAGGCAATTCTTCGTGCAGTTGACGATAAACCTAATGTCAGCGTCAGAGAAGTTGCTGCTGTACAACAACAGTTCTCAACAACAGATTCGGTGACCGATGGATTGGTAGAGGCGGACCAATTCCATGGCCTCCACGCTCTCCTGACCTCAACCCTCTTGACTTTCATTTATGGGGGCATTTGAAAACTCTTGTCGACGCAACCCCGGTACCAAATGTAGAGACTCTTCGTGCTCGTAATGTGGACGGCTGTGATACAATACGCCATTCTCCAGGGCTGCCTCAGCGCACCAGGGATTCCATGCGACGGAGGGTGGATGCATGTATCCTCGCTAACGGAGGACATTTTGAACATTTCCTGTAACAAAGTGTTGGACGTCACGCTGGTACGTTCTGTTGCTGTATGTTTCCATTCCATGATTAATGTGATTCGAAGAGAAGTAATAAAATGAGCTCTAACATGGAAAGTAAGCACTATGCGACTTAACTTCTGAGGTCATCAGTCGCCTAGAACTTAGAACTAATTAAACCTAACTAACCTAAGGACATCACACACATCCATGCCCGAGGCAGGATTCGAACCTGCGACCGTAGCGGTCGCTCGGTTCCAGACTGTAGCGCCTAGAACCGCACGGCCACTCTGGCCGGCGTTTCCGGACACATGTCCACATAACATATTTTCTTTTTTTGTGTGTGAGGAATGTTTCCTGAAAGTTTGGCCGCACCTTTTTGTAACACCCTGTATAGGATTCCTATCTCGTTGTGTATCCTCAGCCGAATCACACAGTTAACAACGGGTTTTCCAGTGATTCTCAATTCGCTGGTGCTCAGAAACGACATATATACGTGTAGGCTTGAACTGAATGCTTAAGCCGTCGGCACACGGACCGTGCATCCGAACGTTGAGCGTTGAGCGTGCCGAGTTTCTGACATCATAGCGTGGAATAGCTCGTTCGGGACGCTTTCCGTACGTGCAGAGCAATATCTTGCATGTCAGATGTCCTGAGCGTGCGTCTGAGCGTTGACCAATGAGATGGCACAACGCCACCTACGTCACACGCACACCTTCTCCCTTCAGCACAGAACTGTAAGGCGCCATTTTGGCATTCAGTTCAGGCCTACAGGCATATATGTCGTTTCTGAGCACCAGCAAATTGAGAATCATTCGAAAACCTGTTGTTAACTGCGTGATTCGTTGCATTAAAATAATGAGAGGCATCATATTCGTGGCAAAAGAATTATTGTAACTTGCGTATTATCAGAGTATGCCATTTGAAGGTAGCGACACACTGAGGATCCACGAAAAACACATTTTTCTTGGTACAATTCGGTATAATTAAATTTCAGTTAGTAACATAGTTACGGGTAAAGCTTTTAGCAAGTGGTAAGATCTTATAATAGGGGACTGACGAAACTGTTGTCACTGTAGCGTAGTGAGTAGCGTTGATGATTGAGGATCAATGACTGTTCGCATCTCGCTAAATCTAAATATTTTTTTTCCATAATATTTGATGTTATGTAAATATAAGTTCACCTTTTTTTGAGGAGTGAGTTTGTTCGTTTGGCTTAATCTACAGGACAGCTTGCGCTATTTGTATAAAGATATTTTGTTCCTTTTTCCTTTGAGTTTCGTGATTTACATGTTGTAAAGTTTCTGCTAGTGTGTAGGAACAGTGATCAACTAAGAATGACTTTAGGGTTTTACTAAAATGTAGGGAAGATAAAATAGCGTTTATCTCTTGTGGAGAAATATTGCAAATTTGTGTCCCAGTCCGCAGCTCGTGGTCGTGCGGTAGCGTTCTCGCTTCCCACGCCCGGGTTCCCGGGTTCGATTCCCGGCGGGGTCAGGGATTTTCTCTGCCTCGTGATGACTGGCTGTTGTGTGATGTCCTTAGGTTAGTTAGGTTTAAGTAGTTCTAAGTTCTAGGGGACTGATGACCATAGATGTTAAGTCCCATAGTGCTCAGAACCATTTGAACCATTTGTGTCCCACTGTTTGTAATGGAACTTCTGTACACCTGTGGCCTTATTGATTGGACCTGGTACTTTCCTTTTTGTCTTAAAACATGTAAATTGATATTGAAGTTTTTATTTGTGTATATTGCATATAGAACAACGTGACTAGGATATGAACAATGAAATGTGCGCTTTTATAGAGCTAACGTGGGGATTTTACGCCTGTTGAGTAAACAGTGTGATTTACGAGCATCCCACAATTGCCGCTGGAGTGCGTTGCGATCGCGTATACGACGTTGGGGCCAACGTACCGTATGCACAAGTCGCATCATCCCTGAGCGTTCAGCAGCACGTCGAACTTGGCACCTCAACGTTAACGTTCGACAGCACGGTCCGTGTGCCGACGCCTAAGGGTCGGCGACGCTGCAGACAGCGAGGTGTCGACACACACATCCCAGAAGTTCATTTGAGCTGCAGGGTGAGCTATGGTGTCACGCCGGCACCACATTTCACCACAGTTTTGTCGAGCGACGCTGTGGACCTGTCGCATCCCCTCTTACGCGCATTTCGACCCTCGTTATGACGCCTCTGCGGTGGAAGAGTACGAATTACACTATTTTCTTTCGGGCGGCAGAGAAAAACATTTCAGATTCATCGCCGCTCCGAACCGACACGAAAAGGCCTAAGGGGAGGCATAAACAGCGTCAATGAAAGCACCCCAAAATCTCCATCTCTGTGACTTGAGTTTGCTGACAGTGACAGAAAAGTTGTTAACTGCTTCGTGAGAGAAAAATAATTTAACGATTTTGAAAATCAGATTCACCCGCAATTTGAAGAAGATTCTCGATGGAATCGTTAGTCACAACACGCAAAAGTGATTTACATTAGCGAGAGAGGTACTAACTGTTTATTTCTTAGTGCCATATGTCATGATTATCGTTAGTTCTACTATCTGGAAAAAAAAATACCTGTCTCGCTTCTGATCGGTATACAGGAGGAAGCGGATTTCTCTGATGAGCTGACTTGGAGAAAACTGTTATTCCTTTTACGTTTTGACAGCCAAATCGGAAACTTAAAGACTGCAAGCTCTTGAAAAGGGTAAGAATTACAGTCTTCATTTTTACGCACCGCGCAAGCGCCGGCCGGAGTGGCCGAGCGGTTCTAGGCGTTACAGTCTGGAACCGCGCGACAGCTACGGTCGCAGGTTCAAATCTTGCCTCGGGCATGGATGTGTGTGATGTCCTTAGGTTAGTTAGGTTTAAGTAGTTCTAAGTTCTAGGGGACTGATGACCTCTGAAGTTAAGTCCCATAGTGCTCAGAGCCATTTGAACCGCGCAAGCGGCCATTTCGTTATAGTCGAAATCAACCGGAAATTAGTTTTTACTTACCTCATTTTACAGCGTCGGAGAACCGCTAAACTCCTTCTCCTTCTCTACAGAAAAAGGCACCGCAGGACAATAATAATTTTGTACAGTGATTTCTTCACTCGAATGGTTATTATTAAATAACGAATGGATGTATTCCCATCTGTGCAAGCTCTGTTCCACGCTGTAAAATTTAAGATACCAGAATGTGTCAAAACAAAATCCATGTTAACATATCCTACATAGATCATAAAAATTATTTATTGTAAGTATACCCTTCCCCTGAGGCACTGATTCACTCACATTTCGCGGTGGCTGACGACGGTTTGCAGTGCGATCAGGAAAGCGACGGCGCTGCTGACGACGTTCGGCTCTGCTGTCACTCCCACTCCCACTCTCTGGGCGTTCCAAGCCTGCTCTAAAGGTATCGTGCCGCCTCGACCCCATCGAATGTGATCTGACCCCTTTGTAGTTTAGTGCGACCGCAATTTTTGCGTTGGTATACGGGCCGAAACCACTAGGGACCGTTCAAAACCGTTCGACGAAATTTTAACGTGATGAGAAGCAGCGAAGAGGTTTCATTCTTTCTCAGCCCTCCTGTTTCGCGCCCTCCCGTGGCGTGACCACGAGGCATAAAACGGCGAAGAGTCTCTCTGAGATATCCAGTCCGGCAACACCCTCGATGCAACCCACGCACTTTTGTTCAGCACGTTCCAAACATGCCTGTCATAAACTTCGACACCAGTTCAGCCTGTTGTCTGCTCTGGCACCAGAATGGTAAGCAACACCTTCGACACCTCTTAGGTAGGGCTTCCCTACCTTCAGGCGCTAGACCAGCCGCGACGCTGAATTCTTATTCAACTTTCCGACAAGTAGGTTTTTTACGTGCTCGACAAAGGAGCGTGGGTGACACCGGAGGCGTTGCCAGAGTGGAGGATCTTAAAGACTCTTTGCTGTTTATTGATGCACATGCTGCACCCCCCTGTGATAACGCCACAGGAGGGCGCGAGACAGGAGGGGTGAAAAAACTTGAAACCCCTTGGCTGCTTGTGATGTTAAAATTTCGTCCAATGGTTTTGAACCGTCATTAGTGGTTCTACGCTATATACCAAAGAAAAAACTGCGATCGCACTACAGTTCAAAAGGGGTCGTATCACGTTCAGTGGAGCTGCCGCCCCACGATGTTTTTAGAGTAGAGTTGAAACGCCCAGAGGAAGCCAGCAGTGTCGAATGTTGCTAAGAACGTAGTCCTGTTGCTCTGCGCATTGCGAACTGCGTTTTTGTCCGCGAGATGTATGGGAATCAACGCCCCAACGGAAGGGCTGCTTTTACCGACGTCCTTTGTGTCACACCTGAGACTTTTTCGTGTGTCGGTTCTATGCAGCCGTGTGCCTTAAATGCTTTCTTCTGCCACCCATAAGAAAGCCACATGATTTGAACGCTGGGTGTCGCTGTTCTAGCCCCCACCGCAAGGGCGTCATAACAGAGGGTGAAATGTGGGTAAGGGGACGAGGTGTGACGGCCTCCCCATCGTGTGATACGTCCACGACGGCGTCGGACAGAACTGTGTTGACATTTGGTGCCAATCTGACATCTTAAACCTGCTTGCAGCTCAAGTGAACCTCTGGGCTGTGGCCTCTTTTCTCACGTGTCGACACCTTGCTGTATGAAGTGTCGCCGAGCCCGAGGCTGACTTCGCAGGGCGCCACGCTTTTGCACCATTACAAACGAAGGATGTAGGCACGTTTAAACCAAATTTCAAACTTACGCTTCGCAATGGGAGACAAGTACGGGGTTTCGAAAAAGTGACGCATCAGTTTTGTTGTGCAGTGTATAATGAAATCTAGTTTCGCGGTGGGATTGTGGGAAGTGCTTCTGAAACAATTCCAGATAGTCATATTAGGCACTTTGCAATATTGGCACCGGGATACATCCAAAAATAAGAACATCGTCTGAAAATCAAGTCACAAATATATCGACGTTCATCAAATAACAGTTAGATACAGTAAGCCACAATCGAAGAATTTGTGATATGGAGCACCACATGATCTCAAACTCAACAACTGGCTTCTCCAGTCGCATTAATATGAGAACCTTCACATCGCAATGAAATCGCAAATCAATGTGCAAACGTATCAATTTCGAGTATCAAAATGACTAAGACCCTAAAATTCGTGCCGCGCGGGATTAGCCGAGCGGTCTTGGGCGTTGCAGTCATGGACTGTGCGGCTGATCCCGGCGGAGGTTCGAGTCCCCTCTCGGGCATGGGTGTGTGTGTTTGCGCTTAGGATAATTTAGGTTAAGTAGTGTGTAAGCTTAGGGACTGATGACCTTGGCAGTTAAGTCCCATAAGATTTCACACACATTTGGACATTTGGACCTACAATTCGTAGTTTCATCCGCAGGTATACGACCTTTTCCTCCCGTATGAGCCACTCAAGCGGTAGTTCCTGCTGAAGGTAATTATCCTTACCTGTTTCCCAGGAAAGGCGTGAAGTGGATCTGAGGCTGAAGGCCCACTCTGTGGAGGACTGGTTGGCGGCGAAGTGCCGTGTAGAGTGGCAGGCCGATGGCAGCGCAGTGAGACAATATTGAAAGCTCAGCACTTTATTATAACTCATATAACTACATACTCATTCCCCCCTTCCCCCACCCCCGCTGCCCGGTTGTCAGCCGGCACCCGGAATGGTGACGCCCGCTGGCCCAGTTAGGCCAAACCCTAGAAGGAGGCGTTGGTGCTGGGTGGGTGCTGACTCGTGGTGCGGCTAGTGGAAGTAGCTTTGCCGGCCTGCGAATGTCTCTGCTAAAACGACGGTTATACGAGATGCATTCAAGTTCTAAGGCCTCCGATGTTTTTTCTAATTAACTACTCACCCGAAATCGATGAAACTGGCGTTACTTCTCGACGTAAGCGCCCTGCAGACGTACACATTTTTCATAACGCTGACGCCATGATTCCATGGCAGCGGCGAAGGCTTCTTTAGGAGTCTGTTTTGACCACTGGAAAATCGCTGAGGCAATAGCAGCACGGCTGGTGAATGTGCGGCCACGGAGAGTGTCTTTCATTGTTGGAAAAAGCCAAAAGTCACTAGGAGCCAGGTCAGGTGAGTAGGGAGCATGAGGAATCACTTCAAAGTTATCACGAAGAAACTGTTGCGTTACGTTAGCTCGATGTGCGGGTGCGTTGTCTTGGTGAAACAGCACACGCGCAGCCCTTCCCGGACGTTTTTGTTGCAGTGCAGGAAGGAATTTGTTCTTCAAAACATTTTTGTAGGATGCACCTGTTACCGTAGTGCCCTTTGGAACGCAATGGGTAAGGATTACGCCCTCGCTGTCCCAGAACATGGACACCATCATTTTTTCAGCACTGGCGGTTACCCGAAATTTTTTTGGTGGCGGTGAATCTGTGTGCTTCCATTGAGCTGACTGGCGCTCTGTTTCTGGATTGAAAAATGGCATCCACGTCTCATCCATTGTCACAACCGACGAAAAGAAAGTCCCATTCGTGCTGTCGTTGCGAGTCAACATTGCTCGCCAACGTGCCACAAGGGCAGCCGTGTGGTCGTCCGTCAGAATTCGTGGCACCCACCTGGATGACACTTTTCGCATTTTCAGGTCGTCATGCAGGATTGTGTGCACAGAACCCACAGAAATGTCAACTCTGGAGGCGATCTGTTCAACAGTTATTCGGCGATCCCCCAAAACAATTCTCTCCACTTTCTCGATCGTGTCGTCAGACCGGCTTGTGCGAGCCCGACGTTGTTTCGGTTTGTTGTCACACGATGTTCTGCCTTCATTAAACTGTCGCACCCACGAACGCACTTTCCATAACTCCATCACCACATGTCTCCTTCAACTGTCGACGAATTTCAATTGGTTTCACACCACGAAAATTCAGAAAACGAATGATTGCACGCTGTTCAAGTAAGGAAAACGTCGCCATTTTAAGTATTTAAAACAGTTCTCATTCTCGCCGCTGGCGGTAAAATTCCATCTGCCGTACGGTGCTGCCATCTCTGGGACGTATTGACAATGAACGCGGCCTCATTTTAAAATAATGCGCATGTTTCTATCTCTTTCCAGTCCAGAGAAAAAAAATCGGAGGCTTTAGAACTTGAATGCACCTCGCATATACTGGATAGACGCTCCTTTGTTGTGTCGACGTACCGCTTTCACTCTCGTTCCAGACAACATTTGTGTGGCCTGTTGGCGGAGAAACCACTGGGCCCATCCCGTACGTCTTTCTACTGCACAACAAGGATGGCGGCGTAAGGCCTGCTTTCTCTCGCAGTGCATGAACAGCCTGTTGCTGTACCTGGCATGCCGACAGTTTGCGCTTACCCGCTACCTACAGCTTCCACAGTAACACACAAAAAAAAGTGGCGACATTACAGGCGGTTGAAATTGTCCAACCAGGAAGTTCGATTTCTGTCACTAACTGTCTTCCCATTCTTACGTCTACAACTACACTACGCAAACCACCTTATGGTGTGTGGCGGAGGATGCTTTGTCCACCACTGACACTATTCCCCCCCCCCCTCCACTCCCCATTCCTTTTCCAGTCACGAAAGCTTCGCTGAAAAAACGATTGCTGGTAATCTCCCGTTTGGGGTCGGGTCTTTCTAATTTTATCTTCATAGTTTTTGCACGAGATGTAGGTAAGAGGGAGCAATATATTGACCGACTCTTCTAGGAACTTCTGCTCTTGAAACTTTGATGACACGCCACACCATGATGCATAATGACTCTTTTTGCAGCGTCTGCCACTGGATTTGGTTCCGCATCCTCCGCAGCTACTAAATGAGCTTATAACGAAAGGTGCTGCTCTTCTTTGGATCTTCTCTATTTCTTTTAATAATCTTATCCGTTACGGATCCCAGACTGACGAGCAATATTCAAGTGCTGGTCGAAGGGGGGTACTGGACGCTATCACCTTTGTTGATGGACTACAGTTCCTGAATATTCTTGCTATGAATCTCAATCTGGCATCTGCCTTGCCTGAGATTAATTTTATGTGGTCGAACCCCCTCAAATCCTAGATATTCTATGGAAGTAACTGCTTCCAGTGAGTGTTCTGCTGGAATCATTTAATGACACAGCAGTGGGTCTTTGTGACTACTAATGCGCAGTATGTCACTTTTTTTATGTTGAGGGGTAGCTATGAATCCCTGAATCAAGCATTGATCCTCTGCATTTCACTACAATTTTGTTAACATTGCGACTTCTCCGTATTTAACAGCATTATTCACGAAAAGCGACATGAACGTATCTTCTAGCTCATTTATATATATTGTGAAAATTAATGGTCCTATAACCTTACTTGGGTATAACCAATGTTATTTATATGTCTTAAGATTTCCCTTCCTTGAGAGTGACATATTCTGTTCTATTTTACCGAAACTGTTCAGTCAGACTTTTGTGGCGGCGTTCGTAGCGACAAACACTTCGCTGTAGAAACGGCTTACGAAGTCACCGCCACACTTTTAATAGCGGGCCGACCGGTCCGCTGGAACAGTGAACAGAAAGATGAAAACCCAAACACTCTGATTAAATAAAAGTCCGTACTTATTTTTATTAACGAAGATACAGAAACACAGTAGTGAACTCCGTGTCTACAGAAATCTGTCTAGTTCGAGTCGGAGCGGCTAGGTCAGCGCCGGCTGACGACAAACAACAACTCTGCTGCGATGAACACACAACGGACTAGCAAGTACACAAATCGGTGGCGAGTATACAACTGAGCGGCGAATACCGAACTGTCCTAGCGCTCGCGACTCCAGCGCTTAAGAAGCCAGAAGCCAGCGGTGGCGCGCGCAGACTTGCGGCGATTTCCTGTCTCGCTGGCGCTGCTTATGCGGACGGCGTCCGGACTTTGATGCTGCCAACCTTTTGGCAGCGGGTTCGGTTGGCATTACTGGCTAGGATATAACACAGACAGCTGATCTCATATTCTGTGCGCTCGTATTTTGGTCATTAACCGTCAGTGCAGAACTGCACCGAATGCCTTCCGGAAGCCAATGAACACTGCGCCTCCTTGGGCATCTCTACATAATACTTTCTGCGTCTCGTGGACGAACAGAGCGAGCTGAGTTTCACACGATCGTTGTTTTCGAAACCAATGTCTGTTCGTACAGAGGGGATTTACTTACTTAATCTTTACGATTTTCGTTATTAAATTTAGGCACCTGCGGTAACTTCACAATTCAACAAACCAGCATTGCTTTACATCTCTCCGCTATTGTCTTTTACACATTCGATTCACCAAGTCTTCACTTTTTCGTCGTAACTTCGTCCTCGAACAGAGGTCGCTCGGGTCATTGGTTTCTACCCTTTCCTGCACCTGGAGTGACCTCGTACGATGCCAGCAAGCCTCTCCCACACTGTGGCACTGCCACCGAAGTGAAAGCGAGAGCCGGCTCACCCCTCCTGCTTACCAGCACTACCCGCTTCCTCTGTGAAAGCTTCAGAATGCGATCTCCGCCTCGACAGAATAAACTATCTATCGTCTTGAATGTATCTTACTTCATACTTTTATTTCCTAATATGTCATGACACAACGCTTCAACAAACCAACGAACAAACATAATTCAAGAGATACAGATTTTAAATTTGAGCTGGCCGGTCGTTTCTTGGGTAAAATTAATATCTTGTAGTTAGCATGGTGCCTATATCGAACTTTTTTTCTGTACATTCGTTCAACTTTCGGGCACGACATCCTCCAACAACACGTGTCAAGATTATTGTAAAGCTTTTGCTCCATCTTCGACAACCACTCAAAATCCGAAAAAGACGACTGTAAATTGTAAGTACATTGGCACCCACTGCCAGTGTCTACAAACAAAACAGCTTTTTGGCTGTAGAGCGTATTATGCCGTAATAAATAAATAAAGAAAAGAAACCCGTGAGATATAACAATTGGACATGTGATTCGGAACCATCAGTCTATTTTTACGAGAACACTAAAACATCAGTCGATAGAAGTATGCCGCGCGGGATTAGCCGAGCGGTCTGAGGCGCTGCAGTCATGGACTGTGCGGCTGGTCCCGGCGGAGGTTAGAGTCCTCCCTCGGGCATGGGTGTGTGTGTTTGTCCTTAGGATAATTTAGGTTAAGCAGTGTGTAAGATTAGGGACTGATGACCTTAGCAGTTAAGTTCCATAAGATTTCACACACATTTGAACATTTTGATAGAAGTATCGGTCGGCATCAGCTTTACTTTTTTACTCTGAAATACCGGTAGTAAACTGGGATATATTTCTAATCTTAGCACTATATTTCTTGAGATTTCACATCTTTCGATACCAGTCACTCCAGATACATTTACGCACTATATTTCTTGAGATTTCACATCTTTCGATACCAGTCACTCCAGATACATTTACGCTAGTGTTTGTAAACAAACACAGTAAGTTTCGTTCTCTGGTACCACTTATTGAATTTAATCTTAATTTTACATCATGTATTGAAAACGAGAAGCATCATTAAATTAGTGCGAATTAAAATGTATTCAGGGAACATCTTTCATAAGCTCGTAGTGCCAAATGCATTGTTCGAAACATATACGCCATTATGTTACTTTACATCTATGATAAATTGTTTATTTAAACGTTACAGCTAGATCAGTCTGTTCAGGCTGTGAAAATATCGCGAGAAATCTATTTACTGTGAAACTGATGCATCGATGAGCTTTCCGAAGCGGGAAGTTCCCCGGCAAGAATCCGCCCGGCGGACTTTTGTCGAGATCCGGTGAGCCGGCCAGTCTGTGGATGGTGTTTAGGCGGTTTTCCATCTGCCTTATTCCTTCTGAGCTACACTGTGTCGGCGATTGCTGCGCAAACAAGTTCTCCACGTACGCGTACACCACCATTACTCTACCACGCAAACATACACTCGTCTGGTGTGAGACATTCCCTGGAGGATGGGCGGGGGGGGGGGGGGGGGGGCGAACCGCACATAACCATGGGTTCAGTGTTTCAGTGTGAGCCGGCGGAGGGGTGAAGTGGACTGCGGTAGTCGTCGTGGGGTTGCGGACCACTGCGGCTGCGGCGGGGGCGGAGCCTCTCCGTCGTTTCTAGGTCCCTGGTTAACATACAACATACAATGCTTCGCTGAAATAATTGCTACTAATCAATTCTAGGAGACAAGTTACACTAAGCTTTAATTTCAGATCTATGTTGTTGTTGCTGTTGTTGTTGTTGTTGTGGTCTTCAATCCTGAGACTGGTTTGATGCAGCTCTCCATGCTACTCTATCCTGTGCAAGCTTCTTCATCTCCCAGTACCTACTGCAGCCTACGTCCTTCTGAATCTGCTTAGCGTATTCATCTCTTGGTCTCCCTCTACGATTTTTATCCTCCACGCTGCCCTCCAATACTAAATTGGTGATCCCTTGAAGCCTCAGAACATGTCCTACCAACCGATCCCTTCTTGTAGTCAAGTTGTGCCACAAACTCCTCCCCAATCCTATTCAATACCTCCTCATTAGTTATGTGATCTACTCATCTAATCTTCAGCATTCTTCTGTAGCACCACATTTCGAAAGCTTCTATCCCCTCCTTTCCAAATTATTTATCGTCCATGTTTCACTTCCATACATGGCTGCAATCCATACAAATACTTTCAGAAAAGATTTCCTGGCACTTAAGTCTATACTCGATGTTAACAAATTTCTCTTCTTCAAAAACGCTTTCCTTGCCATTGCTAGTCTACATTTTATATACTCTCTACTTCGACCATCATCAGTTATTTTGCTCCCCAAATAACAAAACTCATTTACTACTTTAAGCGTCTCATTTCCTAATCTAATTCCCTCAGCATCACCCGATTTAATTCGACTACATTCCATTATCCTCGTTTTGCTTTTGTTGACGTTCATCTTATATCCTCCCTTCAAGACACTGTCCATTCCGTTCAACTGCTCTTCCAAGTCCTTTGCTGTCTCTGACAGAATTACAATGTCATCGGCGAACCTCAGATTTTTTGTTTCTTGTCCATGGATTTTCCTTTTGTTTCCTTTACAGATCTATGTTATATACCCAAAAGGGAACTGAATGACTGACATAGCAGCAATAGAAGGATGCGCTGAAAAAAATGTCTCCCTGTTTTCTATGCGAAAACTAAACCTTTTAAATATAACAAACGTTATTAGCATTCTACATCTTTATTCTTAACCTCTACACATTTATTTCTCACTTTGGCGACGAACAGATCTTTCCCACGAGAGATCAATTTACTGATACCGTCACTGTAGTATGTTTGACTCTGTCGACGGAGCCACAACCTCACCTCTGGTTGCACAGCTCCGTCTCTACCAAACAGAAGACCTCGAAGTTGTTCTTTGAGTTTTGGAAACAGATGACAGTCTGATGGGGCCACCTCGGGACTGTGTAGAGGATGATGGATGACGGGGGAACTCAAAGCGTCGGACTGCTGCAGACGTCACAGCATTTCGTGTGTTGGCTGGCATTGGCCCTGAAGGACCAGCTGTTCCATTGGTGGAAGAACTCTTCGAATTTGAAACTCAATTACAGCACGCTGCTTTCCACACACCGACAGAGTTACGTTACACACTGTCGTCTTACACCCTCCAATTCGGTGCCCTCTAACGGCAGAGGGCTGCAGATATGTAGATATGGCGAACAAAGATGTAGGATCCTAGCAGCGTTTGTTTTGTTTACAAATCATTAAGAGTTTTCACACAAAAAATTCGGAGGTACTACTTTTCAGCACGCCCTCGTATTAACCCTATCAATGTGGTTTCTATTACCTTTATTAACTGAATTTACCTTCCGTACTTGAGGAAATATGACAATAATATTAAATAGGAAACACTTTCCTGATAGTCTGCAAATACTGAGGAAATGTCTGAAGATGGCCTTGTAAGCCGAAAACCGGTTAACAATAAAAGTAATATTGTAGAACAAAAGCAAGCTAGTGCTTTTCATTTATTAGTCTGCAAAGTGTTACTTCATCACCATTCGGCTTTTGCCGGCCGCGGTGGCCGTGCGGTTCTGGCGCTGCAGTCCGGAACCGCGGGACTGCTACGGTCGCAGGTTCGAATCCTGCTTCGGGCATGGGTGTGTGTGATGTCCTTAGGTTAGTTTGGTTTAAGTAGTTCTAGGTTCTAGGGGACTTATGACCTAAGATGTTGAGTCCCATAGTGCTCAGAGCCATTTGAACCTTCATTCGGCTTTCGGTTTCTCGTGTCATCGACGTGTGACAACCAAAAGTCGTAACCGCAGTAATAACACGCGCGACTTACATATATATTCTACAGAGAAATTGTTGCATTTAAGAAAAAACTGAAAAATAATCCTTTTACATTATGTGGAGATCATTACATTGTAATAGTATATTTAACGTTATTTTCTATCTTCTGTTATGTTTAAAGATTTCTGCATTACTTAAAAAGTAATATTTGTGTTAGTAAATTCTCTGTACTTCACAATTTTATGTACGTTCCGTATCCATGTCAGTAAAAAATTTGGTCCCGGAAGACCTTACCACAAATTTCCAAACTGCTGAACTAATCGGCCCCTAAACTTACACACTACTTAATCTAACTTAAGCTAACTTGCGCTAAGGAGAACACACACACACACACACACACACACACACACACACCCATGCCCGAGGGATGACTCGAACCTCCGACGGTGGGAGCCGCGCGGACCGTGACAAGGCGCCTAAGACCGCTCGGCTACCCCGCGCGGCCCATGTCAGTAACATCAGTGTAGGTCGTACTTTATTTTATTTTATTTTTAGTTGCGACATTCAATTGTCAGTTGACGATGGCCTGAGAATCAGGACTGGTTAGTGATCAAATCAGAATCATTTTATAGAACTTTAGGAAAGTGCTGCCTGTTTAAATTAATACGTGATTTTCGCTTTGCAAAGTTACTGATTGACATTTTGGAGGTAAAAGGGTTGTGAAATTTACACACGCAGAACGTAACACGATTGAAGGTAAGTTTTACAAAATACAGTAATGTATTTTGCTTCGCCATCCACCTATTTCGCAATTGTGATAAGTACAGAGTTTGTTGAGAGTTGCCCTCTGACGTTAGACTTGCATACTTGTTGTTAGAGAGGTACTGGACAGGCTGGGCAGTTGTCTGTCCGAGACTTGGAATAGCCTGAGACATTTGCGTCTCTGTGACGCTTTTGTTCAACATTCAACATGGTAGCAACCTCAGAGCACAAAGAATATATTGCTCAGAATTAAGCGTAGATCCGTAAATAACTGATACTCGGCTTACACAGCAAAATTATCGATTAATTCTTTGAAAACGCAAACGAGAACCTGATCCTCCGAACATCGAGGAATAGAGGAGAGAAACACTAACGGTAAGAAGGAACTCGTAAGTGATTGATGATGATGTTTGGTTTGTGGGGCGCTCAACTGCGCGGTTATCAGCGACCGTACAAAGGCCAAAATGCTCACTCCAATCTCGCCACTTTCATGAATGATGATGAAATGATGAGGACAACACAAACACCCGGCCATCTGGAGGCAGGTGAAAATCCCTGACTTCGCCGAGAATCGAACCTGGGACCCCGTGCTCGGGAAGCGAGAACGCGACGCCGAGACCACGAGCTGCGGACATTAGTGATTGAGACCGATACTGAAGTTACTATAATTAGCACTGGAAGTCTAGTTATTTTTCTTAACGATAGGTTCAAATGTGTGTGAATTATTAAGGGACCAAACTGCTGAGGCCATCGGCCCCTAAGCTTACATACTGCTAAAACTATCTTAAACTAACTTATGCTAAGAACAACGCACGCACTCATGCGGCGCAATCCGTGACAGGATGCCTTTAACCGCGCGGCAATAAAATATTGATACAGACGGGAGAGGCCGGTCTAAAGCGCCTGGACTGGATGTTGAGGTGTTGGCGGTCTGCAGCTTGGCGCCGCCCTCCCTCGGAGCAGCCGCGGCGGTTTCCCCCCCTGACTTTTCGCCCTGGGCTCTTCCGATAGCGGCGCGCCTCCGCCGGAAATGACGCAATCGGGTGTTGTGCCGGGGGCTGTTCGCGACTTCAAAGGCGGCCAGAACAGGTGGCCCCACCCACCTCTGGGACCGTGGCGTGCGGCGGGCCTTGCTTCCTCGCGCTTGCTTCGTCGTTTATCACCGCGGAAGATGAGCTGCTGCCCGTTTGACAAGCCAAGATAGCGTCATCAGCAGATATTACGTACTTCTTTCCTTTAAATCGTCCACAAGACATACCGTTTGGAATGCCTAGTATTTTAGTTTCCGAGGCTGTCCCATCTCTGGAGGTAGCTCTTTCTGACGCGTTTCATAATGCCCCTCAGGACTCGTAATTAGCCTGAATTAATTCATGCCACATAGATGTGATCGCGATCAACAGTAAAAACAATGTCTTCGACTGAGTCAGAGGTAAAAATTATGTTATCGATAATGGACTGCTTTTTAATTGTTCTTTGGTCTCATTGGTCTTCTAATTAGTTTGACGCGAACAGCCGCAATTTCTACTCCTGTGGAGATATTTTAGTCTCAGAGTAGTATTTCCACCCAACGTTTCCGATTACACATTGAAGAGCCAAAAAAACTGGTACATCTGCTTAATATCGTGTAGGGCACTCGCAAGTAGGCAGAAGTGCCGCAACAAGACGTGGCATGGACTCGACTAATGTCTGAAGTAATGCTGGAGGGAAGTGACACCACGAGTCCTCTAGGGCTGTTCATAAATCAGTAAGAGCACGAGGGAGTGGAGGTCTCTTCTGTACAGCACGTTGCAAGGATCCCAGATATGCTCAGTGAACTTCATGTCTGGGGACTTTGGTGGCCAGCGCAAGTGTTTCAACACAGAAGAGTGATCCTGGAGCCACTCTGTAGCAATTATGGACGTGTGGGATGGCCTATAATCCTGCTGGAATTGCCCAAGTCCATCGGAATCCACAATGGTCAAGAATGAATGCAGGTGATCAGGCAGGATGCTTACGTACGTTCACCCGTCAGAGTGGTATCTAGACGTATCAGACGTATATGACTCCAACTGTACACGCTGTACCACTTACCCCTAACGTTTGCGGCCATGGGTTCCTATGCAATTATCAATCCTTATGATGTGACCTACCTCCCGTAGAGGTTTGTCGCAACATTTCTGGGACACTCTGTATAATGGTGGCCTGTAAGACGACGAAGTGACACAACTGTCCAACCAACTGAGTGTCTATCATATCATACCAAACTTTTACAGAGAAGGATTTTAAAAATTTTGTCTCCGTTAAGGGATGTGGGTGTTCGTTGGACCACCATTGGGAGTTAGAAGGGAACTGATACAATCACGAGTGAATGTGACTTCATCGGAAAACACTATTAATAGGATTACTCAGCTATTTTCTACCGATTTTAACTGTCTACCTTCATGTTTTCAAGGTACTGAATCCGCTGTAAATGATAAGGATACAGCTAGTGTATACAAGATGTCCGCTATATTCTTTAATGTGGAACGCCAATACGTGTAGAAATTCTGATTACTCTTTTCAAAGAACAAAGTTCTGTCAACTGAATAATGTCTTGTACTTCATTCACACTGCTGATTTGCACGGTCAAAGGAATGGCTGTCGGGCACTGCACCCATCTGGCACACTTTGGTGGCAACACGAGTAAACACTCTTGAATGATGTACTCTGCGGTTAGTAAATCCCCTACGCTATTCTCTACAAGCAGCTACAATATTCCATTACAATACCCGTGCCCTGTACACAAATACCATGTCGGGATACTCAACATTTGTAAATACGTGTGCTGTGTTTAACGATACAGTAGAACCAATCTTCAAATCACGGTCGCAGTCTTAGTTCAAAAATTCAGTAATATAAACTGAAGCACAACTTCACAATATTAAAACAAAAATGAAGATCTATAAATAAACCTATAGTGGCTCAAGCACCAACACGCGAAATGGAAACTTAGCTCTTTAACCAGTGCTGTCTGTGAATATGGGACACTCGTATATAGAATGTTTTATTCGACTTACTCTACATTACTCCTGAAACACTTATTATTCCTGCCGAAACACCGGGTATATTTCTCTGGAACATTCTGATGGTAAACCTTATTTTGTATTTTCTTTTTTAGCTATTCAACATCACGCGAAATTGTTTACCCAACTATACACAGAGCTAGATTCGGAGAATGATTGCCTAAGAAACGCGAAACGCAACTCGCCCTTTCTTCACATATATTGCGAATCATGGATGAAGGGTATCAGACGGATGCCATATTCCTTGACTTCCGAAAAGCGTTTGACTCGGTGCCTCACTGCAGACTCCTACCTATGGTACGAGCATATGGGATTGGTTCCCAAATATGTGAGTGGCTCGAAGACTTCTTAACTAATAGAACCCAGTACGTTGTCCTCGATGGTGAGTGTTCATCGGAGGTGAGGGCATCATCTGGAGTGCCCCAGGGAAGTGTGGTAGGTCCGCTGTTGTTTTCTATCTACATAAATGATCTGTTGGATAGGGTGGATAGCAATGTGCGGCTGTTTGCTGATGATGCTGTGGTGTACCGGAAGGTGTCGTCGTTGAGTGACTGGAGGAGGATACAAGATGACTTGGACAGGATTTGTGATTGGTGTAAAGAATGGCAGCTAACTCTAAATATAGATAAATGTAAATTTATGCAGATGAACAGGAAGAAGTATCCCGTAATGTTTGAATACTCCATTAGTAGTGTAGCGCTCGACACAGTCACGTCGATTAAATATTTGGGCGTAACATTGCAGAGCGATATGAAGTGAGACAAGCATGTAATGGCAGTTGTGGGGAAGGCGGATGGTCGTCTTCGGTTCATTGGTAGAATTTTGGGAAGATGTGGTTCATCTGTAAAGGAGACCGCTTATAAAACACTAATACGATCTATTCTTGAGTACTGCGCGAGAGTTTGGGATCCCTATCAGGTAGGATTGAGGGAGGACATAGAAGCAATTCAGGTTTGATCATCACGCGAGTGTTACGGAAATGCTTCAGGAACTCGGGTGGGAGTCTCTGGAGGAAAGGAGGCTTTCTTTTCGTGAATCGCTACTGAGGAAATTTAGAGAACCAGCATTTGAGGCTGACTGCCGCACAGTTTTACTGCCACCAACTTATATTTCGCGGGAAGACCACAAAGATAAGATAAGAGAGATTAGGGCTCGTTCGGAGGCATATAGGCAGTCATTTTTCCCTCGTTCTGTTTGGGAATGGAACAGGGAGAGAAGATGCTAGTTGTGGTTCTAGGTACCCTCCGCCACGCACCGTATGGTGGACTGCGGAGTATGTATGTAGATGTAGATTTAGATGTAGATGAAGCAAGAGCAGGGGCACAGTGCGACGTCGTGTACGTAACGAGCGTTGCATTCTTCAATTTACTGGTACTCGACGATGCAGACCGAGGCGAGAAAACACAGCAGCTTGCACCGTTCTGGTAAGCGAGTTCTGGACTTGCGGGGTGTCACCGTGGGAAGGAGCTGTAAGACGAAACCGAAATGAAAACTGCCGCTGGGTGTGAGGCGCAGGTGCTGGCGCCGAGGCAGCAAGTTAGCAACGTGGCGAGTAATTATGCGCGCTAATTGCGTTGATTAAGGAGCCAGAATGCGGCCGAATTAAAAGCAAATAATGGGTCGGGCAGGCGGCGGCGTCGGCAGACGTAACGAGAGCCGGCATAGGCTGCTGCTGCTGCTGCTGGCTGTGTGGATGGCGGCCGGCTGTTTAGCGTCGCCCTGCCTCTGTAATTACGGCGCGGGCCACTTTGTGCGCATGCGCGCGGACTCGTTAGCAGGGCCGAGGGACAAAGTGGCAACACGTGCAGCCAGGACTCTGCAACCGAGTGCGCACTGTTTGGAAACTACCTGGCAGGTTACAGTTGTATGCCGGACCAGGGCTCGAACCCGGGATCTGGTTGGTTCTCTGGTAGTGCTTTAGGTACTGGCACAATTAAAGCTGTGATCGTGGGACGTACCTGTGAAATACACTCCTGGAAATTGAAATAAGAACACCGTGAATTCATTGTCCCAGGAAGGGGAAACTTTATTGACACATTCCTGGGATCAGATACATCACATGATCACACTGACAGAACCACAGGCACATAGACACAGGCAACAGAGCATGCACAATGTCGGCACTAGTACAGTGTATATCCACCTTTCGCAGCAATGCAGGCTGCTATTCTCCCATGGAGACGATCGTAGAGATGCTGGATGTAGTCCTGTGGAACGGCTTGCCATGCCATTTCCACCTGGCGCCTCAGTTGGACCAGCGTTCGTGCTGGACGTGCAGACCGCGTGAGACGACGCTTCATCCAGTCCCAAACATGCTCAATGGGGGACAGATCCGGAGATCTTGCTGGCCAGGGTAGTTGACTTACACCTTCTAGAGCACGTTGGGTGGCACGGGATACATGCGGACGTGCATTGTCCTGTTGGAACAGCAAGTTCCCTTGCCGGTCTAGGAATGGTAGAACGATGGGTTCGATGACGGTTTGGATGTACCGTGCACTATTCAGTGTCCCCTCGACGATCACCAGTGGTGTACGGCCAGTGTAGGAGATCGCTCCCCACACCATGATGCCGGGTGTTGGCCCTGTGTGCCTCGGTCGTATGCAGTCCTGATTGTGGCGCTCACCTGCACGGCGCCAAACACGCATACGACCATCATTGGCACCAAGGCAGAAGCGACTCTCATCGCTGAAGACGACACGTCTCCATTCGTCTCTCCATTCACGCCTGTCGCGACACCACTGGAGGCGGGCTGCACGATGTTGGGGCGTGAGCGGAAGACGGCCTAACGGTGTGCGGGACCGTAGCCCAGCTTCATGGAGACGGTTGCGAATGGTCCTCGCCGATACCCCAGGAGCAACAGTGTCCCTAATTTGCTGGGAAGTGGCGGTGCGGTCCCCTACGGCACTGCGTAGGATCCTACGGTCTTGGCGTGCATCCGTGCGTCGCTGCGGTCCGGTCCCAGGTCGACGGGCACGTGCACCTTACGCCGACCACTGACGACAACATCGATGTACTGTGGAGACCTCACGCCCCACGTGTTGAGCAATTCGGCGGTACGTCCACCCGGCCTCCCGCATGCCCACTATACGCCCTCGCTCAAAGTCCGTCAACTGCACATACGGTTCACGTCCACGCTGTCGCGGCATGCTACCAGTGTTAAAGACTGCGATGGAGCTCCGTATGCCACGGCAAACTGGCTGACACTGACGGCGGCGGTGCACAAATGCTGCGCAGCTAGCGCCATTCGACGGCCAACACCGCGGTTCCTGGTGTGTCCGCTGTGCCGTGCGTGTGATCATTGCTTGTACAGCCCTCTCGCAGTGTCCGGAGCAAGTATGGTGGGTCTGACACACCGGTGTCAATGTGTTCTTTTTTCCATTTCCAGGAGTGTAGAATGATCCAGGTTCCAGCCCCGGTCCTGCTAATCAGACAGGCAGTTCTAGGCGGCAGTGAGTCGCATTGTGTGCGAAAATTGGAATGGAAGGGATTTGAATCGTCTGGTTCAAATGGCTCTGAGCACTATGGGACTTAACATCTGAGGTCATCAGTCCGCTAGAGCTTAGAACAACTAAAACCTAACTCATCTAAGGACATCACACACATCCATGCCCGACGCAGGATTCCAACTTGCGACTGTAGCGGTCGCGCGGTTCCAGACTGAAGCGCCTAGAACCGCTCGGCCACAATGGCCGGCAACCGTCTGGAAACTATTCTAGAAATATGCTCAAAATTGAGTTGGCAGATAGGATGAGGAAAGAAGGTTATTCGCAGAATCGAAGAAGAAAACTAAATATAAAAATATGGAAAACGTTAAACAAGTACATTACTATAGTATACTAGTCAAGACATAGGTAAACGGCTTTCATGACGTTACAGAATGCCACAGAGAGCAAAATTTGTAGGGGAAGATCGATAACAGAATTCAGGCGGTAGAGAGCTAGGTTGGAGCGGTAAGGTGCTAGTCCCGAAATGAAAGAATCTTGTACACAATAGAAATTTATGAAACACACTCGACATCTTGACTAATTGCAGAGGTCCGTGATTAAACACTTTTGCGTATCACACGACTCGCAGCCAATCAAAGCTTAACAAAATTTAATTGTGCTTATTACTCTAAGATCCTCAAGCACAGATTGCTCAAACTTCAGAGACCGGCAGTAGCGGCTGCTTTAAACTTTACACTAAGACAGGCATTCAGTTAGATTCAAGTAGGATAAAAGAATTTGTCAAGTAAATGATAGAATAATTAAGTGAAATTGTAAAGTCTTGTTCTGCAGGAAGCAAGGGAGAGGATGTATTATGGGTGGCCAGTATCCTCTTTCTATAATACAAATGCACATATGTCCGCCGCTCGTGGTCTCGCGGTAGCGTTCTCGCTTCCCAAGCACGGGGTCCCGGGTTCGATTCCCGGCGGGGTCAGGGATTTTCACCTGCCTCGAGATGACTGGGTGTTTGTGTTGTCCTCATCATTTCATCATCATCCAGGAAAGTGACGAAATTGGACTGAGCAAAAGATTGGGTAATTATACGGGCGCTGATAACCACGCAGTTGAGCGCCCCACAAACCAAACATCATCATCATCATCATCAAATGCACATGTGGATTAACACGGTTCCTTATTTACGAGAACAGAAAGCTACGTATGTTGAATAGAGTCCATATGTTGTGGCGTCAAGCTCAGTAACAATAGTCATCTTGCAGACAATATCGGTAATCTTGCTATAGACGCAAAGTTGAATCCTAGGTACTGGCCTAGCCTGTGCTGAAGTAAGTCGCACTGACAGACGGCCAACCTAGTGAAGTGAGTCGAGTCAGTGACTACGGCTCTCTGGCCAGCAGTGGCAATCTAAATACTTGCAGTCGAGAGGGCGTTGGCGGCACGTTGCTTGCGAGTCTGTCTTTGGCCTCTCTCCTGATAGGCGCGCTCGACTGAGTGCCTACTTTCGATCTTCGCGCTACATCTTTGCCGACTGGTGTGCTGGTGACAGCTTATGCCAGCACAGAAATGAAACCAAGCTTAGAAAATGTTAAAGGATTCAGAAATACATATTTGATGGCGCTCTAAAATTTACGTCAGGCTTGTAGTCAACGAAATTCATAAGACGCTCGTAGCGATCAATAGAAAACGATTTACCAGTTATTTGAACAACAAAATCAAAATGTCTTAATAAACCATATGGAAACACTCTGTACAAGTAAGTTTGGCAGCAACAGCTGACAACGAAAGCTTGTACTTACTAGTTTTTTCGGGTTATATAGCCGAGACAATTATTTAAAGAATCTGAAATCAGTTGAACTGTACAGTGTTCAGTCCATGACACAATTTAAAATTACAATTCCCTCTGCAAAATCGTGACAAGCCACTCAATTATAACTGGCGAGTTAACGGCTCAACTTATTCAACGCAGACAAGTGCTTAACTGGTGGAAGGCTGCACAACACATATGAAATGGGCACACCCAAAGCTGCCAAGTCTCAACTGTAATTAATCTTACGCCCAGAACACAACGAAACAGTTTCCTGATTCAGAGATTAAAATATTGGACCAACAAATATACCTTTTGTCACACAGGTTATCACGCCGTGCAACTAATTTTTACGTCCTCTCGGGTTCACGCCACTTACGTAATCAAACATTGACGGCAAGACGGTAGTCTACCTTACTACATTTAAAACGATTTGGTGATAACTGACAAATACAACGCAGCAATCACCAAACTATCTAAAATACAATGGAACGCATTTGTAAAATCAAAAGGAACAATTTAATGCCAAATTTTCTAACATCAAAGGCTTTGTATCAAGTACGGGAACTTAACAACTCTTTAACCAGCTGACTTTTTTTATCATGATCCATACCAAAACCTTTGACAGACAGACATAACGCAGGTTGTCACATTCAGTGACGCGACCCATGCGCCGTTACAGTGTAACTGCCTACAACAGAAACAGACAGAACACTACATTTCAGTAGTACGTTAAACAAATCAGAATGCACAGGGTGAAAAGAATTATGTGTGAACTGCCACGACATGAATCAGCCCGCACAGTTTTGAAGCGACATCACCACGAGACAAGAGAATTTTAAACGTTAATTACACTCTCCAGTTGACAAAAAATTTATGTGTCACAATAACTACAAAATACAAATCCGGATGCACACAGTAAAAAGAATTGCGCGTGAACTGCCACTGACAAAAATCGGCCCACACGGTAAAAACGATTTTAAGCGTTAACTGCTCTCTCCAGTTAACAGGAAATTTATATATCACAGTAATTACAAAATACAAATCCGAACGCTCATCGGATAGGATTACAACACGCGCTGCCTTCTGACACATTAATTCAGATCACACTGTATAAAAGTTCAGTAGGCTTGCGATAATTTACCAGACGCGGCTTTTGATATACTTTCCGGGATGTGAGGTCGTGGTCCAAGAACTTTTCTGCTCCTTACGTTTCGTCCAGGACTGCGCTGGACTTCCTCAGAGGCGCTGCTCCGCTGAGTCTTGCCGACTGACTGGTCGGGTTTTTTTTTTTTTTTTTTTTTTTTCCTTTATTGAATTTCAATTCCCCCCGAAGGGGGCGGGCTGGCAGCAGCTTAGGACGCCGCTCTGCAGCCTACAGATTTTCTGATAAAAAGCAGGAGAATAAACAATAATAAAAAACAGGCGATAAAATCGGGGACTTAGTGAGTAAACAGGTGAAAAGAAAATGGGGAAATTAAAACAAACAACAGAGGGAGGATGAAGCGAATAAAAATGCATACGGAGCAGACAGGGGAAACAATAGACAATTAAAAAAACACGGCGACAGTCTGGATTCTGTTCGCAAAGTATATAAAAATGCACACCCAGCGACAGCATGGTTTCTGTTCGCAACACAACACTGAATAGTCACTAGAACACAGCACGAAAAGTCGGCAAAGGTGACACCACAGTCGAGAGCAGGTGGGGGGAAACTGGACAGGAGATGGGAAAACAAAAGGGGGGAAAGGAGAGGAAAAGCGAAGGGGGGGGGAAACCGGGAAAGGAGCTGATGGAGGATGAGAACCCATAAGAGGGGTGGGGGGCAGACGCGACAGGGAGGGGGGTAGGCAGAGGAGGGGAATACAAAAAGGACTGGGGGGGAGAAGGGAGGTAGGGAGAGGTGTAGTGGGGAGGAAACAGGACGGAAGGGGGGGGGGAAGAGGGAGCCCAGGGAAAGGACAGAGGAAAGGAGGGGGAGGGAGGATCAGAGTTGATAGGAAGGATAAATGGAGGGAGAGAGGGCATCATCCGGGAGGGGGAGTTGACGGAAGCCACCTTGGGAAAGGAGATGGAGGGTGTAGAGATGGAGGGTAGGGGGGACACAACAGTGAAGACGGGGCAGGGGGCGAGGATGGGAGAGGAGAGGAGCAACCAGGGGGTGAGGGGGGTCAAGACGGCGGGAGGTGTAGAGGATGCGGATATGTTCGAGGAAGAGGAGCAGATGGGGGAAAGGAATGAGATCATAGAGGATCCGCGTGGGGGATGGGAGGCGGATACGGAAGGCGAGGCGGAGTGCATGACGCTCAAGGATCTGGAGGGACTGATAGAATTTGGGGGGGGCAGATATCCAGGCAGGACTGGCATAACAGAGGATGGGACGGATTAAGGATTTGTAGGTGTGGAGGATGGTAGAGGGGTGCAACCCCCATGTCCGGCCAGAGAGGAGTTTGAGGAGGCGGAGGCGGTTGTGACTGGTCGGGTGTCTGAGAGCGACTTATATATTGCGAGAAAGGAGGGCGTGGTTCAGGTGACACGTGATGAGCAGTGATAATCCATAGCAAAGATAAGGTTGACTATCAATTACCACCTTGTCAAAGATAAAAATTGTTAGCAGTTTTGTAGAGCCACTGTCCATATATCGCTAAGTTTCATAGCCTCCTCTTTCCTATTAAAATTATCGTTATGTTTATAAATTTCGATAGCTTCTCTATAAAGCCGTGGATAGTAATTTAACGTTGTAGATAAAACTTTGATATCCGAAAACTTCACTTGGTGGTTGCCTGGTTGAGGAGCAGAAAAGTTCTTGGACCACGACCTCACATCCCGGAAAGTATATCAACTGCCATGTCAACCGGTCGTGAAAGCCTTCATTCTACAATTACCAGACGCGCCCAATGCTCTAAATGCACTCAGCCTAAGTCGCAGCTCGACACAAGTGCCTGGGCGACAGAAATATCAAAATCTGTTTAAGGACCAGACTCTGGGACGCTGACCGTAAGGTCCAGTCTGTAACATGATCGGCAAATTAACGCTCAGCCGCCGTCTTTGCGCTGTAAACGGCTGTCCAACGTGACTGCCGCGGCACGACAACCACATATTCCAGTCCCTGCCGCTTCCTTACGACTTTGCTCGGCCGATATCAGCAGCACGACGCTCTGCTCAACACACTACAACTGGCCTCTACACTGCCTCCAGACGTAAACACGGCTCAATTCCCTCGCGTTGCACGGGCCTCTCTTTTCGGCAGCTCACGACCTTCCCAACTTCGCTGATCCCCAGGCCAAAATCGGGAAACGGCACTCGATCGACTGATCGCCGGCGCCTCGTCAAAAAACTTGCGTGCACGGTATAGGAATATACAGGATGTATCATAATTTACCGCAAAAACTGCCGCGGGTGAAAGAATTCGATAGTAGAAGCAGAAACGTCCTAGTCAACATGGGTCCCAAACGAGCACTTTGCGAGAAAATAGCACATTTCTGGTTACGAGCCGCCATTGACGTCAGTGTGGGCTGCTGTCCAGGTTAGTAAAACAAATCTGAAATACTTTTTTTTCCATTAAGTCCACATCTGATTACGCCCAACATCACCCATTGCCTGCTTTAATATGCAATGCGATACTACTTTAGCATGATACACGTTACCATTTACTGTACATTCGTAGTGTTAAAGGAGGTGTTGCATGTATCGACCTCACATTGCATTGCGATACCACATTTGTTCAAATGGCTCTGAGCACTATGGGACTCAACATCTTAGGTCATAAGTCTCCTAGAACTTAGAACTACTTAAACCTAACTAACCTAAGGACATCACACACACCCATGCGCGAGGCAGGATTCGAACCTGCGACCGTAGCAGTCCCGCGGTTCCGGACTGCAGCGCCAGAACCGCTAGATACCACATTTGTCTCTGCAGTAATTTACGACTGCTTGCTAGCACACCCGTATCATATCGAATAGCTTCTCAAGACGGTACAATTATCTGTTTCAGTTCTGCAGGCGTACCAAATTGGAGTGCTACACGCTAAATTTTCAGATGAGCTCAGACAGAAAAAATCAGAGGCGAGGAGATCTTCGAGTTGAGGCTACTGAACCTGTCCATCAGGGACCATATTGGGGCGTTACATATCTTACATCAGCAGTAAAATATGCCGGCACTCCATCATGCATTTAATGAATTTTTCATTGTTGCGTAAGTGGAACAACCTTAAGCAATCCTGGAACGTCCCACCACAGAAATCGAAGATACCCTCAACCAACAAGTTTTCTTGGAAGAATGTGAGGCCGAGTGAGACGGTTGCCTACTACCCCTAATGAACTGCATGTAGGTTTGCGTCATATTTTACCTCAGTCATATGGAGACTTAATCAAGAATTTATAACTCAGATACATTCTTAATAACAAGGACAATATATCATACTGAAGTCAGTCGAGGCTCTTAGCCACGCATTCGCTATTATCTCACAAAACGGGACGCCTGCGGACGCACCTTTACCAGAATATTTTTTATTTTTATTGCAGTTTATTTTAACCCGTGTCAGGTTCCACTATCCATTATTGTGCACTCCGTATACGACTCTTAATTGAGGACGTTGATTATAACTGCTACTCTTAGCTGAAGAGGTTGGCACAGGAGACGAAATAGTGGTGAGCCGCATCAGACAAGCCAGAAGAGTGGTGGCCTCGAAAGTAATAAAATAAGCATGGAGCTCTGAATTTGCATGAATTTCTTGAACTACGTCTTA
This sequence comes from Schistocerca cancellata, assembly GCF_023864275.1. Taxonomy (NCBI): domain Eukaryota; kingdom Metazoa; phylum Arthropoda; class Insecta; order Orthoptera; family Acrididae; genus Schistocerca; species Schistocerca cancellata. The sequence goes on along the minus strand of NC_064628.1, from coordinate 62,719,220 downwards.
TAAAGAAAGACTTCTCAGCCACACACCGTCTTTTCAGGGATGCATCCGGCCCTGACTTCATGATTATGAACTCTGCAGGTGAAGAAGCTCTTGGGACACGAGGTTATTCGGCGAATGAACTGGCCTGGCCGTTCTCCCGACTTAAATCCCGTCGCACACGTGTGGAATGCGTTGGGGAGATTTATGGCAGCACGTCCTCATGTACCAATGGTTGTCGAGCAGTTGTCAACCACGCTGGTCGAGGAATGGAACAGAGGATCATCATAAAATGTCGTGACTTCAGTGTAATTATTCTTTTGGAATAAAAGTGTCATTTCTGTCGGCCTCATTGCGTAAGTCTTTGCGGTGCCTTCGGTATTATGCTGTATTATGCTGTCATTGTGGCCGAGCGGTCCTAGGCGCTTCAGTCCGGAACCACACTGCTGATACGGTAGCAGGTTAAATTAGTAGTAACGTTTTCCATATTTTATGTGATATCTATACTTTGAAATGAAAAATGCTAATTAACAGATACTGACTGAATCATAATTTTTAACGAAACATCTTTTCATCTTTAGTTAGTAATTGCACAAAATGGAAGTAATCAGAATAAATTGAAATTTACTACAGAAATGCGAAATGATTATTTTCCTTAAATGAAAAAACTACTTATATCAAGAAAACTATTCAATCTCTATAAATAAAAGAGTATGTTATTTTCTGTGTGATGTTTCGCGGTTTGTGCAAAATTTTAAATATTTGCGAATACTCGCCTTTTTTATTCTATTAATAACCAAAACTGAAAAGTTTTATTTTTATTATACATTATGATTCAATTTTTGTTAATTAATATTTACATTTGAAAATTAATGTAGTATTCAAAGAAAAGTTAAAAGGTTGATGTTACTACATGTAATCGAACCAGCAACTTTGTGATTGTAAGACTTCTATACTACGCATTCGCCTAGCGGTGGTCGTGTTAAAATGTTCGAAATGTTTTGTATGTAACAGTGATCCAAAATTTTCAATGAGACACTTAAAGTAGTAAAGGAGTTTTGCTATTCGGGGAGCAAAATAACTGATGATGGTCGAAGTTGAGAGGACATAAAATGTAGACTGGCAATGGCAAGAAAAGCGTTTCTGAAGAAGAGAAATTTGTTAACATCGAGTATACATTTAAGTGTCAGGAAGTCGTTTCTGAAAGTATTTGTATGGAGCGTAGCCATGTATGGAAGTGAAACAGCCGGCCGTAGTGGCCGATCGGTTCTAGGCGCGTCAGTCCGGAACCGCGCTGCTACTACGGTCGCAGGTTCGAATCCTGCCTCGGGCATGGATGTGTGTGATGTCCTTAGGTTAGTTAGGTTTAAGTAGTTCTAAGTCTAGGGGACTGATGACCTCAGATGTTAAGTCCCATAGTGCTTAGAGCCATTTAAACCATTTTTATGGTCCAAGTTTCATCGAGCTATGTCACTTGGCAGTGACACGTCAAATGAAAGTTACTCTGGTCAAGTTTTACACACCAGTGTATTACTTAAACGCAGAAGAGTGGTTGTTTAGGAAAGAAGTCGCTCTTGTAGCAGGATACGCTTGACTGACTCTTAGACTACACTGCACAACTTGCGTGTGTGGCAGACGAGCGCAACCTGTGCTCCTGGTGCACTGGTGCTGCAGTGTCGACTTGCTGGAAAGGTCGTACACAGTCACGGAAGGTTAAGGGCAGAGCTCCGAACAACCCCGTGCCTCTTCATATTAGAGACGACCATTCAGGGGAGTGCCGAAGGTTCCACTGCGGCTTGCTCAAGAAAAGTCCGGACGAGTTGAGAAGTTCATTAATTTGGTGTCTCAGTTTCATGACGGCATGCAGTATGACAACAACCTCACAATTGCACGTGATATTAAACCAAGGATGTACTATGGCTACCACACTTCAGCGATCTACTTTCCCGTTGCGACGCTCTCAAGGAATGAAATGAGCACATTCTCTTGATATTAGATCTGAGATGTTAAGCTTTACAGCGAAATTCAAGCCTCCTTCCCTATTCCAACGAACTGGTCTTCGGGACCCTCTATGATACCTGCTTCATGGCTGGTAAAATGCAAAGCCTCCAGAATATTGCTGCTAGCTATAATGTGTGTGGGTAGGGGAGTCAGACAGTTGGGAACGGTGCGATACTGAAATCTTATAACAATGTAGCAGGCGATGCGTCCAGAGAGAGATGGAATAGAGGATTGCCCTCTTTACAAATAGAACAAGTTCTTGCTTAGGACCACTGTGGTGGATGGATAGATAAACGCGCAACACATCGCCTCCGAAATGAGCGAGGCAACTTGCGATATTTTGGTGGATATCGTGTGAATGAACTACCTTTTTACTACAAATTTATTCGTTTATCCATAACTCCTTCCTGGCTCACTCTTTCAGCAACTAAGTACGGTAAGACCAAGTTCCATGCCTCGGGCATGGATGTGTGTGATGTCCTTACGTTAGTTAGGTTTAAGTAGTTCTAAGTTCTGGGGGACTGGTGACCTCAGAAGTTAAGTCCCATAGTGCTCAGAGCCATTTGAACCATTTTCCTTATATCACTGCCAGGAGTTCTAGCGCGAATATACTGAACGAGTCAATTTGCAGGTTACTTTTATATGACTCGTATGTGCGTATGTATATATTCCGACTGTTTGCTGATTGCTAAAGAGCATGATGCCGTAAGTGTAATAAAAATTAACATGTTAGTATCCGCATTGCATTTGCTTTAAGTGAAACTTACTGAAATTTATCAACAAACGAAAGGCCATTGTCTTCATTTTAGTTAAAATGTGTTTGTGAAAGACAGAGAACATACCACAAGAAACAGTTTCAGTTGAGATTTAAAATCTGGTTGTTGAGAAATGATCAAAGGTTTTTGTAGCTGTATATGGAACCCTTTTCGGATACATTTATTGCCTTAGTTTGGGGTGATGAAGGCCGTTTGTTCTGCTAATGCTGTAGCTACGGACATTTCTATACAATTCAAACTGTGGTGGATTATTTGTGAGGAATTTGACGAGTGAATATATATTTATGGATGCACAGTTAGAATGCCTAACTTAATCAAGAGTCGTCTACATAATGACTGTAGTTGATTATATATATTACTCCCATTACTCGCTTTAGTGTAATCAGTATTTCCATTCCAAGTAATTAATTAACCGGGAAAATTGCGCAAGACATTAATGAATGTAAAAGTACGCGAAATATTTTTCGGTGTTTTGTTTGTTTGCTGCACCAACAGATGTGCGGAGTGCAGTAAATGCTGAGCTTAACTGATTGAGGAGCTCAGTAATTAGATTCTTACCATTTTCATAATCATGTACACCCAGTAATTGATACACTGCTTTCTGTTCGTACGTTACGTGTATTTTCGGTGTTGGTCTGGTTGTTGTACAGAGCTGAGTATATAAGGGTTTTTGTTCGTAACTGAAGGAGAAGCCAGATAACTAGCTGAGAAACGTTATTTACAATATCTTCTGTTGCTATCTAACCTTTTTAATTATAACGTAGTACCATACGTTAAAAGTACGGAACCTGCTTTACGTATGTTAATTGGAAAATCGTACAGATGTATAGGAGATAACAGTGGACCAAAAGTGGAAGCGTGTGGGGAGCGTGAGTTTCCGCAGGGGTCTCGAGAGAACACGTAATCAGTCGGCTGCAAACGCGAGTGCGTCCACAGCGCGGTCTGAGCCGTCGTCGCATAGGATTTCCAGATGACAGACCGCGTCTCAGCCGCATTACAAACCGGAGGTGTGAACCCTTACATCAGAGACGTGCCCGCTCGCGCGAGCTAACTCCGCCCCCCCCCCCCCCCCCCCCCTGGCTGCCTCGCGTGTTGTCTGTTTACACGGCCTTGTTAGCATCCGCCGCCGGCGCGGCCGTATAATTGCGAAAACGCGGCGCAGTCGCCCGTAGCTGCAAAATAAAGTAATTCCTGCGACGCCGGCGACGGGAAACAAACGGCCTCTCTAAACACGGGATCTCCGGCGGCTGCCATTCCGACTCATTATCCGGTCGCCGTCGAGTGTGCGTCGTGAGCGGGATGCGTCCGGCCGGCGGGAAGACGGGCGCGTGTTAATTACGGGAAAGCTCCCCACCTGTTTACGGCGGCAGCGCGCGCTCTGTCCGCCAAGGGTCGCCGCATTCAACCGCCGCGCCGTCCCGCGAGTGCAGAGCAGCGAGAGCGCCGCTTCCCGTGTCCCTCTTTCCTTTTTTCTTTTAATGTCGCAAGCAGCCATCGCGGAGCCTGCACTCAAATTTGTCAACTTAATAATTGCAGAGAAAAGCACGATGCCAAGGGAAGGGTACTACCTACGGCGTATTTCTTTACTTGTTTGTTTCCTGACCGGCTGCCGACATTTATAACCTCAGTTTAAAATCCCGTTAGATCCGACGAGGTCCCAGCCTGGTGCAAAGGCCGGCAACTAGCAGCCACATTTTGCCTGTGCTTGCGGGGAATGTAAGTACACCACACAAACGATTATCAGAAATTAGTATAATATAGGGTGTCCATTCCTCCCGTTTTTCCCGGGACAGTCCCGTTTTTTACCAAAATGTCCCGCTGACCCGAAACTTTTTTGGGGGACGCTCAAATGTCCCGTTTTTTTTAATGATTCCGCTTGGCTAGAGTATTTTACGCTACTGGTTGTTTGACTTGCTATTAACTGCGCAATTACACTCCTGGAAATTGAAATAAGAACACCGTGAATTCATTGTCCCAGGAAGGGGAAACTTTATTGACACATTCCTGGGGTCAGATACATCACATGATCACACTGACAGAACCACAGGCACATAGACACAGGCAACAGAGCATGCACAATGTCGGCACTAGTACAGTGTATATCCACCTTTCGCAGCAATGCAGGCTGCTATTCTCCCATGGAGACGATCGTAGAGATGCTGGATGTAGTCCTGTGGAACGGCTTGCCATGCCATTTCCACCTGGCGCCTCAGTTGGACCAGCGTTCGTGCTGGACGTGCAGACCGCGTGAGACGACGCTTCATCCAGTCCCAAACATGCTCAATGGGGGACAGATCCGGAGATCTTGCTGGCCAGGGTAGTTGACTTACACCTTCTAGAGCACGTTGGGTGGCACGGGATACATGCGGACGTGCATTGTCCTGTTGGAACAGCAAGTTCCCTTGCCGGTCTAGGAATGGTAGAACGATGGGTTCGATGACGGTTTGGATGTACCGTGCACTATTCAGTGTCCCCTCGACGATCACCAGTGGTGTACGGCCAGTGTAGGAGATCGCTCCCCACACCATGATGCCGGGTGTTGGCCCTGTGTGCCTCGGTCGTATGCAGTCCTGATTGTGGCGCTCACCTGCACGGCGCCAAACACGCATACGACCATAATTGGCACCAAGGCAGAAGCGACTCTCATCGCTGAAGACGACACGTCTCCATTCGTCCCTCCATTCACGCCTGTCGCGACACCACTGGAGGCGGGCTGCACGATGTTGGGGCGTGAGCGGAAGACGGCCTAACGGTGTGCGGGACCGTAGCCCAGCTTCATGGAGACGGTTGCGAATGGTCCTCGCCGATACCCCAGGAGCAACAGTGTCCCTAATTTGCTGGGAAGTGGCGGTGCGGTCCCCTACGGCACTGCGTAGGATCCTACGGTCTTGGCGTGCATCCGTGCGTCGCTGCGGTCCGGTCCCAGGTCGACGGGCACGTGCACCTTCCGCCGACCACTGGCGACAACATCGATGTACTGTGGAGACCTCACGCCCCACGTGTTGAGCAATTCGGCGGTACGTCCACCCGGCCTCCCGCATGCCCACTATACGCCCTCGCTCAAAGTCCGTCAACTGCACATACGGTTCACGTCCACGCTGTCGCGGCATGCTACCAGTGTTAAAGACTGCGATGGAGCTCCGTATGCCACGGCAAAGTGGCTGACACTGACGGCGGCGGTGCACAAATGCTGCGCAGCTAGCGCCATTCGACGGCCAACACCGCGGTTCCTGGTGTGTCCGCTGTGCCGTGCGTGTGATCATTGCTTGTACAGCCCTCTCGCAGTGTCCGGAGCAAGTATGTTGGGTCTGACACACCGGTGTCAATGTGTTCTTTTTTCCATTTCCAGGAGTGTATTTACGCTAGGAAGCGTGTGATGACTTTCAGCATACCCCAAACATGTACCGAACTGTCAAAAATCGAAAGTAATTTTAAACGCACTGTAGGTTACGAATAACAACGAAGATTCTTCTCTTCTAAATCGATCCACTGAATCCGTCCTTTCGGTCCAGAGATACTCTACACCACTGATACTTCCTCTCTGGCTTCCGTCACCACACTGTTAATGTTTTGCAATGTGCAATCACTGTTTCATTATGCCAATACGAAAGTGTATTTTTAACAGCAATATAAAAAGCGAGTTTCCTTTTATCATTGGTAGTGGAGAAACTGTAGAATGTACGTTGTGCAGGTCAAAATTTGCTATTCGTCATGGTGGAAGGTCTGACATTGTGAATCACATTAAGACGAAGAAACATCGCACGAGTGATCAAACGAAAAGAGCAAATGAATGCATGTGTGACTACTATGTAAACTTAAAATCAGTAACAGAAATGGATAGGTAGTTGGCAGCACAAGACGCTACGTTTGCATACCACAGTGCAATGCATAACCATAGCTTTAAGTCAATGGACTGTACTACAGCAGTTGTTAAAAAATTTTCAATCGTAAATTCACATGTGGACACACAAAATGCAATGCAATCATTTTAAATGTCATTGCATCGTATGCAGCTCAGCAGGTTTTAAATGAACTGAAAAGTGCTCGATTCATTTCTGTAATGATTGATACATCGAATTATCTGGGTTTGAAGTTGTTTCCTCTCCTTATCAGGTATTTTCACCCTGGAAATTGCATCACGGTGAAAGTGCTCGAATTGGTTAATTTAGCTGGAGAAACTTCAGATTTACTCCAGAATTATATGCTGGAGGTTTTAAAGAAATATGATCTTGAGGGAAAGGTGATTGTAGTTTCTGTAGACAACACTAACACCAATTTTGGTGGTAAGCAGAGGAAAGGAAAAAACAATTTGTTCTACAAACTGCAACAGAACACAGTGAATAATGTAGTAGGTGTTGGCTGTCCAATACCTTACAAACTGGCTGAGATTGCCTACCCATCGACTGCCAATTAATTGTAATCAAAATCTACCATCATTTCCACATATATACAGTAAGGGTTGAATCTCTGAAGTCATCCTGTAAGTTTACTGAAACTGAATACAAAACTACTTGGGCACAGCAAGACAAGGTGGCTATCTCTCCTACCTGCATTGGAAAGAATTGTAGAAATATTTCCTGCTTTGAAATCATATTTCATTTCCATTGATGTGTGTCCTGTTACCCTTCAACAATTCTTTGATAACTCTGTGTCTATTGTTCTTCTACATTTTCTTGTTAGCCAGCTAAAACCTTTCTCCACAACAATTAAATGTCTGAGAAACAAGAAATCGCAATAGTGGAAGTTTATCAAGAAATAAACAAATTATTGGGCAAATTTCAATGTAGAAAATCTGAAAGATTTCTCACATCCTTTTTACGTGAAACTCTAAGAAAGCTGGAAGAAGAGCGTGAAATTACTGTAGAACAATTTCATATTTATGCTGACATCTTCTATGACTCTTGCATTGAATATATTAAAGAATTGTGTTTACCATTTCTCACACCTTTTAAAGCATTTGACTGGGTTAATACTGAAAAGTAGCAGCTACAGTGGAAGGATATTCAGGACTGTTGTGTTTTTGTTAAAAGTTTGTTGTTGTTGTTGTGGTCTTCAGTCCTGAGACTGGTTTGATGCAGCTCTCCATGTTACTCTATCCTGTGCAAGCTTCTTCATCTCCCAGTACCAACTGCAACCTACATCCTTCTGAATCTGCTTAGTGTATTTATCTCTTGGTCTCCCCCTACGATTTTTACCCTCCATGCTGCCCTCCAATACTAAACTGGTGATCCCTTGATGCCTCAGAACATGTCCTACCAACTGATCCCTTCTTCTGGTCAAGTTGTGCCACAACCTTCGCTTCTCCCCAATCCTATTCAATACTTCCTCATTAGTTATGTGATCTACCCATCTAATCTTCAGCATTCTTCTGTAGCACCACATTTCGAAAGCTTCTATCCTCTCCTTTCCAAATTATTTATCGTCCATGTTTCACTTCCATACATGGCTGCAATCCATACAAATACTTTCAGAAACGACTTTCTGACACTTAAATCTATACTCGATGTTAACGAATTTCTCTTCTTCAGAAACGCTTTCCTTGCCATTGCCAGTCTACATTTTATATCCTCTCTACTTCGACCATCATCAGTTATTTTGCTCCCCAAATAGCAAAACTCCTTTACTACTTTAAGTGTCTCATTTCCTAATCTAATTCCCTCAGCATCACCCGACTTAATCCGACTACATTCCATTATCCTCGTTTTGCTTTTGTTGATGTTCATCTTATATCTTCCTTTCAAGACACTGTCCATTCCGTTCAACTGCTCTTGCAAGTCCTTTACTGTCTCTGACAGAATTACAATGTCATCGGCGAACCTCAAAGTTTTTATATCTTCTCCATGGATTTTCGGAAAGCGAGAGAGAGAGAGAGAGAGAGAGAGAGAGAGAGAGAGAGAGAGACTTTGAGGCAAGTTAGGTAGGCTCCGAACGGGGAAACTCAATTGTCTGTGCGTTTAATGTGAGAAGAGGGAGCAGTAAGCAGTACCGTTAGTGGTAATGGGACAGCCATGTAATACAACGACATACCTGAGGGATAGCGCGGTCGCTCAGCGGCGACTGGCGGAGTTTAGGAACGAAAGTACACTTTTGTTTTTTACTCTCTACCTTTCTTATTACATTTCACCACGAAAATGTACTTACAAAGAAAGACACATCCTCATTATCGTAGATACGAGACAAACATGATAAGTACTTTACTAATCATGGAAATCTATACGCGAGGAACTGCACAGTAAGGCGGCCAGAGTGGCCGAGCGGTTCTAGGCGCTACAGTCTGCAACCGCGCGATCTCTACGGTCGCAGGTTCGAATCCTGCCTCGGGCATGGATGTGTGTGATGTCCTTAGGTTAGTTAGGTTTAACTAGTTCTAAGTTCTAGGGGACTGATGACCTTAGAAGCTAAGTCCCATAGTGCTCAGAGCCATTTGAACCATTTTTGAAATGCACAGTACGTCCTCAACACTCTCACTTGACTTATAGTACGAGATCTGCATTGTATGCTGACATTCTAACTACAAATAATATTCTGCTAGCTCCGATAAGTCAGATTTTACTCTTTATCAACAACATACTTTGCTGTTTGAAAAAAATTAAAGTAAAGCAGTCATCAAGCAGAAGGTTGGTTTCAATACAACTCTGTTTTATTAGGCATAGAAAACCATTGCCTTCCTCCGACCTACAAACTGAATTTTGCGGGCTATTATGCAGTCACCTTCCGCTTAACATGGACGACGAACTACGTTGTGAGTAGGCATTTCACGCAGATACAAATCATTTAGAGGTCTGAAAGAAGCTATAAGTGACATAAAAGAACCGTATGACAGGACGAGGAATGATCTCGGATCTTTAGATTTGTAGTTTGATACTTACACAATTAACCGCTGGTATACTCCTTATTTTTTTGTGTGTCATTTTCATTATGCAATAGACTGATAGCTAGTTTCCGATGCTGTAATTACATCTTCAATTTATAGCGCCTAAATTAGAAGAGTAATATGTCACTGTTCAACACTCGTCAGCATATTACGTGGGACAGTTGAACATCTCTTCAACATACTGAGACATACTTCCTGCAAAACATGTTCCGGAAATGCTGGAGAGCACAGAGGAAAGTCCAGGACTTTCTGCACGTGGCTTCAGTATTTTCTGTCCAGTTGATGTGCTCAGACAAAGCTACAGCCAAATTCATCATTGTTTTCAGATCCTCTATAGAGTGACAGTCAAGAAGAATACGAGGCAGCTGTTCGTGGAATCCAAGACAGTTAATTTCTTGTGGAATACTAAAATTACTTCGTCCCATATTTTGCGCTCGTTTGAACAATGAAGACAGGTCATCATTAGACTGGGAAATGACGGTATTGATACCTTCAGATCTGCCACTTAAGGGAAGGTGGAGATAATCAACATAGAAAGTATATTACGGTATATTAATAATTTTTACTTATGGACCGTCTGACAGCAACTGAATAAAACACAATTTTAGTGCCATACGCATAAGTATATTTACAACAGGAGAGAATTGGCAAGATGTATTTGACGTACAGAAAGAACAATTGCAGGTCAGTCATGGCCTCTGTGGTATTCCTGAATGAATTTACTTCCAAGACAACCTTTCATTCCCACGGGAAACCCAGTGATGTAAGTTTCTCATGTAGCTTTCAAACCCCTGCAAAGCACCTCCCAAAAATTTTAGCTGTCTTCTTATTTTGAACAGTATGCCAAAGCTGACGGTAACAAAATATTTGGTCTAGTAATGACAATATTAAGGGCTCGCAATTTCATACGACATACTTCAGGTCATCGCTTACCTTAATTACTGCAGTGCTTGTGCTAGAGTGTTTTCGAAAACTGGACTGACAGTTGTCCTATTTGTTGACTTGCGGGAGATTTTCCGCGTAAATATGTGGAAAGACCAATTACTAGTTGTTTGTACTACTGAAAATGAATCACTGGAAACAGTAAAAACCGTGAAATATGTAGGAGTGCAACACTCACAAGAAAAGTACGCGTAGTTGTAGGAAAAGCAGATGCCAAGCTGAGATGCATTGGAAGAATCTTCAGGAAACATAATTCAGCCATGAAGGAATTGGCTTACATAGCCCACGTTAGATAGGTTCTTGAGTTAATATACAGTTGTTCAGTGATTTACTGAAACGATCTTCTAATAACGGTATGTTAGTGACATACATGTGAACATCCCTAAGGTCATATTCATCACAATTAGTCACAAGAAAAGTAGTTCCTGAGTGTTTCTGGCCAGTCTGCGATCCTTATCAAGTAAGGGTAACAGAGGAGATAGACTAGATTTGAAGAACACCTACAGCTGCGCGTTTGGTCACGGGACCGTTGAAAAATGCGATAATGTTTTAGAGATGTGGCACATTGTCAGAAATGAGGTATAACTAAAAATACTAAATACTGTGCCACATTTATGGTATATAAAATCTCAAAAAGTCGCCGCGAGAACCTTGTAGTGTAGATTTACTGAACATTATTGTCAGAAAATATGAAGGTAGAAATTGCAGTACAGTTTTAGGTATACTGTAAATGTGAAGTCTATTTTTGTAACTGATAAGTCAGTCCGACTGGAGCGATGCCCAGATGGTTGTGGTTCATTGTCACAAGACATTTGGCCTTCCTTGAACTGTCGCACCCAGAGACATGTATTCTTCACATCCGTGACACCATCCCACACGCCTCAATCAACAGGCGATGAATTTCAGTGGGTGTCAGTGGGTGCGATTGGAGAAAACGAATAATTACTCGCTGTTTTCGTAATGAAAACGTCGCCATTTCTAGTACAAAGATCACTCCTGACTCTCGTCTTTGTCGCTAGCGTTCTGTGTACCTTACAGTGCTCCCATCTGTGTCACTCATACAGGAGCAGGCCCGTATATCTAAGCCAAACCGCATTTTTTCATCTGCTGCCGGTTCTGAGAAAAAAACGGGAAGTCTCAGAGTTTGATAGCGCCTCGTGTTGCCGCCCGGCTTCCACCTAGCAGGCCGAAGTAACGGAACAGCGACGTCGCACTGCCCCCTGGGCCTAATGACCAACTTAGCGTGCTCCTGTGCTATGCGAGAGAAATGGTGCCTGACGACAGGGGGAAATTCCTTGACTCATCTCAAATACTAGTGTTGCCTACTCCGACACGACAGAGTCTTCTGATACAAGGGTTCCACTCAGTGGCTCGAGATAGCAGTTACGTCTGCAAAAGATCACCGCAGTTGTAGATGGAAGCCGTGATGGACTCCACAGTGTGGAATATAAAAACATCGGATTAACGCTATAAAATAAGTAAATAAGCGTACTTTAACGACGCTGAAAATGCGGTGTTCTACGTCTGTGTCTGTACTCCGGAAGTGTATATGGCGAAAGGCACTTGTGATACCGTCATAATTTAGTCCCCTTACTGTTCCAGTCACAAATGGAGATGGAGGTTGATGATAAAGCCTGTCGGTAAACTATAATTTCTACGATTTTAATGTCCCGGTCGTTTCGCAAGATGTGTGTAGGAGGAAGTAACGTAGTTCCCGACTTTTCATTAAATGAACGCTCTCGGTATTTCAACAGCAAACCTCAACGCGATGCGTCTGCCACTGCAGTTTCACTGGTGTCTCTAAAACGCAATCGCATTTTTCAATGGTCCCGTGACGAAACGCACAGCTGTAGGTGTTCTTCAAATCTATTCTATCTCCTCTGTCATCCTTACCTAATAAGGGTCTCAGACTGGCCAGAAACACTCAGGAACTACTTTTCTTGTGACTAATTGTCATAAGTATGATCTTAGGGACGTTCACATGTCTATCATTAACGTCGCTATTAGGCGATCCTTTCAGTAAATCACTGAATAACTGTATATTAACTCAGGAACCTATCTAATGTGGGTTATGTAACCCAATTCCTTCATGGCTGAATTACGTTTCCTGAAAATTCTTCTAATGCGTCTCAGCCTGGAATCTGCTTTTCCTACAACTACGCGTACTTTTCTTGTGAGTGTTCCACTCCTACATATTTCACGGTTTTTACTGTTTTCAGTGATTTATTTCCAGTAGTACAAACAACTAGTAATTGGTCTTTCCACATATTTACGTGGAATATCTCCCGCAAGTTCAACAAACAGGACAACTGTCGGTCCAGTTTTCGAGAATACTCTAGCACAAACACTGCAGTAATCAAGGTAAGTGATGACCTGAAATATGTCGTATGAAATTGCGAGCCCATAATATTGTCATTACTAGACCAAATATTTTGTACCGTCAGCTTTGGCATATTTCTCAAAAAAATAAGACAGCTAAAATTTTCGGGCAGTGCTTTGCAGGGGTTTGAGAGCTACGTGAGAAACTTACATCACTGTGTTTCCCGTGGGAATGAAAGTTTGTCTTGGAAGCAAATTCCTTCAGGAGTGCCACAGAGGTCATGGCTGACCCGCTATTGTTCTTTTTGTACGTCAAATACATCTTGCCAATTCTCTCCTGTTGGAAATATAATTTCTATGCCGATTATCTCCACCTTCCCTTAAGTGCCAGATCTGAAGGTATCAATACTATCATTTCCCAGTCTAATGATGACCTGTCTTCATTGTTCAAACGAGCGCAAAATATGGGACGAAGTAATTTTAGTATTCCACAAGAAATTAACTGTCTTGGATTCCACGAACAACTGCCTCCTATTCTTCTTGACTGTGTTTCTCTAGAGAATCAGAAAACCATGATGAATCTGGTTGTAGCTTTGTCTGAGCACATCAACTGGACAGAAAATACTGAAACCACGTGCAGGAAGACCTGGACTTTCCTCTGTGCTCTCAACAATTACCATAACATGTTTCCGCAGGATGCGACAAGAATTTCTGCAGCCACTCGTTCTGCCGAACCTCCACTATTTCAATGTAATCCGCTACGGCATGAGTAGTGAGAACAGTAAACGGTTAAAACTGACCACGAACGTTTGTGTACATTATATCTGCAACATCCGTCCATTTGACCATTTGAGTACTTCTTACACCCAATTTACGTAACTACCATACGTCATGTATACACTGTCTGATCAAAAGTATCTGGACACCTGCCAATGACTGCCCCACGTTCGACATCAGTGAGTTCTCCTGACAGACCCATTCTGCTGGTTTTGTTTCTCTACTGGCAACACAATACTCTTCGCCTTTCATAGTGGCGGCTCCGTCTCTCGTGAGATCTGGTGGTCAATTCTGCAGCACATGGGGGTGTCCGCTTATTTTCGATCATATAATGTACTTCGTCGGTTCCTCCGTGTGAATGCACCCCAGTACCTGTGATCACAGATCAGTTACCCGACATCTGGTCATTCCCCGTGTGTAACACAAAGTTTCACGTATCTAATCTCGTACCGCGCGGGATTAGCCGAGCGGTCTTGGGCGCTGCAGTCATGGACTGTGCGGCTGGTCCCGGTGGAGGTTCGAGTCCTCCCTCGGGCATGGGTGTGTGTGTTTGTCCTTAGGATAGTTTAGGTTAAGTAGTGTGTAAGCTTAGGGACTGATGACCTTAGCAGTTAAGTCCCATAAGATTTTTTTAAAAAATCTTATCTCTTAGCTGTAATGCCGACCGCGGTGGCCGTGCGGTTCTAGGCGCTCACTCCGGAACCGCGTGACTGCTACGGTCGCAGGTTCGAATCCTACCTCGGGCATGGATGTGTGTGATGTCCTTAGGTTAGTTAGGTTTGAGTAGTTCTAAGTTCTAGGGGACTGATGACCACAAGTCCCATAGTGCTCAGAGCCATTTTTTCTTAGCTGTACCCATCAATAATAAAATTACAATGGTAAACTCTTTCTGTGTTGCTACTGTTCAGCCTCTGTACTCTGCTCACAATTCGACGCCCTTTTGCATTTATGAAAAAGTTGCAGCGCCTCGTAATCCTCGTAACTATTTCTTAAAATATTTACATTAATGGCTATTTCTCTCTGTTAAACAATAAAGCAAATGTTTGCATTTTGTACCAGTTACTCTTATTTCTGTTTTAGTTTGTCAGTCAGCCAGTTCAATTTGTTTCTCCCCGTCCTTTCTACTTGTATCACGTCCCAACCTCTCTCCCTCTCCCACCCCTTCTAACACGGCCATTGCCGGCTCTGCCCTCCGTTTAAACCAACCTACTTGAAATTTATTTTTATTGTTCTATTTTTCACAGCCGAACATAAACTGTATTTCTTCTGTTACTCTATAAATATTTATTATATAACTATTTTCAACTGTTGGGTTGCATATTAAACGTAAGAACTCTTATATGCGTCGAAATAAATCTAATGTAAAATGTCTAGTTAGGGGCAAGAGAAGCCGTCATGTCTCTGATCTTATCAGGATAGATAAACAAACAACTATGTACGTGGAGGGACACCTATCAGTCCCTGTAGAAAGTGTCGACCTTCTGTGGGTCTTCCTACATTTCCCTTCACTTTTCTGGAGTTGCAGGTTTCCTATACACAACTGCACCGTTCGTCCCTTAACAGAATCACGGAGATTCTGACGTTACTCGCCAAACCTTTCATATATAACAAGAACAGTAACTACGATGCAATAAACTCCCTTGGGGTATTCTCGAAATGATTTTTACATGTGAGATTTCGTGTTGAGTTCCATCTTCTAAGAAATTCCGAGATCTTCACGAGACAGTTTAACGTAAATTGTGAAGAACAGTATCATGTAGGCTGCTTAGTATGGAATACTAATCAACGACGTGAATTACGAGTAGTTTTTCGTGTCTAAAAATGTCGGGCGAAACGACAGGGGTCCTTGCTGCGCCACAAGATATCGAAGTAAAACTTTCGGGTTTTGAATCCGACACTCAGCAGAGCTAACAAGCTACTCAATTTCCTTCTTTCGAGACAGTTCGAGTTTAATTACAAACTCTAAAAAGAGTGGGGAGGGAAAAATTGATACTTGAAACAGGCGGCTACAGCACGACAACGGAGCAGGATATATGAAATGAGTAGGAAGTAATTGGGGGGTAGGGTGGGGGGATGTTGACAATATCAGGAGTTGCTAACGAGCAGCAGGCGGGAAAGGAAGGAGGGGACGGTGTGAGAGGTAGGGTGGAAGGGGGGGAGGAGAGACAGGCGGAGGGGGACGAATTCTGAAAGCTTTGGTTCAACAGAAACCAAAGTAACAGCGAATGTTACCGCTAGGAACTTAGTAGGACTTCTAATCTTCTCACAAACCTATAAACGATGTATCAGATAAAGGCAGCTCTACTGTCAGATTTTGTGCTGGCGACGGTATTTTCTACAGGAAGCAATCGTCGACAATCGTAAGGAAATACAGAAGACTGGAAGGAAATTTCCTCCAGTAGTATTATGTTACAGGATTAGAGACGAACGTCTACAGCCCATCACATGATATTTAGAGAAAATACTAATAGCGAATCAGTAGTGGGGAAAGCAAATGGATGACACTGTTTTGTTGGAAAGGTTCTGGGAACGTGCAGTACATCAGTAAGACAAATCACGTACAAGATGATAGTTCAACGACTTATACAGGGGTGCATCATAGTAGCCTAAACTGCAATGGGAGGAAGTATACGATAACAGAATCTAAAACGTTCCAGTGAGCATTTGTTCGCAGAAGAGCTGTGTGTGAACTAACTGTGAATTTGTGGTTAGAGCTGCCGTTGGTTCAGTACAAACAAGTTGATTCAGCTGCCCCTATCGCTGCCGTTTTATGCAAACCGCTGCCCTTACGATCCACGTGCGAGATTTTCATATTCTTTCCATCGCTACGTGCAAACTACTAGCCATACAGAAAAAAAAGAACCAGAACCTTTCTGGAGGAAATCGAATGTAGTCAAATTTTGTACTGAATGCTTTTACGCTAGACGTCGTAATTTTCAAGTTATTCAACACAAACGTACGAAAGTGATCTTCAAATGCATCCCCACTCCAACACTCAACCCCACCAGTCAGGATTTAGGGTACTATGTTGTTCATGGCCCTCCTACCACTATACAAATATTCATGACTGCACGAATTATTTCCCACATTCCACTTTTTTTTCCTTCGTTGACTGGCCTAATTACGCCACAGGCTTAGCTGAGCACTTACAAATTGGAAAATTGAGGTCTGTGTAAATTTTACATAAACGATTACATCGTCATACTCGTCAGGCCTTCTGCTTACGATACTACTGTTCTTGTAAGATTTAAGTTTGGATCGCATTGCCAATGTAATTAGTTTTAGCGTAACGTTTACAAAAGAAGTTTTTCGTCCATTTTCCTCATGAGCACGTTTAAATAAATAATGCTAAGTCGACTATACTGGTGGCGTAATAGTCCAGTCGAAAGAGACCAAAGAATATACAATATCGCGAGTAGTTCGTATAATCTGAAATTTTTGTACAGTGGTAGGATGGAGTAACACGAACTACTTACTAGAGATCCTGGCTGGTGATGGAGGAGTGTGGTGGTGTAGGTGCGTTTGTAGGTTACTTTTGTACGTTTTCCTTGAATAACTTGAAAACCATGGCCTCCAGCGATACGTATCCCAGTATAAAATTTAACTACACTGAATTTCCTACCAAAAGGTCTTGCTCATTTTTTCTCTACAGGACTAACAGTTTGCGCGTAGCTAGCGATATTATATGAAAATTGCACACGTGGGTTATGAAGGCCAGTTATAACAGTGCGGTATAGGCACCTGACTCATCCTGTATCTCGTACTTTAAAAGTAATATTTTCGATGAAGCCCACATCTAATTGGGCTCAAATTTCACCTGTGCTCTAAACGACAAATGCAACACTCCGTCAGCGCATCACATGTCACGGTTTACGGTGCACTCGTCCCTGTTAAACGACGTGCTCCACACGTCATCGTCGCATTTGTAGGGAATACTACACCCGTCTCTGCAATGACTTGCGAATTATTTGAGACGCGTACTCGTCACCTGGTTAACGTTGATATGACTGTGCAGTTCGCTGCTCCATTTCTTCAACTTTATGAACGGGAGCGTTGTACACTCACCTCTAAGATGACCCAAGACAGAAAATTCCAGAAGATTGAGGTCAGGTGATCTCTAAGATCAAGTACAGGCATTGCTCCACAGACCCCATGACAGTGACGTCGATTTATAGCAGAACTGTGGAACATATACTGTGTTCAAACATTGTGAATTACTTCGAAGGTAACGGTCTATTTACACAGTCAGCCTGGGTTCAGAAAATATCGTTCTCGTACGACGCGAAGTAATGTGTGCTACGGACAGGCGATGTCAAATTGATTCCATATTCTGTATTCCCGAAAGGCTTTTGATAACGTCCCTCACAAGTGGTTTCTAATCAAATTCTGTGTCCATGAAGTATCGTCTCAATTGCGCGACTGTATTCGTGATTTCCTGTCAGAAAGGTCACAGTTCGTAACAAATGACGGAAAGTCATCGATTAAAACAGAAATGATATTTGGTGTTCCCCAAGGAAGTGTTGTTCCTGCTGTTTGCAATCTATGTAAATGATTTAGGAGACAATGTGAGCAGCCATCTTAGATTGTTTGCAGATGACGCTGTCATTTATCGTGTAGCAAAGACATCGTTGTTGTTGTTGTTGTGGTCTTCAGTCCTGAGACTGGTTTGATGCAGCTCTCCATGCTACTCTATCCTGTGCAAGCTTCTTCATCTCCCAGTACCTACTGCAATCTACATCCTTCTGAATCTGCTTAGTGTATTCATCTCTTGGTCTCCCCCTACGATTTTCACCCTCCACGCTGCCCTCCAATACTAAATTGGTGATCCCTTGATGCCTCAGAACATGTCCTACCAACCGATCCCTTCTTCTAGTCAAGTAGTACCACAAACTTCTCTTCTCCCCAATCCTATTCAATACTTCCTCATTAGTTATGTGATCTACCCATCTAATCTTCAGCATTCTTCTGTAGCACCACATTTCGAAAGCTTCTATTCTCTTCCTGTCCAAACTATTTACCGTCCATGTTTCACTTCCATACAAGGCTACACTCCATACAAATACTTTGAGAAATGACTTCCTGACACTTAAATCTATACTCGATGTTAACAAATTTCTCTTCTTCAGAAACGCTTTCCTTGCCATTGCCAGTCTACATTTTATAGCCTCTCTACTTCGACCATCATCAGTTATTTTGCTCCCCAAATAGCAAAACTCCTTTACTACTTTAAGTGTCTCATTTCCTAATCTAATACCCTCAACATCACCCGACTTAATTCGACTACATTCCATTATCCTCGTTGCAAAGACATCAGAAGGTCAAAATCAAATGCAAAAGGATTTAGAACAAAAATATCAGAAGACTTAGGAAACGCAAAAAATACACTAAACAGACTGCCTAGAACGTGCTTGTCCGCCCTCCGCTAAGGTACTGCTGTGCGGCATGGGATCCTTACCGGATAGAATTGACGGAGGACATCGAAGGGCAGCTCTTTTGGTTTTATCGCGAAATACGGGAGAGAGTCACGGATATTATACACGAATTCGGGTGGCAGTCATTAAAACAAAGGCGTTTATCGCTGCGGCAAAATCTCTTCAAGCAATTTCAGCCTCCAACTTTCTCCTCCGAATGAGAAAATATTTTATTGACACTCACCTACACAGAAATGAACGTCGTAATAAAATAAGAGAAAACGGAACTCGCCCGAAATGACTTAAGAGCTCGTTTTTCACGCGTGCTGTTCGAGAGTGGAACGGAAGAAAGACAGAGTGAAAGTGATTCGATAATCCCTCTTTTAATCACTTATGTGTGAATTGCAGAGTAGCCGTGTAGATGTATCCTTGTTACACAATGCTGGGCGTTAGATATCGTCCTACAGCAACAGCAACATCATCCACGTACCACAGTCCCGAATCACGGATCAAGGTTGAAACTTAAGCCCAGTTAGTTGAGGACTTAATCAGAAAGTTTACATCTGAAATACTTTTGTACTAACAACGACAACGCTTTATATAGAAGTCAGTGGCGACTCGCAACCACACATTAGCAGCTACCTATCAAAAGACTCGTTTGTGGATCCATGTTCACTGAAACGTTTTGCTTCCGTTATCGTCCGCTGCCACCTTGTAGAGAACTGATCCAGCTTTTAGAGTGATCACCAAGGAAGCGTGCTAGCAGAAGCCGAAGGAATTCGGGGACGTGTTGATATGACTGTAATAGGTCAGTATGGCTCACATACGGCTGTAGCAGAGATGCTCGCGTAGCTTAAATGGGAAACATTGGATAAACTATGACGATCGATGTCTCCAGGAAATTCTGTTGGGTGCCTGTACTGGAAGAATACCACAAGAGAATGCAGCTGCCACCGTCGTGTCTTCGCGTAGGTTCCGCGTGAATTAGAGGTGTATTGTGCGTACAGGGGCGCCTGTACCCTCGCTCAATACGAAAACAGAATAGTAATAAACGTGGTTATGTTAGCACCAAGTATCCCCCGCCATGCCCTGTGCAGTGACACGTAGCGTGAGCAGTTGTAGGGTATGTAGCTGTCGATGGGCCACCTGGGAATTGCCGAGTGGCTAGGGCCTCCCGTCGAGTAGGCCGTTCGCCTGGTGCAAGTCTTTCGAGTTGACGCCACTTCGGCGACTTGCGCGTCGATGGGGATGAAATGACGATGATAAGGACATCACAAAACCCAGTCCCTGAGCTGAGAAAATCTCCGACCCAACCGGGAATACAGGGCTATTACAAATGATTGAAGCGATTTCATAAATTCACTGTAGCTCCATTCATTGACATATGGTCACGACACACTACAGATACGTAGAAAAACTCATAAAGTTTTGTTCGGCTGAAGCCGCACTTCAGGTTTCTGCCGTCAGAGCGCTCGAGAGCGCAGTGAGACAAAATGGCGACAGGAGCCGAGAAAGCGTATGTCGTGCTTGAAATGCACTCACATCAGTCAGTCATAACAGTGCAACGACACTTCAGGACGAAGTTCATCAAAGATCCACCAACTGCTAACTCCATTCGGCGATGGTATGCGCAGTTTAAAGCTTCTGGATGCCTCTGTAAGGGGAAATCAACGGGTCGGCCTGCAGTGAGCGAAGAAGCAGTTGAACGCGTGCGGGCAAGTTTCACGCGTAGCCCGCGGAAAATTGGCTCATGCCACAACTGGAGACCGACAGCGCCGACTTCATCTTTCAACAGGATGGTGCTCCACCGCACTTCCATCATGATGTTCGGCATTTCTTAAACAGGAGATTGGAAAGCCGATGGATCGGTCGTGGTGGAGATCATGATCAGCAATTCATGTCATGGCCTCCACGCTCTCCCGACTTACCCCATGCGATTTCTTTCTGTGAAGTTTTGTGAAAGATTCAGTGTTTAAACCTCCTCTACCAAGAAACGTGCCAGAACTGCGAGCTCGCATCAACGATGCCTTCGAACTCATTGATGGGGACATGCTGCGCCGAGTGTGGGAGGAACTTGATTATCGGCTTGATGTCTGCCGAATCACTAAAGGGGCACATATCGAACATTTGTGAATGCCTAAAAAAACTTTACGAGTTTTTGTATGTGTGTGCAAAGCATTTTGAAAATATCTCAAATAATAAAGTTATTGTAGAGCTGTGAAATCGCTTCAATCATTTGTAATAACCCTGTAGAACCCGGGCCACTAGGTATCACATTCCGTCGCGAAGACCACTCAGCTACCAGGGGCGGAAGATGAGCCACCTAAAAGAAATGTTTAATCAAACCCTCGGATATCGTAATAATTTTTTTTTCAGGGTTACTTGAAAATTATCTTTCGCACTTCACTAGCCATAAATATTCACGGTTAACGGAATATTTGAAAAATAAAAATGTGTGTCATCGGCGCAATCAAGGTGACTGGTTCCCTTCATTGGGCCAGGCAGTTTCCACGAATGACCTATAGTGTGATAGCTGTTAAATACTACACACATGTAAATAAGTGTCAATGCACTTCATATTATTTTTTATTTTTATTTTGTTGCCATCTGAAACTGAACAACATGTATTCGAAACCAAGCAGACTAAAAGTAGAAATTCCTCCTTCGAAGAGAAAAGAACCACATTTGACTGATTACTCTTACAAACTACTAGAAAACATATAAGAAAATCCATTACTTAAATTTAGTTCATAGTCGCCTGCTTTGGCCTAACATTATAAAAAAATTCGAGGTAGCTCATTCAAGGCAACTCGCGCGGTATCACTTAAACCACCTAGTCTCCGCGCGCATCACGTAACTTTATATAGTGAATATGGCAAAATCACTATTACTATACTACTGCGACATTTCAATAGCTAATACTAGTCAGTTACGAGAATATAGTGCAAATCTTACCTTCTTTCAAAATGGTTCAAAAGGCTCTGAGCACTATGCGACTTAACTTCTGAGGTCATCAGTCGCCTAGAACTTAGAACTAATGAAACCTAACTAACCTAAAGACATCACACACATCCATGCCCGAGGCAGGATTCGAACCTGCGACCGTAGCGGTCGCTCGGCTCCAGACTGTAGCGCCTAGAACCGCACGGCCACTCTGGCCGGCTTACCTTCTTTCACTGTTTCTTTGTTTCTTTGGGTAGAAACTCACCACTACGACAGCTACAGTGCTTCCATTGTCAATACCCACAGAGGAATCGAGCTGGCCCATCGATAGCAACTTTCCCCTACGTGCCAATTTCTGTTCTGGTGCCGAAGGGAGGTTCTCCGGATTGCTGTCAAAGAGAATTAAGGAATGCAGAGGAAAAGAAGTGTGCTTAAAATTATGGAGTTCTGGCGGGCAAGATTGTCGGTTGTGACGTAAAATACGATAATTACGGTGCGTGTGGCAACCCTGCGTGTCGAGCGTTTACGGGCTTCGGCAACTCGGAGAGCAAAAGCGTCGCGTGACGAATCTAATAATGGCTGCGTACGACTGCGTAACGGCCACGCATGCATAACGGAAGTCCAGCCGTGTCCTCCCGGCGGGGAACCAAATGTGTCGAAGGGGAGCACGCAGAAATTGCGTGTCGCGAAACCGTAGCTAAACTCAAGCAGGCTCGCTACTGTTCCTTTGAGGCAGAATTGTTTGCACCAGACTTCCGAGCCGTCACGGCGTAAAAGCACTCTTCCCAGCAGCCCGAACAGCGAACACGTGACAGAGGCAATCAAGGAAAATGAAAACAAAATGGCGGCGCGGCACCAAACCCAGAAACTTGTAAACTGTGATTTTCGCCGACCGTCA
The DNA here is from genome assembly GCF_023864275.1 of Schistocerca cancellata. NCBI lineage: Eukaryota > Metazoa > Arthropoda > Insecta > Orthoptera > Acrididae > Schistocerca > Schistocerca cancellata. Next base: position 62,696,303 of record NC_064628.1, on the reverse strand, counting down.
GACATCGCGTTGGTACATATTCACGAGAGGCTCGGTTGAAATACGTTATGTTTCAGAAAGATAAAAGTTCGGGTTTGACTCCCAGTGCACCATGTAATCAAATGTGTGTGAAATCCTGTGGGACTCAACTGCTAAGGTCATCAGTCCCTAAGCTTCCACACTTCTTAACCTAAATTCTCCTAACGACAAACACACACACACCCATGCCCGAGGGAGGACTCGAACCTCCGCCGGGACCAGCCGCACAGTCCGTGACTGCTGCGCCTTAGACCATGTTATCATTTACAATAACGTCACTCACACTGTCCAGGGAGGTGTGAACATAGTCCTCGCTAGTTTAGCATGTATCGGAAACGACTTATATCACGCACAGTGTCTCCGTTAAAATATTTTAAATTACATTATTGTCTAGCTAATGACAGCTCTTATCTAATTTACTACTTTTGCAAGTAGCATACTTTCATTTACAAGCGGAAATTAAGATCCCATTATAAGATTTCATAGTCATTCTCATTGATGGTGGGGCAGCAACTACACCCTTATCGCAAATAACTTGTGCAAACGGTATCACCAAATGATTCTGAATCTGGAATTCAATTCTGTCAGTGGATCTTCCAACGCAGTACTGTAGTGACGAAATTCCTACAGGTTGTTTCCTTAATGGATGAGGCCTCTCTCAACCTTGATAGTGTTTTTGAGTGCCGCAATGGCCGTAGCTGGAGTGCAAAAAATCCACACGCCACGTTTGCCTCAGATCACCAGCAATGATTCTCTATAAACGTGCAAGTAAAATTCAGGTACTGAGCGAGCGAGCGTTTTGTAAGCTATTCCCTTTATGCGTGAATAGGCGGACAAATCCACTACTGACCGATTGCGCTTTTCGCGACAAAACATTGGAAAGAGTAACTATCGTAAAATGCTTAAATGGAGTCACAACATTGTAGCAGAGCAGATGCCAGACTTGGATTCATTGGAAGAAATGTCGGGTTGAATTAACAGAAGTGACTGAGAAAACCCAACGATGAACGGCACGTTTCGTCAGAGGATCGTTTAGTCGGTGCGAGTGCGTTATGAAGATGCTCAGTGAACTCCAGTGGCAGAGGCTACAAGAGAGATTTTCTGCATTGAGGAAAGGTTCAAAAAATGGTTCAAATGGCTCTAAGCACTATGGGACTTAACATCTGAGGTCATCTGTCACCTAGACTTAGAACTACTTAAACTTAACTAACCTAAGGACATCACACACATCCATGCCCGAGGCAGGATTCGAGCCTGCGACCGTAGCAGCAGCGCGGTTCCGATCTGCAGCGCCTAGAACCACTCGGCCACATTGGCCGGCGAAAAGGTTCACTAGTGTAATCCCAAGAGGCGACGTTCCGTGAAGAACCAGGCAACATATTACTTCATCTCAGATAAGTCTTTTGTCCGCCGCTCGTGGTCTCGCGGTAGCGTTCTCGCTTCCCGAGCACGGGGTCCCGGGTTCGATTCCCGGCGGGGTCAGGGATTTTCACCTGCCTCGAGATGACTGTGTGTTTGTGTTGTCCTCATCATTTCATAATCATCCAGGAAAGTGGCGAAATTGGACTGAGCAAAGATTGGGTAATTGTACGGGCGCTGATAACCACGCAGTTGAGCGCCCCACAAACCAAACATCATCATCAACAGATAAGTCTTGCGAAACGACCGCGACGAGAAAATCAGAGCTAATACAGAGGCTCACCGACAGTCATTCTTTTCATCGGTCATTCGAGAATGGAACAACGAAAGGGGCTCTAAGCTGGTCGTAGGTTGTGTTCCAAAAATGAACAGCACTGAGACAGAGGTGGTGACACTTTCTGCAGGGCCGCGCGGGATTAGCCGAGCGGTCTCAAGCGCTGCAGTTATGGACTGTGCGGCTGGTCCCGGCGGAAGTTCGAGTCCTCCCTTGGGCATGGGTGTGTGTGTTTGTCCTTAGGATAATTTAGGTTAAGTAGTGTGTAAGCTTAGGGACAAATGACCTTCGCAGTTAAGACCCATACGATTTCACACGCATTTGAACGTTTTTGAACTCTCTGCAGGACCCGACCATCAGTTTGCAGGACAATGCTCAAGCACGTACAGTGCAAGCTGTTACTGATTTGTTTGACTGATGGGGCTGCTAAGTGCTATACCACCTACTGCACTCCCCTGATTTAAGCCCTCGTGAATTCAACTCGATTTCTAAACTGAAGGAAACACTTCAAGGCATTCGCTTCAGAACTGCCACAAATTCGTCGGGCAATAGACCGCGCCACACGAACTGTCAACACAACTGGCACTGCTAAGAGTATCCTGCGACTTCCACATCCCTGGCAACGGGTTATACACAATGCTGGTGACTACTTTGAAGGTCAGTAAAACTTTGAAACACGTGTCTATTTTGTACGAGCTGTAAATAAATAGTTGCCACTATTAAAGTTCCAACCCACGTATTACTGCTACAATATTTAAGCTGTTTATGTCAACGAATATTCTTTTCTGACCATGGGTACCTTATCTAATAGTACTCAGTTTAGGTATCTCTACGATATGTCTAAGTTGGACGCTAAGGGTTTGCGACGTCCTGTGTAACTGCACTGACTGAAACTGTAAGTGCTATACATTGAAGCGCCAATGGGATATATATCAGATTTGGTGGAATTGATGTTCATCAGCAACACCAGTAGGCGTTATGACCCCCAAGGCCTGAAAACACTCTTGTATGCATTGCGGCATGGAGGCAAACAGCATCGAAATTATCATCTTGAGGAATTTCTTGCCATGCCTCAAACATGTTGCGTCAGTTCATGAAGATTACTGGCAGGAGGATGGTGAGAAGGGTACGCCTTCCCATCGCTAAAGATACTCTCTTTTTTTTTTGGTCATCAGTCTACTGACTGGTTGATGCGGCCCGCCACGAATTCCTTTCCTGTGCTAACCTCTTCATCTCAGAGTAGCACTTGCAACCTACGTCCTCAATTATTTGCTTGACATATTCCAGTCTCTGTCTTCCTCTACAGTTTTTGCCCTCTACAGCTCCCTCTAGTACCATGGAAGTCATTCCCTCATGTCTTAGCGGATGTCCTATCATCCTGTCCCTTCTCCTTATCAGTGTTTTCCACATATTCCTTTCCTCTCCGATTCTGCGTAGAACCTCCTCATTCCTTACCTTATCAGTCCACCTAATTTTCAACATTCGTCTATAGCACCACATCTCAAATGCTTCGATTCTCTTCTGTTCCGGTTTTCCCACAGTCCATGTTTCACTACCATACAAGGCTGTACTCCAGACGTACATCCTCAGAAATTTCTTCCTCAAATTAAGGCCGGTATTTGATATTAGTAGACTTCTCTTGGCCAGAAATGCCTTTTTTGCCATAGCGAGTCTGCTTTTGATGTCCTCCTTGCTCCGTCCGTCATTGGTTATTTTACTGCCTAGTTAGCAGAATTCCTTAACTTCATTGACTTCGTGACCATCAATCCTGATGTTAAGTTTCTCGCTGTTCTCATTTCTACTACTTCTCATTACCTTCGTCTTTCTCCGATTTACTCTCAAACCATACTGTGTACTCATTAGACTGTTCATTCCGTTCAGCAGATCATTTAATTCTTCTTCACTTTCACTCAGGATAGCAATGTCATCAGCTAATCGTATCATTGATATCCTTTCACCTTGTATTTTAATTCCACTCCTGAACCTTTCTTTTATTTCCATAATTGCTTCCTCGATGTACAGATTGAAGAGTAGGGGCGAAAGGCTACAGCCTTGTCTTACACCCTTCTTAATACGAGCACTTCGTTCTTGATCGTCCACTCTTACTATTCCCTCTTGGTTGTTGTACATATTGCATATGACCCGTCTCTTCCTATAGCTTACCCCTACTTTTTTCAGAATCTCGAACAGCTTGCACCATTTTATATTGTCGAACGATTTTTCCAGGTCGACAAATCCTATGAAAGTGTCTTGATTTTTCTTTAGCCTTGCTTCCATTATTATCCATAACGTCAGAATTGCCTCTCTCGTCCCTTTACTTTTCCTAAAGCCAAACTGATCGTCACCTAGCGCATTCTCAATTTTCTTTTCCATTCTTCTGCATATTATTCTTGTAAGCAGCTTTGATGCATGAGCTGTTAAGCTGATTGTGCGATAATTCTCGCACTTGTCAGCTCGTGCCGTCTTCGGAACTGTGTGGATGATGCTTTTCCGAAAGTCAGATGGTGTATCGCCAGACTCATATATTCTACACACCAACGTGAATAGTCGTTTTGTTGCCACTTCCCCCAATGATTTTAGAAATTCTGATGGAATGTTATCTATCCCTTCTGCCTTATTTGACCGTAAGTCCTCCAAAGCTCTTTTAAATTCCGATTCTAATACTGGATCCCCTATCTGTCCTAAATCGACTCCTGTTTCTTCTTCTATCACATCAGACAAATCTTCACCCTCATAGAGGCTTTCAATGTATTCTTTCCACCTATCTGCTCTCTCCTCTGCATTTAACAGTGGAATTCCCGTTGCACTCTTAATGTTACCACCGTTGCTTTTAATGTCACCAAAGGTTGTTTTGACTTTCCTGTATGCTGAGTCTGTCCTTCCGACAATCATATCTGTTTCGATGTCTTCACATTTTTCCTGCAGCCATTTCGTCTTAGCTTCCCTGCACTTCCTATTTATTTCATTCCTCAGCGACTTGTATTTCTGTATTCCTGATTATCCCAGAACATGTTTGTACTTCCACCTTTCATCAATCAACTGAAGTATGTCTTCGGTTACCCATGGTTTCTTCGCAGCTACCTTCTTTGTACCTATGTTTTCCTTCCCATAACTTCTGTGATGGCCCTTTTTAGAGATGTCCATTCCTCTTCAACTGTACTGCCTACTGCGCTATTCCTTATTGCTGTATCTATAGCGTTAGAGAACTTCAAACGTTATCTCGTCATTCCTTAGTACTTCCGTATCCCACTTCTTTGCGTATTGATTCTTCCTGACCAATGTCTTGAACTTCAGCCTACTCTTCATTACTACTATATTGTGATCTGAGTCTATATCTGCTCCTGGGTACGCCTTACAATCCAGTATCTGATTTCGGAATCTCTGTCTGACCATGATGTAATCTAATTGAAATCTTCCCGTATCTCCCGGCCTTTTCCGAGTATACCTCCTCCTCTCGTGATTCTTGAACAGGGTATTCGCTATTACTAGCTGAAACTTGTTGCAGAACTCAATTAGTCTTTCTCCTCTTTCATTCCTTGTCCCAAGCCCATATTCTCCTGTAACCTTTTCTTCTACTCCTTCCCCTACAACTGCATTCCAGTCGCCCATGACTATTACATTTTCGTCCCCCTTTACATACTGCATTACCCTTTCAATATCCTCATACACTTTCTCTATCTGTTCATCTTCAGCTTGCGACGTCGGCATGTATACCTGAACTATCGATGTCGGTGTTGGTCTGCTGTCGATTCTGATTAGAACAACCCGGTCACTGAACTGTTCACAGTAACACACCCTCTGCCCTACCTTCCTGTTCATAACGAATCCTACACCTGTTATACCATTTTCTGCTGCTGTTAATATTACCCGATACTCATCTGACCAGAAATCCTTGTCTTCCTTCCACTTCACTTCACTGACCCCTACTATATCTAGATTGAGCCTTTGCATTTCCCTTTTCAGATTTTCTAGTTTCCCTACCACGTTCAAGCTTCTGACATTCCACGCCCCGACTCGTAGAACGTTATCCTTTCGTAGATTATTCAATCTTTTTCTCATGGTAACCTCCTCCTTGGCAGTCCCCTCCCGGAGATCCGAATGGGGGACTATTCCGGAATCTTCTGCCAATGGAGAGATCATCATGACACTTCTTCAATTACAGGCCACATGTCCTGTGGATACACGTTACGTGTCTTTAATGCAGTGGTTTCCATTGCCTTCTGCATCTTCATGTCGTTGATCATTGCTGATTCTTCCGCCTTTATGGGCAATTTCCCACCCCTAGGACAAGAGAGTGCCCTGAACCTCTATCCGCTCCTCCGCCCTCTTTGACAAGGCCGTTGGCAGAATGAAGCTGACTTCTTATGCCGGAAGTCTTCGGCCGCCAATGCTGATTATTTATCAAAATTTAGGCAGTGGCGGGGATCGAACCCGGGACCGAAGACGTTTTGATTATGAATCAAAGACGCTACCCCTAGACCACTCTACGGGTGACAAATCAGCGGACGCAGTAGGCGAGTCAGGAGCCATACATTCCTCAACTCTGCTGGATTATGACATTTGGCTCCATGTTCCTGAAGAGTACGACAATAGCGTTAAACAGTCTTGCCGCGTACTGGTGAGCTTTCAGCCTCCATTGAATAATTACCATATCAGTCTTGCTCTCATAGCCAGTAGCTTCTCAAACCATGGCTGTAGAAACGGGAATCGTTGCTTCCTGCGACCTTTCACCCTGGCGTCTACCGAAACGTTGCCGTCGGTCTGGCCATCACAAACAGAAGCAGCACTTACTGCTGCCACAGTCGACTCTGGCCGTACACCATTGTATCTGGTATGGCGTCGGTGAGAAACGAAGCGTGACAACTAGAGATCTCAACCCAGCTTCCAGTGACCTGTTCCCGACGGCTCATGGTGGTTTAGTTAATCTCTGGCCTGATTTCACTTCTTGTCATACGTCTCTTTGTCAAAGCGATTCAAATAATCCTAAGATCTTCTAATGGCGTTGCCCTTCTGGAAGGACTCATGCCTATTATTTTTGTCGCACTGTTGTCCTCGACGGCCAGTGTTCATCAGAGACAAGGGCACCGTCAGGAGTATACAACCGCTGTTATTTTCAATATACGTAAATGATATGGCGACAAGGTAGGCAGCAATATGCGCTCGTTTGCTGATGATACTGCGGTGTAAGGGAAGGGTTCGATGTTGAGTGCTGTGGGAGGATACAAGATGACTTAGACAAAATTTCTACTGGTTATGATGAAAGGCAGCAAGGTCTAAATGTAGAAAAATGTTAGCTAACGCGGATGAGATGGAAACACAAATGCATACTGTTCGGATATAGCGTTAGCAATGTCCTGTTTGACATTGTGACGTCTTTTAAATATCTGGAAGTGAGGCTGCAAAGCGATATGAAATTGAACGAGCATATGAGGATTGTAGTAAGAAAGGCGAATGGTCGACTTGCATTTATTGGGAGAACGTTAGGGAAGCGTCGTTCTTCCGTAAAGGAGACAGCATATAGGACGGTAGTACGACCTATTGTTGAGTTCAAATGTGTGTGAAATCTTACGGGACTTAACTGGTAAGGTCATCAGTCCCTAAGCTTACACACTACTTAATCTAAATTATCCTAAGGAGGGAGGACTCGAACCTCCGCCGGGAGCAGCCGCACAGCCCATGACTGCAGCGCCTCAGACCGCTCGGTTAAACCCGCGCGGCGTAGTCTTGAGTACTGTTCTAGTATCCGAGATCTGCACAAAGTCAGATCAGAGGAAGACATCGAAGCAAATTAGAGGCGGTCTGCTAGATTTATTACCTGTAAGTTCGAACAAAATGCAGGTATTACGGAAATGCTTCCCGAACTGAGATGGGAATCTCTGGTGGGAAGGCAACGTTCTTTTCGAGGAATGTTGATGAGAAAATTGAGAGAACTGGTATTTGAAGCTGACCCCAGAACGATTCTACTGCCGCCAAAATACATTTTGCGGAAGGATAAGGTACGAGATACGAGAAATTAGGCCACATGTGAAGGCATATAGCCAGTCGTTTCTCCTTAGCTGTATTTGCGAGTGGAACGGGAAAGGAAATGACCAGTAGTTGTACGGAGTACCCTCCACCATGCGCCGTTCCGTGGCTTGAGGAGTGTGTATAGAAATGCAGATGTAGAAACCGTGTCATCACCACCCGTTCTGCGGTTGTTGTCTTGCAGCCCACTGTCTGTCGAAATACTTCCATGACCCTCGTTCCAATGATTCGACCTTTCTCAAAGTGCAAAAGATGGCGATAAGCAGCACGCCCACATCCTCTCAGAATGCTATCTTGCGATCTAAGATTGCAAAGGGACTGCAGGGACGTTATACACACCCGCTGGCCGTCACGCACACATACTGTTCTTTATGTATAGGGATGGCTTTCTTCTGTTTCTGTACCGAGAATAAATGCACACGAGGACGAAACTTTAATCAGCATATCCCAGGGACATGGAAATACTTGAGTGTCAGTCTGGTAGCGTTCATGCTGTAAGACTTCGTTTTTCAGGCATTGTACGAGGGCACTTCAATAAGTAATGCAACACATTTTTTTTCTGAAACAGGGGTTGTTTTATTCAGCATTGAAATACACCAGGTTATTCCCCAATCTTTTAGCTACACAACACTATTTTTCAACGTAATCTCCATTCAATGCTACGGCCTTACGCCACCTTGAAATGAGGGCCTGTATGCCTGCACGGTACCATTCCACTGGTCGATGTCGGAGCCAACGTCGTACTGCATCAATAACTTCTTCATCATCCGCGTAGTGCCTCCCACGGATTGTGTCCTTCATTGGGCCAAACATATGGATATCCGACGGTGCGAGATCGGGGCTGTAGGGTGCATGAGGAAGAACAGTCCACTGAAGTTTTGTGAACTCCTCTCGGGTGCGAAGACCTGTGTGAGGTCTTGCGTTGTCATGAAGAAGGAGAAGTTCGTTCAGATTTTTGTGCCTACGAACACGCTGAAGTCGTTTCTTCAATTTCTGAAGAGTAGCACAATACACTTCAGAGTTGATCGTTTGACCATGGGCAAGGACATCGAACAGAATAACCCCTTCAGCGTCCCAGAAGACTGTAACCGTGACTTTACCGGCTGAGGGTATGGCTTTAAACTTTTTCTTGGTAGGGGAGTGGGTGTGGCGCCACTCCATTGATTGCCGTTTTGTTTCAGGTTCGAAGTGATGAACCCATGTTTCATCGCCTGTAACAATCTTTGACAAGAAATTGTCACCCTCAGCCACATGACGAGCAAGCAATTCCGCACCGATGGTTCTCCTTTGCTCTTTATGGTGTTTGGTTAGACAACGAGGGACCCAGCGGGAACAAACCTTTGAATATCCCAACTGGAGAACAATTGTGACAGCACTACCAACAGAGATGTCAAGTTGAGCACTGAGTTGTTTGATGGTGATCCGTCGAGCATCTCGAACGAGTGTGTTCGCACGCTACGCCATTGCAGGAGTCACAGCTGTGCACGGCCGGCCCGCACGCGGGAGATCAGACAGTCTTGCTTGACCTTGCGGCGATGATGACACACGCCTTGCCCAACGACTCACCGTGCTTTTGTCCACTGCCAGATCACCGTAGACATTCTGCAAGCGCCTATGAATATCTGAGATGCCCTGGTTTTCCGCCAAAAGAAACTCGATCACTGCCCGTTGTTTGCAACGCACATCCGTTACAGACGCCATTTTAACAGCTCCGTACAGCGCTGCCACCTGTCGGAAGTCAATGAAACTATACGAGACGAAGCGGGAATGTTTGAAAATATTCCACAAGAAATTTCCGGTTTTTTCAACCAAAATTGGCCGAGAAAAAAAATGTGTTGCATTACTTATTGAACTGCCCTCGTATGTGTAAAGTTGCCTAGTCAGAAGTCCCACGTTAGCTGTGGACCAACACTGGTCGGAAATGGTGACGAGGAAGAGCTACGCGAGAGCAGTGAGCGACGGACGCGGTTGACACGTTGCGCCAGCCTTCCTCCACCCCCCTCCACCCCCACCACCCGACGCCACAGCTGCCGCCGGTCACGCAGGGCAAACACAGCCCCGTGCTCCGTCGTGTACATACAGAGAGACCACGAGCGGACACCGCCTCTGTGCCGGACTCACGCCGATGCCGCTGACGGCTCTGCGGTTCACACGCTGCTGTCTCGTACCTGACCAATAATGCCGCTAATGCGATGCCAACTCCACTGATCTACAGATCCCATCGTGCAATTTTTATTCGGGTGCGGGGTGTTAAATGTAACGCATGAAAAAATGTAAGTTATGTCGATGACCGGGTCATTAGCTACAGAGTAAAAGCTCAGATACAGGAAGATACGGAAGGAAATCAGTATGGCCCTTTCAAGGAAACCATCCCGAAATACCCTTGAGTAGTTTTGGGTACACACGTAAAATCTATGTCCTGGCCATATGGAGATTGGTAGCAATGTCCTACCGAAAGCGAGTCCAGTGTATTGCTCGCGCGAGCGCGCACACACGCACACACACACACACACACACACACACACACACACACACACACACACACACACGGTGAACTAAGTGACTTGGATCATCATCATCATCATCATCATTTAAGACTGACTATGCCTTTCAGCGTTCAGTCTGGAGCATAGCCCCCCTTATACAGTTCCTCCATGATCCCCTATTCAGTGCTAACATTGGTGCCTCTTCTGATGTTAAACCTATTACTTCAAAATCATTCGTAACCGAATCCAGGTACCTTCTCCTCGGTCTGCCCCGACTCCTCCTACCCTCTACTGCTGAATTTATGAGTCTCTTGGGTAACCTTGCTTCTCCCATGCGTGTAACATGACCCCACCATCTAAGCCTGTTCGACCTGACTGCTACATCTATAGAGTTCATTCCCAGTTTTTCTTTGATTTCCTCATTGTGGACGCCCTCCTGCCATTGTTCTCATCTACTAGTACCTGCAATCATCCTAGCTACTTTCATATCCGTAACCTCAACCTTGTTGATAAGGTAACCTGAATCCACCCAGCTTTCGCTCCCATACAACAAAGTTGGTCGGAAGATTGAGCGGTGCACAGATAACTTAGTCTTGGTACTGACTTCCTTCTTGCAGAAGAGAGTAGATCGTAGCTGAGCGCTCACTGCATTAGCTTTGCTACACCTCGCTTCCAGTTCTTTCACTATGTTGCCATCCTGTGAGAATATGCATCCTAAGTACTTGAAACCGTCCACCTGTTCTACCTTTGTTCCTCCTATTTGGTACTCAATCCGTTTATATTTCTTTCCCACTGACATTACTTTCGTTTTGGAGATGCTAATCTTCATACCATAGTCCTTACATTTCTGATCTAGCTCTGAAATATTACTTTGCAAACTTTCAATCGAATCTGCCATCACAACTAAGTCATCCGCATATGCAAGACTGCTTATTTAGTGACTTGGATAATTCGAATATTTCGTTAATAGTTATATAGGGGGTTTTACAATTACTATTATGGATTTCTAGGGGTTGTGGAAGGGATTTAATAGACAAACTTCTGGAAAGCAATCCATGTTGGGAACTCTACCGTTTAGATGGAAAAAAAAAGTTTGGAAATCGGATCACTATGAAATCTCTCGGTACGCTAACAGCTCTGACTTGTGTGCTCTACAGGGGCTGCACCGTTTGTCCACCCTGCTGTTTGTTACACAGTGTGTGTCTGCGACACGTGACACCACGCACACGACACACAGACCCTGGTGCGCGTCCATGGAGCATCTCAGTTAACCCTCCGTTGTTATAATCGGACGAAAATGACTATGGATTCATGCGACTCTAAAATTGTTCTCGATATATGCACTGCGCAACTCTTCCATTACGTACCGTACCGCAAGACTTGAAAGTGATCCTATGTGCAAACTTATTTTATATCCAGAGGTAATTTATCCGGACATTGACCCTTTATCTGCTAAGTCCCCTCTACGCTTCTAGAAGCACGTAACAGGAATGGTGAAACATCATGTAAATACGAAATTTCCGGTATATAATAGCATGGAAAGGGCAACAAATTTTCAAAAATCAAGGTACTTAGTATGTGTTAATGTACTGAAACAAAACTATATTAGACGTCACCTTGGCTTGTTACATTAGAGAAAATAATACGTTTAAAAAGTACATATTGCTAAATAGTGTGTACCGTTTCAACACTCTCTCATAACTAATTCACAAAAGTATCGAATGTTCTGTAATTTTTCAGAAAAAGCATCTATTCCGATGAGTTTTGAACTGGCAGAGTGCGAATAGGTGAACTATTGAAAGTTATTATGGCAACAACAAACGTTGCGCTAATAACGACAGAAACCAGAAAAATTACATGATTGTGTTAATTTAATATAGTTATTTAATGAGAAAGTTATTAACCTTAAACCGAAATTTAGCAGAGATGTTGTTTGATGAAATAATACGTTCGCCAGCGGAAATTAAAAATCAGATTATGTTCAATGAAAATATGAGTTTACGTAATTATTACTGAAAGTATGCACGCGCCAGAACTCGATTGAAAATGCGATACCTTTTAAAACGATTGAAAGTTAATCTGCACGTCGCCGAACTCTTAGAAATAAGTCAAAATCAGAAGTCATTTACTAAGTGTGACTCAAACGCGGTAATAATAGAGGAACGTTATTTCATTATAATGTTTCCTATCTTCAGTGTTCACTAACCATTTGAATAAACACAACTCATTATCAGAATCCCAATAAATAAACACTGAATGCCATACAAACTGATTTAAATTATTAACAAGTCTGTTTCTCAAAAAAGGCTATAAAGTAGTTAAAATTACAGAAGTTAATTAACACTGTTAGCTAAATTGCACATTTTACATTTCACTGATCTAGCAAAATTTAAGCTTTTCTGTTTGGCTCTTTCTTAAATTTAAAATGTAAGTCTTTAGCATTGGTGTGACACTTGGGATATTACAACTTAAAAACAGGATCCTACTCTTGGTAGTGATGGCTTGGGATAACTACTAACATTAATAAAATTTAGAGTTAACCAAATGCCTATAATCTTCGGCTGCTGATTGAAATACACTGGGAAATTTTTCACATTTCTAAATTTCTGCATTGGCACTGTCTTACTTTGAAGTGGAGTTGCTGTAAGAAGGGACCTAACAGATAAAGTTCTGGAAATGAATCCATGTTGGGAAATCTATCGTTCCGATGGAAAAAAAAGTTTGAAAATCAGATCACTTTCAAATCTTTTGGTACGCTAACAGCAGAGACAATGTTGTCTGACTTGTGGTGACTTGATGATTACAGCTGTTAGGCAAAAATTCTTCTTCTCTTACGAAGTGAATTTTATAATATACACATGTCTTTGGAGCGGGTTCGCCGTGAGCAAACACGGGCAAAAGAGCTTCACCCTCAAAATGAGAACTATAAATATACATATCAAAAAAGTTTGTATCACCCCGGTTCTCAGAACTCCTGAAGATAGACGTTGACTGTGGATACTGTATCACAGACACAGTCCCTTTGACTGTCCAGAGATGTCACTAATCCCGCCCAAAGATGTAAACAACCATGCATGAGCAGCGCCTGTTAGACGGAGGGGGTCTCACAGCCGACTGAGTTCCAGTCATTCCACAAGGAAGGAGGTACACGGCTTGTGTTGTCTGTAGTTCAACCATGCCTAGACGGTCAATATCGCGGTTCGATCGCGTCCGCATTGTTACTTTGAGCCAGGAAGGGCTTTGAACAAGGGAAGTGTCCAGGCGTCTCGGAGTTACCCAAAGCAATGTTGTTCGGACATGGAGGAGATACAGAGAGACAGGAACTGTCAATGACATGCTTCGCTCAGGACGGCCAAGGGCTACTACTGCAGTGGATGATCGCTACCTAAGGCTTATGCCTCGGAAAAACCCTGACAGCAACGCCACCATGTAGAATAATGCTTTTCGTGCAGCCACAGGATGTCGTATTACGACTCAAACTGTGCGCCATGGGTTGCATGATACGCAACTTCACTCCCGACGACCATGGCGAGGTCCATCTTCGCAACCACGACACCGTGCAGCGCGGTACAGATGGGCCCAACAATATGCCGAATGGACCGCTTAGGATTGGCATCACGTTCTCTTCACCGATGATTGTCGCATATGCCTTCAACAAGACAGTCGTTGGAGACGTGTTTGGAGGCGACCCAGTCAGGCTGAACGCCGTAGACACACTGTCCAGCGAGTGCAGCAAGGTGGAGGTTCCCTGCTGTTTTGGGGTCGTTATGTGGGGTCGACGTACGCTGCTAGTGGTCATGGAAGGCGCTGTAACTGCTGTACGATACGTGAATGCCGTCCTCCGACCGATAGTGCAACCATTCGCGCACCCCATCGTGCACATCTTGTGAATGACTTCCTTCAGGACAACAGCATCGCTCGACTAGAGTGGCCAGCATGTTGTCCTGACATGAACCGTATCGAAAATGCCTGGGACAGACTGGGACAGACGTGACCCGCCAACCACTCTGACGGATCTACGCGAATTGCGTTGAGGAGTGCAACAATCTGGACAAACAGTATCTCGATGAACTTCTGGATAGTATACCACGACGAATACAGACATGCATCAAAGCAAGAGGACGTGCTACTGGGTATTAGGGGTACCAGTGTGTACGGCAATCTGGACCACTACCTCTGAAGGTCTCGATGAAATGGCAGAAATGATGTTTATGTTGATCTCTATTCCAATTTTCTGTACAGGTTCCGGAACTATTGGAACCGAAGTGATGCAAAACTTTTTTTGACGTATTGTAAGTAGGCTGTTTATGTTTTCTTTATGTAAGTTTGCTGTTTATGTTTTTTATTGGCAACGTTACATAGCACTCTGTATGAAAATCACTGGCTGTGCTGTGTGCAGTATGTGGCTAGTTTGCATTGTTGTCTGCCATTGTTGTCATGAACTGCTATAGCTGGATGCGAACAGCGCGTAGCGCTGGGCAGTTGGAGGTGAGCCGCCAGCAGTGGTGGATGTGGGGAGAGAGATGGCGAAGTTTTGAAAAATGTCATGAACTGCTGTATATATTATGAATCTTGAGATCTATTAAATAATTATTTTATGATCCACATTCTTTAAAAAAGGAGCACTTGGAAAGGAAAGAACAATAAGAAGGAACTAATAACAGTAACACATAATTTTCTTTTCAAGTACATGGTAATATTTTTTTTACAATAAGTTGTTATGGTGCACCACTTTAATTACATAGACATTAAGATGTGAATATGCTTTTCCCTTGTCTGCATTGTTGTTTTTACTGTAATATTTTTTCTGCTTGAGCTATGTCATGTTTAGGTATAAGTTGCTGCTGTTTGCCAGGCATAGTGTTACTGAATTTGACTTTGTGTTACTCTTCTAAGCTAGTTTTTCTTGTTTCCTGCATTGCCTTATATTAGTTGTAATATTGCACTTGCTTTGCTAAGTTATGCTGCTTGCTTTGTCATTTCTATTTTTTGTCATTGATGTTTGTGTTAATTTTTTTTTTTTTGCTGCATTGCCTCGTCCCTTGGTATATATATCTGAGCTCAGTAGATTTAAGTTAGCTTAAGAGGGGGTAGACTATATAAGAAACTGACTATGGAGAATAGGTAAAGAATGCATTGCGAAGAAAGATTTGGGCCCCAATGATTATTGTACAATCAGAAATAATTATTTTGAAAGAAATATGAATAGAATACAGGAAGGAGGTATAGGTAGGATTTTCTTGGAAATAAATGATGAGGTAAGCAATGTGTGAACATATAAATACAGAAAGCATGCTTAGATAGGATTTTTTTGGTGGAAACAAATGTTGAAATAAGACGAAAGATCTATCGAATGAAGTTGTGGGGTGGACTGCAGTACCAAATGTTACACTGAAAACAAACCCTGTCCTTTCCTTTTGTGTTATCCCACTATGTGTTTGGGTAACTGTGTGTATTTGTGTTTTTCCTGTCTTTATGTGTTTAGCTGATGAAAGCTATGCTGTAGAATTTTTCTAATACTCTGTTATTTTCTTTGTAAAGATGCTTAGACATTATTTATTCTGTGTTGTTTTCATGCTCATGTGTGAAGTTGAATTTTTAAAAGTGATTCTGATCTTTTATTTTTGTACTCATGTCACAATTCTTGTAACACTGATGTATATGTTTATTTCTATTCTTTTGTAAAGCCTGTACTACAAATGTTATCTGTATTGTTATGTTTTAATGATGTATTTTGTACCTTTGTAATTGTATTCTTATGTTATATAATTGTAATTGACGACAGTTAATCAAATTAAGTAACTTGTAAGCATTCATTTCACTGCACACATTTCTGTTGGTCATAGTATATGGACAATATGTGAGAAGTAGGGACTGATAGTGTTTGCACGTGTGTTAATAATTCAGCAAGGGACTGGATAACGGCATTGCTGGTTCTAAGGACAATTCCAAAAACTTTGTGAGTGCACAAGTGGTGGTTATGGACTTGCTCTATTATCCGCAAGACTCTTCAAATGGTGATTGTGCACCTGCACACTCACAACAGATGGCTGCTGGCCATCTCTACAAGGACTACAGTGGGTCTGCACCTCTGGTGGCCCACCAATACCACAATCTCTACAAGGACTGCAGTGGGTCTGCATCTTTGATGACCCACCAATACCAATACTCTCTACCAGGACTGCAGTGGGTCTGCTCTGTGATGACCTACCTACCAATACTCTTCAACACGTCGACTGACTCTGCTGTGGGTTTGCTCCATTGTGGCGCATTACCTGTCAGCATGTCAAGAGTCAGCACTGTCTTTCTGTTGGAAGGACAACACTACTTCTTCAATACTACATGGAAATCCACTACTTCTGTGTGCAATTAATTTTACTAATGAGAAACTGTAATTACTATTATGATGAACAATCTGGACTGTCTTTATGGACTGTGAGAAAATTTTAGCTGTTGACCAACATTGTATTAATAAGTGTGTGCATTTGATATCTTTGTGATTGTAATTATGAAAAATTTTTTCAAATCTGTATTGGCCAGTGCCCAACACCATTTGTAAAAATTTTTTGTGGGGAGCATGGGGGCTATGTAAGTAGGCTGTTTATGTTTTCTTTATGTAAGTTTGCTGTTTATGTTTTTTATTGGCAACGTTACATAGCACTCTGTATGAAAATCACTGGCTGTGCTGTGTGCAGTATGTGGCTAGTTTGCATTGTTGTCTGCCATTGTTGTCATGAACTGCTATAGCTGGATGCGAACAGCGCGTAGCGCTGGGCAGTTGGAGGGGAGCCGCCAGCAGTGGTGGATGTGAGGACAGAGATGGCGGAGTTTGAAATTTGTAAAAATTGATGTCATGAGCTGCTGTATATATTATGACTATTGATGACTATTAAGGTAAATACAGTGTTTGTTCTCTATTAATATCTTTCATTTGCTAGCTATCCCTATCAGTAGTTAGTGCCTTCAGTAGTTTGTATCTTTTATTTAGCTGGCAGTAGTGGCACTCGCTGTATTGCAGTAGTTCGAGCAACGAAGATTTTTGTGAGGTAAGTGATTTGTGAAAGGTATAGTTTAATGTTTGTCAGGGCCATTCTTTTGCAGGGATTTTTGATAGTCAGATCGCGTTGCGCTAAAATTATTGTGTGCCAGGTTAAGCACAGTCTTGTACAATTGTTCTAAGTGGACGTTTCATATGTATAATTGTTCAAAGGGGACGTTTCAGTATGTATTTGGCCACACAGAAGGACTACTCTTCTTTCATTAATACTCTTGAGTCTCTTCACCACGAAGTTTTGCGCGCTTTCGCAGTTATTCTTTTGTCCGGAACCACTTATTGTCAAATTGCAACTTTCGTGTTTGCGCTCTCGTGTACCAACGATGTTAGTGCCACCCCGATATTATCTTTGGTTAGAGACTGTAGTTATACTTACCAAAAACGTGACTTTGGGAACGTGTCTCGTACATTTCTTTACAATATTGTTTTAAATGATTTGTAATAAATATGCGTTACAGTATTTCAAATAATTAGTATTGAAAATAAAATGACAAAATATACACATTTACAAAATTGCGAAAAGAAATACTATGAAAAATGTGTTCTGTTATAAAAGCCGCGCTGATTATTATAGGCCTCGCATCTCGCGCCGTCTTGAGCCGGACCATCCGAGATCGTAAGCAGGGGAATGTAACGTCGCATAGCCATCTAGAAAGCTGTGTTGGAAAGTGACGCACTTTTGTGTCTTCCTGCTGCCAGATAGGTCTGTTAACAGTAAACAGAGAGCGGGCAGCCTTTGAGGATGTTGAGGGGCTGGACGCACTGTTGTGACGCTCCGACCTCCCAGCTGACGGCTCATCACTCACTCTCTTGGCGGCACGTGTTCCAAGAAACAGTGCGGCCTTTCACAATGACCCACCTTGCGTCATCCGTCCATGCACACGCACCCACGTGGAAGGCAGAATACTTGCTCAGACTCGCGAATGAAACTGAAAGAGCTTTAGTTGCAGGAATTCAGAAACTGGAGGTAACTACCGAATGGGCTCCGAGGTGCCAGTAACTTCGAAGGATGACATATTAGATGGGCATAGGGGCCACAGTCGAGATACCCATTTAACCAGTAGCTGCAATGCCAGATTAGGTATTTGCGATTGTGTTACAATAAAAAATATGACAATTATATACCGCAACCAGTCACAATGTTTAAGATTATCAACCTTATAAAATTAAGTCACTAACGAGACGTTTGGAGGAGCAAGTGTTCACGATCAGGCATTAAGGCGTACAAAGAGCTTAAAGATTATTCATGCTTCTAATACCATTAACTAAGCTACCACTAATTTCTCAAGCAGTCAGAGTCTTCATTAGGTCTAGAGCATATGCCTTCTTACGTGGAAATGGAAAAAATGTATGTTGTATTTCTTGGCAGAAGAGATGCTGTCAAAAAAAAATGTTCAAATGTGTGTGAAATCTTATGGGACTTAACTGCTAAGGTCATCAGTCCCTAAGCTTACACACTACTTAACCTAAATTATCCGAAGGACAAAGACACACACCCAAGCCGAGGGAGGACTCGAACCTCCGCCGGGATCGGTGCTGTCATGTTGATGTTTGTGGTGGTACTAAGGTGGTGACTTACTGCATGTACGTCTGTTGACTGCTGCGGAGCCGACCGGGGTGGCCGAGCGGTTCTAGGCGCTTCAGTTTGGAACCGTGCGACCGCTACGGTCGCAGGTTCGAATCCTGCCTCGGGCATGGATGTGTGTGATGTCCTTAGGTTAGTTAGGTCTAAGTAGTTCTACGTTCTAGGGGACTGATGACCTCAGATGTTAAGTCCCATAGTGCTCAGAGCCATCTGAACCATTTTTTGACTGCTGCGGAGGTCGAGCATCAGTGTTCGTTTCCGTAGAACATAACTGCGCTGTTTCCAATCAGTTTTCACATTACACAATTTTCTTAAAGTCTAACTAATACAGCACATCGCACTAGTACCTAATAATTCGAAGTAGGCTATATGTGTTCCTTATGGGTGATCAAGATGTTATTTTGCACAGTTTATCACGATGTGAAGACAATATAACCGTCATCTAAACACTACTCACTCGGAAAATTACTTGGCAATCAAAGATGTTATAGACTGGCAGAAATGGTTCACATTCTTTTCTTCAAATGGTTCAAATGGTTCTGAGCACTATGGGACTCGACATCTTAGGTCATAAGTCCCCTAGAACTTAGAACTACTTAAACCTAACTAACCTAAGGACATCACACACACCCATGCCCGAGGCAGGATTCGAACCTGCGACCGTAGCAGTCCCGCGGTTCCGGACTGCAGCGCCAGAACCGCTAGACCACCGCGGCCGGCACATTCTTTTCTCTTTCGTCATACACAATGTAGTAAGCAATAATACGTGACATGCAGAATTGTTTCGCTATTGCACTATCTTGTGAGCTAATATATGCAACGGCGTGCTTACGATGAATTGTTTCGTTATTGCACTAACTTGTGAGCTAATATATGCAACGGCGTGCTTACGATGAGGGATATTTTGACAGGTGGGTATCTTTTCTAATGAAAGGCGGTTCTTGAAGTTTTATAAGCAGGTTCTCACGAAATTTACGGTATCTTTCATCGGAAGTTCGTAGCGTTTTTGTTTCGCATGTGCGTATTCCAGTTGCTATGGTTTACTTATCGCTTGTCATTTTTATTTGTATTTCACTATTGCTGTTTAAGTTTACATATTGTCATTTTGTCATTTGTAGGTACTGAGTGGAGCTATGGATGCAAGAAAATAAGTGCCAGTAGCGAAATTGGAACATTTCCGACATATTCTTCTGTCTGAGTTCAGTACAGTGGTGATAGCAGCGGAGACAGCCAGAAACATTTGTGCCGTGTATGGGAATAATGCCATAGGACATGGCATGCTGAGAAAATGTTTTTCTTGTTTTGAGGAGGGTCCTTTTGACATTAGTGACTCCTCACGCTCAGGAAGAGCTTCGGGGTTTGAAGAAGATCGTTTTAACAGACTGACCCACAATGATCCACGTCATTGTGCTCGAAAACGGGCAAACGTAATCAACTGTGATCATTTCACCATCGTGCGACATTTGAACGAAATGGGAAAGTTTCAAAAATCGGGTTACGGTTATCGCATGCTATAATCCAAAAATCACAAAAATCACCGGGTGCGTGGCCACACGTGTGTCTCTGCTTGCTCGTCATCAAGTGGCTCGTGAACAACAACCACCATTCTTATCCTGTATCCTTACCGGTGACCAGGAATGACGTCTTTATGCCAACATAAGGAAAATAAAGGAATGGTTGAGCTCATACAAAGCAGTAACTCCCCGTACAAACGGCTGCGCGCACCCAGAAAAGATAATGTTATGCATCTGATGTAACAGCGATGATGTGGCGTACTACTAATTTCTTCCCCCGAGGATTAACTGTCACTGCTGACATTTTTTGTCAACAACTGAAACGTCTTGCAGACGCGGTCGAAGAACAATGACCAGGAAGGGTGGGTGAAGTGATGCTACTCCACGTTAAAGCCTGTCCGCATTCTGCCAGACTGACATTCCGCACTCATCTTATTCACTTCTTCCTCCGCCCTCAGATTTTCGTCTTTCCCCTCTCTACCGAACAACGTTCAAGGACCTTCCCTTACGGATGAACACGTGCTCCGAACAGGCTCGACGAGTTCTTCGCCTCACAAACCACTTGTTTTCTACAGTTGCGGACTCGAAAAGTTACCCCAGCGTTGGCAGACTGTTCTAAATAGTGAATGAGAATATATTATTGATGGATAAAGTTTCTGTTATGTGTATCTGTGGCACAACTTTGAACATGGCTGACGTTTGCAGCAACCGTATACACAAATTTGAAAAATATGTAAAAATCAGCCAACTGTTTGCATAGGTTTTCTATATACCTAGACCAGGTTTCGTCACCTCTCAGGGTGACTTGATCAGAAGGTAAGGTAATTACCTGTGTTTAGGATCTTCTTTCAAAGTTTAAATACATCAGGTAGAAGATCCTAAACACAGGTAATTACCTGTAATATCTCTTTATATTCGATGAATTATTCTGATACAATTCCACCCTTGAATGACGTTTACTAATTTTCCATCTTCATACTCGCAGAATCCATGCGAAAAGAAGTTCATACAATAGCTATGCCATGAGCGCATGAGTATTCTTTGTAGTACTCTCTCTGGTGGTTGTTAGAAAAAAAGAAAGGGGGCTTCCGGGATTGTCTTCGTGCCGATTAGCCTGACCTTGGTTTGGAAGAACTGTAATCTGATTATTGAGATTTATAACAGAAGATAACTGATACGAACTGTACCATTAAAAAGGAAATATATATATAGATTGCTCCTTCATACAAAGGTGTGTATTTGACAATTGAGAATTAATGATATTTATCGATATATTGCGTAGTTGTTAATCAGAAGGGACTTCCGAAAGACTGGGTACGAACCTGCATTTAATAATCCAAGAGCTCCATTACTTCTTCGGAAGGTTAAACTTCATCAAAGCCAAATATCCGCTTGATCTGAGGTTTCCAGACTGATTATACAACGCTCCCAAAATTACGAGGCATTTTATTTGTACAGATTAGCAGACTGCCGCAAAGCACGAGCCTGCAGAGAAGAAGAATCATCGCCTGATTTCATTCTAACAAGTAAAATTTCAGAATCATTTTGAGTGACTGAGCTATGACTGTGTTTCCTATCATGAATGATTGATTGCTCGAACGAATTGAGAACTACATAATTATATAGAAAGGAGG
This sequence comes from Schistocerca cancellata, assembly GCF_023864275.1. Classification (NCBI taxonomy): domain Eukaryota; kingdom Metazoa; phylum Arthropoda; class Insecta; order Orthoptera; family Acrididae; genus Schistocerca; species Schistocerca cancellata. The sequence continues at coordinate 62,674,295 of NC_064628.1, read as the reverse complement.
AATAATTACATACCTTACCTTCTGATGAAGTCACCCTTAGAGGTGACGAAACCTGGTCAAGGTATATAGAAAACTTATGCAACCAGTTGGCTGATTTTTACATATTTTTCAAATTTGTGTATACGGTTGCTGCAAACGTCATCCATGTTCAAAGTTGTACGCTTCTTACCCGCCCATGTATCAAAGACTGTCTCAAAGTATAAAGACATCAGAAAGAAGATCCCAAACACAGGTAATTAATTACCTTACCTTCTGATGAGTCACCCTTAGAGGTGACGAAACCTGGTCAAGGTATATAGAAAACTTATGCAACCAGTTGGCTGATTTTTACATATTATTCAAAAATGTATCTGTCGCATTTATTTAACTTCTGGGAAAACGCAACGAACTTATGCACCACCCCTATAGAGTGGCAGAGATGTTTCACTTACTTTCCACTTGCGTGATGCACAGTGTATTAAGCAATAATGTGCCGTTTACATTATTGTTTCGCTATTGCAGTAACTTATGAGCTAATACGAGGGTTGGAACTTTAATAGTGGCAACTATTTATTTACAGCTCGTACAAGATAGATACGTGCTTCAAAGTTTTACTGACCTTCAAAGTAGTCACCACCATTGTGTATAACACGCTGCCAGCGATGTGGAAGTCGTAGGATACTGTTAGCAGTGCCAGTTGTGTTGACAGTTCGAGCGGCGAGGTCTATTGCCCGACGAATTTGTAGCAGTTCTGAAGCGAATGCCTTCAAGTGTTTCCTTCAGTTTAGAAATCGAGCTGAACTCACGAGGGCTTAAGTCAGGGGAGTGCAATATGTGGTATAGCACTTAGCAGCCCCATCAGTCAAACAAATCAGTAACAGCTTGGACTGTACGTGCTTTAGCATTGTCCTGCAAAATGAAGGTCAGGTGTCCTGCAGAAAGTGCCATCACTTCTGTCTCTAAGCTGGTCGTAGGTTGTGTTCCAAAAATACGCCAGGAATAAAATCAGTCTCAGAGGTTTTTGACCAGTCGGTGTATAATAACTTATGTTAATGCTTAGACAACGCCTTAGAATGATAATTTAAGGGATATAAGACCGCTCTAATATCTATTGATTATGGCTTCAAATGGTTCAAATGGCTCTAAACACTATGGGACTTAACATCTGCCGGCCAGAGTGGCCAAGCGGTTCTAGGCACTTCAGTCTGGAACTGCGCGACCGCTACGGTCGCAGGTTCGAATGCTGCCTCGGGGATGGCTGTGTGTGATGTCCTTAGGTTAGTTAGGTTTAAGTAGTTCTAAGTTCTGGGGGACTGATGACCTCAGATGTTAAGTCCCATAGTGCTCAGAGCCATTTGAACCATTTGAACTTAACATCTGAGGTCATCAGTCCTCTAGACTTAAGAACTACTTAAAACTAACTAAGGACATCACACATATCCATGCCCGAGGCAGGATTCGAACCTGCGACCGTAGTAGCAGCGCGGTTCCGGACTGAAGCGCCTAGAACCGCTCGGCCATCCCGGCCGGCGATTATGGCTTCAACACCGAGGAAAAAAGGAATGAGGGAAACAATAATAGAAGTTAAAGAGAAAGCAGAAAAAATAATAAAGAGTGTTGTGATAAGAAGAAGAGGAATGTAAATGATGTTAATGGCAAATGGACAGCTGAGGGAGTGATAGGGGAAGGATACCAATCATCTTTTCACGTGTACACGCTCCTTAATCAGAATGTCTCGAGTCAAAAGACTACGACATGTGTGGGCAGTAGATATTTTAGTTATTCTTTATTTATTTATTACAAAGTGTTTTCCTCAGTGATAATGCTATCGGTGTTTAAGGTTCCAGTGTAGGAACTGCCATATGCCGACATTTATCTTTATTTGTTTATTACAAAGTTTGTAGCTTCTGTATGGGCTTTCAAGCTGACGTATGTACACTCTTTGACATAAAACTTGACCGGCGGCCGGCCGCTTCAGAGGCTAAGTCCGCGCCGATCGCGACATGGGACAAAGAAACTGGCCAACTCGCTAATTCTCTAAGTCCGGTTATCTGCACAATCTGGCAACACTGTAGACTGCGGCACTTCCTGGAGGAAAACTTGTCCCAAGATAGAGAGACTCTAGGCTGATTACGCCTGTGGTCTAGCGGTAGCGTGCGTTGTTTCTGTTCATAATGTCAGTGGATCGAGAGTAGCTGGCATAAAATATTTTTATAGCCTCTTCTGTCTGAATGCTGAAGACGTGAATGTAATGGTAGCGCAGATTCAATCTATTTCGCTTTGTGACACACCGATATCAAAATTTTATCTAGTAACGATTTTGCGGCAGATTTCCTGCAGACTGTCCTCCTCTGGACGCCGTATGCGGCAAAGCTCCGGGATCCATTTGCTGGCTACTGGCAGCGGCCGTGGCGACAGCAGCGGCGCTGCACTCCCCCGTTCTTTATCGAAAGCGCCTGCTACCGCTCATCGCTTTTGATGATTTGAAACGCTTTATTATTAAATGTTGCTCCACAGAAAATTTCTACAATTTCCATTCACGCTCAAAAGCAACGGAGACAGACGCCCTGATTAGTAGGCGGGTAATCGGCAAGAGCTGAGTATGGCCCGAAATTAATTTTATAGACTGGGACGAAATTAAACCACCTCACTACATTCGATGAATTTATAAATGCTTCATACCTCGTTTCTTTTCCTTTCAAACTTAATTATTTGTGCAACTTTTGGTCAATGATTGGATGTTTTCGTCAAGCCAGAGTGAGCGTCTGTGGTGTAAAATGTATTACAGTTCTTGTTTCATTCCTTATGGTAAGTCTATGCGATAAACTGTGTGAATACCTTGCAATGCATGCTCTGTAGCAGTGCAGGCACACTGCACATTTGGAGTTCCATGTATGGGTTCATGAAGTATTTATTGTTGATCGGAAGTGATAGTTAATGTCATCAGATTTAATCCAGATAAATTTGTCGTTTTGAAGGTTTCAGAGAACGGAAAGGAATTGCTAACGCCGGTGTTAGAAAACGTCTACAGTTAAACGCTATTGCAAAAATTTAGAAGATGTGAACTATATTAATGAACATGTGCACTTCATAAACAACCTTCTGACATGTTAGACCTATATGACGAACAAAGCTCAAATTTATATCGTTGACAGTCGGTTTGAGTCTTTTCAGGACCAATTTTACAGTGAAGCACCTTGGAATTTGCAAAGCAGAAATCCATGATATTAACTTAATTTACTAAGTCGAAATCGGACGAAGATTGATGTTTAAAGGCATTCTTCAGATTTCGCATAAGAAATGTTTACTAGCAGTTTGCAACTCCATTAATTAAAATGGAAAATAAAATGTTTTAGTCAGCGGCTTCTACCGTGATTCGAACTTATAGTACAAGCACTGCAACGCACAAGGGAACCTCTGAGCTAACGACACACTGGCGGCCAGAGGCGGACTATAGTCACTGCGATGTTGCCTGAGCCTCAAAACGCAACCTTAAACACAGAAACAGAGGAGGTGGAGATTACTGTTTTAACGTCCCGTCGACAACGATGTCATTAGAGACGGATCACAAGCTCGGATTAGGGAAGGATGGGGAAGGAAATCGGCCGTGCCCTTCCTAAGGAACCATCCCGGCATTTGCCTGAAGCGATTTAGGGAAATCATTGAAAACCTAAATCAGGATGGCCGGGCGCGGGATTGCACCATCGTCCTCCCGAATGCACACACAAACAGGTGTTACTTATGTGAAGAACGCCGTTCTTGGAGTCCAGAAATTAAATATACTTTCTAATTGTGTCATCTTGCAGCGGATTATATCGTACGAGTCTTCGATGTGGAAAACGAATGTTAAGTGAATTTAGCGAGGTAACGCCGACCTACACCCGGAAGTAAATGCACTATCAGAGTGTTGACAAATACTTGCTACGACGCTGCCATTTCTCGGCTCTCTGACGAGGCAGCTCTTCAGCGAAATGCTTGCCGTGATTCTCCGATACGGTTCTTCAGAGTGGAGACGCGCGCGCACGTTTGGTTTTTATGCGGCGTTCTCCCCTGGTGGTTTCTGACGTCGCCTTGTGGGCTATGTATACATATGAGACATTCAATTATCATTAATCCAGAATGATACAAGTTTCAGCTTCCGGCGTGGAAGAAGGCTGTTGACGCCGACATTATATCATTTCAACGTAGGGAAAGCAAAACGGATCATTCAATGTTTCTCATTCAACATAAAGCATGTGAGATAAATTTCCGTAACGTTCATAATCATCTAAAAATACAAACGAAGTAAAAATACACCGGAATCTTATTCGAATTGAATATAATGTAAGATACCAAACGCTTTGCACCTCGATGTCGAATTTGTCCACTTGCAATCGTTTGCAGCATGCACATAGATTGTCATGATTACCACGAGAATGAAGAAATATGTTGGTAAGGATGGAAGCAAGAAGAGACGCAGTCAACAAATATTCTATTCCTCATGGCATTCATTTCATTTGACACGTAAGAAGAGGTAAAGCGGGAATTTACTTTCGTTAACACGAAAGATATGCCGCACATATTGATAACGAGGAAGTCTGCGTCTTCATACGTTTCCTCCTTGAAATCTGTATGCTCTATTATATACTAAGTAGCCCGATCATTGTTTCAGTAATGTGACCCTCTTGTTTGACCCCGTAACGATGAACAGATTCCAAATGCATGTCTCTGCGTGAAAGTAGCTGTTCGAACCCTTCCTGGGTTGTTTTTTGTGTTTTATTGCTTGGAATTCCTGAAGCAGACCACTGTGCCTTCCCCCCTCGTGGGTTAGGTCTCAAAACTAAACCGCTTTGTGTCCAATGGCATAATTTATTCATACAGCATCAGCATAAGACTCTTGCGAGTGAGAGAATGACAATAACAATCGTAACAAGAACAAGCAAATAATGAATGATGTTTATTCCAACGCAGAACGAGAATGGCTTTAAATATAAAAATCTATATCTATATCCATATCTATTGATCTTTGAGTTGGCACAATGAAAATATATTCTTAGCATTTAGTTACTGAATTTAGTTCTGGATGTTTGCAGAGAAAAGGAAAAGTCGGTACTTCTCGCTAGTGTAATATAATGTGAACCAGCAACTACCCTTTCCTTAGAACACGACTCAAGCAGGTCCTCAAGTAGGCACTGCTGCACTCTGTTCCCTGACATTGCTCTGATGACGGTTAATGCAGATAGTTCCGATTATGAAATACAAAACGTATTGCAGGTTAGTTCCTAGGATAGTAACATTAAATTTGCGTTGTAGACGGCACATGAACGTGACGACTATCCATATTACTCATCAATATAAAAAGACAATATTTTGGGAATTTAACAGGATTACTCAAAATGAATTCTGAAATTGGGTGACTGACCGCACAGGTGCTAAACGTCGTCAAGAGTATACGATGTCCTAATCGCATTAGGAATATGAAGATCGTCTTCGACAGCTCGCAACTTTCACATTGCTATCCCCACCCTACTCCAGACAGCTCTCGGTGGAGTTGCACTACGTTGCCGATGTTATGGAAGGCTTTCAAACCGACAACAGACCACATATTGAAAAATACAAGCGAATTCTCTTGCAGCGTAAGCTCATTGTAACTAATCTAAAAATTATTGGAGAGGAACATTGTCCTATTCAAAAAAGTAAAATGTTACACACTGTTGACGTCAAACGGACATTATCTATGTCCTGTCTTGTGTCCTACTCATCTATAATATCAAGTGTACTATGAAAATGATTATATATAATGGATTATAAGGTAATGCATTGATACCAGATGGTGGGGGCCGGCCGATGTGGCCGTGCGGTTCTAGGCGCTTCAGTCTGGAACCGCGTGACCGCTACGGTCGCAGGTTCGAATCCTGTCTCGGGCATGGATGTGTGTGATGTCCTTAGGTTAGTTAGGTTTAAGTAGTTCTAAGTTCTAGGGGACTGATGACCTTAGAAGTTAAGTCCCATGGTGCTCAGAGCCATTTGAACTATTTAACACAAAATGCCATTAAAAATTTAAGTTATTCACGAGCAGCTAGTTGAGAATATGTATGAACATTAAATGACACGACGAACCGTCATGTTCTGCATATGGATTCAAACCCAGCTCATGCAGACTAAGCAAAGATTTCGTGACTGACGGAAACTAACAGTCATTCCTGATTAGGCATACAGAGAGTGATATACCTCGATTTTAGACAGTATCAGTTAGCAAATATCAACTTTAAATTGCATAACGCAAACATTTTTAACAGACGCGAATTCCTACCCAGCATCTATTGTCCCTGTTAACGAACTACGAGAGATGTTAAATATTGCTTCTTCACAAGTAACTTACTTGAAATGCCGTGAGGTAAAGCTGTGTGTTGGACACGGATTCGAACCCGGAACCTAATCGGATTGCTATCGAAGCACAGTCAAATGTGACATATCGGAATTTCGCGGCAGTAACTAGATGTTATAACTGAAATGACGAGACGAAAAATTAATTTTTTCCTTCCCAGGACTCCAACCCGGCACCTATCGCTGTTATATTCTAGAGAAAACTAACGTTAAATATGGGTTTGTTGCACCAGCAGTGACATGTGAGCATGTTTGAACTGAAATAATATGACGAAGAGTTCAGCGCTCACTGGGAATAGAGCCCCACACATATCGTTGTTGACTACACACAAAGAGACGTCAGCTACCGAATTTTTCTCCACCAGCTGCTCAGAATAGCATCTTGAACTTACAGTCATCTCGCAAATAGTTCTGTGTCTCACTGGGAGTTAAAAACGTCAGATATCGTTAGTGTGACAGCGAATGAAAATACATTAAAAATCAAAATTATTATCCACCAGCAGACAGGTGTTCTCATGCTAGAGCTTGATAATACATAATTAAATCTTTAGTGCCGGGCCAGGATTCGATCCCATTCACGCATAATATGTGAAGGTGTTGAGGAATCTGCAGTTTTGAACAAACAACAAATTGTAGCCGAGCTGTATTGCCACGAAGGGATCAAATTCCGCGTTAAGGGCGGTCTGAGTTGCATTCCCAGTTCAGAACCAATTTTATCGACATACAGAAGCTCAAATAAAAGATGGAATAAGTGTCCTGTGACCATACATAGCGTTTGTGTCGTCACTTGAAATAAATAACTAGTATAAGAAAGGTTACTGGTGGTAGAGTTTCTACATGTCGCCACTCCAGACTTTATTGTGGTTCAACCTACCGTCTACTTGGTAAAGAAGGAATATCATCTTTAATGTGAATTTTCTGACCACGCAGCCATTATATCTCCTTCACTTGGTGTAGCCAGGAGAGAATGGAATCTGTCTCTCCCTATCTAAAATCATTCACAGAAGTGGGAATCGAACCCAGACCATAGGTATAACAACCTACCATCCGTCCAACAGACCACGAAATCCTCTTCTCTGCGAGTCATTTTTCTATCGTAACGCAGTTGTGCCACACTGGATGAGAATTCTGACACACAGGCTCCCTGTAGTAATTTGCAGCATGTTCAGTAAATTCATTTACTTGGTTGACCGAATCACCATGAACTAGCTGCCTCGGCTACCCAGTGCATACATTCGACTATTTTGTAATCACAGAAATAAAATCACGTTACTGCCACCTACACACAACTGCCAACATTGTAGGAAGCAGAAGTTTAAATAAGAAGTGTTCCTTTTCACTTGAGCTATTCTATTGCGCTATCTGTTACTAGAAAACGTCGTTCAGTCCAAAAGAAAAGCTGTAACTGTTTGTCTCTCAGAAATCAAAGCATGGCCATATGCATAATCTCACAGTGCTGTGGAATCCAAAAGTTCTGGAGGAATAGTTGCCGAGCTCTGGAGCTGTTGTAGTTCCGTGTCAGCTTGTAGCATAGATAAGATGTCGCGAGTTCGAATACTTTCAGTGCTACATTTTTTAAAACGCAATTCTGCTCTCTGCTGAAGTTATCAATCTAATGGAACTTTGAACAAATTCCCTTCACTTCTCAACCCAAAGTAGTCGCATGTGGAAAAAGGACTAACTACTGTGACTTTTGTCCTATTCAGGTTTAATAGACAGCAGGCAGCAGATGCATCTCGAAGATGTGCAGGGAGAGCGCATCGTGCCATAATATGTCAGAAAAGTATTTTCTACATTAGCCGTCGTGTGGTAGTGACATTTTATTCTTCTTCAAACTTTGATTGACAGCTTTAACTCAGAACAAATTTTCTACATGCATGTAATCAATAAACTGCATGTGCATTGTCAGACTGTCATAGGTAACATCAGAGAATTCGCATATATCGTTGATGATTAATTTCTCTCTCATGTTTACTATTGTTTTAACAACACTAAAGGAAACCTTACGAAAATTGTGCACTGTATTATAAGAAATGAAATAAAACTAACGATGATAACCTTACGACGAAAGTATCTGTACACAAGCATGCCTCTATCGACACGAATTAGTAAAATACTACTCACTTAGATTTTGATAGGGTCTGTGTTTAATTGGTATGCTGTGTCATACTCAAGAGGTATGCAAATGTGGCATTTCATAAATATAGTTACGTATTCCTAGAAACCCAAAATTCGCTTGTCAGCAGCGGAAAGAGGCGATACCTGTTGTGCAGCATTGTAAGTTTTTCAACATTGCACTATGAGCTGAAAGCATTTTCTTGCGATTTCCGTATTGATGTTTGATCTGACTGCTTGTAGCTCTTTCACAGAAGGGATAAAAACGTTTCAGTCAGTGAGACTGGAACTGCGAACCGTAACAGACGCTGTTTCACATGTCAGCACGTTACCACAGAGCTGGCGAGGGGGTATGGGTCTCAGTTTCCTATTACGACGGCAATAGTAACTAGAACTCGTAAACCGCTATTTAAAGGTCGAGATTAGTTGCGATTTCCACCTGCAACGACTTTCTTGGGCTGAAAACCGTAAATTTTCAATCTTTTGTTACCCTTCAAGCTATAATAACTCAGATTATTCAATGGAAATGACAGGTAAAATCAAGTGAACTTTGAGGCTTAATTCCGTGCACACCAGGAAGTAACTCGTCGATCACAGAGTTGCCAAACATACGTTGCCTTGTTGCCAAATCTCAGTTACAGTACCAGCAGGAAGAAGACGAACCGATGTGATCCTACAGCGGTCTGGGAAGTGACCATAGCTGGTGTCTCCAAGTCGCGGCTGCTACGGCCTGGAATACGTAATGCGTCTGATTCGCTTTCTGTAACTAGGTTTAGGGACTGGAGCGTAGTTACTAATAATACTCAGAACTGACTGCAAACTGAGCATCATAAATCAGTAACTCTCATTGTTGTTTTTATATTTCTTTCGTAAGTGCACTCAAAACTAAGAAAGTCATTCACAGGCGTTTTCCTGCCTCGCCGATAGTCGAGCAGAACATACAAATAAAAATAAAAAAGAATGTGTGTGTGTGTGTGTGTGTGTGTGTGTGTGTGTGTGAGAGAGAGAGAGAGAGAGAGAGAGAGAGAGAGAGAGAGAGAAATAAAAAGCAATGAGAGAGTGTGTAAAAAATTGTTGTAAAGAAATTGAATCATGGTATTTAAAGAAATCTTTCATTAAAATGACACGTTCCACATCATTACGAAATGTCGTATTCATGATCTATGGAACAAGAGTTAATCTAATGTAATGTAATCTAATCTAATCACATCATATTGATTATTAGCCATGAAGAGTCATGAACTACCGAAAGTTTTGCCAATACCAGTAACCAAATCTAAACTTGAAAATAAAAGACGACAATTTTTGTAATAAACCGTGACTCCTATCAAGACCCTTTCATCCCTGTTATCTAACCACGAAAGATGTCTGATATACCTCCATTCTGAAGTAACAAAGTGTGCATGCATTTAAAGATGAAGTGCATGATGTGAAGTTCTGTGACGGAGATACGAACCCAACACGTAATCCGATTGTTAACTAAGAAAAATCAAATGTTACGTATCGGTTTTTCTTACGAGCCGCTAGGTGTCTGAATCTAAAATAAGGATACAAACTTTTGTGCCTAAGCGACAATCGAACTGCACACCTACCGCGCATCCACGAATATAGCTTAAGTATCAGTTGCTTACTCATGAACAGTAAGATGTGTGCGTGTTTGACCAGAAATAACGACACCTGTTGCGATTGTTGGCAACACATGAACAGACATTGAAATTGCGCGTTAATTTTCACTAGCAGGTGGGTGTGCACTTGATAAAGCTAGAAATGAAATTATGAATATTTTTGTACTGGATCAGGTTTCAGACCCACATACTTACCTTTGGAAGAGAGCTAGAGAAGATTGCAGTCTTGGGAAAAGGAACGAAATGACTGAACTATACTGTTCCGAGAGATTCAGATCCTCGAAAGAGGAGATACGAATTCGAATCACAGTCCAGCACCAAATTTTTAAACGTCTCTAGTTCAATCAAGTACAAGTAAAATAAGAGCCCTGTCCCTTTAAATGGCTATCGGTTCATCAAATAAAATAAAATTTTCTAATGTAAGTAAGTTTACTGGCGACTGTATTTCTGTTTACCATGACTTCCGCTTTGTCATTTCCCAACGAAAACTGGCTCTGCTCAGTTGGTTATGAAGGAACGTGATGTTTAATGCGGATTCTGGATTATAACGTCTTTCTCTTGAGGTTACCAGAGGTAAAATAAATCTGTTTGTGCCTCTTAAAAGTAAATGCCTGAACCCACGCATTGCACCTGTGATAGCTCGTTCCACCAGACCATTGTGGCCACATTACCCAGCCCCAGGAGTGTGCTGTAACGGATGATGTGCTTAGCTTACAAAATTAGTCACGGTGGAAAAAATGCGAGTCTATTAAATGGTCAAGTAGAAGCAAGCTTCTGACGCAGAGATTATGCTATTCTCATGTCAGCAGGATGTAAAGACTCTTCTAGGCATCATAGGCTGGATGTGAAGCCATTTTGATTTTTCACAAATCCAGCAAATTTCTTAGTTCGAGAAAATCCACTGTGAAGTGTGAAGTTGCCGGATAATTCGATTATTACTGTTATTATTAATATCATTTTATTCGTACCGCTGATGGAACACGACCGTAGTCTTGAGGTAAAACGCGAGACCAGCTAATATGACGTCTGGCGACCGAAAGCACATATCGACAGAATTTTTATCGCCCCTTTCCTCTCGGTGCTGAAGCTATGAGTGTAATTCAAGCGAATCTACAATATCATATTAGCTGGTCTCGCGTTTAACCTCAAGACTACGGTCGTAGTCTAGAGTAATGTACTAAGACTGGTGTCAAGACTTCCTCTGGGAAGTGCCGCAGTCTACATGTTGCTAGATCGAGCATATTGCCAGACATAGAATTCTGAGAGGAGCATGACTGTATTGTCCACCTTACGTGAACGACTCGGCGGTCAATTTTTTGGTCTGAGACTGTATCTACAACACATATTGCTCGCTTAAGACCCAGAAGAATTTAAAAAAAAAGTAGTTTATGAGAGCAACGTTAACCATAGCGTCAGAAGCTTGCTTCTACTTGACCATTTAATAGACTCGCATTTTTTCCACCGTGACTAATTTTGTAAGCTAAGCACATCATCCGTTACAGCACACTCCTGGGGCTGGGTAATGTGGCCACAATGGTCTGGTGGAACGAGCTATCACAGGTGCAATGCGTGGGTTCAGGCATTTACTTTTAAGAGGCACAAACAGATTTATTTTACCTCTGGTAACCTCAAGAGAAAGACGTTATAATCCAGAATCCGCATTAAACATCACGTTCCTTCATAACCAACTGAGCAGAGCCAGTTTTCGTTGGGAAATGACAAAGCGGAAGTCATGGTAAACAGAAATACAGTCGCCAGTAAACTTACTTACATTAGAAAATTTTATTTTATTTGATGAACCGATAGCCATTTAAAGGGACAGGGCTCTTATTTTACTTGTACTTGATTGAACTAGAGACGTTTAAAAATTTGGTGCTGGACTGTGATTCGAATTCGTATCTCCTCTTTCGAGGATCTGAATCTCTCGGAACAGTATAGTTCAGTCATTTCGTTCCTTTTCCCAAGACTGCAATCTTCTCTAGCTCTCTTCCAAAGGTAAGTATGTGGGTCTGAAACCTGATCCAGTACAAAAATATTCATAATTTCATTTCTAGCTTTATCAAGTGCACACCCACCTGCTAGTGAAAATTAACGCGCAATTTCAATGTCTGTTCATGTGTTGCCAACAATCGCAACAGGTGTCGTTATTTCTGGTCAAACACGCACACATCTTACTGTTCATGAGTAAGCAACTGATACTTAAGCTATATTCGTGGATGCGCGGTAGGTGTGCAGTTCGATTGTCGCTTAGGCACAAAAGTTTGTATCCTTATTTTAGATTCAGACACCTAGCGGCTCGTAAGAAAAACCGATACGTAACATTTGATTTTTCTTAGTTAACAATCGGATTACGTGTTGGGTTCGTATCTCCGTCACAGAACTTCACATCATGCACTTCATCTTTAAATGCATGCACACTTTGTTACTTCAGAATGGAGGTATATCAGACATCTTTCGTGGTTAGATAACAGGGATGAAAGGGTCTTGATAGGAGTCACGGTTTATTACAAAAATTGTCGTCTTTTATTTTCAAGTTTAGATTTGGTTACTGGTATTGGCAAAACTTTCGGTAGTTCATGACTCTTCATGGCTAATAATCAATATGATGTGATTAGATTAGATTACATTACATTAGATTAACTCTTGTTCCATAGATCATGAATACGACATTTCGTAATGATGTGGAACGTGTCATTTTAATGAAAGATTTCTTTAAATACCATGATTCAATTTCTTTACAACAATTTTTTACACACTCTCTCATTGCTTTTTATTTCTCTCTCTCTCTCTCTCTCTCTCTCTCTCTCTCTCTCTCTCTCTCTCTCACACACACACACACACACACACACACACACACACACATTCTTTTTTATTTTTATTTGTATGTTCTGCTCGACTATCGGCGAGGCAGGAAAACGCCTGTGAATGACTTTCTTAGTTTTGAGTGCACTTACGAAAGAAATATAAAAACAACAATGAGAGTTACTGATTTATGATGCTCAGTTTGCAGTCAGTTCTGAGTATTATTAGTAACTACGCTCCAGTCCCTAAACCTAGTTACAGAAAGCGAATCAGACGCATTACGTATTCCAGGCCGTAGCAGCCGCGACTTGGAGACACCAGCTATGGTCACTTCCCAGACCGCTGTAGGATCACATCGGTTCGTCTTCTTCCTGCTGGTACTGTAACTGAGATTTGGCAACAAGGCAACGTATGTTTGGCAACTCTGTGATCGACGAGTTACTTCCTGGTGTGCACGGAATTAAGCCTCAAAGTTCACTTGATTTTACCTGTCATTTCCATTGAATAATCTGAGTTATTATAGCTTGAAGGGTAACAAAAGATTGAAAATTTACGGTTTTCAGCCCAAGAAAGTCGTTGCAGGTGGAAATCGCAACTAATCTCGACCTTTAAATAGCGGTTTACGAGTTCTAGTTACTATTGCCGTCGTAATAGGAAACTGAGACCCATACCCCCTCGCCAGCTCTGTGGTAACGTGCTGACATGTGAAACAGCGTCTGTTACGGTTCGCAGTTCCAGTCTCACTGACTGAAACGTTTTTATCCCTTCTGTGAAAGAGCTACAAGCAGTCAGATCAAACATCAATACGGAAATCGCAAGAAAATGCTTTCAGCTCATAGTGCAATGTTGAAAAACTTACAATGCTGCACAACAGGTATCGCCTCTTTCCGCTGCTGACAAGCGAATTTTGGGTTTCTAGGAATACGTAACTATATTTATGAAATGCCACATTTGCATACCTCTTGAGTATGACACAGCATACCAATTAAACACAGACCCTATCAAAATCTAAGTGAGTAGTATTTTACTAATTCGTGTCGATAGAGGCATGCTTGTGTACAGATACTTTCGTCGTAAGGTTATCATCGTTAGTTTTATTTCATTTCTTATAATACAGTGCACAATTTTCGTAAGGTTTCCTTTAGTGTTGTTAAAACAATAGTAAACATGAGAGAGAAATTAATCATCAACGATATATGCGAATTCTCTGATGTTACCTATGACAGTCTGACAATGCACATGCAGTTTATTGATTACATGCATGTAGAAAATTTGTTCTGAGTTAAAGCTGTCAATCAAAGTTTGAAGAAGAATAAAATGTCACTACCACACGACGGCTAATGTAGAAAATACTTTTCTGACATATTATGGCACGATGCGCTCTCCCTGCACATCTTCGAGATGCATCTGCTGCCTGCTGTCTATTAAACCTGAATAGGACAAAAGTCACAGTAGTTAGTCCTTTTTCCACATGCGACTACTTTGGGTTGAGAAGTGAAGGGAATTTGTTCAAAGTTCCATTAGATTGATAACTTCAGCAGAGAGCAGAATTGCGTTTTAAAAAATGTAGCACTGAAAGTATTCGAACTCGCGACATCTTATCTATGCTACAAGCTGACACGGAACTACAACAGCTCCAGAGCTCGGCAACTATTCCTTCAGAACTTTTGGATTCCACAGCACTGTGAGATTATGCATATGGCCATGCCTTGATTTCTGAGAGACAAACAGTTACAGCTTTTCTTTTGGACTGAACGACGTTTTCTAGTAACAGATAGCGCAATAGAATAGCTCAAGTGAAAAGGAACACTTCTTATTTAAACTTCTGCTTCCTACAATGTTGGCAGTTGTGTGTAGGTGGCAGTAACGTGATTTTATTTCTGTGATTACAAAATAGTCGAATGTATGCACTCGGTAGCCGAGGCAGCTAGTTCATGGTGATTCGGTCAACCAAGTAAATGAATTTACTGAACATGCTGCAAATTACTACAGGGAGCCTGTGTGTCAGAATTCTCATCCAGTGTGGCACAACTGCGTTACGATAGAAAAATGACTCGCAGAGAAGAGGATTTCGTGGTCTGTTGGACGGATGGTAGGTTGTTATACCTATGGTCTGGGTTCGATTCCCACTTCTGTCAATGATTTTAGATAGGGAGAGACAGATTCCATTCTCTCCTGGCTACACCAAGTGAAGGAGATATAATGGCTGCGTGGTCAGAAAATTCACATTAAAGATGATATTCCTTCTTTACCAAGTAGACGGTAGGTTGAACCACAATAAAGTCTGGAGTGGCGACATGTAGAAACTCTACCACCAGTAACCTCTCTTACACTAGTTATTTATTTCAAGTGACGACACAAACGCTATGTATGGTCACAGGACACTTATTCCATCTTTTATTTGAGCTTCTGTATGTCGATAAAATTGGTTCTGAACTGGGAATGCAACTCAGACCGCCCTTAACGCGGAATTTGATCCCTTCGTGGCAATACAGCTCGGCTACAATTTGTTGTTTGTTCAAAACTGCAGATTCCTCAACACCTTCACATATTATGCGTGAATGGGATCGAATCCTGGCCCGGCACTAAAGATTTAATTATGTATTATCAAGCTCTAGCATGAGAACACCTGTCTGCTGGTGGATAATAATTTTGATTTTTAATGTATTTTCATTCGCTGTCACACTAACGATATCTGACGTTTTTAACTCCCAGTGAGACACAGAACTATTTGCGAGATGACTGTAAGTTCAAGATGCTATTCTGAGCAGCTGGTGGAGAAAAATTCGGTAGCTGACGTCTCTTTGTGTGTAGTCAACAACGATATGTGTGGGGCTCTATTCCCAGTGAGCGCTGAACTCTTCGTCATATTATTTCAGTTCAAACATGCTCACATGTCACTGCTGGTGCAACAAACCCATATTTAACGTTAGTTTTCTCTAGAATATAACAGCGATAGGTGCCGGGTTGGAGTCCTGGGAAGGAAAAAATTAATTTTTCGTCTCGTCATTTCAGTTATAACATCTAGTTACTGCCGCGAAATTCCGATATGTCACATTTGACTGTGCTTCGATAGCAATCCGATTAGGTTCCGGGTTCGAATCCGTGTCCAACACACAGCTTTACCTCACGGCATTTCAAGTAAGTTACTTGTGAAGAAGCAATATTTAACATCTCTCGTAGTTCGTTAACAGGGACAATAGATGCTGGGTAGGAATTCGCGTCTGTTAAAAATGTTTGCGTTATGCAATTTAAAGTTGATATTTGCTAACTGATACTGTCTAAAATCGAGGTATATCACTCTCTGTATGCCTAATCAGGAATGACTGTTAGTTTCCGTCAGTCACGAAATCTTTGCTTAGTCTGCATGAGCTGGGTTTGAATCCATATGCAGAACATGACGGTTCGTCGTGTCATTTAATGTTCATACATATTCTCAACTAGCTGCTCGTGAATAACTTAAATTTTTAATGGCATTTTGTGTTAAATAGTTCAAATGGCTCTGAGCACCATGGGACTTAACTTCTAAGGTCATCAGTCCCCTAGAACTTAGAACTACTTAAACCTAACTAACCTAAGGACATCACACACATCCATGCCCGAGACAGGATTCGAACCTGCGACCGTAGCGGTCACGCGGTTCCAGACTGAAGCGCCTAGAACCGCACGGCCACATCGGCCGGCCCCCACCATCTGGTATCAATGCATTACCTTATAATCCATTATATATAATCATTTTCATAGTACACTTGATATTATAGATGAGTAGGACACAAGACAGGACATAGATAATGTCCGTTTGACGTCAACAGTGTGTAACATTTTACTTTTTTGAATAGGACAATGTTCCTCTCCAATAATTTTTAGATTAGTTACAATAAGCTTACGCTGCAAGAGAATTCGCTTGTATTTTTCAATATGTGGTCTGTTGTCGGTTTGAAGGCCTTCCATAACATCGGCAACGTAGTGCAACTCCACCGAGAGCTGTCTGGAGTAGGGTGGGGTTAGCTATGTGAAAGTTGCGAGCTGTCGAAGACGATCTTCATATTCCTAATGCGATTAGGACATCGTATACTCTTGACGACGTTTAGCACCTGTGCGGTCAGTCACCCAATTTCAGAATTCATTTTGAGTAATCCTGCTAAATTCCCAAAATACTGTCTTTTTATATTGATGAGTAATATGGATAGTCGTCACGTTCATGTGCCGTCTACAACGCAAATTTAATGTTACTATCCTAGGAACTAACCTGCAATACGTTTTGTATTTCATAATCGGAACTATCTGCATTAACCGTCATCAGAGCAATGTCAGGGAACAGAGTGCAGCAGTGCCTACTTGAGGACCTGCTTGAGTCGTGTTCTAAGGAAAGGGTAGTTGCTGGTTCACATTATATTACACTAGCGAGAAGTACCGACTTTTCCTTTTCTCTGCAAACATCCAGAACTAAATTCAGTAACTAAATGCTAAGAATATATTTTCATTGTGCCAACTCAAAGATCAATAGATATGGATATAGATATAGATTTTTATATTTAAAGCCATTCTCGTTCTGCGTTGGAATAAACATCATTCATTATTTGCTTGTTCTTGTTACGATTGTTATTGTCATTCTCTCACTCGCAAGAGTCTTATGCTGATGCTGTATGAATAAATTATGCCATTGGACACAAAGCGGTTTAGTTTTGAGACCTAACCCACGAGGGGGGAAGGCACAGTGGTCTGCTTCAGGAATTCCAAGCAATAAAACACAAAAAACAACCCAGGAAGGGTTCGAACAGCTACTTTCACGCAGAGACATGCATTTGGAATCTGTTCATCGTTACGGGGTCAAACAAGAGGGTCACATTACTGAAACAATGATCGGGCTACTTAGTATATAATAGAGCATACAGATTTCAAGGAGGAAACGTATGAAGACGCAGACTTCCTCGT
This sequence comes from Schistocerca cancellata, assembly GCF_023864275.1. NCBI lineage: Eukaryota > Metazoa > Arthropoda > Insecta > Orthoptera > Acrididae > Schistocerca > Schistocerca cancellata. The sequence continues at coordinate 62,656,473 of NC_064628.1, read as the reverse complement.
TATCAATATGTGCGGCATATCTTTCGTGTTAACGAAAGTAAATTCCCGCTTTACCTCTTCTTACGTGTCAAATGAAATGAATGCCATGAGGAATAGAATATTTGTTGACTGCGTCTCTTCTTGCTTCCATCCTTACCAACATATTTCTTCATTCTCGTGGTAATCATGACAATCTATGTGCATGCTGCAAACGATTGCAAGTGGACAAATTCGACATCGAGGTGCAAAGCGTTTGGTATCTTACATTATATTCAATTCGAATAAGATTCCGGTGTATTTTTACTTCGTTTGTATTTTTAGATGATTATGAACGTTACGGAAATTTATCTCACATGCTTTATGTTGAATGAGAAACATTGAATGATCCGTTTTGCTTTCCCTACGTTGAAATGATATAATGTCGGCGTCAACAGCCTTCTTCCACGCCGGAAGCTGAAACTTGTATCATTCTGGATTAATGATAATTGAATGTCTCATATGTATACATAGCCCACAAGGCGACGTCAGAAACCACCAGGGGAGAACGCCGCATAAAAACCAAACGTGCGCGCGCGTCTCCACTCTGAAGAACCGTATCGGAGAATCACGGCAAGCATTTCGCTGAAGAGCTGCCTCGTCAGAGAGCCGAGAAATGGCAGCGTCGTAGCAAGTATTTGTCAACACTCTGATAGTGCATTTACTTCCGGGTGTAGGTCGGCGTTACCTCGCTAAATTCACTTAACATTCGTTTTCCACATCGAAGACTCGTACGATATAATCCGCTGCAAGATGACACAATTAGAAAGTATATTTAATTTCTGGACTCCAAGAACGGCGTTCTTCACATAAGTAACACCTGTTTGTGTGTGCATTCGGGAGGACGATGGTGCAATCCCGCGCCCGGCCATCCTGATTTAGGTTTTCAATGATTTCCCTAAATCGCTTCAGGCAAATGCCGGGATGGTTCCTTAGGAAGGGCACGGCCGATTTCCTTCCCCATCCTTCCCTAATCCGAGCTTGTGATCCGTCTCTAATGACATCGTTGTCGACGGGACGGGACCTCCTCTGTTTCTGTGTTTAAGGTTGCGTTTTGAGGCTCAGGCAACATCGCAGTGACTATAGTCCGCCTCTGGCCGCCAGTGTGTCGTTAGCTCAGAGGTTCCCTTGTGCGTTGCAGTGCTTGTACTATAAGTTCGAATCACGGTAGAAGCCGCTGACTAAAACATTTTATTTTCCATTTTAATTAATGGAGTTGCAAACTGCTAGTAAACATTTCTTATGCGAAATCTGAAGAATGCCTTTAAACATCAATCTTCGTCCGATTTCGACTTAGTAAATTAAGTTAATATCATGGATTTCTGCTTTGCAAATTCCAAGGTGCTTCACTGTAAAATTGGTCCTGAAAAGACTCAAACCGACTGTCAACGATATAAATTTGAGCTTTGTTCGTCATATAGGTCTAACATGTCAGAAGGTTGTTTATGAAGTGCACATGTTCATTAATATAGTTCACATCTTCTAAATTTTTGCAATAGCGTTTAACTGTAGACGTTTTCTAACACCGGCGTTAGCAATTCCTTTCCGTTCTCTGAAACCTTCAAAACGACAAATTTATCTGGATTAAATCTGATGACATTAACTATCACTTCCGATCAACAATAAATACTTCATGAACCCATACATGGAACTCCAAATGTGCAGTGTGCCTGCACTGCTACAGAGCATGCATTGCAAGGTATTCACACAGTTTATCGCATAGACTTACCATAAGGAATGAAACAAGAACTGTAATACATTTTACACCACAGACGCTCACTCTGGCTTGACGAAAACATCCAATCATTGACCAAAAGTTGCACAAATAATTAAGTTTGAAAGGAAAAGAAACGAGGTATGAAGCATTTATAAATTCATCGAATGTAGTGAGGTGGTTTAATTTCGTCCCAGTCTATAAAATTAATTTCGGGCCATACTCAGCTCTTGCCGATTACCCGCCTACTAATCAGGGCGTCTGTCTCCGTTGCTTTTGAGCGTGAATGGAAATTGTAGAAATTTTCTGTGGAGCAACATTTAATAATAAAGCGTTTCAAATCATCAAAAGCGATGAGCGGTAGCAGGCGCTTTCGATAAAGAACGGGGGAGTGCAGCGCCGCTGCTGTCGCCACGGCCGCTGCCAGTAGCCAGCAAATGGATCCCGGAGCTTTGCCGCATACGGCGTCCAGAGGAGGACAGTCTGCAGGAAATCTGCCGCAAAATCGTTACTAGATAAAATTTTGATATCGGTGTGTCACAAAGCGAAATAGATTGAATCTGCGCTACCATTACATTCACGTCTTCAGCATTCAGACAGAAGAAGCTATAAAAATATTTTATGCCAGCTGCTCTCGATCCACTGACATTATGAACAGAAACAACGCACGCTACCGCTAGACCACAGGCGTAATCAGCCTAGAGTCTCTCTATCTTGGGACAAGTTTTCCTCCAGGAAGTGCCGCAGTCTACAGTGTTGCCAGATTGTGCAGATAACCGGACTTAGAGAATTAGCGAGTTGGCCAGTTTCTTTGTCCCATGTCGCGATCGGCGCGGACTTAGCCTCTGAAGCGGCCGGCCGCCGGTCAAGTTTTATGTCAAAGAGTGTACATTTCAAGTGTTGAGTAGCGCACGGTAGAAGTAGAGTTGCCAACACTGCCAGAACAATCTTTGCAATTTTGAAAGACGCAACCAAGGTGAGCACCTCGAGCGCCACCTTCGTTATCCTTTTCAGAATACCGTGAACAATTTCGAGGCAGGCACTAGATTTTATGAATGATTTGTATTTGCAACTTATCCTCGCACTTCTCCGTTTTTGCAAAAGTTTCATTGTTTTCTTTAATTCGATGTTCTGGTATTTAATATTTGGCCGCCTACATAAACCTGTCGCTCTGTGCGGAGGCACGGTATCAACCCCCAGTCCCCCCTCCACCCAGGACCTCTGCAATGTGTAAGGGGTCCGTAGGCCCTTACTGTAACTTTGCGCTCGGCACAGGTCGATAGGGCCAACAATCGATTGTGACGTGTTGCGAGAGCGAGTGTCGAGATGCGCCAGAGTGGCTGGCGGGAATGGTGTGTGTCTGGGGTCATTATTGGAATACAGGGTTTTAAACCGAGAAGGGTGTCACCATTGCCGTGGTTAGACCCATAAATAATAAATAAATACTGGGAAAGTGATGAAGTATCTTTATAAAAGTGATCAGTGACGTTACTAGTGCCGATATTTAGTTTCGCGTCTACCGCGCCGGCCTAACCTTGGACTGCAGTGTTGGATGCAGTGATGGATTAGCGTGTGACGATAATGGCAAATGAAGAAAGCCTGTGCTGAGATTAGCCGTAATTAGATATGTATGACGAAGGCAGTGGCTGTCTCCTTTTTGTGTTTTGAGAAGAATGTTGTTGCTGTTGTTGTGGTCTTCAGTCCTGAGACTGGTTTGATGCAGCTCTCCATGCTACCCCATCCTGTGCAAGCTTCTTCATCTCCCAGTACCTACTGCAGCCTACATCCTTCTGAATCTGCTTAGTGTATTCATCTCTTGCTCTCCCTCTACGATTTTTACCCTCCACGCTGCCCTCCAATACTAAATTGGTGATCCCTCGATGTCTCAGAACATGTCCTACCAACCGATCCCTTCTTCTGGTCAAGTTGTGCCACAAACTCCTCTTCTCCCCAATCCTATTCAATACTTCCTCATTACTTATGTGATCTACCCATATAATCTTCAGCATTCTTCTGTAGCACCATATTTCGAAAGCTTCTATTCTCTTCTTGTCTATTTATCGTCCATGTTTCACTTCCATACATGGCCACACTCCATACAAATACTTTCAGAAACGACTTCCTGACACTTAGATCTATACTCGATGTTAACAAATTTTTCTTCTTCAGAAACGCTTTCCTTGCCATTGCCAGTCTACGTTTTATATCCTCTCTACTTCGACCATCATCAGTTATTTTGCTCCCCAAATAGCAAAACTCCTTTACTGCTTTAAGTGTCTCATTTCCTAATCTAATTCCCTCAGCATCACCCGACTTAATTCGACTACATTCCATTATCCTCGTTTTGCTTTTGTTGACGTCCATCTTATACCCTCCTTTCAAGATACTGTCCATTCCGTTCAACTGCTCTTCCAAGTCCTTTGCTGTCTGACAGAATTACAATGTCATCGGCGAACCTCAAAGTGTTTATTTGTTCTCCATGGATTTTAATACCTACTCCGAACTTTTCCTTCGTTTCCTTTATTGCATGCTCAATATACAGATTGAATAACATCGGGGATAGGCTACAACCCTGTTCCACTCCCTTCCCAACCACTGCTTCCCTTTCATAGCCTTCGATTCGTATGACTGCCATCTGCTTTCTGTACAAATTGTAAATACCCTTTCGCTCCCTGTATTTTACCGCTGCCACGTTCAGAATTTGAAAAAGAGTATTACAATCAACATTGTCAAAAGCTTTCTCTAAGTCTACAAATGCTAGAAACGTGAGTTTGCCCTTTCTTAATCTAGCTTCTAAGATGAGTCCTATGGTCAGTATTGCCTCACGTGTTCCAACATTTCTACGGAATCGAAACTGATCTTCCCCGAGGTCGGCTTCTACTAGTTTTTCCATTCGTCTGTAAAGAATTCGCGTTAGTATTTTGCAGCTGTGACTTATTAAACTGATAGTTCGGTAATTTTCACATCTGTCAACACCTGCTTTCTTTGAGAAGAATATAAGTTCGTAATTAGTAAAACTGTGTTGGTGTTCCTTATTACCATACATTCAGTATTATAGTACTGAACAGGACGAACCGGAAAGTAACAACTTCCGTAGCAGTCAATTCCGATTACCAGCCCCATTAGGTTCACGGTCATGTTAATAATAAATATTGGGCTGCTATTCGATCAGATCAGGTCGGGATAAAAACGGAGGTGCTACAAATGTTTCCCGGCTACACGGTGGAGTCCGGTAGCCCGCACGCGTGTACACCTAGGAGTGTGTCCTCCAGCTGGTGTAGCTGCTGGTGCCGGCAGGTGGGCAGTGGCGCTGTAGACGCCGTCTGACCCGTGAGCTGTGCGCGGCGCGGCAGGGCGGCAGACTAATGAGGCGGCGACAGTCGGGAGGGTGGACCAGCGCTGGGGTCCGCGGCCCGGCCCACCCCTCTGCCAGCAGCCCCCGTGCCGGCCAGATAACAATACGGCAGCGCAGCGGCGGTCATCCGCCACGGCGCCGCCCCTGGCAGCTGCTGCCGTCCACACACCACTCCACCAGATTTATTACTCGCGGGCTCCGACGCAGCGCCACTTCACAACACTGTATCGATATTTCGTGCACAAAATACACTACTGGCCACTAAAATTGCTACACCTCGAAGATGACGTGCTACAGACGGGAAATTAACCGACAGGAAGAACATGCTGTTACGAGGTGTGGCTAGAAAAAAACCGGACTAGTACTGGTGAAACAATAAAACGAATGCAATAAGGCTGAAAGTCGCGTGGCCTGTCACGTGACTTTCGCTCCGCCTACTGCTCGAGTTTCATCTGCCTCCTGCACTCAGTCTGCCCGTGGCGTCTGTTTTAGGTAGTTGACGTTTTCTCTGTGCGTCGGAAAATGTTGAGTGTACAGAAAGAACAGCGTGTTAACATCAAATTTTGTTTCAAACTAGGAAAATCTGCAAGTGAAACGTTTGTAATGTTACAACAAGTGTACGGCGATGATTGTTTATCGCGAACACAAGTGTTTGAGTGGTTTAAACGATTTAAAGATAGCCGCGAAGACACCAGTGATGACACTCGCACTGGCAGACCATTGTCAGCAAAAACTGATGCAAACATTGAAGAAATCGGTAAACTTGTTCGACAAGATCGCCGTTTAACAATCAGAGCAGTGTCTGAGTTAACAGGAGTTGACAAGGAAAGTGTTAGGCAGATTCTTCATGAAAGTTTCAACATGAACAAAGTGTGTTCAAAAATGGTTCCAAAGTGTCTCACAATTGAACAGAAGGAACGCCGAAGAATGATTTGTTCTGACATCCTGGAAAACATTGAAAGTGATCCCACCTTCTTACAAAATGTTATTACTTGCGATGAATCGTGGTTTTTTACTTACGATCCCGAAACTAAACGCCAATCGATGCATTGGAAAACTCCTGGTTCTCCACGACAAAAAAAAGCACGAATGTCAAAATCGAAATTCAAGGCAATGATGATTGTTTTTTTTTTTTTGACATCAAAGGGATTGTGCACATTGATTGGGTACCAGAGGGACAAACAGTGAATCAGCATTACTACATTAGCGTCCTGGCTACCCTACGTGAGCGAGTACGGAGAAAACGGAACGATTTGTGGAGAAAAAAGTCATGGATCCTTCACCAAGACAATGCCCCAGCTCACAGTGCATTGCCAGTGAAGACGTTTTTGTCAAAACACAACATTCCCATCTTAGATCATCCACCCTACTCACCTGATTTGGCCCCCTGTGACTTTTTTCTTTTCCCTAAAGTCAAGTCAGCTTTGAAAGGAACTAGATTTGAGACTGTTGAAGCAGTAAAAGAAAAAGCGACGGAAGTAATGTATGGACTTACCGAAAATGATCTGCAGCATTGCTATGAACACTGGAAAATTCGTATGGAGCGGCGTAGAGACCCAGGAGGAGAGTACATTGAAGGAGATAACATGAAATTGTAAATAATTCTAAATAAATGTTTTTTCCAGCATCAGTCCGGTTTTTTTCTAACCGCACCTCGTATATGCATGACTAGCTTTACAGAGCATTCACACAAGGTCGGCGCCGGTGGCGACATCTACAACTTGCTGACATGAGGAAAGTTTCCAACCGATTTCTCATACTCAAACAGCAGTTGACCGGCGTTGCCTGGTGAAACGTTGTTGTGATACCTCTTGTAAGGAGGAGAAATGCGTACCATCACGATTCCGACTTTAATTAAGGTCGGATTGTAGCCTATCGCGATTGCGGTTTATCGTATCGCGACATTGCTGCTCGCGTTGGTCGAGATCCAATGACTGTTAGCAGAATATGGAATCGGTGGGTTCAAGAGGGTAATACGGAATGCCGTGCTGGATCCCAACGGCCTCGCATCACTGGTAGTCGAGATGACAGGCATCTTATCCGCATGGCAATAACGGATCGTGCAGCCACGTCTCGATCCCTGAGGCAACAGATGGGGACGTTTGCAAGACAACAACGGTCTGCACGAACAGTTCGACGATGTTTGCAGCAGCATGCGCTATCAGCTCGGAGACCGTGGCTGCGGTTACCCTTGACGCTGCATCACAGACAGGAGCGCCTGTGATGGTGTACTCGACGACGAACCTGGGTGCACGAATGGCAAAACGTCATTTTTTTCGGATGAATCCAGATTCTGTTTACAGCAACATGATGGTCGCATCCGTGTTTGGAGACATCGCGGTGAACGCACATTGGAAGCGCGTATTCGTCATCGCCATACTGACGTATCACCCGGCGTGATGGTATGAGGTGCCACTGGTTACACGTGTCGGTCACCTCTTGTTCGCATTGACGGCACTTTCAACAGTGGACGTTACATTTCAGATGTGTTACGACCCGTGGCTCTACACTTCATTCGATCCCTGCGAAACCCTACATTTCATCAGGATAATACACGACCGCATGTTGCAGGTCCTGTACGGGCCTTTCTGGATACAGAAAAATGTTAGACTGCTGCCCTGGCCAGCACATTCTCCAGATCTCTCACCAACTTAACACGTCTCACCAACTTAACACGTCTCACCAACTTAACACGTCAATGGTGGCCGAGCAACTGGCTCGTCACAATACGCCAGTCACTACCCTTGATGAAGTGTGGTATCGTGTTGAAACTGCATGGGCAGCTGTACCTGTACACGCCATTCAAGCTCTGTTTGACTCAATGCCCAGGCGTATCAAGGCCGTTATATGGCCAGAGTTGGTTGTACTGCGTACTGATTTCTTAGGATCTATGCACCCAAATTGCGTGAAAATATAATCACATGTCAGTTCTAATACAATATATTTGTCCAATGAATACACGTTGATCATCTGCATTTCTTCTTGGTGTAGCAATTTTAATGGCCAGTAGTGTAAATAGGTATACGTAGGGCGAACCGCATGAGATATTACACTCCTTTTATTTCATGAACGGTTGAAGATACCGAAAAAAGATTTCCCAAAAATGATAAAATGCACAGCGCCCATGTAATTTGGTTGCTTGGTTAACTCTTGTAGAAACAAAGTTGTTGAATCGTGGAATACCTTTAACGGAATCCTATATCTTCTAAAGTATGCGAAGGCTCTTGAAAACACGAATACAGTGATGTAACGCTTGTTGAGGTTGAATCTTTTAGCAAAACTGTCACAGAACTGTGGGAATGTTGGAATGTGAGACCGCTCGAATCCGCTATTGCAATCTAAACTACGGGTCCCGCGTTATATTTACCAAGAAACAAGTTCTACACTAGTAAGATAAAAGATATTTCCTCTTCGCCGAAGTATACAATATAAAGGACCAGCTACGGTTTTATAGGAAGGAGACAGACAAAAAGTAAGTAAAGAATTTATTATTCCAAAAATAATCGCCGTAATTGTTAATATATTCATCCCACTGTCAGACAAGACGGTCAGTGTCTTCGTGGAAGAATATTTACGGTTGCCTACGAAACCCTGATTTACTGAGGCGCGCACCTCTTCGTCCGGAGGAAATCGAGGGCCACAAATGTCTTTCTCCAGAGCTCCAAAATCGTACAGGGAGAGTTCGGCATTGTATATGGAACATGTTGCCACGGTTGTTTCGACTACGCGGCACCAGTCTCGCTCAGAAACCCATACACAGAGCCCCGCCCGATCTTTCCCCATGCGATTTCCAAAATGTTGAAGTGATGTTAGGCAATTCGTTATTCTCCTTTCCAATGCTCTCCATAACCTTCGTCTTTACGTTATCCATCCTTAAGGCATATTCTGTGTCGAGTATGCTGTTCATTGCTATCAAAACTTTTTCTTTGTCTTCCTTACATCCAGCTAGAAGAGCTACATCGTCGTGTGCGAAACTCAGCATTGTTGTCTGTTCCCTTCGCACTTTTATTCCTTTTCCGAATATTTCTTGCAATTCCTTCATTCCTTCTTCGACGTACAAGTTGGACAACAGTGGTTATAAGCCGCAGCGCTTGCTTACAACTTTCTTCACATCACCGGATCTTTCATGAAGTTTCACTTTTGTTACTCCCATTTGCGTTCTGTTGATGTTACATGTTATTCTGTGTACTTACAATCGGGAAACTCATATTCCGCTTTAAACTGTCGATCACTTTTCCTGGTTTCATAAATACTAGGAAGGTGTTTTGATTATTTTTCAGTTTGTCTTTCATAATGAAGTGCAATGGCAACTTTGTTTCACTGGTAATATTTAAATTCTTGAAATAAAACTAATTTTCGTCCACTCGTCTTTAATGAGAGTCAGAATAGATATGCGAAATATGGTTATTCTCGTGAACGATTAGATGCACAGATGTATTGTGTAAAACGTTGCAACATGTTTAAGCCTCTAGAACAAGCGCTAAGTGCCCGTTTGCATGGTAGGACCGAATCGAATATCATGCTAATGTGTCCATCGTCAGTACAGTTCTAAGTAACTTCTGTCGTCGGATAGTATTCGCTCTTTAACGACCGCCACGATTAAATCTCACACATGTGCAATGAGCAACGAACGGCCTGGCTGAATTAGACTCGTCATTTGTCATCGACTAGGCGGCAAGTACCATCTGTCTTCAATATTTCTTTCGATATATGACTTAGTGGTTTCGTCGGAATGCTACTCGGGGAGAGCATCTAAGCGAGGGCCTGTTTTGGTCTCTTGGGAGCGTCGTGTGAAACATCGTAAAAACAACCATTCGCAGGTTCTCTTATTTGTGTGACAGATATATCCCACAACAAGATCCCGTATTCCACTGGCAGTGTTATCGCACGATAAGTTTGGCTTCTTAACTTTCGAAGCAGTCGTTTTCGGACCAGAGTTCCTTATCTCCTCCACACTTCCTGGAAGTTTGTATCATTATCAAGGTGAAGCCACGCAGCTGCTACTTAAACGCCAAGGCATCTTCCGTGCACTATGCTTCTCGAAGGTGGAGTTCGAGCAAACGCAAATATTCTTCTTCTTTAGAAGAATCTCGACACTAATATATTCGGATTGAAGGAATTAACGAATGTCTTCCCCTTAAGATCGGGACGGCTTCGGAGACGTGTCTAGCGGGCAGCATTCTACAGGCTTGCAGGGGACCACGCGAGGACCCCTGGCCTCTCAGCAAAACGTCAGTGCGTCTGTATTCGGCGACTCCGCGAGGTGCTCAGGCATAACTGCAAAAATATACTGGTCTAAGGACAGTTGTGCTATGTAAGTACTTGCTCAGACGTTGGATACAATACAGCATTTCAGTGAACACATTTACATCAGTACGCCGCGAGACACCGTCCGTTGTGGCGAGGCTACATTGTGTGCCCATAGTGGAAGAGTAATAGAACTGACATTGTTAGAATAAAAAGGTGCAGTAGTAATAATTGTATTAGTATCAATTAGGACCCACTAATGTATTAGGTGGTGCTTATGTATCATGTATTGAAGAATAAAGAATTCTTTTAAAAATACCGTGACATATAGAACGGTTCTTTTTGTAGTTTTTTACCTCTTCCATTATTCCAACTTGGTAATGATCGTAGGACGACGAACACTACTCGAGGGTTGCTCGAGTGTGAGTTTCGTAAAGGAAAGTGCCCCATTCGCAGGTTCACAGTCCTCGAACAGTGGCCGGAAGTTTTTTAAAATGGTTCAAATGGCTCTGAGCACTATGGGACTCAACATCTTAGGTCATAAGTCCCCTAGAACTTAGAACTACTTAAACCGAACTAACCTAAGGACATCACACACACCCATGCCCGAGGCAGGATTCGAACCTGCGACCGTAGCAGTCCCGCGGTTCCGGACTGCAGCGCCAGAACCGCTAGACCACCGCGGCCGGCGGAAGTTTTTTAGCCGGACTAGACCTGTTAGGAGTGACCTTGGAAAGAAGTCGGTCAAAATCGTGAAACTGAAGTCCAAACTGATGCTTCTGATCACGGAAAACGATAGTGCTTAGATTCCCCAATTCATACGAGTGGTGTTCAATAACTAATGAACACATTTCTTTTCTCGGCCAGTTTCGATTGAAAAAGTGCGAAATTCGTGTTGGGACATCTTAAAATATTCCCACTACAGCCCCTATAGTTTAAAGAAGTTCCGATGTGTTGCAGCGCTACACGTAACCTTTAAAATGGCGGGGGAGGTGCATTCGATGCTGAGACGTATCGCTGAATTTCTTTTGGAGGGAAAGCAGAGCACTGCCGATGTTCATAGGCGCTTTCAGGATGTCTACGGAGACCTGGCAGTGAAAACAAAGCATGGTGAGTCTCTGGGCGAGACGTCTTGTGATGGCAACGAGGTCTCGCAAACCTGTCCGTTGTCCCGCGTGCGGGCGCCGGGCTGGCCGCACACGGCTTTCACTCCTGCAGTGTTGGAACGTGCGGACACTCTCATTCGAGGTGATCGACGGATCGCAGACGCACAGTTCGTTGCACACCTGGACGTCCCTATTGACAGCGCTGACGCACTCGTCCACCAGTTGGCGTACTCAGAGATGTCACGTTGAACTGAGAGTAGCCGCAATAAGGGGGAATAATATGGTTACTGGAGTCCTGAATAAAACCAACCTGGTTTCAGAAAAAAAATATGTATTGTTTTACTTATCGAACGCCCCTTGTACAATGTTGCTCGGTATTAGTACTGCAAATGACTATTGCAGTCTGTGCGTGATAGAGAGGTTGACCTGAAACGAAGCGTGGCTGCATGTGTTGGCTTAGGTGAACTCACAGAACAATAGATTACAAGAGTTCCAAGAATGCTCATCTGTTTAATCGGCAGCCTATCCGTGGCGTCAAAACAGGGATACGGTGTGCTGTTACACCAATCACTGGACCTGTACTTCCTATCATAAAAATACCCCGTAACGCTGTCATAGAGGCATTGATGGTGTGTCCTGTTGCATCGCTCTGCATGAAATAACGGTAGGACTTTTCGTTAGTTCTGAGTTCTCCGAAAAATTGTCACATATGTTATGTTTTGATGGAAAAAGGTTGGTCCGATAGACTGTTGCGCTTATTGCACTCCATACTCCTGTACTCCCATCACGCTGAGACCAGTCAAATATCCGCGGAAATACTCCGTACGATCGTCTCTTAGTTAAAGACGACGATGTGCAAAGTGTTGGATGTCACTCGAAAATGCAGGAAGACGCGGTCTAGCTGTACACCAGTATATTAAAAACAAATTGTATTACTCTCCATCACAGGCGTCCGACAGGAAAGTGGCGAAAGGGGGGGGGGGGGAGGGGTAAGGAGGAAAACAGGACGCTTGCTCCCATCCCCACTCCTCTGTAATCTGTAGTAAAACTTTTCATTAATTTCCAAATTTCTAGATTCTCTGATTCTATTCAGAGGCATGCAACAGGTAACACAATGGCCGTAGTAAATACTAAATTGTCTGTTTCTCAGCTTGTTCACGAGAAATTATACCGTTTACTCGCAGTTACGGCGGCTTCTGCGCTCTTTTGCAATCTTGGTTGATGTCAATCTTTACAGACCATTGTCGAAATACGGTATCCGGTCTTTTCTCTGTTGCTTCCTTTCAGAGACCTTAATCAGCTACAGAAAGGGACCGTTCCAACACCTAGTACAGTAAAAGAATGGCTGCAGTGTACCTGCTAGAAACCGCCCCAAATTCCCATAAGAATAGTCCCTTTGCCGCTTTCGTATATATTAAGCTCAACCGTAAGTGTGCTTCTGAGCCGTCAACACCTGGTGAGAATTGATTCGCTTTATCCGGTAGAAAGATGTAGTAGAGTACTCGTTCCACATCATTACGAAATATCATATTCACGATCCATGGAACTAGTATTAATCTAATCTAATCTAATCTAATCTAATCAAGGACGCCATCATGTTGTGCTGTAGGACTGTTCAGCTATACTTCATCTACGGGCCCAAATATAGAAAACGTTTCTGCGCTCGACAACAGCGGAAATGGTTAAATAACAAGGTCGATATGAAGTTTGGACCTTTTTAAAGTACAATGTTCTTAAACTGTACGGGGTTCTTGCGCGACATCCTGCCTTCTAAGTTCTGTGGTCTCTTTTCCATGCGTACACAATGTCTCAAACCAGGGAGACGAAGACCATTTTAGTTGAGTACTAGGCTGTCAAACGAGTAATTTTGCGTTTGTCTTCGAATTTTTGATACATCCATATTGGCATTAATAACACGGAAAACATACTTTGGTTAAAGTAATTCAATACACTTACCTTTAAGACATAACAGTAATCTACATAACAAAAGGAAGTGTTGACTAGATAACTGTCAAAACATCAAGATACAATAAGCTTTGACTACTTGCTGTCAAATTTGTTTGTTGGACCACGAGAAGTTCTCAAACTCAACTAAGCATTTGTATTAAAAATGGGTCTTTTACTATCTTATCCCCCTCCCCCCCTCTTGGATAAATTCCTGCGGGCGCTCATGCCTGCTTAAAAATTTAAATTTGTATCAATCGCTTAAGACACAACACGTTTCGTGTGCTTATGTGATTTAGTTCTTGGGGGGGAAGATGAGTTTTCCGACCCGCGGAATCTCCTCCTGCATTCCAAGGCTTGGGCGCGTGTGCTTGCTCCGTCTGCACTTTTCACTGCCGCCTCACTCTGAGTCTTCCTACGTCCCCTCTTCCTCTTGGCTGGTACAGCATGGCCAGGCCCCAGATTCTCTCTGCTCTCATTCTTTGTAGGTGATGTTTCCACAACATTTTATTTATATCACTATTTTCATTAATGTTACGAATATCTAGTTCATTCCTAATACCTTCATTTCTTATACGGTCTTCCCTTGCAACACCTCCGACTTTCCTAAGAAATCTCATTTCGACTGGTTGTAGTTTGCGTTTATCGAGTTTTTTTATGCATCCTTGGCTCACTTTGATATACTTAAACAGGCGTAGCTAAGATCTTATAACATTTTAATTTTGTTTCCTTCCGTGGTTTTTTCTGGAATGTTTTATCATTACACATACTGATTAATATTTTTTAATCTCATTTTATATGTTTTTTTTTCATGTCATAGCTTACTTCGTATCCTAAGCGGTGTATTATCTGCTATTATTTTTGAGCTTGTGGGGTATTTCCCATTATGAGCCATGACTTTAGTTTCCTTTGTTGATATTTGTAGGTTATATTCTCACGGAATGTGCTATATTATTAGCGGCTGTCGAATGAAAACGATACATATGTGAAAAAAGTAAGTAAGCTGCCTATCCTTTGAATAGGCAAATCGACGGCCGCGAATATCTTTCTTCAGAACTCCAAAAATATGGAAATCGCATGGGGAGAGATCGGGACGGTGAGTACGATGCGTAAGAATGTCTCTGCGGAACTTCTGTAGCGTAGTCGAAACAACAGGCACCTCAGCTCCGGGAAAGCCACGATGACCTTTTTCTTACATTGCTCTTTGACTTTCTACAAAACCGCACTTCAGTTAACGCACAACGTTACGTGGACACTTCGAAAAAATTGAAGCGCGCCCTTGAGTGCAGAAGCCCAGGAATGTTGACGGACGGAGTCATTGTGTTGCAGGATAATGCGCGCCCACATATTTCGAAGGTTGTTTTGAAAACACTGCAGAAGTTTCTCTGGGATGCCCTTACCCTTACACATCTTCCGTACAGTCCCGATCTCTTCTCATGTGTTTCCGTAATTTTGGAGCACTGAAGACAACCATTCATGGCCGTCGATTTGCTTTGTACGAAGAGGCGCTCGCCTGAGTACAGCCATGGATCCGCAGACAACTGCAGACATTTGTCGATGAACGAACTGGCCACCATAAAATGTTTCATTACGTTTGTACCGTCTGTCTTGTTTTCTTTGACTGTCCCTTATTAAACTGGCAATTTTTGAATCTTGCACCCTGTTTACAAAATTTAATGTTTTTTACTTTTTCCCTGAACATTCGCTAATTCCTTGAGAAAGATTTGTTTTCCTCCAGGAACGTCGCGTAATTTAGCTATAGCATTGCCCATCCATCGCTGGAAGCACGCTGATTCCGGCCTCGGAAACCGCTCAACTCCGTCGATAACTCGAAGGAACGTTGTTAGTAGAAACTGTCAACGCATCGTAGTTGCAGATGCTTCCAGCAAGCATTAGTCCTCCTGATGCTAGCAAGAAGATACAGAGGGCTATTCGGAAAGCGAAGTCAGATCGGTCGCGAAATGGAATCCACAGTGAAAATCAAACATGTTTTTAATTGCAAAAGTTTGCTACACCTTCCAGCTACATCTCCATATACTCGCCGTTCCGACTTAGACACCTTTCGTAGCGTTGCACCAACTTTTCAATGCCCTTGCTGTAGAAGGCAGCCGCCTGCGCTTTCCGCCACTTCTACGGGTTGGTCTGTAGTTGGTTGTCGGCGCCAGTGTTGTCTTCCTATCTAGCTGTTCATGTGACCAGGTATGAGCATCAGAGGCTGTTTGGTGGATGACCAAACACTATTCATTGCAAACGCTACAGGGGCGTCCCCTTTGCACCTGCAGTGTGCAGCCAACAATCGTCATGAAGGGAATGCATGATGGTTACGTTAAGACTAGTATACACGGCGACATTGGGTTGCGCCACTCGTTGCGTGGAATGAGTTGCACGCAAATAGTTTCATGTTTACCTGTAGACACGGTGACACCAGTACACACTTCAGTTTCGTCGTTTTGTGGGTCACTGAGTCGTGTCTGAAATGAGAGTTTTGGCAGCACGTCACATGGGTTGGGATGGTGTTAGAGCTTGTTGCGTGGAATCGCTGCATAAAAAAAAAAAAGAAACGTGTTTCGATTCGTGACTGCTCAGCATCCTTGCTGATATAATTTATAATGGAAGATCCAAGAAGTTCTTTTATTTATCTCAGAATGTCACCGGAACTGTTCACGTTTCTTCTAAATAGAGTTAACTATGCGATAAGGAATACAGGTACTGCAATGCACGAAGAACTTTCGCCATAACTGAAATTACATATCATATTGCGTGCATGACAATCGAGAACACTCAGAATACTATAAGATACGGTATTAGGTGGTGGTGATGCGACTTCATTAACAACAATAATTATTAACATTAACAGTAATAATTCTTAACATTAGCAACAATAATTACTCGAAGGAGGCCACATTAAGAAGAGAATGGTTTGTAAACTACTCTCTTGAAGACGGAGCTTTACAGTGGCAATATTTCAAAATCCTAACATATGTGAATGGGGAGCATTGCAGCAACGTTTTAAATAGATGAATATTGAATAAAGAATGCAGCTTCTTGAATTTGTATAGCCTTCCGTCCTGTCAACAATATTCCTTAACAAAGAGTTGGCCAACTCGAACGATAGGATTTTAGTCTTGTAGACGAGAGCATTGCCATACCTAGAATTATACTTGCTTGTATTTTTCTTAATTCAGTTGTAAATGTGCTCCTAACTCAATAAATTTTGCCCTGCAGCTCAGATATTGTCAAACTATCTATGTCCTAATCGCACGTGACTGTCTCAGCGGCAGCAATATGTTGCTTATTTTTGTAATCAGCATCACTGAAATCCCACAAAAAACTGTGCAAACCACAGATATCCAAAAAGCGAACATTATTCTCCGTTTCCAACTTCATATTTCAGTTTGTCTACACTCTACGAACACATATAACCTCAAAAGTCATGCAACTAGTGTCGCCAAAGTTGGAACACGCCGCAACTGTTTAGTTTCACCAACGAGTTGCGCAAACGCGCGGCGCGCATGCGCAGTGGCCGGTAGCGCAGTTGCCTGCAACCTGCTGTCGTCGTGTAAACTAAGCTTTACGTAGGGTGTACGAAATCAGGTGAAACCTCGCAGTGGGCACCTATACTTGGCGGGAGGTACTATTGTTCTAGGCATCTGAAACAGGGGTGTGACGCGATCGACAGGCATATTAGAGACTTTGCCCAACACACTTACGCAAACCTTCATCGGATTTTCGCTGTCGTTTCCATTTCGCGATCTGTAGAACCTTAATTTCCGAACAGCCCTCGCGTATGCTTAATATTCAGTGAAAGGACCTTCATGGTGTAATGGTCGCCTGGTCGTAGATATTGCTAATTGCTCTACTCGCACTATTTCACTCCCATTTACGGAGCTTGTCAGCACTTGATGTTAGGTTGGCGCCATTAAAATGCATTGTGTTGTGGTAATCGCTGCTACTTGCTGGATCGCTGCTGTCTCTCGATGCTAATGCTGGCTCTACATCTGGTTGTCTAGGGTTAAAAACATGAGGTCCCGTGTTTTTTATGTGCTTTTGATGATAAAGAACGAGCGAAACCAACAAATATGTAAACTTCAAATATTTATTACTCTGGTGGCCATCTTAATTCCACTGTCCACCAAAGACCATGACACAACACAAAGTAGTATTTCCGTTACATGTTCTTTGCATTGTTTATCCACCTCAAACAATAACACACAAACACACTTTACCAAAGTGACATTCCGACTGCCTCCCGACCGTTCTTGCTGCTTGTATTTATAACATTGTCAAAGAACTACTAAAAAGAGATATAGTTTACAAGTCACATGTACATCTGTTATCATAATTTGTGCAGAAAAGTTATTAATTTGCATCGAGTGACATAATTTAAAATGTTATTAAAATGACAGACAGATTTGTTGACTTGACAGAATAATTCTTTGTTACAAAAAGGCCGTTTTTGAGAAGTTTGTCAATTGACTTCTCTAATTTGCATAAATAAGTAAATAACATGAATTATTAAGAATTACATTGGTTTTCGTCTAAAATAGGATTGATTACGTGAATACTGAGTGAAAACGCTCCTAGTGAACAAATAGGTTTCACTGGGTGATTTTTATTTAAGGAGATCCAAAATACCTAAGTTGGCCACTATTTTTCGTACTTTATATTAATTATTTAAGATGAACTTAGTGTTTTTACATGATGACATTTGCTGTATCAGTGATCAAGTGATATTAACTTTTGTGTGAGTCAGTTATTCAGTATAATTTAATGGGTTGACTGTTTATGGAGACATGTTATGCAATCATTGTTGACATACACAATAACTTTTCTATAATCATAAATACTCGTTAAACTGGTTGAATTTGGAGGGTATCGCATACTTCGGTACAGTAAAGCCTTTAATATGTTCCGTTACAAAGGCCAACCAAGACACACATTACTTCCCCCCTCCCCCTCCCCATATACAACTTTCGGAATGACGATAAAAGTAAGAAAAAAATTAAAAGAGCGTAGCGAAAGCCATTGCTGAGCGCTGTCCGCTTATAGGGGAGAAACACAACACTTGAACACAAAACACACTACACAGATGTAGATGGCAGATGGCTTTCGAGAAAAAAACCCGTAGCTCCGAAGCAGAGGTGTATTACTGTCGAGGGCGAGCGAAACGTATGGTGTGCCTGAGCAGACAGCGACGCAAAATTGAAGTCATTAGCGATGATCACGGAGAGTGAAAGGAGCGTTGCGGGCCGCTGTGGCGGTGACGGTGACTGTGCGGCGCATGGTAAACAAGGACCGCGGGCAATTGGGCAGCGCGTGCCTCTGCCTCCGCCGCTGCCCTGCCCGGGCCCTGCTGGTCGATAGGCGAGCGAGTAATACGGGATTAATTATGCGAGGCGCGTGGCGTGGGGCTGCGGCCGCCGGGGGTGCGAAGTGCGTGTGTGCGTGCGCGAGGCTGCGTGCGCACGGCCGCCGGGGGTGGGGGTAGGGGTAGGGGTAGGCGGGGACAGGGGAGGGGAGGGGGAGGCTGCTGCGCGACGCGGCTCAGTGACGCTTCGCGCGGCGACCAGTGCGGGCGCCGGCTGACTCCTGCTGCTGCTGCTGCTGCCGCTGCTGCTGTGCTGACGGGAGGTCCGCTCCGTTGCGCTGCGCTGGACACGACGAGACTGCTCCGGTCCACGACGCCGCGCCTACGGTACGGACCTTCCTCACAACTGCACAGTGCTCTTAACCACAGCGAGTGAATTCATACGTAGTGTTCAGTCACCTAGATGCATAGCGAGTGTAGGAGAGTAAGTGCACGGTAAGGTCTGCCGGGCAAGTGGTATCCAGAGGACAGCGTGTGCTCGTGGTGTTATGAACGCGATACGTTGTTGTATATTTATCTTTTAATACCTTATTCGAACTTGTTTTCCACGCTCCCTTCGTGAGTTGCAGAGCGTCTCCCACGTAATGTACGTGCCTCCTGGGTTTCACGAATGATTCAGTGTGTAGTAGCAACAACTCTCGACAGGGGTGCACGTTTTCTAATGTACCGACTAACTGAAGCAACAGAAACTGATGAAGACAGCTGTCTTCAAATGTGAACAAATATAATATGAAGCACATAACAAACAGAAAGAACCGGAATGACCTTCCTTCTTCGTGTATTCTGTTTATGTTTGTTCGATATGGTAAGTCCTAATCACGGAATTGTGCGCGCCATTGCACCCTCCATTTGCTTTACTCTTAAAAAGCGGTGTCACAGAATGCACGGTACTTTTAATGACATATACGTTCTTAAACTACGTTTGACGAGGTACTCGTTGCAACGAGGTTGTAATGGTATTTTCGCCGTTAACTATATAAAGTTAGGAAAAAATGGTTCAAGTGGCTCGGAGTACTATGGAACTTAACTGCTGTGGTCATCAGTCCCTTAGAACTTAAAACTACTTAAACCTAACTAACCTAAGGACACCACACACATCCATGACCGAGGCACGATTCGAACCTACGACCGTAGTGGTCGCGCGGTTCCAGACTGTATCGCCTAGAAACGCTCGGCCACTCTGGCCGGCTGTAGTTAGGAAACTTTCCGTACAAAGCTTTATCTGTCTATTGAAGACCTGACGATGGTTACTTGATCAATCGTAACCGGCCATGTTTGTATAAGTTGCCATCATAACAAATTTTATATTGAAAATTACGCGTGCTCCCCAAAATTGACCATATCAAGTGTTACAAAAAGCAGTTATCTGATATTATCCGATTACAAAATCAGTGGCGAACTTTTGGAACCTGTCACATCTTTTAGTGTCTAGCAGAAACACTGCTGAGCGATATGAAATCGTATGACCATGTGAAATCAGTTGCAGCTAAGGCGAATTGAACGCTGGGCTTGATAGGAGTATTTGTGAAAGCGCTGTGCAAGGCAAACTATTCACAAGACGCCAGTGCGAAAAAGATCTATTGTAGAGTGCTACTCCATTGCTTTCTATCCCTAGCAGGTAGACATGAAAAAGACCGCCAATTCGGAGACCGGGACTGTGATAGATAAATTTAGACTATTCGAAAATAAAGCTGACATTTCTGGGAAGCTTAAATGGAGAGATTTTCAACAAAGCCTACGTTGTTCTCACTATACCCTGTTGGGTAAATGTCGACAACTGATATACGAGACAGGCTGAATAACAGTTCTGCGTAAATCACGCAAGGTCCACGAGAATTGAGGCAATAGAGGCATACACTTTCCTTCGCTCATTATGCAGCTGGAGTAGTATACAAATTCGATAAAAATGGATCGAAGTACCCTCCGCCGTGTACTGTGCAGAGCCTTGGCGAGTGCATATGTAGATCCAGAATTATGTTTTTTCTTCATAATGTTCTACACCTTCCGGAAGTACAACTGTATGTATTTCGTAACGTCATTTTATGAGTTCAGAATCTAGAGTACGGTGATATGGTGAATGTTCTGCAGCTATCCGCTACGAACCATTGAGACGCGTGGGAGAAGATACTTTTATTGTACCATATATTAATATATATTACTGTTTTATTCAAGGACGGAGCATGGGAAAGTTGAGTGATTGTACGGGTTCGTCGGCCTATCGTTTGCCTAAGGTCGTCCGTACCGTGCGTGTAGTTGACGCATATTGATAGTTACTGCCCTGAAAGGCATTTTTTGAAGTTTCCTAAACAGGTTTTCGCGATATGTACAGCATCTTTGTACGTCTGCCTAAACATTTTGCTGTTCATCTTCTTGCAAATAGGAGACGAGGGAGGTAGTATAACGTGTACTGGTAAGTCAAGATCACGAACACAGTGCAGATGCTTCCGCTTTTCTATGTCAACTGCTGGTAAAGGGCTGCCGGCAGGCTTAGCCCTTATGGACACGCCACGTTGCTTGTCTTTGTCATTTATTAAATGATCAACTGCAAACCACAACAGATAACGTTTTTTTCGACTCTCCTATAACTCATGAGCACCGTTCGAAATCACTAGTTCCATTTATGAAACTTTCAGTACGTTCGATATCTCCCCACAAGAAACAATTACGAATATTTATTGTATAGTGAAATACACGCCCCTTTCCGTATTATTAATTTCCAGAAACTTTGTTTCCGTACTTAGAGCCGCCTAGAAATGTTAGGAGTGTCCAGGTTGCATGAGACAAGGCGTGTTTGAAGGCTGATCGGCTCACACACTATATTTTATAGAAACTTATATCTGCTGCGTGCTTTAGTTGCCCCGTACGATTACTTCTGGTAATTTATATTCGTGGTATCGTGAGGGATATCTGGGAACAAGTTTGTTCAAATGTATTACAGTTCATCATGACGTTTAAAAAAAGCAAAAGAAAAAAAACATACACTAGGTATTAAAATTTTTCCTTTCTATGTTCCCTGTCTTACAGCAACGAAATGTTTATGGTACAATGCTATTAATGCACCTCCGTTGTGATTTTGCTTTGAATCACAGAAACGGTTGAAGTAAAAAAAATGTAAATCGTACTATTTTAATTACTTCGGTGTTCCTATACATACGTGTAGACGCCATCACATCTCATTTGTTGCATGTCCATAAATACTGTGTATACAGAAAATATGATCGTTCGACGAACACAAATATTCCTGTAGTATGCTAACGCCGTCAGCGTTCTTCCAGGTACACCTGTCGAAAATATTTATTTAGCAACACCATTCTTGCGCCTCCGCAGCAATGCATTAATCTTACTTCGAAGTACGACAATAGAGGAGCGTTAACGGCGGTGGTGTACTGCATGCATATATGTGAACGTTTTTCGATCCTATTCTGTGTATAAATACAGGGATGTAAAAGGGGCCGTATGTAATCGCATGCACAGACACACCAATATAATTTCAGAAACATTTTCATTTTTACTCCTACTGTCGAGGGAGTTGAAAATTCATAGAAAGTCTGAAAATGTACCGTACTTTGAAGTACAAAGTAAATAAATAGCAGCGGAGGCGCAAAAAAATGGTGTTACCAATAGTATATTTGTACATCACCTATTTCAATCGTTTCAATCTGTCAGATTGAAACCATGGGTTTTCATTGAGTGGCAATATAATTGTGTTTGTGCCAAGAAATAATTTTTTATCGAATACATCGAACACAGACGTTTACACAGTACTGTAATGTAGTACTTCATAAAGTAAGTTTTTCCTTTGGAAAAAACATTTTCTTCCCAGTGTGAGTAATATGTCGTTGCTTTCGATGTGTACGTCGATGACTCTCGTCTGGTACCGAGCGTGCAAAATTCATTGTAATCAACGCTGACGTGCGAGTCAGTGACAAGTGAGTCGTAAACAGTGAGATGTGTGCTCAAATACTGCGTGAACTTAGCGACGAGGTGCGCCACGAGCTCCAGCGCGACACTGTGAGAAAATAACCCCTGAGGATGCTCAGAACATACGCGAAGTGAAGAGTCTCACGCAGATGTAGTCCAGTTATTCGCAAAGACAGATGAGACGGAAACATAGTCACCATTTATTTAGTATGATGTGAAGCGCGGCATTCTTCTATGAGCTTAACCAAATAATTCCGAGTTTCTGTGTTTGGAACCTTCAGTCACTTACCTTTGATTGGAGGGAAACCATTGATGACGCAGTGTAAGCAAATTGAACGCAGAATTCCGGGTTGTTTTAATTACACTAAAGGCTCTGTGTCTGCTAAATTATCCGCCGTTCTCTTCCGTACTGCTTGCTCTGCTATATTGTCCCAGTACTTCGGCGCCTGCATCATGATGCTGGTATCTGCGTATGTTATTTCATTCTGAGAAGACAGGTGCTGATTTTTGTAGCGTTGTGAGAATATAAATTTGTTCATTAGTTCAGTCTCACTACCGGCGAATAAATGTAATAGTAGATGTAGAAATTGCAACGTATTTACTATTGAGATGGGAAGTAAACGGTAGTGAAAGTGCTGAAAAAAGTAATTGTGTTTGGTAAGGCTGCGCGCAGAATCGCAGTTTGCTGGGGGAGGGGAGGGGGGTGTTTTGATGTTCCGTTTCTTTTTGAGCTAGGAATGAGGTAGACAGTTTTGTCTTATTGTAGTTATGTTACGGTATATTAAGCAAGTTTGAACGATGCACCGGAGTAGGCTCCCAGGTAAATTCTGAGAATCGGTTAATTCCTTCTGCGAAACATTTATTTGGCCTGAAATTAATGATCAACCGATTGCAGAACTTGAATGTGCGCCGTTCGGAATTTACGTGCAAATATGTGAAAAAAAAATGTTTTTTCGGTGCGTTTTTGAAACACGCCACTTCTTTACTGTAAACTTATGAGTCGGTTCAAACTTTGCACCAAGGTAGATAAATGGATAAATTCAAAACTATTTTTTATCCAATAATCTTTATGCGTTATAGATATACGCTGGTTTGAAGTCTATCTAAACGTAGCACGTAAAATTCGTTCTCACGCAAAGTGAATTGCGCGAAAACGATTTAAGGTGATTCAGATAAATAAAAATACATTCTTCCGATAAAATTGAGAGCCTGATTTCATTTTGATTTTATGTCCAAAAAACACGTTTCTGTGAGTTTTTTATGCGTCACTTATTTGTTTCAAACTTGCGCCAATCCGTTCATATTCTTTAAGAATGTAGGCAAATAAATGTGATTAATAGACATCCTGCCGGCCGATGTGGCCGTGCGGTTCTAGGCGCTTCAGTCTGGAACCGCGTGACCGCTACGGTCGCAGGTTCGAATCCTGCCTCGGGCATGGATGAGTGTGATGTCCTTAGGTTAGTTAGGTTTAAGTAGTTCTAAGTTCTAGGGGACTGATGACCACAGATGTTAAGTCCCATAGTGCTCAGAGCCATTTGAACCATTTGAATAGACATCCTGTTGTTTCGTAAAAACTTTATCCGTTGTCACGATATAATCAACGCGGCTCAAAAGACAATAAAAAAAACCTGTACTGGATCGGTCGTCACCAAAGTCAACAAAAATCTATACCGGTTGCCAAGTTATGGCGGTCTAATGTCAAAATTATTGTAGAGTGCAAGTTGGGAACCTGAATGAAAAGTGCTTCTACCATAGCTCAAAAAAGGCGGATATGTTCTGGACAGAGTTACGTACGTAAAAGAAGGTAAGTAGCTTTTCATCTTATATGGCAGATTCAGACATTTACATCAAAACGTCCAGACATGTCCGCGCTTTATTAGGAGTTAACTCTACACCCCCAGGGCAGTGAGCTGTCTTAATTGTAAAGTGTTGGCATACCTGCATGTCGCGAATTATAGGCTATAGTACATAGTGTGTAATATACGGCTGAAGAGCATACATGCATTAGCTAAAACAGTTTTTCGTGGAGGAAGGGGGGATTTACTTCATACGATGCATTATCTTAGATGGGCACTAATACTACGAAGTAAAAAAGTGGGAATATGTCAAGATTTTTTGATTTAAATGTCTTTGAAGATGTAAGATAAGACGAAAAGCTAGTGCCCTTCTTTTACACCCCTAACCCTGCCAAGGACGTACTCTGCTTTTTTGTGCCGATAGCACAATTTTTCGTTCGGGTAAGTTGTTCAGACGTCTACAGGAGCAAGCCGTTCTTTATACGTGCGCTGCAATGTGCATTTGCGTAATACGCCGACTAGATTTTTGTCACATCTGTAGGTGCTTTGGATATTTTTATCGTGGCTGCACGAGTTTTAGTTAGCATTAATGGCCGTTTCATTTCGTCACTCCGTAGATGAAAAGAAAATATCATCAGAAAATTGCAGTATTTCACGCGCAATATGAGGATCTTTGCATTTGACTCTGTTTAGGGATGGCTGCCAACCTTTGCAGGAAGCACTGATCATCTACGGCTTTTTTGTTTATTTCTGAAACAACTTATAGTGAAGACTTTTTTGTGTGCATATGAGTCATCCGCGAGCAGCCTTAAAGGGCCACTGTACTAGCATTATCTGTCGTGTAATTTTTATGCATAAGATGAATAGTAATGTCCGTGACACACTTTCCTGAGGCAAGGCCGATTCTACTTTTGTTTCTCACGATGTTCCTTATTTGGAACGATACGCTGTTATTGTAAATAAGAGAGATCTGGCGATAGAACAGATCCTTGACCGACTTCGGATGAATTTGTTTTCATTTCCGACCTTCGTACGTCTGCGGCTCGAGATGCTATCTGACTTCGAAGCTATCACGAAAAGACTCACGTAGCAATAAGTAGTCGTCTTGTTGAGAGCGTAAGTACCCTGTGCGGATTGTAAGTGTTCTTCGTCTCCTTGGAAGAGCTGCCAGCCAGTTATGAATTGTCAATATCTGATTGCACCGGAAAGATGACAGAGGCGATAGGTTTCATAACTATTCCACATTTTAATACAATGCCAGTTACGGCAACAACTACATTGGCACCACCACTGAGTCAGTGTTTTAGCCGCAATGTAGCCGTTTGACAATGGGCTGTACTCATTCAAGGCAATACTGCTTCACTAGTTTGCGTGTGAAACAAAACGACAGCGTCAGCAAAGACGCATAAATGGCTGGACGCAGTGTTTCCATTGGCAATGTGACAACGACGCCTGCTGACCTCGGAAAGTTGTGTGTTCCGTGCAGACTTTCACAATTGTCTCCCAGGGCTTCATGAGCGCCACGAACGTAAGGGTTTGTATGAGAAAGGAGTTGTACCCTCTTGAATATAGGTAATGTTCACACGCTCTATTATGAGGGACGAAAAATTATTTTCGCTTCTAACATTCCTGTGTCTGCTGGGGCGCTAAACCAGTAATTCCTACTACACTTCCGACTCATAGTGCCCCACTACATAAAATATTCAAGGTGTCCGCCGTGTGATATTAAGACGACGGGTTGAGTCATATGAAATAACTTGACCGTTTGTTGTTGGTTAAACATTGTAATTACTACAGAAAAAATGCCACGTGAAAAATGTGTAAAAGTGTTCCTTTGGTAAAAGCTACGCACTGAAGGACCGCTATTGATAGTTAATGATATCTAATACTTAGAGCTAAACACGGGCTACGCATTAATTCGTCGTGTCACTTAGAGTCGAGGCAGATAAGACTTTTCGATGTTCTAATGTTTCGATTTTTTCCTGCAGATTCATTCTTGATTTTGTAATTTATGTACCCTTGCACTTCACCGCGAGACACAAGCGCTTTAGGAACTTCTACTTGTATTATCTTTATTCTCTTTGGGTCTACAGATTTCACGAAGTCGCATCTGAAAAATGCAGTCGCGGTTTTGCAGGTGTACTGGCCTCTCCGTGGAATTCGGCTTGAGTTCCGAGCGCGTGGGTGTTGCGAAACCCAATTCGTCCTTTTACTCAAGGTAAACTCTGTGCCACAAATAGAGGAAAACAAGTTTGTTCGGTGTTTCTAGCCTTTCGTAAAGCTTTTGATCCAGTACCATATCGACACCTAATAAAAACATGTGCCTACGGGATATCCATCAATGTTTGCGACCATATCTAAAATTCCCTAGCAGGAAGGCTCCAACGTAATGTTGGACGCAGAGTCACCTGCAGACACTAAAGTAACCTTCGGTGTGCCCCTGGGAAGTGTAATGGGACCATGGCTGTTCATGTTTTACAATAACAACTTACCAGACAGAATTAGTTGAAATCGATTGCTTTTCGCAGATAAAACACCTGTGAGGCATGTTATGTCCGTTAAAATTATAGTATCAGATTAGATCTTGGTTCAAAGACTGGCAACAAGTTCCTGGTGTAAATAAATGCACCGTACATCTCCCGTAGGGACATGGAAACAAGATAACGGTGAGTACAGATGCAAATAGTCATTTCTTCCTTCGCTCAACACATGAATGTAATAGGAAAGAAAATCAATTGCTACAATGTACCCATTACCATCTACTGTACAGCTGCTTACGAAGTATATAAGTAAATGTAGAACTTGATTAAATGTGAAAGGCAGTGTCTTCTGGCTGCAGGACTAGTCTATAGACTCTCATAAATATCTGAAAGCAGCAACGTGTAGAAATATGAAGCGGAACGAGGACGTAGGCTCATCTGCTGGCAAAGGCCAGGTTTCCGTTGGTAGTGTACCGTGGAGCCACAAGCTGTTTACGAAAGTGATGTGCCGTTCTCAGTTTTGAATTTTAACTAAATCGTCATTCTCATTTCTACTGATCTCCATATGTGTACTCGTAATACATGGTCAGACAACGATCACGTAAGTGTAATAATGCTTGGAAATTGAATGCACACCAACGTCTGAGTGGAGCGTCCGTTAGACAGCAAGCGTCTTGCCAACCAAGGAAAAAATTGGAAAATTAATGAAAGTTCAGGGAGAAAGATAAAAGCTTTGAGTCGTGTTAACTGATTCTACCGTCGCTGCTAGGTAGAACAACGTCATAATTATAACTAAAAATAAGAAAATTTTTACTATCGGACATCCAGAATATCGTGATTTTCATTTACAAATACAAAAACTTTGAAATTCGCCGGTGGTATTGCAATTTTGTCAAGGACGGCAAAAGGCTTGGAAGAACTGTTGAACGGTATGCATATTGTCTTGAAAAGAGGTTGTAACAAGAAAACCAATAATCTTAAAGCAAGGCTAAAAGAATCTAATAAAATCACATCTAGCGTCGCTGATGGAATTAGAATACGAAATGACACTCTGGTAGTACATGAGTTTTCTATTTGGGCAGCAAAATAACGACGACGGATATAAAGACAGTATGAAGTGCAGACTTACAACAGCAATAAATGCATTTCTGAAAAAGAGGAATTCGTTTACATCTAATATCAATTTAATTGTTAGGAAGTCTTCCCTGAAGGTATTTGTACGGAGTGTAGCATTATGCGGGAATGAAACAAGGACGATAAACAGTTCAGATTAGATTAGATTTACTTTCATTCCAATTGATCCGTAGTGAGGAGGTCCTTCAGGATGTAAAGCATGTCAGAAAAACAATAATACATGACAAAAAATTTACAACTGAAACAAATAAGCTAATGTACTTTCCACAGGTTCCAAGTGGAATGACCGTCATTTTTTTTAATGAACTCTATATGAATCATTTTACAAACTCTTTTAGAAAAGAGAAAAGCACAAGATTGGAAATGTGGGGCTGCAGCAGAACGCTGAAGATTAAATGGGTAGATCGGATAAGTAACGAAGACGTACTGAACCGAATTGGGAGAAAAGAAATTTATGGCATAAATTGTCTAAAAGAAGGGACCCGTTGATAAGACACATCCTGGGGCATGAGGTCAGTTTGATAATGGAAGTAAGCATGCAGTATAAAGAGTTTTTACTGTTAGTAGGTTCAAATGAATGCAGCTTGCAGTAGTTATACAGACAGAAACACACTTCTATAGGATAGACTAGCGTTCAGAGCTGCATCGAACCAGTCTTCCGTCTAATGACCACAAGTGCAACAATTACAAGCGTCTTGCCGTTAGCGGTCTGCATGCAAAGCGCAAGGTTCTCTTGGAATTTGCTTTTATTTAATGTGTGAATCGTGTCTCTGAGGACACCAGATACGCTGGGATACCCGAAGGCGCAAATGCTTTGCAAGGTGGCCCCCACCCCAGCAGCTGATCGCAGCCATCCGTCGTAAGCGATATCGCTGTAGTCGGTCGATCACCTCGACCCCGCCACGCAGGAGCTGCAGTACAGTTTTGCCAAGCAATTTCAACCAGTATTATTAAAGCCACTGCGTCGAGAAGTGCTGCATGGAAAATGACTGCTTCTTTAGCAGCAGTGGTACATGATGTCCGTATCTTGAAGAATACTTGCAGAACATAAATTTAAAAGAAAGGAATTGTAAACTACTAAACTTGTTTCGCATCGCTTTTTCCTATGAGGATTATTTAAACCAGTGGAGGTCATATTACGCTCTTCAGTTGTTAGAGGCCGTATTACGGTTGTTAGAGGGCGTATTACGCTCTTCAGTTGTAGGCAACTTCTGTCCACCAGTGTAGTAGTGCATTGTCTCTGTTTACTAATGGATCGATATACTTGGAGTGAGTACACTGATATGGTTGGTGAGTACTACGTAGCACACTACAACGGACGAGACGTACAGCGGGATTATCAACAACAATATCCTAATCGCCGTATCCCGCATCATACGACCTTTGCTGCTGTGTACCAACGTCTGCGTGAGACCGGGTCATTTAGCAGATTACCTGGACAGGGACGCCGTCGCACAGCAAGAACGCTGCAATTTGAGGAAGTTGCTGGAAGACGTCCCGCTCGCTACAAGACAACCCATGTGGTTCCAACATGACGGGGCGCCGGCGCATTTCAGTCGTCGTGTGCGTAGATGCCTGGACCGACGGTTCCCAGAAGCGTGGATTGGCAGAGGTGGCCCTGTATCATGACCTGCTCCGTCCCCAGATATGTCCCCTCTGGACTTTTTTGTGTGGGGAGAGATGCGCAACCTTGTTTACGCAACTCCTGCTGCATCAGAAGAGGATCTGGTTGCCCGGATAGTAGAGGCAGCAGAAACAATTCAGGATACTCTTTGGGTTTTTGCCCGTTTCAGACAGAACATCATCCGACGGTTTAACCTTTGTTTACGTGTCAATGTAGGCATTTTTGAAAATCTACTGTAATTGAAATTGGGTTGTGTTAATGTGTTGTCTCTTGGTCATACAAAAATGGAAAAGTGTTTGTTGGTTTAATTAATTTGCCGCCAGATAAATCTTCCTCTACCGGTTTAAATACTCCTCATAGGAAAAAATGACATTAGGAAAAAAATATTTGTTTTGATGTCCCCTACAACCTCCCAGAGTTTGTCGGTTTAAATACTTTCACCCTGTCTTAAATTTTTCACTGACTGCAAGTAAGTTGTGTACATCTTTTTAATGTGCTAATGTGATTCGTTTTTCACTTGTTTGTTAGACCTCAATTCCATTTTCAATCATTAGTTGTATAATTTAACTGCAAGTATGTAAACGTTTGTTTACCAATTTCGATGCGTCTGTAGAAATGTTGTCAAAGGCAGCACTGCCGATTACCATAAGCCTTGTTAGAAATTGCTTGAGGGACAGATACATTACATGAAATTACACGGGACTTAGTATATATAGATACATAATAGATTATCGCTGAACATTTAAATTAAAAGCACACTTAATATTATGTCATCCTGTTTAGAAGTTAAAAAACTTCTAATAATGCACGATGTTGTTTTATAAATAACTCAAAATAGTAGATGCAACCCAGGTTATCGTGATTATTACTATGAAATATGTGCAATGTATTCGCGGTTCGAATATCGACAACAATCAGCTGTGTAATGGAACGACGAGAATGAAACTTTGTGCCGGATTATACAACTGATGGTTGTCCATATTCGCAACTACGAATGCATTGCATGTATTTTATAACGACTGTAGACGCCGCAGAGCCTGTTGCTTCGGTCATGCATGCAGATGCGAAGGAGCATTGCATCGTATTTGGTTCAAATGGCTCTGAGCACTATGGGTCTCAACATCTGAGGTCATCCGTCCCCTAGACTTAGAACTTCTTAAACCTAACTAACCTAAGGACATCACACACATCCACGCCCGAGGCAGGATTCGAACCTGCGACCGTAGCGGTCGCGCGGTTGGAGACTGAAGCGCCTAGAACCGCTCGGCCACACCGGCCGGCCGCATCGTATTTATGGACAGCAGAGTCTGTCCAGTACCGTAGTAAGATGAACTTCCCATCAATTCTGTTGCTACAGCACAACCTTCAAAATACTAATCGCTGCAAATCGGAGAGAGTATTTGGTGTTAATTCTTAATATAAATGGCAACACCGGCCCTTCACTTCTCAGACTGGGTCGTGATTCCTGAATAAATTCTAAAGTAAGTTCTCATTCGATGTGAACAAAACAAAATGAAATACAACTGCAAAAGTACGCTTAGCTAAACAAAAGAGCCGCAGCAGGGGCCTTTCTCCCGTACACCGCATACAGATTGCCTGGGATTTTCATGCGATGAACGGCCTCTCTCTGCGATTTGCCCACACACGTGCCCATCGCTTCGGTGCGTCGCTGCTGTGCATGGCTCTTGAGTGAGGTGCAACTATGGGACAGCATACCGTAAGAGGGCAGAGGCGGATGACGGAGGCGGTCAGTGATTCACTAGGGACGGGGCGGACGCCGTTACCGTGACTCAGGGCGACAAACAGTGAAGTGTGGCTCGAGGTATGCGACTTGAAGCTGCCCCGCTAATGATGTCTGTACCTGGCAGGCTGCTGTAGTAACGAGCGCAGAAGCCAACTCTTACAGCTACAGGGTTATTACAAATGATTGAAGCGATTTCACAGCTCTACAATAACTTTATTATTTGAGATATTTTCACAATGCTTTGCACACACATACAAAAACTCAAAGTTTTTTTAGGCATTCACAAATGTTCGATATGTGCCCCTTTAGTGATTCGGCAGACATCCAGCCGATAATCAAGTTCCTCCCACACACGGCGCAGCATGTCCCCATCAATGAGTTCGAAAGCATCGTTGATGCGAGCTCGCAGTTCTGGCACGTTTCTTGGTAGAGGAGGTTTAAACACTGAATCTTTCACATAACCCCACAGAAAGAAATCGCATGGGGTTAAGTCGGGAGAGCGTGGAGGCCATGACATGAATTGTTGATCATGATCTCCACCACGACCGATCCATCGGTTTTCCAATCTCCTGTTTAAGAAATGCTTCTGCTTTAGCCTTTTCCGTAAGATTTTCCAAACCGTCGGCTGTGGTACGTTTAGCTCCCTGCTTGCTTTATTCGTCGACTTCCGCGGGCTACGCGTGAAACTTGCCCGCACGCGTTCAACCGTTTCGTTCACTGCAGGCCGACCCGTTGATTTCCCCTTACAGAGGCATCCAGAAGTTTTAAACTGCGCATACCATCGCCGAATGGAGTTAGCAGTTGCTGGATCTTTGTTGAACTTCGTCCTGAAGTGTCGTTGCACTGTTATGACTGACTGATGTGAGTGCATTTCAAGCACGACATACCCTTTCTCGGCTCCTGTCGCCATTCTGTCTCACTGCGCTCTCGAACGCTCTGGCGGCAGAAACCTGAAGAACGGCTTCAGCCGAAAAAAACTTTGAGTATTTCTACGTATCTGTAGTGTGTCGTGACCATATGTCAATGATTGGAGCTACAGTGAATTTATGAAATCGCTTCAATCATTTGTAATAGCCCTGTATATCTAAATCCACACTCTACGAATCACTTTTGGGTGAGTGGCAGAGGGTACTTTTTATTGTACCAAA
Organism: Schistocerca cancellata; assembly: GCF_023864275.1. Lineage (NCBI taxonomy): Eukaryota > Metazoa > Arthropoda > Insecta > Orthoptera > Acrididae > Schistocerca > Schistocerca cancellata. The sequence continues at coordinate 62,623,877 of NC_064628.1, read as the reverse complement.
GACGAATGCTACTTCTTGTAACATTCCAGGATACAGCGCGGAAAGACCCGCTGTTGTTTGCTTGATTTCATGTGCATGATCCCTGCAAGATAAGTACGCAGGGGGCTAAAGAATGTCCGCGATGTCTGCCCTGCAAGACGGTTCTTCAACTTTGCTAAGCAGGTTCTCGTGAGATGTACTAGGTCTCTTTTTCCAGTGCCCGCCACGTTGTTTCAACGTTTATGTTACTAAAATTTTTTGTTTTTAAAATTCATTCTTAATCACACCACGTATGTTACAAGAACATAGGTGACCGGTCTCGGTCATATCACATGACCATCATCAGACCTCTAATTTAATTTAGAAAGTAATAGAAACCTTACTAGGTTTACAATAAAATAAGACAATGCTTATAAGGATAAAATAGGCTTAAGTAGGAAGATGCTCCGCCTACCTCTTCTCCCTCCATCTCGCATCAACCAATCAGTATAAAAATAGGTTCACTTAATCGTCAAAACGTAAAAAACATAAAAGAAACAAAGTACAATAATAACATAAAATAGTTATGTATAATATCTCTTTACAGCCATGGAATTGTATAAAATATCAATTAAAGGCTTTAAAATAGCTGTACAGACTATGTATAGTCAGTGTGCCCTCTACGGGCTAAGGTGGTACTACCACAATGGCTTCAAAGTCAACGATGTCGACTGCAAGTATATATCTATGCTAGATTCAGTCTGTCTCTCTATTATTAAAATGTCATGAAACTGATTTATTAAAAGTGGAGTCATATTTCGTAATATTTCTATTTGGAAGTTTAAAATTGTGATATAAATATTTACATACTGTCCTAAGGTACATTTCTGCCATGGATACAACTGGGTTCCATGATTTTCTGAACAAAAGAGTACATATGTGTTCATAGAATTTCGTCAAAGAGGTCATAAAAATGTATTTCACGAAAATCTAACTGTTCATTGAGAAGCACTGACGGTTCATCTCAATAATGGTCATATATCTCAATCTGCTGCAAAATATTTAATAATAAGCCTTTATTCGTGTAATGAAGGACTTGCAAATTCTGTTGTACCGTCCCTTCGGCATGCTTATTAAAAGTTATGTGATGGCCAAAGACTGATTTTGCTCGTGCGGTACCTCATGTATGTTCTTTGTATCGTGTAGTAAAGCTCCGGCCTGTTTGGCCAATGTATACTTTTCTACAATCACCACATTGGTTTTTGTAAACCCCTGATCTGAGAAATCTATCGATATCATTACCTACAGTATGTCTTAATTTATTTTGCAAAGTATTCTTAGTTTCAAATGCTATTGTTATTTCAGAATTCTTAAATGGATTACTGATCCTATCTGATATGTTCCCCATGTAGGTCATTATGTTACTCTCTTGGGTATCAAACAAACTTGTAACTATTCGCAACGCCCTTTTGTACTCCTAGATGTATCGTATTAGTGTGCTCTAATATGGAGCACATAGATCTAAGCGGTATACGGTTATGAGCTATACAAGTGTTTGCATGCTACATCTTTCCTGGGCAATTACTGCAGCTTCCCAGTACTCTATCAATAAATCATAGTCTGCCATTTGCTTTACTTACAAATAAGCGTGTGTGGTCGTTCATAATATCGCTGCACGGGGTGATTCGAAAGTAACTGTACACACTCTCGGGGTGTAATGTATGGATCAAAGTAAGAGAAAAATGTTAAATAAAGTTTTATCTGACACTGCTCTAGTTCCGAATTATGATGCATAATGTCATTTGTGGTAGACATTACATCACTGGCCAGCATATGGACTGCTGCTGTTTTGTCCACGGTGTTCCTGCACAATGCAGACGGGAGTATCTCAAAGATGCGTAGCCTGATAAATGGACAGGTCCTCCAGGGCCAGTTGCTGGGTCCGCCAGATCTCCGGATCGTTAGTACTGGGCTTCTACCTTTGGGGCTGTCTCAAGAACCTCGTGAATGGTACAACTGAGAATGTTGCGCAACTAAGCAGTGAACTGAAAACAGCTGTGTAACTGCGCAGAATGAGATGAAAGCAGCTTACAACATTCCGAGGGTGGTAAGAAGTCGAGGACGGAACTGCCTTCGTCTACTCGGACATCATTTTGAACATGTCCTGCGGTAAACGTACAGTACGTGGCTGAGATGCATTTTGCGTCCTTTCGTGTCGTTGCTTTCCGAGAAGAATTAATTTTGTGGTGTCTGTGTTGCTCCTGCGATCCATACTCTACTGCATAACTCTGAAATAATGCAATGCAGACGAAGCTTTGATTAACGTTTACCCTTATTTTGATGCATACATGAGGCGCACGAAGTGTATATAGTTATTTGTGAATCACCCTGTATATTTGTACTCGCAGATATTATATTATCGTTATAACTCTAGTTCTGTCTCATTAATTGTGTAGTCAAAGGATAGTGTCATTTTACGTTATGTCAAGTATACAACAGTAATGGTCCTATCATACTCGGCAAGAGCATGCTGAACATCGCTGCTGTGCCTGTAGCTCATTCACCATCCGGGATGAAGTTGTGCGTCCTGCCCATCAGGAAATTTTCGATCCAGTAGCAAACCTCTTTGGATCTACGACAGTAACACATTTTTTTTAGAAGACGAGGATGTGTTTTCGAAACTCTAGGTACAAGTCAAATCGGTTTCCTCTATTCATAACTCTGAGGATAATAGTGCCGTGGAACGAGTCAGTTCACAGGTTATTATATTAATATGTACTTCGATGACAGTAAATGATGATCGTTTACAAGTCAGATCATATAAAAATATTTACTTATTATTACATAAAGTTTGTAATTAAAAATTCCTCCCTGGAATAGAAAAAGTTAATCAGAAAAGAAGCTGCTAGTTTACTTTCAAATTTCGGATTGCTATTTGTCGTGCATCTTACATTTATAAGGTATGGGATCAAAGATTATGGTAACAGTGTTATTAGCCCTTTTCTGAGCGGTAATCAGCTTTAGTGAAGAGTGGTGAAAGTCTTTTCTTCTAGGGATGTAATTATGAGTAACATCACGCTTTCTGAACTGTAATGGGTTTTCTATAACTAATTCCACGAGAGAAGTTGGTGAAATACTCAGCTCACATGTTCTTCACACGACGTACGTGTGTAGGTACTACCTATTTTTCATAGGGTACGCTTTTCTGCAATGAAAAAAAAATTCTTAAAGATCAGTTATCGGTACATCTGAAGTAGTTCCACTGTACATTTTGGAGTCAGAATGTGTTATCATCATCTACACTTGATGGTCTTGGCAAAATGTTCCAACAAAATACTCAGAGTTGTTCCGATCTTTTCATAGGTATTCTTCCTTATTGCTTGTTAAGTCTTGTCTGTTTTGGCAATCTGTCTTAATTCAATCTGTCAACTTGTTCTTAGCACTTTCTTCTTTAATCGTTCACTTTTTCCTCAATATTATAAACGTAAAGTTCTGTTTTTATGTTTTTGTTATATTCTGTTAAATCTTCAGCATCCTTTAATCGTACAAGATGTGTGTTCAAGGCGCCGAAATTTTAGTTCCTGTCTCTCGATCTTTATTGTAACATATATCTGCTCCTAGGTAGCAGAAATGAGATATATGTCTTTGAATTTCCTGATGATAATTGCCTTTGAACGGAATGGATATTTCCCATGAAGTGACGTTGCTCTGGTTTTAGGTAGCGAAGTTTCTAAGTTACATTTTTTGACAGTTGGTTCAAGTTCGTATACAAATAGTTGAAGATCATTTCTCTTCTTTGTGTGACTCTAAGATCGTCTGTAAATCGTAAAACATTTATTGCTGTATCATAATTTATTTTTGTCCTGCGGTATATCTCTGTTTTCTATTTTTTTAACGATATGGCCAATTTATATGTTAAATAATGTGAATGAAATACTACACCCTTGTCTTAGTCCTTGAGTAAATGTTAATTTAAAGTTCTTAGTCTACCTGCATTGATTAAAATATCAGCCGTTTGGTACATTCTTTTTTAATGTTTCAGTTAAACGGTGGGTATTCTCTAAGGCTCATAATAGCCCACAGATTTCATCCGTTTACTTTACCAAAGGATTTCTTTAAGTCTGTAAACACAATATGAATCTATAAGTTTAATCCTCAGTGTTTTTCTATTATTGTTTTCTGTTTATTGTTTTAAAGATATTGTGTGTGCATGAACAAACTTTTCTAAATCCAGCTTGTTCTTCCTGTAATATTATATCAGTTATTATCTTACGCCGATTATTTATTTTATTCTAGAGTATACTTTATAGACGGCGTTGAATAGGCTTACCTGTAGTTCTAGCATTTATTTCTTCCACTTCCCTTAAGTAGATACATTAATTGAGCTGTATGTCGTGCAGATGGTATGTGACACTTCTTCCAACATCCGTTTATTAAGTATAAGAGCCTTAGTGCAAAAACATTCCGACATATTTTGGCAGTTCAGTGGTCATACCGTGTAGACTACAAACTTTCCAATTTTTTTTTTCTTTTAATGCTTGACTTCATTCTGACAGTGTTATTGGGCCTAATGTATTTAATTCTCTATCAGTATTTTCTACCTCACCACGGTATGAATATTCATAGTGGTTTTTCCACTTTTCATCATAAGTTATATTTAATCTTACTGGTCTTTCCTGTTGTATTAAGTGTTTTAGTACTTTGTGAGGTATTAATTGTTAGCCATGAATACCATTTTCGATATTAGTCGTGCTTTTGCTTGATCTCTCTTCTTTTGTATTATCATGATTTTCTGGTGTAGGTATTTGTATATATTTATCAGCTGCTTTTTTCTCTTTTATTATTTTCTCAAGTGCTTCATTCCACAACCTTTCCCTAAGACTTCCGTTGCACCTTTCTTTGCACATGTCATTATGCTTTCCCATTTTCGTTTATAACTTCTTTTGTCGTTGCATTACCTACATAGCATTGTAGTCTTTTTTGGTATATAAGTCGTATACTCTCCTCTTGCATAAGGCATGCTTCATATACTTCCTCATTATTATTTAATTTTTGTTTGATTTTGTTCCATCTTCTTAACAGTATAATTTATGGAATAACCAAAAGAGCGGCGTGATCCGGTTTCGGAACCTTTAAGTACTCTAATAACTGATGTATTGCTCTCCAAAACTCGCTATAACGCAAACTGCAAAAGCGTCTGCGCACAATTTTCTAAGACGCTGTAAATTACTTTCATTCATTTCATATGTTCTTTAATCTGTACCACCCAGATTTTTTTAAAGAGAACCTTACTTATTAATCCTTGCCCATGCAATAAATTTATCATTAGTGTTTTACGTAAATATGATAACTAACGCCAACATATTTCGATAAATGCAAAGCGTCTATCCTCCTTCGGATAGTGGTACATTCTAAATTAGGAAAATAGAAATTTAAACTTCTAAGTCAATGCAATCAAAAGATACAGCCATACATGTCGCACATTTTGATAGTCGCAAACTCACGCGTCGAAATCTATGGGGGACTTCCCATTGAATTAGAATCATTAATTTGTAACTATATCACACTTAAAAATATTTTTTGTCATTTGTTACCCGACTGCCCGTCTGTCTGTCTGCAAAGACCCATTTTCTGCAAGAACATATAGACGAATGAAGTTGAAATTTATGTCACATACTAAGATCTACGATCCCTTGGCGTTCTAGGAAATTTAAGTTTCTACGTCAATGCAATCAACAGATGCGAACATTTATGTCATCTTTTGACACTCGTAAACTCATACTTCAAAAGCTGTAGGGTTCTTACCGTTAACTTAGAACCTTGAAATTAGGTAAGAAGCAAGATTTACAGTAAAAGTAAACGAAAAATCCTAAAATTGTTAACCTATAAATATGACATAAAAAATCTTTTTTGCGTTAGAACTTACATTGCATCCGTTATACATCAAAAGCGTGATAGAAAAATATTACTGCATATAAAAATAAAATGTAAGTTTAGTCACGTTTTAGTAAGTAAATAAAATGTTTCATTAAATTTTCTCTCTACGTAGTTCCTTGCTGGCTTCTTTTTATATTTCTGGGCTAGTCTCAGGAACTACTGTAGAGATTTTCACGCCATTTCTCTTAATAGTAGACGGGGTCGTTATAAGAAATAAATATCAGATATCTTTTCGGAAACATCAACAATATCTCAAATCATACTGAACGCTGTTAGAAGCTGTCAGTTATAGACTCAAAAGATGGAAATCTTCAAATAGTGTGGTTCAACGTGTTCAGCTTACGACAGGTCCAGCAGTAGGTATAACAATTAACAAATCGCAAGGTGCAACCTTAGAAAAAGTTGTCGTTCGTATTACTAAAAACTTAAAAATATCAGTGTTGTATGTAGCTTGCCCTACAGCAACGTTATTGTCTGGACGTTTCTTAATCCTAAATTCAGTTAGGTTTAATTCTCCATCTGAAATCTCAGAATTGAGTACTGCAAGTATGGAAATCGAAAGACTGAAGCAAAACAAATTAATACCATATTTTAAATTTTTGGCGTAAGCTGAAAATAACGCAGTTCAAATCATATTTCACAGCGTGTAATCATTACAAAAACGTTTGGCAAATATCATCACAGATTCTGTCATTCTTTCTCTCCCTGCCGCACTATTTGTTGAAACCGGGGGGTGTTGTAGCGATACTTTTAATTTTGATGGTTTTGGTGAGGTGTGCAGGCTAGAGGATCCGGCAGTAGCTAATGCTAATCCAGGCCGGAGATATGTTGCGTTTGTACGTCACTATCTAAGAGATGTTGCAACAAATGGATCATATAAAACGGACAGCTTAAGTAACCCAGCCCGGAAACTACCATTGTAACTGTACACATTTTTAATTGTTCGCCGTCCGGTTGATTGGTGTTTATAGGTTGTCGCAATGTCTAACTAATGTTGCTACAGAATGCATAGAAACCGTGATATACGATAGCAACGGCAACGATTACATTTTTCGTCTGTTGTATGAGTTTTCAAAATAGGTTTTAAAACCAAAACCAGAAATGAAATTTTGGGTTACTTCTCCTCTAAAGGGATGTTAGCGTCAATAAACCAAGGCATTACAAAAGCTAACATAAAGCCGACAACGTTTTTTTCTAACTTTCGTATACAATATACCATACATTCTTTTTCAGTCATCACTTGCAAATCTGATTCAAATTTAATACTGACGTAATCATTTTAATTTAATTTTCAGTTTTCGTACGAACTACTAAACCCGCATTTGACCGCAATCCCACATGATCTTGAGAGAGGAAACGCCGAAGACGCTTCGGTTTTGTAAATATTTAATCACTCTCGACATAAAGATACAAACGCTGAAGACGCTTCAGTTTTGTAAATATTTAATCACTCTCGACATAAAGATACAGATGATACATTTCGGGGACTTTTTTTGGAGCTGAAATATTCGTTAGTAAAATACCTACATCTAGTTTCGACGGGAATTGAAGTCCCTGGATTAAATTTCGTAATTTTCTGTTGTTTGAATTGAAGTATCAGATGCCAGTATCTACTAATCACTTATTTCTGTCATAGTTACAATACTATTATTACTGGAATATTAAAAGAATAAATGATGCATGAGGACATAGGATAAAAAAATACGCTCATTGATCTTTAAACTCTGATTTGGCCAACTCAAATATCATTCAGTAACAAATTTAAAAAAGCTTAAATAATTGATGTTTCTAATTAGCATCTTGATATAGGGTCTATAGCATAGCATGTTAATATAAATCCAGTATTAATAAAATACGTGAAAAATTAGAATAGTAAATGTGAAAATACCCAAAAAAATTAAAATATTCTAGAAAGTATTGGAATTCTTGGGACCGATATATTGCTAGTATCGATATCGCTAAGAGGCAAAAATCGTAGAGATTCTCGATTCCCGGGATGGATGAAATGTCTACATACACTTGTACTGAACCCTCAGAGCGCGAATCCACTTGACCAATTTCTACGGTTCCGTACCTCAATAGGTAAAAGCGGAACTGTTATAGGACCACTTTGTTTCTCGTGTGTCTTTCTGTCTGTCTGCCTGTCTGTCTGTCTCTCTGGCTGTTAAGACGACTTTACCTAAGAAACAGGTTGAGGTATCGAGTTGAAATTTTGTCACATACGAAGACCTATCGTTTTGGCGGTGTAAAAAATTTTAAGGTTCTAAGTGAATGCAATCCAAATACACGGAAATTATTTGATACTCTCAAACTCACTAATTAAAATGTAAAAAACAGCAATGTGCCGGACCGAGCGGGATGGCGCAGTGGTTAGACACTGAACTCGCATTCGGGAGGACGACGGTTCAATCCCGCGTCCGGCCATCCTGATTTAGGTTTTCCGTGATTTCCCTAAATCACTCCAGGCAAATGCCGGGATGGTTCCTCTGAAAGGGCACGGCCGACTTCCTTCCCAATCCTTCCCTAATCCGATGAGACCGATGACCACGCTGTCTGGTCTCCTTCCCCAAACCAACCAACCAACCAACCAGCAATGTGCCGGATTCGTATTGTGATCTACGTAATACTTTTCGTCTTATATCAGTCACTATCATACTATATCTTCTTAACAAGTTCAAAACTCTCTTTGTAGACACAAGTGAAACAGACATATCTAGCCAAAAAGTAATTTTCGTAATAATACATCCCGCAAGAAATCAGAGTGAAAGACTGAACGAGCAAAATTTTGATAACAATACGACCTTCGTCTTCCTACGTAAAATAAGTTTCCTGCATCAACTATGCATTAATGCTACCGCCAGAACCACCTATGATTAGTGGCATAAGATGCTAAAACAAGGAGTATAGGCTTAGCAGCAACAAAGCAATCCGCCCATATATTTTTTGTTTATTCAATCGATCTTCGGACGTAATGTCTGCTAACCTAATTGGCTTTGTAAAAATGTGTGTTCTTTGTCCTAAAACATATTAAGCCATTATAGAGCAATGCTATTCGTTGGAAGTATCAACGCTCTGCATCCAAAGACAAGCTGTTCGAAGTCTCCTGCCGAACCACAGTCGAATCAGGGTCTAGCGGCAGAGTCAAGGCAGTAAAGATGATGGCGATATTTTGCTTGGCTAAAAAGCAACCGTCACGTTGTTCTAAAACTTTGATTGCACCTCAGATCCGTGTATCACAAGCCAATGGAAATGCAAACGAGATCTGCGGAGTGTTGACCAACATATAGCACATTTCATTTATGAATAGTCGTTCTGGATTGTACTTTGCTATTTTGGAAGTTCTTCTGGTACAATTCTTTCATACTTGCAAACTTCAAATCCGTACTATGTCTCTAAAAACAGCTTCATCTTATCAATAGGTCAACAGTGCTCTTTAATCCAAATTACAATAACATTTTTAATATTAATGTCAAGATGGTGGATCCGTTCCGATATTCTGAAGACGATTTGATGACTGATGTTATTAAATACGTGGATTCCACTTGATAAATATTTTCGTCCAGTTCTTCCTACAAACAACTTATGCAGGGGTTCCGTAATTCCTATTACGGGCTTCTAAGGGCTGTAGAGGGGAATTAGTAGATAAAGTTTTGGCAAGCAACCGTTTCAAAAAAGTGTACCGTTTGGAAGTAAAATAAGTTTGAAGATCGGAACACTTACAAATCTTTCTAGGAATCGTGAAACAGCCTGTACAATGAGACCCTACAGACAAACAATAATGTGCTAGTTTTCGCGAGGTAGATCAAATCTCAGAATCCCAAAAATTTATATATTTTTGAAACTGCTACCGAAACCAGGCCCTGGAACTTATACTTTGTTCCTTACAGTCAGTCATATATGCTAAGTAAAGAGGGAGAGATTTTGGTGAGATAACATTAGAACATTTGTTGCTGCATCTCACTCGGGACTGTCGGTGATCCATGATGAGGCAACAACACTGATTCCAGCCGTGAGGAGTAATGAGCGAGCACAGCGAAGGCTACTGCGTGCAAATATTGACATGGGAAAGAGAAACGTACTGTGCTCGGTATTTTGTTAGTCTCATCTGTGTTAATGTGAGGGAGCCGCTGTGGTAACGAGCTGTGAAAGTGAGCTTGCAGTATACCCAACTCGGAGACCTTCAGCACTGAGGATTCATTAGTAAGCGTCAGTTATTGTGGTCACCAGCGGCACGCTTTCAGGTACCTCAGAAGACGCTGCGTGTTATAAGAAACGGATGCCGCGCGAAGGCATTTATTACACTTTACTGTTGTCTAAAATCGACGCACGTTGTATCAGGACTTCTGCTCAGCCTGAAGACTTTTTCTCCGGTGATGTTTTTAAATCTACAGATCGGTGCAAGCAGACGGGTGCTTTATTGCTTGACTTGCGAAAATCATTTCCTCATTATTTCAGGAAGGTTATTAACGAAAGGATGGTAACAAATTCAGGGTCATATTTATCGAGAATTTCTTGCGTTATGAATACTCCAGCGTGTATAGAAAACAGCTCACCTCATTCCTATTTACAGAACGAGTAAAAGAGCTGAGGCACAGAATTACAAATCGATATAGATGACGTTCGTCTATTGCAGGACTAAAGATCAAGATCTAAGGGTAAATATTATGAAAAACAAGCTTTTGTCAAGGAACCTGTTTCAGGAAAAACGTCTGTGAAACTCGGGCTGTTTCATTCATACAATACATTTTGTAGTTGTACAAGTAGATTCCATCTTCCAAGATTTCCTATTTTACAGCTCTTCATTCGCCATCCAGTAAAACGTACTGGATGCTACACTGTCCAGCCACAAAAAAATGGTTCAAATGGCTTTGAGCACTAAGGGACTTAACATCTGAGGTCATCAGTCCCCTAGAACTTACAACTACTTAAGGGGCTCCGGAACGCCCTATACTTGCAATGTTAAAATAACGCTTATAAATTACATCTTTCCTCACAAAGTATTTGAGGTAGGAAGTTGAACTTTTTGCAGATTATTTATTGGAATATGTGCTACAAGTTAACACAGGGATTTTACAAAATTTTAGTTCAGTTATTAAAGATGAATTTTTTTCAATTGTAATGAAAATTCACAACATTTCTTTGCAATTTTTTATTTATATATTCAAAAATATACAGTTTTTTGGAAAAAGGCTGTGTTAAATTATGCAGAAGGTACTGTGTAACATTTACTGAAAGTTTGAAACAAATATGTTTGGAAGATCCTTAGAAAACATGTAATTAGTATGAGGAAATAAAAGTTTTGGGAATCGAGCGACAAAGATTGGATTAACTTTTTAGTGCATTCCAGGTCCATAGGATGGATTATCTTCATCCTCTGCAAACTCCTCCTCCAGCTTCCTCTTGTTCCTCCTCCTGTTTACTCTTGCTTGTATTTCTAGACTCTTTACAGCCCTGTCTGCAGCCCGAAGGCGTTCCTTGTCTAAAGCAAGCATCGCTCGTACCATGTTAGAACCTATCTTCATTCCCATATTTCTAAATACCTTGCACCTTACAATGTTGCCATCATTGAAAGTCGCAACAGCAATTTTACTTTTACTCATTATTATACTTCAACAAAACAGAGACTCAAGGAACAGAATTAATTACGAATATTTTCGAGATAACGACAGAGTAAATAAACATGAAACAATCGACAATCACACCCGCGATATATATTGAACCATCACAGGTTAGCCACAACACATACTTTATACGTTAATAATAACACCATTTGACAGCAGTTTAACAGCGCCACAGTGGGTCACGCCCATGTAGAACACATTTCAAAAAAAATTTAAAAATAGTTATAGTCTTCGGAATCGAATAAATTATATATCTATTAAAAGGTAATAGTCTGCAGATTCAGAAAACGCAAAAAAGTAAAAATTGAACTTTTCATGATTTTGAGCCTTTCCGGAGCCCCTTAAACGTAACTAACCTAAGGACATCACACACATCCATGCCAGAGGCAGGATTCGAACCTGCGACAGTAGGAGTCGCTCAGTTCCGGACTGAAGCGCCTAGAACCGCTCAGCCACCGCGGCCGGCTGTCCAGCCACATTAATGTGCCCACCTGACAGAAACTTGGCTAACCACATTCTGCAGCGTGGACAACCGCGAGACGTCTACGAAGTGAGTCAGTGAGGTCCTTGAAGGTTGTATGGTATTGTATGTTAACCGGGGACCTAGAAACGACGGAGAGGCTCCGTCCCCGCCGCAGCCGCAGTGGTCCACAACCCCACGACGACTACCGCAGTCCACTTCACCCCTCCGCCCCCCCCCCACACCGAACCCAGGGTTATTGTGCGGTTCGGCCCCCGGTGGACACCCCCACTCCCCCCCAGGGAACGTCTCACACCAGACGAGTGTAACTCCTATGTTTGCGTGGTAGAGTAATTTGTGGTGTACGCGTACGTGGAGAACTTGTTTGCGCAGCAATCGCCGACATAGTGTAACTGAGGCGGAATAAGGGGAATCAGCCCGCATTCGCCGAGGCAGATGGAAAACCGCCTAAAAACCATCCACAGGCTGGCCGGTTCACCGGACCTCGACACAAATCCGCCGGGCGGATTCGTGCCGGGGACCGGCGCTCCTCCTCACTCCGGAAAGCCGTGCGTTAGACCGCTCGGCTATCCGGGCAGGTTCCTTGAAGGTACTGACAGGGAAGTCGAGCCGTACCGGTACCAGTGCCGTGGTGAGCTGCGGTAGGTTTCTCCATTGAGGATCCATGGCACGAACAGCCCTTTCGAGATGGTCCCACAGATTCTCGGTTCGGTTTCAATCCGGCGACTTAGGTGGCCATGGGAGTACGGTAAACTTATCCTCGTGCTTTTCGGACCCGCACTTTACACTGCGAACTGCTTGAGACGTTGTATTGTCCTGCTGGTAGATGCCATCATTGTGCCTGCCGGAATGGCGAGATCACCCAGGGAATGCGGCTGAAGCATTCCGCAGATCGTAACGCTCCCTCTTCGTTTGCTTTCGGATGTTTCACTCCGTACTTCACAGTCCGATAGAGCGTAAAACGTGATTTATGTGAAAAGGTCTGCTATTTCCACTTACTGGACGTGCAGCTGCGGTATTGCCGTGCAAATTCCGGCCTTCGTCGCCGATTAATCGCAGTTAGCATGGGCGCATGAATCAGGAGCCCGCTGCGGAGGGCCGTACGCACGAACGTTCGCTCGTCGCTCGTTGAGGAGACGCTGCTGGCAGCCCGACCTGGGCGGTAGGTGGCTCAGCGGTGGCGCTTCTATTCGCCAGCAGACATCTCAGCAGCCTCCCATCTCATCTGCGGCCCGCGAAGCACCACAGTTGCCTCAGCAACTGTTTTGGGCAGCGCTATTTTGGCGTGTACCTAAACCACGGTGGCACTTCAACAGTTTACAGAATTAGCCGTTTTGGCATTGCTTGCAACCTTTGCCCGAAAACCAATGATCATTTTCTTTTGGACGGCAGATCAATCGTTTCGTTTCCACGACTGCACTGTTTTCTGCATCCCCCCCTCCCCATATATGCTTTACGTATCCCCCACTGCTTTTGTGAAAGGTTAGTGCACATTTATATCGAACACAGGCGGTGGTCAGATTGACGTGATTGGGCCTTGCATTAGCCTTCATTTACATCTACAAATATTCTCCGTAAACCACCATATTATACAGGGTGGTCCATTGATCGTGACCGGGCCAAATATCTCACGAAATAAGCGTCAAACGAAAAAACTACAAAGAACGGAACTTGTCTAGCTTGAAGGGGGAAACCAGATGGCGCTATGGTTGGCCCGCTAGATAGCGGTGCTATACGTCAAACGGATATCAACTGCGTTTTTTTAAATAGGAACCCCCATTCTTATTACATATTCGTGTAGTACGTAAAGAAATATGAATGTTTTAGTTGGACCACTTTTTTCGCTTTCTGAGAGATGACGCTGTAATAGTCATAAACATATACCTCACGATTTTAGATGAACAGTTGATAACAGGTAGGATTTTAAATTAAAATTCATAACGTAGGTACGTTTGAACATTTTATTTGTTTTTACAATGCGATACATGTACCTTTTGTGAACTTATCATTTCTGAGAACGCATGCTGTTACAGCGTTATTACCTGTAAATACCACATTAATGCAATAAATGCTCAAAATGATGTCCGTCAACCTCAATGCGTTTGGCAATACGTGTAACGACATTCCTCTCAACAGCGAGTAGTTCGCCTTCCGTAATGTTCGCACATGCATTGACAATGCGCTGACGCATGTTGTCAGGCGTTGTCGGTAGATCACGATAGCAAAATTCCTTCAACTTTCACCACAGAAAGAAATCTGGGGACGTCAGATTCGGTGAAAGTGCGGGCCATGGTATCGTGCTTCGACGACCAATCCACCTGTCATGAAATGCGCTATTCAATACCGCTTGAACCGCACGCGAGCTATGGGCCAGACATTCATCATGTTGGAAGTACATCGCCATTCTGTCATGCAGTGAAACATCTTGTAGTAACATCGCTAGAACATTACGTAGGAAATCAGCATACATTGCACCATTTAGATTGCCATCGATAAAATGGGGGCCAATTATCCTTCCTCCCATAATGACGCACCATACATTAACCTGCCAATGTCGCTGATGTTCCACTTGTCGCAGTCATCGTAGATTTTCCGTTGCCCAGTAGTAGATATTATGCCGGTTTACGTTACCGCTGTTGATGAATGACGCTAAACAGAACGCGTGCAAAAAATCTGTCATCGTCCCGTAATTTCTCTTATGCCCAGTGGCAGAACTGTACACGACGTTCAGAGTCGTCGCCATGCATTTCCTGGTGCATAGAAATATGGTACAGGTGCAATCGATGTTCATGTAGTATTCTCGACACCGACGTTTTTGACATACTCGATTCTCGCGCAATTTGTCTGCTACTGATGTACGGATTAGCCGCGACAACAGCTAAAACACCTACTTGGGCACCATTATTTGTTGGAGGCCGTGGCTGACGTTTCACATTTGGTTAAACACTCCCTGTTTCCTTAAATAACCTGAACTATCCGGCGAACGGTCCGGATACTTGGATGATGTCGTCCTGGATACCGAGTAGCATACATAGCACACGCCCGTTGGGCATTTTAATCACAATAGCCATACATCAACACGATATCGACCTTTTCCGCAATTGGTAAACGGTCCATTTTAACACGGGTAATGTATCACGAAGCAAATACCGTCCGCACTGGCGGGATGTTACGTGATAACACGTACTTATAAGTTTGTGACTATTGCAGCGCCATCCATCACAAAACGAAAAAAGTGGTCCAACTAAAACATTCATATTTCTTTACGTACTACACGAATATGCAATAAAAATGGGGGTTCCTATTAAAAAAAAAATAATAACGCAGTTGATATCCGTTTGACCTATGCCAGCGCCATCTAGCGGGCCGACCATAGCGCCATCTGGTTTGCTCCTTCAAGCTACACGAGTTTCGTTCTTTGTAGTTTTTTTCGTTTGACGCTTATTTGGTGAGATATTTGGCCCGGTCACTATCATAGCTAAGGCTCACCGGCCATTTGACCATCTTCTTCTGTGCGGAAGCAAAAAACAGTGCCCGAACTCTTACGGGAAACAGCGAAAAGCCGGAGTAATGAGTATAATGAGCACGGGCATTATGAATATAGTGCGGGACGATAAGTTGGGAATGTGGGTCTCACAGGAGGCGTGCCAGAGATAAGTCCCTGCAGTCGCACTATCCTCGGTGGCTCAGATGGATAGAGCGTCTGCCATGTGAGCAGGAGATTCCGGGTACGAGTCCCGGTCGGGGCACACATTTTAAACTGTCCCCGTTGACTTATATCAACGGCTGTATGCAGCTATGGGTATTCATTTCATTGTAATTTCCTTTCCTGTTTCACACACAAGTGGAGCTAGGGAAAGCAACTGTCTGTAGGCTTTCGCACGAGCCCTAATTTTTATCTTGTCCTCGCGACCCTTGTGCGAAATGTGTGTTGGCGGCAGTAGATTCGTTTTGCAGTCAACTGCCTGTTCTATTAATTTTCCGTATAGTATTTCGCGAAAATAACGCCGTCTTCCCTTGAGGGATCCGCATTTGAGTTCACAACGCATCTCCGTGTTGATGGAGACTGACGGTAAAAATTTTAGCAGAACGTCTCCCAACTGCTTCGTTGCCTTCCTTTAATTCGACCTGACGAGGACCCCGCACCGTAGAGCAGTACCCAAGATAGTGTCACACCAGTTTTCTCTGTGCAGTCTCCTTTATAGACCTATCAAATTCTCTCAATAAACCGAAGTTGACCATTCGCCTTCTCTACTGCCGACTTTATACGGTCGTTCAATTTCGTATCACTTACGCCTAGATATTTGATCTACGTGTTTATGTCAAGCAACACACCGATAGTATTCTATTCATGCGCTACAGGATTGTTTCTCCTACGCATCCACATTAACTTCTATTTCTCTACTTTTACAGCTGCCACTCATCACACTAAAGACAAATTCTCAGTCATCACATATCCTCCTACTGTCACTCAACGACGACAGTTTTCCGTGCACCACAGCACCGTCAGCAGAAGTCGCAGGCTGCTGTTCACCCTGTCTGTCAGATCATTTATGCACACAGGATGAACCAGAACGCCATCGAGAAGTTTCCGTAGGTTGTTCAGATAGTTAGTATTTTGGCATAATGGACACGACGTCTCCGGTGGCTCTTTACAGAGTATTTACATTTCGTTTGGTTTCTCGCCCCAGATAAGCTTTGTATCTGTATTACATAGAGAAAATGCACATCGGTGCAAATGTCGACGGCATGCGCTGCGTGCCTTGTTTCCATTCACTCAGGGTACCTGCTGTTGATAGAAGTAACGGCCCCCTTGCCTCATTGCTGTCAAGTTTGCATTCAGACTACTCGATTCTGTCTAGGATTTTGTTTACCCACAGCGTTAGTTAAGTTTTGACAGCGATACACAACAGTATCGTGGTTTGGTTTACTGCTGAAGAGTTCAAATGGTTCAAACGGCTCTGAGCACTATGGGACTTAACGTCTGAGGTCATCAGTCCCCTAGAACTTAGAACTACTTAAACCTAACTAATCTAAGGACATCACACACATCCATGACCGAGTCAGGATTCGAACCTACGACCGTAGTGGTCGCGCGGTTCCGGACTGAAGCGCCTAGAACCGCTCGGCTATGCTGAAGAGTCAGCTGGTGTACGCCTCACGTGTGGGTTCATAGAATGCAGTGGAAAAGCTGCACAGCGACTCTATGCAGAGCCAGCTGTTCCTGCCCCAGCCACCTCCACGTAACGGTACTTTAACATCTGAGAGTTGTTGCAGTATCCTGTGTTTTGTCTTACACGATCTGATGATTACATGTTACAGTCTCTTTAATAAGTTTTTACTAGGTCTTTCTTGTCCATCTGTCTTTTGTTACAAATTTTGTAATTATTTTAAAGTAATTTCCCGATGAGATAGAGACTTGAAATTTTAAAGATAGCTTTGAAATGCATAACAATGAAAAATTAACTCGCTTTCGGGGGTCGCTCTGTTTGGGAGGGGTTGGGAAGGAAAAGTTTGGTAATGCCTGAGGTCCAGGCTGCCTTGTACGACTGGCATATTGTGTGGGTGTATCGGAACGCATTCAGGGGTTGTATGTGCGGGCCGGCATGGCTGAGCGATTGTAGGGGGAAGTAGGGGATGGGCAGAGAGGCTTTCGAGGAGGAGATGTGTGCAACATACAGAAGGAATGATCAGTATTCAGGGATATGACAGGAACTATCAGGTGCAGCAAAAAAAGTAGTGGTGAACATCGGCTCTAAAAAGCATACCTTACGAGGTATGAGCACTTCTTCCATACTGTGAAACAAATCTCATCTATTGCAAGCTCTTGGCTTTTTATGCTTTGGGAGGAGATAGTAGGGACCAAAATAAGTAAAAAAAAGTCTAGTATATATGCGCTCCAAAATGCATGCGTTAAGACATATGAACACTAGTTGCTCTTCGCTACTGTGAAACACAACTCTTCTAATGAACATGTGCTCATAGTTCTTAAGATATGCACTTTAGAACCCATGGTTACTGGACATTTTTATCTTTTTTTGGTCCATGGTACCATCTTTCAAAATATAGAAAACAAAGAGTTTGCAGTAGAAGATATTTGTTTCACAGTATCGAAGATGTGAAGTGTTCACAGCTCTTAAGGTACTTACTTAAGAGCCCAGTTTTACTAGACTTCATATTGTTCTTTCTGTCAGGTCCTTGAATACTGACCATTTCTCCTGGGACATGCTGTATGTCCCTAGAGGGGAAGCTGCGGGTATAAAGCAAGTATTGAAATAAAACTCTTACGAAAACTCACACAAAGTTAAATTTACTTGCTTCTTTATTTTATTCGTTGGGAAAATAGCAATTGCACAGATTGATGTATTATTAGTAAGTTGGTATAACACTATTCTATTTCATATCTTATCAGACGAAAAGAAACTGTAATAAACCTGAACACATGTTTCGTCAAAATGTTTAAAATCTCTTGAGAAACTTCACACACAGAAGACTAAAAGATAGAAAATAATTATTTAAATAAAAATAAATTTTTAACTTAAAACATTTTTCAGTCGGACTAAAAAGTTTAAAATTATTAGCCCCATTCAGTTTCCTAACCCCGCACACAGTAATTCTGAAACTGACTGTGAATTTTCAACAGCTGTGAAAATACTTGTACGATCTGTAACGAAAAACGTGGGGCGCGTGCAATATATAATTGGTGAATGTGCAGTTCACGTCCTTATTACTATATATTGCATGCGCCCCACATTTCTCGTTATAAACCTTACAAGTACTTACACAGCTATTAATAATTCGCAGTCATAAATTTTCAGAACTATCTGTATGGGATTAGGAATCTGTATGGAGCTAGGAAAAAAATATTTAATACTTCTTAGTCAGAGTTTAAAACGCTTTAAATTAAAAATAAATTTATTTCTATTTAAATAATTTATTCACTATTGTGATGGTACTTTTACAGAAAGGAACTGCGTTAACAATCAGAATTAGATTGTCACTCTGCAGCGGAGTGTGTGCTAATATGAAACTTCCTGGCAGATTAAACTGCATGCCGGACCGAGACAGGAAATCGGGACCTTTGCCTTTCGTAGGCAAGTGCTCCACCTACTGAGCTACCCAAGCAGGATTCACGCCCCGTCCTCACAGCTTCACTTCAGCCACTACCTCGTCTCCTACCTTCCAAAATTCACAGAAGCTCTCCTGCGAACCTTGCAGAACTATCCTTTCTTCCTGGAGTGCTAGTTCTGCAAGGTTCGCAGGAGAGCTTCTGTGGAGTTTGGAAGGCAGGAGACGAGGTACTGGCAGAATTCAAGCTGTGAGGAGGGCTCGTGAGTCGTGCTTGGGTAGCTGAGTCGGTAGAGCCCTTGCCAGCAAGTTTCAGAATAAATCATAACTGCATTATTACTCTGTAACCGGTCTTTAGAGATCGTGGGTCCCTCACAGCAAAATATTCAGAAGATATCCCTAAACAGCCTCTCTTAGTTTGTCGGTGGAGTTCTGGTTGACCCAGTAGAGAGAAGAATGACGGCCCTATCACGCTTCCCTTGGGCACTTCTGACGATACGCTCTTCGACGATGAACACTCGCCGTCCAGCTCAACGTACTGGGTTCTATTACATAATAAGTCTTCGAGCCACTCTCGTACCTGAGAATCTATTCTGTATGCTCGCACCTTCGTTAACCGTTTGCTGAGCGGCACTGTGTCAAAACGCTTTCCGGCGTTTAGGAAGTCAGAAACTAGCTGTTAACCTGCATCTAACATTTGCGCTGTTAACCTGCATCTAGCATTTGCAACGTACCGTGAATAAATGAAGCAGTCTGTGTTTCGGGCGGTTACCGTCAGTGCAGTACAGTCACAAACGTGATCTTCGTGACAAGTTGTACGAATGTCTCGGTAATACGTGGCATCTCACCTCAAAACACAGAGCAAACAGTCCTTTCAGTGTGAGACTTCACCGGGTGCTACAGCCTGTCGCAAGGGAATAAGGTAAAACTTAGTGTAGATTTTTAACTTACACAAAGGACTGCAAAGACTTTATTTTTAGAAGAACGATCAGATTTTACAAGGGCATATCCTTTGAATGTATGATAAAAGCCATGAGAAACTTTTTGCAACTGCGATCAGGATCAAACTTATCATTTACATCTCGCAAATAATCAGACTCGTCCCACACTTCTCGAACATTTATAGAGTCGCTACACCCACCGTTGTTGCTATGTGTCGTTGCAGTTCTGCCAGAGATGATGGAATGGGGGCATACAGACGTAGCATTTCACAAATCGTCACAAATTAAAAAAAAATCACGTTCCCTGAGATCAGTCAAATGCCGATCCGTCGCTGTAGCCATACGAAAATCGTGCCTCGCAGTTGTAATTGAATTCATTCTGTTGAAACTGAGAACAAAAGAAATTCTGTATGCGCAGTTCAGTTCCGCGCCGTAGAATTTTCGTGAAAACGTCGGAACAAAATAATAAGTCTAGAATGAAATTTTCACTCTACAGCGGAGTGTGCGCTGATAATGAAACTTCCTGGCAGATTAAAACTGTGTGCCGGAGACTCGAACTCGGTCCGGCACACAGTTTTAATCTGCCACGAAGTTTCAAAATAATAAGTGTTTCGTGATTTAATTATCAATGTATTTAAATACAATGGACGTACAAACTAGTAAATCACTAGTTCGTCGCATGTAGCGTCGGTTGATAACACGATGGTATTTGGTGGTCGCTATCGCTGTCGCGTCACAAATATCTATATTGTCATGGCTTTTTGTACTGCCTTCCAGCTACGCCTGTGCAAGGTCCATAGACGTTTCACTGTCGATGGCCGCTGTACGCTCGGTGCTCCAGCTACGTAATCGCTTTGTGCCGTTTTCTGTTTCCTTTTCGACACTGCCGCAGCTCTTGCATTCGGTCGGCACACGTCTTTTTAGAGTATTTGGATTCCATTCGACACGAGCTTTTCTCTGACTTTCGTTTTCTATAATTTCGAGCCTGTTTCCGAGTTGTATGATAAAACATCTTGCATTATTTTGTAATTTTCCATTTAAAACCTTATTCCGGCGAATATTTTTGTCTTACTTTGGGTCCTAATAGCTTACACACGCTCTTCACAATGACACCCGAATCATTGCCTAGCTGAACGCGTTTCTAAGCTACACCAGTGTGGCTTCCACAAAACTCCTAACAATCACCGCATACCTCTACTCCGGTACGATGACGTCACAGGCAAAACAAATACTGCGCGACAAATTAGCACAGATGTGACCTACCCGCTGTGTGCTCAACCATTGTTTTCGCGTTGCTAGTCTCGTAGATATTAGCGATTCAAATCTACATCTACATCTACATCTACATCTACATCTACATCTACATCCATACTCCGCAAGCCACCTGACGGTGTGTGGCGGAGGGTACCTTCAGTACCTCTATCGGTTCTCCCTTCTATTCCAGTCTCGTATTGTTCTTGGAAAGAAGGATTGTCGGTATGCCTCTGTGTGGGCTCTAATCTCTCTGATTTTATCCTCATGGTCTCTTCGCGAGATATACGTAGGAGGGAGCAATATACTGCTTGACTCTTCGGTGACTGTATGTTCTCGAAACTTCAATAAAAGCCCGTACCGAGCTACTGAGCGTCTCTCCTGCAGAGTCTTCCACTGGAATTTATCTATCATCTCCGTAACGCTTTCGCGATTACTAAATGATCCTGTAACGAAGCGCGCTGCTCTCCGTTGGATCTTCTCTATCTCTTCTATCAACCCTATCTGGTACGGATCCCACACTGCTGAGCAGTATTCAAGCAGTGGGCGAACAAGCGTACTGTAACCTACTTCCTTTGTTTTCGGATTGCATTTCCTTAGGATTCTTCCAATGAATCTCAGTCTGGCATCTGCTTTACCGACGATCAACATTATATGATCATTCCATTATAAATCACTCCTAATGCGTACTCCCAGATAATTTATGGTATTAACTGCTTCCAGTTGCTGACCTGCTATTTTGTAGCTAAATGATAAAGGATCTATCTTTCTGTATATTCGCAGCACATTACACTTGTCTACATTGAGATTCAATTGCCATTCCCTGCACCATGCGTCAATTCGCTGCAGATCCTCCTGCATTTCAGTACAATTTTCCATTGTTACCACCTCTCGGTACACCACAGCATCATCTGCAAAAAGCCTCAGTGAACTTCCGATGTCATCCACCAGGTCATTTATGTATATTGTGAATAGCAACGGTCCTATGACACTCCCCTGCGGCACACCTGAAATCACTCTTACTTCGGAAGACTTCTCTCCATTGAGAATAACATGCTGCGTCCTGTTATCTAGGAACTCCTCAATCCAATCACACAATTGGTCTGATAGTCCATATGCTCTTACTTTATTCATTAAACGACTGTGGGTAACTGTATCGAACGCCTTGCGGAAGTCAAGAAACACGGCATCTACCTGTGAACCCGTGTCTATGGCCCTCTGAGTCTCGTGGACGAATAGCGCGAGCTGGGTTTCACATGACCGTCTTTTTCGAAACCCATGCTGATTCCTACAGAGTAGATTTCTAGTCTCCAGAAAAGTCATTATACTCGAACACAATACGTGTTCCAAAATTCTGCAACTGATCGACGTTAGAGATATAGGTCTATAGTTCTGCACATCTGTTCGACGTCCCTTCTTGAAAACGGGGATGACCTGTGCCCTTTTCCAATCCTTTGGAACGCTACGCTCTTCTAGAGACCTACGGTACACCGCTGCAAGAAGGGGGGCAAGTTCCTTCGCGTACTCTGTGTAAAATTGAACTGGTATCCCATCAGGTCCAGAGGCCTTTCCTCTTTTGAGCGATTTTAATTGTTTCTCTATCCCTCTGTCGTCTATTTCGATATCTACCATTTTGTCATCTGTGCGACAATCTAGAGAAGGAACTACAGTGCAATCTTCCTCTGTGAAACAACTTTGGAAAAAGACATTTAGTATTTCGGCCTTTATTCTGTCATCCTCTGTTTCAGTACCATTTTGGTCACAGAGTGTCTGGACATTTTGTTTTGATCCACCTACCGCTTTGACATAAGACCAAAATTTCTTAGGATTTTCTGCCAAGTCAGTACATAGAACTTTACTTTCGAATTCATTGAACGCCTCTCGCATAGCCCTCCTCATACTACATTTCGCTTCGCGTAATTTTTGTTTGTCTGCAAGGCTTTGGCTATGTTTATGTTTGCTGTGAAGTTCCCTTTGCTTCCGCAGCAGTTTTCTAACTCGGTTGTTGTACCACTGTGGCTCTTTTCCATCTCTTACGATCTTGCTTGGCACATACTCATCTAACGCATAATGTACGACGGTTTTGAACTTTGTCCACTGATCCTCAACACTATCTGTACTTGAGACAAAACTTTTGTGTTGAGCCAACAGGTACTCTGAAATCTGCTTTTTGTCACTTTTTCTAAACAGAAAAATCTTCCTACCCTTTTTAATATTCCTATTTACGGCTGAAATCATCGATGCCGTAACCGCTTTATGATCGCTGATTCCCTGTTCTGCGTTAACTTTTTCAAATAGTTCGGGTCTGTTTGTCACCAGAAGGTCTAATATGTTATCCCCACGAGTCGGTTCTCTGTTTAACTGCTCAAGGTAGTTTTCAGATAAAGCACTTAAAAAAATTTCACAGGATGCTTTGTCCCTGCCACCCATTATGAACGTTTGAGTCTCCCAGTCTATATCTGGCAAATTAAAATCTCCACCCAGAACTATAACATGGTGGGGAAATCTACTCGAAATATTTTCCAAATTATCCTTCAGGTGCTCAGCCACAACAGCTGTTGAGCCAGGGGGCCTATAGAGACATCCAATTACCATGTCTGAGCCTGCTTTAACCGTGACCTTCACACCTGACGGTATTTTATCACACAAGAAAGTTGGACGGTATACCAGTGTAACCTGCGTACGGAAGTTTGCACGTCAAAAATGTACTATACGGTTGTGTTGTCATCATCTCGACTCGACGCACAATGGGCTAGCAACGTGTGAGCGCGCGAGCAAGCTAGCTGTACCGGTAACCACATGAACCACATGAACCGGCAACTTACAACTGGTGAAAACGAAGCTTTTTGTTCCAGTGCGCGAGTTAAAATTTCCCGCATCTTTTTTCTACCTTTATCCATGTAGACCATATAGCCTTGTGGAAAAACTTTTTGATATGGCCTGCACAATAGCTGGACAAGTGCAGCCTTATGGCAGCGCAGCAGCCGTGCGAATTGTGGGGAGTGGCGAGCAGTTGGGGCGGCCTCTCCCCGCCTCCTATGAATAGCGCGCCGTGTGTGGCCCGGGCTGTACGTACGTCGCCTCTGCCCCGGGCTGCGACACTTCCCTGGGCTCGCGCAGCCTCCAATTCCTGCTCCCCAACGTGCAGCCGGGGAATATTTCGTGGCTCACGTCTCGAGGAGTTCAGTGTGTGTAGTGGATCGGACCTGTGTACAAACTCTAGCTGAAACACTAAAAATTAACGTTAGTGCCTCGGCTGAACAATTCTGATATTGTTGGCCGACGTCAGTGCTACAGCTGGTTATTGCAGCGTGTCCACGGGGTAGAGACTGTTGCTAAAATGCTCTTTTTCTGACAACTGATGGCTGCGTTTATCGGGGCACATAAAATCGCACAACAATCAACGTCGGAGTTCTGGAAGTCCACAAGAGTCTGTGTGAAAGTAGGAATCTGGTGCGAAGTTAGTGCATCATGATTCAGCGGACCGATCTTTACCACTAAGCCAGAACGTCAGATAGGTATGTGAACAACAAACGTTGTACACTAACCAGTCAGGACATGATGACCACCTGCCTAATAGTCGGCATGTCCGCCTTTGGCACGGATGACAGCGCCGGCGCGTCGTGGCGTAGAAGGAATGAGGCCTTGATAGCTCGCTGGAGGGAGTTGGGACCACATCTGCTCACACAAGTCACCTAATTCCCGCAAATTCCGGGGGGGGGGGGGGAGGGGGGGCGATGAGCTCTGACGCCACGTTGTCACATCCCAGATGTGTTCGATCGGGTTCAGATCTGGCGAGTTGGGGGGGGGGGGGGGTTGACGGGGGGGGGGGGGGGAGGCAGTACAGTACATCAATTTAAACTTGCCACTGTGTTCCGCGAATCACTCCATCACACTGCTGACCTTGTGACATGGCCCATTATCTTGTTGAAAAATGCCACTGCCGTCGGGCAACATAATCGTCAAGATGGAGTGTACGTGGTCTGCAACCAGTATACGACATTCCTTGGCCGTCGTGGTGCCTTGCACCAGTTCCAGGGGTCCCACGGATGCCCGCGTGAATGTTCCCAAGAGCGTAATGGAGCCGCCGCAAGCTTGTTTTCGTCAAGCAGAACGGATGTCAGGGAGCTGTTCCCCTGCAAGTCTACGGAGTCGCGCCCTCCGATCGGTATCATTGAAGGTATTGGGATTCATCAGACCGTGCAACGCTCTGCCACTGCGCCAGCGTCCAGTGCCGGTATTCTCGGTGTCTCGCTTGTGAAGCGTGAACAACGTTGTTTACACTGTATCTTATGTATTCGACTGTTGTCCTTATGGGCTAGTAGCGTCACGTGGCAAACGTATTTTTGTTGCCTGTCACGACGGTACAGTTTAACTCAACGCACTGCTTCTCAGCTAGGAAATGTACGCCGCCAACTCTCGTCCCCTCGCCGCTAAAATTCTAACTAGCAAAATCCATATTTAAACACGTTTAAATCCATCCATCCTCAACGTGTGCAGTGAAGATCCACCGGTTACGTTGCGCCGCAACCAAAGGTTGTTTGAGAGTAACGAAAGGAGCGGAGCGTCAGTCCGTTTACGTAAGCATTCGGCCAACATTTTCCCGTTACAAGGCAAACAAGCTGCGATGACGCAGATCGTTACGAACGCGTCCCCTTTCACCGTCCCGGGCAGGCAGACAGCTGGCGATCTCCACTCAAAATCCCAGCTCACCTGCCCGTGACGTCAGGCTAAAGCAGCCTAGGGTGCACAGCTGCAGGCTCAAACCGTCAACAAAGCAGACGTGCTTCTGTCAGAATGAGTCAAAGGAAATGGGGCAGTGACTTCGACTGCAAAAGGAGTCGCAAGTTTTGCATTCTGTCAGCGGAGTTAAGCCCGTCCGAGGCACTCTGTTTGCCAAGTTGCTACAATATGGGACACAGAGAGGTAGCTAAAGCAGTGGTGACACACACGGCTCTTATTTGGGAGGACGGTGCTTCGAACCCCAGTCCGACCGTCCAGATTTACCTTCTCCGTTGTTTCTCTAAATTGCGTAAGGCAAGTGGTAAGATAGTTACTCTGAAAAAGACACGGACGATTCCGCCCCCCATCCTTCAGAGATCCCAGCGTGTGCTCCACCTCTAACGATTTCGACGTCGTCGGACGTTAAATTTCGGTATTGAAACCATCACATGTGAAAGTGGCTTCAATAGTAATATTAACAGGATTACTTGGCGATTTGCAATTAGCCGTCGACAAAATTCTAACTGCCTACTTCATCTCCTCCTCGAATGTGTTCAACCCGCCGTAAATGACAAGGGCAGGGCCCGTGAATACGGAGTGACCGCCATATTCTTTTACGTGGAACACCGATAAGTGTAGAAATTTTGTAGAAAGACACGTTCTTGCAAGGGAATAATCTAATCATCTTAGCTCTGTTCATTAGCATTATTTCAGATAAAACCTACTCCTCTTAAAAGGAGAATATAACATGGACGTCAACAAAAGCAAAACGAGGTTAATGGATTGTAGTCGAATTCAATCGGGTAATGCTGAGGGAATTAGATTAGGAAATGAGACGCTTAAAGTAGTAAATAAGTTTTGCGATTTGGGGAGCGAAATAACTGACGATGGTCGAAGTAGAGAGGATATAAAATGTAGACTGGCAATGGAAGGAAAGCGTTTCTCAAGAGAAGAAATTTGTTAACATCGAGTACAGATTTAAGTGTCAGGAAGTCGTTTCTGAAAGTATTTGTATGGAGTGTAGCCATGTATGGAAGTGAAACGTGGACGATAAATAGCATAGACAAGAAGAGAATAGAAGCTTTCGAAATGTGGTGCTACAGAAGAATGCTGAATATTAGATGAGTGGATCACATAACTAATGGGGAGGTATTGAATAGAACTGGGAAGAAGAGGAGTTTGTGGCACAACTTGACTAGACGAAGGGATCGCTTGTTAGGACATGTTCTGAGACATCAAGAGACCACCAATTTAGTATTGGAGGGCAGCGTGGAGGGTAAAAATCGTAGAGGGAGACCAAGAGATGAATACACTAAACAGATTCAGAAGGATGAAGGTTGCAGTAGGTACTGGGAGATGAAGCTTGCACAGGATAGAGTAGCATGGAGAGCTGCATCAAACCAGTTTCTGGACTGAAGACCACAACAACAACAACTGCTGGGAACTGCACTAGCCGCAGACAGTTAATGACAACACGATTAGACACTTTAGAATCTGATACTCTGCGATTAAGAAATAATCTACCGTATTGTCTACAAGCAGCAGCAGCAGCAGTAGCGTTTCCTTTACTAAACACGCGGACAAACACTGTATCGGCATACTAACCATTTGTAAATACATGCGGCATGCTTAAACGATATAGAAAAATTGACCAACAAATGACAGGGGAAACACTGAGGCACAACTTCATAACTTAAACTTCAAAACAAATGTAAGACTCGATAAACAAACCCATAGTGACTGCAGTACCAACACGCGATATGAAAAGCTATCTCTGTAACCGGCTGTATCTCTCTAACTGGATACATGTTATACGGAATATTTTATTCGGATTAGTCGATACTAACACGTAAAATATTTACTAATCTTCCTGAAACTCGATTTATATTGCTAAAGAAAGACATTCATAGCACCTTCAGCGGTCGGACAGTTGTTGCCAGGGAGGTGAAAAGTAACAATAATCGAAAACGAACTATATTACTGCAGAACACACAGTTTTCAGTGTTGTTGGGCGAATGGGCGATAGTCCTGATGATATTTAACCCATAGTGATGGGATTGTAATTGGAAAGTCTGGATCACGTGGGTAGATTTGATCGAAATGTGTTATGTATACGACGTACTAACGGAGAAAAGCACCCCTATCACCTTTACATTGTAGCTGACACGTAAAAATAATCGAAACCCATGAATTTTAATGTCGAACTCATAATTGGCCGAGTCCTTACCCTGATTGGTGCAGGCGGGATGTCTTTTCATGTTTATGATTGGAGTGATTGTGGGATGAGGGACATGTCAAAATTATCGCAGCCGTTTCTCGCAGTGTTTTATTGTACCAGGCTTGATATTACGGTATTCTGACGGTGGCGTTCCACACGAGTGCATTTCTTAGGACAGAGTGCAGGAGCAGCGAAGGGAGGTGATTCCGGCCCAGTGGGATTCCACGAGGCAATTGCCTGGAGCTGGCAGCTGACGCACATACTACGCAGCAGCTGAGAGCATCCTCAGAAGAGTGAGGGTCGAAGACGTCATACAGCAGCAACAGTCTGACTAAATTTGGCCGCCTGCTCAGTCAGACATCGGTTGTTGGGCAGTTACCAGTCTTCATTGTCCAGATATGTTATGAATATATTTAGTGCTCATAGCGAGCATTTATGTTCGCCAAAATTGAATAGTCGTCACCTGAGAAATGTTCACAATAATTATTTATATTTTTATTCAGGGGTAAGTCTTACTTCAACAGTTTCTTACCTCCGCCACACACCGTAAGGTGGCTCGCGGAGTATAGATGTAGAATGTAGAAATAAACGTCCGACAGCCCATGACGTTTACATTCAAAATTTCTTTCTTCGAAACTTCAGCGGCTATCATGCATATCTTCCTAGTTAGTTTCCTTGACAGAAAGAATTTCGCAAGTAACGGAGCATGGAATGTTTCCAGAATGTATCTTATGCTTTGCAGTGTTCAGAATAGACAAGCTCTATCTTCTAAAGACTGTCATTTCTCGATAACTAAGAAGGGACATCAGAGAGTGAGTTACACTGTTACGCTTGGGTAAGGATAACCGGCGCATTACTGCGTGCGACTGAAATGGCGCGCTAGTGGGAACGCGCTGTAAAGCTGAAGCACGCGGGAAAGGACGATCCTTGTGGGCAAAGCATCTAAATTGCACACAGATTCACTGTGAAATTCTGGCGGTGTATGGACCAAATGTAGTGTAGCATCCAGCCGTATTGAAATGGTACCAACAATTTGACAACACAGACGTGGTTGATGCTGATCATTAAGTCCACAGCTCGCACCATGTGATTTCCATTTCTTCGACAAGGTGAGTGAACACCTGGGGATAAAGTGATGAGGACGTCCACACAGCAGTTCTCGAATGGCTCCGAGACCAAAGAGCGGACTTGTATCGTCGAGGATCTGAACGATTGGTAGAACTTTCCGACCGCTGGTTACAGAGACTTGGAAATTAAGTTGAAAAATAGCGTCATGTATCTGTCTTACTTTGAAGAGGAGTGCAGCGTTCAGTAGAAGTTACATTTACTTGGCCTGCCACTGTGAACATCGGTCTGAGACACAAACAACGCCGTGACTGGGCACTCCATATCACTATAGTCTGCAACCTTGTAGGCGCCTTCAACCATTAGTCCTTTTGACCAGCTACTTCTGGGTAGCAGACAGGGCTTGGAAACTGTCCTGGCGTCGCTCAACGGGTCTTCCTCTCGCTGTTTTCGGTAACTGAGCTGCAGCGGGAGTCTTGTTCAACGTCTAAAAAAAGACTTGTCAAGATCTTTTCTTTTAGTGTGGTTTTGAGTTCGGTGCTGTAGAGGCGTTCCCGTTTTATAAATGCGAAGGAAAATCAGGTTTCTATGTCCCGTCGATATCAGCGTCATTAGGGACGGAGCAAAAGCTGCGATTAGTTCAGGAAGGGAAGCGGAATCGATTGTTTCCTTCTCAAACAAACCATCTTATCACTTGTCTTAACAATGCCAGGGAAGCCACCGAAAACCTAAATCTGGATTTGAACAGTCGCCTTCGACATTGCGAGACGATCACCTTACCACTGCTCCACATCGCTCGCTGTAAGCTGACTTAAGCGGCCTCTTATAAGGGAAACTACAGTTTAACATCGTAAAGGAGCTACTTGGCTTCTGTGTGGACAAAACCTTGATAGGAATGAAAGTTACCGTGAAAGATATACTGAGATGAATTGGGGATTGAATCGCAAATTCTTGAATCGCAGCCTAACACTTACCCTCTAAGCTTCCAAGACACATCTAAATTACATCTGATTGCTTAAAGAGTCGTCACTTGCCATAACTGAAGTGCGCACCTTAGCCCGAGATTACTAAACCCTCGTAAAATTTGCGATTGCAGTAGATTTTAAAACAGGACATTCTGTACTTGATTTGATATGTAACATACCGTTGCAGATCTAATAATTGTAATTAACTAGTGCATAGCCTATAAAATATATCTCCCTTTGAATAAAGTTTGAAGTAGTAATATTTATGATGGCTTAGTAGCAAAGTAGCGTTTACCTC
Organism: Schistocerca cancellata; assembly: GCF_023864275.1. NCBI lineage: Eukaryota > Metazoa > Arthropoda > Insecta > Orthoptera > Acrididae > Schistocerca > Schistocerca cancellata. The sequence continues at coordinate 62,593,352 of NC_064628.1, read as the reverse complement.
CCTTTAGCGTTCTAGGGTTAAAATTTATACAGACCAGCCCACGTGACGTGGACATCATTAAGGTTTGAAAAAATTCCAGATTTCTAAACCAGTTTCTGGCAAATGATGATACGCAATGGCATGAATATTATGCAGTAAAAGGAGTGTCGGTGACTTTGTATCTACTAATATATTGGAGTAACTGAAGAGCTTATAGCAGTCTTATAGTTCTTGAAATTTTACTCAAATATTTGACAAGAGGGGTGTTTCATTTCCTTAACATATCACCCAAGGCTATCAAAAAATGCAGTTCCGATGTTTACATGGCAACTAACTATCAAACTGCGGTGGCCACTCTATCTTTTGACACATTTACTGGTTCTTGCGTAAAGTTTCATTTTAGAATTTCACAAACATTACGTCGTTCATGGGATAATTTCGATTGTACATCTTGAATGACCTTTATCAAAGTCGGAAACGTGATGGTAAACATTTCTCCTCCTTATACGACGCATCACAACAACGTTTCACCAGGCAATGCCGGTCAACTGCTACTCGTGTATGAGAAATCGGTTGGAAACTTTCCTCATGTCAGCTCTTTGTAGGTGTCGCCACCGGCGCCAACCTTGTGTGAATGCTCTGAAAAGCTAATCATTTGCATATGACAGCATCTTCTTCCTGGCGGTTAAATTTCGCGTCTATAGCACGTCATCTACGTGGTGTAGCAATTTTAATGGCCAATAGTGTATCTCCACGGCCCCACGCGATTAGCATTCGAGAGGACTCTGTCGTGCAGGATGGTATCGCCACGTCACGTTGTAACACAGAGTTGTTCGCAGCAAGAAAAATCTCCATGCCGACAGTACGGCGACCAATGTTGTGGTTTCCATGACACGACAGGAAGAGCGGACACATTACTGTCACCTCGTCCACTGTGTAAAGCGTGACGCGTCAGGTGTCCACGCGTGGATGGGCCGAGGGGAGCGGACGTCGTCAGATTGCACTGATCATAATCATGCAGGCGCAGCATTTGGCGCGATGGTGTGCTCTGTCATTGGATACACGACGCGATCAACTCTGATTCGCATACACGGTTAACTGGTCAGCAGACCATACTTTCCCGAGTCTTTAATGGTGTGTTTTTCGACAAGACAGCGTGGTTCTTTGTGTCTTATACAGAGAGTGTTCCACTGTTGCCCTGGTCACCTCGTTCTCCAGATATCTCATCCACTGAGACCAATTAGCCGAGTTTTCCCGAGAGAGTGGAAGACCACCACTCGCCAGCTATTACGACTGATGCACTGTGCCACTTGACTGAAGCAGCTCGGAATGCCGTACCGGTACCTTTCATCCAAACTCAGTCCGACTCGATGCTCTGCCACGTCAGAGCTATTGTTGCTGCCAGAGATGCCAAGTCACCGTACTACATTACGCGCCCTCCCTACCCCCAAATTAACTACAAATTTAATCAAGTATTTTTGTAATATGCTGTCTACGCACAATACGTTTGGCGTCATTGGCCGGGAGGCCTCTTGCGGGGCAGGTTCGGCCGCCTTGGTACACGTACTACGTATTACATTCGACACCACATTAGGCGCCAGAAGGGGATGAAATGATGATGACGACAACAGAACACCCAATCTCTGAGCGGAGAAAATCTCCGACCCAGCCGGGAATTGAACGCGGGCCCGTTGGACGGCAATCCGTCACGCTGGCCACTCAGCTATCGGGGCGGACAATGTCCTGCGACTAGTACCTCCCGTCGGGCAGACCGTTCGCCGGGTGCAACTCTTTCGATTTGAAGCCACTTCGGCGAATTGCGCGTCAATGGCGATGAAATGATGATGATTAGGACAACACAACACCCAGTCCCTGAGCGAAGAAAATCTCCGACCCAGCCGGGAATCGAACCCGGGCCCTTAGAATTGACAGGCTGTCACGCTGACCACTCAGCTACCGGGGGCGTACACACAATAAGTAAAATGCCGTTATATTATATCTTTCCTGATATTACAACTTTAATCGCCGAGGCATGGACTGCGAAGACGGGTTTTACCTTTTCTGCTGACAAATGTGTGTGTGTTCATTTTAATCGTTCTCGACGTGCTTTTACCTCCCCTGAATTGCGTCTGAGGGGCACCATTCTTCCTTTTAGGGACACTGTGAGGTTCCTGGGCCTCACTTTTGATTCCAAGTTGTCGTGGTTGCCGCACCTTAAAGACCTCAAGGTGCGGGCCCTGAAGGCGCTGAATATTTTGAAGTGTCTGAGCCATCGGTCCTGGGGAGCAGATCGGGCGCGTCTGCTGCAGTTTTATAGGGCTTTCGTCCGGTCGCGTATTGACTATGGATGCACTGTGTATGGGTCAGCGAGGCCTTCGTTGAAGATTCTTGATGCAGTACACCATGAGGGTATCAGGCTGGCTACTGGTGCCTTCCGTACCAGTCCCATCCCCAGCCTGTGTGCTGAGGCAGGGGAACCGCCGCTCGCCATCCGGCGGAAACTCCTCATGGTGCGACGGGTGTGTCAATTCCTTGCCTGTCCTACCTCCCCTGCATACCCTACTGTTGCCCGACCGCCTATGGAACGTCTCTTTTCCAGTCGCCCAAGGGCAACGAGACCATTTGGGATTCGTGCCAAGCATTTGCTTGAGTCCCTTGGTGTGGAGCGTGTGGCACCCCAACTCCAGGGTTTTACCCGTCTGCCATCCTGGTTGTTCCAGAGGCCCAGCGTCCTTTTAGACTTGTCAGAGTACCGGAGGAACGGCACTCCTGCGTTTGTTTTTACCTCCTTATTTTACGATATTTTAAACCAGCATCCCGACCATGTACCAGTATTTACGGATGGCTCTAAACAGGGGGACTCTGTTGGTTGTGCTGTTGTTTTCCCTGATCGAGTCGTCAAGTTACGGCTTCCTGCAGCGTTTACCATCTTTGATGCCGAATTGTTCGCGATCTTGTGGGCATTGGAGCAGATGAGATGTGTTCCCAGTCTTAAGTTTCTCATCTGTTCTGACTCCCTGAGTGCCCTTCAGACCATGCAACACTTGTACCCAGCGGATACGGTGGTCCAGAACATCCATGATGCCCTACTCCACCTGCAACGGCAGGGGAAGGAGGTTTCTTTCTGCTGGGTGCCGGGGCACGTGGGAATTAGGGGAAACGAACTGGCGGATGTGGCTGCCAAAGATGCATGTTCCCTCCCTCACGTTGTTGAATGTGCCGTCCCCCTCCATGCTGTTACCTCCCTTTTGAGTTTTCGTGTTATGCGTCAATGGGAAGAGGAGTGGCTGGCAGTCTGTGAAAATAACCTGCGTCTGGTCAAGGCCACCACGCGGCCATGGCGTACGTCCTACCAGTCATGCAGGCGGGATGAGGTTCTCCTCACTCGCCTCCGCATCGGGCATAGTCCCTTAACGCACGGTTTTTTACTCCGGCGGGAGGATCCCCCAATCTGCAGTGCTTGTGGCGTCCAGATTACGGTCCGCCACATTTTACTTGACTGTCCTTTATTCTCTGACCAGAGGGCGGTGGTTTCCTTGCCACCGGATTTGCCCTCTATTTTGCAAGAGGACGCAACGACTGTGGTTAAGGTCTTACGGTTTTGTGTCCTGTCCAATTTGTTGCCTCGGATTTTAGGGAGAGGATTTTAATGTGCTGCTGGGTGACTGGCTCACCCAGGCTTTAGGTAAGAGGTCCGCCAGTCACTATTACCTACTTGTTTCACTTCGATTTCTGTTCTCATTTCCTTGTGTTTCCTTTCCTTTTTTAGTGCGTTTCTTCTCCTCTTGTTTTGCCTCTGTATGTGAGGATTTGGAACTGCGTCAGGTCTGTGTCTTTTAGCCGTTCTCCTTGTTCGGTGTCCGTCTTCGTTCCTTCACTGCATGTGTTCCTGTTTCTATGCGTTTGGGCGCTGATGACCACGCTGTTTAGCGCCCGAAAACCTCCAACCACACACTTATATCGCCGACAGTTCACAGACCTTGCTCGAGAATCATGGCAGATAAGAAACATGACACGTTAACCACACAGCAGCACATTTTCGTTCTCGTCAAGGTTTTTGAAATATTTATCTTACTGAAGTCTCCCTTCCACAATGGGGATACGTCCCAACACCGGCGTGTTAACAAGGGTGTTTACATTTCCCCTGGGCGGTGCTGTTAACGGCCTGTACAGAAGCCATTTCCATTTATATGTGGCTCAGTTCGAGCATTCGTCGCCCTCTCTGGCCCTACCTCGCGCACTCTGCTCATCAGACCTTCCGGCCCTGTCAGTGAACTGACCACTTACAAGGCGCGTGAGAATGGCGGCGCTCGCCCCCTATCGCTGGCCCGCGGTGTTTGCATTGGAGCCTCGTGTGTCGCGCCTTTTAACACGCGCCCGGCAGGTAAACCCCACCCAGCCGGCCTTATACTAATAATTTACATTAGCCGCGGTGTGTGTGCTGACGGCGGACGCCACTTAGCGTGGCCCACGCACACGCCAGGGCAAACGCTCTCACTGTATCACATCACATCACCACTCGCCCGAGCTGTTACCTCCAGCGTCGTCCACTTACAGCCCCGAAATGGTAGCCTAAACCACGTATGGCCGGCAGGGTGTGAATTCAACTTTATTAGATCTCACGTGGCCAGGTCAGGCCACACACGATCCAAAATGGTTCACTATTAATTTATTTGTCTTGTTCGAAATATTAAGCTGCAGTTATATAACAGGTTTCCGTTGCAGAGCAACCACCTTCAGATCTACGAAAATTATTAGGAAACGACTGTCAGCAAGGACAATAACACTGGATGAATGTTCAAGATACGTAGAATAAATTTTAAACATTCGCAACGTGTGAGCAGGGCTCGTGCACTGTTTTCATATAAAGACGGGTAAGACATCGATCCCGGGAGTTCTAAGACCGCCGGCCGGTGTGGCCGAGCGGTTCTAGGCGCTTCAGTCTGGAACCGAGCGACCGCTACGAATCCTCCCTCGGACATGGATCTGTGTGATGTCCTTAGGTTAGTTAGGTTTAAGTAAGTCTAAGTTCTAGGGGACTGATGACCTCAGATGTTGAGTCCCATTAGTGCTCAGAGCCATTTGAACCATTTGAAGTTCTAAGACCGCATCAGAATATGTACTGTAGTTCCTCAGACTAGCCCAGACAAGCAAAAAGAAGCGAGCAGAGGCTTCAGTCTACATATATAGATATAACGTATTTAATAAAGTATTTTTATTTACTTACTGAAACGTGACTATAGCTTACATTGTCTGTTCGCATGCAGTAATGTTTATCTGTTAAGCTTTAACCGCTGATGAATGCAATGTTCATTCTAATGACAAAAATATATTTTAATGTGATATAATTAGAATTTAACCATTTTCAAACCTTTTCACTTTTATTGTGAAAATTTGCTTCTCGCTAAATTTCCTGATAAGTTTTGATGAGAGAGTTTTCCAGTATCAAAATATGTGTCATACACGGCCATATGTTTTGGTTGCAATCGTTCTTCTCAGTTCCTAGCTAAATACTGTTTATCTCGTGTATCAGAATAACACTAGTCGTCATTAGCAACTGAATTTTATTTTTGTTCGTAACCAAATATGTTACACCTAATTGTTTAGGTTTTTTCAGTGCTCTGCAAAGCAAGTTATTTGTGAATATTGTTTCCTTATAATATTTCTTGAAGTCGTTGGGGTATAGACACGTGTTCTTCAGCACTTTCTTGTGAGTCTCCTGTATTTTATGTACGTCCAGTGGTTTTTCCTTACGCACAGCTCGAATCAAAAGTTTTTGTACGAAAGTTTTCACTGAACTGCATTTTATAGCCCGTGGCCAAGCTGCTGGGTTAACTCAGGATGCTACAACCGTAAAACCAGTCGCTGTAACCGTCTAAAGCGACATAGGTTAGATTAATGGAGCACATGAAGAAGACAGAATGAAGAGCGAATCGTATCGCCACGTTTCATTACGGAATGCTCTTCAACTCCTGTGGCACACTCTACAAGAGAGGGGTTGTGCATCACGAAGAAGTTTACTATCGAAATTCAGAGAGCGTATTTTCCCACATACGTCTGCTAAATGACCACAACTGGAAAATTTAGAGAAATTGGAGTTCATACGTGCATCCTTTCTTCCCACGCACTATTAGTGATTGTAACAGGTAAAACATAGTCTTCCCGGGAGTTCCGTCTCCAACAAAGGTGTCTTGCGCAGTATAGTTGTAGATATAGACAAACAGTCGGAAACAGTCTTATTCTCGCTTACGATGAGAACTACAGTGATCGAGCTAAATGTTGTTTGTATGCGCACATGTATGATCAAATTCGCATGTCTTATTTTCGTAACTGATACGTGCAATACGTGATTGGTTCGGTAGAACTGTTACAGAGTTTAACTCCATTACGTGAGCTTTAGAATATATACCTGACAGTGTTTGGCAAGAAAAGTGTCACCTTTCTTCGAAAGGGTTAGATACGTTCCCTGAGCATCTGCTTTACGCTTCTACGTTTCTACGTGTCGTGTGCTGTTCAGAAATGTTACGAGCGTAGCTGCGTGTTTCTGACTTCGTTCGAATTTAGCTGCCATGCCTACTTGTTACGGACTGCAAAGGCCGTAGCAATGGCCTGGAGCTGGTTACCGTGGCGCCTGTGTGCCCTTCACACAGGCAGCAGCTGGTTTGGAGAGGCGAGTATGTGACAGTGAGAGCCCTTTAGTGATGTTCATTTGTGTGTGTGTGTGTGTGTGTGTGTGTGTGTTATTTCGTTTAGATTTATGGTACGATGTATGTCAACGAGAATATTGTTCTCCTGCCGTTTTGATAATGGAGCCTATGTTTTTTTTTTTCCTTGGGTTCCTCTTTATGAAATACTCTTACTAGATAGCAGACATGCCCCTCTGCAGGCCTTCCTGCCTATCACCACAGTTTCTGGCGTTCCAGCGTTCCTACAGACAACAGAATTATCCGTGAACAGCACGACAGCGCTTCTGACAGTATCCACAAGATCATTATGTACATTGTAAACACTGACGGTCCCGTTACACTTCCTGAAGTCACTTTACCATTTGTCGATTTTCGTCAAGTTGTTCTTGTTATTCTTTGCCTAACTGAAATTCTGCTTGATATTTTTGAATCGTCTCAGTTGCTGACTCTTAGGAGTTTTTCTCGGAGGATTTCCCCCTCTCCTCATCTCCTCTCTCCTGGAAGACATTTCGGAAATTAATCCTCTTTGCCGTTCGCTTCCATTTGCGAGCTTCTACAATCGGTTTCTGCACCCTTCTCGATAATTAACAATGGGTAATAGCGCCCTGCGAGCTAAGCTTCACAACCCCTTTTTTATTCTTTCTTCCGTAGAACATTTTCTGAATTTAATTTCTCCCTCACTTACTGTTCTGAGCCGCGTTTCGTCAATGCTTCTGATGAAGCGAGTTTAGACATCGCTGCAGGCTTCTGTTAATACGAAAAAATAATTGTTTTAATTTCCTTCATACGCCGTTAGCTGCTACGGTCGCAGGTTCGAATCCTGCCTCGGGCATGGATGTGTGTGATGTCCTTAGGTTAGTTAGGTTTAAGTAGTTCTAAGTTCTAGGGGACTGATGACCACAGATGTTAAGTCCCATAGTGCTTAGAGCCATTTGAACTATTTTTACGCCGTTAACTTCCTCTCGGTTGGTCTGTATTGTAGGTAACGACGTACGGATTGTAAATGTGATCTGTCATTTGCCCCTTTGCCATTTCAGCAGTCCTTTACATGGGGAATGTGGCAGATATGCAATATTTTACACTTCCTTATTTTCCATTTTTAAGTCTGCTGATTAGGGCATAAATTTGCCAAACTATGATCGGGTGTTTTACACGAATGCGCAGAACGGTTCCGACTTTATTTCAAACGTATATGTTACTTCAGACGTCATTAAGTAGAACAGGGGAATGTCCTGTTACAGGATCCTAATCGAATAATCAGTTTGACATTACAAGAAAAACTAGGGTCACAGTCACTTCTTTAGCTCTTTTTTTGAGGGGGTGGGGGATGGTTGAAGATTTTTGTGGTCATTTCTATCCACCTTCTCTCTGTTTTACTGTTGAGTCTGTGATCAGCAGAGTTTATAATCAATTTTTATCGGTCTTCGATTTCACGTACGTATCCCTCGGTCGAAGTACAGAAACTAAGTTTTGTGTTACTGGATACCATGTGATGCTGTTAATGGCACAACGTTGTTGCTCACAATGGACTGGAAGTACCGCACATGTCCTACCAAAGCTGTGACGGTGATTCTCGCAATGTACGAGGCCGTGCTGAGAAGTAATGCCTCCGAACTTCTTATGTGAATACTGTTACAGATTTTCATGTAACACAAACTTTATTAACATTCCTCATCTTTATTCTACATGTCTACGTTTTTATTTCTCGGCATAATCACCCTGCCAACGAATACATTTCTCGCAGCGAGTGGCCGTCACTGTAGATAGTTTGACTTTGTTGACGGAGCCACAACCTCAACTCTGGTTGCACCGCTTCATCACCATCTAAGTGATGCTCTCGAACGTCTTCTTTAAGTTCTGGAAACAGATGAAAATCGAACGGGGACAAGTCGGGACTGTATGCAGGATGATCGATGACAGTGAACACAAAGAGTCGGATTGTTGCGGATCTCGTAGAGCTCATACGTGATCTGGCATTGTCGTGAAGAGGGTGCTGCATGTGTGAACGAATTATTCGAATTTGGAACTCGATTACAAGACCTTGTTTCTCACAGTCTGACAGTAGCCTCACATACAACCATGTTACACGCAACAGTTCGGAGGCCTTAGCGGCAGAGGGCTGCACATATGTAGACATGAATAATAAATACGTATAATGTTAATATAGTTTGTTTTATACAAAAAGCTTTAAGAGCTTACACATATAAAATTCAGCACTCACTCACACTTCGCTAAATGCATAACGGTTTATTCCTTTCGGATCTATAATGTACATATAAGTGTATTGTCATTAAGGAGATCGTTAACGATAAAGGTTGGTGCAGCCTTTGCAATAACTGTCGCAGAAATTGTTCGTTGTGTTGCAATAAGGGTGAAGGCAGTAATGGTGCGGACTGGTTCACCGCAGTGACAATACATTGAGCAACCAGAGAGTTATTCTCAACGGGACGAAATCGACAGATGTAAAGGTTATTTCTAGAGTACCACAAGGGATTGTTACAATTTAAATAAGCTGGTGGATAACGTAGGAAGCTCCGTGAGGCTTTCTTCTGACGATGCTGTTGTCTGTAGGTAGATTGGAATTCCAAAAATTGCAGCGAGATGGCCTAAGACTTGCAGAGGACCGATTATTGCCTGGCTGTTGATCCTGAACGTAAATGTAACGTATAGAGAATGTAACGTATAGAGAGTAAAATGCAAAATATCCACTGCAGTTCGAGTACACTATCAATGACAAAACATTAGAAGCAGTAAGTACCATAAAATACATAGGAGCGACATGAAGAGTACTTACTTCATAAAACACACTAGGAAAATAAGATGGGAGGTTGGGAAACATTGGAAGTATCTTAGGAAAATGTAATTCATCCACGAACGAAGCGGCTTAAAAAACGCTTGTCTGACCGATTCTCGAGTGTTGTTTATCAGTCTGGAACATTTACCATGTTGGATAAACACAAGACGAAAAGAACATCAAAAAAAAGGCGATGCGTTTGGTCACGAGCAACGAACTGCAGTGGGAGACGCTACAAGAGTGTTGTATATCATGGAGAGGTTTTCTGTTGAAATTTTTTGCCATTACTTTCCGGAAAGAGTCGAGAAATACAGGGTTAGTCCGTGACGATGTTACAAACCTTCAGGGATGATGGACAAGAGTAAATGTACCAATTTGAGGTAAGGGACCCTGGTCCAGAAACAAGAGTCCAAAGTTATAAGCGGAAATTGTTCTGATACATCTGACAGTTGACCTCTTCTGCTGCAAGCTCTTGGCTTTCCATATTTCGGGAAGGTGTAGTAAGCCCAAAACAAGAAAAAATTGTCTAATAACCATGGGCTCTAAAGTGCATACCTTAAGGGCTCTGAGCACTGTTTCAGTAGAAGAAATGTGTTTCACAATAGCAAGGGTGAGCAAGTTGTTCTTATTCATTAGAATTGACGCGTTTCACAGTAGTGAGAATGAACAAGTACGCATACCACTTTTGGTACGCACTTTACAGCCCATGTTTACTAGACAATTTTTTCTTGTTTCAGTCCATACTGTTTCCTCCCAAAATACGGGAAACAGAGAGACTGCAGTAGGAGAGGTTATTTTCGCATATAACTTTCGGCTCGGTCATTTCCGAACCACGGTCCCTCCCCTCAGGCTGATACATTTACCCCTGTCCGTCATTCCTGGAACTTTGTGTCATCATCACGGATACCCCTGTATATTGCTTCCACCAATATGCATCTCACGAAAAAACCGCGACGAAAAAATCAGAGAATTAGAGCTAATGCGGCCATTTATCGACAAACATTATATCCAAGCGCCATTCGCGATGGAAGAGGGGAATGGTACTACAAGTAGTCCCCGCCACACACCGTGGTGCGGCTTGCGGACAACAGAGATAGAAACATCGCTGTACTCGGCTGAGAGTGCCGTCTGTTACGTCGTACACAACAGACGAGTCTTCAATGTCCACCAGCAAGATGTTTTCATTTATTGACTCCAGCCTTCATTTTGTCCACGTTCAATGACTACGAACGGCGGTATGATAGTACGTCAGCTTCCTGTGAACCAGGCATCCTCCGCGGTACTCTCTCTCAACTGTCAGCAGCAATGAGTCCGTCCAGCTGCTTAATTCACCTCACTTCCCTTCGTCGCTCCTCCCCGTCCCACGCTCACCACTATCAAAGTACGTTTTCGGTACACAAAGTCCTCCACATATTTTGTACGATCGACGCTGGTAACAGCTTTACCTCTTAATACTACGACTTACTGCGCACTTGCGCTTGTTGACCCTGTTCGTCCACGAGACGCAGAAAGCGGCAGATACTGGTTCCCAGGTTGATGCCCCGTTCTTTTCCTTGACTTCCGGAAGGCGTTTGGTACAATTCCATAAAGCCCGCTAAATGAAAAAAATACGAGCCTACAGAATATCAAACTAGCTGTGTGACTGAGCTGAAGAGTTTCTAGCAAACAGAAGACGTGTATAATTCTCAACGGACAAAAATCTTCAAATGTGAAAGTAACTTCAGGTGTACCCCAAGGGAGTGCTAGTGCACCATTAATTTTCATGAGACATATGTAAATGACCTTCAATCTGTATATTGAGCAAGCAGTGAAGGAACAAAAGAAAAATTCGGAATAGGTATTAAAATCCATGGAGAAGTAATAAAAACTTTGAGGTTCACCGATGACATTGTAATTCTGTCAGAGACAGCAAAGGACATGGAAGAGCAGTTGAACGGAATGGATAGTGTCTTGAAAGGAGGATATAAGATGAACATCAACAAAAGTAAAACGAGGATAAATGAAGTCGGGTGATGCTGAGGGTATTAGATTAGGAAATGAGTCACTTAAAGTAGTAAAGGAGTTTTGCTATTTGGGGAGCAAAATAACTGACGATGGTCAAAGTAGAGAGGATATAAAATGTCGTCTGGCAATGGCAAGGAAAGCGTTTCTCAAGAAGAGGAATTTGTTAACATCGAGTATAGATTTAAGTGTCAGGAAGTCGTTTCTGAAAGTATTTGTATGGAGTGTAGCCATGTATGGAAGTGAAACATGGACGATAAATAGGTTAGACAAGAAGAGAATAGAAGCTTTCGAAATGTGGTGCTACAGAAGAATGCTGAAGATTAGATGGGTAGATCACATAACTAATGAGGAAGTATTGAATAGGATTGGGGAGAAGAGAAGTTTGTGGCACAACTTGACCAGAAGAAGGGATCGGTTGGTAGGACATGTTCTGAGGCATCAAGGGATCACCAACTTAGTATTGGAGGGCAGCGTGGAGGGTAAAAATCGGAGAGGGAGACCAAGAGATGAATACACCAAGCAGATTCAGAAGGATGTAGGTTGCAGTAGGTACTGGGAGATGAAGAAGCTTGCACAGGAGAGAGTAGCATGGAGAGCTGCATCAAACCAGTCTCAGGACTGAAGACCACAACAACAACATGTAAATGACCTATGAGGCTTTTCGCGGATGATGCTGCTCTGTACAGAAAAGTCGCACTGTTAAAAAAGTGTAGCGAAATCCTGAAAACCTGAAAATGACTGACAATTGGTGCAAGGACTGGCAAGTGAACTTAAACATAGACAAATGTGACGTATTCCGCATAAACAGGCCGAAAGATGAATAACTGTAGGATTCACAATTGCAGAACAATAACTGGAAGCAGTGACATCGATAAAACATCTAGGAGTATGTATACTAACTAAAGCTGAAAGACTAAATGAAACTAATTGCAAGTAAGGCAGGCCAGACAGATTCAACGAAAGAAACCCCAGGAAATGTAGTCCATCTCCAAAGAAGGTAGCTTACAAAACCCACGTTCGACAAGTACTTGAATTTTGCTCGTCAGTCTGGGATCCGCACCAGATAGCATTGACAGAGGAAATGAGGAGTTCCAAAGGAGAGTGGCTCGTTTCGTTACAGGTTTATTTAGTAAGCACCAAAGCGTCACGGAGAAGCTCGGCCAACTCGAGGGGTAGACGCTGCAAGAGAGGAGGACTACATCACGGCGTGTTGAAGTCCCGGCAGCGTACGTTTCTAGAAGCGTCGACCAGTGTATAGGTTCCTCCTGCGTATATCTCACGATGAGATCATAAAGGTCAAAATTAGAAATATTAGAGCTCACACGGGAGACGGCCAGCAATCGTCCTGCAAGCCATTCACGGCTGGAACAGGAAAGGTGGGAAGTTGCAGTATTAGTCAAACTACCCTCCGCCACGTACAGAAAGGTGGCTTGAGAAGCATAGGCGTACACGTAGAAGTAACTTTACCACAGTAGAACAGTGGTTAAAATTGCCCAATCTGCTGAGTCGGCCCTGCCTATGTCTTAGCGCGGTTTTACATAACTTACTCGAGTGGAACATACGCCCTGAGAGTGACTCTCTATAATATTCGCTGCCTAAAGCACTATCAGAAAAATATACTGCAGGAGGGCACAACATGCGTCGTCCTCCGCCGTTACCTGCAGCGTGAGTGTTCCACGTTTGCCAGGAGAGTATCAGCACGGATGTCGGGCGCAGACAGTATTCCGGACTGACCGCAGAAGCTTCGGCCGCCGCCGCTCACGTAGGAGGCGTGTTCTGGGAAGGCGGCAGCGCTGCCCACGCCACAATATACGCAATTGTCGCCTGACACACGGCCAGATTCTGCGCTGCGGGCCTTCCGCTGGCTGGCTGTAGGGAACAGAGACAAAGGGGCCGCTTCACCCCCGATCACTGGCTTCGTGTCCACCAAAATCTGTCATCTCGCGTCTACCACACACACACACACACACACACACACACACACACACACACACACACCGCTGACCAGACACCGAGAAAAACCTACCGGGATGTATCGTAGTTCGACAGCATCGAGATCGTAGCCCACCGAGACGGCGATTTGTCATTCCACGACACTGCACTGCCCGCACTGGACGACTGAAGTGTGGTACTGATCGATGCAGTAGGGCCATACTCAAAGCTAAGAAGGGTCAGAAAGCCCCCACGCGTCTAGCGTCCGAGAGGACACTCACATTCTGTGCTCACGAGGAGAACACGGCAAGTGCCATAAACTGATTTCCCAGAAATTTAACTCAGTTGAACAGGTGTCAAAATTGGCGATACATGCCTTGCTTTGTCTTTAGATACTCGACCATTTCTGAGAAAACGACGGTCAAAGTTTTGGAGCTATTTTATGTGCCTTTTAGCGCAGGATCCGTTTGACTGAAGCGGTTACACAATGACTAACGTCGCAGCTTCACATTTTTTCACCCAGTCTTCGAAGCACAATTATTGCTTTTATTTCCGTTTCCGTTCATTTATACACCCATGTCCGTAGATTACTACAGGAATATTTTCCAGTGTATGTTGAAATAACGTTGTCCTTTTTCGTCTACTAATTGTCTATCTAGTGAATGAAATTTAAAAAAAAGATAAATGAATGAGAAAATTATTTGAAATTGTTTTCGGTGAAGTTGCGTATTTTGATTCTTAATCAATTGCAAGCTCCAGTTTTCCGAAAAATGACCCGTTTGCGTCGTGTCCTGCAAAATTGTCAATGCGTGAAATCTTCAGAAATGTCAACGACGTTTCTGTGACAGGTCAGATTCATACGAAGAAATATCTCGATGGCAAACCTGCCTTAGCGCGATGCTCTGATTTTCGGAGTTTCTGTGTTTCTTCTGTTGGTATCATCCAAGGGAATACCCCAAGTCTTCCTGGGGAATAAACATGAGAATAAAATGTAATTTCTAATATAAAAACTGATATAAGAATGAAATACACGAGAATTTAAAAAAGATATTTACCCCTGAACACTATATATATATATATATATATATATATATATATATATATATATATATAGTGTTTGCGCGCATTCAAGCAATCTTTCACCGAAGCATCAGTTCTCTGCGGCTCTCGTTGCAATTTTCTTATGTACACTGATCGGCCAGGACATTATGACCACCTGCCTAACAGCCGTTGGCTCGGACAACAGCGGCGACGCGCCGTGGCACGGAAGCTGTGAGGCCTTCGTATGTCAGTGGAGGGCGGTGGCACCACATCTCTTCGCACACAAGTCATATAATTCCTGGTGAACTCTGACGCCACGTTCAGTCACATCCCAGATGTGTTCGATCGGGTTCAGATCGGGTGAGTTGGGGGAGCAGCACATCGATTGCAACTCACCATTGTGTACTTCGAACCATTTCATCACATTCCTAGCCTCGTGGCCTGGCACATTCTCTTGTTGAAAAATACCTCTGCCGTCGGAAAACATGATCGTCACGAAGGGCTGTACGTGGTCTGCAAGCATTATACGACATTCTTTGGTCGTCATGGTGCCTTGCGCGAGCCTAACTGGACACACGGAGAGCACAGTGGAGCCGCCGCCAGCTGGCCCAGAACAGGTGTCAAAGAGATGATGTCCTGGAAGACGACAAATTCCCGTCCTTCCATCGGCATGATGAAGAACGTACAGGGATTCATCAGACCACGCAACGCTCTGCCACTAGGCTGGCGTGTAGTGACGATGGTCGCGCGCCCTTTTCAGTCGTAATTAGCGATGTCGTCGTGTTGACATTGACAGATGCAATAGTCGTCGGCTGCGGAGCCCCATCGTTAGGAGTGTTCAGTGCGCTGTGTATTCACACACACACTTGTCTCAGCATTAAAGTTTGATGTCAGTTACGCCACAGTTCGCCGCCTGTCCTCTTTCAGTTTGGCTAGGTTACGACGTCCGACGTCTACAACGCGGGCTGGCCGCCCAACCCCACGACGTGTAGACGTGGGTTCACACTGGTTTCGCCACGTGTTGAAGATACTCTCCGCAGCACTCCTCGAACACCCGACAAGTTGTGCAGTTTCCTAAATGTTCGTACCGAGCCCCCAGACCATCACAATCTGACCCCGGTCAAATTCAGATAGATCGCGCGCCTCCGTATTCTACACACAGCGCGCCCACTGATTACATGCACCGTCAGCGTGTCTGACTAGCAGTCATTCCTCCCCAATGACGCTGCTGTTGCCTGGACGAGTTTATATCGGTAGTAGCAACGGCTTCGAGAAAGGGTGCCTTAAAACACCCTGTTTATAAGCTACACAGATTGAGAAGAAAACATTACAATCTAAAAATATCTGCTACTAAAACAAAAATTATGTCCCATTATGGATCTAAGATGGTCTACGAAAACAAAGCACTGAGCAAGTCCCCAGTTTCATTTATTTGGGCAGCGACCTTAGTCTCGACATACGCAAAGCTACAGAAAAGAAAGGAAATGTATGTAGAACTATAAACAAAACTTTAAAAACTAAAGTTAGCGATGCCACAAAACTGAAAGTCTATAATACAAAGACAGTTTCTCTGATACTTTATGGCAACGAATACTGGATTGAGAGAAAGAGCGATAAAAATCTTCACTTGATAGAGAAATGCTTCCATATGTGAGGCAGGCAGTCTTTCCGAGTTGGCACACGTTGAACTGTGGAAGGTCTTGCTCTCAAATATACCTCAATAAACTGTGACCAAGATGTTCCATAATTTATTGTGTGCCACAGAAAATGAGATTTTTAAGAACGTCCAAACGTTGCTCGAGGAGTATGACATTCGGGCAGAACCGAGAATGAAAAATTAAAATGAGGAGATTGAAGAACATAGGGAAGAATGGAGAGAACCCCTCAAGCGGATGGATGAAGTCAGATTTCAAATCATTCTAAACAAGTACGGAACCACAGGAAGCAGTGATGTAGGACGGCCGAGGAAGAAAATTATTTGATTTTATGAAGTCGGAACAGGGATACTATGTAGGCTTTAAAGTGCAGAAGAAGAAGAAGAACAAGAATATCAATCATGTAGCACTTTAATTGTGAACATCTGGTCGATGACCCTTCTTGAAATTTCAATATCTGCAATTTCGGTGGGTAATTTTTGTAGCCCGTAGATAATAAGGTAGAGGAAGTATGGCTGAGTTCTTTAGTTGGTAGCGTCCTAGGCTGTTTATCTGAAAGGACTTGGGCCCGACTCTGAGGTGATCCGGGATATTTGCTGGCTCTGAACACAACTTACACACAAATGTAAACACGTTTACAGATTAGAAGGAGACAGACGCATATGCTCTGCGAAGTGACCACAAGTTTTAAGAGCGCTGGGGCGTTCACACTAGTCGAGTTCCCTGCTTCTTGACTTGATTTAAAATGGAAGGATCATATAAAGTTGATCGTTGATAAAGCAGATGCCAGACTGAGATTCCTTGGAAGAATCCTAAGGAAATGCAATCCGAAAACAAAGGAAGTAGGTTACAGTACGCTTGTTCGCCCACTGCTTGAATACTGCTCAGCAGTGTAGGATCCGTACCAGATAGGGTTGATAGAAGAGATAGAGAAGATCCAACGGAGAGCAGCGCGCTTCGTTACAGGATTATTTAGTAATGGCGAAAGCGTTAGGAGATGATAGATAAACTCCAGTGGAAGACTCTCCAAGAGAGACGCTCAGTAGCTCGGTAAGGGCTTTTGTTGAAGTTTCGAGAACATACCTTCACCGAAGAGACAAGCAGTATATTGCTCCCTCCTACGTATATCTCGCGAAGAGACCATGAGGATAAAATCGGAGAGATTAGAGCTCACACAGAGGCACACCGACAATCCTTTCCACGAACAATACGAGACTGGAATAGAAGGGAGAACCGATAGAGGTACTCAAGGTATCCTCCGCCACAAAACGTCAGGTGCCTTGCGGAGTATGGATGTAGATGTAGATGTACAATGCCAGACTTGAAAGGAAGATATCGTTTGTTGGCTTACGCAAGTACCGCTCGACAACTCTGTTTTTTTCTGTTAGCTTCCAATACATCCCACTCGAAAATACAAGTAGCTCTGAATCTGTTAATCGCTTGTGACACATGGCAGCTACACGGATGACAGCGCAGATAAGCTGCGCACTCAATATTACTGCCCACACATTGATAAGGGGCGACCTTTAGAGCTTACGAACAAATACAAACCTTATTGGTTTACTCCATGGCAAGAAGCAACACGGCCTATATTCATCTATTCTTTACCTAGAAAATTACAAGAAGTGCTATTATCAATGAGTATCATTTCTTTTCGTTATATAAAGTGATTATATTTGCCTCCCGGCATCATCATCAATCAGTTCACAACGGAGCACTAACGTATTAAGTGCTCGGTTTTTATGGTAAAAGGGAGAGTCGGTAATAGAAGAAATGCCAACGGCAATTTTTTCCTTCTGGAAAACGACGCAACGTGGGCAGCGCGCGCACGGATCACCACGTGTGGTTACAGCACAGCTAACGACCTGTCACCGCTTAGGTTTCTTTCCACTGCTTGCCACTTAACTGAGACAAATGACTGAAGTGCTGAGATTACGCGCTCCAGGTGGCGGCTGTTGCAGAGGAAAGAGCCAGACGTGGCGTGGTTGTGACGAGGATTGCTCCTCAATCGTTATAATGACTGTGAACGTATATCCTGCGCTGGAGAGAGAACTGGTTTGTTCAAAATAAGGAATGCTGGTCGAGTCACTTGCGCTGCGTTAAGGACGAAGGTGGTAGAGCCTGAAGCTAAAATGGGATAAAAAGCTCTAAAATATTTTTGACATAACCGTGTTTATGTAAGTGTGTAAGCTTCCGCGACTCATTAAAGTAGCGCCTCATCATATTGTAAAATATGGTGCTCTGCCATACCCATAATACGTTTATGTTTAAATGTTAGTGCTTAGATAATTGAAACACCGCTATGTAGGCGGACTTAAGCTCCTTAGAATTATTATTGTAATTGTAGCGTCGCTCTTCATAGTGAAAATAGAGGAAGTGGTGGGTCGTACAAATTAATACTGCACGAGTTACGGAGACGGTATGGCTCGTAATGTATTACTGTTTTTCAGTGAATATTTTAGTGATGTTTCATAAGATATCGAGAAATTTTAAAATCATTGTTTCATTGAGGCATAAAATTGAGATTTATAAAACAATTAGTGTCACATAAAAAAGGTTAAAATATGTATTTAAAATATGTCTTTTCTATATGTATTCACTACTTCAGAAACAGTGAAAGTGACTAGAGTCTTAGACCGGCCGGGGTGGCCGAGCGGTTCTAGGTGCTACAGTCTGGAACCGCGCGACCGCTACGGTCGCAGGTTCGAATCCTGCCTCGGGCATGGATGTGTGTGATGGCCTGAGGTTAGTTAGGTTTAAGTAGTTCTAAGTTCTAGGGGACTAATGACCTTAGAAGTTAAGTCCCATAGTGCTCAGAGCCATTTGACTAGTCTTGACCTCTATTTTTGCCCACGACACAGGAAGAGCAATGACCTTCAAACCTGTCGTGAGAAAGTACGTCTTTTAATGAAATAATAAATAAGGATCACCATGGTGTAGAGATATTAATTTTGACGCAGTTTCCTTTTGGACAGCCTGCTGTTATCTGTGCTTGATCGACAATAACAAAGTCTAGTTCATTATTTCTCATGTGTGTTAGCCTGGTGTTGCACTATCATTAGTAACTTCCGCTTCGTTAGCACATTTGGTTGCTTTGTTACTGACTATTTCTTGCACTGGAGCTGTTGATTTTATACAGTTTATCTGCAGTTTTGTAGTCGGCGGTGGTAGGTTTCCGCCTTACCAACAATTCTATGGAATCTAGTTACAAAACGTACTGTTACCTTACAATCATCATTCACTGACAAGTACAATAAAGTGAAACTCAGTGATGATGGAACAGTATCACCTGAAGCTGTATTAGGTAATAGAGAAAAACAAGAAATTGTGTTCCGCTCAAGACAGCATCTTCAAAGTATATTTATTATAAGGAAGAATATGCGATATTCCGCTGAAGACATACAGCAAGGAGTCGTTATATTAAACATAATTTATGCACAGACGTTTTTCGGACTTTCATCTACCTTCAGTCAGCGCAGCTATAATTATGGCGTACTTAAATTCATGCTGCTTTAAATTTAGTCTTCTTGCTGTTTAGCACTGGATACAGCTGCATCGCAGACGAGCCCATGTAGCTAATTTACACGCTTGTGTCAGTCCAAGACCATAACTGAAGTCAAATTACAATTCTCGTCTAGTTCTGAAATTGCGTCTGGCCTTAGTTACGCTGTGGAAATTAATGATGAGACATTCAAACTTTTTACGAGCAAGGGTGCGAATGGAAAAAAAATAAACTACATATTTTTTCATAATCATTCTTTAAAGGAATTTAATTTCTGTTCGTTATAACTGTGGCATGAACTTAACAGAACTGATGATTAGGAAGAGAACAAAACAAAAATTACAATCTGTTTTTCAACATTCATCATTGCAGCACAATATTACTTAAAGAACAAATCACAACTATGTAGGATATTCATCACAGTAACTGGGACTAACTATTTTAAAGACTGACCTTTCATTACTACCGAGACTGGTGGGACAATGGCAGTTTGTAGAAAACGAACAGTACTATAAAATGTTTCGTAATTCATTAGCTGTGCTACATTCAATGCCAGAATGAGGGCGCTGTTAACATCCCCTTTATGTCCCCCTAACTCACGCAGCAACAACATCTACCTCTAAATATGTACTCCGGACGCCATTATTCAGTGAATGACGTGGGTTTCGTCGAACCAGTACTATCGATTTTCTGTTCTATTCCAGACACGCACTGAGCGGGGGCAAAATTAGTCTCTATACGCCCGAATGCGCTCTCTAACCTCTTTTACTTTAGGCTCGTGATTCTTATGCTATATGTACAAGGTCGGCCGTTGTGGCCGAGCGGTTCTAGGCGCTTCAGCATGGAACCGCGCGACCGCTACGGTCGCAGGTTCGAATCCTGTCTCGGGAATGGATGTGTGTGATGTCGTTAGGTTAGTTAGGTTTAAGTAGTTCTAAGTTATAGGGGACTGATGACCTCAGATGTTAAGTCCCATAGTGCTCAGAGCCATTTGAACCATTCTTGAACCTTAAATACGGTATTTGTACGGTGTGATGTGCTTCATATGTTCGCCAGTAATCTTGTACTCCGATACTATCGGGTTCTTTTCCTTTGCTATAAGTACAGTTTTCTTCGTTATATACAGTTGAAGAGAGCTCCCAGTCACTGCACTAAGTGGAAATTACGTCCAAGTTTTTCTACACTCACTTACGATCGTCCACAGAAGATGTATTCCTAAAATCAACAGTACCATCAGTGACACGTCTGTACCTTTCTGATAAATCGTTACTGTTTACTGAGAAAATTAGAAGTGCAGTTGCCTTCTTTGGGGCATATCCGATACGACACTGCCCTGTAAAACTTGAAATACGAGGTAGATAAAGTAACATAACATATTAACTGATGGGTGGATACGAATGAAAGCGCGGGAGCTTGCCGCCAGAGGTCTCCTTGTCGTGCACAGAAAGTCGGATTTTATGTGGCTTGCGTATAGCGTCAAATGGGTCTGGCTCCGCAACAAGAGGCAGGCGAAGGAACTGGAAAAGACTGTGTGTGTCAATGAGCGGGCAGTTACTGTGCGCTCGGTGTGCTCTTCATTGCAGTATGGCTCGGAGGCAACATTTGGACGACTCCACACGGGGAAGAATCAACGAGAAACTGGAAGAAGAGTGTACGCCAGCAGATTGGTTGGGAGCACTCCAAACCACAGCCACTACTGCCCGAAGGACAGGAGGTTGACTGCGGTCAACTACAGCTACGTTGTGCAACAGGCAGGAATGGACATATGCTGTACAGCAGATGCAATTGCAAGCACATTTACCAGCATTGCAAGACACTTATTCTCACTCCCCACAATAGCACGATTGTCATACGTGTGGTCTCTTTGGTGCAACGATCAGTAACTACAATGTGTTCCGCTGACACCCGTCACTGGCAGCACCGTTTACGATGGTTGGTTGGTTGTTTGGGGAAGGAGACCAGACAGCGTGGTCATCGGTCTCATCGAATTAGGGAAGGATGGGGAAGGAAGTCGGCCGTGCCCTTGCAGAGGAACCATCCCGGCATTTGCCTGGAGTGATTTAGGGAAATCACGGAAAACCTAAATCAGGATGGCCGGACGCGGGATTGAACCGTCGCCCTCCCGAATGCGAGTCCAGTGTCTAACCACTGCGCCACCTCGCTCGTTTACGATGGTGCCAAGAGCCTTCGGACTGGACCAGCGAGAACTGGCGTTGCGTGCTCTTCTCGGATGAAAGCAGATTCAGCATGAGTAGTGATTCTGGCGTAGCCTCATATGGTTAGGAACACACAATACACCTAGGAACATTGTTGAACATCAGTGTTGTGGTGGTCCAGTATAATTTCGCACTGCAGTTGACTCACGAGTTGACGATATTATGATACTGCACTCCTTCCCCACGTGCGCCTTTTCAGGCGTGCTTTCGTGTTTTTTGTTGACTTATTTTTTGCGGATAACAATGCGTGACCGCATCGAACAGCGCAAGTGGTGGAGCTCTGGGAACGAGAAGATATTCGTCGAATGGCCCGGTCTTCCTGTTCGCCCCACTTAAATCCCATGGCGGACGTGCGAGATGCGTTGGGATGACGTATTGCAGCACGTCCAGCACCAACGACCATCCAGTAGCTGTCAGAGACGCTCGTGGAGAAATGGAACAATCGTTATCGACCTCGTGGCCAGCATGGAGCATTGCACAGGCAGAGCACGCGTTGATCAAACACCCTATTAAGACTCATGTCCAGAAGACCAAGATGAATCGCAATGACAATAGTATAATTACTGTATGAGAGTAAAACTATCATTCCTGTTCGTCTCAATGCTTATTTGAGTTACGTTCTGTACCATATTGTAGCAGTTCTTTCTGTGAATGGTTCAAGTTTCATCGAGCTATATTAGTTGGCAGTGACACATCATGCGAATGTTACTTTCACCCTTCAGTTTTTCACAGCAATGTGCTTCCTCTTCTGATGTAAGGAATTATTATTATTATTATCGACTTTTTTTCACAGACTTAAGTCTGGTTAAAAATGGAACGTGACGCGGACCTCGGTCAAGCGTGACTTCCTTGTAACTGTATGGTATATGTTATATTGCATTTAGGAACTTTCGGGTAATTGAACATGTATCAATAATTACGGATTTCTGTAATTGTATATATAAGTTTGGATGTAGCTGTATTGCATTGATGTACTGGTGAATATTGTGAGGTATGACTCCTGTAGTTGATAGTATAATTGGGATAATGTCGACTTTATCCTGATGCCACATGTCCTTGACTTCCTCAGCCAGTTGGATGTATTTTTCAATTTTTTCTCCTGTTTTCTTCTGTATATTTGTTGTGTTGGGTATGGATATTTCAATTAGTTGTGTTAATTTCTTCTTTTTATTGGTGAGTATGATGTCAGGTTTGTTATGTGGTGTTGTTTTATCTGTTATAATCATTCTGTTCCAGTATAATTTGTATTCATCATTCTCCAGTACATTTTGTGGTGTGTACTTGTATGTGGGAACGTGTTGTTTTATTAGTTTATGTTTTATGGCAAGTTGTTGATGTATTATTTTTGCTACATTGTCATGTCTTCTGGGGTATTCTGTATTTGCTAGTATTGTACACCCGCTTGTGATGTGATCTACTGTTTCTATTTGTTGTTTGCAAAGTCTGCATTTATCTGTTGTGGTATTGGGATCTTTAATAATATGCTTGCTGTAATATCTGGTGTTTATTGTTTGATCCTGTATTATTATTATTATTATTATTATTATTATTATTATTATTATTATTATTATTATTATTAAGCATCAGACTGAGAAGGGGAAGCAACATATATTTGTGTGGCTCCCGTTCCCGTTTAGAAAGTGCCGCGTACCGTCGTGGAACAGTGGAGCTTTGTGCGAGCGATGTGCGAAAAGAGAAGTTTGCTAAGAAATTCCCGGACGTGACTCGCGCTGGAAATGCACCTAAGGGCCAGTCTGAAACTGAGTTCGGAGAATATTACAAGGGGGAAATGTAAGTAGTATGTTAACGTCGGCCTCGACTACTCTGTCCACACAATGACACGTCGGACACTGTTGGCTCTGTGAAAAAAGTTGGCACATAGAAAGTAAATAATTAAGGTTGTTCAACAACGAAAGCAAACACAAATTTAGAGTAACTGACACTATATTTACAGGCTTGGACTTTACATATAACCTGTTAACACTTACGTCAATAAAAGTGATAGAGCTTGAGTGGTTTGAAAAGTTTAAAAATTACGTAGAAATGTCCATTCATTAAACACTCTGTGTTTTTCACAATACTAGTCTCACATGCAACAAAGTAACCGTATTTCTCAATAGATTTAAACAAATTACAAATCTTATAATGACGCCTAAGTAATGTTACAACCGTGTTCACAGGAGATAAAGAGAGTGATATCGTCCGGCAGTGGACGATGGGTTGCGCCCTTGTTTTTTTGGAATATTCAAATGTCTTCAGAGTCTGTCTTTAATATCGAAGTTTTTACATACGCGTGGAATTAGTCATAGTTTCTTAGGAGCGTCAGTGGCGCTGGATTCATTTCTCCTTGTAAATCGTCAAAATGCATCAGTACAACGCGTAGTTAAATATTATACATTGACAAATAAATGGCTCTTGGCCTCTTTCGTTACTCAAATCATTGTTTTATGTGACGAGATGTGTCGGTGTGGAAATAAAACATTTCACTCTTCGGTTGAACATTCGTCGTCCATGGTAACATACTGGATTCTATTAACAATAACGTAATCCAGCCAATCCCACACATGCTTATAAACTGTGTGATCGTGTTTCTGTTGTTAGTCGACGAAGTGGTATAGTGAAGCAAGCCTTCAGAAAATCTGGGAATGTGAGAGCTACATTTTCATCTGCGACTAGCATTTGCAAAGTATAGCATGGGAAATCACCGATCTGTATCTCGTACAAGCGGCGTTTGTTGCATCCGAGCTGATTTTTTTGAGATAAGTTTCTTTTCCGCAAGGAAAGTCATATTGTTTGAAATTAGAATATGCTCTGAGACCCTATTACAGACACACTGTTCCGTAATGCAGGGTTTTTCAAAAATATTAAAATTTTCATATAATACTATATCTTGTATGTAAATGAAGATACGAAGGGCGTTCAATAAGAAATGCAACACTTTCGGCCAGTTTCGGTTGAAAAAATGCGAAATTTGTTTTGGGTCATCGTGGAATATTCCTGCTTCATTCCGTACAGTTTGATGAAATTTCGGTAGGTGGCGGCGCTATACGTCCCTTTCAAAATGGCGCCTATAGCAGCGGTGCGTTCCAAGCACAAGTGCTGTCATTGCAGTTCTTTCAGCGGAAAACTAGACCGTCGCAGATGTTCGTAGGTGCTTACGGAATGTCTGCGGGGACCTTGCAGTGAATAGAAGCACAGTGAGACGTTGCACGAGGCGCCTGTCTACATCGCAACAAATCCGCGCAAACGTGTGCGAACTCCGGCGTGCCGGCCGGCCGCGCACAGCAGTGTAGGAGGCCGTGGACACATCAGTCAAACTCCTCGGTGCTCAACACGGCGTCTCTGTTGGTAGCGTTGACACACCCGTCCACCAGTTGGGGTACTCAAAGGTGTGCGCGTCCGCTGCTTTCCGATCTGTGCGGAATTGCTTGCCCGTCGTCACAAGCGATGCAAGATGGGTTCATCACTTCGAACCGCAAAAGAAACGGTCATCCTTGGAGTGGCGCAACACAACAAGTCCAAAGGCGCACACCCAGCCGAAGAAGTCACGGCGACGTTCTTCTGGGACTCTGAAGGCGTTGTTCTGTTTGATGTTCTCCCTCACAGTGCAACAGTTAACTCTGAAGTGCATTGTAGTACCATCAGGAAATTGAAGAAACGGCACAGAAATGCAAACGAAGCTCTTCTCCGTGACAACGCAAGGCCTCACATAAGTCTGCGCATCCGAGAGCAGTTCACAGAACTTCACTGGACTGTTGTTGTTCATCCATCCTAGAGCCCGGACCTCGCACCTTCTGACTTCCACGTGTTTGGCCCAGTAGGATGCACTCCGCGGGAAGCAGTACGTGCATGATGTGGGCATTATTGATGCAACAAGACGATGGCTGCGACGTCGACCAGTAGCATGGTACCGTGCGGCCACACAGGCCCTCCCAATAAGGTAGCGTAAGGTCGTCGCATTGAACGGAGATTATATTGAAAATTACGGTTTTTTAGCCAAAAGAGTGAGAATGATGAAGTGTATTGGAATCCCGAATAAAACCAACCTGCTTTCGGAATAAAAATGTGCGCGTAAAAGCTTTATTTTTAAAAGTGCCAACCGATTGTCCAAGAGTATAACTCTCACATGGACGCACGCACAACCTAGGGGTAGTTCTTATAATTACGATTAGGCTCAAAATTTTCATTTACTTTTCTCAAAAGACAGATGACAGTCAAACTCGTCCCATACTTCTGCGAACATGTGTAGAGTCACTGCCTTCAGTGCTGCTACTGTACGGCATCGGACTTCAGACACGCCGGAAGGAAATCCACATAGTCGGAGTCTTTCACAAATCTCTACATCTTTTCCCTGTACCTTTGTACCGGTGTAGGGTAGGCGTCGTCGTTAACGGATTTAGGATCGTTAATGTAAGGGATGACCGGATAACCTTCCTATCGCCACGCTGTTACTCTGAGACGGAATACCTGCACCCCCAACTAACTACGTGTACTGTTATTCGTGTCAAAGTATCCGAACTTTTTCTAAATATCTACTAACGGTGTAACTGAGACAGGCCTTCAGCCCGGTATGCAGCTAGTAGGATATAGGAAACAGCCTAAAAACCACATCCATGCTGACCGGCACACCGACTTTCTGTTTAATCCGTCGGGACGATTCGATCCGCGGCCGGCCCACTTCCTCGTCCCGCAAGCGGCGTTTTAATCTTTTATAACCACTCTGTCACCCCAGAAAACCATGATATCAGTCGACCTCGAAGGGAAATATTGGATTGCGAGATCATACATCCTCTGCTTCCGGTCGCCGGCCGCTGTGGCCGAGCAGTTCTCGTCGCTTCAGTCTCGAACAGCGCGACCGCTACGGTCGCAGGTTCGAATCCTGCCTCGGCCATGGATGTGCGTGATGTCCTTAGGTTAGTTAGGTTTAAGTTGTTCTAAGTCTAGGTGACTGATGACCTGAGATGTTAACTCCCATAGTGCTCAGAGGCATTCGAACCGTTTTCTGCTGCCGGTCCATTGGTGAGGCAATGATGAGGCACTGTGGCGTTCTCTAGCCGAAAATCTCCCCGCAGAGTTGTAACTGAATTGGTCCTGTTGAATCGGAGAGTGGAGAACACCTTTCGTCGCTGTTATCGCCATCTCGACTCACATTCGGTAGTGAACGAGGCAGACAGTGACATTCCTACCCGCACCAGCAACCACATGAAATGGAAACGTACAAATGTCTCTACGATTAGCTTTAAGATTCGATGTCTAAGTCTGAATAAAGCTCAACTTCATGATCACCTGCCCAACTGCTTGTTGATCCACCTCTGGATCGCAATACAGCAGCGACTCCGCGTGGCATGGATTCGGCAAGTCGTTGGTAGGTTCCTAAGGTATGTGGCACCAAATGTCTACGCAAATTACGGGCCAGTGGTTTCTCAGCGCGGAGCTGGCGTCCGGTAGCGTGCCGTGTGCGTACCATCAGAGAAGGTGAATATTGTAGCCGAGTCATAAACACAGATTCACCCAAAGCTCCTCAAACCACTGGTGTCCCAAGAAAAGTGATTCATCCGCCCACGCAACACTTGCCCATTCATCCAGTCCAGTCTCGACAATCCGCCCGCTGCAGTCGCAACTGACGATATCGTTGTTCAACAGGGGAACGCGCGTGGGTCATCCGCTGCGGTGGCCAGTGTTCAATCGCGTGAGTTGAACAGCGTGCTCCACAAATGGTTCAAATGGCTCTGAGCACTATGGGAATTAATTTCTGAGGTCATCAGTCCCCTAGAACTTAGAACTACTTAAACCTAACTAGCCTAAGGACATCACACACATCCATGCCCGAGGCTGGATTCGAACCTGCGACCGTAGCGGTCACGCGGTTCCAGAGTGAAGCGCCTAGAACCGCTCGGCCACCCCGGCCGGCCCGTGCTCCACCCTGCTCCACAGAGAGGACAAGCCTCCCACACGTTCACGCCTACTCGTGGTTTCACTTCCCATACGTCGTCACCTTCGCTCTTTCCGAGACGCTCGTTCCCAGGCTCCGGGCCGCAACAATCTACTCTTCGTGAAAGTCGCTAATGTTAGTGGATTTTTTTATTTGTGGTTTGAGAATGATTCTGTAATCTCTATTCCGATTATAAGAGGTGTGGCTATAAAATAACGGATACAGAGTAAATAACCATGTGCCAAAGATGAACGACCCACATCTGTGACCCCTGAAGCTTTCTCAGTGCATCTCTGGTGTCCGTAGACAAACCAGGGCGGCCGTGGCCTTCCTTCGTACAAGAGATTTTGTTTCGACGGAAAAATGATGTGTGATAATAGAGTAACGAATTATCGTGAAGTTTCACAGGAAACTTGGAAAAACTGCTACTGAAACTTACCTTTTACTAAAACAAAGTGTATGACGGAAGCTGTTTATCACGTACGGGAATTTTTGAGTTGTTACAGCGTTTCCAAGGTGGTCGAGAAGCAATGAAGACAATCGCGCGCTGGATGCCCTTCAACATTGAAAGCGGATGAAAATATCGAAAAAGTAGGTAATCTGATTCGATCTGAATGTCGGTTGAGTATTTGATCGATTGCTGAAAGTGTAGAAATTGGCAAAGAATTCGTAATATAAATTTCACATAACCAGCTTAACATCACAAAAGTGTGTGCAAAACTGCCGCCGAAAATTCTCACGATCCGAAAAAAATAAGTTCGTGAAAATGTTCGCACTGACACTTCGAATACCACTTAAAATGATCCTTATTTCTTGGAAAGAGTGATAATACGAAACGATTGTTGCTTTTTCACTTATGATCCAGAAACTACGCGCCAATCCATGCATCGAAAGGGCTCAGTTTCACCGAGAGTGAAAAATGCTAGAATGAACGAATCAAGATTCAAAGCGATGATTTCTTTTCGATATTCACTGAACTTTGAATCTACACTGGCTTCCTGAAGGTCAGACTTACAACCAACATTACTGCCTTGAGAGTCTTGCTCAACTCCGTCAGAAAATAAGAAGCAAGCTACCCGCATTGTGGAGGAACGAGTCATGCGTTCTGCATCAAGACAACGCAGGGGCTCACACCGTACTCTCGGTTTAGAGGTTTCTAGCGCAGTACGGCATCACCCTCCTTATTCGCCTGGCTTACCACCATGTGACTGTTATCTGTTCTCCAAGGCTAAATCTGGGTTAACAGGAAAAAGATTTTAGTCAGCTGAAGCTGTGAAAGGAAGAAGACACGCGTCATCAAGGATCAATGGAAAATTCGCATGGAGCGTTGTAGGGATAGAGGAGGGGCTTATACAGGGTGACTCAGAAAGGACTTCACAAATTTGGAATGATACAGAAACGTATTGAGATAACTTACATAATCGGTAGATGTGTTAATTTGTAGCAAACAACCACAATTTTGATTCATGTAGTGCATCAGTACCCCCGAACCACCAGCGTTCCCAGCGTAGTGCAGAATGAAGTGGCTACTTTCAATGGTGCGGAGCGCGCCCGCTGTGTGTTTTGGGGTCATGAAACGATAGCCACGCGGGGTAGCCGCGCGCTCTGAGGCGCCTTGTCGCGGTCCGTGCGGCTCCCCCCCCCCCCCCCCCCCCACTCCCCTTCGGTGGTTCGAGTCCTCCGTCGGGCATGGGCATGGGTGTGTGTGTTTTGTCCGGTGCGTTAGTTAGATTAGGTAGTGTGTAAGCTTAGGGACCGATGACCTCAGTTTGATCCCACAAGGTCTTACTACAAATTTACAAATTTCCATGAAACGAATTGTGCAACAACTGTTCGGCGTAAATTTCGTACCGAATACGCTAAAGAAACTCTACGTACGCCTACAATTTACACTTGGCACAAGAACTTTGTCGAGATGGGTTGTCCACTGCGACATGATAAATCAACAGCTCGCCCGCGTGTTGTTGATGATGTCGAACAGGTTAGGGAGAGCTTTGCACGCAGTCCATAAAAATCAACGTGGCATGCGTCTCGCGAGACTGGCATTCCAAAGAAGAGGGTTTGACGATTACTATGTGGAGGTTTACACTTGAAGCCACGTAGATTCACAATGTCACAACAAATTAGTGACGCAGATAATGTTGCTCGTGGGGAATTCTGTACGAAAATGTTGCACCGGATAGAAAGCGATGAGACATTACCGAACACAATCATCTTCAGCGATGAGTGAACATTTCACATCAATGGTATGGTAAACAGCCACAACTGCAGAATGTGGGGCAGCGAAAAATCCACAAGCAACCCACGAACACGTTCGTCATAGCCACAAAGTTCATGTGTTTTGTGGCCATAGCAAAGTGAAAGTATGCTGTCCCTGCTTCTTCATGGAGAAAACTCACTGGTATTATATATCTGGATATTCTCTAAAACTTTTACTTTTTAATTCGACAGATCGATGAAGATGATCGAGGTGGGATGGTTTATTACCAACAACACGGTGCACCACCTCATTTCCTCGAGGATTCCTCGATAATCGCTTCCTAAACTTAACACCATTGCATTTCTTTCTCTGGGATTTCATTAAAGACCGTGTGTACCATCTTCCCATACCAAACAATTTCGCCGACCTGAAAAATCTAATCTACTCTGCTTTGCACGAGTTACGCCCGATTTGGTGCAATGAGTGTGGGAAGTATTTGATTACCGGTGGGATGTTTGCCGCATCACGTCGAACCAAAATGACACTTGACACTTCTATGTGAAACTTGCGGTTGTCTGCTACAAAATGACACATCTACCGATTCTGTAAGCTATCTCAATAAAATTTTACATCATTCCAAAGTTGTGAGGTCGTTTTTGGCTTTGCCTGTGTTGAGGCTGACAGTAAGTAAATACGTACGTTTTTGAAATAAACTGTTTTACTGCAGTAGTCCTGTTATTTTATAGCCATACGTCGGATAGTTCCTCTGCCGCGTCAGGTGCCCGCAGCGCCACCGCAGTGGCCGACAGTTACAATGTTTGGCTGATCAGAGCATCGTCTTGTGGAATAGCATTGATTTTTTGTTTTCAGCAACATCTACACTACTGGCGAAATTTAACCGACAGGAAGAAGATGCTGTGATATGCAAATGATTAGCTTTTCAGAGCATTCACAGAAGGTTGGCGCCGGTGGCGACACCTACAACGTGCTGACATGAGAAAAGTTTCCAACCGATTCTCACACACAAACAGCAGTTGACCGGCGTTGCCTGGTGAAACGTTGTTGTGATGCCTCGTGTAAGGAGGAGAAATGAGTACCATCACGTTCCCGACTTTGATAAAGGTCGGATTGTAGCATATCGCGACTGCGGTTTATCGTATCGCGACACTGCTGCTCGCGTTGGTCGAGATCCAATGATTGTTAGCAGAATATGGAATCAGTGGGTTCAGGAGGGTGATACGGAACGCCGTGCAGGATCCCAACGGCCTCGTATCACTTGCAGTCGCGATGACAGGCATCTTATCTGCATGGCTGTAACGGATCGTGCAGCCACGTCTCGATCCCTGAGTCAACAGATGGGGACGTTTGGATGACAACAACCATTTGCACGAACAGTCCGACGACGTTTGCAGCAGCATGGACTATCAGCTCGGACACCATGGCTGGGTTACCCTTGACGCTGCATCACAGACAGGAGCGCCTGCGATGGTGTACTCAACGACGAACCTGGGTGCACGAATAGCGAAACATAATTTTTTCGGATCAATCCAGGTTCTGTTTACAGCATCATGATGGTCGTATCCGTGTTTGACGTCATCGCGGTGAACGCACATTGGAAGCGTGTATTCGTCATCGCCATACTGGCGTATCACCCGGCGTGATGGTATGGGGTGCCATTGGTTACACGTCTCGGTCACCTCTTGTTCGCATTGACGGCACTTCGAACAGCGGACGTTCCATTTCAGATGTGTTACGATCCGTGGCTCTACCCTTCATTCGATCGCTGCGAAACCCTAAATTTCAGCAGGATAGTGCACGACTGCATGTTGCAGGCCCTGTACGGGCCTTTCCGGATACAGAAAATGTTCGACTGCTGCTCTGGCCAGCACATTCTCCAGATCTCTCACCAATTTAAAAGTCTGGTAAATGGTGGCCGAGCAACTGGCTCGTCACAATACTCCAGGCACTGCTCTTGATGAACTGTGGTATCGTGTTGAAGCTGCATGGGCAGCTGTACCTGTACACGCCATCCAAGCTCTGTTTGACTCAATGCCCCGGCGTATAAAGTCCGCTATACGGCCAGAGGTGGTTATCTGGGTACTGATTTCTCAGCATCTATGCACCCAAATTGCGTGAAAATGTAATCACATGTCAGTTCTAGTATAATATATTTCCCCAATGAATACCCGTTTATCATCTGAATTTCTTCTTGGTGTAGCAATTTTAATGGCCAGTAGTGTATAATTGTGCATCTGTTGTTAACAGCTTTTTGTAAAGAAGAATAACCTGGACAACAAGCGGGGAGGGTCTGCTAACGAAAAACTTACGGATGATGAGTGGTTTTTTTTCGAAACCTAGATATGGCGCAGGCAGAGCAGCCCCCGCAGCCCGGCACATTCCGCAGCTGGCAGCTGCGGCCGCAGCAGCTGCGTGCGTGCGTGCTGTGCGTGGCACGCTCCACTGGAGCCGCACGCGCCTGCGTGGCCGCAGACTCGCCGCCACGCAGCCGCGGCACGCGCCGGTATGGCCGGCCGCAGCGGCACGCACATCTGGCGCGAGTCCGCTCGGCCACTCCAGCGTCCTACCCCACTCGTTTTCGGGCCATCAATCTGGTTGCAATTTTGTACAACTTATTTACATTCAATTTACAGTCACCGTTCTATAATATCCGTAATGGACAAGCATAAGAATCATAGTAAACTTGAAGATGGGTCTATAATTACTTCAAACCGATAGTTGCGAATAAAGCACTTTCATACAGCTATGTGGCATTTGAAACACATCATTCTCGATTTCTTTAATTGTTATAATATTTACATATTTTGAAGGGATACTGAGTGCGTAATTTTTCTTGTTGTTATTGAGAAGTCATTTAGTAATGTTTCGGAGGATTTCCGTATCCTAAGATCATCTCCCCCGTACTTCGCTGTCGGTGCTATAGCCTACAAGATGGCAGCTAAAGTTCTCCAAGCGTTTGCCAAACGTAAACTCGTCCTTCGGATCGCCACAGGATACAGCGTGATCCGTCACTCCATCACGCCTTTCGCGTCACCAGCTGTCTGGCAGCACCTCGAGCACGGCTTAGCGCTGACTGCAGGAGCGTTTGGCCTATGAGAAGTGGTCGGCCACTGCACCCCATTGTTTTAACTCCCGGACACCATCTTTGTACTGGCTGGGCTGCAGGCACCACTTTAGGGCTTACAAGTGGTCTGCCGTGTTGTGGTCTCGTCCACTGAGATACGTAGAATAAGCCCTGATTTATTGATGCTATGCCTAGGTATAGATATAGTCGTGACCCAATAATCAATTTTCGAGAATAAGAAAAGGAAATGAGCACAGTAGGACGCATTCACAAGATCGCACACAATTAGAAAGTGGCAGGCATAGGCGTGAAATCGTATCAGAACTACAGAGCGTAGGCGTGGTCGTCGTACAGCCAAACACCGTGCGATGGCACGGTTTCCCTGGACTTCCCGTCTCTGGCCATCCTGATTTAGGTTTTCCGTGATTTCCCTAAATCGCTTCAGGCAAATGCCGGGATGGTTCCTTTGAAAGGGCACGGCCGATTTCCTTCTCCATCCTTCCCTCAACCGAGCTTGCGCTCCGTCTCTAATGACCTCGTTGTCGACGGGACGTTAAACACTAATCTCCTTCCTTCCTTTCCCTGGACTGTAATCACAATATCTCATTCTGAAAGTGGTTATTGATTCTGAACGCTCCACCAAAGCAACTGAATAAAGGCGTTCGAAAGACAGAAAGAAAGTAAATCAGGAGTTGTGGAACTACATTAGTTGATACTGACAGAAGTTCATACTGACAGAATTAGATTAGGAAGTTTAGACGCTGCAAATACTTGACGAGTTGTGCTGTTTGGGCACCAAAATATCTGGTGATGACGGAAGTAAAGAAGATGTAAAACACAAACTGTCAACAGAAAGCAAAGCTTTTCTGATTATGAGAAATTTGCGAGCATCTGTAAGGCGCGTGAAACACTCACAGCCCCTCAGTGAAGCCGACGCCTGGCTAGCGCACCCTAGCCTGCGACCCGTGCCGGGGCTGGCAGCTACGTGCCTCACCAAACACCAGACCTTCGCCGCGCCTCGTCTTCGCCGCTGTCCCTCACGCGTATCGGCACGTCCCAGCTCCTCATATTTCAGTCGCAGAGTCTAATCTTGACAACCTAATACGTCAGCGGTTCTCCGGGACTAACTTGTCGGGTCTGGGGCGTGAGTAAGCTGCCTTCCCAGACTCCTATCAGCGGTCTGCGTCCAGATTCTAAAATGTCGAGTCAAAGCACCTTCAGAATTCTAAATTTCCGGTTGTCATTGTGTTTGAGGAACCAGTTTCAACGCTACATTACGCCATCTTCAAATGGTTCAGATGGCTCTGACCACTGTGGGACTTAACTTCTGAGGTCATCAGTCCCCTACAACTTAGAACTACTTACAAGGGGAGGCCGCCAATTGTGAAATTCAGATTCGATTCATACTGCGCATAATAAAAGCTGATGGCCAGAGGTGTAATGTGGCAAAGCACCAAGATGCACTTCTCAGCCGTTGTCGAGAAAATCGACAGTTAAAAGAAACGGTTGCGGTGAAATGCTCTCTACGATTAATAATTTTCTACAGCGTCGTGGCGCAGCGGTAAGCGCTCGGGTTCGTAATCCGAAGGTCGCCGGATCGAATCTCCCGCCATTCAACCTTTTTTTTTGTATTTCTTTTTTGCAACTCAAATGTGTATGTACACACACACATAAACTATTAATGAATTGCTTATGCATGTTGGTGAAGGCGGATCGCTCTCCATTTTTCCGTTTGTTTAACAGGGTGTACCAAAGCTCTCACGTCCGCACTGATTTTCGACGATGTTATAAGTTGCGCTAGGGATCGCATCTACCTTCTTTCGAAGTTAGCAGGCAACTACGCTGTTATGCGGCGGCTCGTTTTGGCCCATTCAACATCTGTCCTTCAAGTGTAACGAGAGAGTAACGGACTCTATATTTCATACCTGCCACAGCAAATTTGTGTTCGTGGGGTCTCTATTCTAATTGGAAAGTTTGACTTACGCTATACGTATTCGTTTCGGAATATCGTTTCTACGTCTTGCGTTAACTATACGTGGTAAACATTATGAAGACAATTAATAACATTTGTGAAATACAACTCTGAATGCGGAAAACATAATGATGTTCGAAGTCGCCAGTTTTTCCACGACAAACGACCTTCAACAACTTATTATATGCATAATTGTTGCAACTGATTGCCGGGAATTTTATATGACCTTCAACAACTTATTATATGCATAATTGTTGCAACTGATTGCCGGGAATTTTATATATATATATATATATATATATATAGATAGATAGATAGATAGATAGATAGATAGATAGATAGATAGATAGATAGATAGGTGTGTGTGTGTGTGTGTGTGTGTGTGTGTGTGTGTACATACACATTTGAATCACAAAAAACAAATACTAAAAAAAAAAAGGTTGAATGGTGCGAGATTCGATCCGGCGACCTTCGGATTACGAACCCGAGCGCTTACCGCTCCGCCACGACGCTGTAGAAAATTATTAATCGTATAGAGTATTCACCGCAACGGCTTCTTTTAACTGTCGATTTTCTCGACAACGGCTGAGAAGTGCATCTTGGTGCTTTGCCACATTACACCTCTGGCCATTAGCTTTTATTATCAGCAGTATGAATCGAATCTGAATTTCACAATTGGCGACCTCCCCTTGTTAAACGTAACTAACCTAAGGACATCACACACATCCATGCCCGAGGCAGGATTCGAACCTGCGACCGTAGCGGGCGCGCGGTTGCAGACTGAACGCCATCTTCATTCAGGCCACCTGACCAACGTGTAGAAGAATGCCGCCTCTGGTCTAGCATTCAGTGACTGACATCCGTAGTTTCCTTCTTAACTCGGCGATCCCTTCGATCATCAAGCATCACATCGTGCCGAGTCGGCAAGTGATGGTCGAAGCAATCTACGGATAGGAATCTACGGATAGCAGTCACTGAATGCTGGACCAGATGTGGGATTCTCCGACACTTCGGTCAGGGGCTGAAACTGGTTGCTAAAGAACACGGTACCCGCTGTAAATTGAACAGCCGAGGTCCCGCAACAATCTGTATAAACGTGGACTTACACGTATTCCAGATTCTGTCTCGATGCAGACGGTCACAAAATCTAGTTAACGAAAGATTCATTGTGGAACCTGACACTGCCACAGCATGTGCTGGTGTGGCACGCAGAACCAGCGGGTGCCATTCGTGATAATCTCGGACGAGCTCCGCCGCCTTAGCTGAACAGTGAGCGTGTCTGACTGGCACACTGAGCCCCGGTAGTGTTATGGACTTTACCCTGGTGCAGGGGCTGGTACGTAATGTACTGAGAAGTAGCGGCTCCAAAGTTCGGCAAGCTGGTTACGGCTGGGACAACCGTGTGTTGACGCCATGCCGTTCCATTTCACATCCGCCAACACCGTTGGCAGAGCGGCCGGTCAACATCGCTCGGACTGATTGCAGAGTTCCCAGGTCTGATCAACACACAGAGACGACGTTAGTGCTACGTGTGGAGAAATATTGCAGTCCCTTTCACGGAGGTTGCTGATGATGCTGTGGTGTACGGGAAGGTGTCGTCGTTGAGTGACTGTAGGAGGATACAAGATGACTTGGACAGGATTTGTGATTCGTGTAAAGAATGGCAGCTAACTCTAAATATAGATAAATGTAAATTAATGGAGACGAAGAGGAAAAAGAATCCCGTAATGTTTGAATACTCCATTACTAGTGTAGCGTTCGACACAGTCACGTCGATTAAATATTTGGGCGTAACATTGCAGAGCGATATGAAGTGGGACAAGCATGTAATGGCAGTTGTGGGGAAGGCGGGTAGTCGTCTTCGGTTCATTGGTAGAATTTTGGGAAGATGTGGTTCACCTGTAAAGGAGACCGCTTATAAAACACTAATACGACCTATTCTTGGGTACTGTTCGAGTGTTTGGGATCCCTGTCAGGTCGGATTGAGGGAGGATATAGAAGCAATTCAGAGGCGGGCTGCTAGATTTGTTACTGTCAGGTTTGGTCATCACGCGAGTGTTACGGAAATGCTTCAGGAACTCGAGTGGGAGTCTCTGGAGGAAAGGAGGCTTTCTTTTCGTGAATCGCTACTGAGGAAATTTAGAGAACCAGCATTTGAAGCTGACTGTAGTACAATTTTACTGCCGCCAACTTACATCTCGCGGAAAGCCCACAAAGATAAGAGAGATTAGGGCTCGTTCGGAGACATATAGGCAGTCATTTTTCCCTCGTTCTGTTTGGGGGGTGGAACAGGGAGAGAAGATGCTAGTTGTGGTACGAGGTACCCTCCGCCACGCACCATATGGTGGATTGCGGAGTATGTATGCAGATGTAGATGAAGATGAGGTGCCTCTTGTTAAGCTACTTACCCTCGAATGGCTTCATGCCGCAAGTCGTCCCGCAACTGTTTCTATCTTCCGATCCCCAGTCACCTCCCCGCTCTCTGACTTATTCTGGTTTTTGTCTGCCCTTAACCTGTACTGCTCATTCTACCGTATTCAAACAGATGTCTCACCAACACATCTCAAATTTCGTTACTCACCTACTCGTTATCGTACCTCTTCATGTTGTCTCTAACCAGTATTTGATTTTTAACGTCGCCTTGCGCCACCATATATCGAAGCTTGCAGTTTATCCGCGCGCCTCCACGACCGGCATCTGGGGGCATTCAGCCTCTGCACCAGCAGGCAGTTCTCGTTAATGTGTCGTTAATGGCGTCCCGGCAGCAGCTGGCGGGAAGCGATCCCTGGGGAACCCCAACTTACTCGCCAGCTGCCGCAGTTAATTAAACAGCTTTTTTATTCGCCCAAGGTTCACCAGCCAATTATCCAGACACCCAGAGGGACTGCCGCCGATAATTTCTGCGGCATAGTCGCTCAATTAGCAAATGTAAATCAAATCGAGAACGCCCTCATGTTATGCACAGTTATTACGTGTACCGCACAATTAAAACTGCTGCTACGTGTTGCTGCTGGGACAGGTATACGAGTATGAATAACATTGAAACCGCTCTCGAGTGAAAAACTCACCCTCGTACATTCCAATTTGACTTTTAGAATAGCAAATTGAGGAATTTAATACTGAAAATATAAAAAATATGAAGATAGAAAGTTATTTTTTAAAATTTAGTGCCGCTTATAACGACGGATGGACCCATGCGTGTTTGCACCCGTGGGTCATGTAGAAAAAGGCCAAGGGTAAGGAGAGAACAAAGAAAGGAGTAATATTTGCGGGAAAGAGGAAAGCTAACATACTTTTCACCTTTTGCAGGCAACTGCTCTACCGACTGAGCTACCCAAGTGGGACTCACGAACCGCCCTCACAGTATTACACCAGCCAGTACCTTGGAAACACCTCTGGAAGAAAGAATGTTGAGGAGTCATGGCTTAGCCATAGCCTGGGGGATTGCTTCCAGAATGAATTTTCACTCTGCGGCGGACTAAGCGCTTACTTCAAACTTCCAGAAGGCAGGCAGCAATAACTGAATGAATTAAAATATGTACAGTTGGATCGTCACACAACGGTAAAGCCCATATCAAAGTGTAACGTAGATGCTAGCGGACCTTCTCAGTGTTTGGAGGAAAGGCGACCTTGCTCTCGCGAAACTCATTGTGAGGATAATAAGACTAAGAGAAGACAGACAAGTTCACGTACAGATACATACAAAAAGTCATTTTTCCGTTGATCAATATCGGAATGGAATAGGAAAGAAAAACGATAAATTCGGTACGATGTACCCTCCGACCGCGCAGTGAACGGTGGCTTGCTGAGTTATCGATATGTTGATAGATTTAGATGTACCATCTCTTCTTTCGCCTCGTCGTCGGAGTTGAATCGCTTTCCGGCCAAATGTTCTTTTAACCTAGCGAACAGGTGATAGTCACTGGACAATAAGAGTGGGAGGGTGATTATGTTCCCCTGAAACTGTTGCACGGGAGCAACGGTTTACCGAGCGATGTGTGGGCGAGCGTTGTCATGGAGAATGCGTACGCCTTTGCTCAACATTCCTCTTCTCCGCTTTTGAATTGCCCGTTTGAGTTTTTTCAGAGTCTCACCGTACTTATCGGCGTTAATTGCGGTCCCAACAATTCAGCTCCGACGACGAGGTGAAAGAAGAGGTTCATAAGTTTCTGAACAGCATGGCGCCGAGCTGATATGACATGGGCATACAAAAACTGCCACAGTGTCTACAAAAATGCATCGACAGAAATGGTGATTATGTCGAAAAATAGCTTAACTTTCAAGCTGTAAACTGATGTGAACCATTGTAGAAATATATAGGTCTATGTACTTATAAAAAAAATAGGAGACGTTGCTTTTGGGATTACTCTCGTATGTAATGATATGTGATAAGAATTCATCGAACCAACTTAGGAAGTGATGCCCGGACTGAAGAATCTTTGTGAACACAGTTGATGTTGGCGATTAGGCTTGTAATACTTTTTTAAAGTCATCAGTTTCTCGCTGTCCCGCGTATCCTGATGTTTTCATCTCAGCGTAACTGCTACACTGAAGACCCTCTGTAAGCTGTTTTACACAGCATTGTCTTTGTCTGCCTTTACTATTGTTCCTATCTGCTGCTTCTTTAAGCGCCAGGTTAACTATTCCTGGATGCTATAACCCAGGGGCGCGATCGACCAATCGATAGCCATGGCTTGATGAGTCGATCCTTCAAAACTTATGTCCGAAGTCTATCGAAATGAACTGTTTTTGTAAAATACCATTTTCTTGACAGTGAATGTTTCAGACGGTATTTGTAGGCGGTACAGTGTCTGACCGAGCGAGGTGCCGCAGTGGTTAGCACACTGGACTCGCAGTCGGAAGGACGACGGTTCAATCCCGCGTTCGGCCATTCTGTTTTCCGTGGTTCCCCTAAATCGCTCCAGGCAAAGGCCGGGGATGGTTCTTTTGAAAGGGCACGGCCGACTTCCTTCCCTGTCCTTCCCAAATCCTATGAGACCCATGACGTCGCTGTCTGGTCTCTTCCCCCGAACAACCCAACAGTGTCTCAGCCTCTTTCATCTCCACCTGCATTTCAGCGCGTTTAACGCTCATACCAAGCAATAGTCTTTCCTCCGGCAAGATGATGATACTGATACGAACTGAAACTTGGTGGTTCGTTATGAGCGGCGATCGGTGAGCGGAGGGAACAAGCTCCGTCTCCAGTAGACAACACAAACCTCTGTTTTCGAGCCTTCACAAAACAACAATGTGCAAGACGGACGTAATGATCAGTTAAATACTTTGTGTTATCGCAACTGGGAGATTTGTTCGTATTGACAAGAGAGGAAGATTACTCGTAATTGTATTATTTAAACTGGTAGTTGCATGTGGCATTTGTAACTGATGTGAAACTTAAACTAGATGAGTTAAATAAAAAATTTCAAGGGAAAAAACCGAACTGTCGTAACTTTTATGCCTTCCATAAACTGTTTCATGCAAAAACTTGACCTTTGGATAGCACAGTTACAGAATTACATGTGAAATACATTTCTCAATTACAGTCAGGATTGTCGGATCGGCAAACATGACTTGATCAAGAAGCTGCAAAGAATTATATTGCCAATGTGACGGCTCTGAAGTCGGTGTTTGGAAACCTATTTTCATATTTCAGTGAAATGAAATCTGTCCTTACTTTTATAGTACAGCCTTGTTGTGAGACCGAACTTGAAGAGGAAATAATTTCCTGAGTTCAAAACGATCTCCCAAAAGTCACAATAAAATGATGACACAAAAGGAATTAGTGAGTGTAGGAACCTACCGTAAAATTGTAAAAGTGACTTCGTATGTTTTATCGCTTCTTGTGTCAACTTGTCTAAGCGAGGCTGCGTTTGCAACGATGAAAGTAGTGAAATATAATTGTAGAAATAAAACGATTCATCCTCATCTTTCAGACTGTGTAAGGTTGGCCTTGACAAATTTAAATTATTGTTTTGTATTTAAACCTTTATACACTTTTATTTCAGTAGATCTCTAAGTGGACTAAATTGAATGTAGTAGATTTCAAGCCTAAACGGACAGACCCCAGCTGTAATCGGTGCCCCACTAAGCTCTCCCTTCTACTGGTAAGGGTTTTCCATGGACACCTTACCGTACATACCGTTTTTACTGCTTTTATCTTATTAAAATTTTACTTTTTTATCGGCCCACCTACTTTTTTACGTTCTTTGATCACATTTCAAACAACTCCAGTCTCTTCTCCGAATTTCCGCTGGTCGAGTATCAATTCCATACACGCAATGTTACACTTCAGACATACACTATCAGGAACTTCTTCCTCAGTTGTATAG
Organism: Schistocerca cancellata; assembly: GCF_023864275.1. Taxonomy (NCBI): domain Eukaryota; kingdom Metazoa; phylum Arthropoda; class Insecta; order Orthoptera; family Acrididae; genus Schistocerca; species Schistocerca cancellata. The sequence continues at coordinate 62,552,028 of NC_064628.1, read as the reverse complement.
GCTTTCTTCGTCTGTGATAACCCGCTTCTGATATTTTCCTTTTTCGACGTCGTGTGTAATCTTACGTGGTAGATAGTAAGTGCTTTTATTTCTTCCATTACTTTGTTGTTCTCATTTTGCTATACCATCTCTTCATCAGTTTTGTCATTAATTTGATTATAAGTAACCAATATTCTGCCCTAAGTATGGTGTCTATTCCTATCAACAGCTCTTGTAAACCTTAGTTATATGCGGCCTTGTAACTGAGAATGATATTAAAACGTTTCTAGAAGATAATTTTGTGGGATTGAAAATTTCCTATTTTTAGCCTTTTTCAAAAATCTTAAATTTTACACTAAATTTGCAAAGTAACAGCAGCTGCAATAGCAAATCACGAATTTTATAAGAACAACTTGTAGATATACTACCTACTAAATTTGGCATCTATTACTTAATTATTTAAGAAGCTATGTAACTTTGAACGTTTTATTTCTTTAGAGCGCTAATTTTGTAGGCCAACTCTCTTACAATTTATCTACTACGGTGCACACAAGAATAATAATTATTATTACCATTAAATAGAGCGCTAAAAGTTGTACACGCTGGCTAAGGTTTTTTACAAAAAAAAACCAAGAGAGCTATTAGGTCTCAAGAGTCGGTGAAATCTAAGTTCTGTACTGCACGTTCTCAGGGTATGGGGTCAAATAGACAGCTGTATCTCAACAAGTATTTCCACTGGAGAATCTAAAACTGTACCAAAGTTCGTTTGAAACATGGGGTACTCCACATCCAAAAGTTTCAGAAAAATCCGTGAAGGTCAAGCGGGGAGCCCTAGACCACTTGACAAGGAATGACCCTTTCGTCTTATTCTCTCACAGAGCTATCGCAACGCAGGTTTAGTTGGAAGTTCCTTTGGAAAATAAAATGTTGGAAATACTATCCTTGGTCAGAGCACGCACTTTACACGCATTTCAGAGCCTTTGGTCGTAGCCGCTCGGTTAGTTGTGAACTATAGACAGCATAATCTCTAAGGAATACGACTCACCCACCAGTAATGGAGGCAGCAGCTGCAACAGGCCCTAACTGTGTTCTGCCCTCGCCTCACCTGAAACTGGGAACCTGGGGCAGTGACAGAGGAACGAGGCGTTTCTAGACCGTAGTTCTTGGGACTCCCTTCAACGACCGGTACGTTTGTTCTGTCCTCCTGGTGTGTGGCTGCTAATTTATATAGCGTCGGCGGACCCCTGTTGAATTTACAAGACTTTCAGCATCGTATATTCCTCCATTTAATAAGTATCGAGAATCAGCTACTAGTGGAGGCAATCTTTTATATCCCAAGCAAATGGCCTCAACCTTACCAGATGGTGTAATGTCGAATAATCTACGCGGTATCTTTCTCAGCAGCTGGTATCGCTCAAAAAATGATGCTATACTCGGCCTCTTGACCCTTTCTCTCTCGCCCTGCCCTTCCGTATTGGACAATGAAAGTCTGTCATTAATTACATGTGGGAAGAGTCTCCACTTTGCCCACTAAAATGGATACCAATTCAAGTTTACAATAGGCCTCACATTGTATGATCTGTAAGAGATGTTCGGCATATTAGAAACCCGACCGAGGAACGGCAAGAGCTCAGAGGGCCACGGGCCATATCTTGCAGTTGTACTCTGTCAGTGTACTGCGAGATGGCAAGCGAAACGAGCAGCTTTGCTACCTGGCGTTTAACGTCGGCCGTTTTAATGCTACATGGGAGCATCTGTTTCTTTGTACCAGTTGTTACGGTTCGTCTAAATTAAAGTTTTGGAAGTAAAACATGAAATATTAAAAATATCAAGAAAATTCAATGTACTGAGACGTTATTTCGTAAATCACACAAGAGTACATCAAATACTTCGAAAAATAGCACAAGACCTTGATCTAAAAGCCTGCCAAATGAAGTGTAATTTAAGAGTTTATGGTTTTTGGTAATATAACGATAGCATGAAAGAAATCAATTTTCGTATCATATTTCTAATTAAACAATAAAGTATGAACTACCAATCAGTATTTAATTTATTACTGGATTTTAATGTCTTAATTTAGTACATACCTGGCTCTTAAGGTGCAAAAAAACATTTTGCACATATGTCTACATCGACTATTTGTACAAAGAAGTGCTACTATGCACAAACACTTTTCTGTAATTTGTCTATATAGTTCAGTAACATAACTAATACCATGATTGTTTTCATTTTTTAAAAGTTTTCCGCAAATGTACATGATGACTGATACTTACTGTGTAGCAGAATGTATCATATTTGTTAACAAAGTAACACCACTTTTGTAGTATGTGAATTTGTTGATACTTGTTTAAAATACAAAATAATTATTGCTTCTGGTGTATATGGCAAGATCATTGTTGTACTCCCTTGCATCACAATAATATCAGTATTGAGCAAGTTACAAATCTTAGCCTTAATAACAATAGTGCAGAGAAAGAGAGCACATGTAGATCTAAAAGTTTATCTATTCATATGAAGTAGTGAGATCTACACCAGGGGTTATCTTATTGCATCTGTGTTATACGATCTTCTTCTCATCACCACAACAGAGTCAGTGTAGAAAATTCATTTACTTCCTTACTCACTGACATAATCTTGTGAGTACACATTCTATATTGGCAATGGTAGCCCTGTCAACGCAGTTTAGAAAAATGTGAGGCAACATTGCACACTATTCCATCAAGATGTACAGTAGCTGCAGTATGCCATATACATGTGTTTTGTACACTGATGAGCCAAAAAAATTATGACCACCTGCCGGCCGCGGTGGCCGTGCGGTTCTAGGCGCTCCAGCCCGGAGCCGCGCTGCTGCTGCTGCTGCGGTCGCAGGTTCGAATCCTGCCTCGGGTATGGGTGTGTGTGATATTCTTAGGTTAGTTAAGTTTAAGTAGTTCTAAGTTCTAGGGGACTGATGACCACAGCAGTTGAGTCCCATAGGGCTCAGAGCCATTTGCATCATTCTATGACCACCTGCTTAAGAGCATATTGGACCACCTCTGGAAAAGCGATACGGCAGCAGTTCAGAGTAGGGTGGATTCTGCAGTTCATTGGTATATTTCTGGGAATATATGATACCAGATGTCTCAACATTTCCTATGAAGTCGATGCACATGAGGTTTTTGTCATGCGACATAGTATCGTGCGTGGTTATTTGTGATAATTGGATCTAGTGTACTTCCCGTCGAGCTTTAGAATACGATAACAGTTCGTGCACTGCTGTCATGATATGGGTCCTCTCCTATAGCCATTACGATGTGTCCGTTGTTAAACTGGCTTTACGTGTCATTTTTGTCAATCTTCTGGCAACGGAGAGGTGAAAGGCGATAATGTCGTCCAGTCTAATTTTATTATGGTGGTCGGTGCGCTGTATACGAACAGACATATCATCACATTTCCAATAAAAGAAAGAGTCGTATGGCGGTGTTGGCTGTATACCCTGAGCGGTGGATTCAGTCTGCTAATTAGAGAAAGTTTTCTTCCATTGCGGATAGCGGGCCCTTTGCTTGCGTTGTGTGACGGTTGTGTCTTAAGTGGATCTGTTAAACGTAGGTGACTGTAATGGACGTGTGTATACCTCGGCTTCAAAGGCGGGCGCACTTTTCAAGTGCTTAATTTTCATGATAGTGAACTGTCGTTTCGGTATTAGCAGAGGATATAGTCTGAAGGTCCTATACCAGTGGTCGTCTAACGTTTGCTGAAGAGCTAACACTGACCTCGTGGGATAGCACTTCGGGCTGCATTTGGTACGATACTATTAACTGATAGCCTCATAAATTAGTATGTTATGAATCCCCAACAGGCTACCTACGGTAAGAGCATATGTTGGCTGTCAGCATCCAAGTACTGATGATTAAGAGTCGGCATTGTTCAGAATACTTCGTGTCGACTATTCTCTGTTTCAGATTGCTGTCACCCCTTGCGATCCCAACGAATGTGCATTACTAAGTAGTGTTGTGTTGCCTGTGTGAGCGGATGACGGCAATTTTACTTATTTTTAAATGCATTACGCAATACGATACATGACCACAAATGTCTGCTAAATGTTTTAAACGTCATTTTGCTTCTGCTCATTGCGTTGTATTACAACGCCCTTAATTTAATTTCACAGAGCAACTTCGCGCAGTGGTTAGCATATTGCCTTCGCATTCAAGAGAAGGACGGTTCGAATCCGGATTTAGGTTTACTGTGATTTCCATAAATCATTCCAGACAAATGCCAGGGCGGTTCCTTTCAAAAGGCGCGGTCTGCTCTCTTCCCCATTCTTGAAACATTCTGAGCTTGTGCTTCGTTTGTAAGAATCTGTGTTGACGGGACGTTAAACCCTAATCTTCCTGTCTTAATTTAACGTGTAGCCGGCCGGGGTGACCGACCGGTTCTATGCGCTACAATCTGGAACCGCGCGACCGCTACTGTCGCAGGTTCGAATCCTGCCTCGGGCATGGATGTGTTTGATGTCCTTAGGTTAGTTAGGTTTAAGTAGTTCTAAGTTCTAGGGGACTGGTGACCTCAGATGTTAAGTCCCATAGTGCTCAGATCCATTTGAACCATTTGTAATGTGTATTCACCAATCCATGTTACTTTCGTGTCAGAATTTATACAACAGCATTGCTATTATTGTTGTTTGTATGGTGTCTATTCTTTCGGACATCTACGAAAGAATACACACCACACATATAGTCGTAATTTCTATACCCCTTGGTGGAATTTCATGATTTTCGTCAGTGTGGATGCAGCCCAGGTCCGACCTCTTGCAGGAATCATTCTAAATGCTCCTAGCAGTGAGGGTGATGGGCGGGGGCACTATGGAAGCAGCGTATAACAAGTTGGGAATATGGGCTGGAGGTGAAGCGTGCTCGGATAGCCGAAGCATTTAAGGCGACTGCTGGCGTAAAACGGGAAATTCGGGTTCGAGTCCCGGCCCGGCACAAATTTCCACTTGTCGCCAGTGAATTATTTCGGTTCTGTAACGCTGCTGACGTCGTAACTCTGTTTTGTCGTGCATACAATAGCAGCTAATCGGTACGAGCCACGGACGTCGTGACCTGCCAGTACTGAAACATACCCCCACTCACATCCTGTGACCCCGCCGTGGCCGTGCTGCTTACCCGTCTGACTCCGAGGTTAACGACTAACTTCACTTAGCTCACTGCCAAATTCACCTACGTCAATTAAAATTAAGCGTATCTTAAAATATTACTGTATCTGTAAGTATTTTCGTTTGTTACTGAATAGAAAAACTGCTCTCTTAAGAAGTTCTTAAGGTGAGTTGCTAGGTGCTTATTTTTACAAAGTACGGTTGAGAGCCGCGAGCCGCACGAATACTTGCGGTCTGCGGGCTGCAGTTTGACTTCCACTGCCCTAGACGCATATGTCACCTGTAAAAGTTCTACAGACTCTTAATGTTATTTAAGAGACAGTCGTCCTGAAAACTGCCAACCGGAGCCGCGCCCGAGCCCGGCAGTGAGAGACGCCGCGTCCTGACGCCTGTCTACGGACCTCTCACCGCCACCAGCAACGTCTTCATACGGGGAGCTTCACTGCAACTCTCAACAAAGCCCAGCTCAGACAGGCACTGTGCATTCTCGAGAAGATTACTGTTACAATTCCGAGAGCGTACGTTCCAAGAACAGCTAGGCGCAACCTTAGTTGTTTCCACAAATATCTGCCCGAAGTGACCGTGCTGGGAAGATCAGTGAAATTGAAGTTCGTACGAAGGTTTAACAACAGTTGCCCTGCCCACACACTATTCACGAATGGGACGAAAAGAGGAAATATAATTGTGGTGTCCGAATTAGTCTCCACAACACACAGTTAGATGGCCTGCGCTGAACGGATGTAGAAGTAGGTGCAACGCAAGGGGGATAAGTGTAAATTATTTCAACAGTCATTCTAAGAAACGTGCCTGGTGACTCACATGACACGTGTGTGGACGGCTCACGGCTCGCCGTTAAACGCGCTTGTGCTGCTCGCAGTGTCACAGCCTAAGGATCGCGTCTGATAGCTCCCTCCCTTTTACTCTTTAACGGTGACACGCTGGTCTGAAGCGTAGGTCGCCGTCTACTTTAAGTTCCAGGGTGACAGTTTGGTTCTGATACGAATCCAACAAAAGTGAGTACGAAATGAAGATTGTGGTAACAGACTCATCTGTACCTTAGCCCTTTATAAATAATCAAAATTACAAGGTTGGCTATACTGGTAAATCTTTTATTTATCGATAGTGAGTATCTGTCTAGTGATTTGATGCATATTGTGTGCATATGCTGCAGATAACTATTAAAGATGTAAAGGGGGAGGTACAGCACAATTATTACTATTTCTTATATGAGCATTTTATGTACTAAGTGCATTCTGTGATACTAAAAATACTTATGGTGGTTACAAAGTAAGGAATTCTGTATAGGCTGCTTTCTTTTCAATCCTATCTGAGCTAAGTCTAGGACAGCATAACGATTTCTACAAATTCTATTTGTAAACCAATTGCCAGGTGCATGCATCCAGTCCGTTACTAACCGCGTCTTATGGCAGCATGAGGTGGTCCAGTAAAATAGTAGTAGAGTGTTTTTGTTTGCCTCTACTACACTGGTAATCTTCTGTGTATTTTAGTACTAAGCTATTTGTACTCATAACGTAAGTTGAAGATGCACGCCCACTAATTGTACTCTCTCTTTTCTTTTGCAGGTGAGTCATATCAGCGCGCAAAGTCCAGCTGCTCGTCAAACACGGCTTCAGTGAGTAAACTAAACTGTCAGGGCGAGTTGCGACAAAGGCGTGTGTGTTCCTGATTTCGTAACTGCGAGGCGTCGTTCAATAAAGTAATGCCATACATTTTTTTCTCGCAACACATTTATTGTTAAGAGTCAGAATTTGGTGACAATGTACATCAACATCTCTTGTCCATGTCCTATTTTTCTACGTAGTCTCCATCACGTTCTATGGCCGTACGCCAAGGTTGTGGAAGAGCACTATTTCCTGTCGGTAAAAGCTCTTGTCCTGTAGGCGTAGCCATGTTTTCACTGCATGACTGACACACTCGTCATCTTAAAGTGTGTTCCCCACGGAGAATCTTTCAGCGGCCCAAAGAGATGGAAGTCCGAGGATGCCAGGTCAGGATTGTAGGGTGGATGAGACAATGATGTCCAACCCAATTTGGCGATGTATTCTCGGGTTCTCAGACTTGTGTGTGGACGTGCATTATCGGTTGGAGCAAGATTTCTGCTGGATTCTTGTCCGATCAGACACGTCGGAAAAGGTTCTTGAGTTTACTCAGAGTCTTCACGTATGCCTCTGAATTGATAGTTGACGCTCTTGGCATCACTTGCGCGAGGATGACAGCCCCAGAAGACTGTCACCTTGGCTTTTCCGGCAGAGGACGTTGTCTTGAATGTCTTCTTTTGTTGTGAGTGATGATGATGCCACTCATGGACGGCCTTCTTGTTTCCGGCGCGAAATGATGCACCCAGTATAACTCCCCTACCTCTCCCGATAATCAGGCTTTTCTACATGACAGTGTACCTAAGTCCCTAATCTGTGGGGAAAAGGCATCTGCTCCGAAGAATAATGCAAAATCCAGAGAAGTAGGTGAAGTTATAACCGAATCGCTACTGCTCAGTATTTTAGCAACGTCGATTAGATACAAAGTTCGGTTAACATTATATACTTTTAATTGTGTCAACTAGTTTTTTAATTAACAGTAGTTAGTGGAAAATTTGGAAGAAAGGTTTTCAAAGAATGCCATTAATGAAATAACAAACGGCCGCCAGTTCCTTACCGGAACAAGACTAATTAAACTGGAACTGAACTTTATACACGTAAGCAATCTTAAGTAAAAATAGTTATTGGCGTCATGACGTAGGAACGGTACCTAACGCGCACTTTCAAGTGCTTCACATCACAAATGTCACAGTAGTCAGATAATAATCAAATAGCAAACACATACAACATATCATACTAATATTCAAAGATCTATTAAAATAAGATTGTTTACTGGCTTTGGACGAACTTTTTGTTACGTTACTCACCGTAATACTGACTATTGTAATTGTTGCAAGCAGAAAGATTGTTTGAATTTAGCAGTTACTCTGTTATTTCTTTGTAATGAAAGTTACAAATTATGCTGCAAGCTATAAATTAGAACTGTGATTTAACAATGAAATTCAGTGTCCGAGTTAGGTAAAGTTTTACTACCAATTTTTTACTATGAAAGTTACTCTATTTTTAGCAAATGAGTTAATACTGGCTCTTTCATCACAGCCAACAATGTCATTATTACGTAATTGTCCAGGAGTTAAAAAAATTATCTTTTGACACTCTAATAAATTAATGTTCACTTCATTTTCAGTTCATTTTCTTATTATCTCGGTTCATACAAAGGGATATAATGACTTCGGAAAATTATTTACGTGACAAGATCCACGAAAACAGTGTTATTCGAGCAATAAAATTCCAACTACGCTGGTCAGTCTATTACACTTCTAGTTATAAACAGTCTAGATCTTAGTTCACTTCAAGATGCCGTTGGTTTGTCGAGAGGCTTCATTTACGGTGAATAGGGTACAGGTTGATGCTCTTGCCATACCACAGCCAATAACAAGGACCCACAGTACTCTTGATGTTATGTGAATTACTCTTGCTGCATTTGTACTGTGCCCAATAAATGCCATCACATAGCTTGCCCATATTAGACATCCGCCAGAACAACTGCTTCAGTTTTCACTGTTCCGCACTTCGGAAACAGACTTTCTGTCTCCGCCCTTTTGCATAGCCACACCGGCGAATGCACACAACCGACAACACCAATCGTCTCCTCGCGACTCCCAACTGCTTCATTTTTGGCGCGTTCGCACGCCCAGCGACAATGCGTTTACAATTTACTACACTCTTTGATAATAGCTTTTCCCTGACTAGAGCCGGCCAGTGTGGCCCGCCCGCATCTCGTGGTCGTGCGGTAGCGTTCTCGCTTCCCACGCCCGGGTTCCCGGGTTCGATTCCCGGCGGGGTCAGGGATTTTCTCTGCCTCGTGATGGCTGGGTGTTGTGTGCTGTCCTTAGGTTAGTTAGGTTTAAGTAGTTCTAAGTTCTAGGGGACTGATGACCTCAGATGTTAAGTCCCATAGTGCTCAGAGCCATTTGAACCATTTTGAACCCTGACTAGAACAGCGTGTGTACTTACATAATGTTAACATTCCATTATTCTCTTTCTTAAATAACAAATAGCGTTTGCAACTTGTTAACACATTTACAAGAATAATATTCACCACAATTAATAAAGCAAACTTCGCAAAACACGTAAAAATCTATGATCGTCCACAGAGTTCTGGTATTACACCAGCTTTCGTCCCCCGCAACGATCCGTGACAGAGGTCTCTCCGTCGGTCTCCAAACGTTCCAAAAATTCTGATTAAATGGCCTTTCTTTGAATCTTGTGTGTAACCTCCCCCTCACTTATCGACCTTAATGACAGTGAAAAATTAAACCGCGTGTACCTAATGGAAATGTGGGAAAAGCAATCGTCACCGAAGTTAATCTGTCGGTAAAGAGGCAGGAAAGGGTTACATCTAAATGAAAGCAAAAATGCTAATGAAACAGGTGGAAAATAATTTTGAAAAGGGGTAAAGTTAATAAAGAAAGCAAATGTGCGGCCGTTACGTTAACAATTAACTAGCGGTAATTAGATATTTGAGATTTGGGGAAAATTATGGTCGCCAGTCCTAAGGACAATTACTATAGTAACTGAAAAAGAAAGGTTATTACACATATAATTAGCACTAGAAGCGTGGCAACTGAAGGTTGACACGTGCAGTGTGAAAACTGAAAGTTTGTCAGAAGTAATAAATTTCGCTACTCTGACGTAATTTAGCAAAAGAATTAATAAAACAGGAAAATCGAAAGTTAATTTAGTGACTGAAGTTAATAGTGAGCTTTCTTTCTGAAGCACATCGAAATTCAGTAAAATACGGTTAGTCTTGGACTACCTCAACAATCATTTCAAAAGCTACTTGAATCTATGCAATTTAGAAATAAGGGATTTAACTTTGAACTTGAATTAAATGATTCTGAACAATTAACAGTAGTAAAATTTAGTACGTACCAAGCTGAGCTGCAGTCACAGGTAACTAAAATACGGTAACAAAACTCGCACTCTTAATTTGTGCTTGTGTAATCTAAATACTGTAGCCAGCTATGAATACCTTAACTGAACTTTGAAATTAAAGCAGTGAAATAAAATGATGCTGGCGTTTGAATTTCAACGACACTCGGGTTCATTCCGGAAAAGGAAGGGACCCTGCTTGGTAATGCAATTGGGACAATGAGCAACAAAGGTTCATGCTAAGTAGCTGAAATTTTGTGATCCAACAATTTTAAAAGTTTGAAAAGCTGAGGTCTGCCATACAGTTCTAAAACTTTACGTGCTTCCAGTCTTCCCTGTTGGTTGATTGAAGGTTTGAAGCCGTCGATCGAGGAGGTGGCGACAGTCACTCACTGTCGGCCGCCGCTGTTGCAGAAGCTGGATGTTGGCGCGCCTTCTTCTCGACACGGTCACCAGACGAAACGGGCTCTCGATGTGCGCCAGCTAATGCTTCCCGTCCGCGACACCATGTCAGAAACTATCATCGCAAGTCGAGCGCAATTACATGCTGCCAAACCCCGAAAGCGCGGCAACTCGCGGGAGCTTCACACAACACACCTGCTCCACTCGCTACTCCAGCCAGACTTTCCCTCTGCCCGCGCTCCACGCGACAGAGTTCACACTACCAAAGATCCTACACACTTTGATTCTTCACACGACCTATCGATGTAATAGTTCGATAGCAGTTTTCCCTAGGCAAGACCAAGCGTAAAAATACAAATAATATTTACGAAACAAACCAATTATACATCGACATAAATGCATAAATATATATATACAAATAGTAAAACAATTACAATATGTAAAGACGCAGAAATGTCATATATTCAGGTAACAAAAATAAGGAAAACAAATTTATAGTACAATAGCTGCAGTAGGAGGATATGCATTTCCGGCGTTACATGTGGTCCGGTGTGAGCATTCGTGAAACCCGTCGTGAGCACCTCTTTGAATACCAGAGTCTCGATCACTGCAGACGAACTTACAATGCTGACCGACAACTGTAGAGCCTGTTGTCGAGTTGTGATGCGCGATCGGCACGAATGACATCCGCGCGATTCAGCGCGTCTGGAGCAGTGGCTGCGCTGCGACAGGACGTCCCGAGCGTGGCTGATCGTGGAGCTCTGTCCCTGCATTTCCTGAGGCTGTAACTGGATTCCTGTCAACTGCAGCATCGCCATACGCTGCACAAAGACGTTTATGGACGTTCACCACGGTTCCTTTTACTACACACAAGTATTCAGTAACAGCAAGCTTCTTGTTACGCGAGTCGTATGTAGGCGCCATGTTGACGCTGTACTACTCTGCCTTCTGTCAGGGCGGTTCGAAACTGCACCGGCGCGCGGAACAAACAGCAAATGTGAAGCATCAACAAGGACGTTTGTCTATGTATATTAATGGCTTTTTAAAAACTGTGGGGCATTACGTTTTGAACCAGCCTTGTAATTTACCTTGTTTCGAGTCTAACATTTAGAGGAAAACGTCTATTTTATAGCGCTTGCAATGTTTACAGCGAGCTTCGGACGAAAATTATTACAGAGTGATTTTGTTAAATGGGGATAAGCGACAGGAAACGTCCACGAGAGGATAAAGAGCAAAAATGGTCTTAAGGACAGAAATGCGTACCAAGGGAGGCGTGGCCAACTCAGGGTGGAGATAAAAGATCTTTGACAATGTACGTTTCAGTAATAGAAAGTACGCATGAGAACATATCCACCAAGTCGGAATCTTTTGTCTGTATTAGTAAACTCTAAAACCAAAAAAAAGGCGCACCTTGAAGGAATTATCCGAATGGGACAGAAATCGGTAGATGCACTTACATGCGCAAACAAATGATTACAACTTCAGGTAAATTGGATGATTCATTCAAGAGAAAGAGCTTCACAAATTGATCAAGTCATTAGCCGGCCGGAGTGACCGAGCGGTTAAAGGCGCTACAGTCTGGAACCGCACGACCGCTACGGTCGCAGGTTCGAATCCTGCCTCGGGCATGGATCTGTGTGATGTCCTTAGGTTACGTTTAAGTAGTTCTAAGTTCTAGGGGACTTATGACCACAGCAGTTGAGTCCCATAGTGCTCAGAGTCATTTTTTAAGCAAGTCATTAACCCATTGGTCCACCTCTGACCATTATGCAAGCAGTTATTCGGCTTGGTATTGATGGATAAAGTTGCTGGATATCCTCCTGATATATAGTGTGACAAATATTTTTCCAGTTGGCGCGTCGGATCTCCAAAACCGTGAGAAGCTTGGGGGCCCTGCCTTTAATGCTCCGAACGTTCTCAGTTGGGTGGAAATTCGGCGATCTTTCTGGCCAAGTTAGGGTTTAGCAAGCAGGAAGACAAGCAGTAGAAACAATCGCAATGTGCCGGCGGGCATTATCGAACTTAAATGTGAGCCCACGGTGGCTTGCCATGCAGGGCAGCAAAACCGGTCGTAGAACATCGTCGTCGTACCGTTGTCCGGGGCGTCTCAACACACGTCTTCGGCATGGAGTCTCATTGACTGGAGTAGAATTGTCTTCAGTAATGAGTCCCGCTGCGAACTGAGCCCAGACGACCAGCGATGACCTGTCTGCAGACGCCCCAGCGAACGGCGGGATACCAAAATGACTGTCGCCTACCATATGGTCCGACAGCCGGGAGTAGTGGTCGGTGGTGCTATTTCTTATCAGCAGCACCCCTTCGGTTGTCAACTGCGCCTGCATTATGGCACGGCGGTACGTCGACGATAATCTATGAAAATGGCTCTGAGCACTACGGGACTCAACATCTTAGGTCATAAGTTCCCTAGAACTTAGAACTACTTAAACCTAACTAACCTAAGGACGTCACACACACCCATGCCCGAGGCAGGATTCGAACCTGCGACCGTAGCAGTCCCGCGGTTCCGGACTGCAGCGCCAGAACCGCTAGACCACCGCGGCCGGCCGATAATCTACGCTTCGTTTTGTTGTCCTTTATGGCAAGCTAGCGTGAGCTTACATTTCAGAAAGATAATGCGTGCCCATGCACGGTGAGAGTTTCTACTGCTTGTCTTGGTGCTTGCAAAGCCCTACCTTGGCCAGCAACGTCGCCGCGTCTCTCCCCAATTGAGAATGTTTTGTAGATCATGGGCAGGGCCCTGCAACCAGCTCGGGATTTTGACGACCTAATTTGCCACGTTATCTTTAATGAACACATCCAACAATTCTATCAGTGCTAAGCCGGATAGGTATAAGCGTCAGAGGTGGACTAACGCGTTACTGATTCGCTCCATTTGTGATGCTCTTGTTCTTGAATAAATCATCAATTTTTTCTGAAATTATAATCATTTGTGTGTCTTACACGAACATCACATCTAGTGATTTCCGTCCTATTCGAATAATTCCTTCGTGGAGCTTTTTATAAGTTTAATAAACACAACAGACATACATTAGCCATCATTAACATATTCACCTTTACTGTTTACAAAAGTCTGCAAACGCTGGATTAATTTCTCGATTCTGCGACTGTAGTAATCACGTGGTTTTGAGGCGAAAAACTCGTCGAGTCCTGTTTTGTATGCATTTTTATTCGGAAAGGCAGTTCCTTGAAGGTTTTTCGATAGAGAGCAGGAGAGGTGAAAATCTGAGGGCAGAATATCAAGTGAATGCAGTGGCTGCAGAATTACTTCCAAACCCAACTCCTGTATAGTGTTTGTCAGTCTAGCAGAATGTGGACAGGCGTTATCGTGGAGTAGCATCACTTAATGGAGTCTTCCTGTTCGTTGTTCTTTGGATTGCGTCTCCAAGGCGCCTCAGTTGTTGACAATAAATTTCAGCAGTGATGCTTACAGCTCGCGAAAGCAGTTCGTACTTTACCACTCCGTCGCTATTCCACCAGATGTATAACATTATCTTTTGCGGACGCGCGCAGGTCTTTGTATGGAGCGCTGCTGTTTTGTTTCGGTTCAACCATTCCCTTCTTCGTCTTTATGTTAGCATAAAAGCACATTTCTCGTCACCGGTAACGATTCGTGATAGGAATGGTCTGTGTTGTCCACGAGCCAAATGATGACGAGGAAGTGGAGATGAAAACACGGCTACCGGTTGATTTTTGTGCTTCTGGCTTAGAGTGTGCGGTACCCATTGCATGCAAATGTCGCACGACGGTGAAATGATTACGGTTCCTCACATTTTCCAGTTATCGAGTACACTGACGTGGATCATTGTGGATTAAACTATCTTCATCAAACCCCAAAGGTCTTCCTGAACGTGAAGCCTCACCAATGTCAAAACGATCCTCCTTGAAACGAGAAAACCATTTCTGTGTCGTGCTCTGTCCAGTGGCATTATCCCATACGCGGAGCAAATATTTATGGCTGCCTCCGTGATGGCATCTCTCTAATGAACTTAAACAGAAAAATACATAGGAAATGTTCAGATTTCTCCATTTACCACTCAATTTTCTAGCGTCCACAGCTCCAGTCAGTATTTCCAAATTGCAAATTGACAATATGTAAACTCGAATAGCATCAGTGAACTACAAATAAAAAATTACAATTGATAAATAAACCCATAGCAACCGGAATACCACCACGCAAAACAAAATCGCTACGAACTTATGCACCAACCTAATCGTAGCCACATTACTCGTCATACCATTAAAGGCACGTTTTCTAGTAGGAAAGTCTGGTGCACCTACTGAAAGTTCGGATATACCTCAACTGTGTGACCTTGTGGAAGGTTGTCTGGTCCAACGAAGTGGCGTCAATAAACTCCGCCCACACATTGAGACTGAACTGGTGCTGATGGTCCGCTGCAACCATACCGTGGGGATTCTCCGTAGCCACCAGATGGATGTTATGAAGGTTGACGAAACCGCCCCTCGCGAAGGTAGCCTGATCTATGAATACGACGGATGGCAAAAACCGTAGCACCGTGGCTGCCTATGCGACGAACCAGCAATAAAAGTTCGCGTGTAACGAGGCCAGCACGCGTTGTAATACACTCCTGGAAATGGAAAAAAGAACACACTGACACCGGTGTGTCAGACCCACCATACTTGCTCCGGACACTGCGAGAGGGCTGTACAGGCAATGATCACACGCACGGCACAGCGGACACACCAGGAACCGCGGTGTTGGCCGTCGAATGGCGCTAGCTGCGCAGCATTTGTGCACCGCCGCCGTCAGTGTCAGCCAGTTTGCCGTGGCATACGAAGCTCCATCGCAGTCTTTAACACTGGTAGCATGCCGCGACAGCGTGGACGTGAACCGTATGTGCAGTTGACGGACTTTGAGCGAGGGCGTATAGTGGGCATGCGGGAGGCCGGGTGGACGTACCGCCGAATTGCTCAACACGTGGGGCGTGAGGTCTCCACAGTACATCGATGTTGTCGCCAGTGGTCGGCGGAAGGTGCACGTGACCGTCGACCTGGGACCGGACCGCAGCGACGCACGGATGCACGCCAAGACCGTAGGATCCTACGCAGTGCCGTACGGGACCGCACCGCCACTTCCCAGCAAATTAGGGACACTGTTGCTCCTGGGGTATCGGCGAGGACCATTCGCAACCGTCTCCATGAAGCTGGGCTACGGTCCCGCACACCGTTAGGCCGTCTTCCGCTCACGCCCCAACATCGTGCAGCCCGCCTCCAGTGGTGTCGCGACAGGCGTGAATGGAGGGACGAATGGAGACGTGTCGTCTTCAGCGATGAGAGTCGCTTCTGCCTTGGTGCCAATGATGGTCGTATGCGTGTTTGGCGCCGTGCAGGTGAGCGCCACAATCAGGACTGCATACGACCGAGACACACAGGGCCAACACCCGGCATCATGGTGTGGGGAGCGATCTCCTACACTGGCCGTACACCACTGGTGATCGTCGAGGGGACACTGAATAGTGCACGGTACATCCAAACCGTCATCGAACCCATCGTTCTACCATTCCTAGACCGGCAAGGGAACTTGCTGTTCCAACAGGACAATGCACGTCCGCATGTATCCCGTGCCACCCAACGTGCTCTAGAAGGTGTAAGTCAACTACCCTGGCCAGCAAGATCTCCGGATCTGTCCCCCATTGAGCATGTTTGGGACTGGATGAAGCGTCGTCTCACGCGGTCTGCACGTCCAGCACGAACGCTGGTCCAACTGAGGCGCCAGGTGGAAATGGCATGGCAAGCCGTTCCACAGGACTACATCCAGCATCTCTACGATCGTCTCCATGGGAGAATAGCAGCCTGCATTGCTGCGAAAGGTGGATATACACTGTACTAGTGCCGACATTGTGCATGCTCTGTTGCCTGTGTCTATGTGCCTGTGGTTCTGTCAGTGTGATCATGTGATGTATCTGACCCCAGGAATGTGTCAATAAAGTTTCCCCTTCCTGGGACAATGAATTCACGGTGTTCTTATTTCAATTTCCAGGAGTGTAGATCCGAATACTGGCAGTTCTGGAGAGTGTTGTTCACGGTCGTCTGGTTTACTCATGCTGGCGGGCTGCCTACTTCGTCCGATACTGGATTCGCTGTCAGAGATGTTTCAGGTGGATGGAATGCTTTTCCGGCCACATTGCCATCTGACCTTTCTTGTTCCTTATCTCGTCAGAGATCATTTCCTGCAGTCTGCTGCGTTTAGCAAATCTCCCTGTAGATTAAGTGAAGTTTTCTTAGCGCTAAGAATGAAGGTTTGGATTAATGACGTACAAAAGAAGCATCTTCCAGTGATGAAAAATATTATTTTGTATGTGATGTAGGTCATTTTCCTTAGCTTGCTTCTGACTTCGTATTTCGAGGGACAACGTAATGCAAGGTGTCTCTAGCTGGGCTTCTAGCCTGGTTTTGTCACATGTTTTCCCTGTTCTTTAATCTCTTCATATTTGGATGAGCATCGTTAAGTACAATAAAATTAAAAATCGATCGCTCTTCGTATTGTTTGTTGATTCACTTTTAAAAGTTTGTATTGACAATGAGGAAATCATTATTTGAATAAGAAACCTTGCCTTGAGTCTAATCGTCTCGGTGCTGCAGCAACGATTACGTAAAATAAGGGATTCATTTCTCTGGCATCTGCTGGATAAAATAATTGTGACTAGTGATTACTACAATGTAGCTAACTAGCTTGTGTGCTAACGATGCCCGTCGGTCACGGACAAACGAAACATATAGCAATTCCATATAGCCAAGCATATCGAACTGCACATGCCATATTTTTCATCCATTAATGGTCTACAACCTTCGATACTGTGAGAATAGTGATCACCCACATTCGTGTGTTTTAATGTAATAATTTTAATGTAATCATGTTTTTTCATTGTTCGTGTTTGTTACATGTCTATTTTTCATATGAATATTTGGGTTAAAATGTCCATCTTCAGTCAATTAAGTATACAGGTTACTGTACAATCATTTTGGACGCCTGAGGCTTCATTAGATGCGTTTTAATGGGTGTCACATGTTCGTTAGTTCTGCTATGGGGTTCAAAAAATAAAACGCACATTATTTTGGCAGGCCAAGTAACTTTAACTGAATACTGCACTACACTTCAAAGTGACACAGATACGTGACATGTTTTGCAACATAGTCACCTAGTCTCTGTCGACAACGGTCGGAAGGATCTACCAATCGCTACATTCCTCAGCGACAGAAATCTGCTCCTTGGTTAAGGAGCCATTAGAGAACCGCTGTTTGAACGTCTTCTTCGTTGCAAAATCTGCGATTGCACTGCATCGGTTTCTCGATTGCCTTGACATGTCGTCTGTGGTCGATGTCGCTGAGCTTCCTTCCCGATTAGCATCACCCACCCTTTGCGGTTTGGTCAACCGTACTGCAAGTTTAGAATAATTTTTCAGCTGCCGCATCATTTCACTCCAATACTATGATGCGTCTGTTCTCAGTACCGCAGCAAAACTGTGTCTACAAGAGACCCAGAGCATGCAATCTCTTCTGCCAATGCGCCACTCTTGTAGTGCGTATTGTGGAACGACAAGTGTAACTCACTTTTAGAAGTCACCTCGTATGTGTTGTGTCCGTGAGTTTCGTAAAATATTTTCGTCCATTACATATTCATGAACCATACGAACATGCAATTTATCATTGGTGGTAATTATTAAATCACAGTGATTTGGCTTCTTGTTCATTATCTTCTGGTCAACCTCTACACTCCAAGAAGGTGGGATTTTTTCTTTTTTCCTTAATTACGCTCAACCACCTTCTGAAAGTGCGTGAACAATTGACTAATGACATAGCCAACATCGATTACCCGAAACAATTGGGGCAGGTGGAGTTCGGATAACTGTATTTTCTGATAGCTGATCATTTACAAAAACATGTTGTATCAGTGTTAGAAGGAATATGAAACAAAGAAGCTTTCAATTAAACATAAAACTCGACATTTATATTTTGCGTCAAACTCGTCTTCTAGTTGTGCCGGTACTATAGCCTTCGCCGCATCCCGTATCTCTATCGCCAAACGCCTCGATCTCGCCATACATCCTTATCCTTTTCTATTGCTCTTCTTTCCATCGCTTCTTGGATACCCTCAGCTACCCTTTCCGTGGTCTTTTTCTCCTTCCAGGAGTTTGACACAGGTATTCATTCATTCTTTTTAAATGCCTAACCATCCTAGCTGCCTTTCTTCTATTTTATCTGTCATACTATAATGAGTCTGCGTCATTCCTCATTTCTTACGTTGTCAAGTCGGGAGATTCTAAACGCTCTTCTCAAATGGTCCATTCTTAGAGCTCAGAGTCTCTTTATTTCTGTCAGTTCCAGCACTCACTCACATAGCTTGTCATCGGTTCCACAACAGAGTTGTATAAAAGCATTTTAAGCTTTAAACCCATTATTGGGGACCAAAGAACAGGATTTAATTCTTGAATAGCCGCTCTTCCCTTCCTGATCTGTTATTGTATATGTCTATCAAATTTTCCATCATGTGATATGATGCTACCCATGCACTTTTTATGCTTTACACATTTTAATATGGTCTCCGTCAATGTCGAAGTTACTTCCCTCCTCTCCGCAACATAGGTTTTTCATGCTCTCAAAATGAATTTTCAAATCCCACTTTCTATACTCTTCAACTTCCTAAGCATGTAAAATATATCCTCTTCATCTTTTGCTGCAACGACCTGATCGTCAGCACAGAAAAGCGTGTCGTACACTGGTTGCCTACTTCAGTCCCCATTCCCACGCATTTTCTACACCGTAGATCAAGTGCCTTCTGCATATACACTATGTGATCAAAAGTATCCGGACACCTGGCTGAAAATGACATACAAGTTTGTGGCACCCTCCGTCGGTAATGCTGGAATTCAATATGGTGTTGGCCCACCTTTAGCCTCGATGACAGCTTCCACTCTCGGAGGTATACGTTCAATCAGGTGCTGGAAGGTTTCTTGGGGATTGGCAGCCCATTCTTCACGGAGCGCTGCACTAAGGAGAGGTATCGATGTAGGTAGGTGAAGCCTGGCACGAAATCGGCGTTCCAAAACACCCCTAAAGGTGTTCTGTAGGATTCAGGTCAGGACTCTATGCAGGCCAGTGCGTTACAGAGATATTATTGTCGTGTAACCACTCCGCCACAGGCCGTGCGTTATGAACAGGTGCTCGATCGTGTTGAAAGATGCAATCGCCATCCACGAATTGCTCTACAACAGTGGGAAGCAAGAAGGTGCTTAAAACATTAATGTAGGCCTGTGCGGCGATAGTGCCACGCAAAACAACAAGAGATGCAAGCCCCCTCCATGGAAAGCAGGACCACACCATAACACCACTGCCTCCGAATTTTACTGTTCGCGCCGGCCGGTGTGGCCGTGCGGTTAAAGGCGCTTCAGTCTGGAACCGCGTGACCGCTACGGTCGCAGGTTCGAATCCTGCCTCGGGCATGGATGTGTGTGATGTCCTTAGGTTAGTTAGGTTTAATTAGTTCTAAGTTCTAGGCGACTGATGACCTCAGAAGTTAAGTCGCATAGTGCTCAGAGCCATTTGAACCATTTTTTTTTTACTGTTCGCACTACACACGCTGGCAGATGACGTTCACCGCGCATTCACCATACCCACGCCCTGCCATCGGATTGCCACATTGTGCACCGTGATTCGTCACTCCACAAAACGTTTTTCCACTGTTCAATCGTCCAATGTTTACGCTCCTTACACCAAGCGAGGAGTCGTTTCGCATTTACCGGCGTGATGTGTGGCTTATGAGCAGCCGCTCGACCATGAAATCAGAGTTTTCTCACCTCCCGCCCAACTGTCATAGTATTTACAGTGGATCGTGATGCAGTTCGGAATTCCTGTGTGATGGTATGGATAGATGTCTACCTATTACACATTACGACCTTCTTCAGCTGTCGGCGGTCTCTCAGAAAACAGACGAGGTCGGCATGTACGCATTTGTGCTGTACGCGTCCCTTCAGGTTTCCACTTCACTATCACATCGGAAACAGTCGACCTAGGGATGTTTGAGAGTGTGTAAATCTCGCGTACAGACATATGACACAAGTGACACCCAATCACCTGACCTCGTTCGAAGTCAGTGAGTTCCGCGGAGCGCCCCATTCTGCTCTCTCTCACGATGCCTAATGACTACTGAGGTCGCTGATATGGAGTACCTGATAGTAGGTGGCAACACAATGCACTTAATATAAAAAGCGTATGTTTTTGGGAGTGTCTGGATACTTTTGATCACATAGTGTACATCTGAAAAAAGTGTGGCAGACAGACAGCATCCTTGTTTCAATCCTTTAGTTATTCTGAAGGCATGTCTAGAAATTTCTTTCCCTTCTTTAATGACACACTCTGCCGAGTTGTAGCGGTTTATGATACTTCTTACGTAAGTTTTTGGAAATTCCCTTGGCCACAGCACCTGGAACAATAGCTTACGTGGCCCTGTGTTACATGCTTTCTCAAGATCTAATACTCACAAACTGTTTAAAGAAAGCAAATGCACAACATCGCATCATTCTAGTCAACACCACTTCATGTCTGCCTCAAGGCAATGGAAGGCGTCGTCACTAGATTCCCCTTTTTTAGTGTGTTCGGTGTCGCTAGGCTCCTTCTTGTCGTCATAGTGGCCCTGGTCATCGACGATCACTCATCATCCGTCAGTATGTGATAGTGTCGTCAACACCACAGCAAGCCAGTCTTGAATATGTTCCTGATCCCATTGTCCATAATCAGCAGATTCTTTAATCAGCACAGCCAGTTCGGGTACAAACTTTCATGTCTTTTCTGTGCAAGCTTCCATCTTATCTATCAAGTACATTCTCGAATTTTGTAATCTACATCTACATGATTACTCTGCAATTCACATTTAAGTGCTTGGCAGAGGGTTCATCGAACCACAATCATACTATCTCTCTACCATTCCACTCCCGAACAGCGCGCGGGAAAACCGGACACCTAAACCTTTCTGTTCGAGCTCTGATTTCTCTTATTTTATTTTGATGATCATTCCTACCTATGTAGGTTGGGCTTAACAAAATATTTTCGCATTCGAAAGAGAAAGTTGGTGACTGAAATTTCATAAATAGATCTCGACGAAGAACGTCTTTGCTCTAATGACTTCCATCCCAACTCGCGTATCATATCTGCCACACCCTCTCCCCTATTACGTGATAATACGAAACGAGCTGTCCTTTTTTGCACCCTTTAGATGTCCTCCGTCAATCCCACCTGGTAAGGATCCCACACCGCGCAGCAATATTCTAACAGAGGACAAACGAGTGTAGTGTAAGCTGTCTCTTTAGTGGACTTGTTGCATCTTCTAAGTGTCCTGCCAATGAAACGCAACCTTTGGCTCGCCTTCCCCACAATATTATCTATGTGGTCTTTCCAACTGAAGTTGTTCGTAATTTTAACACCCAGGTACTTAGTTGAATTGACAGCCTTGAGAATTGTACTATTTATCGAGTAATCGAATTCCAACGGATTTCTTTTGGAACTTATGTGGATCACCTCACACTTTTCGTTATTTAGCGTCAACTGCCACCTGCCACACCATACAGCAATCTTTTCTAAATCGCTTTGCAACTGATACTGGTCTTCGGATAACCTTACTAGATGGTAAATTACAGCATCATCTGCGAAGAACCTAAGAGAACTGCTCAGATTGTTACCCAGGTCATTTATATAGGTCATGAACAGCAGAGGTCCCAGGACGCTTCCCTGGGGAACACCTGATATCACTTCAGTTTTACTCGATGATTTGCCGTCTATTACTACGAACTGCGACCTTCCTGGCAGGAAATCACGAATCCAGTCGCACAACTGAGACGATACCCCATAGGCCCGCAGCTTGATTAGAAGTCGCTTGTGAGGAACGGTGTCAAAAGCTTTCCGGAAATAGAGAAATACGGAATCAACTTGAGATCCCCTGTCGATAGCGGCCATTACATCGTGCGAATAAAGAGCTAGCTAATTGCACAAGAACGATGTTTTCTGAAACCATGTTGATTACGTATCAATAGATCGTTCCCTTCGAGGTGATTCATAATGTTTGAATACAGTATATGCTCCAAAACCCTACTGCAAACTGACGTCAATGATATAGGTCTGTAGTTCAATGGATTACTCCTACTACCCTTCTTAAACACTGGTGCGACCTGCGCAGTTTTCTAATCTGTAGGTACAGATCTATCGGTGAGCGAGCGGTTGTATATGACTGCTAAGTAGGGAGCTATTGTATCAGCGTAATCTGAAAAGAACCTATACGGTATACAATCTGGACCTGAAGACTTGCCCGTATCAAGCGATTTGAGTTGCTTCGCAACCCCTAAGGTATCTACTTCTAAGAAACTCATGCTAGCAGCTGTGCGTGTTTAAAATTTTGGAATATTCCATTCGTCTTCCTTGGTGAAGGAATTTCGGAAAACTGCGTTCAATAACTCCGCTTTAGCGGCACAGTCGTCGGTAACAGTACCATCGGCACTGCGCAGCGAAGGTATTGACTGTGTCTTGCCGCTTGTGTACTTTACATACGACCAGAATTTCTGCGGATTTTCTACCAAATTTCGAGACAATGTTTCGTTGTGGAACATATTAAAGGCATCTCGCATTGAAGTCCGTGCCAAATTTCGCGCGTCTGTAAATTTTAGCCAATCTTCGGAATTTCGCGTTCTTCTGAACTTCGCATGCTTTTTCCGTTGCCTCTGCAACAACGTTCGGACCTGTTTTGTGTACCATGGGGGATCAGTTCCATCTCTTACCAATTTATGAGGTATGAATCTCTCAATTGATGTTGCTACTATATCTTTGAATTTGAGCCACATCTCGTCTAAATTTGCATAGTCAGTTCGGAAGGAATGGAGATTGTCTCTTAGGAAGGCTTCTAGTGACACTTTATCCGCTTTTTTAAATAAAATTATTTTGTGTTTGTTTCTGGTGGATTTGGAAGAAACGGTATTGAGCCTAGCTACAACGACCTTGTGGTCACTAATCCCTGTATCAGTCATGATGCTCTCTATTAGCTCTGGATTGTTTGTGGCTAAGAAGTCAAGTGTGTTTTCGCAACCATTTACAATTTGCGTGGGTTCGTGGACTAACTGCTCGAAATAATTTTCGGAGAAAGCATTTAGGACAATCTCGGAAGATGTTTTCTGCCTACCACCGGTTTGGAACAAGTATTTTTGCCAACATATCGCGGGAAGGTTGAAGTCCCCTCCAACTATAACCGTATGAGTGGGGTATCTATTTGTTACGAGACTCAAATTTCCTCTGAACTGTTCAGCAACTATATCATCGGAGTCTGGGGGTCGATAGAAGGAGCCAATTATTAACTTAGTTCGGCTGTTAAGTATAACCTCCACCCATACCAATTCGCACGGAGTATCTACTTCGACTTCACTACAAGATAAACCACTACTGACAGACACAAACACTCCACCACCAATTCTGACTAATCTATCTTTCCTGAACACCGTCTGAGACTTCGTAAAAATTTCTGCAGAACTTATTTCAGGCTTTAGCCAGCTTTCTGTACCTATAACGATTTCAGCTTCTGTGCTTTCTATTAGCGCTTGAAGCTCAGGGACTTTCCCAGCACAACTACAACAATTTACAACTACAATTCCGACTGTTCCTTGATCCAAGCACGTCCTGTATTTGCTATGCATCCTTTGAGATTGCAGCCCACCCCGTACTTTCCCGAGGCCTTCTAACCTAAAAAATCGCCCAGTCCACGCCACACAGCCTCCGCTACCCGTGTAGCCTCCAGCTGAATGTAGTGAACTCCTGACCTATTCAGCGGAACCCGAATCCCCACCACCCTATGGCGCAAGTCAAGGAATCTGCAGCCAACACGGTCGCAAAACCGTCTGAGCCTCTGATTCAGACCCTCCACCCGGCTCTGCACCAAAGGTCTGCAGCTGGTTCTGTCAACGTTGCTGCAGATGGTGAGCTCAGCCTTCATCTCGTAAGCAAGACCGGCAGCCTTCACCAAATCAGATAGCCGCTGGAATCCAGAGAGAATTTCCTCAAATCCAAAGCGACACACGTCATTAGGGCCGACATGTGCCACCAGCGGCAGCTGGCTGCACCCTGTGCTCTTCATGGCATCCCGAAGGACCCTTTCCACATCAGGAATGACTCCACCCGGAATGCACACGGAGTGCACACTGGATTTCTTCCCCTCCTTAGCCGCTATATCCCTAAGGGGCCCCATTACGCGCCTAGCATTGGAGCTCCCAACTACCAATAAGCCCACCCTCTGCGACTGCCCGGACCTTGAAGGCTGAGAATCATCCTGTGAAACAGGGCAGGCAGCTGCATCTGGCTGAGCCAGAGACAGTACCTGAAACCTGTTTGTCAGACGCACCGGGGAGGCTTTCTGATCAGCCTCCGGGGACATCTTTCGCTGCCTGCCATGCCTTGGAACGACCTCCCAATCAACCACAGGCGAGGGCTCAGAACCACTGCGGGCAGCAACTGGGGCAACCACAGCGGCAGACTGATCTGGGGACAGACGGGACGAGGTTGACATCCCCGTGATACCCAAGTCCGGCTCCCCACAGTGGTGCCCATTGGCAACAGCCTCAAGCTGCGCGACCGAAGTCAGCGCCGCCTGCAGCTGTGAGCGAAGGGATGCCAACTCAGCCCTCATCCGAACACAGCAATCATAGTCCCTGTCCATTCTAATCGATGTTGAACAACAGTTAGTGAAACAATAGTCCGTGCCTAGATAACGCAAGGGAAACAAGCAAAGAATGTATGAACTAACCTGTACAAATGCCTAACGACTGCGCTACAATCTGCCTGAATTTACGATTACAGTAACTAAAACTCGAAATCACACCTCCTATACGAAACTCTCACGCAATGTAAGTAAGAATCTATGAAGTAAACACAGAAAAGAAGCTATATACGTATCTTTCTGCACTGTCGATGTGCACCAACTGGGAGCTAAGGCCGTTTCTTTTAATGTTCAATATTGCTGAATTCCCAGCTCCATTCCCCCTAACAGCATAGCGCCTTTCTTCAACTGGCATTTTATTTTAAAAATATCGTTTCTGAATTTAGTTGTCATTGCAATAACACAAAAATAGCACGGTCTGTCATAAGCGAAGA
Organism: Schistocerca cancellata; assembly: GCF_023864275.1. Classification (NCBI taxonomy): domain Eukaryota; kingdom Metazoa; phylum Arthropoda; class Insecta; order Orthoptera; family Acrididae; genus Schistocerca; species Schistocerca cancellata. Next base: position 62,526,366 of record NC_064628.1, on the reverse strand, counting down.
TCTAGAAGTCTGCAGAGTACAGCAACAATGACGACTGGGAAAGAGGGGGAAACTGCCAGCCTTGCCAGCCCGGCGCCACCAGAACTGCCACGTGGCACGCGTGCAGATTTGAATTCACCGACAGCTATGTATAATGTGGTCGTCGAGATTTACTATAAAACATGTTAATCTATTGAAATTATTACCGTGAAGACATCGGACCATCCGAGGCCGAGTTACAACTAAATTTCAATACGTGCGCTAAAATTGCTCTACTCTTATGATTAAGTACTGAATACTGGTAATTAGAATGAAATAAAACCACTGTGAAAAATGGAAAGTTGACACGAAGTAGTTAACGATGTGTACCACTGCAGCAGCACTGGACGACATAATATGTAATAACGTAATGACTACAGTAATCATTCACACTATCCTGCACGCACATTGAAATACTATTCATGGATTAATCAAAAAATTACTCCTACAGGTAAAATAGTGCAGTTGCTAAACGAATAAGTTATTGCAATGCCTGAAACAGCGCACTCGTAACGAAACTGTATACTTGTGTACCAAAATAATTTGTGATGAAAGGTTCTGAAAGTAGTTGATAAAATGAGTCAGTTGTTTACACTGCTTTTAAGTCAGTAGTCTCAGAATGAACACGCAAACTATTAGTGAGAAACTGCACTTTATGCGTAATTATAAATTACCTGGATAGTTGCTGTGTCGTTCCCCTTCAGTGGCGGATAAATAATTTCCATATCATTCCTCGTTCATTTTACATTAATTATATCATAGTGGCACCTCTCTCTTGTATTATTTCCATACAAAACCATGTTATAAATATTCCTCCATACGTATTCCATCGATCATCACGAAATGCTCACAGTTGCACACAGAGCACTCGCCATAGTCGCAGCGAATGAGGTGCCAAGGACGACTACTCTCAAAGCTGTAAGGCAAAAGAAGTCTGTGCTTATCTAATGTAATTTCTCGTATAAGGACAATAAATGTTTTACATACTTCGTTTCTTCTTTAACATACATTAAAATTTAACTTTTGGTATAATTGGTTGTACAAATAATATTATCCACAAATACTAAAGTGCGATGTTCTTGAGGACAATATTATGGAAATAGATGAAGATGAAATGGGGGATATGATACTGCGTGAATAGTTTGACAGAGGACTGAAAGACCTGAGTCGAAGCAAGGCCCCGGTAGTAGACAAAATTCCACTAGAACTACTGATAGCCTTGGGTGAGCCAGCCCTTACAAAACTCTACCATCTGGTCAGCAAGATGTATGTGACAGGCGAAATACCCTCAGACTTCAAGAAGAATATAATAATTCCAATTCCAAAGAAAGCAGGTATTGACAGATGCGAAAATTACCGAACTATCAGTTTAATAAGCCACGTCTGCAAAATACTAACACGAATTCTTTACAGACGAATGGAAAAACTGGGGAAGATCAGTCTGGAGTCCGTAGAAATGCTGGAACACGTGAGGCAATACTGATCCTACGACTTATCTCAGAAAATAGATTAAGGAAAGGCAAACCTACGTTTCTATCATTTGTAAACTTAGAGAAAGCTTTTGACAATGTTGATTGGAATACTCTCTCTCAAATTCTGAAGGTGGCAGGTGTAAAATACAGGGAGCGAAAGGGTATTTACAATTTGTACAGAAACCAGATGGCAGTTATAAGAGTCGAGGGTCATGAAAGGGAAGCAGTGGTTGGGAAGGGAGTAAGACAGGGTTGTAGCCTCTCCCCGATGTTATTCAATCTGTATATCTGTATATTGAGCAAGCAGTAAAGGAAACAAAAGAAAAATTTGGAGTAGGTCTTAAAATCCATGGAGAAGAAATAAAAACTTTGAGGTTCGCCGATGACATTGTAATTCTGTCAGAGACAGCAAAGGACTTGGAAGAGCAGTTGAACGGAATGGATGGTGTCTTGAAGGGAGGATATAAGATGAACATCAACAAAAGCAAAACGAGGATAATGGAATGAAGTCGAATTATGTCGGGTGATGTTGAGGGTATTAGATTAGGAAATGAGACACTTAAAGTAGTAAAGGAGTTTTGTTATTTGGGGAGCAAAATAACTGATGATGGTCGAAGTAGAGAGGATATAAAATGTAGACTGGCAATGGCAAGGAACGCGTTTCTGAAGAAGAGAAATATGTTAACATCGAGTATAGATTTAAGTGTCAGGAAGTCATTTCCGAAAGTATTTGTATGGAGTGTAGCCATGTATGGAAGTGAAACATGGACGGTAAATAGTTTGGACAAGAAGAGAATAGAAGCTTTCGAAATGTGGTGCTACAGAAGAATGCTCAAGATTAGATGGGTAGATCACATAACTAATGAGGAAGTATTGAATAGGATTGGGGAGAAGAGAAGTTTGTGGCACAATTTGACCAGAAGAAGAGATCGGTTGGTAGGACATGTTCTGAGGCATCAAGGGATCACCAATTTAGTATTGGAGGGCAGCGTGGAGGGTAAAAATCGTAGGGGGAGACCAAGAGATGAATACACTAAGCAGATTCAGAAGGATGTAGGTTGCTGTAGGTACTGGGAGATGAAGCAGCTTGCACAGGATAGAGTAGCATGGAGAGCTGCAGCAAACCAGTCTCTGGACTGAAGACGACCACAACAACAACAAAAACAACACTACAGTGGTCAGGCATGAATGGCAATATTTATGCAAACAGCTCCGTACGCTACTAAGAGATGGCGTTACTGATTACAGTCAGAGAACACTAGCGCATGCTTTGAAATATTCCAGATGGTAAGTTGAAATTAATAAACTGACAAATGAAGATTATTCTGTATATTTGTGTTTCGCAAGTGATTTTAAGTGTATGTTACCGTCTTGACGTAACTGTGTCGTTACAAACGCTTTCTGTTAACCGATATTTCGCTGATCGGTATTTGCATAATCAATGTTCTACCGTATTACGAACATTCTGTCCCTTCACTAGATCACAGAGTTTCTCTCCTTACACGAGAAACAGGATGACATTCGTTTTCTGCTATCCTGAATTTGATTTCCTTCGGTTCACAGAAAGCAGTGATTCTAGATTTTTATACGGGTGCATTAAACCGCCCGAGTCGAATGGCAGGAATTGCAACGCGAACCAAGATGGCGATATCAGGTAAGCTAGCATTAATCTAGCATAAAATATTCTCGGACTTCTTCCCGCGTCATTTTCTCTTGATGAGGACGAAAGCTCGAGGTTTTATCCAGAAATTACTCGGCACGAAATCTGAGAATATTTTACATAAAGGTATAGTTTCGAAAAACTTCGTTGTAGCATTAATCCTCTTTCCACGAACAGTGTTTTCATCGTTTAGCTCAGGAAGTCGCAGTTCGGTGAAGTGCATGTGGTGAGATGATCGCCACTGGCTGTCGATTTCTAATGTACATGTCAGTGGGGAAAGTCTGCCGTCGAAACAGTGACGCAGTAGCGACGGCTGCGCGGGACGGCGGCTGTTCCCCTCCACCGGTGACCACTCTCGCCCCGTCGCCCTGACAGCTGCCGCGGGACCTGCTAGCGGCTGTCACCCTTCACCCCCACCCCCACCTCTTCACTACGGTCGGCTTATTTCCGTTCTGTGTGGGAAGAGCGCGTGCTAGAGTGACTAGTTTATCGCCAGTAACGTCCAGCATTTATGGTATTCCGTACTGCAGCAAACAGTGCAGGTCGCTACTTACTGAAATCTACTGAAATGACAGTTAAATAATTATTTTTAATTACTTTTTTAACCTTCTGATATTCGTCTCAGGTGTATTTTTTTAAATACCCCCATATTTTTGCCTTCTGGTGTGACCAAGCTGTTCTAGGCGCTTCAGGTTCGAATCCTGCCTCGGGCATGGATGTGTGTGATGTCCTTAGGTTAGTTAGGTTTGAGTAGTTCTAAGTTCTACGGGACTGATGACCTCAGCTGTTAAGTCCCATAGTGCTCATATCCATTTGAACCATTTTGAACCCTATATTTTTCCTACAAACACGGTTACTGGCACAGCATCAAAAACGGAAGGGCGATAAAGCACAAACAAGTAACAGAACATTTTTGGTGGTCACTGCTGTATCGCTTAGCCATCCATCAGACCACTTCGTGCTACTGTTAGCGGCGATCAAAAACTCTCCGTTTGAGGGCGTTCATGCAGCGTACATGCAACTTGCAGTGACTCCGACGCGGGTATATAACACCGACTTGTAAGCAAAGCGTTGGAGTGCCATTCGTGTCTTTTCGACGTGTTTACGGTACATGCCGAAACTTGAACTGTAGCGACGTTACTGCCAAATGCGTCCAAACAAGACCAACATGCTGTTATTCTTTTCTTGACTACCGAAGGACGAACACCGGTAGACGTTGTAAGTAGGCTGTTTGTTTTCTTATTGGCAACGTTACGTAGCGCTCTGTACTGGCTGTGCTGTGTGCAGTCTGTGGCTAGTTTGCATTGTTGTCTGCCATTGTAGTGTTGGGCAGCGGCAGCTGGATGTGAACAGCGCGTAGCGTTGCGCAGTTGGAGGTGAGCCGCCAGCAGTGGTGGATGTGGGGAGAGAAATGGCGGAGTTTTGATATTTCTAAGAATGGATGTTATGAACTGCTATATATATTATGAGTATTAAGGTAAATACAATGTTTGTTCTCTATTAAAGTCTTTCATTTGCTAACTATGCCTATCAGTAGTTAGTCCCTTCAGTAGTTTGAATCTTTTATTTAGCTGGCAGTAGTGGCGCTCGCTGTATTGCAATAGTTCGAGTAACGAAGATTTTTGTGAGGTAAGTGATTTGTGAAAGGTATAGGTTAATGTTAGTCAGGGCCATTCTTTTGTAGGGATTTTTGAAAGTCAGATTGCGTTGCGCTGAAAATATTGTGTGTCAGTTTAAGCACAGTCATGTATAAATTGTTCTAAGGGGACGTTTCATAACGTCGATCGGTGAATGAAGAATGTGTATGGGGCAGCATGTCGGGCGAAAACCATCTGCGAGAAGGGGTGCTGCTGCTTCATGGCAACGTATGTCCCCGTATCGCAAATGGCGTAACGCAGAAGTTACGCCAACTAAAGTGGAAGACTCTCGAGCACCCGCCATGTAGTCCTGATCTCTCCCTACGCAGTTATCACACTTCGGTCCCTTAAAAAAGGCCTCGAAGGGTCGACGATACCTGTCGGACGAGGATGTATAGCAGGCAGCTGCGGATTTCTTCACGCAGCAGGACACGATATTTTACGAAGTGAGCATATTCAACGTGCTGCGTCGGTGATTTTGCCTGACTGGCTTATCGTTCCTGGATTGTACTGCCCCTTATACATTTAACCTGCAGTGTGGCATGGAACTGTGTGAATGTGTTCCAGAAAAGCACACCGGGCATCACAGTAATACCGTGTAAGACTGCCCCTACCGTTGGTTACGCTTCAAGTCGGCGAGAAAGAGTCCAGTTATGCCGTATCCAGTTGAAGCCGCTCACTAGTATAACCACCAGATTGCGTGGATGTTCATTCTTACCTTTCACCCGATGTTCCAAATAGTCTGAGAAATTTCCTATGGGATTACGATCTGTGAATTAACGAATCAGTTGAGATTCCAAAGGTGCCAGTGTGTTCCTTAAACCACGAACTATGTGTGCAGCCAAGCTGGTGCAGTGTGAGAACTGGACTATGGGAACCCAGAATCATACATACAGGTCCAACACTACATTATAGGTAGTCGCTGTGGTGTAGGCTGTAGCAGCAGCGCATGCGTTGGTAGTTCCATTTACATGATAGCGCCATCACAACATCGACAGAATTGTACTGAAATGTACTCCGGCCGTGAAACCCCACGTTCAGATGATTATGATGCTTCACGGCGCTCATCGGCATGGTTACCACAGGTCTCGCTGAAATCAACGAACGCGTTTTGTGAACTGATCGAAGAAATATTTTCTTACAAACAACGCCAAAATAAAAAAAAAAAAAAGTTCAAATGTGTGTGTGAAATCTTATGGGACTTAACTGCTAAGATCACCAGTCCCTAAGCTTACACACTATTCAACCTAAATTATCCTCAGGACAAACACACCCATGCCCGAGGGAGGACTCGAACGCCAAAATAGTCTGTCCCAGTGTCTTCCAAGATTGCAGCAATTTCCCTTTAATTATTGCAACGCTAACAGTGACGGAAGAGCAATGTTATAAATGATAAACATTACGAAAAATTTGTTACGAGGAAAATGAATAATCAGGAGAGTATGTGAGTTTTGGGCATAGGAGGAGGTGAGTTCCTTTTTAAAATAACAAAACTACCGTCAAATATTGAAATTTTAAAACCTGTAGCAATTACAGGGAGTTGTTATAGTCTCTATGTAAGCTACTACGAGGGTAATCCCAAAAGTAAGGTCTCCTATTTTTTTTACAAGTACATAGACCTGTTTATTTCTACAATGGTTTACATCAGTTATAGCTTGAACATTTATGTTTCTCGACATTATCACCATTTCTATCGATGCATTTTTATAGACGCTGTAGCAGTTTTTGTATGCCCATGTCATACCAGCTTGTCGCCATGCTGTTCAGAAAGTTATAAACTGGCGTGATAGTTACTTGGTCTCAGGTGTCAAGTGGTATGCCCAGGTTTCGTCACCCGTGACAACTCAGTCCAGAAAGTTGTCCTGTTCGGCTGCAAGGCGGAGAAGAAATGCGCGGGAAGCATCAACTCGTTGCCGCATGTGGTCCTCAGTTAGCACCCATCTTGTGCACACCTTCCGGTAGTTCAATGTTTCCGTTAAAATTCTGTGAGTGGTGCTTCGGGAAACATCAGGAACCAACGTGCAGAGATCATCCAGGGTGATCCGCCGATCTTCACGCATGCTTTGCTCAACCTTCAACCTGTCCCTCAGGAATTGACGGTCTCCCGCTCCTATGTTCGTCGCGAATTTCGGTCCGACCAGCTGCAAACTCTGTAACCACTTACGAACATTTTTGACATCCATGAACGACTCGCCATACACTTCCGTCAATTGGCGATGTATTTCAATCGGTGCCGTGCCCATTGCGTTCAAAAACCGAATAACTGCGCTCAATTCGCACTTGGCGGTAACATCCAACGGGAGCTCCATTCTCAACGGCTTCCAAGCCAAGACTGAGCGCCTCAGCGCGGCGTGCGCATGTTTACACGCAGCGCGTGAAGCACCCTTCATAACAGTGTGACCAACTGGCGCACAGAGTTCTGTACTTATAAAAAAAATAGGAGATTTGCGATTACCCTCGTATTTCGTGAAATACCTGGATGAAAACACTAACATGTTTCCCCTGATACATATGAGCAGTCGACCACTAACATGGAAAACTGGCACGAACCAGTCGCTCAGACTTACGTCCGATATACAGGGTATCCCAGAACTGCTGCGACAAACTTCTAGGGGAGGTGGGGCATATCGTAAGGATTGAATATTGCATAGCAACCCATGGCCGCAAACGACAGAGTAAGTGGCAGTCCCTTTATAAAAAGGGAGACAGGGATAATGTTGATAATTATAGACCTATTTCTATGCCATCGGTGTTTGCTAAATTTATCGAGAAGGTTGTATATACAAGGTTACTGCAGCATTTAAATTCACATAATTTGCTGTCAAATGTACAGTTTGGTTTTAGAAATGGCTTAACAACTGAAAATGCTATAGTCTCTTTTCTCGGTGAGGTTTTGGACGGATTAAATAAAAGGTTGCGAACGTTAGGTGTTTTCTTTGATTTAACGAAGGCTTTTGGCTGTGTTGACCACAAAATATTACTGCAGAAGTTGGAACATTATGGAGTAAGGGGAGTAGCTTACAATTGGCTCGCCTCTTACTTTAAGAACAGAAAGCAGAAGGTAATTCTCCGCAATATTGAGAGTGGTAGTGATGTTCAGTCCCAATGGGGCACTGTTAAGTGGGGCGTTCCCCAAGGGTCGGTGCTGGGGCCACTGCTGTTTCTTATTTATATAAATGATATGCCTTCTAGTATTACAGGTGATTCAAAAATATTTCTGTTTGCTGATGACACCAGCTTGGTAGTGAAGGATCTTGTGTGTAATATTGAAACATTATCAAATAATGTAGTTCATGAAATAAGTTCGTGGCTTGTGGAAAATAATTTGATGCTAAATCACAGTAAGACTCAGTTTTTACAGTTTCTAACTCACAATTCAACAAGAACTGATATTTTAATCAGACAGAATGGGCATGTTATAAGCGAGACGGAACAGTTCAAGTTCCTAGGCGTACGGATAGATAGTAAGCTGTTGTGGAAAGCCCATGTTCAGGATCTTGTTCAGAAACTAAATGCCGCTTTATTTACCATTAGAACAGTATCTGAAATAAGTGACATTTCAACACGAAAAGTAGTCTACTTCGCATATTTTCATACGCTTATGTCATATGGTATTATTTTTTGGGGTAATTCTTCTGATTCAAAAAGGGTATTTTTGGCTCAAAAACGGGCTGTTCGAGCAATGTGTGGTGTAAGTTCTAGAACCTCTTGTCGACCCCTATTCAATAGTCTGGGAATTCTGACATTGCCCTCACAGTATATATTTTCTTTAATGTCGTTTGCTGTTAGCAATATGAGCTTATTCCCAAGAGTTAGCAGCTTTCACTCAGTTAATACTAGGCAGAAATCAAATCTGCATGTGGAATGCACTTCCTTGACTCTTGTGCAGAAAGGAGTGCAGTATTCTGCTGCATCCATCTTCAATAAGCTACCACAAGAACTCAAAAAATCTTAGCAGTAGCCCAAACTCTTTTAAGTCTAAACTGAAGAGTTTCCTCATGGCTCACTCCTTCTATTCTGTCGAGGAGCTCCTGGAAGAGCTAAAAAATTAAGTAAATTCCAGTGTTACATTCTTGATTTTCTTTATTTAAACTAATGACGTATCGCCTGAATATGTTTCTTATATGTCATTTTATCTGTTTCTACAATCGTGTTATAATTTCATCTATTGACTCGTTCCATGACCATGTTCTCCTTAATGTGGTCCCACGGAACAATAAATAAATAAATAAAATAAAAGAGGTTGAAGACCGGAAAATAAACTAGAGAATGGTTCACTTGAATCATTTGTTGAACGTAATAAGTACACATGGTGTAAGACATGAATGCAGTTCTAATGTTACGTAGATGCTCGAAGTTTGAACCGTCAGACGCCACGCATGCCTCACACCGATGGAGCACTGACCGCCGGCCATGCTCGATCACATCGGGAGCTTCTCTGATTGTAGCAGCTGCGCAGACGGTTCTTGCGACAGTATCCATTCGAAAGTCAACAGGATCACTCCACGTGAGAGATTTGTTCGCATTGGATTGGATGTTCGTAGGCATTGGACTGCATGTTCGTAGGCATTAGAACAGGTCATTCCCGTATTGATGGCTTGGGCGTTGTGGACCGGTTCGCCGGTCCCCACGCACGCTGGGTTTATCGAGCCTCGATTTCTGTCTGTGAAGAGACTGAAATGAATGTCGGATCGTCCGCACAGCTGCTACGATCAAAGAAACTCCTGATGTGTTCGAGCGTGTCCGGCAGTCAGTGCTCCTTCGGTGTGAGGCAGGCGTGGAGTCTGATGGTTCGAACTTCGAGCATCTACGTAATATTAGAACTGTATTCATGTCGTGCACCATGTGTATTCATTACGTCCAATAAATGTTTGAAATGAATCACTGTCTCGTCTCCTTTCCGATCTTCGACCTCCGTTTGCGGCCATGGGTTGCTATGAAATTCTCAATCGTTATGATGTTCCTCACTTTCTATAAATGTTACAACATTTCTGGGACACCCAGCATATCACTATTTCCCCTCAAGAAATCAGTTTTGCACCTCCAATAATTGTGTATCTCGTTTAGTTGTTTCGCATGGGTCTGGTCCATGTAGCAAACGTTTTCCTCTTAATGTTTGTGTATACGAAAAAAAAAACTTAGTAACGACGGATCACAAGCTCGTTTTGCGGAAGATTGGGAAAATACATCAAATGTGGACGGAGCCGTTTCGGCATTTTGTTAAGCGATATAGGGAACCCACGGGAAACTTAAATGTGGACTGGGGATTTGAAACGCCGTCCTCTGCCATCCGAATCCAGTGTCTTTCTACTGTGTCATGTCGCTTGGGAAAGCTGGAAAGACAGAAACCCAATAACAAAACGTAGCCTCAACAATAACTCGCAGGTAGGCCAGCCGTGAAGCTGATAGCATGGGGTCACTTAACTAGTGTCCTACAGACATCCTATTTCCGTGTATCCCGCTAGCTCCCTTTAGACGTTTAATTTGTCACCGCCATCATTTGTCTCTCTCAATCAATTGTTCGCCATGTTCCTGATCCATATAGTAAAATAGTTTGTGCAGTAGTGCGGTAGATTCTTTTCTTTGAATGTTTGTGTATATGACATAAGGAAATCTTAAGAGAGCTAGGCAAGTCACCGAGCTTAGACAACTAGCCGTTGCGAATTAATGCTAAATAGACTGCCTGACCAAAAACAAAATGAGTTACCCAGAAGAAATGCTCGAATATCAGTGTAAAGCCGCACATATACAAACCACTGGCGAGAATGTAGATGACAGAGTTGCCATTATCTGTGCCAGGTAGAATATTCGCAAGAATACATTACTGTTGTTCATATTTAGAGTAGTTACAAAGCCTGTTAGGATATACGAGGGGCACGAACAACAATGGATGTTGAGTGAGCACTGTGAAAAACACTCGTGTGAGACAGCGTTATCAGCACCTAACAGTGTTTAAAAAGGGTCTCATTGTTGGCGGCTTTGGCCAGATGGCCGAATCGTGCAGTATCCAGGTCAGGGAAGCGTGTTGGACTGCATGGGAATGTGAGGGCAGGCTTACTTGCCAAGGTTCGAATCGATCACGTCTGACCACCGCAAAGGAGGATCGCTGTATTGAACGCCGTAACCCCTTCACGTCTACCCCTGCCCGTGGGTGCGTGGACTCCCTACAACTTGCTTCATCGCACACCACTGGTCACAGACTAGCTCTAGCAGGTAATTGCCGTCCCCATCTCTTGGCTGCCGTGAACACCACAAATGGCTACGTTTAGAGTGGTGCCTAACCGGGAAGCATGGGAAACTGAAGACTGGCAACGTGTTGTACTCCGAGATGAACTGCGGTTCTGCGCTACCCCAGATCACCATCGTCGGCGAGTATGGCGGCGTCTTGGGGAGAGGCAACGTTATTCCAATGTTTTGGAGAGGGCAGCGGTGTTACTGTTGGCGTCTTGCTGTGGGGAGCCATCGGGGTATGACCTCAGGTGACGGCTGGTAATGGTTGAGAAAACGCTGACTACACAACAGTACGTCGCGGAACTCCTGCGTCCTCATGTGTTACCTCTCATGTGACTGTATCGTGGTGTCATTTTTCAACAAGACAATGCTTGTACAATCAAGGCACGTGTCTATCAAGCGTCTTCATGATGTTAATGTATTTCCATGGGCAACAAGAGCCACGCATCTGTAGGCAGTAGAACATGTGTGTGTCCAGTTCGGACGTCAGCTCCGTCGCAGTACCCAGGATATCAGGGACAGGTTACAACAGCTGCCTCAGGAGACGATAAACCGGCTTCATGACACGCTTTTCAATCAATCAGGCTAGAGGGGTTGCAACGACGTATTGATAAGTGGGCTCACTCTGCGAAGTTGTTTGTAAATTTGACTCGATTTTGTAATCACCAAATTAAAAACACATTCTGTGGTGTGCTTACTGTAAGACCTTCGGTACACACACCATTAGATTAGTTGACTTGTCGCTCTAACGAAGTAGGCGAGTGTCAGCAATATGTCTCGTGGTCTTATCGTGGCGTGTTTATCTTCTGCCGTTTGGTCAGACGATAGAAATGCCACTTGCACGCTTAGAGTAGCAGATTGACGGTGACCAACTTTAAACAGAACTTGATTAATTTTCACATTTATTAAAATAATAAAAAACATAGATAATACATAACTTGATTCTGGATGCTGTTTACAATTGACAATCTGAAGTTCCTTTGGCCTTGGTACGTTAATCTTATTCTCACATATCTCTGATACTTGACAAAGTGTCTATACGCCGGCCGCGGTGGTCTAGCGGTTCTAGGCGCTGAGTCGGGAACCGCGCGACTGCTACGGTCGCAGGTTCGAATCCTGCCTCGGGCATGGATGTGTGTGATGTCCTTAGGTTAGTTAGGTTTAAGTAGTTGTAAGTTCTAGGGGACTGATGACCACAGATGTTATGTCCCATAGTGCTCAGAGCCATTTGAACCATTTTGTCTATACATTTCTCTTCATGGCTATGTACAGGAATATGATAATCTTATTAGGCGCAGACTGAAACTTGACTACAGACTAATGCAGACTGACTGATCGGAGGTCTGTACACTCGTTATAATACCTCGAGCGTTCAGGTATCACTGCGCGAATGTGATCCGCGAGGAGAAAAGGTTCTACGTTTAGCAGCAATCTCATTGGCTGCGTTACATATTAATACGCGGATCGGCGGAAGCAGAATTTGGTCCGTCTTTATGGCAGCGCCATCTCGTAGAGCGGAGACGGACGAGCGCTGCGCCTGCGCTGTTGTGCTTAGCGGAGCGCGCTCTAGTGGGAAAGTTGTGTACGCGCTGACTACGCTGAACTATGTACACAACACATTCCCTCTCAACTGGTGACGTTTCATTTCGTTTTCTCCTCACCTTATGACTACGTACCTTTTTTGGTCAGCCAGCGTACATTTAGTACAGGAAAGTGGAGTTGTAGTACATAATGAAAATGAAATCAGAGGAAGAATGAAAAATTTTGATCAAATTAGGAAAGTAAAAATAAAGTAGCAAACCACAACGTATGCAAAAGACTGAAAAGAAACTACAAAATTCAGTAGTGAATCAAGGAAACAGCTTACGGACCACGCAAGGGGGTGGAACACGATAGTATTACTATTAAAGAATCGGCGTGTTTGGGGGACAGACGTAGGCGCGGCATGCGGAACCCCTGCTGTGTAGCGCGGAAGGGGAATGCACTGCATTTGGTAGGAAAGGGCGGCCCCGGGAGATTTCGGTTCTGGGAAGAGGGCAGCGAGTGAAATTGCTTTGGGGAAGGACGCGAGGTGTTTGGCGATGCGGAAGCGGGGGGCGCGATGTGTAGGTAGAGGGTGCGCAGTTGGTGGGAGTTTGGCGCGCCGGCAGCGGCCGCGGCTTGTGACTGCCGCCGGCGTGAGGCGTGAGGCGCGACGCGCGGACGTAACGAGCGGCATCCGCCCCACGCCGCGCCGCGCCGCGCCGCCGTATAGGCGCGCCGCACGCCGGAGGCAAGCGGGGGCGCCGGGCCGCCGGGTCGCAGGCACGCCGTAATGAGAACGCCGGACAAACAGGTAGTCTGTCACGTCAGTTTCATGTAAGACCACCTCTAGCCTCGAGAATGGCCACGATTCGGTGAGGAAGACGGTCCACAAGGTTGCTCAGCTACACCGAATTCGATTAAAACCACATTCCCCAAGCGATCAAATTACACGGGTGTGAACTGCTTTCACGGACTGTTCCAAATAGTCCCAGACATTTTCTATTTGTCATTAGTCTCCTTACATTGGGAGAACGCAGATGTGTACTGAACTGATGAATAACCGCTCCAGCTGGTAATAATCCATTAACTTACTGCCCGCATCTCGTGGTCGTGCGGTAGCGTTCTCGCTTCCCACGCCCGGGTTCCCGGGTTCGATTCCCGGCGGGGTCAGGGATTTTCTCTCCCTCGTGATGGCTGGGTGTTGTGTGCTGTCCTTAGGTTAGTTAGGTTTAAGTAGTTCTAAGTTCTAGGGGACTTATGACCACAGCAGTTGAGTCCCATAGTGCTCAGAGCCATTTTTGAGCCATTAACTTACTCCACGGCCGGTTTCCGCTTTCATACTGAAGTCATTTTCTAGTGAATCTGAAACTGGTAAATGCTACCAAGCGACGGACGTTCAATAAAAATGCAACACATTTTTTCCCTATCTAATTTCAGCTGAAAAAGTGCGAATTTTCTTGGGGGCCATCGTGGGGTATTCCCGCTTCAGCTTCAATACTTTCGTAAAGTTCGGATAGGTGGCGGCGCTATCTGTAGCCTTCAAAATGGCGTCCGTAACGGAAGTGCGTTTCGAGCGAAGCTTCAAGCAGAGCATCGCAGATATTCATAGCCGCCTACAAAATGCCTATGGAGGCCTGGCAGTGAATAAAAACACGGCGAGTCGTTGGGCGAGGCGCCTGTCATCACAGCAAGAACCTACCCTGTCTCCTGCGTGTTGACTGGCCGCACACAGCTGTCACTCCTCTAACGTTGGGAAGTGCGGACACTCTCATTCGAGTTGATGGACAGATAACAGTCAGACACCTGGTGCTCAACTGGACGGCTCTGTTAGTGGTGCTGACACAATGGTCCACCAGTTGGGGTACTCGAGGTGCACGTCCACTAGATTCCTCGCCGCCTGACAAGATACCATAAAGAGCAACGAAGGACCATCAGTGTGGAATCGCTTGCGCATAGGAGGCTGATCTTGACAGTTTTTGTCGAACATTATGAAAGGCGATGAAAGATGGGTTCATCACTTCGACCCGGAAACAAAACGGCTATCCATGAAGTGGCGTCACTCTACTTCTCCTCTGAAGAAAGAGTCCAAAGCCGTACCCCCAGCTGCTAAAAATCATGGTGAGTCTTCTGGTACTTTGAGAGAGTTACTTGTTTGATGTCCTCCCTCATGGTGCAAGAATCAAGTCTGAACTGCATTGTGCTTACCCCCCAGGAAATCGAAGAAACTACTTCAATGTGTTCGTCACCACAAAAATGCAAACGAGCATCTCCATGACAACGCAAAGCCTCACACAAGTCAGCTCATTCTAGAGGAAGTCACCCAACTTCATTGGACTGTTCTTCCTCATCTACCCTAAAGCTCGTATCTTTGACCTTCCGACTACCATGTGTTTGGCTCAATGAAGGATGCACTCCATGGGAAGGAATACGTGGATGTAGCAAGGGGTTGGCTCCGACGTCGACCAGTAGAGTGGTATTATGCAGGCATTCAGAACCTGCCAGTAAGGTGACGTAAGGTAGTCGCGCTGAGCGCAGATTATGCTGAAAAATAGGGTTTTGTAGCCAAAAGAGTGGGAAGTAGAATGCGTATATCTTGTATAAAACCAACCTGCTTTCAGAAAAATATTTTGTATTGTTGAATGTCCCTCATACGTAATGATATAATGAATACATAAGTAATTTACATAATAGGAAAGCTATAGTTTCGAAAAGAAAATTTCAAGAGTGCACGTATATAGTAAAGTTACAAACAGAAATTAGTATCCATTGTGTTGTAGTAAAGGAAAGTTAAATGATTACGAAATTAAGTCGAGTAGAATTAAACTGCTATGGCAAAAAAAGTAGGAAAAATGGGTACGTCACGATTATAAGAAATGTACACTTTGATAAATTACAACCATTGCCACGCTTTAGCATTAAAAGGAATTATATCTGGCCCTCCGAAAATTTTAAATTGCGTTCCTTCAGTATAAAAACTGAAATCGGTCGTGGAATTAAATACATGATTTTTAGAAACTGGAGCTGTTGTTCAACGATCTTGTATGGGGTTAAGATCGGGTGATTTAGCGGACCAGTCGAAGTGCGATAGGACACGCAACTCTACTTTAGTCCAGAAATGTATGATATTTGAGCAAATTCGTCAGAGCAAACTACACGCCTCCAACCTGCCAGCGCCCATTTCCTGTGTTGTTTGGTCCAGTGACGGTGTGCAGCTTCACGTGGCACAGTGAGCGATGGCACATTGCGAGATATCAGATTGTGAATGTCCGTTATATGTTTAAGGTGCCTTTGCAGCAGTCGCTCAGAAACTGGTTGAGGTGCACGTACCTCCACTGCGGTGTTTGAAACCTATTGTCCCAGGTTTCGTCGGTTAGGATCTTTTTAGTACCACTGTTCTTACGCAGTGTTACCTGACTGCGAGTGACACAGTATTCCTTGCAACCTGTTGGACAGTCTGATTTGATGCACCAATCGATGCGCTATCTTCATTCGCGTTGTAGTCATGGGGCCGTCCAAACACAGTAGCTCCTTTCTTCAACTGTGTCGTGTCTCCATGTCGGGCTGTTTGTCTGCGCTGATTCCATGCAACCCTCTGACACATGCGCACTACTCCACTGCCGTGATGTGCATGCAGGATCAACGCCCGCGTGGTACCAGTTGTGCTCCAAACCGATCAGTGTGTTCTTTTAAGGGCTGATTAATATTTCGTTCCATGAGCTTATAACGTCACATATAACGAAGTATGGGACTCTGTCCCTACAGGCCGTAGCGCCTCGCCTCCTCTCGTTTGGTGCAAAACATGACAAACAGGTAGCCAAAACTGAGAACTGCTCCTCAGTCTGGTACCCTCACCAAAGCAAATACAAAACAGAGAAGATACAAATGAGAGCAGAGCGTTTGTTTACGGATTCGTTACGTAAGCGCGAGAGTTTCATAGAGATTCTTTTCCAACTCGAGTTGCAGACATTACAAAGAAGAATTGCGTATTTCTGGCTTGCTGTTAACTTTCCGAGAGGACTCATTCCTAAAAATCTCAGCCAATATAATGCGTTCCCCGACACATCTGTCGGAAGCAAATTATGTAAATAAAATTTGAAAGATACGAGGCTTAACAACTGTCGTTCTTTCTAGAAACTATTCGCGACCTGAACAGGAAGCGGGGAAGCAGTGAAACTATGCCTTTAATTATTTTTATCATTTAATCACTGACCTACAGAAGTTTCCCTGACAAGGGCAACTCAGACTTAACCTATTCATTTATTACCCACAATACACAAGCCCAACGCAATCTGACTGCTATACAGTGACAACACGATTTCCAATAATAAACACAAAAGAATGGCCCTGAACAGCAAGAAATCCTAACAATAATAAGAATCCAAAAAATATTAAAGAAATATGAAACTTCCTCCAACTCTGTTAATTGCCTAAACTCATTTCAATCACGAACCCCATTTTTTTATAAGTAAGTTACCCAACAGAAAATCTTCATAACGCGAACTGCAGTTCATAACACGACATCCAGTTCTAAAAATTATATACTTGTCAATAATTCCACAACCCAAACATTACCAACAACATCCATCCTCATTTTCTTGCGTCTCACTTTACAATGCATGTCCTACCAACACAGAGTCTCCACTAAGAAAAACATGTCCATACACTTCTCTGTGCACTCGCTAACTGCTAGTCCGTCCAACCACAGGGTCTCTTGCC
This sequence comes from Schistocerca cancellata, assembly GCF_023864275.1. Lineage (NCBI taxonomy): Eukaryota > Metazoa > Arthropoda > Insecta > Orthoptera > Acrididae > Schistocerca > Schistocerca cancellata. Next base: position 62,509,108 of record NC_064628.1, on the reverse strand, counting down.
CAGGGCGCAGAGCGCTGTCAGCGATATTAATACTGTCTTTAGCGCTGCCAACATACAAAAATACAAACACGCTACTTACAGCAGGAGTGCTACTTAAAGTATCCTCTGCCACAAAGAGTAAAGTCGCTTGCAGAATATAGATTTACGTGTAATGAAACCTGTAAAGTCAGGCTCTTCCTTTTATAACTACGAAAATCAGTCTTCCGTTGCACATAATGCAGCAGTTGATACGATGGATTTACTACAAATAATGTAGGCACAGTGGTCCGATTTAGCTACAAAAATAACTCCACATTGTTTAGTTACCAATACTAGATCAAATACACGGTGAAGAAATAATGTTTGTTCTGCTGGGGATGATGCACTTCTGCCGCCTGAAAATTCCACGCGACGTTGCGTACAACGATTCGTTTCTGACGAGTATCGTAACAAAGTACTTGTAAGTAGGCTGTTTAGGTTTTTACGTTGGTAAAGCCACGTAGCGCTCTGTATGAAAATCACTGAGTGTGCTGTATGCAGTCTGTGGCTGGTTTGCATTGTTGGAATATTTGCTATTGTAGTGTTGGGCAGCTGGATGTGAACAGCGCGTAGCGTTGTGCACAGTGTTGCCAATTTAGCGACTTTGTCGCTAGAAATGGCGACTTTTGCCTTCGTCTTAGCGACAAAAAAAACTTTTTAGTGACAAAAATTATTTAGCGACTTATCTGGCGACTTTTGGAGTAACGCAAGAACAATTCGGTGGGGGTATCTCAGACATTATTACGTTTTAAACAATGAACAATAGGACTGATATCGAGTTACCGAGTGAGTAGATTGTTTCATGACCTCTAGTTCGCCTGCGTTTTAATGTATTTTCAGTGATTATAAATTGGTGAAACTTATGTTGTGGTGGCTTACATTATGGATTTACCGCAGAAGAAGAAGAAGTACGCTCAGAAATATCGGGATGCGTGGGAAGCAGAACCTGAGTTCAATGGGTGGCTGAAACCAGTCGTTGGAGACTTATCCAAGGCAAGATGTCAAGTATGTGCAACAGAGTTTTATGCTAAATTGTGTGTTATTAGAAACCATTCGAAAACTATTAAGCATAAACAAAAAATTGATTTAAAAAAACACAAACCACCTTACCTGTGAAATTGTTCCGAAAACTACAGTTAGAATAGCAAGCAGAGCGGAAGACACCCTTTCTTTATTTATTGCTGAACATTGTTCTATTTTAACCTTAGATCATTTAGGAATACTGTGCAAGAAGGTGTTTCCCGGTGATGAGGGCGCTAAAAACATGCAATTACATCGTACAAAGTGCACTAACATTATAACTGAAGTTTTGGCTCCATATTGTACACAATCATTGGTTGAAGATATAGGTAACCAAAAATACAGTGTACTAATAGATGAATCCACAGATGTATCAATATCTAAAATGCTAGGTATCGTTATACGGTACTATAGTGTAAACAACCAAAGCATTAGATCAGCATTTCTCAAATTCGCTGTAGTAGAAACTGCAGATGCAAGAAATCTGGCTGCTGTTTTTGTGAATTCTTTGAAAGATCTCAAACTTCCAATCGCTAATATGGTAGGAATTGGCACAGATAATGCTTCTGCAATGGTTGGAATGAACAATGGGCTTTTCGAACAGCTCAAGAGAGAATATGGTTTGAAGCATTTGGTATTGATCCGTTGCATTTGACACTCTCTTCAGCTTGCTGTTTCGCACGCCTCAGTGAATACCATACCTAGAAACATAGAGTTTTTTTGTACAGAAAACCTACAATTGGTTCTCCATTTCACCCAAAAGACAAGAGGAATATAAAAAGGTTTATGAGACAATAAATTGTGGAAAACAGCCACTAAAAATTTTGAAGGTCCGTGCAACACTTTGGCTTTCAATTGAACCAGCAATACGAAGAATACGAAGAATTCTGGAGCAGTGGGAAGAACTAAAGCTACATTTTTCACTTGCCATTGTTCAAGACAATTGTTACACTGCCGATCTTTTGTTCAAAATGGTTCAAATGGCTCTGAGAACTATGGGACTTAACGTCTATGGTCATCAGTCCCCTCGAACTTAGAAATACTTAAACCTAATCTAAGAACATCACACAACACCCAGTCATCACGAGGCAGACAAAATCCCTGATCCCGCCGGGAATCGACCCGGGCGCGGGAAGCGCCGATCTTTTGTACAAGTTGTATTGTGATGACTCAAATTATCTTTACATGTTTTACCTTAGACATGCTTTAAAAGACGTACAAATAGCAATAAAAGCTTTTGAAGGGGAAGACAATGACCCCACTAAAGTACTAGATACACTTGTATTTCTCATGCAGTCACTCGGACAAAACATAGTTTTTCCAACTGTTGATTTGTTGACAACACCAGTTCCAAGCGAATGTATGTACGCAAATCCGAACCTTGGCTTTATGTTTGAACAGGAATTGTCTGAGTCAAGTTTGTCTGAAGAAAATAAAGTTTATTTGAAGAAGAGATGCATTCAGTTTAGTCTGAAACTCATAAAAGAAATTCAACAAAGACTGCCAAGTAACGTTACGATCCTGAAAAAAATGTCAATGCTGAATATTGAAGAAACATTAAAAGTGAATAAAAATAATGCTGTATCGGGTGTAGCCAAAAAATTGGGTTTTAGTGGCGATTTCATAGACAGTATGCTGCAAGAATGGCATAATAGGTGGAATAACACTACTAACACTGTTCGATTTTGGAATGAGGTTTTGCAGTATAAAAATTCCGCAGGGGAGAATCCTTTTTCGTTGATTTCACAGCTAGCAATGACTGTTCTATGCCTACTGCATTCAAATGCAGAAGTGGAAAGAATATTCAGTTCTATGAACATTATAAAAACTAAACAACGTGACAGATTACCGTTAAAGACAAGTAATAATAATATTGAGAGACCAGCTGAAGAAACAAAATAAAGATGGTGCATCTTTTGACATACCGTCAGACGTACTGGAGCTTATTGGAACGAACAAAAGTTACTCTTTTGCGACAAGACCAGTCGATCTGCAACATCATCTCTTGAGCGACGTTCAACCATCAACTACAGTTCTGTCAGAGCATGAAACAGAAGAATTATTCGATCTTCTGAGTGACGGCGATGAATAGCTCACATACCGGTATGTATATATTTTGTAACCTAATTTGAGTTCTTGCTTTCTGTTGTTACAAATATAGTTGTATATTTCTAGTATATTTGACTACTGTGATTGAAACAACATTTTATGTGTTGCATCAATTATGATAACATGTTTAATTAAACGTTAGCGTATTTTATATGTATGTTGTTGCAAGTGATGCGTCATTTAATTAAGACAATATAGCAATTATGTATGAGACAACTTTTATTAATATTTTACTAACCCCCCCCCCCCCCCAACCACTGGCTTATTGCATTATTCACAGCACGAAATGTTCAGTACATCCCCTAGTAAAATCAGTTTTAGCGACTTTCTAGCGACTTTTGATATTTAATCTGGCGACTCGGGTTTTTTAGAGTTGGCAACACTGGTTGTGCAGTTCGAGGTGAGCCGCCACCAGTGTTGGATGTGGGGAGAGAGATGGCACAATTTTGAGAGCGGACGATCTGGACGTGTGTCCGTCAGAAAAAGGACACACGTCCAGATCGTCCGCATTGTTTGTTCTCTATCAAAATCTTTTATTTGCTAACCATGACTATCAGTAGTTAGTGCCTTCAGTAGATAGAATCTTTTGTTTAGCTGGCAGTAATGGCGCTCGCTGTATTGCAGTTGTTTGAGTAACGAAGATTTTTGTGAGGTAAATGATTCATGTGAGGTATAGGTTATTTATTGTTAGTCAAGGCGATTCTTTTGTAGGGATTATTGAAAGTCAGATTGCGTTGCGCTAAAAAAAAAAAGTGTCAGTTTAGTGTTGATCAGAATAAGTAAAGAGAGAAATGTCTGAGTACGTTCGATTTTGCTCAGCTGTTTGAAAATCAAATACCGTTGAGGTTTACCAGCACAGTAATTATCAGTTTTCCAAAGGGGACGTTTCATACCCAGCTGCAGATTCTCACGATCATTGCGAATGCCTGAACATGCGTTGGGTGGTTTGCAATCCGTTTTCGATTTTTTGTAAAGGAAAATATTGTGCAATAAAAATAAGTAAACTGTTTATCATTTCGAAACTAATCGCCATAACTGTTAACTATGAGACAAAATGGTCAGTACTTTCTTGGAGGAATGTTCGCGGTTCCCTCCGGAACTAAAATTGTACCTAGGCGCGCATCTCTTCGTCCGAAGCAAGTCGACGGCAGATAACGTCTTTCTTTAGGACTCCAAAAATATGGGAGTCGCATGGGGAGATATCAGGACTGTACGGAGCACATGTAACGGCTTTCCAGTGAAACTTCTGCAGCGCAGTCGAAACGACTTTGGCAACATGTGTGCGGGCCCACAAGTTTCGGCTACGCTGCAGAACTTTCACTGGAAAGCCTTTTACACATCCTGCATTAAGTCCCGACATCTCCCCATGCAATTTACATATTTTTGAAACCCTGAAGAAAGACGTTATCCGCAGTTAATTTGCTTCAGACGAAGCAAATCACGGTTCTGGAGGCAACCGCAAAGATTTTTCCATGAAGGAATTGGCGTTCTTGTCTGACAATGGGATACATTTATTAAGTTACGGCAACTACTTCTGAAATAATAAACAGTTTACTTACATTGTTTCCATCTGTTTCATTTTCAATTGTCTGCCCGTTATATTTTCCAATAAATCCACAGTGACGCTGGAGACTACAAGAAACTCCTAGGAACCATCTTCTCTTGTGAACTGGTCACCTTCTCAAACTGCAAAACTGCGCAGTAGAACTGGTCAGTGGATCCAGTTAACCGGCAATTAAGTGAGTTGGTGAGCAGTGCGCCCTCTTTCGTACTACCGCAGCAGCCGACGAGAAGTCTGAGGCTAACCTTGGGAAACGGAGGAACAGTTGCTTGAATAAAGTATAGAGGAACATCCGTGCGCATTGACACCCAGTTTTACATGTTTTCTTTATTAGTGAACTGAAGGAGAAGAATAGGAGCGGCAGTTAAGGCATATCAGCAGTACAGAGCATATACCGATATATCTTGAGCCAGTTGAGGCGCAGTAAGAACACAGCCTAGGTAAGCAATGTAGAACAGTTTCATTAATAAATACATAAACCAACAAACTCCGCCGGGGAGAAAAAGTATATTACAGCAAGTGTTTGTGAAGGTTCGTAATGTAAATTTACACAAGTCTGAACCTGAGATGACAGTCCCAATGAAGAGTAAGCCAAGTCTGGGAATCACTGGATAGCGGAATAATGCAACGTAAGGTCGAAGGCCGATACCAAAAGTCCGTGCAGTCCCCGATGGAGGCCACGTCCCGATGATGGTGGTGACGGACACCGGCAGCTCCCTCAATCCGCATGGCTCACGCACGGTACAGCATCACAGGCTGCAAAGTTTACAACGAGACTCTGACTGAAGGAGTGCGGGTGCTGTCAGCACCTGTCCCAGAGAGTGGCTCTGTGCTGGTCTAAATACCCAGGCTGTGTAGTAATATGGAGGAACTCTGTGGCCTGTGGAAGCAAACAGGTGTGGCACTCAGACTGCCGCATGCTGACCTCAGTGTGCTCGATCGTGGCTCTGCCGTCTGCTCAAGTAGCCCCTTCCAGATAGGCTATCTGCATACCACAAGTGTGAGAGGAGTTGCAGATCTGTCTGTCGGGCGAACGGTCCGTACACACCATATAGAGGAGAGGGAAGAGAGCCTTGTGGCAACGATCTCAATAGTGACAAAGCATGGAGGATTAGAGTAGAAGACTTCAATACGGTGGACATAGTTAAGTGGAAGTTCTCGAAGAATAACGATTTCTCCAGGTCAAGATATGTAAAAATTAGTGATTTTTCTATTGTTTAGTTGATTGGGTTGGATAGAAGATGGCTGAGGTACAGAAAATAAATCAGAAGTTGAGATGGAAGCCACACTGATTAAGTAGATGGATTTATGGATGCATTTCAATAGGATGGATCCAGAGACCCTGATAAATACTGAGTGAATTCTGATGGGTCGGTAGAAGGAAGTAGGAGGTATCGTTAGGGGTGGGGGGGGGGGGCATTGGTATGAGAAAAATGGAATTTTGGGGCTCTTCATGCTCAGGGTAGTAACTTGTGGAGAGGATCGTGTTGTAAAGGATCGCCCGACTTACAGGAATAAATACAATTTTCGATAAGAGCAGGTGACTTTGAAGATTTTGTTGGGCGTAACTTCAGCGTCCCTCTTTTAGTCCAGAAGGGAGCTCATTAGAAAAGAGGGCCCGGCTTCTCGCTGCTGAAACAGAAAGGCCGCGGATTGTTCTGGAAGGCGAGTGCGTTGCGGGCAGCCATGCCTCGCAGAGTGGTGCGGGCTTTGACGCGGCGCCGACAAAGCCCGCGGAACAAATGCTGGTCTCGGCTCTAGTGTGTACTCGGCATCTCGGAAAACAATAACGCGAGGATCTGGAGTCCTCAGCGCGGCCGGGCAGGGAAGGTAAACAGCAGCCAGATGCGCCTGCGACTGCGGCCGGGCTGCGACCGGGCGCCCGCCACGCCCCCTGTGACGTCGGCGCCTTTGTTGTCGCTTTGCGGCCGAGGGCCGCGTAATTGGGCCGCCCGCCGCTGCCGCGCGCGGCGCTCGCGTCGCGTCGACAGCCCTCAGCCGGGCTCGAGCACCGCCTCAAAGGCGCCGCCCCCGCTGCACGCGAGGCGCGGCACGCGCTGCGCTGCGCCGCGTGTGTGGTCGCTGCCACCTGCCCGGCAGCGAACCGCGGACGCGGACCGCTCCCACCTCTCACAAAAAACGGCCACATTCGCACTCGGATATGCACTCTAAATCTCAGAATTCGTGTGATAAAACGGTTTGTCCGTTCGGCGCTACGGTGCAGAATGGAACGTTGTTAAAAGCCTTCTGTTTTACATTACGGAGGCTGAATACCAACGACAAAATTTCGGAAGGCTGACACGGGTATTTATTGACTATTTAGATACAAGTGATCCATGGTGGCTCGCATATGGTTCACTGAATGCAATGAACAATGGCACAGCGACGCTATGTTGACCTGTTCCTGCTCCGAAGACATCATCACAGTACTTCCGCACCTGTACATAGCCGACTACGAGAAACTCGAGCCTACAGCGTTAGAAAGATTGAATATTACAGGCTTTTTCACTTTGGGAAAACATTTTCATAGAAACAAAGGTCAATAGAAGGCAGTTTGTTTGTTGTCATACGCGTTTCGCTTATATTGGAAGCCAGAAATCGGCCAGCTGGAGTAGGGAAACCTAACGACTATACCTCGAGGACCACACACATGCGGTGGTCTAGCGGTTCTAGGCGCGCAGTCCGGAACCGTGCGACTGCTACGGTCGCAGGTTCGAATCCTGCCTCGGGCATGGCTGTGTGTGATGTCCTTCGGTTAGTTAGGTTTAAGTAGTTCTAAGTTCTAGGGGACTGATGACCACAGATGTTAAGTCCCATAGTGCTCAGAGCCATTTGAACCAATTTGAACCACACACATGAGTTAACAGCGCTGGAAATCGTAACACCGAACGACAAGTTCACATAGTGAAATTTGTGCTACAAAAGTTTATTTTAACCTAAAATACAAGAGAAAGACACGACAAAATGTAATATACCAGCATATTATATCTGCCACATAATACGTTTATTGCATGAAAAAAAAACCTGCATTGCAGGCCACTAATGATGCTTCCCAAATAAATGAAGCGAAACGTGTATGGCAAGAAACAGATTCCCTTCAATTGGTTTCGGTACATACCTCCAAGAATTTAAAGCAACTAAAGACAGGGACATAGTAAAATTTGTGAAATCACAGCGAACACGATGGCTAGGGCACTTGGAGAGAATGGCAGAGGATAGAATTCCAAAGAAAACGATGAAAGGTATCATCCATTCAGTTAGGCGAAAAGGACGACCTAGAAGAAGATGGGTCGACGAGGTAATAATGGATATCACCAGTATGGGAGTCCGGGGGGGTGGAAAAGAGCAGCAAATAACCGAGAAGTGTGGAGGAAGATTGTTGAAGAAGCCAAGGCTCACAAAGGGTTGTAGCGCTACTGAAGAAGAAGGAAGGCAAGACGGAAAACAGGAAAAAAATGAACGGAAGGTCGATAGGGTAACGAACTTAGACAGATCATCGTTGCACTGGAGAGCCCAAGTCCCTTACGCCAAAATACTCGCACAGTATCCCTGAACAATGTGCGAAATTTTTAGGAGTTAAGTTCGGGTTCATGATGTAGAAGTGTGTGAAAACTTATACTGCCGTCGTCTGCTCATAATTCAATGATAAATGAAAGTTGTGCGGCGATTAAACAAAAATCGGGATTTGTTAAAAACAGCGAAAAGAAAAAAAACAGCTTTTTTATGTCGTCTAATGAGAAAGTCAAAGCACCAATTAATCCAACTGATCATTCAAGAGAGAATTGAAGGCAGACGGCGAAGCGGCCGCAAGAAGGCATCACTGCTGTAAAACGTCAATAGTGGACTGGCCCACGTACGGGTGAACACCTAATGCATGAGTGCTAAAAGGAATCCGTTAAACTTCGGTTACACGATAAATCAGTCAAATCTAAAGGCCGTGAATTCAACTAAGTACTTAGGGATTACAATTACAAATAACCTACATTGGAACGATCACATAGTTATGTTGTGGGTAGAGCAAACCAAGCCTTATTCTGAAATATTGCTCTGCGGTGTGGGATCCTCGGGTGGGACTGATGGGTGACATTGAAAAAGTTCAAAGAAGAGCAGCACGTTTTGTATTATCGCGAAACAGGGAGAGAGTGTCACTGAAATGATAAAGGATTTAGGATGGAAATCATTAAAACAAAGGCGTTTTTCGTTGAGGAGGAACCTTCTCACGAAGTTCCAGTCACCACCTTTCTCCTCCGAATGTGAAAATATTTTGTTTACGCCGACCTACACAGGAAGAAACGATCATCATAATTACATAAGGAAAATCAGAGCTCACACTGAAAAACATAGGTGTTCGTTTCTTCCGCGTGCTGTACGAGATTGAAATAATAGAGAATTGTGAAGGTGGTTCGATGAACCTTCTGCCAGGTACTTAAATATGATTTGCAGAGTATCGATGTAGATGTGGAGTAAAAGTAACTAATTTTGTATAAGAAGTTCTTCTGTACGCATTATAAGCCCTTCCTGGAAATTTATTTACAATCCCAAATTTTCCTTTGCCATTTCTTTCCATGCCTTCTATGAAAATATTAATAACACAATATATTGAAAATTAATTCTGTTTAGAGTATACGTGACATAAAAACCAAAAAAGCTTTTGCATAGGAACTTAACCCCGCGATACTCCTCGGCGTAAATTGCTGCCTGGAAAGTAAGAACACGTCGGAATACTCGCAGATGACTCGTGACCCGCCCGGCTCGCGCCAGAAACGCTGTTTTCCCTAAACGCTTGGCCGGGATTAGCCGAGCGGTCTTGCCGCTGCAGTCATGGACTGTGCGGCTGGTCCCGGCGGAGGTTCGAGTCCTCCCTCGGGCATGGGTGTGTGTGTTTGTCCTTAGGATAATTTAGGTTAAGTAGTGTGTAAGCTTAGGGACTGATGGCCTTAGCAGTAAAGTCCCATAAGATTTCACACACATTTTTTTTTGCTTGGCCATCTGTCACTTTCATGTCTGGCCCCGCCCTGCATATACCGTAAATACGGAAGAAATCGGTGGTAGGGAGTTGGTGCGGTCTCCTTGTGAGCTACCCAAACGGGTCTCCCGACCCGTCTTTACAGCTCTACTTCGACCAGTACCTCATCTCCTACCTTCCAGATTTCACAGTTCTCCTGCAAAACTTGGAGGACTAGTACTCCTTAAAGAAAAAATACTGCGGAGACATGCGGGATGTTTTCAGAATGAGTAGTCATTTTGTAATAGAGGGAAGAACAAGGAGTTAAAATTACTGAGGATAGAGACGAAGGTTTGACTATAGTGAACAGGACCAAGCGGATGAAGGTTTCAGTAGTCCCGCAGAGGTTAAGAAATTTGCACAGTGCAGAGTTGCGTCAGACGAGACTGACAGCAACATCGACGCCGACTATGACTATAGCAGGATAATACTGTTCGTTTCTGTCTGTTTATAAATGGGATACTAGCTATCCGATAAAACGTGACCTATGAGCCTGGGACAGTGACGTCACTTGTAGGATAAACAGACCGAAATTTGGCCGGATGACGCCTCCCGTGACGTCGCCTGAGCTGCTAACTGACGTTGTGTGTGGCGGCCGACGCAGGTGGTGTGCGGAGATTAGGCAGTCAGTAAGAGCAATATGGTTTCCCTCTTACTTTGTGAGCAATGAGATCTTTCATTTGCTATCAAAAATGATACCATTCAGAAAAAAACGGCAGACCAAACTTGTTGCAAATTACTGCCTTTCTCGGATTTCCTTAACACTCACACGTGTTCTACACCTATATCTACATCTACATCCATACTCCGCAAGCCACCTGACGCTACCTCTATCGGTTCTCCCTTCTATTCCAGTCTCGTACTGTTCGTGGAAAGAAAGATTGTCGGTATGCGTCTGTGTGGGCTCTAATCTCTCTGAGTTTATCCTCATGGTTTCTTCGCGAGATATACGTAGGAGGGAGCAATATACTGCTTGACTCCTCGGTGAAGGTATGTTTTCGGAACTTCAACAAAAGCCCGTACCGAGCTACTGAGCGTCTCTCTTGCAGAGTCTTCCACTGGAGTTTATCTATCATCTCCGTAACGCTTCCGCGATTACTAAATGATCCTGTAACGAAGCGCGCTGCTCTCCGTTGGATCTTCTCTCTATCAACCTTATCTGGTACGGATCCCGCACTGGTGAGCAATACTCAAGCAGTGGGCGAACAAGTGTATTGTAACCTACTTCCTTTGTTTTCGGACTGCATTTCCTTAGGATTCTTCCAATGAGTCTTAGTCTGGCATCTGCTTTACCGAAGATCAACTTTATATGATCATTCCATTTTAAATCACTCCTAATGCCTACTCCCAGATAAATTATGGAATTAACGGCTTCCAGTTGCTGACCTGCTATATTGTAGCTAAATGATAAAGGATCTTTCTTTCTATGTATTTGCAGCACATTACACTTGTCTACATTGAGATTCAATTGCCATTCCCTGCACGATACGTCAATTCGTTGCAGATCCTCCTGCGTTTCAGTACAATTTTCATTTGTTACAACCTCTCGATATACTACAGCATCATCCGCAAAAAGACCCAGTGAATTTCCGATGTTATCCACAAGGCCATTTATATATATTGTGAATAACAACGGTCCTACGCCACTCCCCTGTGACACACGTCAAATCACTCTTACTTCGTAGGACTTCTCTCCATTGAAAATGACATGCTGCGTTCTGTTATCTAGGAACTCTTCCCCAATCACACAATTGGTATGATAGTCCATATGCTCTTACTTTGTTCATTAAACGACTGTGGGAATCTGTATCGAACGCCTTGCGGAAGTTAAGAAACACGGCATCTACCTGGGAACCCGTGTCTGTGGCCCTCTGAGCCTCGTGGACGAATAGCGCGAACTGGGTTTCACACGATCGTCTTTTTCGAAACCCATGCCGATTCCTACAGAGTAGATTTCTAGTCTCCAGAAAAGTCATTATACTCGAACATAATACGTACAATTTTTCTTTGTTACAACCTCTCGATATACCACAGCAAAAAGCCTCAGTGAACTTCCGATGTTATCCACAAGGTCATTTATGTATATTGTGAATAGCAACAGTCCTACGACACTCCCCTGCGGCACACCTGAAATCATTCTTACTTCGGAAGATTTCTCTCCATTGAGAATGACATGCCGCGTTCTGTTATCTAGGAACTCTTCTATCCAATCACACAATTGGTCTGATAGTCCATATGCTCTTACTTTGTTCATTAAACGACTGTGGGGAACCGTATCAAACGCCTTGCGGATGTCAAGAAACACGACATCTGTCCCGGTAATGTTTCACAATCTTCAGTGGGCATTGCTATTCTGGAAAGATACGTACTCCTGAAATTTGTTGATTCTTACTATTTCTGCGGAAAAAGTAATTTTCTCACCTCTTGTTCTATCCTGACAAATTATAAAGAAATAGAAAATTACTAGCACTAAGTGCTGTACTTTTCGAAGGTAGCGTGCCTCAGTTATTGCAGACGTGTGAATTCGGACGTGTATTATAGTGGTGAGATTGGCCGCGCTGTATTAGCCGCGGAGCTGCAGGGTTTTTGAGAGCATTCGCCACCTCCGCTGCACAGCAAACTGGCAGCTGGGGTGCGCCCGGGGCTGGGATAGGGGGCGGCAGCGCGAGGGGGCGGACCCTGTGTGTGTGTGTGTGTGTGTGTGTGTGTGTGTGTGTGTGCGTGTGCGCGCGCTCCCTCTGTAGGGCCACGCCCTGCCCGGCAGTCGTAAACCAGCCGGACACCATCGGGCACGCTTCACTCTACTACATCACGGTGGGACCTTTGCCTCATCGGGACAGACCACTCTAGGGTTCAGCCTTTCCTTTTTTTGTGGTTGGGCCGGGCAGCTGTGTCATCTTTTAATGCACAACGCCACGATTTCGCCTCTCGTGGCAGCCTCAGATCAAGATTTCAATCAAACGTCTTCAGTTACGTATTATGTTCAGCGGGTATCACAAAAGCGAAAACTGATGCGGGCGAAAGCACATGCTAACAGAAGCAAAAACGGTACACTAAACATGGGCCCGCAACGAGTCTTTCGTCAGATAACTATTTGCCGTCACTGACTTCAGGATGAAATATTGTCCTAGTTAGTATTGTCCTAGTTGAAATGTAAGCTTCTCGATTAAGTTCCCATCTCATGAGGGCTCAACTGTCACCTATGGTTTACCTTAACAAATATATTCAATACTGCTTCAGCGCGTTACATTAACAATTTAGTGTAGACTCGCACCTCTTGCAGGAGGTGTTCCACATGTCGTTCTCGCATTCGGATGCAGTACTGTACTCGCTCCGCTAAGAGTTACGAATCCTTTTAAACACTTTCTCGCAGTTCTTTACCGGACTGTACATTCTGCTTGTACAGCTCTTCAATCTCATCAACGGAAATGCTGAACACTTGAATTCTGTTATGTCTCCAAACCGAATTATCCAGAAAATTGAGATCGGGTGATCTCCGAAGTCAGCATTGAGGCGGTGCACGACGTGTCCACCTTGGACCATATTGGCGCGTTTGGCCAAGGGCACAGGCGATATTTGAGCCCAATTAAATGGAAACTTCATCAAAAAATTACATTTTAAATGCATTTGTACTAACCAGGGCAATGTATCATACTGGACTAGCAAGAATCTCATATTGACTGAAAGTTTTTATGTTACCTTATGTTTTAGCCCTTATCGGTTTACACTATGAATTATGATTCCACCTCTGTATTCCAGTATCTGTCCTTCCTTACAATTTTTACCAACTGAGGCTCTCTCTAGAATCACGGAAGCTCTCCCCCTATCTGTTATCACATTTCATATCTTCCTGTCCCTTCTTCCAGGTAGTGTTTTTCACACATTCCTTCCTTTATCTACTCCCAGCAGACTCTCCTCATTTCTTATTTTATCACTCCAGTTCATCTCTATCGTCATCGTAACTGTCCCATCAGGACAGGTGCTACAAGAGAGGCGCTATACTTCAAGGAGAGGTTTACTGATAAAATTCCGGGAGATTACATTTTCAGGTAATTTATTACTTCCTTCCACACCCATTTCCTAAAATGACCGCGACGGAAAAATTATAGAATACAGAAATCATACGATAGCTTGCCGTTAGTTATTCTTCAGGCGTACAGCAGGCAGTGACAGGCGTGATAAACAGTGTGTCAGCATTCAGGGGTATGGCACGAACGATCGTTTGAAGCAAAGTAGTTCATATGGACGTATATTTAATATATATTGTTTTTTTTTTTTTTGCATTATTCGATACGTTTCAGGTTCACACATGTACAACATTAAATACTGTAGCATGCGTTTTACAAAGTATCAATTGAAAAATGCATATTCGTTACACATTCACCTCTAAGAATTCTGCACGTCACATTACAGCTGTTGTACAATTCACAATGTGTTGCTGTTACTCAACAGTTTTCTGAACTACACGTTCAGAAGAAAAAAATTGGAACTTGGAAGAATACCTGTTTCGCGAAATGTACTGAAAGCTTCAGTAAACGCTCTACTATTAGGAATTCGAGGTGTCGGAAAGCGCTGACTGTATTCTTCGACAACAGCAGCCGTACTACCATCGCATAAGCCGTAAACATACACCACATCTGCATATTCTTCATGAGTGTAGATGTGCGGCATTTTAGTCGGCGCATGTACAGACACAGTCGACCGACGCTTCTCTCTGGTACACTCTGTCGCACGCACCACTCAGTACATACCACGGGAAACTGTGCGCTAAGCGGGCGAGTTTTATGGTAGAAACACATACCGAGCGAAGACAGTGAAAGCAACAAGGTAGGCTGAAATAGAGGAAAGCGTCAAAGCGGTTTGATGGATAAAAATAGGCCGTTGACTACATGAGGGGCTGTACCGCCCCCACTCGGTGACAGGAACAGGCGATTTGGCAAGGCGTTAGCGACCCTTCCGCAGTACGCTGTTTAAATCAATGGCGGTGAAGTGTGCGCAGACAGAAGACGGCCGGCAGTATTTGTTTTATACCAAATGCGTTAAGGCATACGAAATGCAGTAGGTGCTTGCCTCGTTTCACAGAAGAATATGTCAGAGTACTTCATCTATAATACCAAGCTGAATCATAAGACCGACATTGCACGTTTCCTCAAGCAGTATTAGTTTGAACAAAAACCTCTTGAGTGTTAAACCGTATCCTCATGAAACACAGAACTCTACAACAGACGTTTCGCTCGTATTTCAACAGTCCACTTCGTTGCTCTATGAAATGGCTTTAGCATTTCAAAATGACGCGGCCTAACAATCAAAATGGGCCTAACAATCAAAATGATTTTATTCGAGATTTAACAATACCAGAGAAGGAAAGTTGCTACACACACACACACACACACACACACACACACACACACACACACACTCACTCACTCACTCAAACGCAACTTGCACTCACGTCTGCAGTCTCAGAGAACTGAAACCACACCGAGATTTAGATTATGTAATTGTCGTAAGCTATACATAAAAATGTGGGAGTATGAACATGTAACTATGAAATGAACATTTAGACCTGTCAGACGGAATAAAAAAACCTGAAACTATTTCTGTGTTCATCTGCCGTGCCTAACTATTTATTTTATCAAATTTTTTTATTTTATCAAATATACCGTACTATAAATAACGAAAATATACTTTTCAATTTAGATTTACGTGAGTACCAAATTTATGGAACGCAAATCCTATCCGTGTGAATGCTTTCTTCCTAAACAGGTGAGTAGACTTCAGAAAAGTTTTAGGAACGGTGTAATACATTTAGTCCACATGATTTATGGTTTTTTCACATTTCATCGGTTGAGTAGTATAAGATTTCTTTCCTGAATGAATACATTGGAAAGTCAGCCGCGGTTGCCGAGCGGTTCTAGGCGCTTCAGTCTGGAACCGCGCGACCGCTACGGTCACAGGTTCGAATCCTGCCTCGGGCATGGATGTGTGTTGTCCTTAGGTTAGTTAGGTGTAAGTAGTTCTAAGTTCTAGGGCACTGATGACCTCTGATGTTAAGTCCCATAGTGCTCAAAGCCATTTGAACCAATACATTCGAAAGCAGTTGTCAAGCCTTTTCGAAATTTTTCACTTGTAGCATATACCGAGACTCAGTATACAGACTTCGATGAGATTTTCTACACTATAAAGGACAGCTGTTTGCAAGCAGTTGTTGGTCATATTTCTTAAAATGGGTGAATAGCAACCGAGCCATAGATTTGCTGCAGCCTCTCTCCGTTCAAGAAGCCTTTGTCTCGGAATTCAGAAGAACGCTCCAAGTCCCAAGAAATTTATAAGATTAAGACACATCCTGTTTGTGAGAAAATTGATACAGTTGGTTGACATGTTTTAAAGGTATATCTGATTTTGTTCGGATAGCGGTAAAAACATTCATTCCATTATTTATCGGTCTCACGTGGACCGAGTGGGGCTACCTAGTAGTTAGCTCACTCGACTTGCATTCGGGAGGACGACGGTTCACATCCGCGTCCGGCCATCTTGACTGAGATTTTCCGTGATTTCTGTAAATTTCTCCAGGCAAATTCCGGGTAGGTCCCTCTGAAAGGGCATGCCTGATTTTCTTTCCCATACTCGAAACGTTTCGAGCTTGTGCTCCGTCTCTGATGACCTTGATATCGACGGGACGTTAAATCGTAATCTGTTTTCTTCGTTAGGTCTCACATGTGAACAGAATGCAGCAACTGTAGGTTAGCATCCACTGGTCAGTCGGTGGGTTCTTATTAGCAAACGCCGAACAGAGCAACAGAGGCTCGGACAACACAGCATCGCAATGAATGCGGCGAATGCGCGTATAGAGTTCGGGGAGCTCGCGTACTAGCTAGGCAGACACTTACCTCCGAGAGAAAGATACGAGAGGCTTCTAAGTTTGTGGAACAGCCCGCCAACACGAACGGTAGCGCAGGATACATGCAGGCTCCCATCGCCTTGGCTCCCGGCAGCAACCGGGTTACGGACCTGCAGCGCTCGCGAGGGGTGGTTGCCCCGTCAATAAACATAGCTGCCCAAGTCTCATAACATAAAGCACGGTGTGGGCACCGCACAAGTTAAATACTCAGACATTCAATTTTCCTGTTCCTCGTTGGACGATACCAGACACTACAACACGGCAAACAAATTCTTAACGTGACAGTACGGCTGTCGTAGCTTGTTCCTGTGAAGAGCCTCTTCCTCGCCAAGAACACTTGCTGCTCTTCGGTTTACAATCAGACCACACATGTAACGAATGACCTGGCCGGTTTCCTACGAGATCACTCAAACTGGACAGAAACTGGTACTGTCGAATTAAGATCCCCAGCGAGCAACATAGGAAACACTGAGGCACTCGTCGTTGAAGATTATTCATTGATGTAACTGATGGCAAAATACAGCTAAATAAAACAAATGTACTGTAAAATCTGTGAATAACTTCCCATCGCTAGGGGTCTACTGATAGATGACAAATGGCTTTTAGTAAACTATCTGCAGTTAAGGTGAAGTTCAGTTTCATCTTCGGTTTCATAATTTCTAATTTTGTACTATCATAAAAAGCCGTGTTACCTCTGGTGTTCAACTTCCAGAAAAATAATTATCACCAACAAGTTAAATGTGTTTCCGTTTTTCAATAAAAATAACAGACATCACAATTTAAACGGCACTATATCCTGTATAGACAGAAGCACCCACGGGCTTTGGCAAGGCATTTGCAGTATTATTTATCAACGTTATTTATCAACGTGACGTCACTCAAGGACCAATTACATAATGCATTCGACTTTACATAATTTTGGTTGCTGTGATCTTCAGTCCAAGGACTGACACAGCTCTAAACATTTATCTTCTGGAAGGCTCTTCCTCTCTGCCTGACTGGCGACCTGACTGCACTTGAGCCGGTTAACTGCTTTCAGGTCTTGCGCGCCCCCCCCCCCTCCCTCTCCCACTCTTCCCTCCACAACCAAACTGAGTATTCCTTTCAAATTAAATCATTGCCGCCGTTTGACAGTAGGTTTTCATCATTTGTTTATTTCAATTACGCGATTTCGGCTGTAAAGCCAGTATCTTCCATAACAAGGCACGAAATTAAAATTAATTAAATCGATTGAATGTTTAAGATTCAACGAAAAGTGTGGCGTTTGATGTGATTCTTAAATACGTTTGTGTGAAGACGGCGGCACCTTCAGATGCAACGAAACGAGTTAAGGAGTTTTCACTTTGACTTGAAAATAGCTCTAAAGTCGAAATCGCGATAAGGCAATAAATAAATAACAAAAAATTACTGACAAATCTCGGCAATGATTTCATTTAAATTTACATCATGACTGTAGTCCCCGACAAAGGAAAAATCATGAATATTCCTTGATGCCTCAAAATGCCTCCTTTTATTCAAGTCGTGCTGTAAATTTCTTTTCAGACCAGATTGTCAAGAGCTTCGCTTAAATCTATAAATACTGTAAAGGTAGATTTGTCGTTTTTTAACCACCTGAGATAAGTCGTTCCATAAGAATTGTCCGTCGAGAACCCATATTTCCCCAGAGCCCAAAAGCATCTTCTCCGAGGTTTGCTTCTATCAGTTTTCTTCATTCTTTTTTTCGTTCTTTTGTAAATAATTGGCGTCATTATTTTTCATGCGTGACTTAAAAAACTGATAGTTCGGTAATATTCACATCCATCAGCACCGGTTTTCTTTGGATATTGGCATTATTACATTCTTATTGAAGTCAGAAGGTATTTAATCTTCCCATATACCTAGGTAAAATAGTTTTGTCATGGTTGTTCTATCCCAAGGATTTCAGTAATTCTCTCAAATTCTTCACACAGTATCATACCACCCATCTCGTCTTCTTCATTCTACACTGAAGAGTCAAAGAAACTGGTACACCTACTTAATATCGTGTAGGCCCCAGCGAACACGCAGAAGAGGAAAGGCTACTGGACCTGATGGGATACCAGTTCGATTTTACACAGAGTACGCGAAGGAACTTGCCCCCTTTCTTGCAGCGGTGTACCGTAGGTCTCTACTACAGCGTAGCGTTCCAAAGGATTTGAAAAGGGCACAGGTCATACCCGTTTTCAAGAAGGGACGTCGAACAGATGTGCAGAACTATAGACCTATATCTCTAACGTCGATCAGTTGTAGAATTTTGGAATACGTATTATGTTCGAGTATAATGACTTTTCTGGAGACTAGAAATCTACTCTGTAGGAATCAGCATGGGTTTCGAAAAAGACGGTCATGTGAAACCCAGCTCGCGCTATTCGTCCACGAGACTCAGAGGGCCATAGACACGGGTTCCCAGGTAGATGCCTTGTTTCTTGACTTCCGCAAGGCGTTTGATACAGTTCCCCACAGTCGTTTAATTAACAAAGTAAGAGCATATGGACTGTCAGACCAATTGTGTGATTGGATTGAAGAGTTCCTAGATAATAGAACTCAGCATGTCATTCTCAATGGAGAGAAGTCTTCCGAAGTAAGAGTATTTCAGGTGTGCCGCAGGGGAGTGTCGTAGGACCGTTGCTATTCACAATATACATAAATGACCTTGTGGATAACATCGGAAGTTCACTGAGGCTTTTTGAGGATGATTTTGTGGTATATCGAGAGGTTGTAACAACGGAAAATTGTACTGAAATGCAGGAGGATCTGCAACGAATTGACGCATTGTGCAGGGAATGGCAATTTAATCTAAATGTAGACGAGTGTAATGCGCTGCGAATACATAGAAAGAAAGATCCTTTATCATTTAGCTATAATATAGCAGGTCAGCAACTGGAAACAGTTAATTCCATAAATTATCTGGGAGTAGGCATTAGTGATTTCAAATGGAATGACCGTGTAACATTGATCGTCGGTAATGTAGATGCCAGGTTGAGATTAATTGGAAGAATCCTAAGGAAATGCAGTCCGAAAACAAAGGAAGTATGTTACAGTACACTTTTCCGCCAACTGCTTGAATACTGCTCACCGGTGTGGGATCTGTACCAGATAGGGTTGATAGAAGAGATAGAGAAGATCCAACGGAGAGCAGCGCGCTTCGTTACAGGATCATTTAGTAATCGCGAAAGCGTTACAGAGATGACAGATAAACTCCATTGCAAGACTCTGCAGGAGAGACGCTCAGTAGCTCGGTACGGGCTTTTGTTGAAGTTTCGAAAACATACCTTCACCGAGGAGTCAAGCAATATATTGCTCCCTCCTACGTATATCTCCCTAAGAGACCATGAGGATAAAATCAGAGAGATTAGAGCTCACACAGAGGCATACCGACAATCTTTCTTTCCACGAACAGTACGAGACTGGAACAGGAGGGAGAACCGATAGAGGCACTCAAAGTACCCTTCGCCACACACCGTCAGGTGGCTTGCGGAGTATGGATGTAGATGTAAAAGTGCTGTAACACGATGTGGCATGGACTCGACTAATGTCTGAAGTCGTGCTGGAGGGAAATGACACCATGAATCCTGCAGGGCTGTCCATAAATCCGTAAGAGTACCAGGGGGTCGAGATCTCTTCTGAACACCACACTGCAAGGCGTCCTAGATATGCTCAATAATGATCATGTCTGGGCAATTTGGTGGCCAGCGGAAGTGTTTAAACACTGAATATTCCTGGAGTAATTCTGTAGCAATTCAGGACGTGAGGAATGTCGTATTGTCCTGCTGGAAATGTCCAAGCCCGTCGGAATGCACAATGGACGTGAGTGGACACAATGGACGTGAGTGGATGCAGGTGATCAGACAGGATGCTTACGCACTGTCGCCCGTATCTAGACGTATCAGGGGTAAAGTTGTGATGACAGACGCCTCGCCCAACTACTTACCTTGCTTTTGTACTCTGCCAGGTCTCCGTAGACATTCTGCAAGCGCCTATGAGTATTTGCGATGCTCTTGTTTGCCACCAAAAGAAAATCAGTAACAGCTTTTTGCTTGGAACGCACCTCCATTACATTATGAAGGCTACGTATCGCGCCGGCACTTTTCGGAACTTCAGGAAACAATAGGGGCTGGAACTGGAATAGTCGACGATGTTTCACAACAAATTCCGCACTTTTTTAGCTGAAATTGGCCGAGAGAAAAACTGTGTTGCATTTGTTACTGGACGCCCTTCGTAAAATAATGGACGTGGTGGGGTGGTGTAGCTCTTCTGCGACGCCGGAACGATTTCCTGCCCATCATTGCCCAGCTTGAGGTGGTGGTCGGCTCCTCGCCTCTGCGTCGCCCACATCCGGTGGTAATGGCCGGCGCCGCGCCCGCCGCTGCTGACTGCTGACGCCTGACGCTGACAGGTGACAGCTGACGGGCCGTCACTGCGCTGAGTGGCGTCGGGACGCGCCGCTTCCCGTGCCCGCAGCGGAAGCGCCAATGAGCCGAGCCGAGCCGCTGGTCAAATGGGGCGCGCCCGGCGCCCTCTCGATTGACACCATGAGCAGTGGTCTACAGTGAGCTGCGCTGCACGTCGATTCCGATGAAGACGAGAGAGCTGATTGGGATTTTAATTGGAATAAGGTTTTTAATTCCTTCTCACCCTCTCCCAATACACGAACGCGCCTTGGGAACGGGATCTTTGCTATTTGCCGAGCAAGATCCCGCGTACGGTGGAATTCCTCTAGTCCCCTGATCTACACGACTCGCATTGTCTGCTGTCCGTCTCTGTCGGTGATTTTCCTAGGTGGACTGATCCCAGCGGAACCTGATAACGGCTTTGTTCCGTGGCGGGTAGCGTCGAATGTGTCTAGAGATGAAACGAAACACAGCAATATTTATTTTGCTTCTATATTTTATTTATTTTCTGATGCACTAGACTGTGGTGGCAGACTGATCTGTAGGCTGCCTTCTGAAAGGTGAGAATTTGGTTGTCAGTTAGCGTCTCCAACGAGTGCGATAACGCCATTTCTTGTTATGGTGCGTATTATGCGCAAATTAAATTTCGGTAAATATCGGTAAGATGCATTCTGAGAATACAACAACGGGAGGACTGGTATCTGGAATGCGAGAACCTTATTCCAGACTGCGAAATTACTGGTCTGAATAAATGAGATGGAAAGTTTAAATTTAGATATAACGGGTTTAGCAGAAGCGATGTGTCCACAACCTGGAGACTTCAGGAGTGGAAATTATCGAGTAATCCATTCTGGTATAGCATACAACAAACCAGGATATTGTGGATTAGGCGTAATCTTACATAAGAAACTGGGAAGCAGAGTCAACGGACTCGTGCAGGACAAGGAATGACTAATTATAGTAAGTATTGAAACTAAACCAAAGGATACTCTGGTAGTTCAAGTCTACATGCCAACAACAGAGGAAGGAGAAGAAGTGGTGGGAAAATGTTATGAGGAGTTTTCTGAACTGATAGAGAAAATCAAGGGCGAAGAAAACCTCATTTTACCTGTACTTTGGAATGCAATAGTAGGAGAAGGAACCGAAGGAAATACAGTTGGTATATACGGATTGGGAAAAAGAAATGAGAGACAAGAGAGATTTGTACAGTTACGACGTAAATTAGTCATAACGAATACTATATTCCAGCATCATCCAAGGAGAGGATATACGTGGAAAGCCCCAGGAGACATACGAAGGGCACAAATAGACTCCGTACGGGTAAGAGAAAGATCCTACAATCAGACGGATAGCAGAAGCTACCCTCGAGTTAATGTCAGCAGCAACCATAATCTAGTTATGATACACTGTGAACTAAAGTTAGAAAGATTCAGGTTGAAAGAAATAAAACTGTGGGAGGTATCTAAACGTAAAGTGGAGTCTACCAAAGTCAGTAAAAGGCACAGATAAACAGTACATTAGAATACCAGAGAACAGCCGGCCGAAGTGGCCGTGCGGTTCTAGGCGCTGCAGTCTGGAACCGCGAGACCGCTACAGTTGCAGGTTCGAATCCTGCCTCGGGCATGGATGTGTGTGGTGTCCTTAGGTTAGTTAGGTTTAACTAGTTCTAAGTTCTAGGGAACTAATGACCTCCGAAGTTGAGTCCCATACTGCTCAGAGAACAAACGGGGGTAGAAGAGAAATGTAGTAAAATAAAGATATACATATAAAGATATACATTCTAAACTTAGCAGAAGTATTATTAGGGAAAAAGAAGCAGGGGAATGGGAAAGAATGAGAAATCAGAAAGTCTTGAATATGATAAAGAAAAGAAGATACTACACTCCTGGAAATGGAAAAAAGAACACATTGACACCGGTGTGTCAGACCCACCATACTTGCTCCGGACACTGCGAGAGGGCTGTACAAGCAATGATCACACGCACGGCACAGCGGACACACCAGGAACCGCGGTGTTGGCCGTCGAATGGCGCTAGCTGCGCAGCATTTGTGCACCGCCGCCGTCAGTGTCAGCCAGTTTGCCGTGGCATACGGAGCTCCATCGCAGTCTTTAACACTGGTAGCATGCCGCAACAGCGTGGACGTGAACCGTATGTGCAGTTGACGGACTTTGAGCGAGGGCGTATAGTGGGCATGCGGGAGGCCGGGTGGACGTACCGCCGAATTGCTCAACACGTGGGGCGTGAGGTCTCCACAGTACATCGATGTTGTCGCCAGTGGTCGGCGGAAGGTGCACGTGCCCGTCGACCTGGGACCGGACCGCAGCGACGCACGGATGCACGCCAAGACCGTAGGATTCTACGCAGTGCCGTAGGGGACCGCACCGCCACTTCCCAGCAAATTAGGGACACTGTTGCTCCTGGGGTATCGGCGAGGACCATTCGCAACCGTCTCCATGAAGTTGGGCTACGGTCCCGCACACCGTTAGGCCGTCTTCCGCTCACGCCCCAACATCGTGCAGCCCGCCTCCAGTGGTGTCGCGACAGGCGTGAATGGAGGGACGAATGGAGACGTGTCGTCTTCAGCGATGAGAGTCGCTTCTGCCTTGGTGCCAATGATGGTCGTATGCGTGTTTGGCGCCGTGCAGGTGAGCGCCACAATCAGGACTGCATACGACCGAGGCACACAGGGCCAACACCCGGCATCATGGTGTGGGGAGCGATCTCCTACACTGGCCGTACACCACTGGTGATCGTCGAGGGGACACTGAATAGTGCACGGTACATCCAAACCGTCATCGAACCCATCGTTCTACCATTCCTAGACCGGCAAGGGAACTTGCTGTTCCAACAGGACAATGCACGTCCGCATGTATCCCGTGCCACCCAACGTGCTCTAGAAGGTGTAAGTCAACTACCCTGGCCAGCAAGATCTCCGGATCTGTCCCCCATTGAGCATGTTTGGGACTGGATGAAGCGTCGTCTCACGCGGTCTGCACGTCCAGCACGAATGCTGGTCCAACTGAGGCGCCAGGTGGAAATGGCATGGCAAGCCGTTCCACAGGACTACATCCAGCATCTCTACGATCGTCTCCATGGGAGAATAGCAGCCTGCATTGCTGCGAAAGGTGGATATACACTGTACTAGTGCCGACATTGTGCATGCTCTGTTGCCTGTGTCTATGTGCCTGTGGTTCTGTCAGTGTGATCATGTGATGTATCTGACCCCAGGAATGTGTCAATAAAGTTTCCCCTTCCTGGGACAATGAATTCACGGTGTTCTTATTTCAATTTCCAGGAGTGTATAAGGATGAAGGATAAAGAATGAATGTAAAATACAATAGCTTCAGGAACAAGATTAATAAGAGGGCAAAACATGATAAAGAACATAATTTAAAAGAAATTTGTGAACACATAGATAATAGCATGGAGGCAAGACAAATTGGCATGACTTACAGAGAAACAAGAGTTCTTCGAAACAGGAAAGGCAAGAACGAGCATTAATATATGATGAAGAAATTATAGCGAAACGATGGAAGGAATACGTAGAACAGTTACACAGAGGACACAACAGCAAACATACTATCTAAAAAGAAGAAGAAATAGAGCTCCTGTCATGAGAGAAGAGTATGAGAAAGCACTAAGGACCCTATAGAAATGTAGGCTCTTGGAGGTGATGACGATGTCGTGTGACTAGGGCCTCCCGTTGGGTAGACCGTTCGCCGGGTGCAAGTCTTTCGATTTGACGCCACTTCGGCGACTTGTGCGTCGATGGGGATGAAATGTTGGTGCTTAGGACGACAGAACTATTTAAAAAGTTGGATAATAAAGTGAAGATGGCACTTTGTGACTTAGTATGTGATACGTACAGGTTTGGAGAGTAACTAGAAGACTTTGTTAAATCGATAATAGTATCACCACTTTGGAAACCAGATGTAAGGATGTGTGAACAACACCGAACATTGAGTGTAGTGTGCCATGCATCCGAACTAGCCACCAAAATTATTCTCAGAAGAATGGAAAAACAAATAGACGGACAGTTATCTAAAGACCAGTACGGTTTTAGATAAGGTGTAGAAACAAGAGAAGCAATAGTGCACTGAGGTAAGTGACAGAGAAAAAGCAGAAGAAGGGCAAGAATACATTCATAGCAATTGTAGATCTTGAGAAAGCTTTTGACTTTGACAATTGGA
This sequence comes from Schistocerca cancellata, assembly GCF_023864275.1. Taxonomy (NCBI): domain Eukaryota; kingdom Metazoa; phylum Arthropoda; class Insecta; order Orthoptera; family Acrididae; genus Schistocerca; species Schistocerca cancellata. Next base: position 62,483,893 of record NC_064628.1, on the reverse strand, counting down.
ATGTATTATGCAGATCCCTCGCCAATCAGGAATCGGCTTGAGAGAGAGAAGGCTTACATATAACACCTACGTACGTGAAACCGGAGTAGTTCGCTGTGGTAATAAAGAAGAATCAACTAACATTCAAAATGTTCAAATGCGTGTGAATTCCTAAGGGACCAAACTGCTGAGCTCATCGGTCCCTAGACTTACACAGTACTTAAACTAGCTTAAACTAAATTATGCTAAGAACAACACACACATTGATGCCCGAGGGAGGACTCGAACCTCCGGCGGGAGAGGCCGCGCAGTCCGTAACATGGCGCTTTAGACCGCGCGGCCACTCCGCGCGACAGCATTCAAAAGCGGGGTACGGCGAAGTTGCACCCTGTCCACATGCTTATTTAATCTACACATACAGAAGGCTGTCAACAGTGTGGTATAAGAATTGAGCCTAGGAGTAACGGTTGATGGAGATAAGGTAGAGATGCTGAGATTTGCCAATGATATTGCACTAATTGCAGGAAGTGAACGAGAGCTACAGAAAATCCTGAATACGATGGATAGAATATTGGAGAAGGAATTCCGTACGACATTAAACACATATAAAACAAAAATTCTAGTCTACTGTAGAAACAAAGAAAGTAAGACAGCGGTAAAGTTGAAAAATGGAACACCCGAAGAAGGAAACGAGTTTAATTTCCTGGGAAGTAAAGTTGCGAGTCATGGAAGAAGCTACAAGGAGATAGTATGCAGAATTTCCCAGGCCGAGAATGCTTTTAATGAGAAGAAAAACATTTACTACAAAGAATATAAGCATTGACTTGAGGAAACAAATGTTGAACACCTATGTGTGGAGAATTGCAAAAAATGGTTCAAATGGCTCTGAGCGCTATGGGACTTAACTTCTGAGATCATCAGTCCCCTAGAACTTAGAACTACTTAAACCTAACTAACCTAAGGACATCACACACATACATGCCCGAGGCAGGATTCGAACCTGCGACCGTAGCGGTCTCGCGGTTGCAGACTGAAGCGCCTAGAACCGGTCGGCCACCAACGGCCGGCGGAGAATTGCAAGTACAGCAGCTACGATAGGAATGAGAGAAGAGAGGATGCTCAGTGCTGCAGAAGAATTATGAAAATCAGCTTCATGAAACACCTAAAAGGAAGAAATGGTTCAAATGGCTCTGAGCACTATGGGACTCAACTGCTGAGGTCATTAGTCCCCTAGAACTTAGAACTAGTTAAACCTAACTAACCTAAGGACATCACAAACAGCCATGCCCGAGGCAGGATTCGAACCTGCGACCGTAGCGGTCTTCCGGTTCCAGACTGCAGCGCCTTTAACCGCACGGCCACGTCGGCCGGCTAAAAGGAAGAAGGGCTCAGCTTATAGACCATATACTGCTATATGATGGTCTGTTCAAGAGAATACTTGAGGGAGAAGTACAAGGCAGAAATTACAGAGGAAGACGGAGACTTGACTACATTAAACAAATCATAGAGGACATGTATTGTTATCCATACTACGAGCTGAAATGGAACGCGGACAAGCGAGAATAATGTGGAGCTGCTGCCAACTAGAGAGAAGAGAGAGAGAGAGAGAGAGAGAGGGAGAGAGAGAAGGCTTTGTCTGCCATTTTGATGATGCCATGAGTCAAAGCAGATGGATGGTATCAGCAGGCTCAATATCTACGTTTTACCTAATCCGTCCAAAGAGAAGCTCCGTAGTACCAGTTAAATATTGATGCTCGACTCTGCTATGCTTGCTTAAGGGCTAGAGGTTATTATATGTCGTCATTACCATTAATTCGGAGATAATATTACGACAAATCGTGACAGGATAAAGCATATTCCACAGAAGTGCAGGACGAATGGCTGGTCAATGGGACAGTTCGTGTGGGTGCCAAAAGCCAAGCGTTTTGCTGCTGACATCAGAGTAGTTGTGGCGCCTGAGTCCTTTAACATATTCGGGAGTTGCTGGGAGCTGGTCAAAAATATGAGTTGAGTTGGTCGGCAGCTCTCCGATTGTAGGGGGTAGTTGTGGCCTCTTGAGACCGTAGGGTAGAGATACTGCTTGATAATGTTGCTCATTTCTGATGTCGAAGTTAGTAGTTCACAGTGACTAAGGAAGATATTTTTAGAGTACGGAAAGCGTGTAAAGTTGTGCAAGGCCGTTCCAATGTGCAGGTGTAGAGACGGTTGCAGCCTTGATGCTTTGGGCTGTGCTCATGATTGATAGGCAGTCGTGGATCTTGTAGCTGGCTGGAGGTAATGTTTGGGGAAAGAAACATTGTAACCTCCCAACAGAAAAACAAAACAATATATAACATTCGCGTGTTAGAGTACCTCCCAACAGTAAAAGATATAATTATGTATCATTCACATTCAGTGTAACCTTCCAACAGTTTATTATTCCTTAACCTTTGCAATAATAACGTGTGACTAATCTCTCAATAAAGCTGTGGCTCACTTATAACCTTTCAATAATTGACTGACTGCGAATCTAAACTGGTAAATTTTAGGCGTTAGCGGTGCTGCGTCATTGTCCTGAAAGATCATACTGAATAAATTGAAAATTCTTACCTCAATAAGGTCGCCGGATAACGCATATATATATATATATATATATATATATATATATATGCTTCTATAAGAAATTTTTCTGGCACAGCCCAGTGCAATGCTGGCCACTAGATTTGTCATGTATAAAAAGAAACAACTGATTTTTCTTTATAATAATCGGGATGACCATGGATTGGAGAAATTAGTAAATTCTTTAAATTGAGATGAATGATTGTCAAAAGTTAATTTTTATAAGAAAGATTATTATTAAGAGATTTCTTTAAAAACATTTACATGGGACTTGATATTAGAATAGTACAAATGCGCAAGGCTGCTTTCACCTTATACTACAATGCTCAGGCACCGCCATCTCTCCCCACGACCGGCCCAGCCAACTCCATACACACGACTGCTCGCTACTACTTACTCCTTCTGCCACACAGTTCCTACTGCAGCCAACACTGCTCTTTGGTCTGAGATTCTTCTATAGCTTACATATTGCAGGCAGCGCGTGAGCAATCCATCGAAATTACATCTGCTCGAGTGCGCTAGCAACAAATTCCTTAGTCATGGACCTCTTACAACATACTTTATTTTTGGTGCGAATTTCGACCTACTTAGCTTTTAACTGTTATCCTGTTTTGTGTCTGTGGAGATTTATGCGGGGGTTGCGAGGATCCGTTGGAGGTGGCGTACGTTGTCCAGTCCAGAGCTCGGATCACACTACCTTTCTGCCTTTCTGAAGGCAGTTACATTGCTACAAGGAATTTATCAGAGGTGTTGGAGTACTGACAACTTTAACACCCTTTTTCGGGTCAAGAGCACGGTGGCAACACTTCTGACGTCAGTTTTATAACTGCAGCAATGACGATAACTGTACAGGGTTTATCGATCCGTGCTACTGGCGCTTATGTCGTCTTCTTATAGGGGCCGCTATTGTCGCGTTTCGTCCTAGAGAGGGGTCGGCCAGCGTGCTATTGGCTGACATCTTCTCACAGCCATCTCTTCTTTGTGTGTTAAAATATGTAGTCGATATGTATCCACATGCTTATTACAGTTCGTGTAATAATTGAAAGTAGGTCGGTCGAATATTCGGATGCAACGTTATTCCATCGTCCCGTATCCTGTCCGGTCTGTCCGCACGCTGCAACTGCCTGGAATGTCACAGCCTGCACAATTGTTTTCTCCCGTCTCCAGGTGCTTCCAGATCCCCTCGTACAGAAACATTACAATACACAGCTTGCGGGATGTTCTAGGCTTCATATAAAACAAAACGATGCGCGATGACACACGCCGCCAGTGAGTTCCTGCTGGAGAAACGAGCGCTGGAAAACGACCGTCTGTCAGTCCAGCTCTCGAGAAGGCAGACTCCACTTCAGCCCACGCCGGCACGGAAGACGCTGCGGGGCCCTCCGTGCTTTGATCGTGCGCAGTTTGCATATTTATAGAATGTGCCGCGGGAAGCTGGGGTCGCGAGGATGTGACGTGATGTGTGGTAGTGTTGTGAGGCCGGTGGACAGCTGCGCCCGCAGCCGTCGTCGCAGCTCAAACCTGTCGAAGGTGCAGATGTGCCGGAGCACATTGCTAACGTGTGTGCTAAGGCTTTCAGGGCAGACTGGAGTCATACCTAATAAACCGACCCGGCCTAGTGAGACACTATCCAGTAGGTCCTCATGCGCGCTGATGACCACGCTGTTTAGCGCCCGAAAAACCTCAAACCACACACACACAGGTCCTCACTTTATGACGCCTTGCGCTGCCTCTAACATCTTCAGAGGTTTTATATTCTTTCGACTGTCGCTGATAGTTCCGTATTATGCGGACAGTATGTCGTGGCAGTCGGCCGCGACCGTAAACGAACGAGAACTTAGACTGACCACGAGTAGAGAGAGGCTGCGGGGGAACACGCCCCGCTTGCCTCTTGGAAGGCTGTCATCCTATGTCTGCGTTCTGTGCTTCCACGGAATCAAAGCTGACATAACGGTCATAGGGATCGCTCTGATTCCTTTTGTTGTGGCGAGAGTTGCATTCGAATCCCGTTATGCACCGGATTAGTCTCTTCAATCATTTAAAAATAAGAAACAAAAACAAGCAATCCACAACACAAAGGAAATTGTAGTACACAAAGCAGACTACAGTGCAATTGTTTGCTGTGGTTGGCAGTGGTGGTTCAGGCCCGACCTCTATCGGTATCTTATGCAACCATAATGCAAACCACTCTGCACCTAAAACTGTGTCCGCACAATACCGTTGTTGTTGTTGTTGTTGTTTTTATTGGACATTTACCGATGGACAAAGCCTCTATTCAGTTTCTTCCAGTAGTCCGCCCCCGCTAGCTGAGTGGTCAGCGTAACGGACTGTCAATCCTAAGGGCCCGGGTTCGATTCCTGGCTGGTTAGGAGATTTTCTCCGCTAAGGGACTGGTTGTTGTGTTGTCCTAATCATCATTATTTCATCCCCATCGACGCGCAAGTCACCGAAGTGGCGAAAGACTTGCACCAGGCGAGCGCTTTACCCGGCGGGAGACCTTCGTCACACGCCATTTTTTCTTCCAGTAGTCTCATTCGTCATGCTGGTCCTCCATATAGCAACAGCACGTCTCGTATCATCATCTTTGTTTTTTCCATTTCCATTCATCCTTCCAGGGCCAACCATTCTGTCGTCACTGTGCTCCAACAGCGGTCGGATATTCTCGTTAGACGTCCCATAAACAGAAACTTTAACATTTTAGCTTACTTCAGCACCGTTTACTTCAGTTTATTTCTGTTTCTGCCTCTTCGTGAAGTTTTTAAATAGTGCATATTTAATTATTGTTTTGCATTTTTCATAGGGATAGATTATACGAGGGTTGGAACTGAAATAGTGGCAACTATTTATTCACAACCGATACAGAAGAGTTACATGTTTGCACCGTTAGCAGAGCCTGTTCTGTTGATGGCGCGAATGGAGCGGTCTACTGCCTGTCGAATCTCTGGAACAGTTCTGAAGCGAATGCCACGAAGTGGTTCCTTCATCTTCGCAATCAAATCAAAGTTCATGGACTTAAGTACGGGGAGTATGGTGGATGGTACAGTACTTCCCAGTCCCATCGACCGAACAGGGCAGCCACGGCTTGCGCTGTATGCGCACGCGCATTGTCGTGCAAAGTGATGGGTGGGCTGCGCAGAAAGTGTCCGCTTCTTTCGCAAAGCTGGTCGGAAGTGATGCTCCAAAAACGAACAGTAATACTGTGCATTGACGATCTGCCGCGGAGGAACGTCATGCGTTAGGATAACACTATCACAGTCGTACACGAGAATCACCATGACTGTCACAATACAGGGCTCTGACGTACTTTCGACTTTCGCGTCGACCCATAATGACGCCATTCGTTGGATTGGCGTTTCAGTTTTGGCTCGTACGATGTGGCCCATGTCTAATCCAGTGTTACTGTTATATCCTAGCCAGTAATGCCAACCGAGCCCGCTGCCAAAAGGTTGGCAGCATCAAAGTCCGGACGCCGTCCGCATAAGCAGCGCCAGCGATACAGGAAATCGCCGCAAGTCTGCGCGCGCCACCGCTGGCTTCTGGCTTCTTAAGCGCTGGAGTCGCGAGCGCTAGGAGTTCTGTATTCGCCGCTCAGTTGTATACTCGCCACCGATTTGTGTACTTGCTAGTCAGTTGTGTGTTCATCGCAGCAGAGTTGTTGTTTGACGTCAGCCGACGCTGACCTAGCCGCTCCGACTCGAACTAGACAGATTCTGTAGACACGGAGTTCACTACTGTGTTTCTGTATCTTCGTTAATAAAGATAAGTACCGACTTTTATTTAATCAGAGTGTTTGGGTTTTCATCCTTCTGTTTACTGTTCCAGCGGACCGGTCGGCCCGCTATTAAAAGTGTGGCGGTGACTTCGTAAGCCGTTTCTACAGCGAAGTGTTTGTCGCTACGAACGCCGCCACAAAAGTTACGATACGACGAAGTAAGAAAGCCTCTCCTTCGCGCTCATAGCACTGCAAGTGCGTCTGAGCAGCGTCGTAACGCATCCATTTCTGCATTTCCGTCAAGTCATGCGGAACCCGTCGTGATGCAATTTTTCGCTTGCCCAGGCGTTTCTTCAGGATGCGAAACACAGTCTGATGCGCTAATCCAGTTTCGTGGGCGAGCTCACGAATCGTATGGCGTCGATTACTGTGCACTAACGCGGCAACAACATCCACTACTTCCTCAGAGACGCTAGGACGACCTGCCCGATGCACGTCTGTCACAGTTTGCCGACCTTCGTTGAAGGCTTTTACCCAACGTGCCACTGTTATCTACGGCAATGCCGATTCCCCACACGCCTCTTGAAGACCTTGAACACTGTCGTGCTGTATGACTTCTGGCACATTCAATCTCGATCCAACTCCATTGTTCCTGTTTCGAAAACATATTCACACCGTTACGTTAGACCGCTCGCTCACAAGTGACTGTGTTTTCCTCGATTGTGCGCACGCAGGTGACGTGGGACGGGAGAGTCCATTTGCTCGGAGGTAAGGTTGGTATGTCAACATCGTGTGCTATCGGCGAAAATAGTACGTCGCTGTCAAAATCTCCTTTCTGATACTCCCATTTATTCTCCGATTGTGGCACCTATCCAAACCATACAACAATAAAATCTGGCAACCAGCAAAGTTCGCCTGGGATTAAGGCTCGTTTGGAAGCTATCGAGAACGGATCTTCTCACGCGCCATATGTAAATGTTACAGGGATGGTGGAAATGAGAATACAAGGGGCAGTCAAATGAAAACGAGGCACATGGGAAAAAATAAGTAAACCATTATTTCGAAAGTAATCGCAATAAACGTTGATATATCGTTGATATATTTATTCCACTGTGAGACTAGACGGCCAGTATCTTCATGGAAAAATGTTTTCAGTTGCCCACGGAAACGTTATTGTATACAGGTGTGCAGCTCTTCGGCCGAAGCAAATCGACAGCCACGAATGTCTTTCTCAGGGTACGAAAAATATGGAAATCACGTGGGGAGAGAGAGAGACCATGTGGATAATGTAAAAGAGCTTACCAGCGAAACTTTTCATCTAAATAGTAACTCTCCTGAATGAGATTTTCACTCTGCAGCGGAGTGTGCGCTGATACGAAACTTCCTGGCAGATTAAAACTGTGTGCCCGACCGAGACTCGAACTCGGGACCTTTGCCTTTCGCGGGCAAGTGCTCTACCAACTGAGCTACCGAAGCACGACTCACGCCCGGTACTCACAGCTGTACTTCTGCCAGTACCTCGTCTCCTACCTTCCAAACTTTACAGAAGATCTCCTGCGAACCTTGCAGAACTAGCACTCCTGAACGAAAGGATATTGTGGAGACAGGGCCTAGCCACAGCCTGGGGGATGTTTCCAGAATGAGATTTTTCGCTCTGCAGCGGAGTGTGCGCTGATATGAAACTTCCTGGCAGATTAAAACTGTGTGTTTCATATCAGCGCACACTCCGCTGCAGAGTGAAAATCTCATTCTGGGAATGTTAGCCGATATCGCAAAGATCTTAAAAAACACACATGATGAAAGAAAGTACATTACACAAGAGCCTGCAGTTGGAGAAATTTTATGTGAAATAGTGAAGTGCATTAAGCTTCACCAAGTAGGTCCAATCACTTAACCAACAGCAGAATGGTCATGTAGCGACCTTACACGTGTAAAGTAATATCTCCAATCCACATGGGGCGGAAACAATTGAACAACTTGGATGTTCTTCATGCCCACCGAGATGTTTTGGATGAGTTGGATATCCGACCATATTCAGTAATCCAGTCAGGCAGTCGATATTTGCACCTTTCTAAAGACACTCTAGCCCTAATAATGGCATTTAGAGCAATATTAAAAATCTCCATAAAATAGAGAATTAAATACATACATAGAATTATATACATACGTGTTAAATTGCAGTCTCGAAATATTAGTACTAGTTTTGTGCTGTATTACTATAGTACTGTATTAGTTATTTTCAAATACTTAAATCTTTTTAGGGTGTAGGACCCAATTAAAACCCACTCTCCTGCGAAGAGCTTCTGTAAAGTTTGGAAGGTAGGAGACGAGGTACTGGCAGAAGTAAAGCTGTGAGTACCGGGCGTGAGTCGTGCTTCGGTATCTCAGTTGGTAGAGCACTTGCCCGCGAAAGGCAAAGGTCCCGAGTTCGAGTCTCGCTCGGGCACACAGTTTTAATCTGCCAGGAAGTTTAGTAACTCTCCTGTTTCTCTTTTGGGTCTGTGAGCACACATGCTTAAACGCCTTGATGGCTTCGTGTTCCACCTTATAGATACGTGATGAAACTGTCCGTGTCGAGGGAGTATTCGGTGGTGTACTGTTATATACCGAATAGAAACCGAAGCACCGTTTCACGCTTGTCGGCAGCGACCGAAAAAGAGCCGAAAACGAACGGAACCGAATGGAACCGCAAGTGTCTGAAACAGGTCTTAAACAGCTGGTGTAATTGGTCAACTTTTCATGCGATTACTGTTAGTGTAAGCTCCGATGTTGCCCTTAACAACGATAGTAATGCAGTTAATATAGTAAATTAAAATTAGATGGATTGCGTTCAATAAGAGATTGAGTGAACCCCCTTTAATAAATCGGTGTGGCCACAGAGTAAAGTAATGCGGTGATTGGTGACTACTATAAATACACCACTGTCCATTAAAACAGCTACACCACGAAGATGACGTGCTACAGACGCGACATTTAACCGACAGGAAGAAGATGCTGTGATACGCAAATGATTAGCTTTTCAGAGCACTGACACAAGGTTGACGCCGGTGGCGACAGCTACAACGTGCTGACATGAGGAAGGTATCCAACCGATTTCTCATACACAAACAGCAGTTGACCGGCGTTGCCTGGTGAAACGTTTTTGTGATGCCTCGTGTAAGGAGGAGAAATGCGTACCATCACGTTTCCGACTTTGATAACGGTCGGATTGTAGCCTATAGCGATTGCCGTTTATCGAATCGCGACACTGCTGCTCGCGTTGGTCGAGATCCAATGACTGTTAGCAAAATATGGAATCGGTGGGTTCAGGAGGGTAATACGGAACGCCGTGCTGGATCCCAACGGCCTCGTATCATTAGCAGTCGAGATGACAGGCATCTTATCCGCATGGCTGTAACGGATCGTGCAGCCATGTCTCGTTCCCTGAGTCAACAGATGAGGACGTTTGCAAGACAACAACCATCTGCACGAACAGTTCGATGACGTTTGCAGCAGCGTGGACTATCAGCTCGGAGACCACGGCTGCGGTTACCCTTGACGCTGCATCACAGACAGGAGCGCCTACGATGGTGTACTCAACGACGAACCAGGGTGCACGAATGACAAAACGTCATTTTTTCGGATGAATCCAGGTTCTGTTTACAGCATCATTATGGTCGCATCCGTGTTTAGCGACATCGCGGTGAACGAACATTGGAAGCGCGTATTCGTCATCGCCATACTGGCGTATCACCCGGCGTTATGATATGGGGTGCCATTGGTTACACGTGTCGGTCAACTCTTGTTCGCACTGACGGCACTTTGAACAGTGGACTTTAGATTTCAGATGTGTTACGACCCGTCGCTCTACCCTTCATTCGATTCCTGTGAAACCCTACAATTCTGCAGAATAATGCACGACCGCATGTTGCAGGTCCTGTACGGGCCTTCCTGGACACTGAAAATGCATTTCTTCTTGGTGTAGCAATTTTAATGGCCAGTAGTGTAATAGGGTTACCACCATAATTTCGACTTTACCCTATATTTTCCTACATTCCTGTCAAAATACAATAATCCTACACTACGCATAATAAAAGACGTTTCGTCCTAAAAAAAATAAAGAGCGAAATCCCGAAAAGTGGAAAATTGTATTGACATGGAGTGACGCTGTTGCAGGGAATGGCGGGCTGAGATGGCGGCGAGTGCTGGGCTGGAGGCGGCGTGGGCGGCGGCGCTGCTGGTGCTAGCGCTTGCGGGGACGGCGGAGGCGGTGGGGGCGGAGGCGCTGGCGGCGCTGGCGCTGCTGGGTGCCGCGGGGGCGGCGGGGGCCGAGGCGCCGGCCACGGCGGCTGCGGCGCCACCCCCAGGGCTGGCGGCGGGGGCGGGGGCGGGCGCGGCGGTGGCGTCGGGACGCTGCGAGGAGATCCGCATCCCCATGTGCCGCGGCGTCGGCTACAACCTCACCTCCATGCCCAACGAGCTCAACCACGACTCCCAGGAGGAGGCCGGCCTGGAGGTACGTGCGGCTGCCACACTCCATGTCTCACTCCAACACTGACCTCTTGGCATGACCAATGGGCACGGATGGATCATGGTGCTCAAAATAATAATAATAATAATAATAATAATAATAATAATAATAAGGGCACACAGTTTTAATCTGCCAGGAAGTTTCATATCAGCGCACACTCCGCTGCAGAGTGAAAATCTCATTCTGGAAACATCCCCCAGGCTGTGGCTAAGCCATGTCTCCGCAATATCCTTTCTTTCAGGAGTGCTAGTTCTGCAAGGTTCGCGGGAGAGCTTCTGTAAAGTTTGGAAGGTAGGAGGCGAGGTACTGGCAGAAGTAAAGCTGTGAGTACCGGGCGTGAGTCGTGCTTCGGTAGCTCAGTTGGTAGAGCACTTGCCCGCGAAAGGCAAAGGTCCCGAGTTCGAGTCTCGGTCGGGCACACAGTTTTAATCTGCCAGGAAGTTTCATATCAGCGCACACTCCGCTGCAGAGTGAAAATCTCATTCTGGAAACATCCCCCAGGCTGTGGCTAAGCCATGTCTCCGCAATATCCTTTCTTTCAGGAGTGCTAGTTCTGCAAGGTTCGCAGGAGAGCTTCTGTAAAGTTTGGAAGGTAGGAGGCGAGGTACTGGCAGAAGTAAAGCTGTGAGTACCGGGCGTGAGTCGTGCTTCGGTAGCTCAGTTGGTAGAGCACTTGCCCGCGAAAGGCAAAGGTCCCGAGTTCGAGTCTCGGTCGGGCACACAGTTTTAATCTGCCAGGAAGTTTAATAATAATAAGTGTTTATTTTGGCCTAAAGGCCACGTCAGGTTAAACAACATGGAGCGGCTTAGCGCTGTGGTTAATACACTGTGAAAATCAGCAAACTGCTATTCGACAGAGTAACCGCAGTTCTCCTCCCTCTGGTCAGCTTATTTCCCCTAAAAACGGGAATCTCCTATTCTGGCTGTTATTAGATTTATTTCCTACTGGCAGGATGCAATTAAGCCCAGACTTGTTTTTAACGACAGTAGCCATCAGTAACGCTAAGAATTATAGGACACAACTGGAGCTCACCAGAGAGACTGAACACACAGAGAGGCTGTTTAGCGCTCCCTGCGGTACCACGCTGGGCTGTTAGCCGCTATATTTTCGGTAATCAATCTGTGGTTGTTCTGAACTCGAGATACATTTGCATATAAAGTTGTAAAATAATAGTTGCTGAATTTCTTTTCGAAATCACGCCTAACGTTTGTGCAATGTAAAAATGCACTCATAGAAGCAATAGAACTACATTTCTTATTTCAAGTGAGTACTGCTTTACAACAATATGGGGTTCTGGGTTCACCTTTATGAAAAACACTCTTGTTATTTATTTATTCCCCCCCCCCAAAAAAAGTGTTCCGCATCAAGGCGAACCCACAATTCCACGTTGTTGTTTTTGTGTGCAAACACTGACCAGTGAAAGAGTTTCAAGATAAAATTGTTGAATACTGTTTTACTGGCCGTCCGCGGTTACAGCATTTGTATGAAAGCTATTGCTGCTGTCGAGAGACGATGGGTAAGGAGAGATCAAAAAGTTTCCCTTTTGCGGGCGTTACTGCAGCGTGTATACAAAACAGTAAGATTCCGATGCGGATATATAATCACCGACATTTAAGCGAGACGTTAGTGTGGCCTTCAAACGGAAACTTTCTGATCGTCTCTCATATATTAAGTGTTGGTACGCTACAGTCAGAGGCAATATTATTTCTTGCTATAATCGCTAAGCGGTAACGTTTAAAATTTCACAATTTCCTTACGCCCTACCATGTGCCATGCCCGTTTCTTGACTGGAGAAAACGTGACGGAGGGTTGTTCAATTTGCTCAACTCTGGTCGCTATGTTGCCTCTCTGTGATATTTTCTGTCTTTGAAACTTACTGAGCCCAATCCCAGTGCCCAGAGACAGTGGTCATGTGTGTGAGACTTACGTTTGCGTGGATGAATGTACGAGGGTGAGTCAAATGAAAACTTTAAATTTGTAATAACAAATCGAAATTTCGTGCCGTTATCCTGTAAGTTGGTAAGCGTGCTACAAACAGTGTGCAGAATGGCCTGTAGGTGGCAGCATAGTGCAGATACACACATACCGTGGCAGTATCCGTATAAAGATGGCCGCCTCACTTGCGACTTGCACCAGGGAAGAACAGCGTTCTGTTATTCGATTTTTGCGTAGTGAAGGTGTGAAACCTATTGAAATTCATCGACGAATGAAGGTTCAGTACGGTGATGCATGTTTGTCACAGCAGCAAGTCTACGAATGGAGTAGGAAGTTCGCAAATGGTGTGACTTCAGTGGAAGATGCTGCTCGTCCAGGTCAGGCACAACGAGTTGTGACACCACAGGACATTGCAGCAGTTGAAGCCATAGTGAAGGAAAACCCCGAGTGACACTGAATGACATTGCAACATGTTTACAGATTAGTCACGGGTCAACACACTACATTATGCATGATGTGCTCCAGTTCCACAAAGTGTCTGCAAGATGGGTGCCACGGCAGCTGACTCCTGAAATGAGAGAACGACGTGTTGATGATTGTGAAGTACTTCTTCGGCGCTTTGAACGAGAAGGTGACGGCTTCCTTGCAAGAATCGTTACTGGGGACGAAACCTGGGTTCATTTCCACCGACCGGAAACGAAGGGAGAGAGCAAGGAATGACGACATTCCTCATCACCAAAACCAAAGAAGTTTCGAACAGAACCATAAGCAGGGAAGGTTATGCTGACTCCCTTTTGGGACGAAAAAGGCGTCATTTCGGAGCATTACGTGCCTAGAGGGACCACTGTCACCAGTACATCATACAAAGATCTCCTAAAAATCATCTCCGGCCAGGAATCAAATCAAAGCGATGTGGATTGCTGTCAGCAGGTGTCCTTTTGCAACTTGAGAATGCAAGGCCCCACACTGCCCGTACAACAGTTGCAACAATCACAGACCTGCATTTTGAGTGAGTTCTTCATCGCCGGCCGCGGTGGCCACGCGGTTCTAGGCGCTTCAGTCCGGAACCGCGCGACTGCTACGGTCGCAGATTTGAAACCTGCCTCGGGCATGGATGTGTGTGATCATCTTAGGTTAGTTAGGTTTAAGTAGTTCTAAGTTCTAGGGGACTGATGACCTCAGTTGTTAAGTCCCATAGCGCTCAGAGCCATTTGAACCAATCTTCTTCATCGACCATACTCACCAGCCCTTGCCCCCCAAGTGGACCACTCAAAAACGCAATGGGAGGAAAGAGGTTCCGTTCTGACGAAGAGGTACGCCACGCGGTGCATGAGTGATTGCACGGACTCCCAAAAGAAATTTTTTCTAAATGAATGTACGCACTTTGTAAGTGCTGGAGGACTTGCATTCAGTGTGGGGGAGATTATGTTGAAAAGTGATAAGCTTTGTACCACTTCTGCATAATAAATAATATTTAAAAAACATTTAAGGTTTTCATTTGACTCACTGTCGTGTGTGCGTTGTCTATTTTAGAAGGTGGTCTTCTGGCAAAAAGCTCACGTGTTCAGCAGTCTTCTTGTTTTGTCTGTCTGCGACTCGACATCTCCTGTGTATGTTGCGTAGCGGTCTGTCATTATCATAATACTGTCTGTATCTCTAACAAGGGAACCTCCCCATCGCACCCCTCTCAGATTTAGTTATAAGTTGGCACAGTGGATAGGCCTTGAAAAACTGAACACAGATCAGTCGAGAAAACAGGAAGAAGTTGTGTGGAACTATGAAAACATAAGCAAAATATACAAACTGAGTAGTCCATGGGCAAGATAGACAACATTAAGGAGAATGTAACCATAGGAGCGCCGTGGTGCCGTGGTTAGCGTGAGCAGCTGCGGAACGAGAGGTCCTTGGTTCATGTCTTCCCTGGAGTGAAAACTTTACTTTATTTTCGCAAAGTTATGACCTGCCCGTTCATTGACGTCTCTGTTCACTGTAAAAAGTTTAGTGTCGGTGTTTTGCGGCCGCACCGCAAAACCGTGCGATTAGTAGACGAAAGGACGTGCCTCTTCAATGGAAACAGAAAAATTTGATCGCAAGGTCATAGGTCAGCCGATTCCTCCACAGAAAAACACATCTGATATATTCTATATGACACTGGCGACGGCATGTGCGTCATATGACAGGAATATGTTGTCGACTCACCTAACTTGTACACTTGGCGAATGGGTAAAAAGATTCTTCTACCTTGCCCGATTTAGGTTTTCTTGTGGATGTGATAATCACTCCCAAAAAAGTGATGAAAACATAAGAGTTTCTGACATAAACTGTAAATAAAAAATTAAAATTTTGACTGGAGGGAAGGCTTGAACCAAGGCCCTCTCGTTCCGCATCTGCTCACTCTAACCACGGTACCACCGCGCTCCTGCGTCCAGACGCTCCTCGATGTTGCATATGTTGCACGTGGACAACTCAGTTTGTATATTTTGCTTATTTTTTCATAGTTCCACACAACTTCTTCCTGTTTTCTCGATTGATCTGTGTTCAGTTTTCAAGGCCTATCCACTGTGCCAACTTATAATTAAATCTGAGGGGGGAGGGATGGGGAGGTTCCCTTGTAAGTGAGCCGCCCGAAGTGGCCGAGCGGTTAAAGGCGCTACAGTCTGGAACCGCACGACCGCTACGGTCGCAGGTTCGAATCCTGCCTCGGGCATGGATGTGTGTGATGTCCTTAGGTTAGTTAGGTTTAAGTAGTTCTAAGTTCTAGGGGACTTATGACCACAGCAGTTGAGTCCCATAGTGGTCAGAGCCATTTGAACCTTGTAAGTGTTCATAAGAAAGCGGAGGCGTGACGCGAGACCGGGCTCGGGCAGGTGCACCAGTTCTACCCGCTGGTGGAGATCCGGTGCTCGGAGGACCTGCGGCTCTTCCTGTGCTCCGTGTACACGCCCATCTGCCTGGAGGAGTACGAGCAGCCGCTGCCGCCGTGCCGCGGGCTGTGCGAGCGCGCGCGCGCCGGCTGCGAGCCCATCATGGCGCAGTACGGCTTCCCCTGGCCGGAGCGCATGGCGTGCGAGCGGCTGCCCGTCGCGGCGCCCGCCTCCGAGAAGCTCTGCCTCGACCGCAACAGCAGCCGCGCCGCGCCGCCGGGACACGACGCCGCCGCCGGCGCCGCCTCCACCGCCAGGCCGCCGCGGCGCGGCGCTGGCAGCGGCCAGCACGCCGACTGCCGGCCCGGCAAGAAGGTAGTGGCCGCTAGGTGCGCGCGCAGTCGGCAGGGCCGCTGTTACACTATCAAATATCTTTGTCAGAGATATTTGACGGTGTAATAGGGAACTTTGTCAAATGTCGTCCAATATTTGATCAAATCTAGGGCCTCGCTGTAGATTTGATCAAAGAAGTCGCTTGTCTTCTGCTCACTGCAATGTGACACGTTACCACATGGCGCGCTAGCATCGCTGCAGCGTTCTGTCATCCGTAGTGTTTTTATAAACATTGCCGGTAAATACAATTGGTGTGTGCCTACAACTACAAAATTAATAGAGATGTATGAAGCTGATGAGGCGCTTTACAACGTGTGGCACCCTGAATACAAAAACCTAACATAACCCTCTCCTGTAGCAAGGAATCGGAGTGTTACAGTGAGCCTGTCTTCTCCAGATGTAGCAGTTCTTAAGTGAATATTGTGCTTTGTGATATGAGGATACACTTCACTGAGCACGTACAGAAATCTATGCTCATCCATTCTTAAGTAATTGATGTACGACTTGACGTCTTCCACTGTAAGCTCACGTAACAAGTTTTGTTGAATGCTTTTATCGTGTCGTCGTAAAAACCACGGCTTCACACAGATTAGATTAGTTTTTCGTTCCATAGATCCGTGCTGAGGAGATCCTCGTGGATGTGGTACATGTCAATTTTTTTAAGCTGAAATAACAATACTAATAGTATGAATAAATACAATACTTCATTTATTTCTATTAAAAATTTCGTCAATGGAATAGAAGGAGTTGGCCACTAGTAAGTCTTTCAGACTCCTTTTAAACTGATCTTTATTTGTAACTAATTTTTTTATGTTTTCTGGCAAATTATTGAAGATGAGTGTTCCTGAGTAGTGGATCCCTTTTTGAACTAAAGTAAGTGCTTTTAAGTCCTTGTTTCTGGTATTGTATGTATGAACTGAGTTGTTTGTTGGAAAAATAGATATATTATTTAGGACAAATTTCATTAAGGAGTAAATATACTGAGAGGCAGTAGTTAGTATACCTAGCTCTTTGAAGAGGGTTCTGCAGGACGTCCGTGAATTTACTCCACAAATAATACGTATTACACGCTTTTGGACTCTGGAAACTTTTGTTTGACTTGAAGAGTTACCCCAAAATATTATACCATATGACATTATGGAATGAAAGCAGGCAAAGTATGCAAGCTTTTTCATTTTTATGTTGCCTATGTCTGCTAACACTCGAATTGCAAATACAGATTTGTTAAGGCGTTTCTGCCGTTCTGTGGTGTGCTCCTCCCAACTGATTTTATTATCAAGTTGTAATCCCAGGAATTTAAGACTGTCCACCTCGTATGTATGGTTCCTTTTTTTCCCCCCACTTCTTTTCCGCATGTGCACACAATGAAAGTGCGGTACGTGCAACTGCCGCGGTTAATAACAAGTTGTTGTCAGCCATCTTGAACTTTGACGAAAAATTTGATGACAGTGTAATACCTTTTATAGCGCTACGTCAAAGATCTTTGTCAAATATATTCGACGGAATATTTGATCACATCTTTGATCAAATCTTTGACAAAGAAATTTGATAGTGTAATACCGGCCTTAGCCGCGCTCTCTAACGCACTGCGGGAAGGCGGGCCGGTCCCCGACACGATTCCACCCGGCGGGTTGTGTGGAGGTCCGGTGTGCCGGCCAACCTGTGGGTGGTTTTTAAGGCGGTTTCCCATCTGCCTCGGCGAATGCGGGCTGATTCCCTTTATTCCGCCTCAGTTACACTATGTCGGCGCTTGCTGCGCAGAAACTGTCTCCACGTACGCGTACACCATAATTACTCTACCACGCAAATATTTGGGGTTACACTCGTCTGGTGTCAGACGCTCCCGGGGGTCCACTGGGGGCCGAACCGCACAATAACCCTGGGTTCGCTGTGGGGCGACGGTGGGGTGAGTGGACTGCAGTAGCCTGCTGTGGGGTTGTGAACCACTGAGGGCTGCTGCAGGGACGAAGCCTCTCCGTCGTTTCTGGGTCCCCAGTACAATACTACACAATACAATCGGCAGGGAACGCTCGGGGAGAGCAGTAGTGGTGGGGATTGAGGACAGGCGCTCTAGGGTAAATGCCGACCGGAGGGGTAGTGCTGTTGTAAACTGAAGCCTTCTGTAAACGCCCACACTTGCACAATGACCATTCAAGATGATTGACTGTCACCTCTGCTTTGGTTAGTAAGTACAGGGTTATTACAAATGATTGAAGCGATTTCACAGCTCTACAATAACTTTATTATTTGAGATATTTTCACAATGCTTTGCATACACATACAAAAACTCAAAAAGTTTTTTTAGGCATTCACAAATGTTCGATATGTGCCCCTTTAGTGATTCGGCAGACATCAAGCCGATAAGCATGTTCCTCCCACACTCGGCGCAGCATGTCCCCATCAATGAGTTCGAAAGCGTTGTTGATGCGAGCTCACAGTTTTGGCACGTTTCTTGGTAGACGAGGTTTAAACACTGAATCTTTCACATCACTATGCGTGAAACTTGCCCGCACGCGTTCAACCGTTTCTTCGCTCACTGCAGGCCGACCCGTTGATTTCCCCTTACAGAGGCATCCAGAAGCTTTAAACTGCGCATACCATCGCCGAATGGAGTTAGCAGTTGGTGGATCTTTGTTGAACTTCGTCCTGAAGTGTCGTTGCACTGTTATGACTGACTGATGTGAGTGCATTTCAAGCACGACATACGCTTTCTCGGCTCCTGTCGCCATTTTGTCTCACTGCGCTCTCGAGCGCTCTGGCGGCAGAAACCTGAAGTGCGGCTTCAGCCGAACAAAACTTTATGAGTTTTTCTACGTATCTGTAGTGTGTCGTGACCATATGTCAATGAATGGAGCTACAGTGAATTTATGAAATCGCTTCAATCATTTGTAATAGCCCTGTAAATAGAATTCCACTGAGAATGCAGCAAAGGCAGTGATTTATTTTCTCCTGGCTTGTTAAACTTACTTACGTAGAAGTGTCATCAGTGTCGAATATTCAGTAGAACCTCCATTTGTTGTTGCCATATTAAACTTTGCTTCCTGGGACTAAACACAGTGGAGTGTACACAATGTCATCTCACTAATATGTCGTGTAGACTCAACTAAGAGAGAGTTCTGAACAGTGGTTTATTAAGTTGGGAAATGGGGAAAGTAAGGACAGTAGCTTATGAATAGATTAAAACTGAAGAAACTGCAAAAAAGTGGGAATTTAAGGAGATGGAACCTGGATAAACTGTCTAAACCAGAGGTTGTACAGAGTTTCAGGGAGAGCATAAGGGAACAATTGACAGGAATCGGGCAAAGAAATACAGTAGAAAGAGAATGGGTAGCTCTGAGGGATGAAGTAGTGAAGGCAGCGGAGGATCAAGTACGTAAAAAGACGAGGGCTAGTAGAAATACTTGGGTAACATAAGAAATATTGAATTTAATTGATGAAAGGAGAAAATATAAAAATGCAGTAAATGAAGGAGGCAAAAAGGAATACAAACGTCTCAAAAATGACATCGACAGGAAGTGCAAAATGGCTAAGCAGGGATGGCTAGAGGACAAATGTAAGGATGTAGAGGCTTATCTCACTAGGGATAAGATAGATACTGCCTACAGGAAAATTAAAGAGATCTTTGGAGAAATGAGAGCCACTTGTATGAATATCAAGAGCTCAGATGGAAACCCAGTTTTAAGCAAAGAAGGGAAAGCAGAAAGGTGGAAGGAGTATATAGAGGGTCTATACAAGGGCGATGTACTTGAGGACAATATTATGGAAATGGAAGAGGATGTAGATGAAGATGAAATGGGAGATACGATACTGCGTGAAGAGTTTGACAGAGCACTGAAAGACCTGAGTCGAAACAAGGCCCCGGGAGTAGACAGTATTCCATTGGAACTACTGACGGCCTTGGGAGAGCCAGTCCTGACAAACTCTGCCATCTGGTGAGCAAGATGTATGAGACAGGCGAAATACCCTCAGACTTCAAGAAGAATATAATAATTCCAATCCCAAAGAACGCAGGTGTTGACAGATGTCAAAATTGCAGAACTATCAGTTTAATAAGTCACGGCTGCAAAATACTAACGTGAATTCCTTATAGACGAATGGAAAAACTGGTAGAAGCGGACCTCGGCGAAGATCAGTTTGGATTCCGCAGAAATGTTGGAACACGTGAGGCAATACTGACCCTACGGACTTACCTTAGAAAATAGATTAAGCAAAGGCAAACCTTCGTTTCTCGCATTTGTAGACTTAGAGAAAGCTTTTGACAATGTTGACTGGAATACTCTTTCAAATTCTAAAGGTGGCAGGGGTAAAATACAGGGAGCGAAAGGGTATTGGCAGTTATAAGAGTCGAGGGGCATGAAAGGGAAGCAGCGGTTGGGAAGGGAGTGAGACAGGGTTGTAGTCTCTCCCCGATGTTATTCAATCTGTATATTGAGCAAGCAGTGAAGGAAACAAAAGAAAAATTCGGAGTAGGTATTAAAATCCATGGAGAAGAAATAAAAACTTTGAGGTTCGCGGATGACATTGTAATTCTGTCAGAGACAGCAAAGGACTTGGAAGAGCAGTTGAATGGAATGGACAGTGTCTTGAAAGGAGAATATAAGATGAACATCAACAGAAGCAAAACGAGGATAATTGAATGTAGTCGAATTAAGTCGGGTGATGCTGAGGGAATTACACTCCTGGAAATTGAAATAAGAACACCGTGAATTCATTGTCCCAGGAAGGGGAAACTTTATTGACACATTCCTGGGGTCAGATACATCACATGATCACACTGACAGAACCACAGGCACATAGACACAGGCAACAAAGCATGCACAATGTCGGCACTAGTACAGTGTATATCCACCTTTCGCAGCAATGCAGGCTGCTATTCTCCCATGGAGACGATCGTAGAGATGCTGGATGTAGTCCTGTGGAACGGCTTGTCATGCCATTTCCACCTGGCGCCTCAGTTGGACCAGCGTTCGTGCTGGACGTGCAGACCGCGTGAGACGACGCTTCATCCAGTCCCAAACATGCTCAATGGGGGATAGATCCGGAGATCTTGCTGGCCAGGGTAGTTGACTTACACCTTCTAGAGCACGTTGGGTGGCACGGGATACATGCGGACGTGCATTGTCCTGTTGGAACAGCAAGTTCCCTTGCCAGTCTAGGAATGGTAGAACGATGGGTTCGATGACGGTTTGGATGTACCGTGCACTATTCAGTGTCTCCTCGACGATCACCAGTGGTGTACGGCCAGTGTAGGAGATCGCTCCCCACACCATGATGCCGGGTGTTGGCCCTGTGTGCCTCGGTCGTATGCAGTCCTGATTGTGGCGCTCACCTGCACGGCGCCAAACACGCATACGACCATCATTGGCACCAAGGCAGAAGCGACTCTCATCGCTGAAGACGACACGTCTCCATTCGTCCCTCCATTCACGCCTGTCGCGACACCACTGGAGGCGGGCTGCACGATGTTGGGGCGTGAGCGGAAGACGGCCTAACGGTGTGCGGGACCGTAGCCCAGTTTCATGGAGATGGTTGCGAATGGTCCTCGCCGATACCCCAGGAGCAACAGTGTCCCTAATTTGCTGGGAAGTGGCGGTGCGGTCCCCTACGGCACTGCGTAGGATCCTACGGTCTTGGCGTGCATCCGTGCGTCGCTGCGGTCCGGTCCCAGGTCGACGGGCACGTGCACCTTCCGCCGACCACTGGTGACAACATCGATGTACTGTGGAAACCTCACGCCCCACGTGTTGAGCAATTCGGCGGTACGTCGACCCGGCCTCCCGCATGCCCACTATACGCCCTCGCTCAAAGTCCGTCAACTGCACATACGGTTCACGTCCACGCAGTCGCGGCATGCTACCAGTGTTAAAGACTGCGATGGAGCTCCGTATGCCACGGCAAAGTGGCTGACACTGACGGCGGCGGTGCACAAATGCTGCGCAGCTAGCGCCATTCGACGGCCAACACCGCGGTTCCTGGTGTGTCCGCTGTGCCGTGCGTGTGATCATTGCTTGTACAGCCCTCTCGCAGTGTCCGGAGCAAGTATGGTGGGTCTGACACACCGGTGTCAATGTGTTCTTTTTTCCATTTCCAGGAGTGTAGATTAGGAAATGAGACACTTAAAGTAGTAAAGGAGTTTTGCTATTTGGGGAGCAAAATAACTGATGATTGTCGAAGTAGAGAGGATATAAAATGTAGACTGGCAATGGCAAGGAAAGCGTTTCTGAAGAAGAGAAATTTGTTAACATCGAGTATAGATTTCAGTGTCAGGAAGTCGTTTCTGAAAGTATTTGTATGGAGTGTAGCCATGTATGGAAGTGAAACATGGACGATAAATAGTTTGGACAAGAAGAAGATGGAAGCTTTCGAAATGTGGTGCTACAGAAGAATGTTGAAGATTAGATGGGTAGATCACGTAACTAATGAGGAGGTATTGAATAGAATTGGGGATAAGAGGAGTTTGTGGCATAACTTGACAAGAAGAAGTGAGTGGTTGGTAGGACATGTTCTGAGGCATCAAGGGATCACAAATTTAGCATTGGAGGGCAGCGTGGAGGGTAAAAATCGTAGAGGGAGACCAAGAGATGAATACACTAAGCAGATTCAGAAGGATGTAGGTTGCAGTAGGTACTGGGAGATGAAGCAGCTTGCACAAGATAGAGTAGCATGGAGAGCTGGATCAAACCAGTCTCAGGACTGAAGACAACAATAACAACAGCTTATGAAAAAGCACATACTCGGTACAAAAATAAATTTGTAGTGTCTTCACTTACCCTGTTCTGAAACCCACAGCATTTCTTGTTGTACCAGCCAGCCATCGATGTGCCTTAAAAATGGATTTTTTTCATCGAAAATGTCTGTAGTTACTGGAATAACACGGTAGATAATGAAATTTTGCGTAACAACCATATGGCAAAACTCTCGCATCTTTGCATGCTACCATTTGCCAAAATTTCCAAAATTTCATTTCGACATTTCAAACCACTTATGAAATATGAAGATTGTTATGGTTTCTTGTTGTGGCTTCATCACTGTCGCAGGCTGCTACTTCAGATTGATTTTCACTAGATTAGTGACAGAGGCCTGCACCAAAATCTAAGGAAAACTTCAAGATGTTAGCTGAATTTCGTACACAGCAACATAGTATGCAATATGCACCGAACGCAAAATCCTAGCGACCCCTATTTTTCATTGCAAACTTTTGCCAATTTGGCGCTGTGTATTACTTAAACGCAAATATCGCAATGACTATGACCATTAACGAAATGATTGGCACGTCAGTATGAAGCTCAAAAGCGGGCAAACAATTGTGGCATCTCCTTCCCAACGAACGAATGAGCTCGCCCAGCGCTTTGGACGCGCATCGTCTACCGCACCCTGCGCAGACTCTGCTGGTTGCTTTTCGCGACTCCCTGAAGACTGCGTTAGTCTTCCTAGTAGCCATGGTCAGTTACAATCGTACCCACATTACCTGCGTGTTAGGTGTGTTGCAGACCTATCAGGTTTTACCTCATATCGATCGCTTTGTTCACGTATGCAGTCAGTGTCTTACTAGATTCCCCTACAAACTGGAAGTAAGTTAATTTGGACGGCAGAGAAGTGTTGGATGCTCTCTTTATTATTTCATTCTTTAGTGCGTAACAGCAATTCAACATGTCACAGGGGCTAGGCTTTGTTGATTTACTAGATAAGTTAACGATAGATAAAAGCTACGTGTCACTACTATTATATATGCACGGCCCGACAAAAAGTGAAGTACCCAGAAGAAGTTGTCCAGTGGCAGAGTACGTACTATCGGCTGGTATGTAAATGGGTAGAACTGCAATTCTCTGTGGCAGGTAGAATGGACACAATGGCACATTAGTGTTGTTGGTGTTGGTGTCGTCACCAGACCTGGTAGGTTGTATAACAAGTGTCAGCAGCGTCAGATATTGGGTGATGGCTGTGGAGGACGCACATCCCATTGTGGGTATCCATTTGGCCGGCTAGTCGGCGGAAGTTCGGCTGCCGAATTGCAAGTCTATTTGTCGATGATGATGAAATGATGACGACAACACGACATCCAGCTCCCGAGGGGAGAACATCTCCGAGCCGGCCGGGAATAACCCGGGCCCGCTGTATGGCAGTCAGACGCGCTGACCACTCAGCCGAGGGAGCGGACAGGTCACGGCTGATTGCGACTGAGAGGACTCTGACGGCACAACAGTACGTCGTGGACATCCTGTGTCCTCATCTACTAATTCTCAAGCGAAACCATCACGGTGTCATTTTTCGACAGCGCAATGCTCGTCCACATATGGCACGTGTTCTATGAACTGCTTGCGTGATTTTGAGCTACTCCCATGGGCAGCAAGATCCCCTGATCTGTCCCGTATAGAAAATGTATGGGACCAGATCAGACTTCAACTCTGACACATTGCCGTTATTCAGGATGTCGTGGACCGGTTACAACAGTTGTGGGCCAGTAGGCTTAGGAGAGGATGTAGTGGGTTTATGGCATCCTTCCCAACCGACTGAGTGCTCGCATCCAGGCCGCAGGGAGCGCAACTTGTTAGTATGAAGTGGGCTCTTACTGCTGAATTCTTTGTCAATTTGACTCGATATTGTAATCACCGAAATAACTGCCCATATTCTCTGTCTCTGAATTTTCATTTCGTTTCCTCTTCCGCTCCTGGGCGTTTCACTTTGTTTGCTAGGCAGTGTGTATTTCTTCCCATCGCATCGCAATTCTGCTCTGTGGGTAACGAATGCGGCGACTGTACATTCCTCAAGGTATTGTGGGTGTACAGTACAGTGTAGAGTTTTGCATTATCACGGCGAACATGCCGTTAAATACCCTGGTCGTTAAAGGTGTGTCAAAAGGTTTGAAACGTCCCCTTTGAACTATTTATACAAGACTGTGCTTAAACTGACACACAATATTTTTAGCGCAACGCAATCTGACTATCAAAGATCCCTGCAAAAGAATGGCCCTGAGTAACATTAAACTATACCCTTCAGAAATCACTTACCTCACAAAAATCTTCATTACTCGAACTACTGCAATACAGCGAGCGCCACTACTGCCAGCTAAATAAAAGATTCAAACTACGGAAGGCACTAACTACTGATAGCGATAGTTAGCAAATGAAAGATTTTAATAGAGAACAAACAATGTATTTACCTTAATATCATCAAAAGTCATATATGTAATTTCAAAACTCCGCCATTTCCTTCCACACATCCACCACTGCTGGCGGTTCACCTCTAACTGCGCAACGCTACGCGCTATTCACGTCCAGCTGCCCAACACTACAATGGCAGACAACAATGCAAACTAGCCACAGACTGCACACAGCACAGCCAGTGATTTTCATACAGAGCGCTACATAACGTTGCCAATAAGAAAACATAAACAGCCTACTTACAGGTTTACCATTCTTGAGATATACCACCGAGCATTACGCCTAGCTCCGCACACAAAGATCACAGGAGCTGGAGAGTGAAGCCTGTCGAGAATCACAGCTTTTGTGACCTTGCCCTGGATCATCTAGGGACTCGACAGAAAGAGAAGCGAACACCCCAGCATGCCGCTCAGTGTCTCAGCTGATTCTGGCTTCGCACCATGCAGGTCTCTATTGTTTGTAGTATGGCGTCAGCGGTAAACAACGAACCGAGATCTCATCTCAAATTCCAGTTAGCTGCTCTTGACGGTCCGTGGTAACACTCTGCTTGTAATCTCTGCCCAGGTTTCAGATGCTGTCATCCCTCTATCAGTTCGAGACAGTCGAACAATCCTACAGCCTACTTGTGGTGTAGTCCTTCAAGAAGGAAGCGTATGTATTCTTCGCGCCATACAGTCAGAGTTGTTCGACTTTTTACAGTCGTGTTCGGTGAAATACAAAGAAGTTCGGCGTGTCCACTTTTGTTACGCTTTTTAGCGATGGGGTAGAGAAAGCACAACCAAGATCCAGTCAAAGCTAATCAAGTTGATGCAGTGTAATTTAAAATTATCCTGCCAAGAGTTTCACAAAATAATTCACGAACAAGATTACATTCGTAATAAATTGGATTCAAACGAAAAATATCAATACTTAACTACAGATTACAGTTATATCGTTATAAGCGTATTTGAAATGACCAAACTTAATGAGTATCTTTTCGTTTTCCATCTCAGAAGAAACATAATTGTTTATTTTTTTTAACGAAGAACGTTTCGTTTATTTTGACGTAAGATTATTCTAGGAAGAAAGCTGAGCATTTAAGATGACTGAACATTTATTTGCTGTCGTAACTCCCAAACCGTGAGGCTATTTACTGACAGTGTTTTTTTAGTTTAAGCACGCTGAAGGCTGGTCTCGCAAAAACTGACTGTAATTGATTATTAATAAACGACTGAAAATACCCAACTGGCCTTATTTCTATTTAAAATAGGACGTTCGGCTTTTAGGGCAAAATGTGTGGCTGAATGTAACGCCGAGTGCCGCTTTTCTATTTTTGGACCTGATAGTCCTACGCACAGATGTCCTGAGTCCTTTTCGGCGCCATTAGTTGTGCAGTCATTTCCCTACAGGCAACTCCGTGTGGATTTGGAATCTGTTAGCATGATACTCCCATGTGTCTCCTGCCAGTCATTGGACCGTTGTCAAAGTCTGAAGGATGGCGACAAGCAGCTCGTGCACATTCTCAGGGTATATTGTATTGCTATATGCGTGTGAAAATTTCCAGTAACGTTACCAACACCTTTCTTCATCTGTAGGAATGGCTTTTTCTGCATGTAAAATACTTAAAACACACTTGCACAAGAATTGTATGAAGCGGAGCCGAATGACAGCCGCACATCCGCCACAATGGACGCGTGAATAGTTCCATTCAAAAATAATCACCACACGCGTTAAGACATTTTACCCCGCTGGGGGACAACACGATCGGTTCCTGCTTCATAGAACGCGCTCGGCTGCTGACGGATCCACAACTGCACCAGTTCCTGCACTCCCTCGTCCAACTGAAACTAATATAGGTCGACAAAGATGTGAAAATCACACGGTGAAAGATCTGGGCCGTACGGAGGATGTTACAGTGTTTCCCAACCAACCATCATTCCGACAGCTCGAGGGCAAACGGAAAGTTAGCAGTGGAAACATCCCACATCTCCCCTCCAGAGAAATTGAAAGCTGTTCACACAAGTTCCGGTAAGGTCATGATGATCTTCTTTGACTGCAGAGGCCCTCTGCACACCGAGTTACTCGAGCGAGGAACCACAATTAATGCCAGTGCTATGAAGACACTTTGCAGAAACTGCCATGCGCCCTAAAGTTAAAACGTCCAGCGGACAGAACCATCCTGTTGCAACACACGCCCTCACACTGCCAATCGGATGAAGGCTATGCGTCAGCGATTTGGTTGGGAAACACAGCAGCATACTCCGTACAGCCCGGATGTTTCACCGTGTGATCTTCACATCTTTGGCGACCTGAAGGAAGACATGTGTGAACGTCAGCTTCTGTCGGATGAGGAAGTGCAGTAGTGGGTGGGGTTGTAGATCCGTCAGCGGCAGGACCACGTTCTACGAAACAGGAGTTAATCGTCTCGTGTCCCAGTGGCTGAATGTCTTAACGCGAGAGGCGATTACTTTTGAATGGAACCATTCCAGAGTCCCACTGTGGTGTATGTTCCGGTTTCATTTGACTGTCCCTTATATAAAGAGTGCATTCCATAAGTAATGCGATCCATTTTTTTCTGACGCAACGGTACACCACAGCGTGTTGTAACCGGTTGGGCTAAGTGGAGGGGGGTGTTAGCTTAAAAACGCTCTTTGTCTGAGTCAGCTGTTTCCGTCAACCCTGTTTTCAGCTTATGTAACACGGCACAATGGATCACTCAGTAGAGCAACGGTACGCTATCAAATTTTGCGTCAAACTTGTAAAGTCCGCCACGGAAAAGTTTCTATTACTTCAGCATGCCTTTGGGACTGATGCTTGTCCAAATCAGTAGTTTTCCGGTGGCACAAGTCGTTCATGGAGGGCCGAGAGGAGATCACCGACGGACCTCGCAGTGGACGGCCATCAGCCGCACGAGTCGACGAAAATGTGACGCCTGTGCGCGATTGTTTGAACTCTGACAGACGGCTGAGCCTTCAGTTGGTAGCACAAACTCTAAACATGTCAAAAACAACCGTTTCCCGCATTGTGACTGAAGATTTGAACATGAGAAAGGTATGTGCCAAACTCATCCCAAAAGTGTTGACTGACGAAGACAAGCACATGCGAGTGCTCCGGTGCCGAGAAATGTTGCGTGAAAATGATCCTCATTTTTTAAACTCAGTTATCACTGGTGATGAATCGTGCATTTTTGAGTATGACTCTGAGACAAAAAGGCAGAGTTCAGAGTGATACCCCATCGTCGCCGCATCCCAAGAAGGCGCGCATGAGCAAGTCCAGGATCAAAACCGTGCTCATTGTCTTCTTTGGCGTCAGAGGCACTGTCCACCACGAATTCGTACCTACCGGGACTACAGTGAACTCGGCTTTCTACTTGGAAGTGCTCAAAATACTGAAAAGAAGTGTCTCGCGCTGCCGAAGCGACATGTAAGACGCGCGGGAAGTTCACCACCACAGCGCCTTCATTGACGACGAACTCCTGGCCAGGACCAAGACCCCATTGGTTCCCCAGCCTCCCTACAGTCCTGACCTGGCCCCCGCTGGCCTCGTGATGACTGGGTGTTGTGTCGTGTCCTTAGGTTCTACATCTACATCTACATTTATACTCCGCAAGCCACCCAACGGTGTGTGGCGGAGGGCACTTTACGTGCCACTGTCGTTATCTCCCTTTCCTGTTCCAGTCGCGTATGGTTCGCGGGAAGAACGACTGTCTGAAAGCCTCTGTGCGCGCTCTAATCTCTCTAATTTTACATTCGTGATCTCCTCGGGAGGTATAAGTAGGGGGAAGCAATATATTCGATACCTCATCCAGAAAAGCACCCTCTCGAAACCTGGCGAGCAAGCTACACCGCGATGCAGAGCGCCTCTCTTGCAGAGTCTGCCACTTGAGTTTGTTAAACATCTCCGTAACGCTATCACGGTTACCAAATAACCCTGTGACGAAACGCGCCGCTCTTCTTTGGATCTTCTCTATCTCCTCCGTCAACCCGATCTGGTACGGATCCCACACTGATGAGCAATACTCAAGTATAGGTCGAACGAGTGTTTTGTAAGCCACCTCCTTGGTTGATGGACTACATTTTCTAAGGACTCTCCCAATGAATCTCAACCTGGTACCCGCCTTACCAACAATTAATTTTATATGATCATTCCACTTCAAATCGTTCCGCACGCATACTCCCAGATATTTTACAGAAGTAACTGCTACCAGTGTTTGTTCCGCTATCATATAATCATACAATAAAGGATCCTTCTTTCTATGTATTCGCAATACATTACATTTGTCTATGTTAAGGGTCAGTTGCCACTCCCTGCACCAAGTGCCTATCCGCTGCAGATCTTCCTGCATTTCGCTACAATTTTCTAATGCTGCAACTTCTCTGTATACTACAGCATCATCCGCGAAAAGCCGCATGGAACTTCCGACACTATCTACTAGGTCATTTATATATATTGTGAAAAGCAATGGTCCCATAACACTCCCCTGTGGCACGCCAGAGGTTACTTTAATGTCTGTAGACGTCTCTCCGTTGATAACAACATGCTGTGTTCTGTTTGCTAAAAACTCTTCAATCCAGCCACACAGCTGGTCTGATATTCCGTAGGCTCTTACTTTGTTTATCAGGCGACAGTGCGGAACTGTATCGAACGCCTTCCGGAAGTCAAGAAAAATAGCATCTACCTGGGAGCCTGTATCTAATATTTTCTGGGTCTCATGAACAAATAAAGCGAGTTGGGTTTCACACGATCGCTGTTTCCGGAATCCATGTTGATTCCTACGTAGTAGATTCTGAGTTTCCAAAAACGACATGATACTCGAGCAAAAGACATGTTCTAAAATTCTACAACAGATCGACGTCAGAGATATAGGTCTATAGTTTTGCGCATCTGCTCGACGACCCTTCTTGAAGACTGGGACTACCTGTGCTCTTTTCCAATCATTTGGAACCTTCTGTTCCTCTAGAGACTTGCGGTACACGGCTGTTAGAAGGGGGGCAAGTTCTTTCGCGTACTCTGTGTAGAATCGAATTGGTATCCCGTCAGGTCCAGTGGACTTTCCTCTGTTGAGTGATTCCAGTTGCTTTTCTATTCCTTGGACACTTATTTCGATGTCAGCCATTTTTTCGTTGGTGCGAGGATTTAGAGAAGGAACTGCAGTGCGGTCTTCCTCTGTGAAACAGCTTTGGAAAAAGGTGTTTAGTATTTCAGCTTTACGCTTGTCATCCTCTGTTTCAATGCCATCATCATCCCGGAGTGTCTGGACATGATGTTTCGAGCCACTTACTGATTTAACGTAAGACCAGAACTTCCTAGGATTTTCTGTCAAGTCGGTACCTAGTATTTTACTTTCGAATTCACTGAACGCTTCACGCATAGCCCTCCTTACGCTAACTTTGACATCGTTTAGCTTCTGTTTGTCTGAGAGGTTTTGGCTGCGTTTAAACTTGGAGTGAAGCTCTCTTTGCTTTCGCAGTAGTTTCCTAACTTTGTTGTTGTACCACGGTGGGTTTTTCCCGTCCCTCACAGTTTTACTCGGCACGTACCTGTCTAAAACGCATTTTACGATTGCCTTGAACTTTTTCCATAAACACTCAACATTGTCAGTGTCGGAACAGAAATTTTCGTTTTGATCTGTTAGGTAGTCTGAAATCTGCCTTCTATTACTCTTGCTAAACAGATAAACCTTCCTCCCTTTTTTTATATTCCTATTAACTTCCATATTCAGGGATGCTGCAACGGCCTTATGATCACTGATTCCCTGTTCTGCACTTACAGAGTCGAAAAGTTCGGGTCTGTTTGTTATCAGTAGGTCCAAGATGTTATCTCCACGAGTCGGTTCTCTGTTTAATTGCTCGAGGTAATTTTCGGATAGTGCACTCAGTATAATGTCACTCGATGCTCTGTCCCTACCACCCGTCCTAAACATCTGAGTGTCCCAGTCTATATCTGGTAAATTGAAATCTCCACCTAATACCATAACATGCTGAGAAAATTTATGTGAAATGTATTCCAAATTTTCTCTCAGTTGTTCTGCCACTAATGCTGCTGAGTCGGGGGGTCGGTAAAAGGAGCCAATTATTAACCTAGCTCGGTTGTTGAGTGTAACCTCCACCCATAATAATTCACAGGAACTATCCACTTCTACTTCACTACAGGATAAACTACTACTAATAGCGACGAACACTCCACCACCGGTTGCATGCAATCTATCCTTTCTATACACCGTCTGTGCCCTTGTAAAAATTTCGGCAGAATTTATCTCTGGCTTCAGCCAGCTTTCTGTACCTATAACGATTTCAGCTTCGGTGCTTTCTATCAGCGCTTGAAGTTCCGGTACTTTACCAACGCAGCTTCGACAGTTTACAATTACAATACCGATTGCTGCTTGGTCCCCGCATGTCCTGACTTTGCCCCGCACCCGTTGAGGCTGTTGCCCTTTCTGCACTTGCCCGAGGCCATCTAACCTAAAAAACCGCCCAGCCCACGCCACACAACCCCTGCTACCCGTGTAGCCGCTTGTTGCGTGTAGTGGACTCCTGACCTATCCAGCGGAACCCGAAACCCCACCACCCTATGGCGCAAGTCGAGGAATCTGCAGCCCACTTGGTCGCAGAACCGTCTCAGCCTCTGATTCAGACCCTCCACTCGGCTCTGTACCAAAGGTCCGCAGTCAGTCCTGTCAACGATGCTGCAGATGGTGAGCTCTGCTTTCATCCCGCTAGCGAGACTGGCAGTCTTCACCAAATCAGATAGCCGCCGGAAGCCAGAGAGGATTTCCTCCGATCCATAGCGACACACATCATTGGTGCCGACATGAGCGACCACCTGCAGATGGGTACACCCTGTACCCTTCATGGCATCCGGAAGGACCCTTTCCACATCTGGAATGACTCCCCCCGGTATGCACACGGAGTGCACTTTGGTTTTCTTCCCCTCCCTTGCTGCCATATCCCTAAGGGG
Organism: Schistocerca cancellata; assembly: GCF_023864275.1. Classification (NCBI taxonomy): domain Eukaryota; kingdom Metazoa; phylum Arthropoda; class Insecta; order Orthoptera; family Acrididae; genus Schistocerca; species Schistocerca cancellata. Next base: position 62,451,804 of record NC_064628.1, on the reverse strand, counting down.
CCCCATTACGCGCCTGACGTTGGAGCTCCCAACTACCAGTAAGCCCACCCTCTGCGACTGCCCGGATCTTGCAGACTGAGGGGCAACCTCTGGAACAGGACAAGCAGCCATGTCAGGCCGAAGATCAGTATCAGCCTGAGACAGAGCCTGAAACCGGTTCGTCAGACAAACTGGAGAGGCCTTCCGTTCAGCCCTCTGGAATGTCTTTCGCCCCCTGCCACGCCTTGTGACGACCTCCCACTCTACCACAGGTGAGGGATCAGCCTCAATGCGGGCAGTATCCCGGGCAACCACAGTCGTAGTCCGATCGGGGGATGCGTGAGACGAGCTGGCCGTCCCCGACAAACCCCCATCCGGACCCCCACAGTGATGCCCATTGGCAACAGCCTCAAGCTGTGTGACCGAAGCCAACACTGCCTGAAGCTGGGAGCGAAGGGATGCCAACTCAGCCTGCATCCGAACACAGCAGTTGCAGTCCCTATCCATGCTAAAAACTATTGTGCAAAGAACGTCTGAACTAATCTACAGAAAGCGCAAACAAAACGACACAAAATTGAAACGGTTATTAAAATACAAGATTGCCTAGTAAATGCAGTAATGCTGCCACTTGTGCACTGCTGACACACTGATCGGCGGCTGAAGGACACTACGCGATTTAACACTATTCAGGTACTAAAACGCGATGCTACAACTCTCAAATACTATAATACGTCCGTAATTTATGAATTAAACAATGCAAGTACCAAAAACACGCAAAGAAATTAAGAATTAAACTATGTAACAAATGAGTGAGCTAGGAGTATACGACTTGCTGCTGCAGCTGCTTATCCAACGGCGGCAGGGAGCACACTGACTGTGACCAACCGACACTGGCCGTTCAAAACAAAAACAGATGACAGACGACTACGCGAATTTACACTATTCAGGTACTAAAACGCGATGCTACAACTCTCAAATACTATAATACGCCCGAAATTTATGAATTAAACAATGCAAGTACCAAAAAACACGCAAAGAAATTAAGAATTAAACTATGTAACAAATGAGTGAGCTAGGAGTATACGACTTGCTGCTGCAGCTGCTTATCCAACGGCGGCAGGTTAGTTAGTTTTAAGTAGTTCTAAGTTCTAGGGGACTGATGACGATAGATGTTAAGTCCCATAGTGCTCAGAGCCATTTGAACCATTTTGGCCCCCGCTGACTTTTTTGTTTCCTCGGTTAAAAGGAGTCATGACAGGAAAACATTGGGGCACGACTGAAAGCATCCAGGCGCATGTTACATCAGCTCTAAAGGACATTCCGGAAAAGGCATTCCAGGATGCCTTCCAGGCACGGAAACACCGCTTCCAGAAGTGTATCGTCGCAAGAGGGTGCTATTTTGAAAATTTTTGATTATTTGTACGAGTATGTTCAATAAATGATTTTTTATGAATTTGGTGGCATTACTTATGGAACGCACCTTGTATTATAGGCCATAGACACGGAAATACTGCAGTGTGAGTTTGGTAACCGCGGTGTGACGCCTCCGTGAGTGTAGAGACGCCTTGACGTTGCAGGGCTGCCGCGGGTCGGCGCCGCCCGACTGCTCGTGCCGCTGCCGGCCGCCGCTGCTGCAGCTGCAGCCCGGCTCTCCCTGGTTCAACGCCTCCGTCCAGGTGGCCGGCGTGCACGACTGCGCCATGCCCTGCCGCGGCGTCTTCTTCACGCAGGTAACACACTCACACCCGTCCCGCCGTACGTCTGTTCGCAACAGTTACAAACTTCTATTTATTTATTTTTTGTATTTTTGTTTTTTGAGTCATCAGTCGTCTGACTGCTTTGTGCTGCCCGCCAAGAACTCCTCACCTGTGCCAAACCTCTTCATCTCACAGTAGCACTTGCAACCTACGTCCTCAAATATTTCCCGGGTGTCTTTCAGTCTCTGTTTTCGTCTACAGTTTTTATCTCTGCAGCTCCCTCTGGTACAGTGGAAGGTGTTCCACGATGTCTTAACAGATGCCTTATGTCAAAGCGGTAGGTGGATCAAAACAAAACGTCCAGACACTCTGTGACCAAAATGGTACTGAAACAGAGGATGACAGACTACAGGACGAAATACTAAATGTCTTTTTCCAAAGCTGTTTCACAGAGGAAGACTGCACTGTAGTTCCTTCTGTAGATTGTCGCACAGATGACAAAATGGTGCATATCGAAATAGACGACAGAGGGATAGAGAAACAATTAAAATCGCCCAAAAGAGGAAAGGCCGCTGGACCTGATGGGATACCAGTTCGACTTTACACAGAGTACGCGAAGTATCTTGCCCCCCTTCTTGCAGCGGTCTACTGTAGGTCTCTAGAAGAGCGTAGCGTTCTAAAAGATTGGAAAAGGGCACAGGTCATCCCCGTTTTCAAGAAGGGACGTCGAACAGATGTACAGAACTATAGACCTATATCTCTAACGTCGATCAGTTGTAGAATTTTGGAACATGTATTATGTTCTAGTATAATGACTTTTCTAGAGACTAAAAATCTGCTCTGTAGAAATCAGCATGGGTTTCCAGAAAGACAATCGTGTGAAACCCAGCTCGCGCTATTCGTCCACGAGACTCAGAGGACATAGACACGGGTTCCCAGGTAGATGTGTTTCTTGACTTCCACGACGCGTTCGATACAGTTCCCCACAGTCGTTTAATTAACAAAGTCAAAGCATATAGAATATCAGACAAATTGTGTGATGGGATTGAAGAGTTCCTAGATAACAGAACGCAACATGTCATTCTCAATGGAGAGAAGTCTTCCGAAGTAAGAGTGATTTCAGGTGTGCCGCAGGGGAGTGTCATAGGACCGTTGCTATTCACAATATACATAAATGACCTTTTGGATGACATTGGAAGTTCACTGAGGCTTTTTGCGGATGATGCTGTGGTATATCGAGAGGTTGTAACAATGGAAAATTGTACTGAAATGCAGGAGGATCTGCAGCGAATTGACGCATGCTGCAGGGAATGGCAATTGAATCCCGATGTAGACAACTGTAATGTGCTGCGAATACATAGACAGAAAGATCCCATATCATTTAGCTACAATATAGCAGATCAGCAACTGGAAGCAGTTAATTCCATAAATTATCAGGGAGTAGGCATTAGGAGTGATTTAAAATGGAATAATTATATAAAGTTGATCGTCGGTAAAGCAGATGCCACACTGAGATTCATTGGAAGAATCCTAAGGAAATGCAGTCCGAAAACAAAGGAAGTAGGTTACAGTACGCTTGTTCGCCCACTGCTTGAATACTGCTCAGCAGTGTGGGATCCGTACCAGATAGGGTTGATAGAAGAGATAGAGAAGATCCAACGGAGAGCAGCGCGCTTCGTTACAGGATCATTTAGTAATCGCGAAAGCGTCACGGAGTTGGTAGATAAACTCCTGTGGAAGACTGCAGGAGAGACGCTCAGTAGCTCGGTACGGGCTTTTGTTAAAGTTTCGAGAACATACCTTCACTGAAGAGTCAAGCAGTATATTGTTCCCTCCTACGTATATCTCGCGAAGAGACCATGAGGATAAAATCAGTGAGATTAGAGCCTACACAGAGGCATACCGACAATCCTTTTTTCACGAACAATACGAGACTGGAACAGAAGGGAGAACCGACAGAGGTACTCAAAGTACCCTCAGCCACACACCGTCAGGTGCCTTGCGGAGTAGGGATGTAAATGTAGATGTAGATGCCACCCCTTCCTCTTGTCATTGTTTTCCATACACTGTATTCCTTTCCTCGCCGATTACCCGGAAAACCACCTCATTCCTTACGTTATCAGTACACTTAATTTTCAGCATCCTTCTATAGCACCGCATCTCAAATGCTTCGGTTCTCTTCTGTTCCGGTTTTGTCACAGTCCACGTTTCACTACCCTACAATGATCTGCTCCAAACACACATTCTCAGAAATTTCTTCTTAAAATTATGGCCTCTCCTCTGCATTTAACAGTACAATTCCCATCCCACTCTTAATGTCACCACATATGCTTTTAATTTCACCGAAGATTGTTTTGACTTTACTAAGTGCTGAGTCAGTCTTTCTGACAATCATTTCTTTTTTGATCTCTTCTAATTTTTCGTGCAGCCATCTCGCCTTTGCTTCCCTACACTTCCTATTTGCTTCATTCCTAAGTGTCTTGTATTGCTGTATTCCTGGATCTCTCTGAACATTTTTATACTTCCTTCTTTCATCAAATTCAAGTGGCTCTAAGCACTATGGTACTTAAAGTCGGAGATCATCAGTCCCCTAGACCTAGAACTACTTAAACGTAGGTAACCTAAGGACATCACAAACATCCATGCCCGAGGCAGGATTCGAACCTGAGACCGTAGCAGCAGCGCGGTTCCGGACTGAAGCGCCCAGAACAGCCAGCTTCTGTCATCGACCAGCCGAAGTTTCTTCTGTTACCCATAGTTTCTTCGCAGTTACCTTCTTTGTACCTATGTTTTTCTCTCGAACTTCGGTGATTGCCCTTTTCAGAGTTGTCCAATTATCTTCAGCCGAACTGCCTGCTGAGCTCTTCCTCATCCCAGTATCTATAGCCTCAGAAAACTTCAAGCGTATCTCTTCATTTTTTAGTACTTCTATATCCCACTTCTTTGCGCATTGATTATTCCTGACTAGTCTCTTAAACTTCAGCCTACTCTTCATCACTATTAAATTGTGATCTGAATCTATATCTGCTCCCTGGGTATGCCTTACAATCGAATATCTGATTTCGGAATCTTGCCTGTAATAATGTAACACATAACTGACATCTTCCTGTATCTTCCTGCCTTTCCAAGTATACTTCCTCCTCTTGTGATTCTTAAACAGAGTATTTGCTATTAGTAGCTCAAATTTATTTCAGGTCTTAATTAGTGCCGGCCGTTGTGGCCGAGCGGTTCTAAACGCTTCAGTTCGGAACCGCGCTGCTGCTACGGTCACAGGTTCGAATCCTGCTTCACGCATGGATGTGTGTGATGTCCTTAGGTTAGTTAGGTTTAGGTAGTTCTAAGTCTAGGGGACTGATGACCTCCGATGTTAAGTCCCATAGTCCTGAGAGCCATTTGAACCATGTAGCGCGCTCACTTCCGATCTCACGCCCGCGAGAATGAAATACTCGCAACATCTCTCATATCTCCTAAACCGCTCGAGACATCGAAACGAAAAGTTTGGCGAATGATAGCCCACAAGGAGGAGAGTGTTTTGCCAGTTCTTAAACACAGGAACTTTCTTATCTATGGCGATATATCAGTACTTATACTTCCCTTTTCATTTATTTCACACCAGTGACTGTAATTTTTAAGAGTTATCGACAGCTAGCGAAACAAGAGCTTACTAGTATGAAAATAAAAATGAAATTTCTTCTTTTATGTTACTGCAAACCGACAGTATGAGGTTTTCCGTAAGCTATTGAGCTCTGTGATTGCCTATTACTTGTTTAATCAGGCACTGTGTTTCGGAATTCTGTCGCAATGGCTGCTGTGAGATAAGTTTGGCAAAATTCACTGTGACAAAGCAAGTACAATTAAACCTGTCACCAAGAGAAATGTGGCCGTTACTCATAAATGGTGACGCTTCTTCGAATGAGAAAAGGTTAACAACTCACACATAAATAGATTGCCAATTCCGTTGGAATTTTGGTGGAATCCACGTAACCCATCGTATTTTTAACACTGAGCGACTGGAATGGAAACTTACCAAAGGATTTTATTCCTTCTCTTGATCTGAGCAGTGTTAAAATAATGACGAGCGTTCCTTCAGGCAGAATGATAGGCACATGCCAGATACTGTTTACTCACCTAGGGCTTGCCAAACTGACAGTGTGTGATCGCGAATAAAATAATTGTTATTGAGAAAAATAAACAACTGATCTGTCGCACAACACAATGGTCAGTGTGTTGTCAGCAGCGGGGGGATAATGCGCGCGACAGGAATGCACAAGCTAGCCATGTGTGCCTTGTGAGTTGGAGTTCGAAAAACATTGTCATGAAAGCAGATCTGCCTTTGTCAGCAGTACATTTCAACAAATTAAATATATCTAGTCATAAGACTCTTTTAGGATATTCCTACTTTCGTAATAATACCGACCATTTTCTTAATTTGTGTAGCCTGTTGTATAATTAGTTTATTAATGCTGATAATGTGCGTGCAACAATTGAAATGCTTTTTCTCATCACGGCGAACCAATTAAAACATTGTTATTTGTGATTGTTTTTCGACTGTTTCTAGCCTGCAAAGGAAATATATTGTTCACATGCTTGTAGTACAGTGTGTCGTATTACATTATTACATCCACATCAGAGTAATCACAGGGAGACTTCTATACTTCAGATCTTTGACGCTTTTTACCAGGAGCACAAAGGGATCACACCCGTGGAGATGATCCCTTTCTAAATTATTGTAACAGATCGTACAGATAGGCCAGCATACTAGGCAGCGAGAAGATAACCTTGTTTTACTTTCTTACCTTGATTCTTAATCACATGATTTTATAATATTCCTTGTTTCCTTTTCACTACCCTCTGTCCCTTTTTGCGATCTGAAAACATCGCGGAGGCATATGATACAATTCCAGCGGCCAATGGCTCATCAGTTACTGAAGTAGGCATTTTTCTTGACAGAAGAAAAACAAAACAAAACTATACAGATATAAATAACAGAAAAGTATGATGTACTAACGAAGAAAGCTGGAGCCTTTACATGGCGAAAAACGAAACACTACCCAAAGACAATAAAATTTTGTACACAGTAAGGCAACAACACAAGGCAAAATTTATCGTATGGGCAATACTACCACTGCTTATATGAGCCGCTCCGATGTGAGCACATGGCCGGGCTGCTTTTCCGCTCCCCGCCTCAAATTTCCCACGGTGCTAGCGAGGCGCGCGCGGCGCGAGAAACTGTGCCTCAACCACAACGCCGCGCGACCTGGCCCAGGCGCGTGTCGCGTCCCAGTCGCGTCGCGTCGCAATTTGCGCGGTCCCATTTGAACCTGTGATGTTACAAAAACAGCGACTCAATTTGCGCCTAGCCTGAGGGAGGTACGGTGTTAAGTGTCTTCCGCCGAATTATCTGGAATGAAGGCACCGAGCTGCTGTCGGAATTAGCAGCGGGTCGAGCTGCAGTTGTTTCTGGTGACCGACCTGGTTTCATCACATGGGCGGCTGTGAAGTGGTAGTAGTAGACGTCTCTCAGCTCAAGGGTCGCTGACCGCCACCTGTAGAACTCCAGTATGTGCCGTAATGCCCGTTCTGATAATCTGTCGCTGGCTTCAAGTTATGTTTAACTTCTTCTCTTTACAGATGGTCTGGCAGAGACATTGGTGGTATGAGTCTGTATTCTGGCTGTTCAGGAACAGTGCACAACGAAAAAAGCCTCATCATCATTCTGAAAATCCCTTATGCGCAATGATTGCTTTGTCGATGAAACGTGACGAATCAGTGGGTGTCATATCACAAGAATATGGGGTGAGACGACATTTGATAGCGGAGTGGACTGGGTTTGCACAAGTGCTCCTTGCTATAATAATGCTGCTTGCAATAGCATTGTGTTTCACCACCAAGCCCATCTAGATACAATAGCACAACCGCTTAGTCAATGACCGATGGGGTACTACCGAAACCCAGTGCACTTCGATGGCATTGCGGCAAGTGGACTACATGATAGCTGGGGCAACTGCTCGTCAAGAAGCCGAGCCGAACGCTTATAAAACCTAGCAGTATAACGGCCGTGTGGCATCGAATCGGCGACGACTGTAGGGCAGACTACTACATTGAGGCCATCGTCCTCACCCACCTTCTGTTGGAGCAGCTAGCTCTGTTTATCATTCTATGGGACCAACAAGAACACCAACAGGCTGAGGATCGAACTCGGGTCTTCCGAGCTACTGATCCTCTGGGCGTCCAATACCAGACGCCCACAGCCACACGCGATGCTGGGGTTCGTACTCGGATGCCATCAATGCTGACACACACCACGGTAAACCGCCAGTCCGCCTATGTGGCGGCACAGCCACGCCAGACCGACGCGCCAGCTCTTGACACAGCTCTGTCGCCGCTGCCCTCGAATGCCGACCGCGCAAGGTCGCCATGCTACGCAGCAGCACTGGACATGGCGAGCGCAGGCGTCTTCATGATGAATAACAGCCCTTTGAAGACCGTGGATTCGACAGCCCTCGTCCCCGCCCACCGGATGTGGTTGTGAGACTTGTGTAGTAAACTCACAAATTAAAGAATGAAGCAACTGTCTGAAAGGTGTAAGTGACTGGAACTGTCCATGCTTGCCACTAGGGAACCCATCACTGTACAATAGTACACTACTGGCCATTAAAATTGCTATACCAAGAAGAAATGCAGATGATAAACGGGTATTCATTTGACAAATATATTATATTAGAACTGACATGTGATTACATTTTCACGCAATTTGGGTGCATAGATCCTGAGAAATCAGTACCCAGAACAACCACCTCTGGCCGTAATAACGGCCTTGATCCGCCTGGGCATTGAGTCAAACAGAGCTTGGATGGCGTGTACAGGTACAGCTGCCCATGCAGCTTCAACGCGATAACACAGTTGCTCGGCCACCATTGACCAGACGTTTTCAATTGCTGAGAGATCTGGAGAATGTGCTGGCCAGGGCAGCAGTCGATCATTTTCTGTATCCACAAAGGCCCGTACAGGACCTGCAACATGCGGTCGTGCATTATTGTGCTGAAATGTAGGATTTCGCAGGGATCGAATGAAGGTAGAGCCACGGGTCGTAACACATCTGAAATGTAACGTCCACTGTTCGAAGTGCCGTCAATGCGAACAAGAGGTGACCGAGACGTGTAACCAATGGCACCACATACCATCAAGCCGGGTGATACGCCAGTATGGCGATGACGAATACACCTTCCAATGTGTGTTCACCGCGTTGTCGCCAAATACGGATGCGACCATCATGATGCAGTAAACAGAACCTGGATTCATCCGAAAAAATGACGTTTTGCCATTCGTGCACCTAGGTTCGTCGTCCAGTACACCATCGCAGGCGTTCCTGTCTGTGATGCAGCGTCGAGGGTAACCGCAGCCACGGTCTCAGAGCTGATAGTCCATGCTGCTGCAAACGTCGTCGAAGTGTTCGTGCAGATGGTTGTTGTCTTGCAAACGTCCCCATCTGTTGACTCAGGGATCGAGACGTGGCTGCACGATCCGTTATAGCCATGCGGATAAGATGCCTGTCATGTCGACTGCTAGTGATACGAGGCCGTTGGGATCCAGCACCGATTCTATATTCTACCAACAGTCATTGGCTCTCGACCAACGCGAACAGCAATGTCGCGATACGATAAACCGCAATCGCGATAGGCTACATTCCGACCTTTATCAAAGTCGGAAACGTGATGGTACACATTTCTCCTCCTTACACGAGGCATCACAACAACGTTTCACCAGGCAACGCCGATCAACTGCTGTTTGTGTATCAGAAATCGGTCGGAAACTTTGCTCATGTCAGCTCGTTGTAGGTGTCGCCACCGGCGCCAACCTTTTGTGAATGCTCTGAAAAGCATCTTCTTCCTGTCGGCTAATTTTTGCGTCTGTAGCACATTATCTTCGCGGTGTAGCAATTTTAATGGCCAGTAGTGCAGATTGATTTCGTATATTAAATACGTTTTGTTGTAACCGTATTTCCTAAGATGTGGTAAAATCAGTAGCCGATGTTGCTGTGCATGGGATCCTGACCCCCTGTGTGTGTGAGCATTTCGCCGACCCCAGTTCTGCGACTGCTCGAACGTCAACGTGCACCGTCTAGTAACGCGCCGTGTGGTGTGGTGTGGCACAGGAGGAGAAGGAGTTCGCGGCGGTGTGGATCAGCCTGTGGTCGGGGCTGTGCTTCGTGTCGACGCTGATGACGCTGACGACGTTCCTGATCGAGCCGGAGCGCTTCCGCTACCCGGAGCGGCCGATCGTCTTCCTGTCGGGCTGCTACTGCGTGGTGAGCGCCGGCTACCTGGCGCGCGCGCTGCTGGGGCCCGAGGCGGCCGCCTGCGACGGCCCGCTGCTGCGCCACGGCCAGGCGTCGCCGCCCGGGCTCTGCGCGCTCGTCTTCCTGCTCATCTACTTCTTCGGCATGGCCTCCTCCATCTGGTCAGTACGGCCCTCTGGCCTAATCTTTCACGTTATTTTGCCAATTTTTACTAAGAATATGCAAGCTAGGTTGCAAAAACAGCGTAAGCTTTATTGACGCGTTTCGCTTTTTTTTTTTTTTTTTAAGCATCTTCAGAATTCATACAGTAACTGCGGGTAACGCATTAGTCATATGTGTGGCCCTATCTAAGCACAGCTTCATACCTTCGGTAAAGGTGCGCAACAAAATTTCGACTACTTATGACTAGTTCCTTACCTGCCGTTCCCGTACGAATTCTGAAGATGCCTCAAAGACGAAACGCAAGCTTATGATGTCTTTGCAACCTAGATTGTTTTCCCTACTGACAATATAGAGGGGTCCAAAAAAAATGCATCCACAATGCATAACTGGCAAACTACACTCCTGGAAATTGAAATAAGAACACCGTGAATTCATTGTCCCAGGAAGGGGAAACTTTATTGACACATTCCTGGGGTCAGATACATCACATGATCACACTGACAGAACCACAGGCACATAGACACAGGCAACAGAGCATGCACAATGTCGGCACTAGTACAGTGTATATCCACCTTTCGCAGCAATGCAGGCTGTTATTCTCCCATGGAGACGATCGTAGAGATGCTGGATGTAGTCCTGTGGAACGGCTTGCCATGCCATTTCCACCTGGCACCTCAGTTGGACCAGCGTTCGTGCTGGACGTGCAGACCGCGTGAGACGACGCTTCATCCAGTCCCAAACATGCTCAATGGGGGACAGATCCGGAGATCTTGCTGGCCAGGGTAGTTGACTTACACCTTCTAGAGCACGTTGGGTGGCACGGGATACATGCGGACGTGCATTGTCCTGTTGGAACAGCAAGTTCCCTTGCCGGTCTAGGAATGGTAGAACGATGGGTTCGATGACGGTTTGGATGTACCGTGCACTATTCAGTGTCCCCTCGACGATCACCAGTGGTGTACGGCCAGTGTAGGAGATCGCTCCCCACACCATGATGCCGGGTGTTGGCCCTGTGTGCCTCGGTCGTATGCAGTCCTGATTGTGACGCTCACCTGCACGGCGCCAAACACGCATACGACCATCATTGGCACCAAGGCAGAAGCGACTCTCATCGCTGAAGACGACACGTCTCCATTCGTCCCTCCATTCACGCCTGTCGTGACACCACTGGAGGCGCGCTGCACGATGTTGGGGCGTGAGCGGAAGACGGCCTAACGGTGTGCGGGACCGTAGCCCAGTTTCATGGAGACGGTTGCGAATGGTCCTCGCCGATACCCCAGGAGCAACAGTGTCCCTAATTTGCTGGGAAGTGGCGGTGCGGTCCCCTACGGCACTGCGTAGGATCCTGCGGTCTTGGCGTGCATCCGTGCGTCGCTGCGGTCCGGTCCCAGGTCGACGGGCACGTGCACCTTCCGCCGACCACTGGCGACAACATCGATGTACTGTGGAGACCTCACGCCCCACGTCTTGAGCAATTCGGCGGTACGTCCACCCGGCCTCCCGCATGCCCGCTATACGCCCTCGCACAAAGTCCGTCAACTGCACATACGGTTCACGTCCACGCTGTGGCGGCATGCTACCAGTGTTAAAGACTGCGATGGAGCTCCGTATGCCACGGCAAACTGGTTGACACTGACGGCGGCGGTGCACAAATGCTGCGCAGATATCGCCATTCGATGGCCAACACCGCGGTTCCTGGTGTGTTCGCTGTGCCGTGCGTGTGATCATTGCTTGTACAGCCCTCTCGCAGTGTCCGGAGCATGTATGGTGGGTCTGACACACCGGTGTCAATGTGTTCTTTTTTCCATTTCCAGGAGTGTAATTGACGGAGTTGTCCCATCTTTGGTAGTGTAATAGTTTGTAATTCCGGCAATCGCCACACAAGCGTTGTATTGCGTTGTTTTGTTTTGTCAGATGACAGTAGCCAGATAGTCAGTGTTTTGTTCTTAGTTGCACCTAGTTACTCGAGTAAACATGGCTAGCATAAGGCGTACGTTCGATGAGTATCCACCACGTTCCCCAGACCTAACTCCTCTGGACTTATACCTGTGGGGAACACTAAAGGACGTCGTTTATCGACAAAAGCCACGCACATTGGATGAACTTCGAGAATCCATCGTACATTCATGTGCAAATATCCAACTGAACACGTTGCAGTTAGTAGTTCATGCTGCAGTTCGGCGGTATCGTTTGTGTGTGGATGTTAATGGTGACCATTTAGAACACCTACAGTGATATCTTTAATTTGGACTTGAAGCTACTCTTTCACCAAAAATGAGACAACTCCGTCAACTAGTTTGCAAGTTATGGACTTTTAAACAGTGGATACATTTTTTGGACCCCTCTGTATATCAATGTTGCTGCTCCACGGCCATAGAGTGGGACGATGTATAAGTGTTTTCTACGTTCGTGTTCACGTCTCACTGCATAAAACAGAAGACTTCTCAAAGACGTATTTACCAAAGTGTTTCGTAATTGTTCAAACGAGTTCAACACTCATTGCTATAGGAAAACTATTGTATAACACTGAGTACCATAATCCCACAATTCGCTTGGGTAACTCTTATGTTGCTTCATTCTTTCCAATTTAGTTCGTAAAATAAATAAAATTATTCGTAAATAAAACAACTCCTTTCTTTATGAGTAATTCTTATATACTCGCTGCTTGTTTATCGTCTCGTAACAGGAAATGCCATCATCGTTATTAACCTACATCAATATAATACATTTGTAAGGTTGCTGTGCATTTTAATATTATGTACTAGTCTCAAAGGTAGTGTTAAATAAGCTCTGATACTTCAATGATATGCAGAAAAGAAATATGTAATACCCAAAACGATAGTAACGTTATGTGACTCGACAATACGTGGAACAACAGTCACACACAGCAGACTTCCACAAATTCAGCGCAATACAAAGAGTGGGGCTGCATATTGAAATATCGTACGTATTACAGGAGTGAACAGTTTCATGAAGGCGGCAGATTACTCGCAATATTTGTGTTAGCTTTCCGCTTATAACGTCCCACTGAGCTATGCGGCTGCCTCCACGGTTGTGAAAGTATATTTTCACAGTGCAAAAGTATTTAACTAGTTGAAAGATCACACTATCGTCTGCAAATTTTCTGAACTTTCTGCAGGCGTTTCCATACGCATCACAAAGTTACTTTATATATTCTAATCTCTGCCCTTCTCTACAATGTTTACCCTCTCTATGGCCCCGTCTAGTACCATGAAAGCTGTTCCCTGATGTCTCAACACATGCCTTCTCATCTTGTCCCTATTACACTTAGTACTTTCCCCGACGATTCTGTGCAGAGTCTATTCGTTTCTTATCTTGTCAGTCGACTTGATTTTCAGCTCACTTCTATAACATAACATGTAAAATGCTTCGACTCTCCTCTTTTTCATTTTTTTCCATACTCTTATTCTCTTCCTATTTACATTCCTAGAAACAAAGACAACAAGGTCACTGAAGTAGTAAATATCTCAGGACCCTTTGTTGGGGGTTAATTATTACTTTGAGACAAAGGGAGCGTTGCACATAGACATTCGTAGGAGTGCTGCAGTGTATTTCATTACTAGACACTGCACCGACATTGTGCTACCGATGAGCACCTCTCAGTGCATGTATTTGCAAGTGGTGGGGGCTGCGATGCCCTTGTCGGGTCTGCCGCAACTCTGACAACAATAATTCCGGTGAGCACGCCTCACGTCACACTTAACTTGACGCTTGACACTTAACTGAAGGACATTTCGTTGGTCCGATATGAGTGAATATTCAGCACCAGAGTGCTGACCGCGATGTTCCTGACGAGATGATGATGATGATGATGATGATGATGATGATGATGATGTGCACCTCTCGTAGTGGATCGACTTGACGGTGAACTGAAAAACATAAAGAAATCTAGGTCCAGTTAAGCTGGTTTTAGTGATGATTCGATGTAGGGCTTTGGCCGGTTGATTTAGCGCTTATCCCCTGCACTTCCCCCCGCCCTCCCCTACAACCTTCTTCTTCTTCTTCTTCTTCTTTTGCGGCTTGATTAAATTAACATGAGGGATGTTATGGTGGCATGTTTATTTCTTTATTTACATTTTCTGCGTGTAGGCCATCAAGCTGATGACTTTTGCAAACGTCATACATTGGTTGAGTAGATTAATATAGATAACACTTACATACAGTGGCGGTTAATACATTCATCTTTATTCTAATTATATGTTACAACAGAGGGCAAGTAGATTAGAATTCACTGAGTGATTATAAACATTTATTTACTAAGAAGGCTTTTAACTCCCTGTGGAACAACTTTGGTTCACAAGTTGTCAAAATATGTGGCAGCTCTTGAACCGTATCTGACGATTAATATAAGGACTATTGTCAGTTATTTTTCTGCCAACAAAACTTGACCGCTTCGTCGGTTATCTCTTTCCTGTCTCAGCAGGTGAAAATTGGATAGGACTTGGTGAGGTCTGCCCACGAGATAAACTCCTGATACTTGAATTCCCAATTAAAGGGTTAAAGCCCACTTTGGAAGGGAGAGTGTTGAAATGGGAGAAGAGGAATGTCAGTAAAGGTAAAAGGATAGGGATAGTCGTGGTGTGGATAGGTGTCGTCGTGGATAGACACGGCGATCTTATTGAGCGTCGCCCTCAAACTGTTCTTGTCCGGCAAGCCTGGCAGCGAAGTGTGAACCGTGAATTTACTTTCAAAACTTTTCTTAAGAATTTACTTTATCTACTAGCGATTCATCAAGAACATTAACACATTTAATCACACTATGTGAGCGTGGAAGTAGTTGCCAGTGGGTGATGAAAACAAATCAGACTTCTTTCAACAAATGGAAATTTTATTCCTAAAAACCCTTTTTTAGCAACAGATTTAAAATTATAATCAGAAAGCACCCTCTAAATATCAAGTTACAATTTATTCAGAGGCAGAAAGAACAAAATTTTGACTGTATGAGCTTTCGGGCAGAGAACCTTGCCGCTCCCTTTTGACACGGCCGTAGTTATGACAGCTCACAACAGCCTCTGAAAGACTACACTGGTGCAAATCTGCAACACACCAGATTACTTTAAACTAAGAGTTTTCACAATTTACACAAGCACACGAACTATGCACCCCCCGTAGGAGGGATGGAAATGGTACGAAACACTAACAATTAAAATATTAACTTGCCACTGAAAGTGCAACTTGATTTTAAAAAAAACTCTTACGGTGGAAGGGTAGCAACTTTATATACTAAAATGACCATTTAAATAAAAACCTATAAAATACAGTCTTACATAAAATATACAAGGTTGGCCAAACATGCTCTACATTACACATATACCGCCTCTCAAGATGATAGGCAAGATAAAAACCTATTTCAGGAATTCGTTAACACCGAATGCGACAAACAAGACAGAGGCAGCTACTAACGTATGGCAGATTGACAGGTAGATTACTGAACAACCCGATCCGCAGGTTTCTCTAACCCGCTCCTACTCCACAAGGTAAAAACGGACCACCCAAAACGTAAATAACCACCTTCCCGCGGGTGGGCAAACGGAGAAGAATGGTGGGACGACCCCAAAACAAAGCGGCTGGTGACGTCACAAAGTTAACAAGTAGAATTTAACAAGTAAATGACACAACATATCTCCAGTCACTTGACTTCTAACAAACTGCGATTTCTGACGAAGACCTGGCGCAGCACCCCCAACGCTCTCCCGAACCGTCCGCTGCCAGCCGCTTCAACAGACGCAGGAAGGCGCGCCGATCTCTTGTCTCACTGCGTCGCAGCTCGCACCGGCCAGACCGATGTCGTGGGTTGACTCCTGTTGCTCTCGTCGTGTCGGCGGCGAAGCCACCCCCCCCCCCCCATCCCCCCTCGATATACGGCGCGGCCCACTGGACTTACGTGGCGACCTCACAAGCGCCGACGCTCGAGGCGGACAAGTCATCTTGTGTCCCAGTGCGCGACCGACCAACCGATCGATGCAACCGCCAATGACCCTTGCCTGAGCAACTCGACCAGACTGGCGGCCTAATACATACTAGCACTCCGGACGACAGACAGACGCTGACTGCCCCACACTGACCCGGTTGACCAACTGACCCCTGGCGAGCTCATAGCGCCCCTTAAATGCACGTGAACAGGCAACCTTTCCCCTTTTCCACCAGAGGGGCGCCAGAGGGGCGCCACCGCCAGAAACGAAGGGCGACTGTTTCACACAACGCGCTGCGACGCGCTCTTCAAAACAGCAATTTTTACCACAGCTCAAACTGGGTCACAAAAAGAGTGCGACCTTCCCCGAGCATTCTAATTTTTCCTCTGGTATGTCCTTACTTCTGACTGGCAGGTTTTGATTCGTGTTAAAAGCACAATCTCGAGTGACGATTAATTTGTTCGCACGTACAGTGGACTCGTAAGCATTGTCAGGTCCCTATAACAGTTACCTCGATCGACAGGCAAGTACGCGTGCTGGGCGCGCATCCAGTCCCTCCAGCTACTGCATACAGTAGCACTCGGGAGCCCTCCTTGACGTCACTGTCTGACTCCAGGCAGCTTGTGCAGACTCGCCGGAGGATAAGTGATTGGATTTTGAGCAGCTGGAGGACGGAGTGAGAAGGAGACGGGTTTGCAGGTGGGTGGTGCTGTCGCTGACGTGGTTCCTGGCGGCGGGCCTCAAGTGGGGCAACGAGGCGATCGCGGGCTACGCCCACTACTTCCACCTGGCGGCGTGGCTGGTGCCGACGCTCAAGTGCGTGGCCGCGCTGCTGCTCGCCGCCGTCGACGGCGACCCCGTGGCCGGCGTCTGCTCCGTCGGCAACCAGAACCCCGCGCACCTGCGCCTCTTCGTGCTCGGCCCGCTCGTGCTCTACCTGCTGGTACGTACTACACTCTCGACTGTCACAAAGAAAAAATGTCACGCAATTAATTTTTGATTGTTTATACGAGGGGCGTTCAGTAAGTATTCCCGCTAGCCCGCTAGGTGAATACCGGGCTCGTCCCCACGTCCCGCCTAAGTTACCCGCTTCGCAGACATCTGAACACGTTCGCACTATTCCATGGATCACACTAGACGCAGACAGCTAGGGGAACACTAATTCCGTCCAGGAGACGGGGATACGGGGTGGCGACATATTTTGGGCCAATTTCGGTTGAAAAAAAATACGGAATTTGTTGTGGGACACCGTGGAATACTCCCGTTTCAGCCTCCATAGTTTCACCAAGTTCCGATATGTGGCGGTGCTGCACGTCGTCTTCAAAATGGTGTCTGTAACGGAATTACGAGGCGTGTTTATTAAGGGGCTCCGGAACGCCCTATACTTCCAATGTTAAAATAACGCTTATAAATTACATCTTTCCTCACAAAGTATTTGAGGTACGAAGTTGAACTTTTTACAGATTATTTATTGGAATATGGGCTACAACTTAACACAGGGATTTTACAAAATTTTAGTTCAGTTATTAAAGATGATTTTTTTTTCAATTGTAATGAAAATTCACATTTTTTGCAATTTTTTATTTATATATTCAAAAATATAGTTTTTTGGAAAAAGGCTGTGTTAAATTATGCAGAAGGTACTGTGTAACATTTACTGAAAGTTTGAAACAAATATGTTTGGAAGATCCTAAGAAAACATGTAATTAGTATGAGAAAATAAAAGTTTTGGGAATCGAGCGACAAAGATTGCATTAACTTTTTAGTGCATTCCAGGTCCATAGGATGGATTATCTTCATCCTCTGCAAACTCCTCCTCCAGCTTCCTCTTGTTCCTCCTCCTGTTTACTCTTGCTTGTATTTCTACACTCTTTACAGCCCTGTCTGCAGCCCGAAGGCGTTCCTTGTCTAAAGCAAGCATCGCTCGTACCATGTTAGAACCTATCTTCATTCCCATATTTCTAAATACCTCGCACCTTACAATGTTGCCATCATTGAAAGTCGCAACAGCATCATACACACCAAAGTGAAGTGTTTCTATTCCAACAAATACAGTCTTGGGGATTCTCGACCATATAACACTATTTACACTTTCATTGGGGTTTTGAGTTTTTCCGTGAATACACTTTTTCAACAGTGCAGGTGCTGCTAAGTCTCTGAAATGTAGATCACACTTCAAAAAAAATTTAAAAATAGTTGTAGTCTTCGGAATTGAATAAATTATATATCTATTAAAAGGTAATAGTCTGCAGATTCAGAAAACGCAAAAAAGTAAAAATTGAAGTTTTCATGAGTTTGAGCCTTTCCGGAGCCCCTTAAGTAAGTACCATTTTGAAATTAAAAAAATACGTGCTAAGATATCTCAATAATTTTATTTTTACATGAAAGCCTGTACCTTGCAGACATCTAGTTAAGAGGGGTATACACTAAGTAATGCAATAATTTTTTTTCTGAAAGGTTGTTGGTTTCTTCCAGGATTCCAATATATCATATTATTCGTCATTCTTTTGGCTACAAAACACTATTTTTCAAGTAATCTCCGTTCAGTGCGGCAGCCTTACACTGTATACCCGCGTGGTACCAGTCTATTGGTATACGTCAGAGCCATCGTCTCGCTGCATCAATAGTCTCCCCCATCCACGTACTGCTTCCTGAAGAATGGGGCAAACAGATGGAAGGTTAGAAATCCGGGCCGCAGAGTGGATAAGGAACAATAGTCCAACGAGCTTTGTGAGCTGCTCTCGGGTGCGCAGAAGAGTGTGAGGCCTCGTGTTGTGACGAAGGAGGAGAAGTTTGTTTGCATGCGTCGATCACCTCGAATGAGGGTGTTCGCACGTTTCAAGACTGCAGGAGCCACAGCTGTGTACGGCCGGCGGGCACGCCACAGACCGGACACTCCCGTGCAACCTTGTTGCGATGACGACGTACGCCTCACCCAGTGAGTCACTATGCTTTCGTTCATTGCCAGATTTCCGTAGACATTGTGCAAGCGGCTATCGATATCTCCGATGGTCCGTTTTTCTTTCAAAAGAAAGCATGACACCTCTTTCCTTACAACATACGAGGCGTGTTTTTTTTAAGTAAGTACAGTTTTGAAATTAAAAAAAAGACGTGCTAAGATATCTCAATAATTCTATTTTTACATGAAAGCCTGTACCTTAATCTACGCACTGACGCCATTACAGTCTGATTCTTCCTTGTTTAAGTTGTGTACTGGGTGTTTAAGATGCCTCCGATAATCGTGAGTCCCGCCGACTGTGAAGTATTGGCTGTTATAAGATTTCTTAGTGTTAAAGGCCTAAAAGCGATCGATATTCATCGTGAGATCAGTGCAGTTTACGGAGAAAACATTATGAGTGTCGGCATGGTAAGAAAGTGGGTGAGAGCATTTAAAGATGGCGGCACAAATGTGCATGATGAACAACGGAGTGGGCGTCCTTCTGTCGTTAATTTTGAAAGTTTGGTACAGGAAGTGGACAATAAGGTGAGAGAAAACAGACGATTTACGATTTCCTCCTTGTGGGATGACTTTCCTAATGTTTCTCGTAGTGTTTTGTATGGCATTGTGACCGAGCACTCGAATTACCGAAAATTGTGCGCACGTTGGGTATCGAAAATGTTGACGGATGTGCACAAAACCAAACGTTTAGACAGTGCATTGACTTTCCTTGAGCGGTACCACAACGACGGTGATGATTTCTTAAGCCAAATTGTTAGGGACGATGAAACATGGGTGGCCTACGTCATACCAGAATCAAAGCAACAGTCCATGGAAGTTGAGCAAGGGTATTGTTTTGCTGCAAGACAATGCCCGTCCGCAAGTGGCGAATCAGACCGAAGATCTCATCACATCTTTTCGATGGGAAACTCTAGATCATCCTCCGTACAGACTCGATCTTGCGCCCAGTTACTACCATCTGGTCCTGCACTTGAAGAAACACCTGGGCCGTCAGCGACTTTGAGACGATGACGAAGTCAAAACAGTGGTGATGCAGTGGTTAACGAGTCAGGCGCCAGACTTCTACGAGGAGGGTATTCAAAAACTGGTACAACGTTATGACAACTGCCTCAATATTGAGGAAATTATGTAGAAAAGTTGAAATCCCCACATCACAGTAAATTAGCATCCCGCTAGAGAGCCAAAACAGAATGGCACAGCCCATTTATATAACTGAATATCGTGTAATAATTCACTTTCTGCATTTGAAGGGAAACAGATATGCAACAATCCATGCTGAGTAGATGAAAATGCACTGAACAATGTATTGTTGCATGGCAATGGTTAGATGTCGCAAACGAATGCAGTGGGGTCCAAAAAGTCTGAACGACGAAGAGGGAAGTGGCAGAGCCTCTCTCTGTGAAGAAGGGGAGTCCGTACAGAAGTGGAGGCATCGTTGCTCGGAGACCGGCTTGTCACAATTGAGGCGATACTGGAAAAGTGGAAATTTGCCGTAGATCAGTACTGAACGTCTCGCAAGACATTTTGAACGCAACAAAGATCGTAGCCCGCTGCCTTCCACGGCTGATCCGCCTCCGCTCTAAAAGCCCACCATATCGAGACAGCAGCGGAAATGCTGTAAATGTGTCGGAAGACTTCGTCTGCTGCCTGTTCACCACGGACTATGGTGGGAGTGCCGAGGCAAGGGAGTAAGGCAGGCAGTGGAAACATGGCGATTAAAAGGCGTCACTACAAAAGCTGAGACTATGTTAGAAAAAGCTCAGAGCGCAGCTGTGAGGGGGGGGGGGGGGTGTACAGGACATGACACAGTCACACGTACTGTCTCTCTGGGCTGTCAGGTTTTGGTATAGCGCCCAGTGACTTCTTCCTCTTCTCTCGGATAAAGTAAACATTGCTTGCGAGACATTTATGCAAGAACGACGAAGTGAGTTTCGAGGTACAATGTTTCCTCATCAGCGAAAATTGTGTCGCATTGAAGGGTTAAGACCTACAGAAGAACTTACAGCAACACAATACATTATTTCCGCAGCTTTATTTTCCTTCGAGGTGATAAATAAAACATTATGACTACCTTCCATACAATGGTACCCTATGAACAGAACAAGTAGTATGTAACGGACAGTCAGGTGAAAAGATGAAAGATGGAAAAAGTATGTAAATCGTTTATTATTTCACAAGTAATCGCCGTAACTCTTAAATCATTTGCCCCACTGTAAGGCGAGACGGCCAGTGCCTTTATGAAAAAATTTTTGCGGTTGCCTACGAAACTGATATTGCGCCCTGTCCAGTACCTCTTCGTCCGAAGCAAATCGTCGGTCACGAATGTCTTTCTTCTGGGCTCCAAAGATACGGAAATCGCATGGGAAGAGATTGGGACTCTGTGGAGGATTTGTAATGGCTTCCCAGCGAAACTTATGCAGCGTTGTGGAAACGATAGGCACGCCAGCTGCGGGAAAGTGATGATGACCTTTTCTTCAACCGCAAGGGGTTACTGCTCAGTGAGTTTCTAAGACACAGTGTGTGGATAACTTGCAACAAAATTAAGAAATCGCAAAACGCACCACTGAGCGACCACATAGTAGGAGAACACCGCCCGGTAAAAGGCAGATGAAGTACCTGGAAAATACTTCGAAGCTTTGACCGTCATTTTTCCTGAAACGGTCGAGCATCTACAGACAAGCCGAGACACTTGTTAGCTTATTTTGACTCCTTTTGCACTAGGTGAAGTTTCTGGGAATTCGGGATATGAAACTTGCATTAACGTAAACAGAAATAATTTGCTAAAGGGAACATGGCCCTTGCAACATATTGAAAAAGATGTCCCTCGCACTTTTCTGTTGTCTGAGCTGCCCCCGCCCCCCTCCTTTTCCTCGCATCCCCTGGCCACCTCTCTCCCAGTGGTTGTTGATTTTTGGTTAGAAGTAACTGGCTCTCGCTGCGTTAAGGGGCTCCGGAACGCCCTATACTTGCAATGTTAAAATAACGCTTATAAATTACATCTTTCCTCACAAAGTATTTGAGGTACGAAGTTGAAATTTTTACAGATTATTTATTGGAATATGGGCTACAACTTAACACAGGGATTTTACAAAATTTTAGTTCAGTTATTAAAGATGATTTTTTTCGATTGTAATGAAAATTCACAACATTTTTTTGCAATTTTTTATTTATATATTCAAAAATATACAGTTTTTTGGAAAAAGGCTGTGTTAAATTATGCAGAAGGTACTGTGTAACATTTACTGAAAGTTTGAAACAAATATGTTTGGAAGGTCCTTAGAGAACATGTAATTAGTATGAGAAAATAAAAGTTTTGGGAATCGAGCGACAAAGATTGGGTTAACTTTTTAGTGCATTCCAGGTCCATAGGATGGATTATCTGCATCCTCTGCAAACTCCTCCTCCAGCTTACTATTGTTCCTCCTCCTGTTTACTCTTGCTTGTATTTCTACACTCTTTACAGCCCTGTCTGTAGCCCGAAGGCGTTCCTTGTCTAAAGCAAGCATCGCTCGTACCATGTTAGAACCTATCTTCATTCCCATATTTCTAAATACCTTGCACCTTACAATGTTGCCATCATTGAAAGTCGCAACAGCATCATACACACCAAAGTGAAGTGTTTCTATTCCAACAAATACAGTCTTGGGGATTCTCGACCATATAACACTATTTACACTTTCATTGGGGTTTTGAGTTTTTCCGTGAATACACTTTTTCAACAGTGCAGGTGCTGCTAAGTCTCTGAAAATAGGTTAGCCACAACACATACTTTATCTCACATCACTAAAATGTACCTGATGAACACGGACGTTAATAATAACACCATTTGACAGCAGTTTAACAGCGCCACAGTGGGTCACGCCCATGTAGAACACATCTCAAAAAAAATTTAAAAATAGTTGTAGTCTTCGGAATTGAATAAATTATATATCTATTAAAAGGTAATAGTCTGCAGATTCAGAAAACGCAAAAAAGTAAAAATTGAATTTTTCATGATTTTGAGCGTTTCCGGAGCCCCTTTACGGAGACGGATGCGCATTGACGGCCTCTGCCCGCAGGTGGGCACCTCGTTCCTGATGGGCGGCTTCGTGTCGCTGTTCCGCATCCGCAACGTGATCAAGCAGCAGGCGTGCGGCGGCCGCAGCAAGGCGGACAAGCTGGAGAAGCTGATGATCCGCATCGGCATCTTCAGCGTGCTGTACACGGTGCCGGCGACGATCGTGATCGGCTGCTACCTGTACGAGAGCAGCTGGCACGCGGCGTGGACGCGGCCGCTCGTGTGCCCGTGCGCGCCGCGCTCGCCGCGTCCGCTCTACTCGGTGCTCATGCTCAAGTACTTCATGGCGCTCGCCGTCGGAATCACGTCGGGCGTCTGGATCTGGTCGGGCAAGACGCTCGACTCGTGGCGGCGCCTGTGGCGGCGCCTGTGCGGCGCGCCGCCGCTGCCCGCGCCGCCCCCGGCGCGCAAGCTGCCCGGCGCGCCGCCCCCGCACGCGGCCGCCCCCGCCGCCCCGGCCGCCGGCACGCCCGCGCCCGGCTCGACGCTGCTGGCCGCGCCGCACGTGGCCGTGGGCGGCGGCGCGGGCGGCGGGCCCCCGCAGCACCACCACGTGCTCAAGGCGGGGCCCCCGCCCGCCCCCGCCTCGCACGTATGACGGCCGCTGCCGCCGCCCGCGCCCGCCACCGCGCCGGCCACCGCCGCCCACTCGCACGCCACCCCCGACGAGGGGCTCAGCAACTACGGCCCGCTCTAGGCTGTCCGCTCTGCGCGGTCGAACGCTACGAGTCATCCGGCACGCTCGCGTCCCGAAGAGAACAATGGTGCAACACCCCAAACCACACAGATTCCATTTTGGTGATCTGTCCGATACCTCTTCGCTGCTTCGGATAACTACTGGAGGCACGTCTCTTTGGCCGAACGACAGTTGTCCGTTTCTCACCGAATGGCACCTCCCTTCGCGCGTGTGCTTGTAGCTAGTGGACAGGAACGGCTTACAGAGTGTAAGGACGCCTCCACTACAAATCTCGATAAAGTATGTCGCCTTACATCGACATATCTGCACGACAGTCTGCAATCCTCGAGTATTCTCTTCTCCACTGGATGTCGACAGCTTAGGCTACTCCTCGTCCATTCTGCTGCTGACTGTTCGACAAGACTACTTTCGTCGTGCCCGCTCGAAGAGCTTTGTAGCGTCCTGTCTGAGATGCAGCTGTTAGCTGTTCAGGAACGCTGCACTGATCGCACGTAGCAGTAGCAGTTGCTTAAATCGTATACTTACGATTTACGGGTTGGTGCAATGCCTTCTGTGAGTCCGATCCTGCCTTTGTACCGTCACTGACATCTAAGCAAATGACTCCTCTATTCTTGTACTGTTGCCAGGATGTAGTAGTTCCAACAGTGTATCCTCGTGGCTAATCCCTTCAATACTCTGGCATATCTTACACATGAGAGAAAAGTTCATTAATCTGAACTGATCGGTGTGGGATCTAACAATGTCTGTATATAATTCTTTGCCAACAGGATTTAGACGGACCTGCAGTCTCTGAACTCTCACTCTTGAGACTTGAACATCTGTTCACGACTGCAACCGAGTGTCGCTGATATTTATTAGTCCACAATTCTTTATTTGTTACTTGAAGTTCAAAGTCTCGACGACCTTATTCTCCAGAATGTGATATATCATGGATTTATGGATTACGAACAATCGCATCTGGGGCTTCCTTCAGTGTAGTCATCTCAGATGCTTGATCTATCAAAATAATCTAATTAATGTTACGATGGATCTTTTCAAATGGTTTCAACGTGTATGCTTGTGGACTGCCAGTAAGCAGTGATCACTGGTTATCTGGCAGATTCCACATGCCATAAACTTTGGCAGCAGACACAGTCAAAGCTTCTTTCCAGAACGAGGATAGGACTATGATGGTAGGGCGAGATGCAGGACCGTAGTCAACGTTTACTGATTCTTCACGCTTCCAGGCAGAACACAGTGTTTCGGGATTTCTTTCCATCACCAACATCTCTCATCTGTTACTATCTGTTACTAAAGTCGCCCATCTGTGTCTGTGGGACATACTGGGATATGGTTATCAGCATACGGCACACAGTATAAATCTTTCGTCATGCGTATGTATAAGATACACAGGAAAGAGCTTTCTCAGACTTAAAGTAACTCTTCTGTCTCTCCATATTCTCCATCAACTGCCCTTTCCTTTAAGGACTCCATACATTTTTAAAACCGATCAAGAGCTTGTCACGTTGATGTATTGTAAGCACTTCACAGGATTCTTACAAACCACGACATGTCGTCAATCATATACATTTATCCACATTTTCGGAGACCCTCCTTGACTGCTTCTCACGATTACTCTGTCAGGCAGACGCTACATTTCTCTCTGATCTTGGACTTCTTTCTTAATTGGTTCCTTCCCAACCTCTTCAGCACGGACAAATTATGGCCATTTATTTCGAGCCCATTCTTCCTTAAATGCACGTGCCTTCTTGCTTGTATCGCCCTGTTCTCCATGTCTCTTTTTCATGTTCACGCAACTATCTCACCACTTTTTGTTTGGATTTCTGTTTTTGCTTGGATTCTGAGGACTTCAGAGGTACTTACAGGCGTCATACACTGCTCAGATGATACAGAATGATTACTCCAACAGACCAGCTCTTCCGCCACAGTGAAAATGGACAGAAATTTCTGGAATCTACCAGACGCTGTACGTGTCCCGTCAGAAGGTGCGACGGGGAAGCATGGAGGGGTGAGGTGTGTTTGTTTGTGGTGGCAGACAATGCTCAGACAGCCACCACGTTGCCAAGCATGACTACGGCTTGCTGTGGACGACAATAAACCTGAAGTCTGGAGAAGAGCTGTTATCGCCGTCCAGCGTTGCTTACAGAAATGGGTCCGGAAGAAGACTAAATGTGATTTGCTGCCGGTGGTTAGTAAAGGTGGACGTACAGAACGGTTCAAAACTGCGCCGCCTTCGGGTGTGACGCACTTGTCAGAAAAGTTCGTTTTATCACAAAACACACAGAACGGAGCAGCGACTTCGCATAAAAAGAAATTTCTTTCAAGGTTAGCAGTGACAATTGACGTTACTGCAGCTGCCCCTCACTTGGGTGGCTGTGCAGTGCTGTTAAGAAAATTTCACCGACCAATTTTTCTTCTCGAAGACAGCTCCATTTTCACATCAAGTCTGTTGCGTATCGGGCAAGCAGACCGTTCTAATGGTTTTCGCCATTTATGATGTGATGTGCAGTCTGCTGAACTGGGGAATGCGTTGGCCCACAGACTAAACATCACTGCCCGAACTACTTTCGTGGGTGTGCACTTCGATCTCAGGGACTTTTACGTAAAGTCATCTGAGAGTTGAAACCTATTTGAATGAGACATATTTATATCCATTTCCTAATGTGTACTGTTTATAGCCAAAGCGTTTAATGTTAAAAAACTTGTAGCATCAAGATAGGAAATATTTTTATATTGTGCTACTGGTGAATCAAACTCTGAGCACAGAGATACACTTTTACCTTTTTAAGTGCTACTCATCATATCCATACTTGTGTGTAAATAATCGTGACGTGAATGTTTGTGCTTTTGTGAGAAAATTAGCAGATACTATTTAATGAATAGCAGTTTTATATCCGTAGACTCAGTGTATTAGAACTGTATTGCAACGTTGCATTTTTATACTCATACTTAATATGTACATAAGATATAAAGGAGATGTTATATACATATTTTTATTGTACCTGTATACGACATACGTTAAGTTTATAAAGACTCCTTAATCTTTTGCTATTTCTCCCACACTCAGCGTCAAACTAATTTTGGCAATTTGGTTATGGCACGTTCCGACGCAGCACGGTTTTCTTTGATTCTGTCGGCTGCAGTCCGACGTTTCAGCACTAAAATAACTTCGGTCTTTCTTCAATTAGTAATTACAGGATGACTGCGTGAAGCTGTCATTTCTCATAAAACCTTTTTTTTTTTTTTTTTTTTTTTTTTTTACTGAATGAGTTTCGATAAAATGTCAACATTCCTACTCACACTACGTTTACACCAAGAGTTAAATTCATTATGGAAAGAAACTGGAATTCCGACATTAGTTGAAATCGGGGACTGAAAGAAATTCAATGGTTACAGGTGAAAATTTGAGCCGGACCAGCACGCGAACCCGGATTTCCCGCATTAGGCGAGCGGTCGTCTTAACCGCTCGACTATTCGAGCATGCTTCCCACCCAACACAAATTCCCAACTTGTCGGACATTACATACGTGGCATCCCTTGTCCATCAGTCTCATTTTTCGCAGCCTCACGCTGGTTTCCACAAGAGGTCGGACGAAGAGGGCATATGCACTAAATGATCATTCATTACCGTCAAAGTGCATATATTTATACGTGTGGTGTCTGTTCTTTTGGGCATGTCCGAAAGAGCAGGTACCACACATATAAACTTTTAGTGTTTTCGTGTGGCCTCCTTAAAACAAAGCACTTTAGCGTTCCGTGGTGAAACGAATATTATATAGTGGCTCCATTCTAGATTCACTGCTCACTGATAACGGTTGGAAAGGTCAGTTCTAGGTTGGAAATGGAGCTTGTCAA
The DNA here is from genome assembly GCF_023864275.1 of Schistocerca cancellata. NCBI lineage: Eukaryota > Metazoa > Arthropoda > Insecta > Orthoptera > Acrididae > Schistocerca > Schistocerca cancellata. The sequence continues at coordinate 62,424,166 of NC_064628.1, read as the reverse complement.
TACGTCATATTCAGTACAAAGATCCTCCAAAATACTCACCTTAAACTTAGCTTATTATCAGCCATCAGGCAATTGATCTTAGACTGAGGTTATTGTAGAATAAAATCTTTTAACAGCACTGCTATCTAATGTCCATTATCATTATTCGTTCCAGTTTCAAGAATCCGTGTAGCTCGTTGTAAATTTGCTAAAAAGCTAACGAAACAAGTACTCAGTAGTCATAATCCCGGCGTAATTTATAAGAAGACAAATTTCGTCTTCAGGTCGATTGTTCTGCCCTGTGGGGTAGATGTCTCTGACGATTGTTTCGCTGCGCAGACGTAACTGGCGTTCATTTAAATCAAGGGAAACTTTAAAGTCTTTAATGCTGTTGTACTATGAGGTTCAATGCAGTTTCGCCAACAAGACATCTTCCAAAAATATTTAATGAAATAAGTGCAGCTACGGCCCATATCCAGAAACTTGCCTTTTTCACTATGGAGACACAGAACAGTGCTAACGAGAGTTACAGAACGATATTTTGACTCCAAGTTGCGAAGATGTCATTTTATGAACCGCACAAATGAAACACGGACAGAGTATAACCCTAGAATATGTGTGCTTAATCTGTGATATTTTTTCGCCGACAGAGCTGGGAAACCGTGCTGTGGCACCATTCTAACTCGAATCAGTGCTTCATGTAATGTGGTTCTCTACTTTTACGGTGTGAGGGAGCTGCTGACTTTTATTAACTGAAAGTCCCAGCTGTTGCCTACCGTCGCAGACGAGGCTGCTGGAGCCGTAAACTAGCCCAAACGAACCTTTTTTCCTTGCCTGCCTTCTCCGCTTCACTTTCTTTCGCCAAACAAAATAGAAAAAATAAAGCCTCACATTGATCCAAGACAACTCTGCATCAATATTCTTCCAGGCTTAGCCAGACTTTTTAGAACTTAGTGAAAACCTGAGTGGTCTACATGAAAGATACGGGCGGTGCTCGTCGCGCACGACGCTGACGTAGACGACGCCGCCTGCAGATTGCATAGCGTTCTCTAGCACACGTGTCGCACTTGGCGTCCTAGTCATAGCTGTGTTAGTATTTTCGTACGTGGTGTCTCACGTTTGTAAAAGATTTTTTATACAAGTGAGTTTAGCGTGTAATGAGTTACCAGAGTCGTAATTAAGAGAAAGATGACAATGTCACGCTCTCTCTGTTATTATTTCTGTAAATTAAGAGATTAATTCCGCAGGATCTGCTTAGTGATACGTAATTTTATCTTTTTTATTTTAAATTGTTACACGAAAACCAAATCCTTAAATACAGGGTATTAAAAATACGTTGAGTTTGTTGAATTTCAATTAGATGATTTCAGACTGTTCATATTGTAAATAAAATTTTGTGTCTTTTTTGTGAAATTGAATGAATAAAACTTATTAGCATCTCTTGAGTACATGTATAATTCATTAAATTCATTCATTCATTAAATCCAGCCTTTAAACATGTGTTACGTCTCCCACGCAACGGAATCCAAGATTACTCAGCAACTTAGCAGTATTAAAATCATACTCGCACGTCCCTTTCTTGGTGAAACAGTTTTAACTAGCAGATTTACACAAAAAACCTTCAAAATTTAGTATAAATAGCGGAATACCACAGTACTGGTAAGTGTCATATGTATCTGACATGAAAATGATGTTAGAAGGAAGGTCGGCGTTGGCCGTAATTTTGATGATTTATTGACAGCAAAATCGATTTTCGATCACATAATGATCATCTTCAGTGCTGGAAGCTAAAAATTTCACATAGCGATAAGTGAATAAGAAACAAAAGACCACAAATACACCTGAGTATAAACCAACTATTGGCAAGCACATACCTTTAGCATACAAATTAAAGCTCGAAGGCACTGGTGTCAAGTTATCAGTAACTGATAATAACTTGACGCTAATACACTATATACAAAGAACGATGCACCACGAAGAAATTATGCGAATGGGTTGGAAATCGGTAGATGTGATGTACATTTACAGATAAACAAACGGTTACAGTTTCAGAAAAACTGAGTGATTTGTTCAAGAGAAAGATCTGCACGAATTGAACAAATCACTAAAGAGTTGGTCGACCTCTGACTCCTACGCAAGTAGTGATTTGGCTTGACATTAATAGCTACAACTTTTTTTATTTATTCATTTATTTATTTAACCTGGCAAGATTGGGGCCATCAGGCCCTCTCTTACATCTAACCAGGCATTCTACTTATTTTACCTTCATACGTTTTAGTAGGCATGTTAAACTACATCTAGTACAAAAAGTGAAATAAACAATTAGAAATACATACATATAGAGTTTATATTCGTAGATCATAAGTACTGTTATAATTAGACATTATTGAAGAGACAAATTTTAGATAGGAGTGCTGGCAGCAGGGAGTGTGAGGGAGACTCATGGTGAAGGGAGGAGAAGAATAGAGACATGATGAAACATAATTAAGGAAATATAAAGGAAAAGAAGATTGCGTGGCTAATAGAGATAGATGAAGAGGAAGGCATCTCAGGAGCAAGATAGGAGACGCTATCTTTGCTATTTGACGGATGAGAGGATTGGCCTGGTACATTAATTTTGTGGAGAACTTTATGAAGATGATAGTAGGAAATGCTTCAACTTCTTCTTAAAAGCAGCAGGAGATTGAATTTTGCGCAAGGTAAGGGGCAGTTTGTTCCAGAGGCGGACAGCGGAAACTGAGAAGGAGTTTGCAAAAGTTTTTGTTTTGTGAGTGGGCACAGTTAGGATACCAAATAAGAGTGACCTCGTGTTTCGATTATGATGGCATGACAGGTTTTTAATCTCTGAAGCAAGGTACTGGGGTGCTTGCGCGACGAGGAGTCTGTGGAGTAGACATAGAGTGTGGTAGTCACGCAATTTGTCCGGCCGCAGCCACCCTAGCTCGGAGTATGAAGCACTAACATGATCATATCGGCGAATGTTGCAGGTGTAACGCACACAGGTATTCATGGTTAGCTCTAACCATCTTTTGTTTTCACTACTCGTGCCTTGCTGATCACATCACAATAGTGGAGGTTCGGTAGAACGAGTGCTTGCACGAGCTGGCGTTTCAAGTCCTGTGGAAATATGTTCCGAAACTTTTTGAGAGCATAGAGACAAGCAGACGTCTTTCGGCACTCTGCGACTGTATTCTCCGCCCAGTTGAGATGCTCATCCAAAGTTACACCCAAGTTCTTCACTGTTTTCTGATATGGTATTGGAGTACCGTCGAGCAGAATAGGAGGTAGCCGTTCGCGGAAATCTGAACTTATTAATTTCTGATGGGCTATTAAGATTACTTGCGTCTTTTTTGCATTTAGTTTAAGCCCCAGATTTTTCGCCCATGTCACTACTGAAGACAGATCATCATTCATCTGAGCGATTGCAGTGTTTACGTCTTCAGGTCTGACGCTTAGGTAGAGTTGGAGGTCGTCGGCATAGGAATGATAATTACAGGAGGACAGAACCGACGAAATATCGTTGACATATAAAGAAAACAATAGTGGTCCTAAGACTGATCCTTGTGGCACTCCCGAGGAAACATGTTTCCAGGAAGATTTTTCATTTACGCAGACAACACATTGCTGTCTGTCTTTTAAGTAGCTTTCAAACCATCTCATTGCACTATCAGAGAAATTAAGCTGTTGCATTTTTCTGAGCAATATGTCAAATTTAAGTGTCAAAAGCTTTGCTGAAGTCCAGTAGCGTCAATACTGTTGCCTTTCGATTGTCGATGGCACATTTCAGATCATCAGTTACTTTAATTAGAGCAGTGTTTGTGCTGTGATGTTTACGGAAACCGGATTGAAATTTGTCATATAGGCTGAATTCATGCAAGTGTTCAGTGATTTGGTCATGAACAATATATTCAAGTGCTTTGGAAACAGCAGGCAGTATGCTAATTGGTCGGTAATCACTAGGTAGTTGCGGGTTTTCGATCTTAGGGATGGGTCGAATTATGCTTCTTTTCCATGCAGTGGGGTATATTGGATGTCCTTTAAGGGATATCGCGCCGAATTCTGTCCAACAGGCGCGTTAAATCGTCAAAATCCCGAGCTGGTTGGCGGGTCCTGCCCATAATGCTGCAAACGTTCCCAGTTGGGGAGAGGTCTGGCGACATTGCTCGCCAAGGTAGAATTTGGCAAACACGAAGACAAGCAGTAAAAACTCGCGACGTGTTCGCGCGGGCAATATTTTGCTGATTTGTAAGCCCAGGACCGCTTGCCACGAAGGGCAACAAACAGGGCGTACAATATCGCCGACGTACCGCTGTGCTGTAAGGGTCCCACGGATGGCAACCGACCGCTTTCTGGGGCGTCTCCAGACTCGTCTTCGATCAGGAATCTCACTGACTGGAGCATATTGCCTTCAGTAATGAGTTCCACTTCGAACAGAGCCCCGATGACAGCGAAGGCGTGTCTGAAGATACCCCAGACGGTGGTGGAATACCAGCCTGACTGTCGCCCGAAAAGCAGGAGCTATGGTCTGAGCTGTAATTGCTTTTTACACCATCCGTGGCACCCTTACAGCACAGCGGTACGTCAACGATATTCTAGGCCTCGTTATGTTGCTGTTCGTGCAAGGCATCCTGGGCTTACATTTCAGCAAGGTAATGCCCGCCCACACACGGCGAGAGTTTCTGCAGCTTGTCTTCGTGCTTGCCAAATCCTACCTTGGTCAGAAAGGTTGCCGTTGGAGCAATATGGGCAGAGCCCTCCAACCAGCTCGGGATTTTGACGTGACGTGCCAACTGGACAGAACTTGGCACGATATCTCGCAGATGGACGTCCAGCAACTCATTGCCAATACTGCTTGCATAAGGGCCAGAGGTGGAGCAACGCGTTATTGACATGCTCAATTTGTGAAGCTCTTCCTCTTGAATAAATCACCCAATTTTTCTGAAACTGTAATCATTTATCTGTACATGAACATCACGTCTACCGATTTCCGTGCCATTTAGATAATTCCTTCGTTGTGCGTCGTTGGTAAACGCCTCAGTTTGGCGAGGAAGAGAGTCCACAAGTTTCTTCATACTTAATCCACTGTTCCAAATAGTTGCATACATTTTCTGTGGGATTAAGGTCGGATGATTTACCGGGCCGACAATATGCGAGAAGGTGCCGGGGTATTCAGAAAACCGGGCAGCCCTGTGTGCACACTCGCTGTCATCTTGGAAGCCGGTAGTGTCCACAGCACACTATCTCGAAGACACAGGAGAAAGAGCTATACCTGGTCACAGAGAATGTTGAAACAAATCTGGTTCATGTTCACGGTAACTTGAATGCTTGGGCTCGGGTCACGATACGAAACACGCCCTCAAAACATCGCAGAACCATCTCCAGCCTGAACTACATCGTTCACACACCTAGCCGTTTTAACGCCTCGTTGGGCAGTCGACACAGCGTGTCGCTTTGAGCAATGGCCTTTTGCGAGGACCCCGTCTCCAAATGCCCATCACACGCAGCTGGTTGAGACGGACGTGCACTAACGGCGGGGATTGCTGTCCGGATTGAAACCGATTGACATTGGCAAGGCATGGCACTCTGCTCCTGTCACTTACAATCTTTAGACTAACAATGTTTTTGCGCCGTCTTACTCGGCTGCGAGTGTTAACCCTTCATTGTAGACACGTTGGGCAATCCTCGTTTATACAACAACAAATACGACAGCTTCCTTCGTGGTGTAGTTATGGACACGTTCAAGCACGATAGCTTCTTTCTGCCACGGCTCCACATCGACCCCTCCTACTGCCGTGATTCCGTATAGCACATACACACTGTTTCATTGTCATAACTTATATCTACGGTAGCGGATGACACAACAGCACAATACCAGTTCAACACCATCTGCATCATTTCCAAAGCTAACACTGTGCTCTTGTCCGAATGGTTCAAATGGCTCTGAGCACTATGGGACTTAACATCTGAGGTTTATCAGTCCCCTAGAACTTAGAACTACTTAAACCTAACTAACCTAAGGACATCACACACATCCATGCCCGAGGCAGGATTCTAACCTGCGACCGTAGCAGTCGCGCGGTTCCGGACTGAAGCGCCTAGGCCGGCCGGTGTGGCCGTGCGGTTAAAGGCGCTTCAGTCTGGAACCGCGTGACCGCTACGGTCGCAGGTTCGAATCCTGCCTCGGGCATGGATGTGTGTGATGTCCTTAGGTTAGTTAGGTTTAATTAGTTCTAAGTTCTAGGCGACTGATGACCTCAGAAGTTAAGTCGCATAGTGCTCAGAGCCATTTGAACCATTTGAAGCGCCTAGAACCGCTCGGCCACCAGTGCTCTTGACCGCAGAACCAAAAACAAAAAATAATTCGCCCCTCCAGAGTCAGTTGTAATATAACGGCATGATTCTTAAATACATCACTATACACTGATCAAAATACGTGCTCGGTCTGCAATGAATCGTTATACTTTGGCTTCGTAACACTTTTATTATGCAGAGCAGGTAATGTTGCAGTCTAGGTGGAACGTAGATAGGCTAAAACTATTTGTCAGTTTGGACACTGGACCGTTCCAGCTAAGCCGTCTGTTAGCAACAGCCGGATTACACCATTTTCAAAATGTAAGATACTTGAGTGTTGTGCTTTCTTACGTAAAGCTACACGCCACTTTTCTCTGTTGTCGTTTCGCTCATCAGTCATAAGAATGATTCTCTGCAAGCCGTTCTCTTCATTTCAGCATACCTGCTGTATCACCCATCACCGACGATCTGCCTTGTACACTGTTTCTAGAGTCGACCCTGCAATTCTTTGCTTCTACTGTCTACTGAACAACAATTTTGAGCCTTGACTTGTCTCCTAATATGTGGCCATCCATTCTGTCTCTCCATTTCATTATACCCTTAATTACAGTTTTTTCATCGTCGACTCATTGCAGGTCGACTTCATTTCTTACTCGATAAATTCACTTGATACTCTAGCCTCCTGAAGATCCACATTTCAAACGCTTCCAATCATTTCGTTTCTGTTTTCTCCATCGTCCATTTTCGTGCAAGTGCAAAATTGTGCTTCAAACATTCCACCAGTACTGACTACTCCGCTCCGCTTCGGAAAATAAGAATGGATTACGCTTATATCCCTGTAGTTAATAACACACTCCCCAACAATAAAAAATGTTTTATTGCACTCATGTTCCAAATAATACAGTCTCTGTTACATTTTTTTTTATTAATAACCCGCTTCGCGCTCTTAGCGCATCATCAGATTAATAGAAAAAAAGTGTCAAGGTAAGTATTACATGAAAGTTCCTACTCGCGAACCTATCTAAACCATTAAGTGGAAGAGTAAGCTAATGGTGTAAGGGTGCGAACATACATTAAAAAGGCAGCGCAGGTTCTCATTTGCCGGAATTAAAAGCCATGGTTGTAATCACCCTAATCAATATTATAACTATGGAAAAAACGGTCGAAGCGGAAACGCAATCGTCAAACTGAAGATAAAAATCCTGAAACGATAAAAAAAGTGGCCATGCAAAAATCACGAAATGCACGCGAAGCCGATATTCACAATAAGGGAAGTGAAAGAACTCGGCAAGAACCAGTAGCAAACTGTGCAGATTGGCCGGCGTCCAGAGGCACGTGTCTGATAAATACTACCGCCGATGAAATGTGTGCTGCGATGTGGAAGACGCGGACTCAAGCGACGTAAAAGCGGAAGGATAGGGAAGGCGGAGTGGCGATGCTGGTGGTGAGGGTGAGCTGCGTTAAACGAGTTATGTAAGCTGACAAAATTAAAATAATAAAATACTCGACAGGAAATGACATAAAGTCACGAAGTTCAGTAGTGAGACCATAAAAACAGTTCTTATCGCATAAGCAAGAAATGAAAAATGATGTAAATATAAAATGTGATAGAACAATGGTGGGTAAGATATTAAAACAGTAAAATGAAAATTAAATTGGGCATTAGCAAAATAGTAATCGAACATCTTCAAATAAATAAGCGAAACGAAAAGATTAAGGAAGCGGAAATTATGAAACAAGGAGGGGAAGGGAAAAAGATGGAACGTAGGAGGAGTGAGGACAGAGATGAGGAAGGAAAATAGGGAGGAAAAAGGGAGGGGAAAGAGATGGTTGGTTGGTTGGTTGGGGAAGGAGACCAGACAGCGAGGTCATCGGTCTCATCGGATTAGGGAAGCACGGGGAAGGAAGTCGGCCGTGCCAGGGGAAAGAGAGGTTGGGTATATGACTTAGGTAGTGGGGGGGGGGGAGGGGGGGTTGGTGGGAAGCAGAACGGGAAAACAATAGGAAAACGCTTAGACTGAAAAGAAAGCAGTTTAGAGAGAAACATTAAGTGAACACGAAAAGACTGTAGTGAGGGCGAAATGCGTGAGAGGCTCGGAAAACGAACATGCAATAAATCAGGAACCAAATTAGGAAATCTTTGGCAAAGCTGACATCATGGTGTCGTCGTAGATCTGATTTTCACTGACCAATTGGTCATTAAAACTTAACTGATCCGACGACTTAAAAAGTTTGGCTATTTCGAATTCCTCCAAGCTAGTTAACTTTTTTCCCCTTTGGAGCTCTAAGTAGAATTTAAATTGCGTCAATCGTTGGCTTGCATTTCTGGTAGCTTTAAGATGCTCTGAAAATTAATTGTTTTTAGAATACCTCTTTTTGCAAGCGGTGATCTCGAAATCTAATCCTGACCGCACGACGTGTTTGTCCTGCGTGGGCACTGGGCACAGTAAGTCTGTATACAGCCTGCCCGGCTTGCCGGGCCGTCTAACGCGCTGCTTCCCGGGAGGGAAGGCGTGCCGGTCCCCGGCACGAATCCGCCCGGCGGGTTAGCGTCGAGGACCGGTGTACCGGCCACCCTGTGGATGGGCTTTAAGGTGGTTTTCCATCTGCCTCTGCGAATACAGGCTGGTTCCCCTTATTCCGCCTCAGTTACACTATGTCGGCGATTGCTGCACAGTCTCCTCTTATGTGTACACCATAATTACTCTACCACACAAACATTTGGGGTTACACTCACCTGTTATGAAACGTTCCCGGGAGGGGAGGGGTGGGGAGGGGGGGGGGGGGTGTCCACTGGGGGCCGAAGCGCACAATAACCGTGGGTTCGGTGTCGGGCGGCGGCGGGGTGGGTGGACTGCCATGGCCTGTTGTGGGGTTGTGAACCACTGAGGGCTATGGCGGGAGGATGGGGTGTTACTGGTGTCAGCTGCGTGGGTTACATTTATTGATTTCGAAAGAAACAGTTTATCCACAACCTGAGGATATAGCCTTTAAACTGGGCAATGTATTTCAATTTGTAACCACTCGCAGTAAGAGATCAGGGCTTCGAGGTACACTAAGGGCGCTGTCGACCGTGAAGGAAAAGAAACTGAGCTTGCGTGCGGCAGGATGGCAAGACGATGCATGTATGATTCCTTTCAAACTATCAAAAACTCTCTCCTCAGCAATGTATGCAATGTTTGTTTCCTTGACTTTCTTAAATCTATCTTTTATTCTTAACTGCAAGAGCCTGTCCATTAGCTAAGCTAAGGGAGGACAACTCCTATTAATTTTTACAGAAGGAAAAAGGGAGATGAAAACGAAGCACAATTTCTCACATAATAAGAGCCCGTGTGGCACACAGGACCTGTTACAAAGATTCAGCCGGCGGGCCACAACGCGCCAGCAGCAGTTACACAAATTCCTGTTACACTTCCCTGGGGCACACCACGGGTTGGTCCCGTACGTCTCTACCTGACAGAAGATTCTAAAACTGAAAGTCCTCGTACAGACATGAAACCATAATGAACACAGTTATAGAAAGAATTTAAAAAAGCTGTGTAGTTGTTTAAAAACAACCGCTGGTTTTCTCTGAGTTTGTGTAGCATGACGCTCTTCATGTTCAACATATCGTCTGATGACCTTTTATAAACAGACAAAAACAACAGATGTTATGTCACAAATTTTACAGAAATGCAAATTGCTTATAGAATCAGTTCCATATTCTCTGCTTCGTGATGACTGGGTGTAGTGTGATGTCCTTAGGTTAGATTTACGTAGTTCTAAGTTCTAGGGGACTGATGACCATAGATGTTAAGTCCCATAGTGCTCAGAGCCATTTTTTTTTTTCAGTTCCATACGGATAATATTCAAGAACATAACGTCTTTTGATACAGGAGTAAGTACATTTTAGACACAAATACACGAGACTTTGCTGTAGATGCCAAATACTCTCATTAATGGAATATAAAATAACAGGGAGCACCATTAGTTGCAGAGTGCGACCTCAGATGTTGAAGTACCATACAAGAAGTGGCCATTGTCAGCGTGTGCGCTAGGAAGAAAGCTTGTAAAGATTTTACGCAACATTTCATTTGTGGAGAAGCAATTTTTTAAATGTTTCATTTATTGCCATGCAATTTTGGCATTTTTTAAATTTTCAATGTAACATTTACTTTAGGCATGAAACTGTGTGGTTCTCTTTAAACATGCATTGACACGGTTACAACACCTAGCGTGACCAAGCCTTCCTCCCTCTACACACGGTGACGCTGTACACTTTGTGACGAAGCAAGCTGGGTTATTTTTACTTCCCCTCTTGTTTTGCCATCTGCCTCCTTAAAATTCATTTTTTCGTTTTTGAACTAACTACCATTAATACACGTGAGTATAATCTGCATTCTCAAAAAAGAGAAAGGTTGGCCCTCACTTTTAAAGAAAATAGCACCAGATCTAATTTTGTGCTTAGTTTTATGTATGTAATTGATTTTCTAATTTATTTTTACTATTCCTGGTTAGTATCTCCTGTTATAGGGTGAAATCAGTAATTGTTTCATAACTTAAATTCTATTGTTGACTTATGAACAAATATAAATTCTGTGCTAAATATAAACATTTGGGCGAACAACTAAAAGTATTCTTAAAGGATCTAATTGGCTCTGCTAGAAAACATGTTAGCAAATCCAGCCCTTCATTGATTCCAAAGTAATTAACGGTTTTGTCAAAAGTATTGTTTTCATAACGATACGTTAATTTCATCATTTAAACAAATAATTTGGCCTAACTCATATAGAAGAAGAAACTGTTAGAAAGATGGAATTATTCGATCTATTCTATTAATTTAATGTAATTTCTGTAAATTAAACATCAAACAATGTGTAGTTTCAGTGCCTATTATTATGAGGATATATAAGGGGCTGATTTTTGGTCCCAAGACAGTCAGTCCAAGGCCGAGTTTCAGGCAAGAAACCTGTGTTGGTTACAACAACAACAATGCATCAACTTAACTGTGAAATAAGTGTAACACAATTAGGCCGTGTGTTCAATTTATTTGAAAGAATGTGAAATGTCTGGTTAGGCTTTTATGCTTGTAGATGTTCAACAGTAAACTATTGTAGCAGTATGTCGATGTTTGCCTGCAACCTATTAATGAGGCTTATCGAAAGTTAAACAATAGTGCACTGCCCATGTAACTGTGTATTACTGGATGGTTGTGAACAGTGAAAGTAAAGAACTGTGAAAAGCAAATATGCACTTGTTGGCTACCTCATTCAAAGTAGTCAGTGTTGAACTTCCACCCCTATTTTTCAGCTAGTATAGGAACGCAGTACGTCGACACCGAGGACTAGTAATGAGATAATAAAGCAGGCGAACGTCACATATGATGCCCCGGGTGAGGACTATTTTATATGGGCACAATAAACTAGGGCTCGCAAACTTTGGCAGTGAACTCGAACGGTTTACAGTGATTTAAATGAAGGAGATGCAACAACCAATCAGCGCTTGGGTTTCATGGCCACAGCAGGACAGCCACCAATCAGCAAACGGGTTCTATGGAAGCAGCCACTATGCACAGGAGCAGATGGATACAGCTGCCGGGATAAACAAGATGCCTCGCCAAGAGAATTACAACTTTCAGCTGCCGTGCAGGCGACAAATCGAGACGACACTCTGCAGCAGCAGCAGACACGTGATTGAAAACAAGGTAGCAAAAGGCGTTTTATATTAAGTGATACATAATGAGTGGCCTTAACGACCAAGACCGAGGGATGCGGCGCTGTGGTTAGCAGACTGGACTCGCGTCGGGAGGACGATGGTTCAAAACCGTTTCCAGCTATCCTGATTTAAGTTTTCCATGATTTCCCTAAATCGTTTCTTTCCTTTGAAAGAGCACAGGCGATGTACTTCGAAATCCTTCCCAGTTCCAGCCTGTGCTCCATCTCTAGTGACCTCATTGTCCTCTAACTATGAAAGCTGTGCCTAAATGACTAGTCCAAAACACATTATGTACTCCAACAGCTTCAAGAACCAATGTAATAACAAATGCAGTACAGCTCACTCCTGTTGGAACAAGCACACAGAAGTCTGAAAGCAATATCAATAATTCAGGGAAACACTCCAATATTCCAAGTAGTTGCAAGAATAACGGAAAAACACGATCAGTGCAGCCTATAGTGACAACTGACACACTGAAGAATGGAGAAATGAGCTTAAGACCAAAAAGACCTTCAAGAATGAACCATGATTTTTTCTACCCCAGAACGGGAAAAGTTTTCAGTATAGAAGTTCAATAAATGTGCAGACAACCAACTTCTCTACGACCAGTTAAATAAAACAAACTGTAAGTGTAACTAAATCTAGGCTCCCATCAAATTCTTTTCAAGTTATGAATCTAAATATTCAGTCTCTAAGAAATAAATACCTTGAACTAGAAGTTGCTTTAGATGAGTGCTTGTGCCTTTCAGAGCATTGGTGTAGGGAATATGAATTAAACAACATTGTTATACACCCTTTTAGACTAGCTAGCTCTTACTGTAGGGAAAATGCCAGAAGTGGTGGTGTCTGTAGTTATACAAAAACAGGGACAAAATTCAAAAGGAGATGTGATATTGAAAAGATAAGTGCAGAAAAGCATTTTGAAGCAGCTGCTATTGAGTTGTATGGTAAGCAAAGGAAAATGATAGTAATGATTGTGTACAGGTCACCATGTGGAGATATAGATAAATTTTTTTCAAAACTAGAAATTATGTTAAAGATTGGGTACAATGAGAAAGCTACTGTGCTTCTTTGTTGGGATTTTAACATAAACCTTATGTGCAATAATACGGTTAAAGACAAATTTCTGAATATTTTACAGAGTTTTAACATGTTACCCCATGTAATAGGTCCTACCCGAATAACACACACATCACAGACCCTCCTAGATAATATATTCTCAAACATAGATTCCAATGAAGTGGAGGTCAATAACACTGACCTTGGTTTATCTGATCACAATGCTCTTGTGCTTACTGTTCCCCCAATGCCTGTGAAAAAAAACATCTTGCCACACTTATAAAAGAATTCTTTCTAAAAAAAACTGCACACATTTTGTTAACTGTCTAACCAATGAAAGCTGGATAGATGTGAGATCAGAATCAAGTGCAAGTAATGCATATAATACCTTTTCTTCTATATTCATGTCAAATTTTGAAATGTGTTTCCCTAAGAAGTTAGTGAGGTCCAAGTCTTCAGAACAAAAAGCACACAAACCTTGGATAACTACAGGCATTAGGACTTCCAGTGCAACCATGAAAAGACTGAACCAAGAAATTAAAATGTGTTCAGATCCACAGTTTGTAGAATATGTAAAAACATACAGAAAAATATACCAAAAGGCAATAGCAAGGGCAAAGTTACTGTATAATGACAATTTAATCAGTAATGCAGACAACAAACCACAAACTATATAGGACATTGTGAGGAATGAAACTACTATCTTGGGAGAAGAGGAAGAAATAGTACTCAAAAGCAGTGAATATTGCAATATAGAATAGAAGGAAATGGCAAACTATATTAATAGCTATTTTTTAAATATACCACATTCATTGAACTTAAACTTCACAAAACTAAAAATAATACATGCTCCAAGGGTTGCCTGCAGTATGAATATTCCTTCAACAAATGAACAGGAAGTAATTAGAGTGATTAGAAGCTTAAAACCAAAAATGGCAGCAGGTGTTGATGAAGTACCAGTTTCAATCATAATAACGACTGCAGTGCAGATTGCAAAACCTTTAGCACATATTGCAAATTTTTCCTTTAGTGAAGGTGTGTTTCCTCAATGACTGAAGATCTCAAAAGTGAGGCCACTATTTAAAAATGGAGACAAACATAAAATAGAAAACTACCGTCCCATATCACTTCTTCCTCCTTCCTCCAAAATATCAGAGAAACTGATGAAATTGAGAGTCACTAGTTACCTAGACAATAATAAACTTTGGAATAGTAATCAACATGGTTTTCGTGCAAAACGAAGCACAGAAACTGCAGTCATAGACTACACCCAAGAAATAATTAAAAATTTGGAGAAAAACAAAAGTGTAGTAGGAATCAATTTAGATCTATCGAAAGCTTTCGATACGGTCTGCCATGAAATCCTCCTTGATAAGCTGGAAGCAGTAGGTATTTGAGGAAGAGTTAAAATGTGGTTTGAGTCATATCTCAAAAACAGAGCTCAGATTGTAGAGCTCACCACTGTAAATTCAAATAAAAAATAAGGTTAGTTTCAGAAGCAAAAGAAGTTCCTTTAGGAGTACCCCAGAGCAGCATCTTAGAGCGACTACTCTTTCTCATATATGTCAATGATTTACAGTTACAATATGATACAGCCAAAATTGTACTATATGCAGATGACACAAGTCTGATAGCGAGTGACTTTAAAAACTAGTTACAGTCAACTACTGACAAAATCCTAAACAGTATTGAGGCTTGGTTCAGTGCAAATAAACTTACACTCAATGCAAAGAAAACAAATTACATACAGTTTGGTAAAATGATTCAGGATGAAGACATTAACCTAGAACTGGATGACAGACTAATAGAGAGAGTGCACTTTGCAAAAGTGTTAGGAATGCATATAGATGAAGCTATGAATTGGAAACACCATGTGAAATTTCTTACACACAGACTTAACTCAGCCTGCTTTGCACTGAGAGTTATTGCAAATGTTTGCACTCTAGAAGGCATCAGAATGGCATACTTTGGATACTTTCATTCTGTTGCCTCATTTGGAATAGTGTACTGGGCCAGCTCAATATCTAATTTGAAAGACATTTTTATTTTACAAAAATGAGCTGTTTGAATAACTACCCACAGTCCAACACAAGCTCACTGCAGATCTCTTTTCAAAAAGTTAGGAATACTTTCTCTACCATCAGTCTATATACTTAAATCTGTACTCTAAACCAAAGCTAATCTAAGCAATCTCCACACAAATGCAGACTGTCACAACTATAACACAAGGAACAAGGATGATCTCTACATAGAACAAGTAAGAAGAACATGAACTCAGAAGCATGTAAGCCACATGGGCATTAAGCTCTATAATGCACTGCCTCAGTACATTAAAGATTTAAAGGACAATACAACTTTTAAATTGGAACTTAGAAAATTTTTAATTGATAAATGTTGCTACTCAATAAATGAATATCTTCAAGACCAAGAAGATGACTTTACAAACTAACCTCCAAAATTTTCTATCTTTGTTTGTTTCAGCTTTTATTATACTTTACCATCTATAGTACTAATCATATATTGTCACTGAGAAACAAATTACTATAAACCATTTATGTGGAAAGAAACTGTATGTTTGCTGTCATTTATTATAGACAATTTCATTTTGTACATTCTATATTTTAATTTCTGTGTATGACAAATCCAGTTGTAGACAATTTCATTTTGTATATTCTATATTGTTAATTTCTATGTATGACAAGCCCAATATCGTTTGTACGATGACATGGATGCTAAATAAATAAGTACCAATCTCCTTTACGACCAAGACAGTGTGATGGGAGACAAGAGCCAACAGGAGACTGGTTCTGTAGATGATGGTGGTTATAAATCAGACATGAATGTAACTTTGAATGATGAGGATAAAAGTCCTACCGTAGATGGAATGATAAATTGTATGTTGATGTGAGAGAAATGGACGAAAACAGTACTGAAGTGGATGAGATCATTAAGGTTAAGGAGGAGGAATCTAGTAGCGCAAGTCAGAAAGGGCAAAAGTTTATGGCAGATGGAAAGGTGGAAGCGATGTTACGGAAAATTATGAGTAGTTTGAGTAGTACGTGTACGAAAGAAGACATTAGAAGGGTGGAAAAGAAAACTGATAGCATTAGAACTGATATGGTTAACTTAAAGGATGAACTGAAGAAAGAAATTAAAAAGGAGATTAAGTTAGTCAGCTCTAATGGCTCTAGGCTCTATGGGATATAACATCTGAGGTCGTCAGTCCCCTAGAATTACAACTACTTAAATCTAACTAACCTAAGGACATTACACACAGCCATGCCCAATGTAGGCTTGCAGACTGGAGCACCTCGAACTGCTGAACCACAGCGGCTGGCTCAACTCTAATCTTTCAGAATTAAATAACAAGGTTGAGGTGGCAGCTAAAGACTGTGATGAGAAGATAAAGACAATAGTACATAAAACTAATGAGAAATTGACATTGATGAGTAGTGAATGTATAGAAGAGAGAATGAAGCTTTGTGATGACTATAGTAGGAGGGTGGAGGCTTCTGAAAAACAGTGTAAGGGTGAAGCCACAGCTGCCAGGAAATTTTGTGCTGAAAACAGGGTTAAACTTGAGAACCAAATCGATCACATTAAAAATTAGAAATGGACATAGAAACCAAGTGTGCAGCAGTGGTAGAGGAAAAACTGTTAAAAGTAAATAAAAATGGCTGAAATGGGGAAAAAGATGGAAGAGGTATCAAAATCAAAAGCACAGAGTATGTAGTGTTCCAAACAGTGCTTATTTATTAGTTATAATAAATTTAATAATTTTGAACCATATGGGGGGTGCATCCATTGGATTTCATTAGAAAATTCAATTATTTGCCTGAAACATGGAATAACAAAGAGAAAATGTCATTTGTGAGAGGTTTTTTGAAAGGGGGTGCTTATGGATGGGCAGCTCAGGTAGCTGATATTTGTACTTCCCGGCAAAGCTTTGGGAAAGCATTTTTAGATGAATATTGGTCCAAAGAGAAGCAGCAGAGAATTGTGAGTGAATTTTGGGGAGGAGTGAGATTTTATTCTAGGAAGGGTGTTGTTAAAGGTTACTGTCAGATTTGGATAAACAAACTGAAATATTTGTACAAAGAGCTAGGTAGTGAATTAATAATTATGGGTTTAGAAACTAAGTTGCCTTAGAAAGTTAGAGAATTGCTTGTACCTGCCCCTAGGGGTAATATTAGTGATTGAAGCCCTCAGTGGAAGATCGTAGGAGGAATTTTGATACAATAATCGACCAGGGAGAGAATTTCAGGTAAATAGGATGAAGAAGACTAATTATAGTAGAAATTCGAGGAGTGGTTGGATGGAGGATAGCCAGAATTGGCACGGAAATTGTAGGAGAAATTCAAGTAACAGAAATGGAGGAGATGACTTTAATTCTGGATCAAACCATTTAAACTAGATAATACCCCAGTTTTGGCCCACACTAGAGCAGGTAGTGATGAAGAGCCACATGTATATAAATGAGCTGTAATAACAGGTAAGTGTAATGTAAATGATTGTAGTAAGATGAGTGTAATTACTAATTCTAGTGAGAGGTTGAATGATGGTGAGGGTAGCAATGTTTATCCAATCAAAGGAGAGGAAGAACTTACTATAATGTGCATTGAACCAGAAGTAAGACCTACAAGCAAGTAGAGGTTCAACATTGTGTGTTGGATTCATTATATGGCGATAATGCTCACCCCAGGTGCCTGTCTCATTTTTCATGTTTCCTGAGGCAGTCAGACTCTTCTCCTATCGTATCTGTAGTTTGTAAATGAATCAGAATTAAGCTCTCTTTGACTTTCATGTGAATTTGTACAGCAGGATACTTAAAAATAGAAATATTTTAGAAACGGTTTCTCCAATATTATTTATATGTATTATGTTGAATTAGTGATAAGTGATGTAATTATAAGAGGTTGGAAGAAAGTAAAGTGGTGCCATGGTTAAAGAATTTCTGTCAAACAAAGAGGTAAGGAACACAGAGAATGAAAGGTGTCAGCATGTGTGGGGGAGAAGTTGCACTCTGAAAACTATAATTAACATCTGAAGTAATCAGCTATTTTGTGCAGCAACAGAGACAGTATGCAATACAAACAATCTTGAATACCAGATTTCAGTATTAAGTGTGGTATAATAGTAGTGTTTGACTTCAATGAAGTCAGTATATTGAGATAACTATCTACGTATAGAAGTGTCATGAAACATTTAACATTAAGAATTTACAACTTCAAACATAGTTGCCTGGAGCAATGTGTGGAAAGAATAAGCAAGATTTGTATGTATATCGCCCTTCAGGCTAGAATCTTAAGCAATTTGATAGAATACAGTGAAATAATAGTTTTTCTAAGTGATAGTTTTGTCTGAGCAGTAATGAAAGTTAAGTTTGCCTTAGCATAAGGATATGTTGCCATGGAGCGTTTTTCAGTAGAATCAATTTTGCATTGGATAAGCAGAGTAGGTCTTTATTTATTAGTTAATGTAGCAATAATGCAATAATAAAATAATGAATAATGTTAGGGTCTTAATGCTTTGGGAGCCTGTCTCTGCAGTAGGAATATTTTTTGGGAATGCATTCGACTAGCTGACAAGGTAAGAAAGGTATTTAAATTAATGGAACTGACAGACTTGATTGAGTAATGAAAGGATGACTGTATACAAAAAAAATGTTGTGTAAATGTATTGGTGATCTAATTTTGAACTAGGAAACATTGGGTACTGTTTATATTGTGCAATTCATGGCACTACAGCTGGGAATGAGAATTTCACAGAAAGAGCAAAATTTTAGTGAGGTACAAGTCATATAATGCAGCACCATTGGATCTATACATTATCTGAAAACTTCTATTAGTTTTCTGAGGAATTATGGGCTTAAAGTGGAAATACTGGAAAGAAGAACAATAAGTTTGCTGATGAACTTATAAGTGTGGTGTTAAACTGATGTGAATATTCTGACAGGTCAACTATTTGGTAACATTTTGTGAGGATTTAATTTTCTGATTGAATGAGAGTAGTGCTCATAGTTGAGTAGAAATGTAGGGCAATGATTTGGTACACCTTCCATCCCCCTTCATTTTGAGTTCAACTGTAATTAAGTTATGTGATACTGACTGTTCTTTTTTCATAATGTAATGATTAGTAAATTTATGCTACTTCACATCTTGAGTTTTTGCTATTTTGCAAATGGGAAAGAAATGACTAATATTTTGCAGTGTAATATGTACTTTATTTTAAAAATTTTACTTGTCAGCACCTTTTGTACTATAGTCAATTTTGGTGCTAATTATTGTGATGATATGAACACTATATAATGTATTTATTTATGGAGTAATGAGCATTATTTGCCATTAGAGTTAATCATATTTCCCTTATAGTTACATGTAAAAGAGAATGTACTAAAGTAGTGTATTTTGTCTAATTTTTTTATGTACATGCAGAGAAGAACCACCTCCCAAAGGAACTGATAGCAGTGCATTTTCTTACTAGCTGCCACATGGACCTGTTGCAGGCGTGGACAACTTGGTGAGAAAATGTGTAAAATCTCATTAAAAGTGTGAAAGAGCTTTTCAAAAATACTAAACAATGAGCGAGTGAAATTTTCTGTCTAAAAAGTGGACTGCAATGTGCAGTGAAATTTAACTTTCTGCAGCCCATGAGGATTTATTCTTTTGAGCAAGACAGGACTTGTATAAAGCGATACAGATCTTAGAATGTAGTCTTTGTTTACCTAAAAGAGGACACCACTTATGATGAAGATGCCTAATTTTTATTGAAAGTGTAACTTGTGGATATTTTGTGCAAATGTACAATACACTGTATGTAAACAATTTATATGGGGATTTTCATATGACCAGTTTATATAAGCATAAATTTGAATAAATATATGTACTGTAGTTTTTGATAAGGTTTCTTGTGTAATATTTTTGTGTGCAGATTTTTAACCCAGTTTCTGGGATCATTTGCCCAGTTAGCTATTTGCAATATCTATCTGGTCAATCCAATGAGGGGGTGATGTGATGAAGCAAGCTGAAATATTTTTAGTTCCCATCTTGTTTTTCCATCTGCCTCCTTAAAATTCATTTTTTCATTTTTGAACAATTACCATTAACATATGTGAGTATAATCTGCATACTCATAAAAGAGAAAGGCAGGCTCTCAATTTTAAAGAATGTAGCACCAGATCTAATCTTGTGCTTAGTTTTATGTATGTAATTGATTTTCTCATTTATTTTGACTATTCCTAGTTAGTATCGTCTGTTATAGGGTGAAATCAGTAATTGTTTCATAACTTAAATTCTATTGTTCATTTATGAACAAATATAAATTCTGTACTAATTATAAACATTTGGAGGAATAACCAAGAGTATTCGTAAAGGATCTATTTGCCTCTATTTGAAAGCATGTTAGCAAAGCCAGCCCTTAATTCCAAAGTAATTAACAGTTTTGTCAAAAGTATTGTTTCCATAATGATATGTTACTTTCGTCATTTAAACCAATAATTTGGCCTAACTCTTATAGTAGAAGAAACTGTTAAAAAGATGGAATTTTTCGGTGTATTCATTTAATTTAATGAGTTATTTTGAAATGTAATTTCTGTAAATTAAACATCAAACAATGTGTAGTTTTAGTGCCTATTATTGTGATGATATATAAGGGCCCAATTTTTGGTCCCGAGATAGTCAGTCCATGGTCGAGTTTCAGACAAGAAACTCGTGTTGGTAACAACAACGACAATGCAGCAACTTAACTTTAAAATAAGTGTAACACAATTAGGTCGTGTGTTAAAACAATGACAGAGTCTGTTCAATTTATTTGAAAGAGTGTGAAATGTGTGACCAGGCTTTTACTGCTAATAGATGTTCAACAGTAGCTCATAGATGTTCAACAGTAAACTATTGTAGCAGTATGTGTAAACTATTGTACCAGTATATGGATGTTTGCCTGCAACCTATTAATGAGGCTTATCGGTAGTTAAACAATAGTGCGCTGGTCATATAACTGCGTATTATTGGGGGGGGGGGGGGTTGTGACTAGTGAAAGTAAAGAACTGTGAAACGCAAATGTGCACTTGTCAGCTAAGTAGTCAGTGTTGAACTTCAACACCTATTTTTCAGCCAGTATAGCAACGCAGTACGTCGACACTGATGACTAGCAACGAGATTATAAAGCACTTCTTGTATGGTACTTCAACAGTTAGGGTTGAACTGTGCAACTGATGGTGCTTCCTGATATCATATAAATTAGTAATGATCGTATTTTACTACATCAAAGTCTTATGTATTTGTATCTAAAATGGTATGTAGTATTGTTCGGATAGAACTGCTTTTTATAAGAAATTATCGTTTCTGTAAAGTTTGTAATGTAACATCCGTTCCTTTTTTCTATATGCAGTAGGTCATCAGATGATGGATTAATAAATAAGTTCCAGAAAACCAGCGACTGTTTCTAAGCTAGTACCATGCAGCCTTTTTCAAATCTTTCCAATGATTATATAAGATACTCTTGCAGTTACCACTCCTGTGGTTGATGCCATCTTCTCAGAGGGCTGTCTCTGGCCACAAGAGAGAAGCTACTCTCATCACTGCTCCAACCGCACTTTTTCCTGCATCGTCTACAGTCCGAGTCCACAGAAGTGAGGCGGTACAGTTTGTGGCCCAGTTCCCAGCAGTCGGTTCCTGTCACGCCTATCTGACACCCTGTAATTGAAGTCCCAATTTGTGCTCTGGTTGCAGTGCGATATTCACAGACAGCAGCAAAGCGAGCTACCTTAAATTCAGTTTACCCTATGATCAGTGCTCCTCGAGACCAATTGAATAAGTTATTTTGAAAAAGGCACAGGTCACATTTTTTGCCACATTGAGTTATGCTTGGATTTGGTATATATAGTGATACATACATAGTGTTGTTGTTGTTGTTGTGGTCTACAGTCCTGAGACTTGTTTGATGCAGCTCTCCATGCTACTCTATCCTGTGCAAGCTTTATATCCTTCTGAATCTGTTTAGTGTATTCATATCTTGGTCTCCCTCTGCGATTTTTACCCTCTGCTCTGCCCTCCAATACTAAATTGGTAATCCCTTGATGCCTCGGAATATACCCCACCAACCAATCCCTTCTTCTAGTCAAATAGCTCTGAGCACTATGGGACTTAACATCTGAGGTCATCAGTCCCCTAGAACTTAGAACTACTTAAACCTAACTAACCTAAGGACATCACACACATCCATGCCGGAGGCACGATTCGAACCTGAGGCCGTAGCAGCAGCGCGGTTCCAGACCGAAGCGCCTAGAACCGCTCGGTCACACCGGCCGGCTTCTTCTAGTCAAGTTAGCCACAAATTTCTCTTCTCCCATATTCAATACCTCCTCATTAGTTATGTGATCTACCCATCTAATCTTCAGCATCCTTCTGTAGCACCACATTTCGAAAGCTTCAATCCTCTTTTTGTGCAAACTATTTACTGTACACGTTTCACATCCATACATGGCTACACTCCATACAAATACGTTCAGAAAAGATTTCCTGACACCTAAATCTATACTCGATGTTAACAAATTTCTCTTCTTCAGAAACGCCTTCCTTGCCATTGCCAGTCTACATTTTATATCCTCTCTACTTCGACCATCATCAGTTATTTTGCTCCCCAAATAGCAAAACTACTTTACTACTTTAAGCGTCTCATTTCCTAATCTAATAACCTCAGCATCACCCGATTTAATTCGACTACATTCCATTATCTTCGTTTTGCTTTTGTTGATGTTCATCTTATATCCTCCTTTCAAGACACTGTCCATTCCGTTCAGCTGCTCTTCCAGGTCCTTTGCTGTCTCTGACAGAATTACAATGTCATCGGCGAACCTCAAAGCTTTAATTTCTTCTCCGTCGATTTTAATTCCTACTCCAAATTTTTCCTTTGTTTCCTTTACTGCTTGCTCAATATACAGATTAAATAACATCGGGGATAGACTACATCCCTATCTCACTCCCTTCCCAACCACTGATCCTTTTCATGCCCCTCGATTTTTATAACTCCCATCTGGTTTCTGTACAAATTGTAAATAGCCTTTCGCTCCCTGTATTTAACCCCTGCCATCTTCAGAATTTGAAAGAGAGTATTGCAGTCAACATTGTCAAAAGCTTTCTCTAAGTCTACAAATGCTAGAAACGTGGGTTCGCCTTTCCTTAATTTATTTACTAAGATAAGTTGTAGGGTCAGTATTGCCTCACGTGTTCCAACATTTCTACGGAAGCCAAACTGATCATTCCCGAGGTCGGCTTCTACCAGTTTTTCCATTCATCTGTAAAGAATTCGCGTTAATACTTTGCAATTGTGGCTTATTAAACTGATAGGTTGGTAATTTTCACATCTGTCAACACCTGCTTTCTGTCTCATACATCTTGCTCACTAGGTTGTAGAGTTTTGTCAGGACTGGCTCTCCCAAGGCTATCAGTAGTTCTAGTGGAATGTTGTCTACTCCCGGGGCCTTGTTTCAAATTAGATCTTTCAGTGCTTTGTCAAGCTCTTCATGCAGTATCATATCTCCCATTTCATCCTCATCTACATCCTCTTCCACTTCCATAACATTGTCCTCAAGAACATCGCCCTTGTATGGACCCTCTATATACTCCTTCCATCTTTCTGCTTTCCCTTCTTTGGTTAGAACTGGGTTTCCATCGGAGCTCTTGATATTCAGGCAAGTGGTTCACTTTTCTACAAAGGTCTCTTTAACTTTCCCATAGGCAGTGATATACATGTCTACATCCTTACATTTGTCCTCTAGCCATCCCTGCTTAGCCATTTTGCACTTCCTGTCGATCTCATTTTTCAGACGTTTGTATTCCTTATTGCCTGATTCATTTACTGCATTTTTATATTTTCTCCTTTCATCAATTAAATTCAATATTTCTTCTGTTACCCAAGGATTCCTATTAGCCCTCGTCGTTTTACCTACTTGATCCTCTGCTGCCTTCACTATTTTATCTCTCAAAGCTACCCATTCTTCCTCTACTCTTTTTCTTTCTCCCATTCTTGTCAATCGTTCCCTAATACTCTCCCTGAAACTCTCTACCACCTCTGGTTCTGTCAGTTTATCCAGGTCCCATCTCCTTAAATTCCCACCTTTTTGCAGTTTCTTTAGTTTTTATCTACAGTTCATAACCAATAGATTGTGGTCAGAGTCCACATCTGCCCCTGGAAATGTCTTACAATTTAAAACCTGGTTCCTAAATCTCTGTCTTACCATTATATAATCTATCTGAAACCTGTCAGTATCTCCAGGCTTCTTCCATATATACAACCTTCTTTTATGATTCTTGAACCAAGTGTTAGCTATGATTAAGTTACGCTCTGTACAAAATTCTACCAGGCAGCTTCCTCTTTCATTCCTTACGCCCATTCCATATTCACCTACTACATTTCCCGCTCTTCCTTTTCCTACTATCGAATTCCAGTCACCCATAACTATTAAATTTTCGTTTTCTTTTATCTCATCATACATTTCATCAATCTCTTCGTCATCTGCAGAGCTAGTTGGCATATAAACTTGTGCTACTGTGATAGGGGTGGGCTTCGTATCTATCTTGGACACAATAATGCGTTCACTATGCTGTTTGTAGTAGCTTACCTGCACTCCTATTTTTTTTACTCTTTATTAAACCTACTCCTCCATTACCCCTATTTGATTTTGTACACTCCTGGAAATGGAAATAAGAACACCGTGAATTCATTTTCCCAAGAAGGGGAAACTTTATTGACACATTCCTGGTGTCAGATACATCACATGATCACACTGACAGAACCACAGGCACATAGACACAGGCAACAGAGCATGCACAATGTCGGCACTAGTACAGTGTATATCCACCTTTCGCAGCAATGCAGGCTGCTGTTCTCCCATGGAGACGATCGTAGAGATACTGGATGTAGTCCTGTGGAACAGCTTGCCATGCTATTTCCACCTTGCGCCTCAGTTGGACCAGCGTTCGTGCTGGACGTGCAGACCGCGTGAGACGACGCTTCATCCAGTCCCAAACATGCTCAATGGGGGACAGATCCGGAGATCTTGCTGGCCAGGGTAGTTGACTTACACCTTCTAGAGCACGTTGGGTGGCACGGGATACATGCGGACGTGCATTGTCCTGTTGGAACAGCAAGTTCCCTTGCCGGTCTAGGAATGGTAGAACGATGGGTTCGATGACGGTTTGGATGTACCGTGCACTATTCAGTGTCCCCTCGACGATCACCAGTGGTGTACGGCCAGTGTAGGAGATCGCTCCCCACACCATGATGCCGGGTGTTGGCCCTGTGTGCCTCGGTCGTATGCAGTCCTGATTGTGGCGCTCACCTGCACGGCGCCAAACACGCATACGACCATCATTGGCACCAAGGCAGAAGCGACTCTCATCCCTGAAGACGACACGTCTCCATTCGTCCCTCCATTCACGCCTGTCGCGACACCACTGGAGGTGGGCTGCACGATGTTGGGGCGTGAGCGGAAGACGGCCTAACGGTGTGCGGGACCGTAGCCCAGCTTCATGGAGACGGTTGCGAATGGTCCTCGCCGATACCCCAGGAGCAACAGTGTCCCTAATTTGCTGGGAAGTGGCGGTGCGGTCCCCTACGGCACTGCGTAGGATCCTACGGTCTTGGCGTGCATCCGTGCGTCGCTGCGGTCCGGTCCCAGGTCGACGGGCACGTGCACCTTCCGCCGACCACTGGCGACAACATCGGTGTACTGTGGAGACCTCACGCCCCACGTGTTGAGCAATTCGGCGGTACGTCCACCCGGCCTCCCGCATGCCCACTATACGCCCTCGCTCAAAGTCCGTCAACTGCACATACGGTTCACGTCCACGCTGTCGCGGCATGCTACCAGTGTTAAAGACTGCGATGGAGCTCCGTATGCCACGGCAAACTGGCTGACACTGACGGCGGCGGTGCACAAATGCTGCGCAGCTAGCACCATTCGACGGCCAACACCGCGGTTCCTGGTGTGTCCACTGTGCCGTGCGTGTGATCATTGCTTGTACAGCCCTCTCGCAGTGTCCGGAGCAAGTATGGTGGGTCTGACACACCGGTGTCAATGTGTTCTTTTTTCCATTTCCAGGAGTGTATTTATAACCCTGTATTCACCTGACCAAAAGTTTTGTGCCTCCTGCCACTGAACTTCACTAATTCCCACTATATCTAAGTTTAACCTATCCATTTCCCTTGTAACCTCCCCGCAAAATTTTTAAAAGTCAATAATGGTGAAATTGTAACCTCCCAGCAAGAATATGAAAGTCAATGTTACGTGAAATGTTATCTTCCCACAAAACTGCATAATAATAAATGAGCTAAGCGTAACCTCCTTTCAAAATTAAAGAATAATAATGGCCCAAATGTAAACTCCCCACAGTAATAAAAGTCAATGATAATAAAAATGTGCCAAAATGTTAAGTCCCCACAAAATTAACGCTAAAATGAACCTGATAAATTTTATAAGGGCAGCTGCGCTGACCTTCGGCCCTGTGCAATAATTAAACCTGAACAAAAAAACCAAAATTCTTACATCAGTAAACTCCATCAATATCTGCTCTTGTTTTTCGGCATAGCTCCGTGCAATGCTGGGCCATGTTTAATTTTGATTCTTGGAGGGAATGCATGGGAAATATTATTTAACTTGAAATGAATCTTTTTGTTTAAAACAGTTACTTTAAAAGAAAATTATTATTGGGGCAATTCTTGAACAAATTAATTACAATTAACATACGTTATTATCTGAGCGCAATGCTGCTTCATTACCTTCTAAAACAATATACCTCGTCCAGAACCGTGACCAGTGACCCATGTCGACGCCCGCCGACTCCTCACACACAACTGTTCCTGCCGACTCACTACATGCAACTGAACTCTCGCGCCTTCAAGTGCAGACTAGCAACAATAAATAACTATCTGGTCAGAGATTCTGTCATGCCTCGCCATCGCTGGTAATGAATACATATGAAACGTACGCGTTTCATAACCCTCCACTGGGGAGGGGGGGGCAAAAATTTGGCAGCGATGGTGAGTCATTTGGACTTGCCATGAGCAACAAATTTTTTCATAATTAATTGACTTTACAATTAGAGAACATACAGATGTAGAGCATGAAGTAAATATGGTGCAAATGCACCAAGTACAAAACATATTAGACAATGACAAAAATATATATGCAATGAGTACAGAACATATCAGCAAATCAGAAAAATGTATATACAAATCATGTTGATAAATGACAAAAGTGCACACTTACTGACGTTCAGCACAAAACATATTAACACATGACATAAGTGCACATGCACTGAAAAATTCTTCAAAGTGTTCGCAACAAATTGACATAATGAGTACAAATCTCTTGACAAATGACATTAGTGCACATGTACTGAAGTTCAGAACATATCAGCAAATCAAATAAAAAAAATGTATTAGTCATGAATACAAATCATATTAGCAAAAAAATGATTTTCACTATATTATAAGAATTAGGATATGAAAGGGAAGGATTGCATCATGGTTGTAGCACTTTAGGTTGCACGCAGCTGCACTGAAAGTCCATATCTTTCTACTGTAGCACAATACCAAGTGAAACAATCTGCAGTTCTTTTCCCAGAAGTATTTATCAGCGTAGCCAAGACACTGAAATGTCATAGTAATATTCTATGTTATCATTTTAGCAGTACATTAGGTACACCAAACAGTGGGACCATAATAATATCTCCATCGCTCAAGGTGGTGGACAGCATGTCGTGTCAACACCACGTTCTTGTAGGGTACACCAACGTAGAATTAGTGCAAACCCAAATATAGTGCCCCATGAGCAAGAGGATATACAGGCAAACGGATATTGCAGTAATTCAGGGTAGTTAGGCCAGAAGGTGAAGGACACTAAGTTACATACTAGTCTTCACTGAGAATTACATTAGTAGTTTGCGGCATTCATTGCCCAGTTATTGAACATTTCTGTACCATGTATGTAGTATTACAGAACAATGTTCATAAATTGGCGTTTTACACAGAACATTGGCACTCATTGCCTAATTATAAATCATCAGAAGTCATAATGTTCATGTGGTGCTTTACAGAGAACATTGGTACTCATTTCCTAATTACAAATCATCAGAAGTCATTATATTCATGTGGTGCTTTACACAGAACATTAGTACTCATTTCCTAATCACAAATCATCAGAAGTCATTATATTCATATGGTGTTTTACAGAGAACATAGGCACTCATTTCCTAATTACAAGTTATCAGAAGTCATTAAGAACATTGGCACTCGTTGCCTAATTATAAATCACCAGAAGTCATTACATAATAATATTCATATATCATTTCCTAGTTACAAAGTATTATTTATATATATATATATATATATATATATATATATAATTTATTTGCTAGCAATGCATTGCGTTGAGATCGATAACTAATTGCTGGGGGATAATAATATTTGCATTTGACTTACTGCTGTAAATGAAGATGTGTAACGTCATTCGTCATGAGTCAGCAGTAGCAAGGTTATGAAACGAGTAGAGTATATATGATCACATTCATAAATGACATAGACTTAATGAACAACTGCTTATAGCACATTAATTGCATAAATAATTTCTCCTGCAAAATATATACAAAAAATGGATTATTAATCTGAGGAAGAAACGCATTTTATGCTGAAAAGTAGTGACCGCGAATTAACAGGCAGTGAAATGTGTATAAAAATGTGTTCCATAGCTGTCCCTTCCAAAACCTTCATTCATCCTACTATGCAATAAAACACAATCTGCCAAAACGAACTGCAACAAATACTTAAATAACTACATAGCATAAATACATAATTCAACATTATCCTCATCTGTAAAGAAAAAACTTCATTATCCATCACTTCATTATCCATATTATCATAACTCCATTGTCATCATCACCTGTAAAGAAAAACTTCATTATCCATAGTAGCATATTCTTCATCATTATTCATCAGCATTCATTATCATCTGTAAAAAAATCACTTCATTACTCATTATACAACTATTCCTTATCTCTAGCATATTTCCTCACTAAAACTAAGATGTGAAGTTCTGTCTGACAGCCTGCATCAATCGCCTTGTATTCTGAAAGAAAAAATTAGTCAAGACTGCTATACTACGATGTGTATAGTATATTCTTGTTAATGCTTGTTGATCCTGATCCATTTACTCTTCCTCACAAGGTTTGCATCTTCTTTCGACCATTCCGAAGGTGAAATTCCCATTTTTGTTTAATGTATTTCTTTCACGCATCAATTGATGAACAAAGATTAATGTCTTGCAGGGTGTCTACGTGGACAAGAAAAAAAAATCCCGGATTTTTCCCGGATTTCCCGGTTAAAAACTCAATTTCTCCCGGATGAAATTGCGTATAAAGCGGGTGAAAATACACCCGGGTTAAGTAACAGTATACTTTCCCTCGGAGCTATAAAACGTATCAGTCCTTTGAATCGTAAAGGTCTTATGCCGGCGGAGGACGTCCGACCACTTTAGGAAACGAAATCCTGGAAAAACAATGCGTTTGGAAAGTTGTTTGATGCGAGACAATTATTTTCGTATTGCGAAAGTATTTACACGAATTCCACAAATTAAAGCACGGTAGCTTCCGAAACTGTAAAATAGAGATTGCGTTGAGCGATGCACTTTTAGGCAGTCATAGCTCATGTCACGTGACCTCGCTAGCGAATGACGGCAGTTATTCAGAGCACGAGGCCTACGAGAACGACAGGCCGCGGCGCGTACGTTACGAAGTTACGCCGATGATGATGATGATGTTTGGTTTGTGGGGCGCTCAACTGCGTGGTTATCAGCGCCCGTACAATTACCCAATCTTTGCTCAGTCCAATTTTGCCACTTTCCTGGATGATGATGAAATGATGAGGACAACACAAACACCCAGTCATCTCGAGGCAGGTGAAAATCCCTGACCCCGCCGGGAATCGAACCCGGGACCCCGAGCTCGGGAAGCGAGAACGCTACCGCGAGACCACGAGAGTTACGCCGAGCTCGCTCAACTCAGCTAAGTGCGTTTCTACACCGGTTAACTCGTAAGCAGATGTGTATGTGCGAACGAGAATTGCATCGTCTATTGGCATCCTCTGTTATTAGTCCTACAATGATAGGAAGTCCGTAGGTCTACTAACAGGCTCTAATTTGGCAATTAAAATCGTGCCAAAATGATTATCAGTTGCGTAGAAAAGTCGAAGTGTTCTGGCATGAAGAGACTTGTGACATTGCTCAGTAACACATTATACACATTTTTTTTGAAGGTCAATTACACTTTTTGGCATCGATTGCGTAATTTTTTATCTATGAAAGAACAGCATTAAATATGAAAACTAACCTGAAGATCGGTCTTTTTTTAGTGTGTGTTACATGTTAAGTCATATCAAATACAAATGTGCCGGTAGAATTTTAAATAGTGGCATAAATGACTTATCTTCTGGGCCCGACATTTTTCAAATAGCTGATCCTCAAACTGTTAAGTTTTGAATGAGAGTTATAAAGCCCTGTGATTTAAGAAATTCACTGCACATTCTCACACGTAACATAAATCATCTTGCATGGAAATTTACTTTGAAAGTAACGCATCTCAAGCCACTATTCGTAATATTTTCTGGTGATCTGTTAGAAATTTAAACAGTTGTGACGTCACGCATATGGAATGCACGTTAGTTGTTACGGACGTACTGCATAATCTTCAACCTAAAGCCTTTGACACTTTTCGGTGTCGGCAAACTGGTTTGTACATTGAGTAACTTACCCATTTTCTATCCAACTAAACTCTTTTATTTTGGTGTTATTCTCTGATTTATGTTTCATTGCTGCAGTATTATTCAGCAGTAGTGGACTGAAGTTCTTTGTCAGCGTATCTGATCTTACACGTCAAACCTACAAAACTGAAATCTAAAACAATGAAAAATCCCGGAATTCTAAAAAATTCCCGGGTTTTTCCCGGATTTGTCCCGGATGAAAAAATTCCCGGGTTTTTCCCGGATCTCCCGGGCCGTATACACCCTGTCTTGCATTTACATCATATACTCACTAAATAATGACTGGTTTATGGTAACATAATTAAGCATACAACATAGCATGACAGAAAACGTAATATGTCAAAAACATAGACAGTGTTCAGAGGCAAAAATGTACACAGAATATCATAATTCAGCAGCAAAAAATGTAAAAATAGTCACAATGTTGAGATATCTTAAGGCAAAAATGTCAAAGTCAACTGGTGTTTGCTATATCTTAAATATTTCATAGTACATACAACAAAACAGGAAAACAATCATACATACAGAAAAAAATGGAAAATGCGCACGGTCTGATGTGTAACGACAAGAAGAGCGACCTGCTAACCTTACCTTGCCGGGCTCTTGCCAAAAAAATACGACAATCGTCAGTAAGTAGTCACATAAATATAATTACATAAGTGGTCATAAAAATGTGTGAGTTCATCTGGAAAATATGCACGGTCTGATGTGTAACGACAAGAAGAGCGATCTGCTAACCTTACCTTGCCGAGCACTTCCCAAGAAAAAATACGATAATCATCAGTAAGTAGTCATGTGAATATAATTGCATAAGTGATCATAAAATTAGCAAATGGCATTATAGCATGTTAAATCATAAAGTATCTTCATTCAATAAAAGGTTTGACGTTTGACCAGTGGTGGTTTCCTTTCGATTTTCTGGTTGTCAAAGTTTCGACGTGTACAACATTGGGGTGAGGAATGCTGCGAATCCGATATGGACCTGCGTATAGAAGTTCAGATTTACTGCACCTACCTTTTATCTTGTTGGATAAATAGTGTGTACGTACTAATATCTTCTGTCCAATGTGAAAGTCACGGCGTATACAAACCTGTTTTTGTTGTCTTCTCCGGCGCTCTGCGGCACGTTTGATGTTGTTCAGCGCATTGTCAATTATTTCATGGTGTCGTAGTCGACCAGATGTAGGAAATGTTACTAATTCTTTAATTTTGTTAGGTGGTTCAACATTTTTCAGTATAACAGATGGAGATAGCATAGTGGATTCATTTGGTATGGAATTAATTACATCCTGGAATGAGTGTATGTGTGTGTCCCAATCAATATGTCTTTTATGGCAGTATATTCTGCACAGTTTACCAATTTCTTTCATTAATCGTTCACAAGGGTTCGAAGTAGCATGGTACCTGGATCGGAGAAATGTTTCTAGCTCGTAACATACGTGTCCATATAGCAGATCGAAACTGTGGTCCATTGTCAGAAATTACTTTCAGTACATGCCCTACATGAAATAGAAAATATTTTACAAATGCTTTCGAAACAGTTTTAGCAGTAACTTTGCGTAACGGAGTGAGGGTAACAAATTTTTAAGTGAGTTCAACAGCGACAAAGATGTAGCAAAAACCTCTATTAGTTCTGGGAATCGGACCAAAAATGTCTACAGCGGCCATGTGTCTTAGTTTAACAGGTACAATGGGATATAATGGAGGAATATGTGAAGTTGTGTCTGACTTAGCTTTCTGGCAAATTTTACATGACGCTAAAACTCGTCGAATACGTCTCTCCATGTTCGTAAAGTAACAGTTGTGTCTCAGTATAAGAAAACATTTTCTGGCTCCGTAATGTGCATAACTTAAATGAGTGTACCAGATTAATTCGTTAACAAGTTCGTCAGGAATGCATAATAACCAATTGTTGCTGTCAGGGTGAGAGCGGCGAAACAGAATGTCATTGCGTACAGTGTAATGGTTTCTAATAGCAACACTACTCTTATCTTTCCAAAGGTGTTTAATTTCTTTCCACACGTTGTCTTTACTTTGCTCTTGTGCTATGTCCTGTAGTGACGATGAAATGAAATTTTCAAATGCAACTTGTTGGATGTACATGACGCTGAAATTTGCTTTGCAGAAGTTGGTTGCGACGTCTTGCTGATTGTTGCTAAGAGAACGAGGTAGTGCGTCTGCTACAACATTTAGTGTGCCGGGAATGTGAACTATTGTAAAATTAAATTCCTGCAGATAAAGTTTCCATCTGCTTAATCTGTCGTGTGTGAATTTAGCCGAAAGTAAAAATTGTATCGCTCTGTGGTCTGTGTAAACGGTGGTATGTCTTCCATAAAGAAAATGCCTAAATCTTGTAAAAGCCCAAACAACACATAGTGTTTCTAGTTCTGTAACAGAATAATTTCGTTGAGCAGGTGATAGAATGCGACTTGCAAATGCGATGTTTTTAATTACTGTAGAACCATCTTCTTCAATTTCCTGGAAAATATGTACGCCTAAAGCGGTGTTGGAACTGTCGGTAGCAATGGAAAAATTTCTGGTAAGATCTGGGTGCGATAAAAGTGGTGCATTCAACAAGGCTTCTTTCAAGTTCACAAATTCAGAATGTGCTTGCTTATCCCAGGACCAAATAGTGTTTTTTCCTGTCAATTGACATAATCTAGGTGTGTCTAAAGCAGAGTAATGAATAAATTTACGAAAAAAGTTAATTAAGCCCAAAAAGCTGCGTAGTTGTCTTTTCGTCGTAGGAACAGTAATGTCACGTAAAGCTTGAAGTTTTTCTGGGTCAGGCGCAATGCCTTCTGCTGAAATTACATGTCCAAGAAATTTAATAGAAGTTTTGCCAAAGTGCGATTTACTGAGATTAACTGTGAGTCCTTGTGC
Source organism: Schistocerca cancellata (assembly GCF_023864275.1). Taxonomy (NCBI): domain Eukaryota; kingdom Metazoa; phylum Arthropoda; class Insecta; order Orthoptera; family Acrididae; genus Schistocerca; species Schistocerca cancellata. Next base: position 62,390,446 of record NC_064628.1, on the reverse strand, counting down.
ACGAAAAGTTTGCAACAGTTGTTCAAGAATCAGATTGTGTTCAGACCAGTTAGCTTCTACAATGAGAATGTCGTCTACGTACGTTGTGATTCTGTCTTTAAGTTCTGTCGGAAGTATTGTATTCAAACCGCGAATAAAAGCTGCTGAAGAAATAGTTAAGCCGAACGGTAATTTACAAAATTGATAACAGTCAGCAAAACAGAGAAAAGCTGTGTACTTTCTGCAATTCGGATGGAGCTGAATTTGCCAAAATCCCGATTTCAGATCTAATGTAGATTAAATACCAGTACCATGAAATTTCTGTAGTAGTTCTTCTAATGTCTGAGGTCGATCTGTTTCATTAATAATTATGTCATTAATGTGACGTGAATCAAGCACGAGGCGAAGTGAGCCATCCTTTTTCTTAACAATATGGAGCGGGTGTATGTACGGACTAACTGCTGGTTCAATAATTCCTTGGTCAAGCATATCCTGCAATTCTTTCTTAACCTGTTCTCTATGGATATATGGAATGGGATAATGCTTGGCTTTAAATGTGTCGTGCTGTTTGACTTGAAATTCATACATAAAACCGGACATAGTACCAGGAATGTTGTCGAAAACTGGAGCTTGCTGTAAAAGAATTTTGTGTAGTTGCGTACGTCCGTCGTCTGTATTTGCACTGCTTTGTTTAACTTTATCAGAAATCATCTGCATTACGTCGTAGTCAGCTTCGTCTGGAGTATTATAGTTATGTACGTACGTATCCGTGAACAATGTGGAATTACAGTCTATGCCACGTGATACGGAAATGACCTCTGTACAATTGTTTGTTCTTCCGCAGATAAAGAGTGCTGAAATTCTAAAGCCAATTGTACATTTTCATCCTTTAGCATTAAATAGGAATTTTGAAAATCAATAACTGCGTCGTGTTGTACCAGAAAATTAGTACCTAAAATAACGTCTGTTGTCAATAAAGGAATAATCCAAAAATTTGAGTGAAATGTGACCTGCAATGAAAAATGATAAATGTGTCTGTAATTTAACGTCTACTCCTTTACTCGATATTGCTCCTTTTACTTTCATTTTGCCTAATGGTAACGTAGGATAGCTATTCGCTTTATTACACTCGTTGAAAGTTTCTTCATTAATAACTGACATAGGTGATCCAGAATCGATTACTGCTGAAAATTTCGATGAACCAATTTCAATTTCGATGACAGGATGTGAAATGGTTTTTTGAACAACTGGTCTTTCCTGTAAAAGAGTGTCTCGGATGTCGTCGAAAGTAATTACATTTTCGTGAACAACATTCTGTATGTCAAAAGTAGTGCTTGTATTACTGGAAGATGCGACCTGTACAGTATCTAGTCAGATTCTATCTGACGTGTTATTATTATCAGGAGGATTCTGTGGCATTTCCACTATTTGAACTGTTCTGTTATTTCTTCCAGACGTATTACGCTCTGGATGATACCTACTGTCGGGTTCATTCATGAGAATATGTTGTTGCTGATCATTTTTCTGCTGGTAAGACCGACTGTTATTAAACGTACGCTGAAAATTGTCCTCATTATTTTTACGTCTGTCGTACTAGTATTTCCTATACGGTGCATTGGGATAGGAATTGAAATACTGTGTTTTCTGTACGTAGTTGTTCCTTTGCTGCCGTGCGTTACTATTTGTTGTACCAGGGACTATACGTCCACGCGGCGAAACATTAAAGTTAGGTTGACCTTGTGCATTACATTGTTGGTTAGGTATGCTAACCGGCTGGTTTTGTTGCTGTTGTTGTGAAAAGCCTCTATTGTTACTAAAATGTGGTTCCTGTTCCTGCTGATAATTTTGTCGATACTGATAATCAAAATTTTGTCTGCTATTAAAGTTCTGGTGGTTGTCGTTCCTAAAGCGTCTATTAGCTTTGCTACCTATTGAAATTGCGTGGTTGATCGTAATTACTGTAAGTTTGTTGGCCTTGGTTGTTATATGAAAAATTTTTGTTCACGAAAGAATAATCTGATTGCTGCACTTCTAAAAGCTGCAACAGATCCCTGAATGCCGAAATATTTTCTTTTTACTGACCCGTTAAAAGTGACACTCTTAATGATCGTGGCAATTTAGAAATACATAATTGAATGAGTGCAGATTCACTATATGGTTCACTTAAGTACTGGTTTCGTTGCACCATATGCTCAAAAAATTGCGTGACAATGGGAAAATTTGTGTTCTCATAATTTGGTAAACTAATTAGTTGATCTTTAATTCCACGCTGTGTCATCTTCGACCAATACGCTGACAGAAAAGCATTCTGAAACTCTTCTACCGAATAGCATTGCCTCGCGATCGGTCTCATACGAGTTGCCGGTTCGCCTTCCAAAAAACTGCAAATAAATTCAAGTTTATGCGTTACGGGCCAAGTCGGTGGAAAAGCAAAGCTAAATTGTTGTATCCAATCCAGTGGGTGAATTGTGTTCTGTCATTTTTAAACACTTTAAATTTTCTCACTGACAGAAAATGTTTGTAATCAAAATTATCATCTCTGTATGACGGAATAGGTTCAGGATTGTATGGGAATCTGTTTGACTGTGACTGTTCTGAATCTAACTCACGTACTCTCTGTAGATTACCTAAATTATACGCACTGCGTGAGTCTGAAAAATGTTCGCAAAGTGGCGTCTGCTGTGATGTGTTATTAACTGAAATATTTTTTATCTCTGTTACTTCTTGCTGTAAACTTGACAATTTTCTACGCAATGTGTTATTAGACGAATCGATCTCATTGACTGTCTGCTGTAAATTTTGGAATTCAGGTGTTTGGTTAAACGAAATCGGTGCAGTATCGTCTGATTTGTTGTCATTATTACTTTCGATAACATCAATACGACTGGCCAATTCATCATATTTTTCAGTCAGTATTTTTACCTGATCATCGGTTTTAGTGTCAGAGGCATTAATATGTTTTTGCATTTTACGTGTGGTTTCGTTCAGTTTTTTAACGTCAGCTTTGATGTCATCGGAATCCTGTGTTAGTTCTATTTGTTCGAGTCTGTCTGTCACTGTCTGAATATCTGCTGTGTGTGTATCTGTTTTTGATTTAAGATCAGAAATTTCATCACGTAATTCGGAGTTCAACTGTTCGATGGTATTAATTTTGTCGAATACTGTAGCAATATTGTTGTCTACGTATGTTTTTGCTTTCGCAAACAATTTACGTTTGTCTTCCTGTCTCTGTGCCGTGATTGTTTCCATGACTTGTCGTTTTACTTTATTCTGATCCTGTATAAATTTACGGAAACGCGTATCACTGTTTTGTAGGTGTTGATTAAAACGCTCGTCAATTTGACTGTTCTGTTGTTCGAATTTCTCGTCTACTTTTGCATCCAGTGTGCGCGAAAGTTCTGCTGCCATTACTTTAAACTCGTCGCGTAACTGTGTTGCTTTTTCAGAGCATTGTTTGCCGACTGCACTAATTTCGTCTCTAAGTGATTCTGTTGCAGCGGTTTGCATATCCCTTAATTCCTGAGCAACAGATCTAATTTCTTCGTTACTTTTCCTAGCACAAGCCTCAATTTCCTCGCGTAGTTGTTCCTTAGTATCATGACACTGCGCGGCAACGGCTGTAATCTGCTCGCTAAGCTGTCTGGAATTGTTGTCTAATTTTTCATTAAGGCTGTCATGTTTTTCATTAAGCTGTTTGATCTGTTCACTAATTCGTTTGACATTTTCATTAGTTTCATTCTGTTGTTTGAAATTTTCATTAATTTGTTGTTTGAGATTTTCTTTAAGTTGTTTGAAATTTTAATCATTGTTGTCTAGTTTTTCATTAATTTTATTAAGTTGTTTCAAACTTTCTTTAACTTGTTTGTTATCTTCTTTAAATTGTTTGAAATTTTCACTAAATTGTTGTTGTAGCAACCTTGCCATAATTTGTTCCAAGCCAACATTACCGGCTCGATTCTCTGTACTGTTTGATGACGTACCCGCAATTGTCACGATTTGTGTGACCATTTGGTCATTCTGTGATTCACCAAAAGGTTTGCTTATCGGATGTGTACTGTTAAACACTACCTCGGAATTAAATAAATCCGACGCATTCTGATTACACTGTTCGTTACCATTAAAAAAATTTGTCTGTTCGTCACGTGAAGTTTGCAAACCAGTTGTGTTAAGCTGGGCAGCGCTCATTGCAACAGAACGCCCCGCGTCATCAATTGTCGTCAAATTAACAGAGGACACAATTGAGTTCGTCTGTTCATCACTAAGATCAAAATTATTATTAGTGGTCGGTACGTATTGATTGTCAGTAAACGGAGGATTGTCGTCATTACACTGCGTGTCACAATTACTATCAGTCAAGTTGTTTAATTCGGTTATTTCACTCATTATACCTCGCGATGCACTATTAACAGTTTTTCGCTGCATTTTTCTCAGAACAAATTAATCACAAATGAAATAAGCACAATGCAAAAAGCAACAAACACAAATGCAACAAAGAGCAACGAATTGCCAATGATCTGTGAGAGAAAGTCACAAAATTAGTAAAAGCGTTGCGCCAACTGCTAATTATATTTAAGTAAATAAGAGCAGATATCTGACTACTTTTCAGAAGATTCTCAAAGAAATACGATCCTGGCAGGGTCGCCAAGTGTAACCTCCCCGCAAAATTTTTAAAAGTCAATAATGGTGAAATTGTAACCTCCCAGCAAGAATATGAAAGTCAATGTTACGTGAAATGTTATCTTCCCACAAAACTGCATAATAATAAATGAGCTAAGTGTAACCTCCTTTCAAAATTAAAGAATAATAATGGCCCAAATGTAAACTCCACACAGTAATAAAAGTCAATGATAATAAAAATGTTAAGTCCCCACAAAATTAACGCTAAAATGATCCTGATAAATTTTATAAGGGCAGCTGCGCTGACCTTCGGCCCTGTGCAATAATTAAACCTGAACAAAAAAACCAAAATTCTTACATCAGTAAACTCCATCAATATCTGCTCTTGTTTTTCGGCACAGTTCCGTGCAATGCTGGGCCATGTTTAATTTTGATTCTTGGAGGGAATGCATGGGAAATATTATTTAACTTGAAATGAATCTTTTTGTTTAAAACAGTTACTTTAAAAGAAAATTATTATTGGGGCAATTCTTGAACAAATTAATTATAATTAACATATGTTATTAGCTGAGCGCAATGCTGCTTGAACAAATTAATTATAATTCACATATGTTATTAGCTGAGCGCAATGCTGCTTCATTACCTTCTAAAACAATATACCTCGTCCAGAACCGTGACCAGAGACCCATTTCGACGCCCGCCGACTCCTCACACACAACTGTTCCTGCCGACTCGCTACACACAACTGAACTCACGCGCGGTCAAGCGCAGACTAGCAACAATAAATAACTATCTGGTCAGAGATTCTGTCATGCCTCGCCATCGCTGGTAATGAATACATATGAAATGTACGCGTTTCACCCTCTTAAAGTTTTCTAACCTACCTGCCCGATTAAGGGATCTGACATTCCACGCTCTGACCCGTAGAACGCCAGTTTTCTTTCTCCTGATAACAACGTCCTCCTGAGTAGTCCCTGCATGGAGATCCAAATGGGGGACTATTTTACCGCCGGAATATTTTACCCAATAGGACGCCATCATCATTTATCCATACAGTAAAGCTGCATGCCCTCGGGAAAAATTACGGCTGTAGTTTTCCCTCGCTTTCAGCCGTTAGCAGTACCAGCACAGCAAGGGCGTTTTGGTTAGTGTTAAAAGGCCAGATCAGTCAATTATCCAGACTGTTGCCCTTGCAACTACTGATAAGGCTGCTGCCGCTCTTCAGGAACCATACATTTGTCTGGCCTCTCAACAGATACACCTCCATTGTGGTTGCACCGACGGTACGGCTATCTGTATCGTTGAGGCACGCAAGCGTCCCCACCAACGGGAAGGTCCATGGTTCATGGGGAGACAACGTATTGTATGAAAACGTATTCAGCCTAATGCATAACATAGGCAATGGAAGTTTGTTGAATGTTTTAAAAGGGCATTATTCCAGGACTGATGCCCCTTTCAAAACAACTATGCTTCTGCTATCTGGTGACCATTTTAGTTAACTCTTCAAGCAGTTGTTGAGTGTAGTTTTATAATTGATTTGCATACAAATATAGACAGTGATACTAATGAATCACCTCGAAAACGCAAAAATGGGCAACGAAACCCATAAGAATATAAACAGAGTAAGATTAAAAGGTGTAAAGTAAAGGGAAATGAGCATGTCAGCTATTCTGGGAAAGTCATTGCAGCCAGATCTACAGGACCAGATTGCAGGTCAGTTTCTAACCTAACTTTTATGTAAGTTACATCTTGTTAAATATAAAATATAATACAAAATAAGCATTCAGCATAATGGTCAGCAAAAGAATAAAAATCACATTTGCATGGTGCAAACATTCACTTCATCTTCACTAATTAAAACCTGTAAAATAAATATATAAAAATTTTAATGTAGGCTTATTCTGTTTACTGGTATCAATCAATGAATTTTAGTGTAATTATTAATCTTCAACTACATAGCATAAATACAGTCTCATCTGTATTTAAGCTCAAACAAATTAAAAATCTACATTACCAAATATATATTTCCACGGATTTATGCAGATAATACAGTTGGCCTAAATACTCATTACAAAACACTAAAGCCACAACTAGTAGCTTTTGTTTGATTTCAAAAGCAGTGTCAAGTGTTTTTCAAAATTCAGTGACCTAGACAAGACAATCATTTTGAAAAATTTCCATGAATTTGCAACTAAAACAGAGCAAGATATTTTCCTACAAGGCCAGCTGACTATCTGTTGGTCATTGCCATAGACCATGGAAGGATACTCCAAACGCCAGACTCCACAATATTTTGTACAGCATTACTCTTGCAGGTAACAGACATTCTATTTGAAAAAAAGCATTCATCAGTTTGTGTGGAGTTCCAAAAAGAGAGTGAGAAGACTTGTTGACTTGCTGGCTGCAGGGGAGTCTCAAAAAGAAAATCGAGGAAAATCAGAAAACTCTATACAGAAAGCTGTAGCAGCAGCAATTTGTGAAAAAATAAATGAGCATATTTCCTCGTTCCCAGTAAAGGAAACACATTATGCAAATCGAAATATCAAGTATTTGAAAGCCGAGCTAACAGTAAAAATCGTGCATGCACTCTCTTGCAAAAAGTATCCAAAAAAATGGTTCAAATGGCTCTGAGCACTATGGGACTTAACATCTATGGTCATCAGTCCCCTAGAACTTAGAACTACTTAAACCTAACTATGCCATCTAGAGTTAGATTCCTGTCGTCAGTGTGTAACACTAAGGTATTTTAGTTATTTACTGTTTATACGAGACACCCATTCCACACCTACGTATGGAATTCTTTCTGGAGAACAAACCCACAAAATATGAAGCCACATTTCACGGTGATTCAACGGTCCGGTCGAGGCGCTATGTAGGATGCCAGAATGTTCGTCGAACCAGTAACGTCTGCATGCAGCCCTGTGGATAAGGGTGTTGTCTATTGGAAGACGAGAGTGTGTACAGCATTCTCATCACGGACATGTAGAAGATAGGACAGTACGTGGTCACTGAATATGTTGAAATAAACAACGTAGTCCACATCCACGATACCTTAAAGAGTGGTACGGAACTTACCGTCGAAACATCACGAACCATCTCCAGCCTCCGCAAACTGCGAGATAAACACGACATCGAGCCGTCGGTGCACTCGATGGCTTGCATCATTCGCAAACAGTCACAGACGCAGCTTGTCGGACCACACCGCTCGCTTCCAGACAACTACTGTCCATTTTCTGTGTTGTTCGGCGTACTAAAGAACGGAACAACCTCCTCAATGCCAACCAGGGTAGATTTCGAAAACATAGATTATGTGAAAACCAACTCGCACTTATCTCACATGATATCCTGAAAGCCTTGGATCAAGGCAGTCAGGCAGATGCAGTATCTATTTCCGGAAGACATTTGACTCAATGCCACACCTACGCTTATTATCAGAAGTACCATTGTGTGGGGTGTCAGACGAAATATCTGACTGGGCTGAAGACTTATTGGTAGGGAGGACGCAGCATTTCATCTTGGATGGATAGTCGTCGGCACATGTAGAAGTAACTAGGCCCCTTGCTGTTCATGTTTTATGTTAATGATCTCGCAGACAATATTGATACAGGATTTGGGATGGACGTCATCAAAACAAAGACGTTTGTTTCTGCGACGGGATCTTCTCACGAAATTTCAATCACCAACTTTCTTCTCCGAATGTGAAAATATTTTGAAATCAGAGCCCGCACGGAAAGGCATAGATGTTCGTTTTCTCTGTGCGCTTTTCGAGAGCGGAACATTAGAAAATTTTTGTGAAATTGGTTCGATAAACCCTCTGCCAAGCACTTAAATGTGATTTAGAGAGTAGCGATCAAGTAGCCGATAATTATGTATAAGACGTTAACTAGTCATTGTAACTGCAGTTAGGGCAGATGCTCCACGAATGTTCTTTCAGTGTACACATATTCCCCTAAATCCAGAGTGGGTACCTTCCCCAGTCTGAATTTTTTTAGGTAGGCAGGACTACCCACCATACCCGTACCAACCTCTGACCCTGCATCTTTGATTTTCAATGATCTGACAATATTTGTGACGTCTGTTTCACCTGTTTGTTGGAAATAGGAATAGACATTCTGCTATTTCTGGTGAAACTTTGCTCTTTTGAATCCCTGTTTCATTAGATTTTGAACTGTATTTGTATTATCTTTCTAAAAGGCAATTTCTATACCCACTGACTCATCATCGCCCAGCTCAAATCATTATGGATACAAACTTGAAATTTGCAGAGATTGTTGATCTTCTACTGTAGGCATCGTTTAAGAAGAGATTCTTCGAAATTCCACTCCTAAGGGGGTGAAGTAGGGGTGAAAGCCTTTTGAAAACATGTCGTTGTTAACACAATTTTGTAGCTAGAACTACGAAAATTGGTATTTCGTCCTCAGTAAGAAATAAAAAACAATACGTATTACAGTATTTTTGGAAGTTCAACACCCTAACGAAGTGAAATAGGGGTTGAAAAGTTTTAAGAAAATATTTGATTATGACAGCATTTTCAAAGTTAAGTCTATGAACCTTTGAATTTGGCCTCTGTTACAAATAAAAGAACACGGGTCTCACGGTTTCTGGAAATTTAGCCACAAAGGGTTGAAATGGGGATGAAAATGTTTAAGAAAATATTTCGTTACATTAAAACGCTACATCTATAAAAACTGATAATTCACCTCTGTACTAGCTATAAAGAAATATGTGTTACGGGATGGAAGTTTCTACGGAAATAACACCACAAGAACGGATAAGGCATGATTAACAAAAACTTTCGACTGCAGCTATCAGAATCACTTTTGGTCAGAAATATATTCGGATAAGAACGTGACTCTGTTGCCTTAACTAGCGTTAAACGTTTAGATGATTTTGCAGTTCGCAAACAAGATAAAAATTCGAAAAATAAACAAAAAGTCTGTGCAGACCATACAATCTAGCGAGCAAAGCAGCACGCACTAAGTTAGTACTGATTCAGAGTGGAACACACTTCATGTGAATGAGTCAGTACTTCCTCTTTTGCTGCAAGTACTATGTTCCCACTAACTGTATTATTTGATTCATTCCTCTTTGTAATTATGTGTGACTAGACTGTCTTAGAAATATTTGCTGAAGTTCCAACTTGATGTTTACGATATCTAGATTTTGCTTGCCTTATCATCTTGCTATATTATGTCTTCTTATGTCTGTACATTTCACAGTCTGCTTGACTATTACATTTCCTGTATCTTTTATAAAAAACTTTTAAATCTTCTCTAGTATTGATGATTCTTCTGGTGATCTTTCTTATAAAATTAACTTTTGACCATCATTCATCTGAATTTAAAAAATTTACTAATTTCTCCAATCCATAGTCATTCCGATTATCGTAAAAAAAATCAGTTGTTTCCTGTTGTACATGACAAATCTAGTGGCCAGCATTCCACTGGGCTGTGCCAGAGAAATTTCTTATAGGAGCAGATACAAACGCGTTATCCGGCGACTTCATTGAGGTAAGATTTTTCAGTTTATTCAGAATTAATTTTCTGGGTCATGACGCAGCAATGCTGACGTCCAGACTTACCAGTTTAGTTTCACAGTCAGTTAATTATTGAAAGGTTATATATGAGTCACATTTTTTATTGGGAGGTTAGTCACGTTATTATTGCGAGGTTACGGAATAATAACTGTTGGGAGGTTACATTGAATGTGAATGTTATCATTATTTTTTCTGTTGGGAGGTTACACTTGGCGACAATCGACCAGGATCGTATTTTTTGTGAATTTCTGAGAAGTAGTCAGTTATGTATCTGCTCTTTTTTTACCTAATGTTACATGTAGTTTGCATCTGGCGCAACGCATTTACTTATTTGTCACTCCTTCTTTCACAGATCATCGGCAATTTATTGCTCTTGTCTTATTGTATTTGTTCCATTTTGCTTTGTCTTTGATTTCGTGCCTACCTTTGAGTTGTGAAAATGCCGCGAAAAACTGCTAACAGTACATCGCGATGCGTAATGAGTGAAAAAGCCGATTTGAATAATTTGACTGATAACACTAGCGACACTCAGTGTCATAATGACAATCCTCCAATTATAGATAACCACCAGTAATGATTTTAATCCAAATGATGAACAAACAAATTCAATAATGTCCACACTTAATTTAACGACAATTGATGACACGGCACGTTCCGATACAATGAACGCTGCCCAGTTTGACACACCTGATTTGCAAAATTTGCACAGTGAACAGATAAATGTTTCTAACGAAGGTGAACAACGTACTCAAAATATGTCAGATTTATTTGATTCCGATGTAGTGACCAACAGTGCACATCCGATTGGCAAATCTTTTCGTGAATCAGACAATGAACAAATGGTTACACAAAACGTGACACATGCAGATACACCATCACACAGCACAGAAAATAGAGTCGCTAATTTTGGCATGGATCAAGTTATGAAAATCTCAAACAGTTGAAGAAAAAACAAGACACCAATTATAGACAACTTAATGAAAAATACGACAGGTCGATCAAACAAACTAATGAGAACTTTAAACAGATTAATGAACAGATTACAGCCGTTGAGGGCAATGTCATGATACTAAAGAACAATTACGTGAGGAAATTAAGGCTTGTGCTAGGAATAGTAGTGAAGAAATTAGATCCATTGCGCAAGAATAACGTAATACACAAGCAGACACAACAAAATTACTTAGAGATGAAATCAGTGCAGTCGCTAAACAATGTTCAGATAACGCAACACAGTTACGCGACGATTTTAAATTAATGTCAGCAGAACTTTCACGCACTCTGGATGCGAATGTCGACAAGAAATTTGAGCAACAGCCTAACTGACGAACGTTTTAATCACCACTTACAAAACAGTGAGATGCGTTTCCGTAAATTCATACAGTAACAGAACAAAGTAAAGAAACAGGTCATGGAAACAATTACTGCACAGAGAAGGAAGACAAGCGTTAAGTTGTTTACTAAAGCAAAAACATACGTAGACACCAACATTGCTACAGTATCAGACGAAATCAACATCTATCAAACAGTTGAACACTTAATTGCATGATGAAATCTCTGATCTTAAAACAAAAACAGATACACACAGTAGACTTTCAGACAGTGACCAGCAAACTTGAATAATTGGAATTAATACAGGATCCCGTTGCCATTAAAGCAAACGTTAAGAAATTGAACAAAACCACACGTAAAATGCAAAAACAAATTAATGCTTGTGACACTAAAAATTACGATCAGGTAAAAACACTGACTGAAAAATTTGATAAATTGGCCAGTCGTATTGACGTTATCGAAAATAACAATGACACCTAATCGGACGATACGTCACCAATTTCGTTCAATCAAACACCCGAATTCCAAAATTTACAGCAGACAATCGGTTAGACAGGTTCGTCCAACAATACATTGCGTAGAAAATTCTCATCTTTACAACAAGAAGTGACAGAAATGAAAAATGTTTCAGCCTCTAACACGTCACAGCATACGCCACATTCTGAACATTTGTCACACTCACACAGCCAGTATAACTTAGGTAATTTACAGAGAGTACGCGACATAGATTCCGAACAGACACAGTCAAACAGATTATCATACAATCCTGAACCTGTTCAGACATTCAGAGACGATAATTTTGATTACAAGCACTTTCTATCTGTTAGGAAATTTAAGGTATTTAAAAATGACAGAACACAGATTCACCCTTTGGATTGGATTCAACAATTTAGTTTTGCAATTCCACCAACTTGGCCCTAACTCACAAACTTGAATTTATTTGCAGTTTTTTGGAAGGCGAACTGGCAACTCGCATGAGATCCATCGCCAGACAATGTTATTCGGTAGAAGAATTTCAGAATGCTTTTTTGTCGGCGTATTGGTCGAAACAACACAGTGCGGAATCAAGCACCAGTTAATTAGCTCACCGAATTATGAGAACTCAAATTTTCCCACTGTCACGCAATTTTTTGAACACATGGTACAACAAAACCAATATTTATGTCAGCCATACAGTGAATCAGCACTTATCCAATTATGTATTTCAAAATTACCACAACCGTTAAGAGTATTACTTTTAACGGGACAGCAGAAAGAAAATATTTCGATATCTAGAGGTATGCTGCAGCTTGTGGAAGTTCAGCAATCAGACTATTCCTTCATAAACAAAACTTTTTCACAACATAACGAAGGCCAACAAGCATACAGTAATTATGATCAGCCACGCTATTTTAATAGCAAAGGTGATAGACGCTCCAGGAATGACAACCACCAGAACTTTAATAACAGACAAAATTTTTAATTATCAATATCGTCAAAATTATCAGCAACAGCAAACACATTTTGGTAACAATAGAGGTTTTTCCCCACAACAACAACAAAACCAGCCAGTTAGCATACCTAGCCAACAATATAATGTGTAAGGTCAACCAAGCTTTAATGTTTCTCCGCCTACACGTATAGCGTCGGCTCCGCCAAATATTTACGCACAGCAACAAGGAAATCGCTACGTACAGAAGACACATCATTTCAACTCCTATCGCAACGCGCCGTATAGCGATGGCTATCATGACAGACGTAAAACTAATGAGAACAGTTTTCAGCGTACGTTTAATAACAGTCGTTCTTACCAGCAGCAGAGTCATCAACAACAACAGATTATCATGAATGAACCAGACAGTCGATATCATCCCGAACCTAATACGTCAGGACGAAGTAACAGAACAGTGCAAATAGTTGAAATGCCACAGCATTCTCCTGCAAATAACAGCACGTCAGAAAGAATTTGACAAGATACAGTACAGGTTGCATCTTCTAGCAATGCAAGCAATATTTTCGATACACAGAATCTTGTTCACGAAAATGTTATTACTTTTGACGACATCCGAGGCACACTTTTACATGAAAAACCAGTTATTCAAAAAACCATTTCCGACCCTGTTATTGAAGTAAAGACTGGATCATCCACATTTTCAGCAGTAATCGATTCTGGATGACCTATGTCAGTTATAAATGAAGAAACTTTCAACGAATGTAGCAAAGGGAACACTTATCCTACGTTACCATTAGGAAAAAACTAAAGTAAAAGGAGCAGTATATGGTAAAGGAGTAGATGTAAAATTACAGACACATTTATCATTTTGTATTGCGGGTCATATGTTCCACTCAAATTTTTTGATTGTTCCCTTATTGACAACACGTTATTTTAGGTACGAATTTTTTGATACAACACGACGCAATTATTGACTTTCAAAATTCCTATTTGATGTTAAGGGATGAAAAAGTACAACTGGCATTAGAATTTCAGCACGCTTTATCTGCAGAAGAACAAGCAGTTAATCTAACAGAGGTCATTTCTCCATCACGTAACATTGACTGTCATTCCACATTGTTCACAGATACGTACACAACTACAATACACCAGACGAAGCCGACTATGATGTTATGCAAATTATTTCTGATAAAGTAAAACAGAGCAACGCAAATACAGATGACGAACGTACTCAACTACGCAAAACTCTTTTACACCAAGCTCCAGTTTTTGACAACGTCCCTGGTACTATGTCCGGTTTTACGTATGAATTTCAAGTTAAACAGCATGACACATTTAAAGCCAAACATTATCCCATTCCATATATTCACAGAGAACAAGTTAAGAAAGAATTACAAGCTATGCTAGACCAAGGAATTATTGAACCGACAGTTAGTCCGTACATAAACCCGCTCCATATTGTTAGGAAAAAAAATGATGGCTCACTTCGCCTCGTACTTGATTCCCGTCATGTCAACGACATTACTTTTAATGAAACAGATCGCCCACAGACACTAGAAGAACTTTTACAGAAATTTTATGGTACTGTTATTTATTCCACACTAGATTTAAAATCGGGATTTTGGCAAATTCAGCTCCATCCGAACTGCAGAAAGTACACAGCATTTCTTTGTTTTGGTGATTGTTATCAATTTTGCAAATTACCGTTCGGTCTTACAATTTCTTCAGCAGCATTTATGCGCGGTTTGAATACTATACTTCCGGCAGAATCACAACGTATGTAGACGACATCCTTATCGCAGAAGCTAACTGGTCTGAACACAGTTTGATTCTGGAACAACTGTTGCAAACTTTTCGTGCCCAAGGACTCACAGTTAATCTTAGCAAATAACACATTGGCAAAACTTCTATAAAATTTCTTGGACATGTAATTTGAGCAGAAGGTATTGCGCCTGACCCGGAAAAACTTCAAGCTTTACGTGACATTACTGTTGCACAGACGAAGAAACAACTACGCAGCTTTCTGGGATTAGTTAACTTTTTCCGTAAATTTATTCATTACTCTTTTTAGACACCCCTAGATTAAGCCAATTGACGAGTAAAAACGCTATTTGGTCCTGGGATAGCCAAGCACAGTCTGAATTTGTTAATCTGAAACATACCTTGATGAATGCACCCAGATCCTACCAGAAATTTTTCCATTGCCACCGACAGTTCTAACACAGCTTTAGGCCTACACGGTTTTCAGGAAATTGAAGAAGACGGTGCTACAGTAATTAAAAACATCGCTTTTGCAAGTCGCATTCTGTCACCTGCTGAACGCAATTACTCTGTTAGAGAACTTGAAACATTTTATGTTGTATGGGCATTTACCAGATTTAGGCATATTCTTTATGGAAGACATATTCTTTATACAGATCATAGAGCTATACAGTTTTTAATTTCCGCTAAATTTACACATGACAGGTTAAGCATATAGAAACTTTATTTACAGGAATTTAATTTTACAATTGTTCACATTCCCGGTGCACAAAATATTGTAGCAGACGCACTATCCCGTTCTCTCAGCAACAATCAGCAAGACATCGGAACCAACTTCTGCCAAGCAAATTTTAGCCTCATGTATATCCAACAAGTTGCATTTGAAAATTTCATTTCGTCGTCATTACGAGACACAGCACAAGAGGAGAGCAAAGACAACGTATGGAAAGAAATTAAACACTTTTGGCAAGATAGGAATAACGTTACCATTAGAAATCATTATACTATACGCAAGAACATTTTGTTTTGCCGCTCTCACCCTGACAGCAACAACTGGTTATTATGTATTCCTGACGAGCATGTTAACAAACTAATTTGGAATACTCATTTAAGTTACGCACATTATGGAGCCAGAAAATGTTTTCTTGTACTGAGACAGAACTCTTGTTTTGCCAACATGGAGAAACGTATTCGACGAGTTTTAGCGTCATGCAAAATCAGCCAGAAAGCTAAATCAGACACGACTTCACATATTCCTCGGTTACATCCCATTGTACCGATTAAATTGAGACATATGGCCGCTATAGACATTTTTGATCCGATTCCCAGATCTAATAGAGGTTTTTGCTACACCTTTGTCGCTGTTGAACTCACTTCGAAATTTGTTACCTTCACTCCGTTACGCAAAGTTACTGCTAAATCTATTTCGAATGCATTTGTAAAACATTTTTTATTTAATGTAAGGCAAGTATTGAAAGTAATTTCCGTCAATTGACACGTATGTTACGATCTAGGAACATTTCTCCGATCGATATATCCAGAATCATGCTTCTTCGAACTCATCTGAACGACTGATGAAAGAAATTCGTAAACGATGTAGAATATACTGCCATAAAAGACATATTGATTGGGACACACACATAGTCTCATTCCAGGATGTAATTAACTCCATACCAAATGAATCTACTATGCTATCTCCGACTGTTATATTGAAAATGTTGAACCACCCAACAAAATTAAAGAATTAGTATCCTTTCCTACATCTCGTCGACTACGCCACCATGAAATAATTGCGCCGGAGAAGACAGCAAAAAGAGGTTTGTACACGCAGTGTCTGTCACATAGGACAGAAGATATTAGTACGCACACATTATCTATCCAACAGAGGAAAGAGTAGATGCAGTAAACTTGAGCTTTTATACGCAGGTCCATATAGAATTCGCAGCATTCCTCACCCCAATGTAGGACATGTCGAAACTCTGAGAACCAGAAAACCCAAGGGCAATCACCATATTTCCAACATTAAACCATTTATTGAAGAAACATACTTTATGATTTATCACACTGTGATGCCATTTCCTGATATTTATGTGACCACTTATGCAATTATATCTATGTTACTACTTACTGATGATGATCGTATTTTTTCTTGGCAAGTGCCCGGCAAGGTAAGTTTAGCAGGTCGCTTTTCTTGTCGTTATATATCAGACCGTGCACATTTTCCATTTTTTTGTGTATGTATGATTGTTTTCCTATATAAAGTAGAGTTTTTTTTGTATGCACTATGAAATCTTTAAGATATAACAAACAACAGTTGACTTTGACATTTTGCCTTATGATATCTCAATATCTTGATTATTCTAGAATTTTTGCTACTACATTGTGATATTGTGTGTACATTTTTGCACTTGAAAACGGTCTATGTTTTGGTTTAATACGTTTTCTGTCTTGCTATGCTGTATGCTTAGTTATAGCACTAGAAACAAGTTTTCATATAATGGGTATATGAATTAAATGCAAGATATTAATCCATATTCATCATTTTTAGAAAGCAATTACGTGTAAAAATTAATAAATTAAATAACCACAGTGGTTTACTATGAAATTGGAATTTCACAATTGGAATGAACGAAAGAAAATGCAATACCTTGCCATGAAGAGTAAACGGATCAGAATTAACAAGCATTAACAAGAATATACTATACACACTGTATGATAGCAGTCTTGACTAATTATTTTTCTTACAGAATGCGAGGCGATTATTGCAGGCTGTCAGACAGAACTACACATGTTTATTTTAGCGATGAAATATGCTAGAAGTAAGAAACTCTATAATATATAAAATAATGAATGATAATGAATAGTTGTATGAGGAAAATGGTAATATGAATAATGAAGTGACTATTTTTTGCAGATGATAATAAATGATGATGAATAGTTATATGAAGAATTTGATAATATGAATAATGAAGTTTTTCTTTGCAGATGATGATAATGATGGAGTTTATATATTTTCTATTAGGTAAGAAATGCTATGTAGTTATTTAAGTATTTGTTGCAGTTCTTTTTGACAGTATGTCATATGTCGCATAGTATAATGACTGAATGTTTTGGGAAAGACAGCTAGAGAACATTCATATTAAGTACACGTTTCATTACCTGTTAATACGAAGTTTACTACTTTTCAGCCGGCCGGGGTGGCCGAGCGGTTCTAGGCGCTACAGTCTGGAACCGCGCGACCGCTACGGTCCCAGGTTCGAATCCTGCCTCGGGCATGGATGTGTGTGATGTAATAGCAGTGTGCATAGCTATAACACCAGGAGGAAGGATGATCTTCACTATGCAGGGTTAAATCTGACTTTGGCACAGAAAGGGGTAAATTATGCTGCCAGAAAAGTCTTTGGTCACCTACCAAACAGCATCAAAAGCCTGACAGATAGCCAACCAACATTTAAAAGTAAATTAAAAAAATTTCTAGATGACAACTCCTTCTACTCATTGGCTGAATTTTTAGATATAAATTAAGGAAAAAAACCAACTTAAACATTAGTGACATGCAATATTTTGTGTAATGTAATATCTAGTACAGACATCTTTTATTAACCTGACACGTTCCACATCATTACGAAGTGTCGTATTCATGATCTATGGAACAAGTATTAATCTAATCTAATCTAATCTTAGGTTAGTTAGGTTTACGTAGTTCTGAGTTCTAGGGGACTGATGACCTCAGAAGTTTAGTCCCATAGTGCTCAGAGCCATTTGAACCATTTGAATTACTTTTCAGCATAATGTACATTTGTTCTTTCAGCTCAATAATCCACTTTGTATTTTTTTCCAGGGGAAGCTTTTCATGATAATAATCTGCTACAAGCACTTAGTTGTTAAACTTGTTCTTATACTTGCATTTTTTGTACCCAGTTGTGTGTATCATTGATGAATATGATCACATAGATTCTACTTGTTTCATAACCTTGCTACAGCTAACTGATGACGAATGACGTTATTAATCCTTATTTCCAGCAATAAGTCAAAAGCAAATATTTTCATGCCCCAGCAATTGATTATCGATCCCAGCGCAATGCATTGCTAGCACAAAAAAACTATTACCATTATACAACTAAATAATGCTATCTGTTTAAGATGTATTTCTAGTCCTAAATATAATGCAAATTTTTCTGTTGTATTGATTCCATTATGTCTACGTATTATTGGACTAAACACCTTGAATACTGGTTCCAATGTCTTACATTTAAATATGTCTTATGTCACTTGCATGATATCATAAATAAACACTAGCAGCTTGATGCTACATGCAATAACTCCTGTCGAGAAAGATGACTTTTGAATAATACTGAATAATGTTTTGTATTCTACATAAATGCTTTGTAAATAGCAAACGAATGCCAATAATTACTGTAATGAGATGACTTATGAATAATGTTTTGTAATACTCCATACATACTACATAAATGTTTAGTAACTGGCCAAAGAATGCCAATGATTACTGCAATGAGATGACTTATGAATGATGTTATGCAATATTCCATACATACTACATAAATGCTTTGTAACTAGCCAATGGGTGCCAATAATTATTCAAATCGATTGACACACTAGTGTAGTTCTGAATGATGACTAGCATAAGACTTAATGTATCCTTCATCTTCAAACGTAATTACCACCAATTACTGTTATATCCGTAAGTCCTGTCCATCCTCATGATCATGGAGCACTATATTTGGTTTCTGCACTAATTCTACGTTGATGTAAGAGTACGGATTCTACAAGAATGTGGTGTTGACATCAAGCTGTCCACCACTCTGACCGAAGGAGATGTCATTAAGGTCCTGCTGTTTGGTGTACCTAATGTACTACCAAAATGATAACATACAATATTAATACAACATTTCAGTGTCTTGGCTACACCGATAAATACTTCATGGAAGAGAACTTCAGACTGTCTCACTCGGTGTTGTGCTTCTGTAGAAAGATACGGACTTTTAGTGCAGCTATATGCAACCCACTGTGCTACAACCATGATGGTATCCTTCCCATTCCTTTCCTAGTTCTTATAAAATGCTAAAGACTTACACAGTGTGTGTGAACTTTATTTCATTTCTCAATATGTTTAAATCCTTGCAAAATGGTAAAGACTTACACAGTGTGTGTGCACTCTATTTCATTTCTTAGTATGTTCTGTACTCATTGCATATACACTTCGTCACTTCTTAATATGTTCTTACTCAGTGCGTGTGCACTCTATTTCATTTCTTAGTATGTTCTGTACTCATTGCGTATACACTTTTTCACTTCTTAATATGTTCTTTACTCAGTGTGTGTGCACTCTATTTCATTTCTTAACATGTTCTGTACTTATATTATTTATCAATAATGTTATATATATATATATATATATATATATATATATATATATATAAACTAAATAGATTATAGAAAAATTTGTTGCTCATGGCAAGTCCAATTGACTCACCATCGCTGCCAAACTTTTACCCCCCCCCCCCCCAGTGGAGGGTTATATAAGACTACAAGATTAAAGGAATTTATTGCTAGCGCATTAGAGCAGATGTAATTTCGATGGACTGCTCACGCGCTGCCTGCGATATGTAAGCTACACTCCTGGAAATTGAAATAAGAACACCGTGAATTCATTGTTCCAGGAAGGGGAAACTTTATTGACACATTCCTGGGGTCAGATACATCACATGATCACACTGACAGAACCACAGGCACATAGACACAGGCAACAGAGCATGCACAATGTCGGCACTAGTACAGTGTATATCCACCTTTCGCAGCAATGCAGGCTGCTATTCTCCCATGGAGACGATCGTAGAGATGCTGGATGTAGTCCTGTGGAACGGCTTGCCATGCCATTTCCACCTGGCGCCTCAGTTGGACCAGCGTTCGTGCTGGACGTGCAGACCGCGTGAGACGACGCTTCATCCAGTCCCAAACATGCTCAATGGGGGACAGATCCGGAGATCTTGCTGGCCAGGGTAGCTGACTTACACCTTCTAGAGCACGTTGGGTGGCACGGGATACATGCGGACGTGCATTGTCCTGTTGGAACAGCAAGTTCCCTTGCCGGTCTAGGAATGGTAGAACGATGGATTCGATGACGGTTTGGATGTACCGTGCACTATTCAGTGTCCCCTCGACGATCACCAGTGGTGTACGGCCAGTGTAGGAGATCGCTCCCCACACCATGATGCCGGGTGTTGGCCCTGTGTGCCTCGGTCGTATGCAGTCCTGATTGTGGCGCTCACCTGCACGGCGCCAAACACGCATACGACCATCATTGGCACCAAGGCAGAAGCGACTCTCATCGCTGAAGACGACACGTCTCCACTCGTCCCTCCATTCACGCCTGTCGCGACACCACTGGAGGCGGGCTGCACGATGTTGGGGCGTGAGCGGAAGACGGCCTAACGGTGTGCGGGACCGTAGCCCAGCGTCATGGAGACGGTTACGAATGGTCCTCGCCGATACCCCAGGAGCAACAGTGTCCCTAATTTGCTGGGAAGTGGCGGTGCGGTCCCCTACGGCACTGCGTAGGATCCTACGGTCTCGGCGTGCATCCGTGCGTCGCTGCGGTCCGGTCCCAGGTCGACGGGCACGTGCACCTTCCGCCGACCACTGGCGACAACATCGATGTACTGTGGAGACCTCACGCCCCACGTGTTGAGCAATTCGGCGGTACGTCCACCCGGCCTCCCGCATGCCCACTATACGCCCTCGCTCAAAGTCCGTCAAATGCACATACGGTTCACGTCCACGCTGTCGCGGCATGCTAGCAGTGTTAAAGACTGCGATGGAGCTCCGTATGCCACGGCAAACTGGCTGACACTGACGGCGGCGGTGCACAAATGCTGCGCAGCTAGCGCCATTCGACGGCCAACACCGCGGTTCCTGGTGTGTCCGCTGTGCCGTGCGTGTGATCATTGCTTGTACAGCCCTCTCGCAGTGTCCGGAGCAAGTATGGTGGGTCTGACACACCGGTGTCAATGTGTTCTTTTTTCCATTTCCAGGAGTGTATAATCGCAGACCAGAGAGCAGTGTCGCCTGCAGTAGGAGCTGTGTCGGCAGTAGTGGTGGTAGGTCGCAGTCAGCCGGTTGGGGCAGTCGTGCCTGAGCAATATAATATAAAGCCCGGTCCACACGCAACCATCTGTCTGCGCAGACATCGGCGCAAATGTCTGTACATGCAAAAGATCGCTGCAAATGTGGTGTGTACACATCTATTACTCGCCCGCCACCTGTCGGTGTAGAAAAGAAATATCAGTGGCACGCGACAACGCTCCCCGTAAACGTCAAAAATTTAATTCAGTTATTTTGAAATATAGAAATGGAGGGAGTTCTGTTGTGGTCTGTGTTCGCTACTTGTGCTGCGAAAAAACATTCGGACCAAACGCAGGAAACAGAGGAAGCGGTCAAAATGGTGTAGACAGTGGCTGCTAAAGCGTAAGCAGTTTTCTCACGTAAATTTACTGCGAGAGCTGCAGGGCGAACCTAACGACTGACGAAATTATTTGCGGATGGATGTCGAAACTTATAATTATCCCTTAAAGCTTGTAACCCCTCATATTATGAGGAAAAAAAAATACTTGTATAGAGAAGGGCAATTTCTCCTTATGAATGGCTGGCGGTAACATTAAGATTCCTAGCAACAGAAAGGAACTACAAGGGTTTGGAATATCGAAACAAGAGTTGAGTGAAGTAATATCCTCAATTTTTCAATTAGAGCATTGTATGCTGCTGTGTTTTTGTCTCGGTCACTATATTCTTTACTTTAATCTTCCACAAACATGGGTGGTTTCTATATATTTCAATGAATTCACTTACAAACTCTCGAGAACACTGACGAGTATCAGCCATTTTAATGCCCAGTGCGCACAAATACAAACACTAGACAGCAAACAGCTGTTTAGCGCCAGATTTGCGGCGATCTCCTGTCCACACGCTCCAACTTGTCTGCGCAGATGTGGTTTGAACCCACAGATTTGAGAGGTTTCGCTGAAACCTCCAACTCCAACTTCCAGGTTTGCACACACCTCAGGTTGGTGCAAATCTTCTGTCCACACGCAACGATCTGTCTGCGCAGATGTGATGTGCGCAGACATTTGCGCAGACAGATCGTTGCGTGTGGACGGGCCTTAGGGTAAAAGCAGCCACGCGCATATCTAATTTGTTACAACTAAATTTGTACTATTGTTACATCAAGTCCCATGTAAATGTTTTAAAAAAATCTTTTAATAATAATCTTTCTTATAAAATTAACTTTTGACAATCATTCATCTGAATTTAAAGAATTTACTAATTTCTCCAATCCATGGTCATTCCGATTATCTTAAAAAGAACAGTTGTTTCTTTTTATTCATGACAAATCTAGTGGCCAGCATTCCACTGGGCTGTGCCAGAAAAAATTCTTATAGGAGCAGATATGTACGCGTTATCCGGCGACTTCATTGAGGAACGGCCGGAGTGGCCGAGCGGTTCTAGGCGCTACAGTCTGGAACCGCGCGACCGCTACGGTCGCAGGTTCGTATCCTGCTTCGGGCATGGATGTGTGTGATGTCCTTAGGTTAGTTAGGTTTAAGTAGTTCTAAGTCTAGGGGACTGATGTCCTCAGGAGTTAAGTCCCATAGTGCTCAGAGCCAGTTGAACTACTTCAGTGAGGTAAATTTTTCAATTTATTCAGAATGAATTTTCTGGGCCATGACGCAGCAATGCCGACGTCCAGACTTACCAGTTTACGTTCACAGTCAGTTAATTATTGAAAGGTTATATATGAGTCACATTTTTTATTGGGAGGTTAGTCACGTTATTATTGCGAGTTTACGGAATAATAAGCTGAATGTGAACGTTATCATTATTTTTTCTGTTGGGAGTTTACACTATACCTTATCGGTGGACGTTTGGACAAGCTGTATTTATGTGGCAACTTAAGACTGGAATGAAAGATTTTCAGTTTTCTTCCACATCGTTGCTGTAGACGGTACAGTCTTCCAGTCTTCTCAACTGAGTAATTCGAGTATGCTGAGATTTCCAGCATTTGTCAGTTTACGTTCTACAACTATATTTCCAGTTTGTTTTCTTAATCTCTAGCTCAATTAACTGAATATGGTGAACTGAAATTTACTGTGTTAATTGTGTGTACTTTCAGTTTATTTAAAGGTACATATGTAAAGTGCTCCTTGCTCTCCATCTACGAGGTGCATTCAAGCTCTAAGGTCTCCGATTTTTTTTCTAATTAACTACTCACCCGAAATCGATGAAACTGGCGTTACTTCTAGACGTAATCGCCCTGCAGACGTACACATTTTTCACAACGCTGACGCCATGATTCCATGGCAGCGGCGAAGGCTTCTTTAGGAGTCTGTTTTGACCACTGGAAAATCGCTGAGGCAATAGCAGCACGGCTGGTGAATGTGCGGCCACGGAGAGTGTCTTTCATTGTTCGAAAAAGCCAAAAGTCACTAGGAACCAGATCAGGTTAGTAGGGAGCATGAGGAATCACTTCAAAGTTGTTATCACGAAGAAACTGTTGCGTAACGTTAGCTCGATGTGCGGGTGCGTTGTCTTGGTGAAACAGCACTCGTGCAGCCCTTCCCGGACGTTTTTGTTGCAGTGCAGGAAGGAATTTGTTCTTCAAAACATTTTCGTAGGATGCAACTGTTACCGTAGTGCCCTTTGGAACGCAATGGGTAAGGATTACGCCCTCGCTGTCCCAGAACATGGACACCATCATTTTTTCTGCACTGGCGGTTACCCTAAATATGTTTGGTGGCGGTGAATCTGTGTGCTTCCATTGAGCTGACTGGCGCTTTGTTTCTGGATTGAAAAATGGCATCCACGTCTCATCCATTGTCACAACCGACGAAAAGAAAGTCCCATTCGTGCTGTCGTTGCGCGTCAACATTGCTTGGAAACATGCCACACGGGCAGCCATGTGGTCGTCCCCACCTGGATGACACTTTTCGCATTTTCAGGTCGTCATGCAGGATTGTGTGCACAGAACCCACAGAAATGCCAACTCTGGAGGCGATCTGTTCAACAGTCATTCGGCGATCCCCCAAAACAATTCTCTCCACTTTCTCGATCGTGTCATCAGACCGGCTTGTGCGAGCCTGAGGTTGTTTCGGTTTGTTGTCACACGATGTTCTGCCTTCATTAAACTTCGCACCCACGAACGCACTTTCAACACATCCATAACTCCATCACCACATGTCTCCTTCAACTGTCGATGAATTTCAATTGGTTTCACACCACGCAAATTCAGAAAACGAATGATTGCACGCTGTTCAAGTAAGGAAAACGTCGCCATTTTAAGTATTTGAAACAGTTCTCATTCTCGCCGCTGGCAGTAAAATTACATCTGCTGTACGGTGCTGCCATCTCTGGGACGTATTGACAATGAACGCGGCCTCATTTTAAAACAATGCGCATGTTTCTATCTCTTTCCAGTCCGGAGAAAAAAAAATCGGAGGCCTTAGAACTTGAATGCATCTCGTACATTTACATCTACACTCTTCAAACCACTGTGAGGTGCATGGCAGAAGATAAATCCCATTGTATCAGTTATTAGGTTTTGTTCCTTTTCCATTCACATACGGAGCGTCGGAAGAGTGAGTGTCTGAATGGCTCTGTGTGTGCAATAATTATTCTAATCTTGACCTCACAGTCGCTGTATGAGCGATATGTAGGGGGTTGTAGTACGTCCCTAGAGTAGTCATTTAAAGCCAGTTCTTGGAACTTTGTTAATAGACTTTCTCGGCATAGTTTGCGTCTGTCTTCAAGAGTTTGCACTTTCAGTTCCTTCAGTTTATCTGTGAGACTCTTCCATGCATTAAACAAAGCTGTGACCATTCGTATTGCCCTTCTCTATATGCATTCAATATCCTATATTACTACTATCTCGTACAGGTCCCATACACTTGAGCAATATACTAGGATGGATCACATGACTGATTTGTAACCAATCTCTTTTGAAGACTGATTGCACATCCCCAGTATTCTACTAATAAGCCAAGGTCTGTGACCGTCTTTGCCCACAACTCAGCCTGTGTAATCATGCCATTTCATATCCCTGTAAACTGTTATACTCAGACATTTGTATAATTTGACCAATTCCAGCAGTGACTCGTTGATATTATAGTTGTAGGGTACTACGTTTTCTGAAGTGCAAAATTTTACATTTCTGAACAATTAGAGCAAGTTGCCAATTCTGCACCATGTTGAAATCTTATCAAGCTATCACTGAATATTTATGCAGCGTCTTTCAGATAGAGTACTCCACTATAGATAACTGCATCATTTGCAAAAAGCCTGATTTTTACTATTAATATTGTCTGCAAGATCATTTATATACAACATGAACAGCAAGGGTCCCAATACACTTCCCCCGGGCACACCTGAAGTTACTTCTACATCTGACATTGACTCTCCATTCAAGATAATATGCTGTGTTCTCCCTACCAAAAGGTCTTCAATCCAATGACAAATTTCACTTTATGCCCCCATATGATCGTACTTTTGACAATAAGCGTAGTTGAGGCAGTGAGTCAAATGCTTTTCTGAAGTCAAGAAACACTGCATCTACCTGGTTGTCTTGATCCAAAACTTTCAGTATGTCATGTGAGAAAAGTGCGAGTTGGGTTTCACATGACCGATGTTTTCGAAAACCATACGGGTTGGCATGAAGGAGGTTGGACTACTGGAGAGCAACTTCATACTACATGTATTTACAACATCATGAAAACATTTTGTG
This sequence comes from Schistocerca cancellata, assembly GCF_023864275.1. Taxonomy (NCBI): domain Eukaryota; kingdom Metazoa; phylum Arthropoda; class Insecta; order Orthoptera; family Acrididae; genus Schistocerca; species Schistocerca cancellata. The sequence continues at coordinate 62,364,001 of NC_064628.1, read as the reverse complement.
TAGCTGCTCCGTTTCAATGTGTTTATTTTTGTCAGCAGCTACTATAAAGTATGGAAAATCTTTACTAGGTTTATCAAGTAATACTCGAAGTTCTGTTAGAAGATCTTTTATTCTAGAGCTTGGAGATTAGTATATACTTAACACTAGACATTTGTTCTCATGTGAATTTGTTCGAATAGTTGCTGCTTCAAGTAACATTTTTC